>NC_141691.1:282860135-284261135 GCF_964263255.1 Lissotriton vulgaris
CCCTTTGGTGTGCAATAGGTGGTACAAGTAGGTGACCCACTTGTGGGACACCCCCGCCCCGCACGGCCACCAGCTGCTGCGTGTGCCTCTTGCCCTGCCTATACTGCCTCGCTGTTTGCCTCGCTGCCGCTGACCACGCCCCCTCCTCCGAGCGGCGTGGTCCGCGCTCGCCTGCCGGCTGCCCTCGCTTTTGACTGCTTTTTTGTCTTGTTTTGCCTTACATTTGTGCTTGTTTCCTTGTAAATTTGTGGTGTTTTGCTGACGTTTTCCTTCCTGTTTGCCCGCCTACCTCGCCGCCCTCCGCTCTCCCTCCCCGCTTCCCGCCACCGCCGATTACTCTGCCCCTTTTTCTCTTCTGTACCCTCCCCGCTCCCGCCTCCCAGCTGCTCCGCCCACCCGCGCACTTGGCCTTATATGGAGACCGTGCGACGCAGGTGAGTGTGACCCACTTGTGGGACAACCCCGCGCCGCACGGCCACCAGCTGCTGCGTGTGCCCCTTGCCCTGCCTATACTGCCTCGCTGTTTGCCTCGCTGCCGCTGACCACGCCCCCTCCTCCGAGCGACGTGGTCCGTGCTCGCCTGCCGGCTGCCCTCGCTTTTGACTGCTTTTTGTCTTGTTTTGCCTTACATTTGTGCTTGTTTCCTTGTAAATTTGTGGTGTTTTGCTGACGTTTTCCTTCCTGTTTGCCCGCCTACCTCGCCGCCCTCCGCTCTCCCTCCCCGCTTCCCGCCACCGCCGATTACCCCGCCCCTTTTTCTCTTCTGTACCCTCCCCGCTCCCGCCTCCCAGCTGCTCCGCCCACCCGCGCACTTCGCCTTATATGGAGACCGTGCGAACGCGCAGCGGTCAAGCGCAGCGGGTGCGCCGTTTGTGCGCCGAAGGCGCGCCAAAGGTAAGCCCATCTGCGCCCGTTCGCGACCGGATCGCGACCAGCGCCAGGACCCCTGGCCCACGAGGACCCCGACCTACCCGCCTGACGTACTCCGCCGCCACCCTCATCGCACTCAACACCGGCCGACTCCCAGAATGCCACCAAGCCACACCACGACGCACCCACGGACCTTTCAGCTGCCACGCCTGCAAATTCACCTGCATCCGGACCTGCCTCGCACCAGCACCCGCCAAGTCGAACACCAGCAGCACCCACCTCAAGTGCATCCTGATCAACACCCGCTCCGTCCACAGACAGGCCATCGAACTCTGGAACCTCCTAGATGCCACAGCCCCTGACGTTGCCTTCCTCACGGAGACCTGGATGAACGCCTCTTCAGCTCCCGACATCGCCATCGCTATCCCAGAGGGCTACAAGATCGTCCGGAGGGACCGCAACGCCAACCAGATGGTAGGAGGCATCGCCATCATCCACAGGAACACCATCCGTCTCACGACCAGCACCGACAACACCCTGACCAGCGCCGAACACCTGCATTTCCAGATCCACACCGACCCGAACACCACCCTCAGAGGCACCCTGATCTACCGACCCCCGGGACCACGCACACAATTCAGCGAGGACATCGCCGACTTCGTCAGCCCGCATGCCCTCCCCTCCGCTGACTACATCCTCCTGGGGGACCTCAACTTCCATCTGGAGAACAACAACGACCGCAACACCAGCACCCTGCTCGACAACCTCGCCAATCTTGGACTCAAGCAGCTGGTATCCACCCCCACCCACCTCGCCGGACACACACTCGAAGCAGTCTTCTCTTCCAGCACAGACATCGACTTCAGCCACGCCACAGAGCTTCAATGGACGGACCACAGCTGCGTCCACTTCACCTTCAAGAGAACGACGACCCACAACCACCAGCAACAGGCCGCCCGCAGAAGCTGGAACAAGATCACAGCAGACCAGCTCGCCACCTCCCTGAGCCAGCACCCTCCTGCCAGCTCAGCAAACCCCAGCCAGGCCGCCGACAACCTCACGAAGTGGATCAGCATCTGCGCGGACGAGCTCGCCCCACTGAGGACCCCGCCCAGCAGACCCGGCAGCAAGAAAGCCCCGTGGTTCACCGACGAACTCAAGAGCTCCAAGAAGAACTGCCGAGCCCTCGAGAAAGTCTGGAGAAGGGAACCTACACCGGACAACAGGACCACCCTCAAGCTGGCCACTCGGAAGCACCGCCAGCTGATCCGCGCCGCCAAGAAAACTGCATTCAAGGACCGGCTGGACAACAACGCACACAACAGCAAGGAACTCTTCAACATCGTGAAAGAGCTATCCAACCCCAGCGCAGGAAACAACGACATCACCCCATCGCAAGACCCCTGCAACTCCCTCGCTTCATACTTCCAGAACAAGATCGCGGACATACACAACAGCTTCAACAACCAACCAACGCACACCATGACCGAACAACCACCCCCCACCACCACCCTCCACGCCTGGACCATGCTCAGCACCGAAGACACCATCCGCACGATGAACTCCATCCACTCCGGATCACCGACCGACCCCTGCCCTCACCACGTTTTCAACAAGGCCGACGCTGTCATCGCACCCCACCTGCGAGACATCATCAACACATCCTTCGACACCGCCACCTTCCCTGAGAGCTGGAAGCACGCCGAACTCAGCGCTCTACTCAAGAAACCAACAGCGGACCCCACCGAACTCAAGAACTACCGCCCCATCTCGCTCCTCCCGTTTCCAGCCAAAGTCATCGAGAAGACCGTCAACAAGCAGATGGCCGCCTTCCTCAAGACGAATGGATCCCTCGACCCCTCACAGTCCGGCTTCCGAGCCAATCACAGCACCGAGACCGCCCTCATCGCCGCCACCGATGACATCCGAGCCCTGATGGACAACGGAGAAACAGCGGCCCTCATCCTCCTAGACCTCTCCGCGGCATTCGACACTGTCTGCCACCGCACCCTAGTACAGCGCCTCAGCAACGTCGGAATCCAGGACAAGGCGCTGGAATGGATCATCTCCTTCCTCGACGGAAGAACACAGAGAGTCCGTCTACCACCATACAAGTCAGAGGCCTCCGAAGTCATCTGCGGCGTCCCTCAAGGATCCTCTCTGAGCCCCACCCTCTTCAACGTCTACATGAGCCCCCTCGCGGCCATCGCACGCCAACACAACCTCAGCATAATCTCCTACGCCGACGACACCCAGCTGATCCTCTCCCTGACCAACGACCCCGCCACCGCCAGAGCCAACCTGCACGAAGGGATGAAAGAGGTAGCCGAGTGGATGACGACCAGCCGCCTGAAACTGAACTCTGACAAGACGGAGGTCCTCATCCTGGGCTCTTCACCCTCCGCCTGGGACGACTCCTGGTGGCCTCCCGCCCTGGGCACCGCACCCAAACCGACAGACCATGCACGCAACCTGGGCTTCATCCTGGACTCCTCCCTCTCCATGACCAGGCAAGTCAACAACGTCTCCTCGGCGTGCTTCAACATCCTACGCATGCTACGGAAGATCTTCTGGTGGATCCCCACCGAGACCAGGAAGACCGTCACCCAGGCCCTCGTCACTAGCCGACTGGACTACGGCAATGCCCTCTACGCCGGTACCACCGCCAAGCTCCAGAAGAGACTCCAGCGGATCCAGAACGCCTCAGCCAGACTCATCCACGACATCCCACGAACCAGCCACATCTCCGGACATCTGAGAGACCTTCACTGGCTCCCCGTCAACAAAAGAATCACCTTCCGCCTCCTCACCCACGCACACAAAGCCCTACACGACCAAGGCCCGAGCTACCTCAACAGCCGGATCAACTTCTACGCTCCCAAACGCCACCTCCGATCAGCCAACCACGCCCTCGCCGCCGTCCCCCGCATCCGAAGAGCGACTACAGGAGGAAGGTCCTTCTCCTACCTGGCCGCCAAGACCTGGAACTCCCTCCCGAACGACCTGCGCCTGACCCAAGACCACCTCTCCTTCAGGAAGAAGCTGAAGACCTGGCTGTTCGAGCAGTAGCGGCACCCCCCCTCCCCCAGCGCCTTGAGACCCTACGGGTATGTAGCGCGCTCTATAAGTGTCATTGATTGATTGATTGATTGATTGCTAGCTTCGTGCAAACAGAAGCCAAACGAATCGGTATCTGATTTCTTTACACGTTTCGAGGAAGCGTTTCATGACTACAGTGGTCAATCATTGACAGATGATACGGGCAGGCATCTGTTTGTTGATAAGTATGTGGCTAATCTCCTACCGTAGATTGCAAAATGGTTGAAAACAAGTGAAAGTTCCTGGACCACGGCGACCCCTGCGTCTTTGTTAACTATGGCTCAGTATTACGAGCGGCAGGAATTAGAGGCTAAAGAAAGTGTTGATAAGAAAACGAAGGAATTGAAAACAAAGGTGATGTTGGCACAGGTTCGCGGTGCGCAATCTAGAGGGAATGATAGAGGCAGGCGAGGAGGGGGTAATGCGTCGTACGGTCGTATCGACATTGCTGAAGACCAATGTGCATTTTGTAAAGAGTTTGGGCATTGGGCTGAAGATTGTCCAGTGCTTCGTGAGCAACGTAGCCAGCGTGGTCGAGGAGGTGGAAGGTCGAGGAATAGTTATTCGGGAGCGAGAGGTGGCGGAAGTGATCGTGGTAGGTTTGAGGCGAGGGGTCGTGGTCAGGATGAACGAAATACCTTTGATAGATGGAATCAATATCAGATATCGGAGGGTGAGAATGTGGAACATCAGGATTATGTGCATGCATAGGATTGCGTAGGATGGGGTGTGGAATCAGTTGAAGTGCCAGTAGATCAAAGAGGTCCATATGTATCAGCGGGCATTTTGGGTTCTACTGATCAGTTTTTAGTTGACACAGGAGCTACTCGTAGTGCTTTGTCCAAAAACTTGGTTCCAAGGGCTCCCCTGTCTGGCGAAACGATAACATGTATAGGGTTTGATGGCACACCCTCTCCTAGCCCATTATCACAACCTCTTGCACTTTGTATTGACAAATTTTTCAGTTTTTGTCCATTTTTGTTATCACCTCACACTCCAGATAACATTATGGGTATTGATTTGCTTAAATATTTTCGAGCAACGATACGCTGTGCTCCTGAAGGAGTGCGGGTTATTTTGAACGACAATTATCCAGATTCAGACAGATTTTGTACAATGAAGGAAATTGAAGCATTAGCCTCTCTCCCACACACGTTATGGGCGACATCAGATACGGATGTGGGACAGATGCTTGTTCCACCTATTCGAATTATGTCAAGGAGGGAGTACTTTTGCCACGTGTACCACAGTATAAGATCTCAAAAGAAGGTGAAATTGCTCTGACACGTATTGTTCAAGATTTGATCATTGCAGGAGTGGTGGAGGAAGTTCCTTACAATGTCTGTAACAGCCCTATTCTTCCGATCCTTAAGAAAGACACTGACAACAAAATCTATCGATTTATTATTGATTTGAGAGAAATTAACAAAATTGTCATTCCCCAATACCCGGTGGTGTCTGATATCATGACATTGCTTACATTGGTCCCCCCAACTGCAACAACCTTTTCTGTTATTGACCTTAAGAACGCATTCTTTTCCATTCCTATTCATCCCGACAGCAGATACCTATTTGGCTTCACGTTAAACAATAAATCGTATAGATTTTGTCGTGTTCCCCAAGGTTACACTGAGAGTCCCAGCATCTATAGCCAGGCTTTAAAAAGACAGCTTGACTCTTTTTAATTACAATCCGGAGTAGCACTTATACAGTATGTTGATGATCTCCTGCTGGCTGCAGACACCTATGCACAATGTGAGGAGAGTACACTTGCTTTGCTTTCCTTTTTGGCTCAGAACAACCATAAAGTCTCTAAGAAAAAGCTACAATACTGTAGACCCAAGGTGACCTACCTCGGTCACCTTTTGTCTAAGGAGGGGCGTGCATTAACATCAGATCGAATTCAAGCGATTTTAGATACGCCAGTCCCCCGCACTCAGAGAGATGTACGCGCCTTCATAGGACTAACGTCCTTTTGTAGACAGTGGATAATGGGATTTTCGCACATTATAAAACCTTTGTTAGCGTTACTGTCCAAATCTACACCAATGCCCCTTGAATGGACAGATGAATGTCAAAATGCTTTTGAACAATTGAGACAGGCCCTTTGCTCTGCACCCGTGTTAGGTACACCAGACTATACAAAGATCTTCACGTTGTACGTGCACGAGAAAGATGGGTGCGCGTTATCAGTGTTAGTGCAGGCACACGGGGATAAGCAGAGGCCATGTGCATATTTCTCAGCCATTCTTGATCCTGTAGCGCGAGGGTTACCTGGGTGTTTTCGAGCAGTTGCAGCGACAGCAGTAGCTATACAGCAAAGTGAGGGAATAGTTTTGTCACATAAATTGTTGGTGTTAGTTCCCCATGCAGTAGATGCCTTGCTAAATCAAACGAAGACACAGTATCTCACGAGCGCACGTTTAACAGGATATGAGCTCACACTCCTGGCGCCACATATCACACTGAAAAGATGCGCTACCCTGAACCCTGCCACTTTATTGCCATATCCGGTTGAAGAGGGTCAGGAGGAAAAACACCATGATTGTGTTTTCCTGACCGAGGAACAAACAAAGGGTCGTGTCGACTTACAGGATATGCCACTTCCAGATGTGGATGGGGAACTGTGGGTTGATGGATCGTGTTTGAGGCTGCCAGATGGCACAACTTCTGCGGCATATGCGATCACGACACTTAAGACGGTGGTAGAAACAGCACGAATACCCCAGAAATCAGCCCAAGCAGTGGAGCTGATAGCTTTGACAAGAGCCTGCGAATTGAGTGCTGGCTTATGTGTGAACATCTACACAGACAGCCGGTACGCCTTCTGAGTAGCGCATGACTTTGACCTACTCTGGAGAGAGTGTGGGTTTTTGACTTCTCATGGAGTACACATTATGCACGGAGAACTAGTACGTGATCTCCTAAACGCGTTGCTTTGCCCAAAGAAAGTAGCAATAATCAAATGCAGTGCTCACAAAAAGGTCACTGACAAAGTGGGACAAGGCAATGCCTTTGCAGACAGTATAGCAAGACAAACAGCTATGTCACGAAACGACTCCCCCATGTATGTGGTGAAGTCGCAGGCCGAGCGATGGCATGATGCTAGAGCAGAGATACTAGACATCCAAAAATCAGCGACTGAAGCAGAGCTTGTAACATGGGCAGCAGAAGGGGTGTTGGATGATGAGGGTTGCTGGAGGAGCAAGGACATGGAACGATGGAAATTGCCTGCAGCTTACTTGCAAGCGATGGTCCAGATGACACATGGGTTGGCACATGTTGGAGCTCTTGCAATCACTCGATTGTTAACACGAGTTTGGGAGCTTCCTGAAATTGCCAACACTGCCAAGAGAGTAGTGCAGACCTGTTTGATATGTTTGCAGCATAATCCTGCAAAAGGGACGCATACTCCGAAAGGAGGGTTCGTTCCACCTTCCGCACCATTCGAGGTACTTCAAATGGATTATATCCAGCTTGAGCGTTGCAATAAACTTAAGTATGTCTTAGTGGTGGTATGTGTTTTTAGCAAATGAGTTGAGGCCTTCCCCACGAAGGATAATACAGCTTTGACAACAGCTAAGGTTTTGCTCAAAGAGTACTTCCCTCGATTTGGAGTTTGCAAATTTTTGTGGAGCGATAATGGTCCTCATTTTGTTGGGAAAATTGTGGAATATGTGCTAAAGGGACTGGGGATTCAGCAAAAGTTCCATGCTGTGTTCCATCCTCAGTCAGCAGGTCTTGTCGAGCGGTACAACGCCACGTTGAAACTAAAACTGGCTAAGATTGTGGCGTCCACGTCTTTGAAGTGGCCGGACGCTTTGCCGCTAGCATTACTCTCTATTAGATCAGTGCCCCACTCTCGAACTGGCCTCACACCGTATGAAGTGGTGTTTGGAAGGCCTATGAATATTTGGGGAGTTCCTAAGCCGCGATTCTTACATGATGTGCCCTGTATAATGATGAACGATTATTTGGCACGATTAACAAATGATTTACTTTCTATTCACCAACAGGTTCGAGAAGCGCTACCTGACAATTCCATTGGAGAGGCTCACAATCTTCGTCCTGGGGATTTTGTGATGATAAAATCGTTTGAGAGAGCGAACAGCTTGGAACCGAGGTGGCGTGGCCCCGAGCAAGTCCTGCTTGCGACTCGAACGGCTGTACGAGTGACCAACAGGAAGCGGTGGGTGCATTCAACTCACTGCCGTCGCGTCTCTCCGGACCTGGTGAATCCTACTGTGCTGTACGACTACAGAGATATTTTGGACGAGGAAAAGAGCCCAGCTGAGACGTCGGCCGAATCGGAGGGGGCCTTCCCGGACCACACTGTTTCTGGACAACAGCGTTATAATCTGCGGCCAAGATAGAAAGAAGATTTTTTTTGTGCGAGACTGGTTGGTTACCGCTCTGGGGTTTGTGAAACAGAAGCCGGGAATCTCAAGGGGGGGATCAGTACTGCCAAGAGTAGCGACAACCGTCTTGACCCCGGAGAAGAAAACAACGGCTACCTCGGAGCTCAGCACCCACATTTTTATTTTTTAGTTGTGTATTTAAGACATTGTGAACTTTTTTGAACTATGGCGTCTATTACATCACGAGACAAGAGAATTCTTGGTGCTATTTTGTTCGTACTGACAATCATGGTGATAGCAGTGATAGCCTGGGTAGTAGAACTTGTGCTGCCGACTACCCCGGCTCCATCTGAACATTTTCATTTCACCTTACCCTATCATGAAGAACGGCACCGACAGACTTATTTGAACAATAGCTTCATTCAAATCTTGCATCATACTCACAATATGACGAACACCTCTAACTGTTGGGTGTGTGGGATGTTGCCTGGGCATCAGAAGAAAGGGGGCACACCACTCATCCCACTCCCGTTCTCCCATAATGGCTCCTGCAATGCTTGGTATACTCTTCTATTCACTTTGCGCTGGCCAACAAAAGGGGGGGTGCTTTTCCGTTTTTTGTTATGGTATTTATGTGTTGTGTTTTGTTGTGCTCTGCATAGGTATCTACAAATGATGCTACAAATACAGCCCAAAGGAGCATATTCTCTAAAAGCGCATTCAACAAAAACTATTTACAGCTGGTTGCTGTTCCAGCTGTTCAACTATTTAACACACAAGTCAAACCAAAACTGCCACATGCCCCATACATTATATAATTCCAAACAGAAATATATAGTTTTCCAAAGGTGAAAGCAGTGGATTACGAGGCACTCCTGGCATTTGGTACCCAGAGTATCCGCAGTAGTCCAATATACTATCACCATCCCATCCAAGCATGCTATAGGACATAATGTCTCATTTTTCACGCAGAGAGGAGATCATCAGTTTTATAGGAAGCTTAACCCCTTTAATTTAAACTTTTCTTCATGTTTTTCTAAAAAACCTTTTCTGAATACTGCTTCATGCTCTTTCAGCTACTATTTCTTCATACTTTAAAGGTGCATGCTGCATCCTATTATGCTGTACTTTATTCTCAAATGTTTATGTTTCAAATTTGTCAGTGTAACCATTGCCTGGTGATCTCTTTTGGTCTGCCGTTTTTCACCGCCATTGCTTTCTGTCTTTGTGTTTGCAGGATAGAAATAAGGAATATGGTCATGTGTAATTAAGAACGCAGAAGGGAAAAGGTGACAGCATCTAAATGTCATTTTATGTGGCTTGTACATAAATATCTGTGCCACCAAGCATGGGAGTGTGACTCTTAGAGCTATTAAGCCGTGCTGTGTGGGCATCAGAGGAAAAAAAGGCTTATGGTGCTCATGGATTTTTGGTACTGCTTGAAGAGAGGCTGCACATCTTGAAAGGGCACACTAGACGGGACACCTCATTATGGTCAAGGAAACGGTATGTCAAAGCCACAGAACTCTAGTGAGGTTTGCAAGTGGCAACAGCAAATATAAATACATATAATGTAATGGAAATACATAGTAACGTTTATTATTTAATTATAAAATATCATAAGACCCGTTTTGAATATGGATATTATTGTAGCAAGTTTTTCTACACATACAACTAAATTAATGTTAGTTTATTATAAACATCAGTTTTATTACTTATTATTGCATATTCTTTTTTTCTTTTGGTGGGAATTTATTTTTTAAATTTAAGCTTCCAATAATAATTTTAATTTCATTGATTGTATTTCCAATAATTAAAGATTTAGTTCAACATCACAGAAATAGTGCTGCAGCTTTTAAATTGCGCTCTACTTTTAAAATATATGTATAAACACATTTCCATTAATATAAAAAATTTTAAATGTTAATTTTTGAGGTAAATTGTTCCTGTACTTTACCATCTGGAGTCTCCCAATATATAAAAAAAGACACTGTTAACTTCTTTTTTTTAAAGAAATATTGAACTAGTGGAAATGTAAATATATTAAATAAAGTTTAAATTACATTTTTTAAATTTAAATTAAGAAATGTTTTGCCTTATAAAACGTTATTAAGCATTAAGTTAATACAAGTGATGTATAATGAATTCGAATTAATCTATTTATATTTAAACACAAATTATTGTTACATTATAAAGTTAAAAAAATTAATATTGACATATTTTCTATTTATACATTAAATATGTGCCGCTGTGATTGCATTTATTTACATTACTAACTATTTTAAATATTTAAAATGACTTAAACATTATTTCCTTTTGCAATTATATTTTAATTCCCTACCTCCAATATTTTCTATTGGAGGGTGTTGCTGTACTGCGTTTCCATTAGTAACTTACACTCAAATGTGGGTACTAAGCAATGAGTAGGACACATACTCTAAAGGTTAAATTATTCAAAAGTGTAGATTACCTTTGTGAATCGGGCCCACAGTAGGTAAGATCCTCATGGACATCTCAACTGAATACAAATAACTATTCTTTGGGAATCCATTCATGTTTGAGGAAATAAACTGCAAAACTATTCTGCAATGATTACTCATTGTTTTGCACACATTATTGTTCAATATTAAAAATGGCAAGGATCCTCCCAGATTTAGATATATTAATCCTTGCTGTACATAATGTATAATGCAGCAATAAAGGTTGGGGAGCCGATTGCTAGTTGCCCATGAGAACGTCATAATTCCAGAGAGTGTTTGTTACGTGGGATTTTGAGAAAAAACACCTTGAATATATTTTTAATTCAGTTAAAAACAAAAAGTTTATATCTATGGTGTTAGTAGCACAATATATTCAAGTATGTTTGACATTTTTAAAGATAATATTTGTGTTTTATTTTAGAAAATCTCTGAGTTTCACAATACAAAAAAGAAAGCTTGAAATAATGCATATTCTGAAGATATATTATGTGTGATGAAAGATATTAGATGCAGTAGCAAAGTTGCTAAGGCTTTTTGTGCCTGATTTACACTTTGGCGGGTGGGTACTCCATCGCAAGAATCACAGAAATCCTGTCTGCCTTATTAATTGTGATATACACATAATGAACTAGTAGTAAGGTGCAAAAACAACAGTTGATGGACAGAATGCAGAACAATGTCATACATTCACCCCAGTACGGACATCTGGGCCTAAATCCATCATTTGTTTGCACTCCACACTATTGCCGTCTTCCAGATGGTTTCATCTTTGTCTGCATATACCTATCTCTCCTTCCTCTCCGCCTGCTTACAGCCATGTTTCAAGTTTGGTAATTTTTCATTATACCATAGGGCTAAAGGTCTGCCTGTTTTTTTATAACTTTTTAGAGGGGCAGTATGATCCAGCCTTATATTTATCTGTTCACAAAGTGCCACATAGTTCTCTTCCACCTGCTTATCTGCATCAAAGAGCCTGTTAATGAGAAATACAGAGCATATTGTTGCCTTTTTTAGGATCCCCTTCCAGTCCATACTTTGATAATTCCATGCCACACTAATAGTTGGGATGTTAATCCTGGGGTTATATACCCGAAATTTAATCAGGTGGTGGTCAAACCAGCCCACGGACAGGATATTCATTACTCATGTGACCTGTTTTTGGAGAAAATTAGATCCAGTATATGTCTTCCGTTGTATGTTGGCTCTGTGACCCATTTTTGCAGGTTTAGGCACATTGCAATATTGAAGGATGTTCTTATAGCCTGAGTCCAAATTCCCATTCAATCACAGGTTAAAATCCCACAGAATGAGCAGTCTAGAGTGGGTAAGCGCCATATTACTAAGAACCTCGATTATCGCCTGCTGTTGTTGAACACTGGCTGCCCCAGGAGGCCTGTAGCATACTTCAGCACATATCCTTTATGATCTTTTAACAAAAATCCTAAAAGTTCAGTGCCCTCTGTCTCATCAATATCCATTGGGACAAAATCCCATATCTCTTTAACCCCTTCTGTGCTCATGACAGAGCAGTTCCGTCATGAGCCATGGTGGGCATGTGCTCATGACGGAACTGCTTCATCATGGCACCCAGCCATGGGGGAAGTGCTGGTGCTCCCCCCATGGGCAGCCCATTTGCACCCCCAAGTAGGGATGGCAGCAGAAGAGTTTCCGCTGCCACCCCGATCCCCCGCTCGGCGATCCTGTGATGTCAACGTGCAGAGTGTGCGCCAATGTCATCAGGTAGCGCCGGATGACTGGAAACCATTTGTTTCCAGGCGTCCAGGAAAGGAAGAGGTGAGTTTTGTGCCATGGTGGGGGGGGGGGGGGGGGGGGGTGACAGATCGGTTCACATTGAGGCATCAGGGGAGAGGAAAGAGTGTTTTCTCTCCCCTGATGTCTCAATGAATGACATTCCTGCTGCATGATCGCGCACAGCGATACCATACCTCCCTGGACTCCTCTGGGTGTCTAGTTTCCAGAAAAGTGTGGGTTTGGTAGGTTTTCCTAGATGGTCGCTGAGCCCCGGGCCAAAAACTCATGGGACCCCCCCTTGTAAAACCAGGTTGGATTGTGATAGGTAATTTTGAAGTTGCCTCAATAGGTTTTGGGCCCTTGCCTGTTGCGGGTACTTGGCCCACCCACACAAGTGAGGTACCATTTTTATCGGGAGACCTGGGCGACCACTGGGTGGGAGGAAATTTGTGGATCCATGCAGTCGCCAGAGCTTTCCCACACAGAACATTGAGAAGAAAGTGACTATTTCTGAAAAATTGAGGTTTGCAGGGGATTCTGGGTAGGATAATGTTGGAGGACCCACCCAAGTCATGCGTCGAGGGACTCCCTGGGTATCTAGTTTCCCGAAATGTCTGGGTTTGTTGGGTTTCCCAAGATGGCCGCCGAGTCCCGGGCCAAAAACTCATGTGACCCCCTTGCAAAACCAGGTTGGTTTGTGATAGGTAATTTTGAGGTTGCCTCAATAGGATTTGGGCCCTTGCCTGTCGCAGGGAACTTGACCCACACACGCGAGTATGGTACCATTTGTTTTCAAAACACTTTGGGGAACGTGGGGTGGGTGGAATTTTGTGTATCCACGCAGATTCCAGAACTTTCTACCACAGAAATGTGGGGAAAATTTGTCTTTATTTACAATTGTTTAGGTTTGCAAGGGATTCTGGGTAACAGAACCTGGTGAGAGCCAGTCAAGTCGCCACATACTGGATTCCCCTGGGTTTCTAGTTTTCAAAACTGTATAGGTTTGCTAGCTTTCCCTAGGTGCCGGCATAGCTAGGGCAAAAAAACTACAGCAAGCCACTTTGCAAAACAAGTGTCATTTTCACTGTGAAAATGTATTGTGTCCATGTTGCGTTTTGCTCCGTTTCCTGTCAAGGACACCTGGCCTACCCACACAAGTAAGGTACCAATTTTCTCAGAAGACTTTAGGGAATATGAGGAAGGTAGAATTTTGTGGATCCACGCAGATTCCAGAACTTTCCACAAAAGAAATTTGAGAAAATGTGCTTTTGGACACATTTTTAGGTTTGAAAGGGATTCTGGGTAACAGAACCTGGTAAGACCAAGTCAATTCACCCCTTCCTATATTACCCTGGGTGTCTAGTTTTAAAAATTTATAGGTTTGATAGGTTTCTCTAGGTGCCGGGTAAGTTAGGGTTCAAAAACTAAAGCTAGGCACTTTGTAAAAAAAGGGTAATTTTTCACTGTGAAAATGTGGTGTGTCCATGTTGCGTTTTAGGCCACTTCCAGTCGCAGGCACTAGGCCTACCCACACAAGTGAGGTTCCATTTTTCTCTGAAGACTTTGGGGAATGCTGGGTGGGTGGAATTCGTGGATCCACGCATATTCCAGAACTTTACACCACAGAAGTGTGAGGAAAAGTGTTTTTTTGAACATTTCTTTAGGTTTGCAAGGGATTCTGGGTAATAGAACCTGTTGAGAGCTAGTCAAGTCACCCCATACTAGATTCCCCTGGGTGCCTAGTTTTCAAAAATGTATAGGTTTTCTAGGTTTTACTAGGTGCCGGCAGAGCTAGGGTTAAAAAACTATAGCTAAGCACTTTGCAAAAAAAGGGTAATTTTTCACTGTGAAAATGTTGTGTTTCCAAGTTGCGTTTTGCACCGTTTCCTGTCGTGGGCAGCAGGCCTACCCACACAAGTGAGGTACCATTTTTCTTGGACAACTTTGGGAATGCGGGGTATGTAGAATTCATGGATCCATGCAGATTCCAGAACTTTACACCACAGAAATGTGAGGAAAATTTGTTTTTAATTTTTTTTTAGGTTTGCAACGGATTCTGGGTAACAGAACCTGGTGAGATCCAGTCAAGTCACCCAATCCTAGATTTTCTAGGTGTCTAGTTTGTAAAAAATATATAGTTTTGCTAGGTTTCCCTTGGTGCTGGCACAGCTAGGGTTCAAAAACTACAGTTAGGCAGTTTGCAAAAAAAGGGCCATTTTTCTCTGTGAAAATGTGGTGTGTCCATGTTGTGTTTTGGGCCGTTTCCTATTGAGGGCACTAGGCCTACCCACAGAAAGTGAGGTACCATTTTTCTTGGAAGACTTTGAGGAAAACAGGGTGGGTGAAATGTTGTGTATCCACATAACTTTCCACCACAGAAATGTGAGGAAAATGTGTTTTTGTCAGTTTTTTATATTTGCAAGGGATTCTGGGTAACAGAACCTGGTGAGAGCCAGTCAAGTCACCCTATACTGGATTTCCCTCATTGTTCAGTTTTGAACAATAGATAGGTTTGCGAGGGTTCCCTAGGTGCAGGAACAGCTATGTGTTTTGCCTAGTTTGGGTAGTGCCTTAACACAAGGATGAGTAGGAAGATGGAATTTTTTTTAGAATTCAGCCGGGAGGCCATCTGGCACCAGTGCTTTTCCAGATTGCTGTTGCATTGTGGCTGAAACTATCTCCTCATCTTCAGGATGTTCCAGAAGAAATTTCCTCTGGCCATTTCCCAACCACGCAATCGCTGTGTCCTTAAAGAAGGGGCCAAATTCCGCTGGATGGTCTCTATGAGTTTTCTAAAGGCGTTTATAAAACCTACGGAAAGTTTCCACAATTTCAGACGTATTTCTATGCATTTGGCCGTCCAATTTCAAGGACTATGTTTGAGATCTGCGGAGGGCGGCCTATCCCCTTCTCCATATTAGCGTGCTCTATGATACTTTCCTCTGGATTTGCACTCGCTTTTAGCGGTCTCCTGGTATTCATTGAGTGCACTCTGGAGCCGTGCCTGTAGCTCAAGTGTCAGGGCAGCTTGTAATTTGGTCTCTATGTGTTTGAGGTCGGTCTCTAGTCGACGCAGCCTGGATCTAATGTCTCTCAAGATCCTCTGCTCTTAGCAATGCAAAGGCGTGAATGGTTACTTTAAATGCCTCTCATATCGTGGAGTATTGCGTAACCGAGTTCTCATTCCGAGGGAAGAAGTCAGTGATCTCTTGTTCAAGTTCTTATTTGAATATCGGGTCAAGCAAGGAGAGTGGATTTAGACGCTAGTTCAGAAAGGATGAGTTTTCAGGTGGGGGTGAGAGTGATAAGCACTGGGGAGTGATCTGAATATGTGCGAGGAAGATGGGAAGTGCATATCAACCATGGGATTTGACGTTTAGTGATGAGCCAAGCATCTATCCTGGACCAGGAAGCGCTGGCCGTGGTGAAGCAGGTGTCCTCTTGCCGTGATGGTTGCACATGATGCCAAGCATCTTTCAACTCGTGATCAGCGATAATCAGTTTCAGAGTGGATTGAGAGTTGGAGTAGTGGTGTGGTTGTGAGCAGTCCAGCATGGGATAAATTGTGACATTGAATTTCTAGGATCTTACCCCAGAGAACCCGGAAAAATTCTGGGTCATCTGTGTTGGGTCCGTAGCAAGAGACAAACGTAAAGGATTGTGTGGCTAGCAGACACCATAGGATAGTATACAGGCCTTTTTGTCTGCTATGGAGCCTATGTGTGTGTATGGAATGGATTTCTTCACAAGAATACATGTGCCCCAGGCATATGATCAGAAGGAGGAGAAGCAGGCGTAGCTGGCCCATCGAGAGGCAAATGTGGGGGAAGCGTTAGGGCTGAAGTGTGTCTCCTGCAGCATCGTGCTTTGTATATTATGGCAGTCTAAGTAAGATAATATATGTCACCGTTTGTGGGGATCTCCCAGACCCCGTATGTTCCATGTAAGGAACTGGTATGCAGGAGGTCCCAGAGGGTCATTCATGGTGGTGGTTTGGGTTGCGTGATCTCAACCATGGATTTGACGGAATAGCTGTCAAACTCTAGATGTTCAGTTGAAGTTAATTGATCCGTGGCGTGTGGCGTGTTAGGAGGTCTTACATCTCCAAGGTGGGTGTGCAAGGAAACCCCTCCCACATCAGCAGCCCAATCCTGCCGTGGCCCTCACCCCTCAACTTCTCCCCCCTCCCCAATTGCCCAAATGGCAACATGGCTTCCAATCTAAACAATACAATACGCAAAATAAAAAGGCTACCACACCCAACTGGGACATAACAACAATAGTAAGGGTTCACCTGATGGGTGGAGTCCAGAGGGCCACCAGATTCTCCTCGGGGTAGCAAGGGTGTTCGGGCAAGCGTTGAAAGATCAACTCAGTACAATTGTTAGGTTATTTCTATAGCTTGATTGGTGACCATACCAGAGTTAAAGGTAAACCAGGATAATGTCATTATTGGCTTGCAGGTCACAGGTGTAGAACGGAAGTTCTTTGCAGTAGACTCTTGTCAGGGGTCCATTCCTCAACCAACATAGGTCGGAGGGCATCCTCCCCAAGGGTCAACATGGGACAGTCCATCTGAGGAAAGTATCTCGGTCCCCGCTGCTGCGCATTGCGTCCATTGCGTCTATATCCATCTTAGAGTCCTCCCAAAAATTATGTGGCATTGATTCCATGTCTGTAGACCTATGGTTAGTGCAGTACTGGTGTGGTATTAGCTCATTCTAAATCCGAGGTGCCGCTACCTCCGTCCGGGGGGGTGGGACAGAGATGCCCGTTCCGCTGATTGTTTCGATAGAGTCTTGAGGAAGTCCTCTGCTTGTTGTGGGGTGTTGAAGAAGAGCTGCTTCACTAGGTGCGTGACTTT
Source organism: Lissotriton vulgaris (assembly GCF_964263255.1). NCBI lineage: Eukaryota > Metazoa > Chordata > Amphibia > Caudata > Salamandridae > Lissotriton > Lissotriton vulgaris. Next base: position 282,877,559 of record NC_141691.1, read on the forward strand.
TAGGTGTGCAGGAAAGAGCATAGCGTAGGGCAGATTGAGTTGTTGTCATTTCTTTTTGATGGGGAGGAATGTCCGCCTTTGTTCTTGAACCGCCATGGTAAAATCAGGGTAAAGAGAAATGTCCATCCCCTCAAAGCGGAGTTGCCCATGTTCTCTAGAGAGGCAAAGAGCCGTGTCGTGGTCCCGATAATTTAGTATCCTGGCTATGATCTGCCGGGATGTGGCGCCCGGGTCAGGTGGGCCGTCAAAGAGCTGTGAGCACGTTCCACCACCAGGACCTGTGAAAAGGCCTCTCTGCCGAACAGAGTTATGAGGAGATGCTCAACGTAGTCCTCCGTCCTTCCTGTAGCTGTCGATTCCGGCACACCTGTGATTTGGAGGTTATTTTGCAGAGAGTAGGATTCTAAGTCCTCATTCTTGGCTGATATCACCTTGAAACCCCACTCCATTTCTTGTGTGCAAGACCTAGTAGCGGTGGTGTGTCCTCCAGATCCGAAATAAGGCATACCGCTTCCACCCATCGGTCATCGTGCTTGTCCACTCTATGCGTGACTCCATCCAGTCTAGCATTCATAGAGCCCATCTTGGATTTGATGGAGGTCAGGCTTGACTGCATGATTGATAAAAGTTTTTTTAGATCCGCTGTGGAGGGTGGTGGGTGATCCGCATTCTTCTCCTCCTGCTCCATTTGTGAGTGGGTGGTTCTCCGTCCCTCAAAGTTTCATTTTTGGCTGGCGCCCATCCTGCTTCCCCATGGCTGTCGAGTGTAGCGTGTGATGTAGGACTAGGAGAGTTGGGGGGCTCCCCAGCCTCTGCCAAGATTGTCAAACTTGGGCCAAGCTAAGAGTAGCATGCACAGGTTCATGCAGTGCGGCGTCGCAGATAGGGAGAGATCTTGCGGTCTCAGGGTCCACAGGATATCACTATTGAGCACTTGGTCCTGCACAGTAAGAATCCTACCAACAGAGGGGCAGAGGTAGGGTCTGTAGTAGCAGCAGTATTGATGGGCCACTGGGTCCAGTGTCCATGGGATGGAGCCTAGTGCCAAGATCCACAGACCACCACTCAGCATCCGGGGGGCAGCAGCTTCAGGTAGCAAACGGGTCCTCAGTATTCACTACTTAGGCCTGAGGTGTCTTTTTCAGTATTAGGGAGCTGCGGAGTCATGCTGGCATCGTATCCACAATCCCCATGGAGCACAGCAAGGGTGGGTCTGGCAGCGGGGGGTCATCAGTGAGGCCTGGGTTATTTCACGCTGCTATCAGCTCCATCGCCGCTTAGTCTTGCTAGTGTGTTCCAAGAGTTTACAGTGGTGCACTTCAGGCGCCAGGGTCATTCAAACCCCCCTAATCGGGTCAACCCCTAGTGTCAGCACAATCTCCCAGTCAGGTCTCCCCTGGCTGGGAGGGCCAGTGACAGGGCCCTCAGTAGCTTCTAAGCAGGCCCAGGGGGGCCCCTCCAATGTTATGGGTCCGCAAGGTCAGGGGGCGAGCAGGCTCCACAGGGCCCCCGCAAAGGGACGTCCGCGCAGGTCCGCATACACCAGACCAGCAAACCCAGGTGAGGACAAAGCAGCAGTGGGGCCCGGGTTTGGCCCTGGGGGTCGTCGTGCACTCGCTTCAACTCCTCAGCAGCTGCAGCGTCTAGTACACAACCGGGCCGGTGAACGCCCAAAATATAGATTCCAAAATATAGAGAGGCCAGAATATCGACTCCAAAATATAGATAGGCCAGAATATCGGATCACCAAAATATAGTTAGTCAGAATATCAAAATTGGGCTAGGAAATATCGATTTCCATATTATCAAATTTAAAATATCGATTTCCATAATATAAATTTTTTTAGTGTTATGCATGGCAGTGTATGTGTTACAATTGTGTATTATTTTTGTAATGTATGTTTAATTTTTTTTAAATAATGTTATGTAATTTAATTTTTGAGTAATTTAATTCCATAGCCGCTTGTGGGTTTATAGGGGAATAGAGTGGGAAGTCATTTAATCATAGAAAATTAAATATTAATTTGTATTTATATGTATTGATAATTAATTGATTGATAATTAATTATTAATTGGTAATACATTTGATTAATTGGTAATTCATTTTCAATAATTGGTAATTATTTTTTAATTAATTGATTAATTGATAATTATGTTAATTGGATTATTTATTATTTGGAACGGGTTGTGGGTTTATAGGGTAATAGGGAGGGAAGTCATTTAATTGTAATAAAGTAAATATGTATTTTTATTTATATGCATTGATAATTAATGGTTTTATAATTAATTTTCAATTGGTAATACATGCTTAATAATTGCTAATTAATTTTTATTATTGGTAAATAAATGTTATTAATTGGTAATTCATTTTTATTAATTGATTAATTGATAATTTTGTTAATTGTAATATTTAATTTTTGGAGCAGGTTGTGGGTTTATAGTGGAATAGGGTGGGAAGTAATTTAATTGTAATAAAGTAAATACTTATTTTTATTTATATGTATTGATAATTAATTGATAATCAATTATTAATTGGTAATTAATTTGTATTAATTGATAATTACTTTTTTAATTGGTAATTAATTTTTATTATTTGGTAAAAAAATGAATTCATTTTTTATTGGTATTGATAATTAATGTAATCTTATTTTAATATTAAATCATTACTTTCCCTACTGTTGCACTCTCTGGAGTGGGAATTGGAATTTTTACCCTCCCGTTATCCAATGCTTTCCCTACTGTTGCACTCACTGGAGTGGGAATAGTAATTTTTATCCATACGCTATCTAACTGTTTCCCAACTGTTGCACTCACTGGAGTGGGAATAGTAAGTTTTAGCCTCCCACTATCCAACGCTTTTCCTACTGTTGCACTCATTGAAGTGGGAATAGTATCACCCCTATCCTATCCAACGCTTTCCCTACTGTTGCACTCACTGGAGTGGGAATAGTAATTTTTACCCTCCCGCTATCCAACGTTTTCCCTACTGTTGCACTCACTGGAGTGGGAATTGTAATTTTTACCCTCCCGCTATCCAACGCTTTTCCTACTGTTGCACTCTCTGGAGTGGGAATAGTAATTTGTACCCTCCCGCTATCCAACGATTTCCCTATTCTTGCACTCTTTGGAGTGGGAATAGTGATTTTTACCCCTACGCTATCCAACGATATCCATACTGTTGCACTCACTGGAGTGAGAATAGTAATTTATACCCCTACGCTATCCAACATTTATTATTTTTACATTTTAAGTTTTATTACATTATTTTAAGTATGTTTAATTTATTTGTTTTTAATATTTAATTACTTTTATAATATTTTTAATACATTTAAAAAATGTGATATTTTAGTTAACTATATTGTAAATGTAAATGTAAATTGATACTTATATAGCGCACTACTCACCCGCAAGGGTCTCAAGGCGCTTGTACGAATACCGCTGTGGAACCCAACCTGGCTTTCCCTGTGAGGCATCCACTCCTGGGCACCCCCAAGGTGGAGGCCAGGCATCCTTAGCGTTGTGGGGGCCGTTGTGGATATTAAGCAAGCTATTGCCCAGAGTTGCAGAGTGGGACTCCATGATTGGAATAGGCACCGAGGCGAGAATTATTAGGTCCGTGGAATTTTTTAGCCCAAGACCCGACTAGGCGGGGAATTGAACCCTGGTCCCGGGCTAGAACTCTGCATCAGGGTCTGCCGCTCTAATCATTGAGACACACTCTCCATATTTAAACTATCTATATTTTGGATTCAATATGTTAGTACTTACTTGTTTGTAGATAGGGATTCTATATTCTGTACTTCGATATTTTGGGCATTCTATATTATGTCCCTCGATATTTAGTCACTAAACCAACCCGGCCACCTCCTTCAGCCCCCTCTTCTCACCTAATTTGTTTGAGGGTCCTCAATTGTCCTCCCTCTGAAGCACACAGCCGGTGCCGCTCCGGGGGGCGAGGTGCACCCCCTTGGTATCTTCTCAGTGCCAGGCAGGTCTTATCATCCACTCAGCACCTACAGTGTCACCTCCACAGTCAGCCTGGATTGTCGGTTTCCACCAGCGTCCTGCCACTCAGTTTAGTCTGCTGTGGCTGCCGCCATCTTGTGAGCAGCGGTCCCGGGATCGTGTGATGGTCTCCTGGGTCTTTTCGGCCTGGATATCGCCGCTCTCAGTCTCGAATCAATGCCGCTCCGTCCATTTGACCAGCTGTGTGCTAATTGTGCGTTTATTGTCTGAGATAAAAAGGATATTGGAATGATGGCAGCCCGAACCGCAAGAGCCTCACACAAGTTCAGCCATCTTGCTTGGTGCCCTCTAGCGCCCCCTGATATCCAACACTTTAATCAAAGTAGCTTAAGTTGTACTGAAAATAGTAAATCAAATCCACCCAATGTCTAACACTTTCCCTAACGTACAGTAGGTTGAAGTTGCGATTATACATCTAAACCCCCAAAGAGTAACACTTTCCCCAATGTAGTGTAGGTTGAATTGGTAATAATACTTCTAAATCCCTCAATGTTCAAAACTTCTCCAGGGTAGCTTAGGTTAGAGTGAGAATAGTAAATGTATATCCCTCATCGTCAAACATTTTCTCCAATGTTGTTTTCTTTGGAGTGGGAATACTAAAAGAAAAATACTCAATTTCCAAAACTTTTCCCAATGTATATTTGGTTTGAGTGTGAATAGAAAATTGAAACCCTTTTCCCCAAATAGTGTAGATTGCAGTGGAAATTGGAAAGCCAGACCTCTCAATATCTTACACAATCCCGATTACGAAGTCGGATGGACCTGAGTCCATCCAACATTGATTCTGTTAATGGGACTGACAAACCTCCTGTTGGTGGTCCCAACCCAGCAAATAGAATGTGATTGAACACTGTTTGGTCGCAGTCCTATTCTTTACAATAAGAGCATGCTTTAGATGCCCCCTCTGCTGTCATTCGGAAGCCTTTCACCCATGGGGGCCCTGCCGGGGGCCCCCCAAAATCGACTCATTACTGCCTTTCTGTGTTGGAAAGGCTGGCACAGAAAGGCTATCGGAATCCAACATTGTAATCCCTCAGGTGGAAAGAGCCGCCCTTTGGATTACAGGATGGCAGACAGTCTCCCCAAGCCGCTCAGAAGCCATTCAGAAATCCAGTTTGGATTTATTTCCGACTAACACCATCCAAATGGGTATGTTGGAAAGAAATCCAAACTGCTGATTACAATGCTGTAGGAATGTGTATGATGTACACATATAAAGCAATATGCATGTTAGATAATGGTGCATCATGTTTATTGTTTATTTACAGTAACAAAATACAATTTTCTTTCAATTGGTATTGATCAGTCAAAGTAAAGTATATTTTTATGTTGTGGTTTATTTTCTACAAATATTTTTTCACACTTAAAGAACTATATACATATGCACTGTATATACATTATACAATATCTATTTAATATTTTTATTGAATGAAAGTTTCAAAACAGTGTTTCATTTACATACCTTTTATATATTATTTTACAATTTCTGTATAAAATATAAACACATTGAAACATACAATTATTATATAGTTTGTATTTGATGTTTAAATAATACACATTCTGTTTATTTAAAAACAAAATAAATAAAAACTCTTTTGTAGTAGATCATTTGTTTAAAAAATAAACATATTTAGTTATATTTTAATCATATAGACCTCTAGTGATATTTAGGCACCATTTCTTTCAACTGGGTTATATGCATTCTGTGTTTTTCCTTAGTTTAGGCTGTGATCAGTCGCGGTCAAAGGAGAATGTGCATCTTGTTGGTAAAGGTCAAACGTTTTTATTCTACTATTGTTACTATTGTTTTTAAAGCCTATTTTAGTACTTAGTATTTGTGAGTGTTTTCTAGTTTAGTAAGTAGCAAGTTTGATGTGGATACCATTATTTTGTGTGGGGTGTTGAATGTAATTGTCTGTTTGTTCAAATGTTGTGTAATAAGTTTATATACATTTCAATGTTTTTAACGTGTTGATATGCTTTACTTTATTTTGCCACATTTAGGGGGTCATTAGGATTGAGGGCAGAAAATCCCCCCGACCATCATGGATGCGGAAAAGAACCGCCCGCCGGGACCGCGGATAACCCGGTGGTCAAATTAGGATCAACCGCCAAAAAAGACCGACCGCGGCGGTAGCGGGCTAACAAAAACTGTCCGACGTGTGTGGTCACGTCTATAAACCAACCGCTGTAGTCGGAAAAGCAGCGGAAAAGCTACACCCTGCCGCAAGCATAGCAGGGATACCGCACGCGAAATTCTGATTTCCCCGATGGTCCCGCGGTACGAACCGCTGTTTCCGACCGCCGCGGTCGCACACTGCAGTGAATGGGAGAGACAGCGAAAGAGCTGCAGCATAGCCACCGCCGCGGACGGTACATGAAAAATATGGCGTACAAAGCTAAAACACTGCAACAATGCCTAACTGAGCACAAATCAAAGTACCAATGCCCCGCAAATACACAAAACACATACCAATGTAAAAATAATTTAAAAGAAATAAAAAATACTCCCAGGACAACACCTTTAATACACCTCACAGCAAAGGCACAATTGGACACACCCACACAACTGAATATAAATACAGGTCCTTCACTGACCACAATTCTTTGCAACACTCCAGAAGAGGAGGGCATACACCAGATCTGAGAGGAGAGGCACAATAATAGAGCACACACACATCACCACCACCACCACCACCACCACACCAGCACCAAAATCTCCCCAGCACACAACACATCTCCCACCTCAACACTACACCCACCACACCCACCCCTGCACCCATAAACACTGCAAACACCAACCACCATGGCAGCACAGAAAATGCCAAAATTCACAGACGGTGAGTTGACAATCATGGTCAATGAGATAGTGAGAGTGAAACCACAACTGTTTGGTAGCCTGGTCCAGCAGACACCATTAGCCACAAGGACCCAAATTTGGGAACGGATAGTACAATGGGTCAATGCAGTAGGGACCACCCCAAGATCCAAGACAGAGATCATGAAGAGGTGGCATGATCTCAAGAGGGTTGTCAGAGAGAAGATGAGCAAGAACGGGGAGCTGGCGAAGATGACTGGCAGTGGCCCTCCCATCCCACAGAAAATATTCACACCTTGGGAGGAGAAGGTGCTTGCCATACTGCATCCTGAGAGTCTCACAGGAGTATCAGTGGGAACGGAGGCTGGTAAATACAAACAAATGCCAAACAACACACTGAGAAGTACTTCCTTTCACAACCCAAACACCATTGCACTGTTCACCTTCACCTAAAAGGTAGCCAGCCATCTTCACTGAGAGGTCTGTTTGGGGGAAAGTGGCCTGCACTACCACTCCCAGCATGCCTCTCATTGACACCACAGCAGCATGGAGGCCTCCCCCACCCAGGAGCATGTATAAGCCATTGCACTGCTCATCAAACAGACTCACAGGTAGGTAGCCATCTTGTATTGGAGGACTGTTTGGGGGTGGGAGGCCTGTATTGCTACTCCCAGCATGTCCCCTGTCCCACACCCCAGCAGCTTGAAAGCCTCCTCTACCCTGAAGCATGTGTCAGCCATTGCACTGTTCATCAAACAGACTCACAGGTAGGTAACGATCTTGTATTGGAGGACTGTTTGGGGTGGGAGGCCTGTATCACTACTCCCAGCATGCCCCCTGTCCCACACCCCAGCAGCTTGGAGGCCTCCCCCACCCTGGAGCATGTGTCAGCCATTGCAATGTTCATCAAACAGACTCACAGGTAGATAGCCATCTTGTATTAGAGGAATTTCTGGGGGTGGGAGGCCTGTATTACTACTCCCAGCATGTCCCCTGTCCCACACCCCAGCAGCTTGAAAGCCTCCTCTACCCTGAAGCATGTGTCAGCCATTGCACTGTTCATCAAACAGACTCACAGGTAGGTAACGATCTTGTATTGGAGGACTGTTTGGGGTGGGAGGCCTGTATCACTTCTCCCAGCAAGCTCCCTGTCCCACACCCCAGCAGCATGGAGGCCTCCCCCACCCAGGAGCATGCGTCAGCCATTGCACTGTTCATCAACCAGACATACAGGTAGGTAGCCATCTTGTATTGGAGGACTGTTTGGGGGTGGGAGACCTGTATCACTACTCCCAGCATGCCCCCTATCCCACACTCCAGCAACTTGGAAGCCTCCCTCGCCCTGGAGCTTGTGTCAGCCATGTTCATCAAACAGACTCATAGGTAGGTAGCCACCTTGTATTTGAGGACTGTTTGGGGGTGGGAGACCTGTATCACTACTCCCAGCATGCCCCCTGTCCCACACCCCAGCAGCTTGGAGGCCTCCCCAACCCTGGAGAATGTGCCAGCCATTGCACTGTTCATAAAACACACTCCCAGGTAGGTAGCCATCTTGTTTTGGAGGATTGTTTGGGGGTGGGAGTCCTGTATCACTACTCCCGGCATGCCCCCTGTCCCACACCCCAGCAGCTTGGAGGCCTCCCCCACCCTGAAGCAGTGTCAGCCATTGTACTGTTCATCAAACAGACTCACAGGTAGGCAGCTATCTTGTATTGGAGGACTGTTTGGGGGCGTGAGGCCTGTATCACTACTCCTAGCATGCCCCCTGTCCCACACCCCAGCAGCTTGAAGGCCTCCCCCACCCTGGAGCATGTGTCAGCCCTTGCACTGTTCATCAAACAGACTCACAGGTAGGTAAACATCTTGTATTGGAGGACTATTTGGGGTGGGAGGCCTGTATCACTACTCCCAGCATGCTCCCTGGCCCTGACCCCAGCAGCATGGAGGCCTCCCCCATCCAGGAGCATGCGTCAGCCATTGCACTGTTCATCAACCAGACTCACAGGTAGGTAGCCATCTTGTATTGGAGGACTGTTTGGGGGTGGAAGGCCTGTATCACTACACCCAGCATGCCCCCTGTCCCACACCCCAGCAGCTTGGAGGCCTCTCCCACCCTGGAGCATGTGTCAGCCATTGCACTGTCCATCAAACAGACTTAAAGGTAGGTAGCAATCTTGTATTGGTGGATTGTTTGGGGGTGGGAGGCCTGTATCAGTACTCCCAGCATGCCCCCTGTCCCACACCCCAGCAGCAGGGAGGCCACCCCCACCCAGGAGCATGTGTCAGCCATTGCACTGTTCATCAAACAGACTCACAGGTAGGTAGCCATCCTCACAGCTCTAGCTGTTTCTGTCTGGGAGACGCACAACACTACACAGAGCACCAATTGCATGCAATGCATTGACACAGGACATGTATGAGTTCATGATGTTGGCATGCACCATGTAATACCAGCCAGTTTTGTCTGTAACAAGAATACAAAAGTTGTCTCCATTGTGTAGTGTACCCCCGGTACATGGACTCTCGGATGTAGACTCCCAGGACAGTTTGGACGATGAGCTCCAGCCTGGCCCATCTGGTGTGCCAAGGCCCAACAGGGCCCAGCACCCTATCGTCCCCACCACCACTTCTACTGCACAAACGCCTGTACAGCAGACCCCTGCAGTCAGGGCCTGTGCCTCCACTGCTGCCACCTCGGACACCACCACCACCACCACCAGTAGCACCCTCCCTGTCCAAGGGGATGACCAGGACACACCACCAACTGTGGAGGGCAGGGAGAGTGTGCAAGGAGAAACCGTTTAGAGGTAACAGGTCCGTGGCAGCAGGGCAGGTGGGAGGGCCAGGGTCCCCCCAGACATCAGGAGGTTGGCATATTATCCCGGGACCACTTCACCAAAGTCATCGGTGCATATGAACAGGTCCAGGGACAAAGTGGCAGTCAGATGAACTTTTAAGTGAGTTCATTCTTCTGATGAGGTCCATTGACAAATGTGTAGGTCAAATGGTGGACCTCATGGCTTAGCAAGTGGCGTTGCAGAGGGACAGGCCTGTGTCCCAACCAACACCTCTGCCTCCTCCTGACACTGCACCATCCTCCCCTGCGCCAACAGAGAGGGGCGAGTCCTCTGATGCCGCTGGCCATTCAGCAGCCCCCCCACCGCCAAAAAGTTCAAGGGGGCATCCAAAGAAGACCCTGGGAGTCTCCGGAAGCAAAGCACCTGCCACACGCCAGTCATAGAGCCAGCCCTGATGGCAATCCTCTTCCCCACTGCATTGACTGTTTGGACTGTCTTTCCCCACATTTCCTTGGCAATGGCACTTGTCTGTTGGACTGGGTCACCACATCCATGTGGTGTCTACTCTTGCATCTCATCTACCATGACTGTCAAATCACTGCCCATTCCCCACCTTCATGTAAGTATTCCCTTACCCCTCACATGTCCACTTCGCAAATAAAAAACTTGATTCACCGGATCTTATGCTGTATCGTTTTTAGTGCAATATTTACAGTGTTGACAATGTCCATGATGTGTCCAAAAAATGTACAGTATGTAGGGCAGGATCATTCTGAAGCACCTAGGGAGATACAACAGAACAACAGTCACTGGTGTCATTGTGGCATCACAGACAGAACACTACACAAAACATACACAAGAGACTACTGGCATACAAGACAATGGGCTGCAGGTAAGTACAAATAGAGTCAAGCATATGTCCCCATATGGAACGTCAATGTCACATTTACGACACACAGGTGACTGAACGTGTGCCTGTGTCTATCATCCGCAGATAGCCCTGCACAACAACAACCAACACAACAGATAATGTACAATTTCAACATCTGTATACACATTCAAGTGAAGTAGCGGTTGATGAGCTGTTGACGAATATCAACTCCTTCCTCCTCTCCACTGTCCTCATCACTGGACTCAGGTCCTTGGGGAGGTGCGGGCCTTTGTTTCTCTCCATCATTCAAGTCGGCCTTCCGTACCTTTTCTTCCAAGAATACGCACAAAAAGCACCATTCTTAAAAAGCTGTTTATTTTGATCCAATGCATTTCGGACCTCCGTGGGGTCCTTCGTCAGGGAAAACTGAAATAACAACAACAACATTTTTAAACTTGTATTCCACCTCGTATGCCAACAAAATCTTTTTTTTTTAATCTTTTTTTTTTAACATTACTCAGTTGCCCAGTAACAAACACCCCTCTCTTTGCTTCCATCTTCCGCTTTACCATAACCCTCTTACTCCATCCTTCTACTCCCCCTCCTCCATCTTAAGCAAATCTTCGCCATCTTCTGAAACCACTACCCATTTTTGAACATTTCTTCACCACCCGGTTTCGGATATATGATGTTACAACGCATACTTTTACTCCGCATACCATTACAACGCGGTATTTACAACGCATACCGTTACAACGCATAGCGCTTTGGGGTGCTGGATAGTGGTAAGTATAATTTACTATTCTAACTCCCGTCCCCGTGGACCCTAGGGAAGGTGTTGGATAGTAAATTAAACTTACCTCTTATCCTAGAGCGCCCCCCAGCGCAATGCGTTGTAATGGTATGCGTTGTAATGCCTGCGTTGTAGTGGTAGTGCGGAGTAAAAAATGCATTGTAACAGGTGCATACCCCCGGTTTCCCTATCTCCGCATACCTGCTCTAATGGGTCATTCTCGCGTGTCGAGCTAGCGAGTAAAATCTGCTCTGTTCATTAAGACTGCTCTCCTTTTACCTTCTCCTTCCCGCCTCTTAATCTAGACCCTCCCTCTCTATCCAGGGGTTGAAAAACACCTGTGCTTTCCTTTAACAGTCCGTTTCCCATGGTGCAATTGGCTTTTTCATTTTGTCGATAATAAACTAAAGTCTAAGTATCTCTCATCATCCTCATTACAAAAAAGACTTTGTTTACACCAAACTCTTTGTTATGAGGGGAATTCATCCAAGATAAAATTCAGTTTTTCAGGCGTCCTTTCAACATAAACATACTCCACAAATGTAGGTGTCTCTCGTTGCATGGGAAATGATCGTCTGTATGAAAATCCAAATTCATCGTGGGTGCTTAACCAGTGAGGCTAAGATACTGTATTTCACATATGGAATGGTAGCACACCTTCTTTAAACACAAAATTTCACCTTAGTTAAATTGACACTTATCACATTCGGCGTGCTCACTAAATCGTGCCAAGCCCAAACAGAACGTAACTCCGATATTTTGGGGCTTCTTTCTACCCCAAAAACAGTGGCAACATGCTCTTTCCACTGCGTGTTTGCATTCAGTATTTTTAAATTCAAATGTCTTTTTGCTAGATTTTTCTTTGATTGTAATAAACATTTCTAACTAGTTGTTTCTTGAGTAATGTCAGACCTGGCATCCTTGACATGGTTTCCCCAGACTTTTTACCTTCAGACCTCCTGCTTTTGGACCTGATTACAAGGGCGGGGAAACTGCCACCAGCAGGCTGTCAGTGGTGGTCTCCTCATCATCTTAACCAACTTTACTGACCGCCACATTTGGATGGTGGGTGGCCTTCAGAGGCTCAGTAATGCCTACATTGGTGGTGGTGCCTACTAGGAACCACCGTCGGCATTACATTGTTCCTTTCCACCGGCCTTTTCATGACAGTGAACACACTATGAAAAGGCTGGTGGAAAGGGACATTGGGGTCCCAAGCAGGCCCCCATTACCCTCTGGTCCACAGACATGGGAGCTGGGGGACACCTATGGTAACCCCTCCATATCCCTGCACCATAAGGCAGGCAACGCATGGTGCGTGCCACATAGGGTAGGGATATGTGTGGGGCATTAGTTGTGTACTGCAGCAGATGCTGCAGAGCCCAGCACCCGCTGCAATCCATAACATGGGCAATGCACCTGCCACGGTGGCGACCCCATCCTAATTTGCCCTGTGGGACCCCCGCCAACAAAAAACGAAAAGATGGCAGACGGACATCAGTAATTGGGCCCGTAGTTTTTGCTGGTCTTAGGATTCTGCACCCTTTACCACCGATAACCAGGGCTAAAGGGCTTGAGCTCTTGTCCTAAAACATGGTAACATTGGCTTATCCACCATTAGCATATTTAATTTACTGAAAAGTCCTTCCTAAAGTGCATTACATGTGCCCAGGGCATTATTATTATTATTATTATTATTATTATTATTATTATTATTATTATTATTAATATTATTATTATTATTAAAAAATTTAGAGCGCGAACAAAGGCCCAAGGGCGTCTCGGTGCTAGAATATCTGCAGAATTTAACCGATGAGGGGAAGATTGGGTCTACTGGTTAAAAAACAGGTCTTGAGTTGTTTGCGGAAAGACCAGAGTGAATGGCTTGATTTGATCGAGGAAGGCAGTGTATTCCAGAGTTTGGGGGCTGAAACAAAATATCTTCTGTCTCCCCATGAAACAGATTTGCTGCGTGGAACCACGAGGTCATTTAGACTGGAGGAACGTAAGGTTCTGGAAGGACAGTAAGGAGTCAAATTTTGCGTGAAGAAGGCCGGTCCCATATTGTGCATAGCCTTAAACACTATACAGAGAGCTTTGAGTTTTATCCTATTCCTTATAGGTAGCCAATGTAGCTCTCTGATAGTTGCAGAAGCGGAGTGGTGTTTGGGGATTCTGCCCAGGAGTCTTGCTGCTGAGTTTTGGATTATTTGCATTTTGTTCAAAACTCTTTCTTGTGCATTCAAGAACAGAGCATTGCAGTAATCCAGGGTCGACAGTAACAGCGAGGTGACCAATTTTTTGCCAGCTGATTCGGGAAGGAAAGGGAGGATTTTTTTAATTAGTCTCAGTTTATGAAAAGCGGCGGAGGTAATCTGGTTAGCATGAGGGAGAAAGGTGAGACGGTCGTCGAAAATGACTCAGAGATTCCTCACTTTGCCAACAGGCTCAGGGGGAGGGCCCAATGACGCGGGCCACCAACAAGAGGACCATTCTGGGGTCAGATGACCAAAGATGACTACTTCCGTCTTGTCGGAATTTAATTTTAGGCAATTGGAAGCCATCCAATTCCCAATTGCCAACATGCCCTGATTGAGGTCGAATGTCTGACAAAATATCGAAAACTAGAATATCTATGTACAAAAATATCGGAACAAAATTATCGATGTCAAAAATATCGGGATCCTATACTTAACTATATATCTACACAAATATCGATTTTTTAATATCGATATACAAAAACATCGTTTACTGTGATATCGACTACATTAATATCGGAATACAAAAATATCGCAATCTGTAAAAAATAATGACATTTACAAAAATATCGACATCAAATATATTGTGCACATAAATATCGGATTATAAACTATATCGACTTTTTAAAAACATTTCTTTACATAATTAATTAACGCTTTATATGTTTTCACATCCAAAAAAACATACAACACTTTAATTTATACTATAGACACACTATAAATTCATATAATATTTAATATTGGTAAAATTATGTCACCTACACATATAAAAATATTCTATGCTACTTTGTATACTTTTATAATTATTGTTGGTTTTTCAATTCTAATACTAATTAATCACAACAGAAATTCAAATCTACTAACTAACCAATCACAACCCTATTTTTTTAAATGAACCAATAGTAAAGTAATTACTACTGACACTCCCCTATATAAGCAATTAAAACATAAGCACAAACTACTTGCCAAAAGTCACAGAAGGAGATTCATCTCTATCCGAATTGCTGCACAACAACTAGAAGAACCAGACTATCAATCTACTGTTACATCTTCTAAGTAAGTAAATAAAATAGATAGTGCATTATTTGCTAATTGTATTTACTTACCTGCTAAATACCCAGTGCCCCTTTGCTATTCATACTACTTAACATGCTAAATAATGAAATAAAAATATTTTTTTTAGATACTACCACTACTGATAATTCTACTCCAAATAATTGTGAACAAAACATAGGAATGCAGATTCTGAAAACTATGTAAGTAATTTGACATTGTTTCATTATGTGCACATTATTCTAAACACACAGAAATAATGACTTTTGCACACCATCTTTTTATTTTTCTGTAGATTCTACTACTGAAAACTGCACTACTACTGAACTAAGGACATCAGTACTACATCTACAATACTTTTTACTAAGTAAGTAAATAAAATAGAAACAGCTTTATTTGCTAGTAATACTTAATTACCTGCTAAATACCCAGTACCCCTTTGCTATTCATTGCAGTTAACATGCTAAATAATTATCTACAACTATTTGTTTAAGATACTACGAGAACTGAATATTGTACTCCAAATAACTGTGAAGAAAGCATAGGAATACAGATTCAAAAATATATGTAAGTAATTTCACATTGTTTCATTATGTCCACATAAATCTAAACACACTGAAATAATCATTTGTCCCCCACATATGTACTTTTTTCTATAGATTTGACTACTAAAATCTGCACTACTACTGAAGTAAGATCATCACAACTATTTCTACAATACATTTTCCTAAGTAAGTACATAAAATAGAAACTGCATAATTTGGTACTACTAATTATTTACCTGCTAAATACCCAGTTTTTAGATACTACGACAACTGAATATTCTGCTCAAACTAACTGCGAACAAATCATAGGAATACAGAATCGAATAACTATGTAAGTTAGGTCACATTGTTTAATTATGTGTTCAAAAATCGAAACACACAAAAATGATCAGTTGTGCTCAACATATTTTTTTTTCTCTGTAGATTCGACTACTGAAAACTGCACTACTAATTAACTAAGGACCTCAGTACCATTTCTAAAATACATTTTAGTAAGTAAGTACTATGCAACTGCAATAAATGTGGAAAAACAATACAAACATTTATAACTGTTCTAATAAATTTCAATGATATATTGTTTATTTACAGAGCAAACACGGTGAATAGATATACAGACAACATACAGAACTTCACATTCTAAACAATAGTAATACAAATCACTAAGTAAGTATATTAAATAAAATATTTACCACATGTGTAAAAAAAACTACCAACATGGTGATTAAACTAACTCATATGTTCCTTATTTTTTAAAGATAACACTACAAACTATTCTACAGAAGCTGAAGAAACAATTATACTGCCAAAGACCAACTACAAAACATATGTAAGTATCTTCACAATGTGAATAATGAAGATACACTTTTGTAGTAAAAATGAGCTCTAAAATTGCTAATTTACCTAAACATTAATTAATAATATACTACTTTCATGTTTCTCATAACAGCTACAACAACATCACAACCATTTATCCTCAACTAAAGAAGCAAGAAACTCCTAAGTTTTGCTGTACATTCTAAAACACGTAAGTATAAACATTCCTACTTATCACTAACATAGATTATTTATCACATTTAAATTGACATTAACTATTATATATATATTTTATAGATATACAAAGTACAAAATGACCGAAGGAGCCGAATTTGTGACCAGCCAAAAAGGAAAATTATTACTATGCTACATGGGTTACACGTACACACAGGAAAAACAATATGGCATGAAAGTGAATTGGAAATGTTGTAAATATTATTCGAACAAGTGCTATGGCAGAGCAACAACAAGAGAAGCTACAGTACTATATACTAGGGAACATAATCATCCACCTAATATTACAGAAATAGAAGTTAGAACAGCTATGGAAAGTATAAAAGAAGCTAGTACCGGATCCCAAAAGCAAACTAATGTAATTTTAAAAGAAGCCATTCCTAAAATTCCCAAAACAGCCACAACCCAAATGCCAAATATCCTATCATTAAAAAGAACTATAGCACGAACCAAAAAAGCTACAACTTCTTCAACACCATCTCCCAGAACATATCAGGATATACATTTTACTGCTAACGAAATAATAACTTTAAATAAACAACTATTTATAGTTTATGACAATGAAAGCAATGAGAATAGGCTTATAATTTTTGGTACCAGTATGAATTTAGTGAAACTGCAGCAAAGCCAATATTGGATGATGGATGGGACATTTAACATCTGTCCCAAGCCATTCTTCCAATTATACACAATACATGGCCTCTATCACAACTGCAACATCCCTTTGTTATATGCACTATTGCCTAACAAAAACAATTCTACATATATGGAATTATTAAATGTCATAAAACAAAAAACTAATGATTTCTCTCCAGAAAAAATCATTCTTGATTTTGAGCATGCAATGCTCTCAACTATTCTAAAAATCCATCCCCACACCTCCATTCAAGGCTGCTAATATCATTTAAACCAGTGTTTATGGCGACACCTTCAAAAAACTACCCTAAGTGTCGAATATGCTACAAATTCATCATTTGCTTTTCAAATCAAAAAACTAATTGCACTTGCCTATGTCCCTACAACAGATGTAGCTGAACATTACAACATTATTATAGACAGTCCATTTTACAAACAAAACGAAGCTAGATTAACTCCTTTTCTCGCTTACTTTGAAGACAACTGGGTAGGCAGACTCCACAGATCTGGCCTTAGAAGAAATCCAAAATTCCTCATTCCCTGGTGGAAGGTGTACAATAGTACCCTTAACGGGGAGTCAAAAACTAACAATGCTGTGGAAGGTTGGCACAATGCCTTTTGTCCAATCAACTGGCAGAACCAAACCTACTCTCGAAAAATTCATAAAATGCCTACAGAAAGAACAGAGCTATCAAGAATTTAGAATGGACCAATCTGTAACCGAACTTGTCCCTAAAACATCCAAGCAAAATAAACAAATGCACAAGTACCTGGAAGAACAAGTCAAACTTTACCCTAATACGAAAGGCATAGAATACCTAAACATCATAGCCAAAACACTACTGTAAATAATTCCGAAACTGTTATAAAACACAAAAAGTAGCACCTAAGTATGCAAAAATATGTAACGTGAGCTTCTAAAGTATTTAATGTATGCAATATATAATGATATTATTTTAATATATGCACACATTAAAACAAAATAATAATTTAAAAACAATTCCATAATAAATATGACATTACGCACCCACAAAAATAATAGAAAGCAAAGACTTACCAATTATGTTGTCAATCCAATAACGTCCTTCACCACCAAAGTAATCCAGGTAGTGCAAAAGTAACCCAAAAAAAAATGTAAAAATACAACTGTTCCAAAAGTAAGAAATCCACGCGGTCCTTAGCCATCGAACTACCATAAAAAAAAACGAAAAAGTAGAAAAAAAGAAAGAATCGCTCCGGAAAACCAGAAAAATGTAAAGAAGTGTTTGTAAATCAGTGTTGGATGAAAAAAACAAACACTTCCTTAGAAAAAAAACGGAACTTTCGATGTAGCGTACACCTATGAAAGAAACATAGAAAACAGATATTCCCACCCACAATAATTAGCTAATAATTACATACCAACATATTAACATTGATGATTCAATGTTAGATATACCCTAAAAGACTTAAATTAACTCTATAAATAATTATTAAACTAACTAACACGACGTGTATATACCATGCGTAAATATCTGTTTTCAAAATCTAAAACATAACTCCCTCACATTCAACAACACTAAATATAAGGTCACTAGTCTAAAAACATCATAATAATACACATATAACATATAAAATGAACCTTACCTGCAGCGACGTGAAGTGTCTCCCAACCGCGATCAGCCCTTCTTCCAAATAACCCAAAACGACCTAACGCGGTTACAAAAGAAAGCACCAAAAATCAAGAAAATAGTCCCAAGTGTAAAATTTAATATCTATACAGAACTAAATGTGTTAAAAAAATGTATTAATTTATGTTATTGTGAAAAAAATATTTATTTTAATCCTACAAAGAAATTATAAACAAAAATGTACATGAATGTAATAATTAAATATGATGAAAACAATAATGTTTATGTTAACAATGTAAAAAAATGTAAGTACATTGTCACAAAATGAAAAAATGTAAAAAAGAGGAAAAAAAAATGGTTTTATATTTTAAAAATTTGATCTTCACAAATGAAGCAGAAAAAAGCTTAACAGAAAAATATTTATGATAATAAAATTTCTTTTCTAACATAACAATATGTAAAAGAGATAATAAAGAATGTTAATTTCATATAAAAAATTGTAAAATAATAATGGTTCTGTATATTTGTTTTGAAGTGTGTTTATAAAATTATTTTTGAAATGAAATATAAATAAAAAAATGTTATTATGATTTTATTTTATTTGTTAAAACTTTAATAAAATAAAAGTTTATACAATCATGGTGAATAATTTGTATTATTATCTTACTAAAAAGTATCAATGTTATAAAGTTTTTTTAACTGTATATTAAATGTGAGTATATGTTGGACTCTAATAATGTAATGATTCATATACCAAATCCAGTGTACATTAAATTAGAGTAGGTGTTGCACACTAATAACATAAGAATTAATATTCCAACTGCATTCTACATAAAATGTTAATATGTGCTGTACACTAATTAATTAAAATAGATTATTCAAACTGTAGTCTACAGTAAATTGGAGTTGGTGTAATGTTATATATGTATAATTTCCTTTAATTGATTAAATGTAAAATAATTATATTTTTATCCTGTAGAACTAGGTACCAAAAACACAAAATTGACCCAGAACCCTAAAAATACTCCTTTACCCAAAATCAGAACACTGACCCAGAACCCCAAAAATATACCTTTACCTAAAAACTGAAAACTGACCCAGAACCCAACAATGACCCCTTTACCCACAAACTGAAAACTGACCCTGAACCCAACAAATACCCCTTTACCCACAAACTGAAAACTGACCCTGAACCCAACAAATACCCCTTTACCCAAAAACTAAAAACTGACCCTGAACCCAACAAATACCCCTTTACCCAAAAACTAAAAACTGACCCTAAACTCAACAAATACCCCTTTACCCAAAAACTAAAAACTGACCCTGAACCCTAAAAAACTACTCCTTTACCCAAAAACTAAAAACTGACCCAGAACCCTAAAAATATGCCTTTACCCAAAAACTGAAAACTGACCCTGAACCCAACAAATACCCCTTTACCCAAAAACTGAAAACTGACCCTGAACCCAACAAATACCCCTTTACCCAAAAACTAAAAACTGACCCTTAACTCAACAAATACCCCTTTACCCAAAAACTGAAAACTGACCCTAAACTTTACAAATACCCCTTTACCCAAAAACTAAAAACTGACCCTGAACCCTAAAAAACTACCCCTTTACCCAAAAACTAAAAACTGACACAGAACCCTGAAAATATGCCTTTACCCAAAAACTGAAAACTGACCCAGAACCCTAAAAATATGCCTTTACCCAAAAACTGAAAACTGACCCTGAACCCAACAAATACCTCTTTACCCAAAAACTGAAAACTGACTCTGAACCCAACAACCCCTTTACCCAAAAACTAAAAACTGACCCTTAACTCAACAAATACCCCTTTACCCAAAAACTGAAAACTGACCCAGAAGCCAACAAATGCCCCTTTACCCAAAAACTGAAAACTGACCTTGAACCCAAAAAAATACCCCTTTAGCCAAAAACTAAAAACTGACCCAGAACTCAAAAAATAGCCCTTTACCCAAAAACTGAAAACTGACCCAGAACCCAACAAATACCCCTTTATCCAAAAACTGAAAACTGACCCAGAACCCACAAAATACCCCTTTATCCTAAAACTGAAAACTGACCCAGAACCCAACAAATACCCCTTAACCCAAAAACTAAAAACTGACCCTGAACACAACAAACTACCCCTTTACCCAAAAGCAAAAAACTGACCCTGAAGCCAACAAATACCCCTTTAACCAAAAACTGAAAACTGACCCAGAACTCAACAAATACCCCTTTAACAAAATACTTTAAACTGACACTGAACCCAATAAATACCCCTTTTCCCAAAAACTGAAAACTGACCCTGACCCAAGTAATACCCCTTAACATAAAAACAATTATTCGGTAAATATTTATATGTAGTATATGATCTTCATTCATGAATAAATTAGTTCACATTAATTACCAATGTACTAAAAAATCGAAATATACATAAACATTTAATAATAAATTAATTATTATGACATTACTTCACACCCTTATCCCCTATAAACCCCAAAAACAACTCCTAAACCTATATATTAATGTTAAAAAATTTATAACAATTAAATTAAAAATAACGCAAAACTTAATATATGTAGACATAATTAAAGTCATTATTATAATAAACTAATTATTATCATTTAATGCCCAATTAATTAGTTATTCATAATATGCACTATGTGTTCTTAATAAAATCTGTAATTAAATTTAATTATATCCCAATTAGGTATAATTTAGGAATATAGCTTAACATATATTATTTATAGATGTATTCTAAAATTACTTCCCACACTTATCCCCTATAAACCCAATAACCCACTCATAAACCATTAAATGTTTTAATATAATTTTTTTGAACAACATTTTTAAAATCCTAAACAATAATTTATATCTGTAAAAAAAATTAAGTACATTATTATAATTCATTATTAAAAATTAATTAATTACCAATTAAATAGTAATTAATAATGTTGACTATATAATCGTAATTAATTAACTAATTAACTATAATTAATTACCAATTAGGTATAGTGTTGGAATATTTTATAACATTTATTAATTAATGAATTAATTAGTAAATTACTTCCCACCCTTATCCCCTATAAACCCAATAACCCGCTCCTAAACCTAGAAATGTTTTATAAAAAAAATATTTTTAATAAATTTATAAATACAAAATAAACATGTATGTACATTAAATTAATTAATTATATAATTATGATTTCTTAATTATTATTAATTAATTACCAATTAATTAGTAATTAATAATATAGACTATATGATATTAATTAATTAACTAATTAATTATAAATAATTTACAATTAGGGATAATTTACTATTATTTAATAACATATATTAATTATTTTTTAATAAATTACTTCCCACCCTTATCCCCTATAAACCCCATAACCCGCTCCTAAACCTAGAAATGTTTTATAAAAAAATTATTTTTAATAAATTTATAAATACAAAATAAACATGTATGTACATTAAATTAATTAATTATATAATTATGATTTCTTAATTATTAGTAATGAATTACCAATTAATTAGTAATTAATAATATAGACTATATGATCTTAATTAATTAACTAATTAATTATAAATAATTTACAATTAGGGATAATTTACTATTATTTAATAACATATATTAATTATTTTTTAATAAATTACTTCCCACCCTTAGACCCTATAAACCCAATAACCCGCTCCTAAACCTAGAAATGTTTTATAAAAAAATTATTTTTAATAAATTTATAAATACAAAATAAACATGTATGTACATTAAATTAATTAATTATATAATTATGATTTCTTAATTATTAGTAATGAATTACCAATTAATTAGTAATTAATAATATAGACTATATGATCTTAATTAATTAACTAATTAATTATAAATAATTTACAATTAGGGATAATTTACTATTATTTAATGACATATAATAATTAATTATTGATAAATTACTTCCCACCCTTATCCCCTATAAACCCAATAACCCGCTCCTAAACATAGATATGTTTATTTAAAAAATTCATTTATAATTATTTTATTTATAATAATACACCTTTTTTAATACATTTTATATACAATTATTTTACTTTTTCCTATACTATTGATTATTTCCATTACTACACGATTTTTTTTTTCAATATTTCTTTTTGACGATATTTTGTCACACGATATTTTTTGTTTCGATATTTTTTAATACTTAACTATTACGATATTTTTGTATCCGATATTTTTGCTTACCTATATTTTTGACCTTCGATATTTTTACTTCGATATTTTGTCTTTCCGATATTTTTTTTTCGATATTTTGTCTGATTACCATTGAGGTCATTGGCTTTTTTTTGGCCATCATACTTAATGGCCAGGACCAACTGAGTGTTGTCCGCGTAGCAGGTAAGGCTCATCCCATGTGCACAAATGGTATTGTCAAGGTCTGACACGTAGATATTAAAAAGTGTCGGACTAAGGGATGAGCCTTGAGGAACTCCACATGGCAGAGACAGTGTGGAAGAATGGAAAGAGCCCATTGTAACCACCTGAGTCCTATTGGCCAAAAAGGAGGCCAGCAGTTTCCTGGCGTTGTGTTGGACACCAATGTTTTCGACACAGTCGATCAAAGTAGCATGATCGACCGTGTCGAAAGCTGCCGACAGGTCAAGCAGTATTAAAACTGCAGTCCCCCCGGCATCCCGGATGGATCGAATATCATCCGCGGCTTTAATCAGAGCTGTCTCCGTCCCATGATATTGGCGAAAGCCAAACTGGGAGTCGTCGAGAAGATGATGTTCCTCTATAAAGGCCAAAAGTTGTGAATTCAGGGCCTTTTTGGCTATTTTTGCCAGAATTGGAAGGTTGGCGATAGGTCGATAGCTCTTTAATTCTTCCATGTCAAGATGAGGTTTTTTTAACAATGGTTTGATGAGGGTCTGTTTAAATGTGGCTGGGTAGTTACCAGAAGTGAACATGGAGTTGCAGATAGAGGTGATGACAGGATGCACCACTTCAATGACAGGAAGTAACACTTTAAGAGGACATGGATCAAGAGCAGAATCCGATTTTATGGTGGATATAATGTCCGCGACCTGAGAACTGGAGATATCTTTGAACTGAGAGAGGGTGGGTCCTGTTCGAGAGGTTGTCGGCGAATTAGGGGGGGGAGTTAATATTATTAGCGAAGGCGGAGTAGATATCATTAACTTTGCCATAAAAGAAGTTAGCCAAGTCGTCGCATAGCGACTGAGAGGGTGGGGGGGGTTACATTAGAAGAGTAACCGGCTAGCTGCTTAGTAGTTTCATACAGTGCCTTATTGGAGTTTTTAGCTGTTCAGGGATATTGCCATACCATATACTCTTAAGTGCACTATAATCCTCGCGGTTACTTGTTAACTTTGGTTTGGCTTTATCGAAACATGTCGAGTAAGGTATCATACGAATTGGAATACTACCCCCTCACCAATTCTGGAGACGGGGGTAGCATTTCACCCTTCTAGTGGGACACGACATGTACATAACCTGAACCCCGGTTAAAGTTAACTCGAGCCTCAGCATCACAAAATGGATGCTGCCACCACAGACACAAGTCTAACCTTCTGCTGCTGGGAGTCCTTTCAGCGAGCGAGGCTTGGACAAAGGGTTTCCTGCCTTGGGAGGTGCGAGCACCACCCCAGACAGGATTTTGTGTATTAGGTAGGACAGGGCTGAATAGAATGAGACATGCCTGGGGCACACAAGGTGTCCCTGTGCATAAGCCAGTCCAAACCGGTGCTGGGGCTTTCCAGTGCCAGTTCTGGCATGGAACTGGATAAAGGAAAGGGGGTGTAACCACCCCTCTTCCTGGTCCCACCCAGAGGAAGGACCTAGCAGGTGATTCTGCCCTAGATTTGGAATAAGAGTAGAATCTGTGTCCCAAGACTTCAGATCATCCTGAACTCGACTTGAAACTAAGAAGAAAACTGGACTTCGACATTCTGCTGCACAGAAGACTGAAGAGCATCTCCCTTGTGGCCAAGGAGTGACCACCCTGTGAATACAGGCACCATTCAGCAACTCGACGTCTGCTTTGCCGCCGCCTCCCGCCGGAGCCCGAGCCCAGAGCCCAACAAGACCCAGATTCCCAGACATCTCAGACCCCGATCCACAGTCCCTGAAAAGAAGAGACCTGTGGAGGCACCGAGAGACGTGGGACCGGCCATCTTGGAAGATTCACGAGAAGCTGACTGCGCAGCACCCGAGGCACCCTCGACACTGTGCTTTGGGGTTTGAGAAGCCCCACCACCGAGCAGCATTTGCACTGAAGATCAGCCCCCCAGCATCTCCACGATCTGCGTGGGGCCCTTTTGCATTTTGCCACTCGGCGCGTCATCCCAGTTACTGGCCCGTTGGCTAGTGGCCATCTTGGCGACGAAATCCAAAATCAACACTGCTGGTCTGGTTGCTCCAGACTGGCCCTCGCTCCTGTAAAAAGGATCGGCCCCTCTGACCTTGCTGGTCCGAGTGAGAAGCTTGCATCGTTTCCTGCGTGGCTTGCATTATCCAAGGCCTGTTTGCTCCAATCAAGAAGCCGACACCGCCATCAGCTAGAGCCTTTGTGGGGCAGCTCGTGATCGACGCCTGGACGTCCTCGACCTCTTCGTGTCTACGTGGCTGCAGAGACAATCTTCACTTCTTCGCCAGTTTGCACCCATCGCCTGGTTCCCTCCTGGTTCCACGGTAGTCACTGGCTAGTGGCTTTGAACATTGTCCCCTCTGCTTTCAGGTCTTCTGCTCTTCAGATCCACCCTTGGATCCACCAGAACTCTCCTCGAAGACCCGCCTGCAGCATCTTCATCTACAGGCTCCATAGACCAGTACGACGAAACCCGACACACTTTGAGACATATGCACCAGCTTCCAGTGGGTGAGGTAACCCTGGCACTCCAGTGCTCCTGTGTAGCAATACACCTCTAGTGTCTATGTTCCAAGTTGCTAGGTTCTAGGTCATCCGGAAGGTTCCCTTTTCAGTACCTTTGTACTTTTTACGCACCTTTGACTTTGCATTGGTGCAAGCATGTGCTTTAAGCGCTGCACCCGAGTCCCGCGGGCCTTTCCTGGCTTAGTCACTGCTAGTCCCGAACAGCTGCAGCGATTCCCAAGGCCCTAGGCCTACTTCCTTTTCGATTAGTGATACTTATACCACTATTTTAGTATATGGTTTAAATGGCCCCTAGGGCCTATCCATATTGTGCAACTTTTGTATATTTAACAGTGTTTTGTTTTAACGCATTTGCTTCTGTGCTCATAAAGAGTATAGGGGATAGTTGTAGTAAATAAATATATATATATTTTCAATATATATCTGTGTGGTGTCCTTTCATTTGGATTGTATATGGTAAAACAGCTTGCTTCACATGCCTTTACAGAGTTTAGCCTAAGACTGCTTTGTCCACGCTACCTCTAGGATAGCTGGTATATAAGGTTGACTTACAACCAATCATCATAAGGGTTGCTTGGCATGGTACAAGGTGATCACTAGAACTAGTGAGCATCATATACCAGGCCAAATTCTCACATTGGTGAGCAGCGGATTGGGATCTGAGCTTGCTGTTGTTTTACCATTACAATCTTTGAAAATATCATTTGAAAGATCATACAGGTACCTGCTAGGTACATATAAAACAAGACTAGTATACTTAAGTTCTACTGAACTTAGTTGTTGTAGAGGATAGGGAGTAGCACACCCTGACTACATCTACTAGATAGGTTTAGTAGGTAAACACCAGTGTAGGTAGATTGCAACACATCCACCCACACTAGAGCAAGGTCTGGAGCAGAGGGGCCCACTGGACCTGCCCCTGTTAAGAGTGACCCTCCAAGGACACCATCCAAATGTGCTATGTTAAACTTTAAAGAATTGAGGCAGCTGTGTACCTTAAGAGGTCTCAAGACGAGTCTAACCCCTACCACAGACCACCTCAGAGAGCTTTTAGACCAGTCTGAAGCTCTACAGACCTCTAAACCAGACCCCACAGGGAATGTGGAAGGAGGCTCTCCCACTGAAGATAATAATACTGATGCCCTGTCCCCATTGTCCAGATAGATGAGGAAGACCAGCCCACTGGGGATACTCAGCTTGAGCATGAGGAGGAGGAAGAGACAGAAGGGGGAGCATTGATT
Source organism: Lissotriton vulgaris (assembly GCF_964263255.1). Lineage (NCBI taxonomy): Eukaryota > Metazoa > Chordata > Amphibia > Caudata > Salamandridae > Lissotriton > Lissotriton vulgaris. The sequence goes on from NC_141691.1 coordinate 282,904,174, forward strand.
CTGATGATGGTAGAAATACTCAGGTGCTAGCCAGAGGGCTTAGCCAGGCTAACTTAAGCCTATTTGGGACTGAGTCAGGGATAAACCCACTCAGACCCCCAGGTGGACTTAACCAGGAGCAAAGGAGGAGGAGGAATCAATAAGGTGAATCCAACACCTCCCAAGCTTCTAGAGGTTCTCATGGTCACTCCAGAAGGAGGATGACAACCCCTCAGAGGAGGGAACATGAGGCCAAAATGAGAGAGGCTGAGCCTAGGATCCAGAAGCAAGAATTAGAAGTTGCCCTGGCCCAAGAGAAACTTGCTAGAGCAAGACAGCCTAGAGAGAGTGGATTAGGATCTACTGGTGGCAGCACTATCCCTAAGGAAAAAGACAGGTCCTATGACAATAGAAACCTGAGTAAGATTGTGCCCCCCTACAAAGCTGGGGATGACATCCACAAATGGATGACTGCACTTGAGAGAGCCTGCAGAGTACAGCAGATCCCTCAGGAGCAGTGGTCAGCAATCTTGTGGCTCTCCTTTGAAGGTAGAGGCCGAGACAGACTCCTCACAGTTAGTGATGGGGATTCTAGAAACTACCTGGTCCTGAAGAGTGCTCTGATTGATGGGTTAGGCTTAACCAATGAACAATGCAGGTTGAAGTTCAGAGAGACCCAGAAGACACAGACTCAGGACTGGTCTGAATTTGTTGAATGTGCCACTAAGGCTCTGGAGGGCTGGTTGCTGGGAAGTAATGTTACAGACTGTGAAGGATTGTACAATTTACTTATGAGAGAACACATTTTAAATAATTGTCGGAACCAGCAGTTGCATCAACACCTGATTGACTCAGATCTGATCTCTCCCCAAGAATTGGTAAAGAGGGCAAACAAGTGGGTTAGAACCAGGGTTAAGCAAAAGAACCAGAACCAGAACCAGAATCAGGGTGGTGACCAAAAGAAAACAGACCAGAAGGGTGGGGAGCAGAAATCTAAAGACCAGAAGTCTTCAACAGGGCCCCAAACTAATACAGAGGGTGGGTCCCAAACTTCCAAGAAGAAGAAGAAAGAAGATCAAAGAAAACCCTGGTGTCGTACCGGTAAAAACACCTCTCACTGGACCAGTGAGTGTAAAAAGGGTGGAGCCCCCAAAACTGCAGCCCCTAAGGCACCTGCACCCACTAGTACAGTTGGGTGTGTTGGTCCACAAACTAAGTGGGTAGTGGGTATCACCTTGGGAACTGAGGGAGAGTCTGGCCTAGTCAGAACCCCGACACAGGCTGTTCTGATTTGTGATGGGGACATAGATTTGCCCCCTACTATAAGCCCCAGTAATCTGGGCAAGTCAGACAGATACCTTTGATTAATGAAAAAGTGGCTCAAGCATACAGGGACACATATGCCAGTGTCACTACGGTGACACCTAGCTTTGTGGACCCTGGACAATACATACCAGGTGATAATTACCTGGTGACCAATGCCAGCAATGTCACTACTACACACAGTGTGGCAATTGTTAATTTCTCCTGGGGAGGGGTAACTGGCCTAAAAAGAGTTGTGGTTAGTGCAGATCTCCCAGTTGAATGTTTGTTGGGCAATGATCTGGAGAGCTCTCTATGGTCAGAAGTAGAGTACAGGACTCATGCAGAGATGTTAGGGATATCATCACATGTCCTTGCTGTGACTAAGTCACAGGCCAAAAAGTGCCTCTCTGAACCTCAGGTCTTGGATCCTGGAACAAAGGACCAAGCACCTACCAAGCTGAAGAACAGGAGGGTAAAGGCTGTGCCTTCCCATCTGCCTACAAGTGAGGATCAGCCTTCCCAGGAAGATGATCTTGAGAACCCTGAAGGAACTGTCCCTGAAGAACTTGAACCTGATCAGGTTGAGTTAATGGGGACAGGGGGACCTTCTAGGGCAGACTCAGGGCAGGCTCAGTTAACCTGTCCTCCCCTTGAACCCCTCAGACAGCAGGCTGCTGCTGAGGCTGCTGGGAATGCTCAAGGTACCCATAAAGTGTATTGGGATGATGGGCTCCTTTATTCAGAGGGTAGAGACCCCAAGCCTGGTACAACCAGGAGGTTGGTTATACCTCTGCAATTTAGGTGCTTCCTTCCAACCTTGGCCCATGATATTCCTTTAGCAGGACACCTAGGCCAGAACAAGACTTGGAACAGGTTGTCCCTCACTTTCACTGGCCTCACATGTCTGAAGATACCAAGGAGTTTTGTCGCTCCTGTGTAACCTGCCAAACCAGTGGCAAAGCAGGTGGCACAACAAAGGCCCCCCTGATACCACTACCTGTGGTGGGGGTTCCCTTTGAAAGAGTGGGGATTAATATTGTAGGTCCAATGGATCCCCCTACAGGATCTGGGCACAGATTCATCCTGGTGGTGGTGGACCATGCCACCAGGTACCCAGAGGCAATTCTCTTACTTGGAGTTTTCTCCAGAGTGGGATTTCCTAAGGAGGTAGTATCCGATAGAGATGCCAACTTCATGTCAGGATACTTAACAGCTATGTGGAAGGAATGTGGTGTCAACTACAAGTTCACCACTCCTTATCATCCACAATGCAATGGGCTTGTTGAAAGGTTCAACAAGACCCTAAAGGGTATGATCAAAGGATTACCTGAAAAGCTCAGGCGAAGATGGGACATCCTTCTACCCTGCCTTCTGTTTTCTTACAGAGAGGTCCCACAAAAGGGGGTTGGCTTCAGCCCCTTTGAATTGTTGTTTGGGCACCCTAAGAGGACCCCTATGTTTAGTGAGAGAAGGATGGGAGTTACCTCTCAGAAAGCCCAAGCAAGACATAGTGGACTATGTACTTGGTCTCCGCTCCAGGATGGCTGAGTCCAAAAACCTTGAGGCCAGCCAAGAATTACAAAAAGCTTGGCATGACCAAAAGGCTGTCTTGACTGAGTACCAGCCTGGACAGAAAGTATGGGTGTTGGAGCCAGTGGCCCCAGCAGCACTCCAGGACAAGTGGTCTGGACCCCATACCATTGTTGAAAAGAAGGGAGAGGTTATCTACTTGGTGGACCTAGGAACTCCCAGGAGCCCCCACAGGGTGCTCCATGTCAACAAAGTGAAGGCATATGTTGACAGGGCAGACATGGGCTTGCTCATGGCTACAGATGAGGGGCAGGAGGAAGAGAGTGACCCTCTCCCAGACCTGTTAACTCAGAACCCTGAAGATTATTCAGTTGACGGTGTGGCCTTAGATGGCAGCCTCACTGAACATCAGCAAAATGACTTTAGACAAGTTTTACAGTCATATAGACATATGTTCTCCTTGACACCCAGTCAGACTAACTGGTGTGCCCATGTGGTGGACACTGGTGACATTCTTCCTGTGAAAAGCAAGATTTACAGGCAACCTGACCATGTCAGGCAATGTATAAAGACTGAGGTGCAAAAGATGCTGGAATTAGGTGTTATTGAGCCTTTAGAGAGCCCCTGGGCTAGCGCAGCTGTTCTGGTCCACAAACCTCACACCAAAGATGGAAAGAGAGATATGAGGTTCTGTGTGGACTACAGAGGACTCCATGCTGTCACCAGGACATATGCACACCCTATTCCAGGGGCAGATGATCTCATAGACAAATTGGCTTCTGCCAAATATTTGAGCACATTTGATCTGATAGCTGGCTATTGGCAAATCAGGTTAGCTGAGGAATCCAAAGCCAAAACTGCATTTTCTACCTCAGGAGGTCATGACCAATTTGTGGTGATGCACTTTGGTTTGAAAAATGCACCTGCCACCTTCCAATGGCAATGAATCAAATCCTTGCTGGGTTGGATGACTTTTGTGCAGCTTATCTGGATGATATTGCTGTCTTCAGCTCCACCTGGGAGGATCACCTGGTCCACCTGAAGGAAGTGCTAGAGCCTCTGCAAAAGGCAGGCCTCACTATCAAGGCCACAAAGTGCCAGATAGGGCAGTGTAAGGTTGTGTACTTGGGCCACCTTGTAGGTGGAGGCCAAGTTCAACCCCTGGAGAGTAAGATCCAGACCATCAAGGACTGGACCCCTCCAACTACCCAGACTCAGGTCAGAGCTGTCTTGGGCCTGACTGGGTACTACAGGAAGTTTGTTAAGAACTATGGGTCCATTGCGACTCCTCTTAATGATCTGACATCCAAAAAGATGTCCAAAAAGGTTCAGAGGACAGTAAAGTGTCAAAAGGCATTTGATGACCTGAAGAAGGCCATGTGCTCTGCACCTATCCTGAAGAGTCCTGACTACTCAAGAGAGTTCATTGTCCAAACAGATGCTTCTGAGTTGGGAGTGGGAGCTGTGCTTTCACAACTTAATGTAGATGGTCAAGACCAGCCCATTGCTATTATTAGCAGAAGGCTGACCCCCAGAGAAAAACATTGGTCAGCCATTGAGAGGGAGGCCTTTGCTGTGGTGTGGGCCCTGAAGAAGTTGAGACCATAGTTGTTTGGCACTCACTTCAAGATTTAGACCGACCATAAGCCCCTCTTATGGCTTAATCAGATGAAGGGTGAAAACCCCAAACTACTCAGGTGGTCCATTTGTTTTTTTCCTCTGGGGAATTCTGGGATTTTTACTACCCCAAATAAATGAGGAAAAGAGCCCTTGTGCTTTCTTAAACCAAACTTTAGAAAATTCCAGGGGGATGGTGTCAAATAAAAAAGTAAACCTAGGTAAGATAGACATTTTTAATAGGTTAGATCTACCTATGATGGACAGAGGGAGTATCTCCCATGCCTGCAATTGCTGTCTTACACTAATCATAGTTTTATCAAAGTTTAGTTGAGCTATCTTATCAATGTTTTATATAATTTGAACCCCAAGATATCTTATTTGTGTTTTTAGAAGCGTGCTCTTATAAGGGGAATTCCAGAACATCAGCTCAGTTTTCTGCTAATTTATAGAGTAACCAGATACCTTACCAAAATTCTCCAACTGAACCCAGATTTCTAGAAGCACTTGTTCTAGGTCCCCTGATCATAAGATTGTCAGTGTAAAGCCCTATCTCTTTCTCACAACCCATACAACTAAAAGGCGAAATGGTTTGACACGATCTTAGTTTGCATGACAGGGGCTTGATGTAAAAATTGAAGAGAAGAGGCGAGGGGGGCAGCCTTGTCTAGTCCCTTGGGAGATTTTAAATTGTTTTGTTCACTTCCTGTTGACAAGTATCCTTGCAGAGGGGTATTTATAAAGAGCCTTTACTGCCGCTACAAATGTTCCTCCCAAATTGAAGCAATGAATTACTTCTATTAAGAAGGGCCAGCTGACCCTATCAAAAGCATCGAATGTTAATACTGCCAGTGGGGTCTGATATAAATTTGCCAGATCTATCGCTCCAATAAGATCGTGTTTTAGCTCTTTCAATTGCCTCTCCTTCATGAAACCTTTTTGATCCGGCTGTATTATTGAGCCTGCAACTTTATCTAGTCTTTCAGTAAGAATTTGGGAATAGAATTTGTGATCGCTGTTTAAAAGCGAGATAGGCCTATATGATTCGCAGATTTGTGGGGGGTTTTTTGGCTTCAGAATTGTAGTAATTGTTGCCTCATTTCATGTTGTTGGTACTTCCTGCATCCCAAGAAACACTAAGTTAAAAAGTTGAAGTAAAAAAGGTGCCAGTTCATCTTTCAGAGTGATATATACTTTGTTAGGAATGGCATCTGGGCCAGCAGCTTTCCCTTTTTTTAATGCTTTAATTACTTGTATCACTTTTTCTATTGTGATATGGTCACTCAAGTTTTCACTGTCAGTAACTGACAGGGTGGGAAGTTGGAGGTCTTGGAAATAAATTTCCATCATTTTTCGGGATGGAATTGAATTTTCAGAATATAGATCTGAAATGAAGTTAACAAAAGCTTCTTCAATATCTGTATCTTCTTCAAAAACCCTCCCAGTGTTAGAGTATTTAAGGTTCTTCACCGTATTTCTGACAAGGTCCGAATTTATTTTCCACAGCAGAAATTTTCCGCACCCCTCTCCATAGTCATGGTGGGAAAGTCTATTTGCCCCCCATTTTTTTAAAGCCTCTAAATATTCTGTTAACTCAGATTTAGCTACAGATAATTGTTGCAAATTAGTTAGATCAGTTGGTGCTTGTTCTGCTATTAAGGATTTTTGAGCAATTTTTGTTTCTATTATTTCAATGTCTTCTTTTGCTTTTCTATTATGTATAACAGAGAGGGAGGTTAGTAAACCTCTTATAAAGGCTATATATGAATCCCAGACAATAGGAAGGGCTGCTGAATTTTCATTAAATATGAAAAATTATTTTGTGGCTATTCTTAATTTATCAGTAATCGAGGGTTCAAGGTGTATTACCCGATTCAGAGTCCATCTACGAGGGGTGGAACGCTGGTAGGTGGGTCATCTTATTTGTGCCTCTACTGGTGATGCGATCCACCAAGAAGAAATCAATCCTTCAATGGTGGCCGTTGTTTCTTATTATAGTAGGTGTAATTTCCTCCTACTGACCCTAGCGCATGCCCTTTTTCTCCCCATATGTCAAAAAGACCACCCTCTGACATTAGGTGTTTAAGGATTTTTCAGGTATTTGGTGTGGCCCCTGCAGCTCTCATGGATGTGGAGTCGTCATTGGGATTGAATACTACATCTCCTCCGATTATAATTTGGTCTTTTACATCAACCAAATGGAGGAACAGGGACTGAAGATGGGACGGATCGTCAATATTCGGGCCATAATATCTGGAAAAAGTTACCCAAGTGGCTCTAATTTTTGCCCTGACAATTACCCATCTACTGTGGGAATCTGCCACAACATTTCCGAAAGCTACCCAATTACTCTTCTTATGGCTACACCTTTTGTCGGGACCGTTTGTGTTGAAAAGAAGCAATGCTCTATCCATTTATGGTTTTTAAGTATTCCTGCCCACTCTTCTTTTGTGAGATGTGATTCTTGAATGAGCATATTATCATGATTAATGAGGCACAGATATTCCAAGACTTTCTTTTTTCTGGCAGGGATCCTGAGCCCATTCATGTTCCAAGATAGAATCTTTAGAACTTGAGAACTACCCATAATTATCAGAAAAGCGGCATCTATCAATGTAATCTTTTGGCCATAGCATCTCATATTTTTGAGCATTCTTTTGCGAGTGAGGACAGTTTCTTTCCCCCAAAATGCACTCCCGCCCAGTGATGATTAAAAATGTTTATTTTATGTTTTTTGTGTTCTGGTACTTACCCTTGGCCCCTCCCTCCTCTTCCCTCCCTTGGGAAGCCTTCCCCATCTCTAGAGGCATACTAGATGCCTCGCTCCTTTGGGCTCTCACCGTCTCATATCGGACAGGAAAAATACATGTATTTTAAACTTTATACCTTAATTGGATGAGCTTTTAACCTGCAGAATCAAAGAGCTAACCTCTTCCGGGTCTTTGAAATGGAGCATTTTGTTTTTCCACATCACCTTCAGGGAGGTGGGGAGTTGGGGTTTTGCGGTGGCCCCTAAGCTCTTCAGCTCCTGTATCTGCTTTCCCAATTCCCACTGCCTATCCTGAATGGAATGTCTGATCTAATTCGGAAGGGCTAGTCACCCTTGGTGTATTCCCCACTTTTTAGCCCCTGTGAGAGGACAGCTTCTTTTATGGAGTATATTTTAAAATTCACTAGTATTTTCCTTGGGTTTTTCTTTCCTGGCCGTCTATTAAATGGGTCTCAGTGGATTCTTTGGATATCATTTTGTAGGGTCAGTTTCTCGATTTCGGGGTGGGTATCATTTATGAGATCAATTATATAGGTCTTTATATCCCCTCCCCCCTCAAGATCTTCTGGAATGTTTAAAATCCGGATGTTATTTCTCTTAGCGCTGTTCTCCAAACTCTCCAGTTTGCCTGCTAAGACTTTGTCTTTCAGTTTTAACCTTTTGATGTCTCCCGTGTTTTTTTCAACTTATTTTGAGAGACCCTCTACTGTTGCTTCAACTGCTTCAACTCGACCCATTATGTCATTTATTTTTGTTTCCAATGTCTCACAAGTCCCCAGAATCTTTAGTTGGTTATTTTCTGATATTGTGAATGTTTCTCTCATCTCCGTAATCTAGTTTAGAAGCAGATTCTCTGTTTTGGTGTTGGCTCCCATTGCCTGCTCTAGGAGTCCTTCCCTTTAAACAGCTAGTTGATTTGGCAGGCCATCAAGAGTGGTATCAGAGCTCTGAGGGGTGATTGAAAAGAGAGTAGTGCTAATGCTGACACCTAAATGTATGGTATAGGGAGTCTGCTGCACTGGTTCCAATTCTCGTTGATCACAATCACTAATATGGCTGCAGCATCCTCCAGCCCTGCTAGAACAGAAAAACTGTTCTCCAAGGAGATCATGTTATGACTCTGCTTCAAAGCTTTTAAGTCTCCTCTGGCACTAATTTTTCCAGAGAACCCTGTATCTAAATTCTAGGGTTTCTCTGTGATATGGTTCACTTGCGTGCTTTGGATTCTATTTTGGGCTTGGGCTTGTACCTTGAAGTAGGTGCGAAGGGAGGGGGTAACGCGGGAGCTCACTGTGTTGACTAATTTAGCCTGTTTCTATTTTTTGCTTTTATAGATTTTCTTTCCTCTGCATGTGTACAGGAGGTCACTTTCTCCAATTGTATGATTTTTGGAATAGTACCTCCTGGGAGACTCTCTGTAGGAGATAGTTCCATTCCACTGATACCTTTACTCCGAAGAGTGTACCTATTCAGGCTATTGTTTATCAGAGGCAAACTGCCGCCCCCACCTGTGCTTTCTGTAGTTTCTGGGCAGTTCACTACTTGATATAGAGTGGGAGCTCCAGAGTTAGTCCCAGCAACCTTGTTTTTGCTGTTTATGCAGTTTTCACTAGACGCCCGCGCCCACTTCCTTTTCCTCCTTACCGATGTCATCTGCGGGAGGCTTTCATCTCCCGCCGCTTTACCTCAGCTGTCGTCCTCCTCAGCTACAACTGAGACTGTTACAGGGCTTCCAGCACCAGGGAATCCAATCCTGGCTGCTGCCCGCCGTCCTCTTGCAAGCCGCAACACCGCTTCCGCCCAAATCCCGCCTTGCGGAGGCAGCTCGGCAACTCTGGCAGCCACCGCCATAGCCGCTGCCCACACTTGGGAGCCCGTCTGCCCCGAAAAACGCTGGCTCGCACACAGAGAGGAAAACTACTTGAGCGGAGCCGTAAGTAAGAAATAAGACCTTTGGGTGAAAACTCTGATTCAAGTTCTAGGCTGTGCTTGCTTCACTGTAATGCTCTCATCCTAGCAATACTCCTGTCCGACTGGATCGATGAGAGACCGCCACTGCTCAGCTACCACTGCCGGCCGCCATGTTCTCCCCCTTCAGTCTTGAAAAGGTTGAGTTTGAGGCAACTGTCTTTTACCCAGGATGCAACAGCCTTCATCCTGCTGTGGAAGTTGTTCCTGGTGGTTGTGGGTTCCTTGGTAAGGGAGAGGATCAGCTGGGTGTCGGCGGCATAGGAGACGATGTTGAGTCCGTGGTTACTGCCAATGACTGCAAGCGGAGCCATGAAAATGTCGAAGAGGGTGAGGCTCAGGGAAGAGCCCTGGGGAACTCCACCACCGATCTCTGTGGGTTCAGAAAGCAATGGTGATAGTCTGACTGCTGTGTTCGACTGGTGAGAAAGGAGTGGATTCAGTCCAGGGCCTTGTTGTAGATTCCAACGTCATTGAGCCTCATCATTAGGGTGCTGTGGGAGACGGTGTTAAAGGTGGCTGAGAGGTCCAGGAAGATGAGAACTGTGGTTTTTCTCTCGGTCAAGGAGGGAGCGGAGGTGGCAGCGAAAATTGCGGTCATGGTGTTGTGGTTGCTTTTGAAGCCAGATTGGAAGATGTCCAGCACATGGTTCACTTTGGTGAACTTGGAGAGTTGGGAGTTGATGGCCTTCTCAAAGACCTAGGCTGGGAAGGGGAGCAGGGAGATGCTTCTGAAGATCTTGAGGTCTGTCAGGTCGGTGGATGGCTTCTTCAGCAGAGGGGTGATCTTGGCAAGTTTTCAGTTGTCAGAGAAGGTGGCAGTCTCGATTGAGCAGTTGATGGTGTGGCAAAGCTCGGGGGCAATGGAGGTGGATGCTTTGTGAAAGATGTGGTGTGGGCATGTGTCCGAGATGGTTCCTGAGTGGATGCTCTTCATAGTCTTGAGTTTGTAATCTTTGGTGAGCGTGGACCAGTTGAACAGGATTTGTTGGTGTAAGGCGTGGTCAGGTTTGGTGGTGTTGGGTTGGCTGAGAGGGTCCTGGGTGTTGAAGCTGGTGCAGTTGTGTCAGATCTTGTGGTGGAAGAAGGTGCTGAGTTTGATGTAGAGGTCTTGAGAGGGTGAGACGTCTGTTGGGCCTAGCAAACTCATTGACAATGACAAATAGTTCTTTGCTGTTGTATGCATTAGTGTTGATTCTGTATTGTAGGGCCGTTTTCTTGAGAAGGTGGTGTGCAGTGAGGGCATCTTAGAAGTTTGTGTCGGTTTACAGGGTTTTGTTGTTTCTCCATCTCTTCACGAGTCATCTCCAGGTACGCCTGCGGTCGTGGAGGGCAGGTTGAACCAACTGGCTTTCTTGGAGTGTTGCTTGCCCGGTGCCTTCTTGAGGGGCACCAGAGTGTCAGAGCAGTTGGTGATCTTTCAGTGGAGGTTGCATGCTGAGGTATTAGTGTTGGTGGGAGTCGGTTGAGTGGTGGAGCTGAGGGAGTCGGTGACATTTTCAACTGTGACATTGATTCAGCTACGGCAGGGGAGCGGTGAGGGCTGTTGTGAAAGGTCAGGCTTGTGAAGGCAAAATGCATGCTGTGGTGGTCGGTCCAGAAGAGTTCGGTGGTGTGCTTTTGCTGGTGAAGAAGATAGGGTTGTGTGTGTGCCCTGCTACGTGAGTTGGAGAGGTAACTAGCTGGTTGAGTCCTATGTTGATGAGGCTCTCCAGAAGGGATGCAGTGTTCTGGTCATTAGGGTTGTCGAGGTGGAAGTTGAGGTTGCTGAGAAGGATGTATATGGTGGATGCGAGAGCCTGGGGTGGAATGAAGTTGACAATGGCATCTGTGAAGGACGGGCGGGCCTGGGAGGTGTGTAGATGAGCGTACTGCGGAGAGTGTTGTTGGCTTGGTATGGGTCTAGAAATGGAGGTGTTCCATGGTTGTTGTTGGGTTGTCCGAGTGGGTGGTCTGGCGGAGGGTGTGTTTGTGGATGATTGTGACACCTCCACATTGTTGGTCGGTGTGATCCTTGTGGGTGATCTTCTAGCCACTGGCAATGGCGGTGGCGATGTCTGGGCCACAGGTAGGGTTTCTACAGGTTTCCGTGGGGAAGGCAGGCCTGGAGGGACGGAGTTGAGGAAGTCCCAGATTTCTGGGTGGTGTTTGTGGAGGGAGCACGGGCTGAGGAGGATGCATCTGAGCCTATGGGTGGGCAGTTGATCGGCCGGGTGGTGGGAGGAGCTGGAGTGCGAAGGTGGGTGAGGGTGCAGTTGCAGTTGCAGCAGAAGAAAGGTCTTTGCGTGTCTTTCTTTAACACATGTTATGTTATGTTATGTTAATAAAATGTATAAAAGCGCACAAATACCAAAAAGGTGTCTTGATGCTAAGGACCATATTAAGTCTGCTATGCATCTAGCACTGGAACAAACAGGTTTTCAACTTTTTCCTGAAGCCAGTTAGAGAACTGGCGTTCCTGAGGTCAAATGGAAGCAGGTTCCAAAATTTGGCTGTCCCGTAAAAAAAGCCACGGCCACCCCAGTGTGAGGTCCGAATTTTAGGCACTTGGAGAAGCTTAGCACCAGTTGACAGCAAAGGTATAGTAGGTTGGTACCAAGCAAACTGATCCTGTACAAACGCCGGACCGGTGTGACTTATAGGCAAGACACAGCACCTTAAATTTTATGCGCTGAGGAATGGGCAACCAGTGTAGATTACAAATATCACTTGAGACTGAATTATGCCTAGGAATATTGAGTAAAAGACGTGCTGCTGAGTTTTGTACCATTTGGAGCTTCTTGAGACACTGCTTCTGGGCGTTCAGATACAGCCCATCACAGTAGTCCAATTTGGATTGAATGAGAGATGTGACAACTGTTTTCTTAGTGTCTGCCGGAATGTAGAGAAGAATCTTCCTAATTTTCTTCTTAAGAAAATAGGAGGCAGGAACAATGGTATTAGTTTTTTGACAAAACAAAACTCTATTGTCAATCACTACCACTAAGTTTTTAGCTTTTGCCACTGGATTTGGGGGGGGGGGGCACCCTTCTCAACCGGCCACCATAGATCACTCCAGGAAGGCTGCAAACTGCCAAAAAGCAGAACTTCTGTTTTATCGGAATTAAGTTTGAAGCAATGAGCAGTCATCCAGTTGTTGATAGCACTCATGCAGTTCTGAAACTGCAGAAAATGAGAGGTTTGATGTTTATGGGCTGCTACCACAATCTGGGTGTCATCGGCATAGGATGTCAGACTAAATTCAAACCCCTGAATAAGTGGGGTCAGTTCGGAAACAAATATGTTAAACAGTGAGGGGCTCAACAAACTGCCCTGGGGGACTCCGCATGGTAGAATATAAGGGGCAGAGTTGAAACCATCGAGCAAAACCATTGCTCTCCGATCTGTTAGAAAGGAGGACAAAAGAGCCAGTGTCTTTCCGTCCACTCCACAAATGGTGGCAGGCAGTGTGCCGAGGAGGGTGCTGGTGTTGTATCGTGAAAGGACTTAGGATCAGGGTCCATAGCACTGGGCATGATCCAGGCGTGGACTGGTTCATACTGGGTAGCCTTTGTGCCTGTGACACAGTAGTCTCCATTAAGTAGTGTGTGGAGGGGCTGAACAGTTGGGAGTTGGAAATTGTTGGGATAAGTAAGAACTGAGAATGCGGGGAGCAGTAGGAACAGAGGAAAGGGGCACGGGAGGAGGACAGAGCTGCAGGTGATCGCTGGAGCAGATATTGGCAAGAAGAAGGAAAAAACAGAAAAAGTGAAAAAAGGATAGAAAAAGAATTCAAGAAACCAATGGTAGAAAATACAGAGGGCAGCCCAGCAGCATACCAGAGACACTCTACCACTAGACCACCAAGGATGAGGCTCAGGCAGTTGCCTCGAACCACTGCCCCTTGGGTCAGATAGTCAGCAGCAGCAGGAAGCTTGGGGGTAGCAGCTACCTGGTGGAGCTATGCAAGGATGGGAGCAGTCCACAGAAAGGTCAGTGGATTGCACCATCACCACGCATCAGCTGCCATTAAATAGTGTACGGGTGGGGCTGGAGAGCTGGGAGGTTGTAAAATAAACTATTCCCACTACAGTCAATACAACAGTAGGGAGAGTGTTGGATTGTGCAGGGGTAACATTTACTGTTTCCACTCCAGTCAGTACAACAGTAGGGAAAGTGTCAGACAGTAGAGGGGTAAAATGTACTATTCCCAGTCCGGTCAGTACAACAATAGGGAAAGAGTTGGATTGCGGAGGAGTAACATTTACTATTCTCACTCCAATGAGTGGAACAGTAAGGAAAGTGTTGGATTGCAGAGGAGTACAATTTACTATTCCCACTCCAGCCAGTACACAGTATGGAAGTATTGGATTGCAGAGGGGTAAAACTTACTATTCCCACTCCAATAAATGCAGCAGAAGGGACAGTGTTGGTTATCGGACTGGTAAAATTTACTGTTCACACTCCAGTCAGTACAACCATAGGGAAAGTGTTCAAGAGAGGAGGGGTAAAATGTACTATTTCCACTCTAGTTAATACGACAGTAGAGAAAGTGTTTGATTGCAGAGGGGTAAAATGTACTATTCCGACACCTGTCAGAGCAACATTAAAAACAATTTAAAAGGAATCAAAAACAAAATAAATAAGGAAAAATATAAATATGTACAAAAAAACTATAAATATAATTAATATAAAAAATGTAAGAAAATACAAATGTATTACAATGTTAAATACATATCAAAAATAACTACAAATATAAATAAATTACAAAAATACTTTTCATACAAAAAAATATTTTCATTTAGAAATTATTTATTAACAAACAAAATGTATTACATATGTTTAATTTAGTTACTTCCCACCCTACAACCCCACAAAACTCACAACCTGCACCTAGGACTCACATTTAAAAAACTAAATATTTACACTATTAATACAAATATTTATGATCAAGCTCATTATCAGTAATTAAATAATAATTCTTAATTAATTATAATCATTTACTTCTCACAACATACCCCCACAAAACACACAACACACTTATAACATTATTTAAATAATGAACATAATTGTCAATTTAAAAATGAATTTTAATTTAAAAATGAATTATTAATTGCTTAAAATTAATTTATTCCCTACCCAATACAAAACCCACATCCCTCATCTAAAATCTTTTAAAAAAATATTTAATTGCACAATTAACAGAATTAATTATTATTTAAACACATATTATTAAATGAAATGTATTTATGAATGAAAAATAATTAACTTCCCACCCTTTACCTCCAAAAAGCCCACCACCCACACCTCATATTAAACTGAATTACACAATTAACATAATTAATAGTAAAGTAAATAATGAATAGTATTTAACAACTAATTATTAATTAATTTAAATTAATTTACTCCCCACCTTTTACCCCTATATACCCTACAACCCACACCTAAAAATCATTAATTACATAATGAACATAATTATTTTATCAAGTAATTAATATTGCTTACCAGCTAATTATTAATTATTAAAAATAAATTACTTCCCAACTTTTACCCCTATAAACCCCACAACCCACACGTAAACAAAATACATAATTAACATAATTAATTGCCATGTAATTACTATTTATTACCAACTAATTATTGATTAGCCCCTATTATTCATACACAACACAGAGCTAAAGTTTCCATAACAAAAAATGAATAGCACAATGACCATAGATAAATATCAATTAAATAAATAATTAAAAAATTGAATATAATCATTGATGTATTATAATTATGTCATTTTTCTCCCTATACCTCTATAGACCCACAACTTGCTACATCACAAAAAATCACAAAAAGTATTTACATGAAATGTAATACCAACAAAAAAATAAAAAAATATATTGAAAAATATAAACAATAATCATACAAAAAATATACAAAATATATACTAAAATACAGAACAATAAATAACAAACGTTACATTAAGCAACTTTGGGCAGCATTACAACACCATAGCAGACAGGAACCGTCCAACCTTAGGTCAGCGGTTCCAACCGTACAATTCGGATGTGACTGCCTGGAAACATCCATTTTGCTATGGCAGGTTGGGTGGCTGGCAGAAAAGGCCTGAAGCACAAGCTGCCATTGTAAAATGGATGTTTCCATGGCGGAAAGGCTGACATGGAACGGCTTTTAGAAAGTGACATCATAATCACGATGGTGGAGCTGAGGCTGGCTCCACTATCATTATGGGTTATGTGTGTTTCTGATGCTCCAACAGGCTCCTTGAGCCCGTCGAAAGCCCGGCAGACAGTCCCTTCACCTCAAGCCTCTTCCCTCCAAATTGTAATGTGACAGCTAGAGCACAATGGCAGATGTTGGACGACCACAACCGGCGGTCGGTCGTTTGAGGTCCACCTGACATCGAAATCGGGCCCTTTATTAATTATTTTGATATTTAAAAAATGAATATTATTTTCCATCAAATCGATATTCTTGACAACAATATACTTGCTGATGATATCACCATATCACAATATTTTTAACACAATATTTTAGTTTGGAGATATGTTTTAAAAAGATTTTGTCTGAATACCTGTGGTGACTACCAGAAGCATCATCTACTGCTTTGGATTTAGCCTGTTGCCTCATGCCCACAAGGGCATGGCACTTCCTTTGCACCATACAGATCTACTTCTTTGTGTGTCCTTCTTCCACATGTCATCCAGCTAGTTCAGGCAGGTCATCAAGGGAAGCAATGTCCTCCTCAGCAGCCTCCGGGGCAGCCACCACAGGTGACACATATATCTCACTGGAGGTACTTTCAGGAGTTGGTTTCCCCCCGCAATCTGCATCTCCCCTTCCAAACAGCTGGCTTGGCCACTGTTTCAGGCTCCAGCCCTTTTTGACTTCCATCCTAGGCAGCCAGGGATTGTGTGGTAGTACAAATCCAGTCAGGTAACCTTAAAATCTCCGCATGAGCCTTGAGCTCCACTTCCTTCTAGGTAGTGTGATCAAGGTCATTATCGAACAAGCAGTCCACAGGCATGGCAGGACTCACTGCAACTATCAGAAGACCTGAGAATTCTTCCCAATCAAATGGAAAAAAGACCACAGAATAGTGACCATCTCTGTTGTCAGCCACCACAACCGAGAAGAAGGCATGGGTAATGACCTGTTTTGGGCAACCTAGCTGACTGCTGACCATAGTTATACAGGCTCTTGTATCCCACCAAGTCTCAACCCCTTGCCTATTGATGGTGACCCATTGCCTATACGTTGTAGTGTTTGAGGGCACATGATCTTTGGAACCTTTTCACTATTACCCAGAGACACTAGGGTAACCCCACTAAACTCCCCCATTAACTAGAACAAACTCCTTCCCCAGCACTACACTAGCCACCCATGGCATCTTTCCTCCAAGTAGGAGGCTGTGTTCTTTTTGGACACTTGGGATTCCCTTTGTACTGTCCATACTCGTAGCACTTAGCAGGCTTGGGCTGCTAGACTTTGTCAAGGTAGTTTTTCTTCTGGTGGCAAAAATGGAAATGTGAACAAGACCCTTCCCCCTGTGAGTTGCTATGGGGCCCAGAAGATAACTCCTTCTTTGTCTCTCTCCTCTCCTTCTTATGGTGAGAAGCCTGACCACCATTTTAGGATTCCCCCGATACCTTTCTGGACCCTCTGGTGCTGACCCAGAGTTCAGCCTCCTCAGCAAGCTTTCTATCAACCTGCTGTTGGTGCAACTCCAGAAACAAAGCATCAAGAATGTGATCCTTCAAAAATAGTTGTACAACTCTTCATAATTATTAACTTTGCTGCCTCTCAGCCAGCCCTTCAGTGTCTTACCAGTCTAGTCCAAAAACTCCACTCATGTTTGTGTAGAGAGTTCATGACTGACCCTGAGCCATTGCCTGTACTCCTCTGGGGTCACAAAACTGGCTGACTAAAACGGTCTTCATGGCAGTGTAGTTGGTCTGGTCCTCTACCACTAATAAAGGAGTGTGTCCCTGTCCACTGTGGGCATATGCCATCAAAGACTACCTCCCAGAACTAGGAACCAGTGCGCTTTCAATTTTATTTCAAAGGCTGCCAATAATCTATCCATATCATCCCCCACATTATAACCAGGCACCGCAACGTTTGGGATATAAAGTCTGGACTCATGTGAAGACGATGCCGGTGTGGTGCCACCAATATTTTTGTTGTGGACCCCACTTGGAGGCCTCTGATTTCCAGCTCCCTGTGGCTCAGTTTAGGAGTCATCTTCCTTGCTTCTATGGTCAGTTTCTTCTCTTATGGAGTTTGCCACTTCTCTAGATTAGCATGGGCAAGGGTATTCTCCTTTTCCTTCTCTATCTTGGCAAGCTCTAGCCTTAGTTCTTTTCCTTCCTCCTGTTCTCCATCTCCTCTGTGAACAGGATCTTTGAGGATACACTGCAGGCTGATCTATAGTGGGCTTCCAATCCTGGGAGAAAATTGTTCCCCCCTCTCTGTTGTCTGCATGACATGACACTCTGTTGGGCCTGCTCTGATCCTTCTTTTGACTCAGATCCCTCCTCCTCATCCACTTCTCCTTTTGGGTGGGCTGCTGCTCTTGCTCCTAAGGAATTCTGAAGCTAAGCCTTCTTGGCACTTCCACTATGGAAAACCCTTTTCTCTTGGTAGCATCCCTTGATCTGGGCTACTGTGTATGCCTCCAGACTGGTCAGCTCAGATTGCATATTTCTAGATAGGACATGGAAGAAAAAAAGGAAATTAGGAAAAAGGACTGGAAAAATCAAAAGATGTCGGATAAAGGAGAAGAGATAAAGGTTTAAATTGTTCTAAGTACAGGGTTGTAGTGAACAGTTACTGTATGATATTGCGCAAACTCTAGTCCTATCCTCACCGCTGATCTCAAATGTTAGAAATGAGATTCCTGGCTTTGGTATTCCCCCAGGTCAGGCAGGAATCATCATTCTAGTCAGGGTAAGCTAGATACCCCTTAAAAGATAACCTCTGATCACTCTCTGGTAGCTTGGCATAGGGCAGGCAGGCTCATCTAAAGAGACACTGTGTAAAGTAGTTGTGCAACACACACACACACAGTAACCCAGTTCAATTAAATTCAAATTTACTTTATTCAGTTTTTTTTTTCAAAGTTTAAAAAAACCATAAAAGCATAACACGCAAATACAAAATACAAATGCTTAAAATCTTTCTTTAAAGGGTGCCACCCATCATATTATAATAAAATGTTTTGCAAACAACCATACAAGGATAAATTCATTTCTCCACACCAATTTCATAATCAGCAAAGATACTTTGTGCAAAACAGACAAGTTTCTTAAAAATGTGTTACATTTTTCTGTAATTTAATTACACTTTTTAAAAATAGAGGTATATTTTTTGCATAACAATCATTCTCCAATAATTGGAATGCAAAATAAGCCAGGCGACATTTCCTCAGACTCCACATTTTTTAAATTGGAATAATTCATCTTTTTCTTCAAACCCCTTAGTATTTACAGAATAAAACAATGTGTATTGTTGATTGGGATGCAACGCCATCACATTGGCATGGTCCTACATTTCTAGACCAATCGTTAATTACAGGGAATGAAACTAAATGATAAAAGTAATCTAATCTAAAGCGAACCAATACAAATCTATCATATCCAGTTACTCGATAGAATCATCTGATTTTGTCGGACTGTGGGCTTATGAGCTTCACTATCATATCTTAGTTCATCCATGTGAAGCATACAATGTTTTTTAAAATCTTTTCTGGAGATATTGTTCAACTTTAATGGATTACTTAAAAATTCAGGCTGTCCCAAGTTAAAATCTGATTGCTAGGGCTTGCTCTAATTTGAGTGAGTCGCTTATAACGCTTCGATTGAATGTAATCTTTGTTTGACGTCCAAATACGATGCCACCATAAGAGTGGCTGGACTCTTATTTTGCCCGTTATATAATGCATCCCCAGCTCTGTATGGCAGACAAACGCTGAATTAGAACAAGGGACTGTCAATACATAACGGATAAATGCGTTTTCTACTTTATGTATCGCCAAATCCCTGCCCCATATAAAACCGCACTAACACATTTGGCCTCATATATCTTTATCAGTTCCAGTGGTGGCCTCTTTTCTGCGCAACATTTACAAGAGCAGTCGTGGATTTCATAAATTAGAGTTTTTTTGCCCTTATGGCCTGTTTCCAGGAACCCTTGTTATCCATAAGGATACCCAAATAAGGATATGATTTTGTATTCTAGCGTTTGCTGTTACCAATAAAAATAGATTTCTCTTTCCTAGTGGCTTTCCCGGATGCCATAT
Organism: Lissotriton vulgaris; assembly: GCF_964263255.1. Lineage (NCBI taxonomy): Eukaryota > Metazoa > Chordata > Amphibia > Caudata > Salamandridae > Lissotriton > Lissotriton vulgaris. Next base: position 282,923,631 of record NC_141691.1, read on the forward strand.
ATACGTTTTTGTGGCTTTTATCTTTAAGTCGCGGCTTTTCATATACTCATTGTATTTATGTAGAGCCCGCTGTAGCTCTATTGGTGTACGAGCCATTATCACTGCGTCATTCGCATAGAATAGGGTCAGTATAGGTCGATTTTGTACCTGAGGCAGGTCCTGGAACCCCTCCAACATCACCCGCTCTAATCCTTTTGTATACAGGGTAAATAAGAAGGGTGCCAGGCCACAGCCATGCCTAACCCCCCATTTCTATGGCGAATGAGGCAGTGTTTTCTCCATTTAATCCAAATCTTACCCTGGCTCTGGTGTTAGAATATAATCATCTGACCACTTGGACCAAGGCTGCATCGACTCCCATTGCTTCGAGGGTTCTCCATAATTTCTCATGACATACACAGTTGAAAGCGGTGGAGAGATCGATGATGGCCAGGTCCAATCTCCCCTTTTTTGCCCTTGTATATTCTTCTGTCAGAATAGTTACATTTAGGCCCTGTTCTATAGTTCCGAGGCCTTCCCTAAAGCCAAATTGCAGGTTGGTTAATATGTTATTGTCCTCGACCCACTACTGCATATGATTTAAAATAATGTGCTCCATCACCTTCCCCACCGAATCTAGTAGAGAGATCAGCCGATAGCATGTTGGATTTAGTCTATTGCCTTTTTTAAAGATTGGGACCATTATTGACTCCGACCAAGAACCTATTAGACCAACTCTACAGGGTGCTACAAGAACTTGTTTTATAATAAGGCCCCATAGCTCTAGATTGTGTTTAAATATGTCTATAGGCGCCCCGTCTGTTCCCGGGGCCTTATTACCCCTGCTGGCTTTCAGGGTAAGTTGGACTTTGTCCAGATTAAAATTTATATTAATCGGAAAGGACACTTTAGTGGGGCTAAATGATAAGGGGCTATCGTTTTGCAGGCTGACTTCCTTCTTCTTCGCATACATTCTCGAGAAATGCTCCACCCATTGATCCTCACCAATGGCAATTTCCAGTCTCGGAGTTGTTTCCGATCTCATGAATGGAGAGTTAACCGCATGCCAGAATGCAGTGCTATCCCTATCTAAGCTCGCCTTGTGTAGGTCAGCCCATGCCTTCTTTTTTAGTTCTTTCTTTCTTGCTTTTAGTACTTGATTATAATTTTTCCTTGCTTGAATCATTTCTATTCTATCTCGTTCCTTCTTATGCATGGCATTCTTTCAGCTGTTATATGCGTTTTGAGGGTGGGCGTAGTTCGCAAAGTAGCGCTACACGAAGCTACGTGAAGTGCACTTCGCACTACGCGAACTTCACGTAGCACTACGCGAGCTGCATAGTAGCATGTTCGCACTGTGCAAGATGCGTTTTCAATGATTGCACAGTGCGGACAAGCATCCGGCACTGTGCAACATTGAAAATGGCATCTTGCACAGTGCAAGCTGTAGTTTTCTGCTGCTCGAGTAGATTTTTACTCGAGCGGCAGCTTTCATCAACGCGAACTGGTAGTTTCTCATTGCAAGTAGTCGCGAGCATGCGCAACTACTCGCAATGAGAAACCTGACCTCCCCGCGTTGAGAATCTCGCCGAGATGTCATTTTGCTTGCTCGCGGTCGCGAACATGACGTTGAGGACTGCGAACAATCAAAAAATGACCGCTGCACTACGCTACGCTGCACTACGCATGTTCGCACTGTGCTACATGCAGCTCGCGTAGTGCGAAGTTGCGCAAACTTCGCAAAGTTCGCGAGCGTAGCGTAGTGCTTCGTCCAGGGTTAATGCTTTTGTACAATTTTTATCAAACCAACCCACTTTCTATTTTTCCCCTTTTTGCTTTCTTTTTCAAAGAGTCCCTGATACGTATATATACCCCCAATATATCTTGATATGGTACAGACTCCTCAAGGCATATAATAATATCGTCCATGCTTTTTACTACCACTAATTTTGTTATTTCAGAAGGCTCTAGCTGGGCCAGTTTTAACAAATACCAATTTGTTTTGTTTAGTTCTAAATGCTGCAAATTTAGGGTTCTTTTGGGGTGTGCTTTCTGTGTTTTTTTTTCCACAGTTATCACCACACTTTGGGGGGAAGTGCTCACTAAAGACATTTCTATGGGTTTTAAAACTTTGGACCCTCGCCGCCATCCTATTTGGGATTATTATAAAATCAATGTACTCAGCTCTCTGCCATAAAAAGTCTTCAAAAACTGTGTGGGCAAGGAAGTCATAACGTTTGTAAAACTCATATATGATAATAATAATAATAATAATAATAATAATAATAATTCATTTAGGGTATTACCCTGTAGGCTATGAGAAAAATGTGGGATGCTGCATTCTCTCACAATCTTTAGGCCGCACAGAGTATCATTGCTATGTGGACACAAAGCAGTATTAAAATTGCCCCCCCCAAACCAGCAATAGATCTCCTCTATGATCATTCAAAGTGTTCAACATTGCTTCTTTACGCTGTGTTAACATATCTATAACATCTTCGCTCTTTGCATTGTTATGAAAATTTACCAAAATTCCCTCATGTCTGTTTTCATAGTCAGGACTTGATAGTTTTATTTCGAGATGTTCAAAAACACTTTATTTAACCTTAACAAATTTGACACATAAATGCACAGACCTCCCTTAGGTCTCCCACTTACAGACGGTACAGCTGGTGTATTAAAAGTCTTATAGCCTTCCATGTGTAGTTCTTCTTGGGACCATGTTTCCTGTAAGCATAATAATCCAAATGTTCTAACAAAATGTGTCCAGGCCTGGTTCAATAGTTTGAGACGAAGCCCTGCTATGTTCCAAAAAAGGACCGCAATGCTGTGTGTGGGATTAGTGCCCTGTGTTGATTTTTCAGTTTTTAGGGAAATATGTAAAGAAGTGGATGTTGACCTAATATTTTCTGCAATTTGTGGGAGGGCTGGATCTACTACAGTGTTCTTGTTATTTGTTCTAGATGTGCCCCTCGACCCCTGAGAGTTTACCCATTCAGGTAAAACACTGTTAGTATTTTTGTGTTTTTCCTCGAGTTGCCTCGGCTCAACAACAGGACTATTTATTATGATATTTTCTAAGATGGATTGGATATTTTCCTTCTTGTTGGTCCCATCTGATACTTGGTGGTTTCGGGCAGAAGCCATTTCAGGACGATCATGAGGATCTCTAGGACACTTGTCCAGTCAGTCTATCTCCTCTAGGGAGGTCAGTGGAGCATACCGATTATTTAGCGTGATATTATGCGGGTAATCCGTAATACCAAAAGTTTTAACGAACCCCGTCCCCCATGGTTAAATTTACGGGCCTATAAAAATTGCCCAAGGGAATGATATTTATTTCATCCATATTTAGGGGCAATCCTCTCCTTTCCCCAAGATCCTTTCTACTAATTCCGGAGATTTAAAAGTTAAAACTATACAGTCCCTGTCAAGGGTTTTCTTCTCTTTGCCTATCCATTTTATCCATCTCACCATTTTCAATTCCCTAAAGAGTTGTTGAGCTAAGCTCACCCTATTGCTTAGCCAATGTAGCGTTTTAGTTCTCAGACTTTCCCCACTATCATCTGGTCTCAGCTTAGGGGCATTGGCTAAATTTAATGAGTAGGGGGTACAAGCTGGCGGGAGGTCTAAATACGGGTGGTCTCTAGGTACTTTCCTTCGTATGTTCCCTATCCCTTTATTCATCTGGGGGTCTCCTCCCGATTTGCTGGTTTTCCCTTTCTTGTGGCCTTCTGCCTTTTATAGTGCTCCTTTTATTAAACTCATCTTTCCCTTGAGTGCAACTTGTGTGCACCTGATCTGCATGTTGGATGATCTGTCCTGGCTTATTTCCTGCTATACTACCTCCCCTTGTGAAGGCTTTATCAGGCAATCCTTCATCCTCGTTACTTGAACTTTTGCTAGGGGCATTTCTATCTACAAGAGCCATTAGGGTTTTCTCTATCGCTTTTACTCTCCCCTCAATACTAGCTATTAAGTTCCTAAGAAAGAGGTCTAGGTTATGTACCACAGAAAATAAATCAATATCTTTTTGTTTAACCCTGACACTTATCTCCCTCTGAGATCTTTCTAGTGGGCTTCTACGGGGGCATTTTTGTTTCTGAGGTACCACTCTTTTAACTGTCTTTACTCTTGAGGGAGTGGTAATTGCAGTTGGCTTTGGGAGATCTAATATCTCCACTATTTCTGTAGCTCTAATATTGTTTGGTGGCATTTTAGTATGCTTTTGTGGAGGCTGGATGGGAGAGTCCCTATCACTTGATGTATTCTATTCTATTGAATCTGTGACATGCTGTATTGAGCCATTTACTCGGAGGATGGAAGTGGATGGCACCTTGTTTGTATTATCAAATTCCACCACGGCTCGTGTAACATTACCCTCACCGACAGATTTCACATTCACAGCTAATGATTCCTCGACCGAGGATATCTGCCTTTTGATTGCTCCCTTTGCCCCGGTCAGGTACGAAAGTAATGTTTGTTGTGCCTCTACAATGATCTTGCTCGTGGGCTGTGCCTGACTGGTTAACAGCTTCCTTTTCCCCATTTTAGCCGCAATCTAAGTACTGCAAAGAAGCCCTTTAAAAGTGACACTATTGATGACAGCCTAGTAAAAGATATTAAACAATGCATATAAAAGAGTTTTTTTTTCTTCCCTAAAAAGATAAGGGATACCGGATACCGTATGCTTCCCTTCAACAAGGATTATTGTAATAGTTAGGTTACAGTACATTTAGATCTTACTGGCCAATAATTCCAGAGTCCAATACTCTAAGTCTTTAAATGGATATTTGTGGAGAAACAAAGACTGAGATAAATTGCCCGGCCCGTCCTCTTACGACCTCTAACCCAGTTAATACACAGCAAAAAGACACCACATGGGTTTAGAAAAAGAAATTATTATAGTTTGAAAATAATAACAAAAATCCAATGTATAGAAGTTGAGATATTGAATTTTAAAGGAATAAATGTGCTACAACTGTTACTTTTGGTTGTGCTGGACCTTGGAAAAGATCAAATTCAGGCCGATGGTAATGGTGCTCCGACAGTCTCCAGGCAGTGAAGGTCCGATGTGCGTCAATCTGCAGAGGCAATGCATTGGTTCTGATGTGATGCATTGATTTTACTCCAGCAACTGGGTCAATGTGCCATTTCTGCTATACGCAGACAGGAGATTAATTGAAGCCTGTTGTGCAAGTATCTGGACCACTTCCAGTGTGCCAGGTGCAGGAGCAGGGGTAGAGACTTTGACATCCCTGAGCCTTAGCAACAGAAGGCAAGCCAACAACCCCTTGAAGATCACTTGGAGTGAAGGCAGAGTACAGCTCTCCTTCATCAGAGATAGAGAGCAGGAGGCAACAGCGCAACAGACAGAAAGGCAGTCCTTCCACATCAGAATTTCAGTTGAGTCCTTTATGCAACAAAGCAGTTATTCTAACACAGTTTTAATTACAAGTCCAGTAGTGACCTAGTACTTATAATCCAAAGTGCTTTTGATGAGGGGTGACTTCAAAGCAGCTGTCTGAAGTGAACAACTATCCCTTTCAACCCAGTCCTGTTAGTCAATCTATCTGTGGGGGTAGTCAGTCCTTTGTGGGGGGACAGGACACTAAACCCATCCTGCCCAGGCAAAGCTATCAGAATGCAGATTTATGTATATAGGTACAAGGACACACCTATACTTCCTGTGTTGGTGCTGTCTAGAGGGAATGCACATTTTGTAGCTGTCACCCAACCCAGATGTGTGGAGACAGGCTGTCAGGCACACAGAACATTAAGTGCAGAGAAATTACTACTTTCTAAAAGGGACATTTCTAAAATAGTGAGGAGAATTTGTTATTACCATTCAAAAGATATGAAACATGAAAACGCTGCTCTGCTCTGATTAGGAATTACAGCTTAAAAGTATATTAAAGAATTCCCAATGCTAGCCTATAAGAGGGGTAGGCCTCACACTACTGGAAAACAAAATGTGGGTGTTTGTCACTACCTGGACTTGCAAAACATAAAGGTACATGTCCTAATTTTTACTTGCTCCCTGTCATTACGGTTTCTTAGGGTCTACCTTAGGCGTGACTTCTATGTAATAAAAGGGGAGTTTAAGGCTTGGTAAGAAGTTTTAAATGCGAAGTTGAAATGGCAGTAAAATGTACATACAGGCACTGCAGTGACAGGCCTGAGACAGGTTAGAAAGTTTACTTCTGTGGGTAGAAAAATCGGTGCTGCAGCCCACTAGTAACATTTTAAGTATGGGCTCTTGGTATAGGATATACCACTTTGCACGGGAATACCAGTAAAACAAGTTTGGCAATTATGGCCTGTAGTATGCACATTGCATCTTCATTCTTTGCGCCAGGTGCATCTTTTAATGATGTACTACATGCAAACATTGATAATGTGCAATATTATGCGGAAAGTTCTGTTCCCAGGGCAGCCGTGAACTAGTGCTGCCCTGGGGGTAGCACATAAAGCTGAAAAACAGGGCGGCTGCTTTGGAGCTGCTCTATGTTTTCACTGTGCAGGCGGCACCCGCCTGCACTTTAAAGGGGATTAGAGATCCCTTTGCAGGTGAGTGCAGTCACTGGCTACTCAAAGGAATGTCTGGGGGGTCCATGGATCCCCTTTCAACCGCTAGAGGGCTGCTCTCACAGGGCACACTTTCAGTAAGCCTCCTTAGGCCTTCCATGGCTCTGCACCGTGTCGATAATATGGCGCAAGTACAGAGGCAAATTGATCCCTAATTTGCATGGGACATGCCCCAATGAAAGGAGGGAATACTCCCTGCAGATAGATCTGGTGTTTATGTGCACCAGTGCTATCGATGTTCCAGAAAGGGCCGCCCTGCGGCACGCAAAATGGGTGCAATCGCCCACTGTGCCCCTGGGGCACTTACTGTAATACAGCCCAGGTATTCACAAATGTCATCATGTTCAGGAGAGAAGCACATGCACTTCAGCACTGCTTAGCAGTGGTAAAGTGGTCAGAGTCCTAAGTCAAACAAAACAAATCAGCAAAAACAGGAGGCAAAAGGCAAAAAGTCTGGGAAAAGACCACCCTAAGGAGTACAGGTCTAACAGTTATTTTTGATAATCACTGACAGTATGGCATTTAAAAAAAAAAATAAAAATGTATGTACTGATAACATGCAAAATATGTGCCTAACATAAAATGGGCATCTTGAATATTCCTTTAATATTATGCACCAGTGAAGAGATGATATGGAGCAAGTTCTAAAGCATACTTTCGTACCTCTCAAGTATAACTGAGAAGCGATAGAGAAGAGTATTTTACGGAGCCATTTCTTTTTTTATGGCAGCTTATAAAACAAACCGAAAAAATGCTGCTTAGCTCTGATATTAACTTCTTGTCATTGGTTACTTTCGAGATTTCTCCCTTCACATTTAAATATTAACATAAAGTATAATAAACGATTTATCTATGTGCCTCTGAGTCTGTCCTGCTCCTGTACAGAAAGACATACATGTTGGTATTGAGTCCCAAATGCACATTCGTTTGACTTGAATTTGTAGAGTAATATTCATTTCATTTACCTAGAAATATTAGGCTGTAGCAGCAGAAATATAGATGCGCCAATTATAAATTGAATCTTTAACTTTCGTTGTGTTACTGAAAGCGAACGCACGGTAAAGCTGTGCACGTTTGGTAATTGTCTAAGAATTATAATAGATGGATGTATAGCTGTGAGTGCAGCTAAAACCTTCACCCCAGTAATGCTATAGAGCACAACACTGACCTGAAAGCTAACCGAAGGGCAAATGGCAATGCAATTTTCTGCATCTGCTGGATCGATATGCGACCTCTTGCAGTGCACTGCTTGCCATTTGTACCACATTATTTGTAATGAATGCTAACTCATTTCCCAGTGGGATTTAATATGGATGAAACTTGCACAAATATGAGGACTTGATCCATTACATTAGGCAGGTTAGCAAAAGATGTGCTCGGCAATATTTTATTGTGCGCTGTTTTTCAAGGCAAGCTAGTAATTCTGTTTTATTTTATTTTTGTTTGTCGATAGTGATTTACTGTCGCACACATAACGGTCTAACATGTGAGGCAACCAATGGTTTCTTTCTAAATATGCAAGTGTAGCCATTTTTATGTGTGCAGCAGCAGCTATGGTCCCATCGACAGACTGGGTGACTGAATAAATACAGTGCATCACTTTTTGTGACGCACCAGCGACGTAAAAAAAGAGTCTTGTTGCACCATATTTACAAAGTTACGCATCAAGGTAGATGTGTCACTTTGTAAACCCCTGCGCCACATTATACCTGTGCCAGGTATAATGTATGCAGGGGGGCTTTCCGACGCAAGAAAGGGTCGTAGAAGTGATGCAGTGAAATCTATAAGATTTCACTGCGCCACTTCTAGGACACAAATGCATCAATATCTTACGCCCGCCTCATGGCAGCTGTAAGAATGACACAGGCACATTTCACATGGGACTTGCCCATGTGTAAGTGACTCATTGCTGGAATTGCGTCACTTTTGTGACACACTCCGGCAATGCATCATTTTTGCATCTACAGATACATCAGAAATACTGACGTATCTGTAACTCCTTGCGACATGATGCATAATACTGTAAATATGACGGATCATTAGTGTCGCAAGGAGGGCGCAATGAAAAGTGACACATCGCTGTTTTCTCGCAGCGATGCGTAACTTTTCATAAATTAGGTCCAGTTTTCTGGGTTTGGTAGATATCTGTAATGAGTAAGGCAGCTTCATCATGCCAGCCTTGTCTAAATATGACAGCTTTGCAAGAAAGATAACAAGCATTGGCAAAGCAGATAGGTTTTGCCTTTGCAAAATATATTGGCTTTGCCAATGTTTTATTGTACTTGTTGACCAGCAGTTGATCTGCTGAGCAATTTAAATTTAAAAAAAACAGTATCTCATGGCCAGCATTTGCTGCGTTATAGCGCTTTTTATTTTAACTTTAAGTCATGTTGCACAGTAGCTGACTGTTTCAACATGTAAAAAAAATACACACATTAAATAGCCAATGGATTTTGCATAGGCAAAGCCTATGGCTCTGCCAATGCTTTTGAAAAAAAAAAAAAAGATGCACCTCACATACACATATAACCTGGTTTTGCGGGGTCAACAGAAGTTATTCGGTGCATCAGATGATGGTGAACTCCGGTAAGAAGGTTTGCTCAGTGCAAATTGTAAAGTTCTGGCTAATGTGGTCAACTGTGCACATCTTCGGCTTGAGTTGGGGTCCTATGGGTGTTAGGTTGCATAATAATACAAAGAATTTCCCACTGTTCCTCACTTTCAGTCAGTCATAAAAACATGTTTTAGTAAGTAAAAGATTACCACTTCACCTTAAACAAACTGCAGTTACAGTGCTGACTGCACTTGTCATATGCCTAGATGTTTTCGTTTATGTATCCGGCTTAGTACATCACAACAACGTCTCTGTGCTGACTCTCCTAAGTTCTCTCATCAAGGGACGATCAAGCACACTCCTCACAACTAACACGCTACGCACTTATTTAATTTGAACACACACACGCTTGACACGAGCTGCCCAGTTCAAACCCGTTTGTAAGTTTACAAGGGTAAGCTAATAAACATGGAGGTGTTGAGTAAAACTGAAACCAAACTCTTACTGACCTAGACCTTATTTTTAAATCCTGCTACCCCTGTACCTTCATAAAGCAGTTGGTAACCGGTTGCGAATGTGCATACTTTAAGGGCACTCTGAACTAACCCTGGGCGGAGTGGGCGGAGTGGGGCTTCGCGGAGCTACGCGAAGTGGGCGAGAAACTATGCCCACCTCCGCACTCCGCGTAGCCCCAATACGCAAACACCACTGGCCGCCAGCCCCGCCACCCGCCTCCCTCCCGCCCTCCCTAAATACTTTCAATGAAACGAGTGAAATAATTAAAAACGCACTTACCTTGCCCGCCGCGTCCCCGGGGCTCGCTATCTGCAGTCTTCCGTCTTGTTTAGTAATGTGCATGCGCGGGCGGCCGCGCATGCGCATTTCTCACGAGAAAATGTGCATGCGCGGCCGCCGGAGTCGGAGGTATTGTTAGTGGGAAAGGGCCATGGTCAGTGGAGTGAACTTTGGTGGCCAGCTAGCCAGGGCAGGGCCCCATACCCCAAGCAGGAAGTGAAAAAACTAGGGGTATGACTGGACTCATCCCTTAACTATCGGGTCCAAACCAAAAAGGTGCAAAACACACAGTTGATGGACAAAATGCAGAACAATGTCTTACATTCACCCCAGTACAAAGATCTGGGCCTAAATCCATCGTTTTTTTGCACTCCACACCACCCTAGGTCAGACAATGGCTATATGCAAATCAGCCTTGACCCTGTGCCTCATGAGAACAGTCCAGCCCGAACTACCAAGCTTTGTCTTTCCTAGACCGGAATCAAGCATCCAAGGACCGGTTTCTGGCTATCAGCCTTCTTCAGCCTGGATAGCTTGACTCCAGTGATGTGGAGAGCCTGCGACTCATGTCTGAGCATACCCAGCCCACTCGGGGTGAAAATTGCAAAACACACAGTTGATGGACAGAATGCAGAACAATGTCTTACATTCACCCCAGTACAAAGATCTGGGCCTAAATCCATTGTTTTTGTGCACTCCACACCACCCTAGGTCAGACAATGGCTATATGCAAATCAGCCTTGACCCTGTGCCTCATGGGAACAGTCCAGCCTGAACTACCAAGCCATGTCTTTCCTAGACCGGAATCAAGCATCCAAGGACCGGTTTCTGGCTATCAGCCTTCTTCAGCCTGGATAGCTTGACTCCAGTGATGTGGAGAGCCTGGGACTCACGTCTGAGCATACCCAGCCCACTCGGGGTGAAAATTGCAAAACACACAGTTGATGGACAGAATGCAGAACAATGTCTTACATTCAGCCCAGTACAAAGATCTGGGCCTAAATCTATCGTTTTTTTGCACTCCACACCACCCTAGGTCAGACAATGGCTATATGCAAATCAGCCTTGACCCTGTGCCTCATGGGAACAGTCCAGCCCGAACTACCAAGCCATGTCTTTCCTAGACCGGAATCAAGCATCCAAGGACCGGTTTCTGGCTATCAGCCTTCTTCAGCCTGGATAGCTTGACTCCAGTGATGTGGAGAGCCTGGGACTTACGTCTGAGCATACCCAGCCCACTCGGGGTGAAAATTGCAAAACACACAGTTGATGGACAGAATGCAGTACAATGTCTTACATTCACTCCAGTACAAAGATCTTAGCCTAAATCCATCGTTTTTTTACACTCCACACCACCCTAGGTCAGACAATGGCTATATGCAAATCAGCCTTGACCCTGTGCCTCATGGGAACAGTCCAGCCCGAACTACCAAGCCATGTCTTTCCCTTAGGGCATGTCTGCGTGCCACATGTCACACATGCCTTAAATCGGGGTGCTAGAGGGTGTCAAAGTGACACCCCCTGCACCCTTGCAAAATTTGGTATTTACCGAATCGGTAAATACCGATTCGGTAATGCCCATTGATTCCTATGGGCTTCAATGCCCATAGAAATCAATGGGCATTACCGAATCGGTATTTACCGATTCGGTAAATACGTAATTCAATTACCGATTTTCTCTACTCTCCCCCCTTCTATTTTACCGATTTATAAATATTAAATCGGTATAATTCGTATTTATGAATCGGTAAAATATACTTACCTACTTCTGGCCCTTGGTCCATTGAAAACAATGGATACGTGATTTCTCACAAAGTACTTGTTGATACGTCAAACAACCGCAGAGATGGGAAGCATTGAAAACAAAGAGATGCATCAGTTCCTGAGAACTTGCAAAGGCGATGCAATAGTTCTGCTGCACACAGGAGAAGTGATGCGTCGAATCCGGTCTGTGGGAGGAAGTGATGCGTTGACTCAAAGACAATTCTGATCCGCGGTTGATGCATTGGGAAAATTTGTCGCACAGGTACGATGCGTAGAAATACAGGATGCATTGGCGATTGATGCAGATGCATTGAGGGGTGCTGAGTTTGTTTCTTCAGCCGCAATACCTCGATGCATCGGTTCTTGCAGCCAGGACAGTTGCTGCGCTGGTTCTGCAGCTGCGCAGCGATGTGTGGAGATTCTTCTCACACAGCAGTGCTGCATTGGAAAAACAGCTGCAAGAAGAGCAAAGGGTCAATTCTTCAGTTCTCATTTTCTTCCAGCACCCAACAGCAGGAACAACCTCCAGAGGCCCACAACTGGAACATGCACCTCCTGGCCGGCCAGAATTATCAGCAGTAGAGTTCAGGGGGGCTGGGGTTGACATCTTTGTGATCCTGATACCTCAGAACAGGAGACCAGCACACACAGGCCCTCGGAGATCTTCTTCAAGCAGGTTCACAGCAAAGATCCAGACTTGTCCTTTCCTTAGGAGAAATATCACTTGCAGGCCTATCTCACACAGCACACAGCAGTGAGGCAGTACTTGGGTTTAAGGTCTACTGCTTATTCCCCATTGTTGTCTTTGTTCTCTTTGTGCAAGGGGCTCTGAGCCCTGTACAGACCAGTTCTATTCTCACTGGTGCATTATGACCACAGGGGGTGGAGACAGCATTGTGCAAGGGAGACAAGTCCTATTCAGGTGCAAGTAAAACAACCTCCCACTACTCTAAATTCAGTCAAGGTCTATTCTGCTCAGCACTAATTCATCCAAGAAGGGCTATGACCACCTCAACCCCCCCAGTGGCTGTCTACAGTGAATGCACATCCCTAGCCCCTGTTACTCCAAAACCAGACCATCAATACACAAACAGGCAGCAGCACACATAATGGTTTAACAAGAAAATGCCTACTTTCTAAAAGTGGCATTTTCAAACACACAATTTAAAGATCATCTTCACTAAAAGATGTGTTCTGAGCTCAGAGAGCCTAAACTTTATTTCTCAATCTTGTCCCAATGGGAAGTTATATTTGTAAGATGTTACAAAGTATCTCCCATTCTATCCTGTGGGGCAGATAGCCTTTCAATAATAAAAACTATCACTATCAGGAAATATCACACACACCAGTACATGTCCTACCTTTCGCATACATTGCACTCTGCCCAGGGGGGTCCCTTGGGCCTACCATGGGAGTTCCTTACATGTGATGAAAGGGAAGGTTAGGGACTGGCAAGTGGGTGTACTTGCTAGGTCGACATGGCGGTTAAAAACTGCACACAGACACTGCAGTGGCTGGCCTCAGATATCTTTTCAGAGCTAGTAACGTGAAGGGCACAATCAGTGCTGCAGGCCCCCTAGTAGCATTTAATTTGCAGGCCCTGGCACACTCTGTGAACTTTACTAGGGGCTTATAAGTAAATCAAATATGCCAATTATGGAAACACCAATCCATAAATGCAATTTACACAGCGAGCATATGCACTTTAGCACTGATCAGAGGTCGTAAAGTGCCCAGATCCAAAAGCCAACAACAGGTCAAGAGAAAGTAGGAGAAAGAAGCAAAAAGTTTGGTGATAATCCTGCAAACAGGGCCAAGTCCAACAATAATAATATAATTCTTGCTAATAAATGAGAACTGTTAGTGTTTAACAGCATACTAAATGAGACACAATACTATACCCAGCATTAGCTTGAATAGTAGTTATTTACATAAGTATACATCCCATTACCCACACCAAGGCTGGAAAACATGCTGAATTCTTCATATATGTATTATTATTTTTATTTTTTGCATATAGCTTTAACTCTACCTGAAGGTATTGAAGCCCTTTGCATGAGTAGGAATTACAGTACAGAGGCGCACATTCATTTTGGTAGACACGGGTGGATTAGGTTGTTCGTGGGGAACGCTGACACCAAGACTCAGACCTAGTTCCCCAGATCCAAAGCAGGGAGCTCTGTCCGTTATGCCACATCCTCCCCCACAATCAAAGGGATGGATTTGCATTTCTAAATAGTGATGATATTGCTGTCAGACTTCGGAATGGTGTCCTTCACGCTTTCCCAATTTCACACCACTTATTTGACCTTGTTTCATTTTCTGCCATTCTGCTTTCCTAGGACATCATCAGTAGGACAAATCCTGAGCCTTTCATACACAAATCAGACACACTGCTCCCCTCCCTCCAATGGCAAGAATGGATATCTCAGCATGAGGTTAACTCAGAGCCCCTTAAACCTCATGTTTGAAGGAATCTGTAATGCAACTGAGGGAATGTGATGCTGTTATTTGTGTGCATCTGTTTGCGGCGCCTCAGGCTACTTTTGATGACTCACTCGGGTGTTACAGTATACAGATTGGGAACCGCTGGATGTGTCCTTTATATGAACTATTGAGTTACCTGCAAATGAAAGGCCAACCAAACAGTGGTAGAATATTCAGCTCTTTTTGGGCTACATCTCTGACCCCACTCCAATTGTATTCTGGCCACAGTTCCCATATTTTTTGTTATTCAAATCGAATGCTGTGTTTTAAATCTTCTTCTCTCTAAAAAGTTTAAAACAGTTTACTACTGGCTTACTAGTAGTGTGAAACTTGGTGAGGGAGAGAGGAACATCGAATCACTGACAGAATTTCGATTTCTAAAAAATCGACCTACTATAACATCGAGTCTCTAATATCGATAGCACTAATATCGACACCCTATACTTAACATGAAAACTACAATAATATCGAGCAAACTATATCGATGCACAAAAATATCGTCTACAGAAATATCGTTAGCATTATTTTCGAATACCATAATATCGACACTCAATACTACATATAACACACTACAATAATATCGAATACTAAAATTTCAATAGCACTATTTTCGTCTATATCAAAATATCGATAGCTAAATAATACTCCATTTTTATATATAACACCAATAAATCTATTCTGTAAGTAATACACACATTTCAAATGACTTCACTAATGTATTTTCAATTTATTAAGTAACATTTAGTGTACAAAATTGTGTTTTCGCAAACTGACGAAATCTGTATATAAACTCTTTGTAAACATACTTATTTAATACTTAGTACTCATTTTACATAATCTTTATTTATTACAAGAGTTTTTTTTAACATAAATATATCATTTCAATTCCTCAACATAAACTATATAAGAAGATATATCTTAAATGTTTAACTTAAAAAAAATTCAAACTAACCAATAGTAACTCGTCTTTACATATCTGACCAATCAGATAGCAAACTTAATTACACATAGACTATATAAACCAATCACAAACAGCCATACAAGTTGCAGGAAATATTGTTCGTGACCACATACTGCCAATTTTGGGAGCACCATCTATTTTCTTCTCTGCAATAAAATGCGTCCTGAAACTACAAGTAAGTAATCATATAGCTCTGTTAATAAATTCTAATGTTTTTTGGCTATTACTTATAGACCAAGATTTGTAACCTAATTTGGTATTTCTTTATGTACTTTACCTTTAAACAGACTCTACAAACAAATCAAGTTATACTTCAACTTCAAGATACAGGACACTTTAAATTTAAAAAAGGTATCTACATATGTTTAACATTTACTTAACGTTATTTGCCAATTATTGGCCTAATTTAAAACTCTATACTTTGTTTCTTAGCCTGTAAATCTTAATACATAGTGGGAAGCCAGAATGTTTTGAGGAAAAAACGTTACAATGCTGTGTAAAAAATGTTTTCTTCCTGTTCTTAAATATGTTTTTATGTGCTTTTACTCATAATACATGTGTCATCCTCGGTTCTTTTTAGCAAATAAGTAACAATGCTTTATAACAAATGTGTATTATGTATATAACATATAAACGCATTAGTAATTTTCATCAACTTTCTCTCTAAACAGAACTCAAAGGTACAGAAAAGAGATAATTCACATCAAAGAACAAACATTCTGCTACTACTATAATTCTCTTGGTAAGTTCATAAATAAAACATAACTAGTCTTTATAAACTCTATAGAATGTACTAGAAATAAAAATGACTCTTTTTATGCATCTGTTAGTATAATCTTCCTGTTCTTAAATATGTTTTTTTGTGCTTTTACTGATAATACATGTATCATCCCCGGTTCTTTTTAGCAAATAAGTAACAATGCTTTATAACAAATGTGCATTATTTATATAACATATAAACGCATTAGTAATTTTCATCAACTTTCTCTCTAAACAAAACTCAAAGATACAGAAAAGAGATAATTCACATCAAAGAACAAACATTCTGCTACTACTATAATTATCTTGGTAAGTTCATAAATAAAACATAAGTAGTCTTTATAAACTCTATAGAATTTGCTACAAATAAAAATGACTCTTTTTATGCATCTGTTAGTATAATCTTGGAAATTTCTCTTTTTAAATCCAAATAAACAAAACTATTTTTAGAGACGTTATAACGTAAAAAAAATGTTACCAAAAAACAAATTGTAACTTTTCCTATAACATACTTAATTATTTCTCAACAGACCGTGGCAATAGAAGAACAACATCAAACTGAACAAGCATCTACTTTCGATAAATAGAACATTACTGCTGGTAAGTAAATTACTAGAAGAATACTAGCTCTATTTAAAATCTTTTATACATTTCTGATTGTATTAATATTTGTATATTAACTTTTCTAGATACCAGAACTCAAGAATGACTGATGATGCAACATTTATTACATCTCAGAAAGGCACATTTTTGTTATGCTATATGGGCTACATTTATACTCAGGAGAAACAAAAAGACCTTAAAGTGAATTGGAAGTGTACAAAATAATACTCCAATAAATGCTATGGCCGTGCTACAACAAGGGAAACTAGTGTTATAAATACCACTGAACATAATCACCCACCAAACATCTCGGAAATAGAAGTGAGATCCACTCTTGAAAATATCAAGGAATTAAGTACCAGATCAGAACTACCTACCAACGTAATTCTGAAAGAATTACTACCTAAAGTTCCCAAAGAAGCAAGAGGTCAGCTACCATCTATTGCTACCATTAAAAGAACAATAGCAAGAACAAAAAAAGCTAGTAGACCCAATATACCAACTCCTAAAACTTTTGAAGAAGTCATAATTCCGCCAGAGCTTGTAATTACTCATAATGACGAGCCATTTATATTTTATGATAATCATAGCAAGGACAAAAGAATAATCATGTTTGCAACTAATAACAATATAAAAAAATTAACTGAAAGTACTACTTGGATGATGGATGGAACTTTTTCTATATGCCCAAAACCTTTCTACCAGTTATACACAATTCATGGGCAATATCATAATACCTGTATCCCCTTCATATATTGTTTATTACCAAACAAACAAGCCACAACTTACTCAGAAATCTTACAAAAAATAAAGGAACAAACTTCTGACTACTTCCCAATGAAAATCATCATAGACTTCGAGCAAGCTATGATTAATTCTATTTTGAAAACTTACCCACACACATCCATTCAAGGATGTTATTTTCATTTCAATCAATGTCTCTGGAGACATTTACAAAAATCTGCCCTTAGTGTTGAGTATGCAACAAATATAACTTTTGCATGCCAAATCAAACATCTCATTGCTCTGGCATATGTACCAGTAACTGATGTGGCCGAACATTACAATTTGTTAATTGAAAGTCCTTTCTACACCCAAAATGAGCAAAGACTCGCCCCACTTTTAGAGGACAACTGGGTAGGAAGACTACATAGGTCAGGCCACAGACGCCAGCCAAAATTTGCAATTCCCTGGTGGAATGTCTATCTACCAACACTCAACCAAGAGGCAAAAACGAACAATGCTGTTGAAGGTTGGCACAATGCCTTCCTCTCTTCTACTGGACGTACAACACCCACATTACACAAGCTAGTCACAGCTATACAAAAAGAGCAAAGCTTTCAGGAACTACGTATGCAGCAATCTGTCATACAACTGAAACCAAAACTCTCTAGACAAACTGTTCAAATGTATTTATATCTTCAACAGCAAGTCCAACTATATCCTACAACAAGAGGACTGGAATATTTAAAAATGATAGCCAAAACATTGAACTAATTGCAATAACTAAATTAATTGATAGAGATCAAACAATATCCTTAATCTAATAAAACACATATTTTAATATAATAAAAAAATATTTATTTAGTCTAATTTATTTTTTAACACTATTCTAAAAAGACTAATTAAATATATTATTATATCACAATATTTGTTTTTAAAAACTGCTTCCATCCAAATAAAATAACATAAATTTATAACTTACCTTTAAATAGAACATCATAAAGATAATCCTTTACCGACAATACAATGTGTAAATATCAAAGACTTAATCCAACAAATCATTAATTATGTTTTCTTTAACTCTGCTAAAACTATCCATCATCCAAATTAAACGACTATTTAAATGCCATTTAAAATAACGACTGTTATCTTAAAGTGTGAAAAATATTTCACAGAACTCAAAATATAAAGGAAGAATGTAAATCATCTCCGTTCTAACAACTGAAACACACTTCCTTTCCCAAAAAAAAAAATAATCGGAAACGGAAATAGCTGTTTCAAAATACGAGAAAAAAAAACAGCTAAACAATCCCACCGACATAACACTAACGAGTATCCCATAATATATAAACATAACATTCCTATTTATTTTTATTTTAATTAAATTATACCACATACTCATTAACTCCAACTATTTTAAATGGCTCAAAAAGTTGTGAACGAAAATACGTATTGATTCCACTCCATTATATGTAAATAGTCATACTTTAATTACCAACCCCAAAAAAACAAAATATAACCTTTAATTTTAATTTACAATACTTTAAAAATATAAAAGTAGATTCGTACCTACTCAAAAGTGAACCTGCTTCCAACCGCGACTTTCCCTTTACCAAAATAACGCAAAAAGACAAAGAGTGGTTACAAAATAAACGATCCAAATTATATGTAACTGTGAAAAGTACTACTATAAATGTCCATTATTGTTATATATATGGCTCGAAATTATGTGTAATGTAAAAAAAATTGTATAGTATATTGTGAATAGAAAATCTTTTTGCCTGTATATTAATTATATATTACATACTTTTAATATTTATTACATTAAGTATGAAAATATAAAAATATTTAATGTAATATTTATTAAAATTATTATATAACTAAATGTGTAATATTGTATTTGTTTATCAGATTTAATTGTTTACAATATGACTAATATGTGAAAATTGTTATTATTAAAACGTATTTATTAATAATAATAATCATACATAAGAATATTGTAATGTTAAAAGAATCATTGATGATGATGTACATGTTCTAATTAGGATATTTATATTATATTTTACATTTAAAAGTGTTCATAAGTTAATATCATCATCAGTATATCACTATATGTATTAAAAATTTGTGACTTATGTTTTTCATTACACATGTTTGATGTTTTATTAAGAAACAATAATTGTATTATGTATGTATAATATCATACATTGCATAATGTGAACTAACCATTTTTTCTCTACAAATTAAAAGTACTTGTCAAGAAAATTACTGTAA
The DNA here is from genome assembly GCF_964263255.1 of Lissotriton vulgaris. Lineage (NCBI taxonomy): Eukaryota > Metazoa > Chordata > Amphibia > Caudata > Salamandridae > Lissotriton > Lissotriton vulgaris. Next base: position 282,943,118 of record NC_141691.1, read on the forward strand.
AATGTGATTATTAAAAGAACATTGTCCTCCTTTTTTGTTTATATGTATACCAAAGATAGCTTGATGAAATGTATATGTGATCGTATATTTCAAGTGTTGAATAAAAAAATTTACAGTGAAGAAAACTGGTGTCATTATTTTGTATTACCTATGACAAAATCATTTTTATGTATTTTTGCAAATGTATTATAACTGTAATGTTCTATCTATTTCTATATACCACATGTAAATAAATAACATGCTATACACTGAAGTTATAACAATTATTATTCATACACCCATATACATATAATATCAATATTTGAAAGACACATAATTAAATTTTTAAATATTCCGACTCCAATAACCATTTACTTTAGGTAATTGCTTCTCAAAAACAGTGATTAATTTACTATTAGAACTGCAATCACCATTTAATTAGAGTAAGTGCAGGACACAGAACATATTAAATTTACTCTTCCAACTCCAATTAACAATTAATTTAAGTAACTGCAGGACATTAAATAATAATAAATTACTATAGTAAATCAAATGTTAAAAAATGAATAATGTAATATCATTAAATGTAATTTAATAGAATAAATTTAATTTAAATACAATCTTAATTTATGTTTTCCCTGTACCCCTATAACTAAAAACTGACCCTGAAACCTAAAAATACCCCTTCACCCACAAACTAAAAACTGACCCTGAAACCTGACAAAACTCCTTCACCAACAAACTAAAAACTGACCCAGAAACCTAAAAATACCCCTTTACCCACAAACTGAAAACTGACTCTGAAACCTCACAAAACCCCTTTACCCACAAACTAAAAACTGACCCTGAAACCTTACAAAACACCTTTACCCACACACTAAAAACTGACCCAGAAACCTTACAAAACCCCTTCACCCACAAACTAAAAACTGACCCTGAAACCTAAAAATACCCCTTTACCCACAAACTAAAAACTGACCCTGAAACCTTACAAAACCCTTCACCCACAAACTAAAAACTGACCCTGAAACCTAAAAATACCCCTTTACACACAAACAAAAAACTGACCCTGAAACCTAAAAATACCCCTTTACCCACAAACTAAAAACTGACCCAGAAACCTAAAAATACCCCTTTACCCACAAACTAAAAACTGACTCTGAAACTTCACAAAACCCCTTTACCCACAAACTAAAAACTGACCTTGAAACCTTACAAAACACCTTTACCCACAAACTAAAAACTGACCCAGAAACCTTAGAAAACTCCTTCACCCACAAACTAAAAACTAACACTGAAACATTACAAAACTCCTTCACCCACAAACTAAAACCTGACCCTGAAACCTAAAAATACCCCTTTACCCACAAACTAAAACCTGACCCTAAAACCTTATAAAACCCCTTTACCCACAAACTAAAAACTGACCCTGAAACCTTACAAAACACCTTCAACAACAAACTAAAAACTGACCCTGAAACCTAAAAATACCCCTTTATCCACAAACTAAAAACTGACCCTGAAGCCTAAAAATACCCCTTCACCCACAAACTAAAAACTGACCCTGAAACCTGACAAAACTCCTTCACCAACAAACTAAAAACTGACCCAGAAACCTAAAAATACCCCTTTACCCACAAACTGAAAACTGACTCTGAAACCTCACAAAACCCCTTTACCCACAAACTAAAAACTGACCCTGAAACCTTACAAAACACCTTTACCCACACACTAAAAACTGACCCAGAAACCTTACAAAACCCCTTCACCCACAAACTAAAAACTGACCCTGAAACCTAAAAATACCCCTTTACCCACAAACTAAAAACTGACTCTGAAACTTCACAAAACCCCTTTACCCACAAACTAAAAACTGACCTTGAAACCTTACAAAACACCTTTACCCACAAACTAAAAACTGACCCAGAAACCTTACAAAACTCCTTCACCCACAAACTAAAAACTAACACTGAAACATTACAAAACTCCTTCACCCACAAACTAAAACCTGACCCTGAAACCTAAAAATACCCCTTTACCCACAAACTAAAACCTGACCCTAAAACCTTACAAAACCCCTTTACCCACAAACTAAAAACTGACCCTGAAACCTTACAAAACACCTTTAACAACAAACTAAAAACTGACCCTGAAACCTAAAAATACCCCTTTATCCACAAACTAAAAACTGACCCTTAAACCTTACAAAACCCCTTCACCCACAAACCAAAAACTGACCCTGAAAACTTAAAATACCCCTTCGCACATACACAAAAAACAAACCCTAAACGCACAAAATGTACCTTTGATAAAACTACCCACCCTGATCCACTATAAACTCGACATCCCACTCCTAAAAATATGATACATTTATTTATTTAATATCTACTAAATTATATATTTTTAATACTTTTTACTACATACACAAAATACCTCAATTTAGAACAACAACATAATAGTGTTCATAATTTCGTATTTAAATAATATGTATATAAAATTTCGAATTGAAACAAAAATTAAATACAAGGCGAAATTTTTAATTCTATGATTAGAGTATACTTTGTTTATACACTACCCACCCTTATCCCCTTGAAACTATACATCCCACTCATAAAATAATTAGACAAATATTTTTTGAAAATATATAAAAATATTATAATTACAAATCTATTTTAGTACATACACAACAGCAAACTTAAAAAATAAGTACTATATTCGATAACAATCGATATCATTTCGCATAATTCGAAATATTTTTTTAAATTTTAGAAATTTCGCAAATTTATATGAAATTGCGAAATTTTAATTTATATAATTACCCTATATATTTTTAAAACACTACCCACCCTTATGCCCTATAAACTCTACATCCCGCTCCTAAATTTATTGTACAAATATTATAAAAATATAATGTAATATTTTAATATTTATAATACTTTTTTGTACATACCCAAAAATTAATCATAATGTTTTATATACTCCCTAAATTTCGATCAAATTTCGACTACTACAAATATTTTTAAAAATTATCAAAATTTTGAATTCTAAAGGAAATTCGAAATTTAAAATTGTACAATTTCACTATACTTTTTTAAAACACTACCCACCCTTATCCCCTATAAACTCTACATCCCGCTCCTAACATTAATATACAATTATTTAGTAAAAAATGAAAAATTTAGATATATTTACACAATTTATTAATATATATCCAAAAGCAAAGTACAAATAATTTAACTATACTCAATAAATTTATATAAAAATTCGCATTTTTAAATAATTTGAATTAAATTTCGCAAATTTAAATTTTTACTTCAAATGCGAAATTTATTATTCCATATTTACACTGTACTTTTTTAATACACTACCCACCCTTATCCCCTATAAACTCTACATCCCGCTCCTACACTTCTAACTAAAAATAATAAAATTATATGTAAAAATTACCTTATATATAAACAACATTTAACTATATCATTACTTAACATACTTTAAAACATCACTTTTACATATCGATATTTTTGACAATCGATATTTTCAGCATCGATATTACTGATTTCGACAATCATGTCTTCGATATTTTTGACACACACATAAATCGATATTTTCTACGACGATATTTTGGTTTTCGAAATTTCTTACCATCAATATTTTGGACTCGATAATAAGGTACATCGACATTAACAACTCGATATTTTGATTGTCTACCAGGAACATCAGAGATGATAGGAAATGTTGAAAAAGTGAGAAAGAGAAACAGTGAAAGAGAGTGAAAAGGTGGTAGAACGTATGTATATTTGGCTTAGCTCATCTCAGCTCTGGCTGAATCTTCTAGGTGCTCTCATCCATGATTGTCACAACCAACACTTTACTCACATAAACGCTTGACACATGCTGTTGAGGTTTACAAGTATAAGCTAACAAACATGATGGTGTTGAGTAAAACTGAAACCAAACTCTTACTGACCTGACCAATTATGGAGAAGTAGAAGTAATAAATAGTTTTTCAGCCAGGTAAGAGTGGCTCTGCTCATTTGTACTGTCAATAGAGAGTTCTAGTTTCTGAATTTAAACAGTGAGAACAAAAAAACAGTGTGATAAAAAATGATGGCTGGCGCTGCTTTGGATCGCATAATTTGAATGCATGCATTTTAGTTGTGCTTTTTAAAGAATGGCAACCATCTTATATGCTGAGCTTCTCGACTCCAGCAGAGAATGTAGTGCAAGGGCTTGAACACTGATCTTGATGCTTGAGAACAGGGCTCGAGACTCGGCGCGTGGCTCATCATCCTGCAATCCTGGACTAATCACCTAATTCAACTGGTGCTCAACTAAACCACTTCGATACTGCAATCTTAACTTGATAAATAAAAGAAAAAAAAGCAGAAGGGGGTTGGGAAAAAGCTTCCTCATGAAATGCGTTTAAAAGAAAAAAAAGGTTCCAAAACCGACGCGGATGCGAATAAGTAGTTAGGCCATGGGAAACTGATAAGAGAAGGACAGCCTCCAACAAATAGAAACAGAGGAAAGTAAATTGGCAGTCATTCAGACCAATCAACAGTGAAGGCAGGATGTTATTCCCTTTCCCAGATTTGATAAAAACAATAATTTTCACAAGCACCGCGCAAGCACTGCGCAGGAGAAACCTAAAAAATGAAAGATGCTTAGGTCTTCATTAAGAATAGCAGTAAAAATCCAGCACCCCAACCAAGGGTTACCGGTATTTTCAAAGATGGAGAGATGAAATGCCAAAGATGATAGGTTATGGGGGAATACTATGCAGAACCATGACTTATGAGGCCAATTTCCTCATTTATTCCCCAAGTATTCCACCTGGAAACTTCACCTGCTTTAAGCAAAGTCTCATAATTCCATACTGTGTCCATTGAATTTAATGGCCCACTTGTAGTTTTGTGCTGTCTTTAAATCTACTTGAGTAATCAAGTGCAGAAACAATACTCTACCAGTGTCATTTAGCAATATACTATGTATGAATATTACTGCCACTGAACTGTTTTAGTGGATACAGTTGTGAACATATACATTTCAGTAATACTCTAAGATGGTGATGAGAATTGTAGGTTTCTTGACCTATCTTACAATCATTGCAAATATAATTGTAAATTAAGAAAGGGTTGTTGCATAATATAATTCATTGGGTGACCTGGGGGAATGCTGGGTGCTAGGAAATGTGTGGATCCACGTAGATTCCAGAACTTACCCACACAGATATTTGAGAAAAAAATGATTTTTTCGTCAAAATTTAAGGTTTGCAGGGGATTCTGGTTGGAGAAATATTGGGGGATCCATGTAAGCCATACCTTTCTGGACTCCCCTGTGTCTGTAGTTTTCAGAAATTTGTGGGTTTGGTAGGTTTCCACAGATGGCCGCCAAGTCCGGGACCAAAAACTCATGTGACTCCCCCTTGCAAAACCAGGTCATTTTTGGATACATAGGTGGCATCTGAGTTTTTGGTGCTGAGTCGGCAGCCATCTAGAGAAACCTACCAAACCTACACATTTCTGAAAACTAGAGACCCAGGGGAGTCCAGGGAGTTATGGATTGCGTGGATGCCCCAACGTTTTCCTACCCAGAATCCCCTGCAAACCTCATATTTTGATGAATGAATCACTTTTTTCTCACATTTCTGTGTGGGAAAGTTCTGGAATCCATGTGGATCCACAAATTTCCTACCACCCAGCATTCCCTCAGGGCTCCCAACAAAAATAATTCCTCACTCGTGTAGGTGGGTCAAGTGCCAGCGACAGGCAAGGGCCCAAAACTTATTGAGGAGACATCAAAAGGACCTCTCACAAAACAACCTGGTTTTGCAAGGGAAGTCACCTGGGTTTTTGACCCTGGGCTTGGTGGCCTTCTCAGGAAACCTACCAAAGCTACACATTTCTGAAAACTAGACGCTCAGGGAAATGCAGCGAGGTATGGCATGCATGTGTCCCTAAAGATTTACTACCCAGAATGCCCTGCAAACCGCAAACGTTGATGAATAAATCACTTTTTTCTCAAATTTCTGTGTGGGAAAGTTCTGGAATCCATGTGGATTCACAAATGTCCTACCACCCAGCGTTCCCTCAGGACTTCCAATAAAAATGATACCTCACTCGTGTAGGTGGGTCAAGTACGCGCGACAGGCAAGGGCCCAAAACTTATTATGGAAACATCAAAATGACCTCCGACAAAAAAACCTGGTTTTGCAAGGGGAGTTACCTGGGTTTTTTGCCCCGGGTTCGGTGGCCTTCTCAGGAAACCTACCAAAGCTACACATTTCTGAAAACTAAATGCTCAGGGGAGTCCAGCGAGGTATGCTTGCTTGTGTCCCCAAAGTGTTCCTACCCAGAATGCCCTGCAAACCGCAAACTTTGATGAACAAAATCACTTTTTTCTCAAATTTCTGTGTGGGAAAGTTCAGGAATCTATGTAGATCCACACATTTTCTACCAACCAGTGTTCCCTCAAGTCTTTCGATAAAAATGAGACCTCACTTGTGTGGGTGGGTCAAGTACCCGCGACAGGCAAGGCCCCGAAATGTATTAAGGAGACAGCAAAATGAGCTATCACAAAACAACATGGTTTTGCAAGGGAGTCACCTTGGTTTTTTGCCCCGGGCTCGGTGACCTTCTTGGGAAACCTACCAAACCCACACATATCTGAAAACTAGAAACCCGCAGGAGTCCCGTGAGGTATGACTTTCGTGGGTACCCCAAAGTTTTCCTACCCACATGCCCTGCAAACCTCAAATTTAGCTGAAATATTCACTTTTTTCTCAAATTTCTGTGTGGGAAAGTTCTGGAATCTACGTGGATCCACACATTTCCTACAACTCAGCATTCCCTCAGGTCTCCCAATAAAAATTATACCTCACATGTATGGGTGGGTCAAGTACCCGTGACAGGCAAGTGCCCAAAACATTTTGAGGAGACATCAAAATGAACAATCACAAAACAACCTGGTTTTGCAAGGGGAGTCACCTGGGTTTTTGGCCGCAGGCTCAGTGGCCATCTTGAAAAACTACCAAACCCACACATCTCTGAAAACTAGACACCTGAGGGAAAGTCCAGAGAAGTATGGCTTGCGTAGATCCCCCAATGTTTTCCTACCCAGAAGGCCCCATAAACCTCAAATGTAACGGAAAAAAACACATTTCCCACATATTTTTGGGTGGAATCTCTGTGCCGGCACAATTTTCCACCCCCACAGCGTTCCCCCCAGTCTCCCAAGTAAAATGATTCCTCACTTTTGTGATTAGGTCAAAGGCCTGTGACTGGGAGGAGCCCAAAACATAGGGAATAAGGGTATATCACCGAGAATTCTAAGCACCACATTTAAAAAAAATATGTTTTTAGCCAATTCTGCAATGGACACCAACAAAAGTGAGATACAATTTTACTCAGGACACTAAGGAGAACACTGTGGGGTAGGACATTTGTGCCGCCATAGTGATTCTGCGTGCAAATTTGAGGTTTGCAGGGTATTCTGGGTAGGGGTACACTAGCCATACCTCACTGGACACCCAAGGGTGTTTAGTTTTCAGAAATATGTGGGTTTGGTAGGTTTCCCTAGATGGCAGTGAGCCCGGGGCCAAAGCCCCAGGTGACCCCCAAAACCAGGTAGTTTTGTTATAAGTAATTTTGAAGTCTCCATAGTATAATTTGGGCCATTTCCTATTGCAGCCACTATGCTTACCCACACAAGTGAGGTACCATTTTAATCAGGAGACTTGGGGGAACGCTGAGTGGTAGGAAATTCGTGTCAGTCCAGTGATCCTATAACTTTCCCCACACAGAAATGTGAGAAAAAATAGATTATTTCAACAAAATATGAGATTTGCAGTGGATTCTGGTTAGGGGAATTATGGGGGATCCACGCAATCCATACCTTGCTGGACTCCCCTGGGAGTCGTGTTTTCAGAAATGTGTGGGGTTGGTAGGTTTCCCTAGGTGGCTGCCGAGCCCAGGCAAAAAACTCATGGTACCTCCTTGCAAAACCAGGTTGTTTTGTGATAGGTTTGGGCCCTTGCCTGTCGCGGGTACTTGATGGACCCATGTGAGTGAGGTACCAATTTTATCGGAAGACCTGGGGGGGATGCCAGGAAAATTATGGATCCACGGAGATGCCACAACTTTCCCACACAGAAATGTGGGAAAAAAGTGATTTTTTTCAGCTAAATTTAGTTTGCAGGGGATTCTCTGTAGGGAAATGTTGGGGGACCCACGCAAGCTATACCTTGCTTGACTCCCCAGGCACAAATTTTGAGGGATCCTGGGTAACAGAACCTGTTGAGACTGTGAGATCCAGCCAAGTCAAGACATCCTGGATTCCCCTGGGTGTCTATTTTTCAAAAATGTGTAGGCTTGCTAGTTTTCCCTAGAGCTAGGGTTCAAAATTTACAGCTAGGCACTTTTCAAAAAGGTCAATTTTCACTGTGAAAATGTGGGGTGTCCACGTTGCGTTTTGGGCCATTTCCTGTCACGGACACTTGGCCTACCCACACAAGTAAGGTACCATTTTTCTCGGAAGACTTTGGGGAACATAGGGTGGGTGGAATTTTGTGGATCCATGCAAATTCCAGCACTTTCCACCACATAAATGTGAGGAACAGAACCTGGTGAGAGAGAGCCAGACAAGTCACCCCATCCTGGATTACCCATGGTGTCTGGTTTTAAAAAATGTACAGGTTTCCTAAGTTTCCCTATATGCCAGCTGCGCTAGGGCCCAAAATATACAGGTAGGCACATTGTTAAAAAAATGTCTGAGCCTAGTGGGCTTTCTGATGCCATGGGGGGAATCGGGCGGGGTTGCCCCTATATGCCCCCAAGGGGGGCAGAGAGACTGTGACTATTTTTTGTGGGGGTGGGGACATTGGTATGCCCATTCTGGGCAGCCCCCGCCCCCACGCATATAAAAAGACACGTAATCGCTGGCACCTTGTGGGCTTTCTGCTTGAGGGGCAGATAAGGGGCAGTAAGGCTGGAATTTCTCTGGGGGTGTGGGGGTACTGTCACGCCCATTTTGAGCAGCCCCCATCACAACAAGAATTTAACAAATCCTTGGTTTCTAGTGGGCTTTCTGCCCCCAGAAGGGCAGATTGGGGGCTACCTGTCCCCAAATGACACCAGGGGGGCAGAAATAATGGAATTTTTGTAGAAAAGGTGTGGGGGCATTGTCGTGCCCGGTTTGGACAGCCCCCACCCCTGATTCGAATTGGCAAAAAAAAATCCCTAGCATCTAGTGTGCTTTTTACCCCCCCAGTTGTGTAGATTGGGAGCTACTGCCCCATCTGCTCCTCAGGAGGCAGAAAAACTGTGATTGTTGCAGGGGGTTGGGGGCATTGGCATGCCCATTTGTGGCAGCCCTAAGGGCAAGTATGTATGCCAAATGGCACTGAATAAAAAGCAATGAAATTGCTTTTTAAACGGTTTTCGTTATTTACCACCAACGTGTAGTTGGTGGTAAATAACGAATCCTTACAGGTGAAAAGCACTCACTTGAGTGCTTCCTACATTTCAGATTCGGCAATTTACCTAATCGGTATTTAAGAATTCGGTAATTTACTGAATACTTAAATCCCGATTCGGTAAGTTACCGAATCTGAAATGTAGCCACCTACATCCCAAATGCCTAATCCAGGTCGGTAACGGCCGGAATTCGGTAATTTCGGCCGTTACCGACCAGTATTAGGGTTCCTACATCTGGCCCTAGGTGAATAAAGAGAAAGAAAGCAGAAATAGGATTAGAGGATACACAATGTGAATACTACAATGAATTAAAAGCCTTAGAACAAACAAGGCTGAAGCTTATGAAGAAATCTGCCTTATAAAAGTGGCATCAGATAAAGATAAGAGTGTGATGGCTGTGTGAAAAAACATAGTATGTCACTGGGTCTACACAACAAAAAATGTGGTACTAGAAAGAGTATGTGAGTGAATTTACATCTAAACGATTGTAAGATTAGGTAGGCACCTTGTGAACCCTAACAGGGTACCCATCAGTCACCACTCGGAACCGCCCTTCATCATTTGGGATTCCTGTATTACCATTTATTAGGAACAGCAAGGGTTGCACAGTGGAGGTGATGTTGAGCCTCTAATGAACCTAATGCTGTCCTATATGGTAAGAGTCTCACAGGCTATTCTTAAGCCTGAAAAAGAGGGTGACTGAGTGTGCAGTGCATGAAGTGAAAGTGATAAGTGAAACTAAAATTGGGTGAGGGAGCAAAGAATACCTTTATTCCATATTTTGCTCGCTCCTCCAATGTTAAAAAGCAGTGGGGTAAATTAAACAAATTTTTACCCAGATGTATTGGTCAACATGTTTCTGCAAATAATTGGACCACAGAGTCCGTTGCATTCATCAGGACCTTTTTTAAACAAAAGCTACTGCAATAATGTGAGGTGATAAAAAGTGACTACAAATATTAATCTGCGACCTGAATAGAGATCACCTGGATCCTTTAGGTGTCGTCTGATTTCGCAGTCGTTGTATGTCACATTGTAGACAAAGTAGGAGGCTGCGCCTAGCCTGGCAACGGCTCAGGATACGAGGGAAGCACCGCTCTGTCCGTCGGTACCTCGCCGCCTTCCTCTGAGCCGATGGGGAGGTCACCTTGGGTACCCTGTTAGGGTTCACAAGGTGCCTACCTAATCTTACAATCGTTTAGATGTAAGTTCACTCACATACTCTTTCTAGTACCACATTTTTTGTTGTGTAGACCCAGTGACATACTATGTTTTTTCACACAGCCATCACACTCTTATCTTTATCTGATGCCACTTTTATAAGGCAGACTTCTTCATAAGCTTCAGCCTTGTTTGTTCTAAGGCTTTTAATTCATTGTAGTATTCACATTGTCTATCCTCTAATCCTATTTCTGCTTTCTTTCTCTTTATTCACCTAGGGCCAGATGTAGGAACCCTAATACTGGTCGGTAATGGCCGAAATTACCGAATTCCGTCCGTTACCGACCTGGATTAGGCATTTGGGATGTAGGTGGCTACATTTCAGATTCGGTAACTTACCGAATCGGTATTTAAGTATTCAGTAAATTACCCAATTCTTAAATACCGATTAGGTAAATTGCCGAATCTGAAATGTAGGAAGCACTCAAGTGAGTGCTTTTCACCTGTAAGGATTCGTTATTTACCACCAACTACACGTTGGTGGTAAATAACGAATACCGTTTAAAAAGCAATTTCATTGCTTTTTATTCAGTGCCATTTGGCATACATACTTGCCCTTAGGGCTGCCACAAATGGGCATGCCAATGCCCCCAACCCCCTGCAACAATCACAGTTTTTCTGCCTCCTGAGGAGCAGATGGGGCAGTAGCTCCCAATCTACACCCCCGGGGGGGTAAAAAGCACACTAGATGCTAGGGATTTTTTTTTGCCAATTTCACCTCCCCATCGGCTCAGAGGAAGGCGGCGAGGTACCGACGGACAGAGCGGTGCTTCCCTCGTATCCTGAGCCGTTGCCAGGCGAGGCGCAGCCTCCTACTTTGTCTACAATGTGACATACAACGACTGCGAAATCAGACGACACCTAAAGGATCCAGGTGATCTCTATTCAGGTTGCAAAATTAATATTTGTAGTCACTTTTTATCACCTCACATTATTGCAGTAGCTTTTGTTTAAAAAAGGTCCTGATGAATGCAACGGACTCTGTGGTCCAATTATTTGCAGAAACATGTTGACCAATACATCTGGGTAAATATTTGTTTAATTTACCCCACTGCTTTTTAACATTGGAGGAGCGAGCAAAATATGGAATAAAGGTATTCTTTGCTCCCTCACCCAATTTTAGTTTCACTTATCACTTTCACTTCATGCACTGCACACTCAGTCACCCTCTTTTTCCAGCTTAAGAATAGCCTGTGAGACTCTTACCATATAGGACAGCATTAGGTTCATTAGAGGCTCAACATCACCTCCACTGTGCAACCCTTGCTGTTCCTAATAAATGGTAATACAGGAATCCCAAATGATGAAGGGCGGTTCCGAGTGGTGACTGATGGGTACCCTGTTAGGGTTCACAAGGTGCCTACCTAATCTTACAATCGTTTAGATGTAAATTCACTCACATACTCTTTCTAGTACCACATTTTTTGTTGTGTAGACCCAGTGACATACTATGTTTTTTCAGTTTGTAAGGGAACATGCCACTGCTAGGTCTTTAAACTCCCTATAGGCCCTCCCCCTACCCAATTTTGTTCTGTGATGGCTGTGTGCCATATATTTTTTCCAATTTCCCACACCCATGGACCATGCAGAAAACCTCTGAATTATCCTGGACTCCTTGCTCTCCAAGAACTTCCAAATCAACGCCGTATCGTCCTCCTGCTTCCACACGCTCAGCTTGCTTCAAAAGATCTTCAAGTGGATCTCCCACCAAGTCTATTAAAATGGTCATGCACATGCTCATTAGCCACAGACTCGGCTAGTGCAACAGACTCTATGCTGGCATTACCCAAAAACTCCTGAAGAAACTTTAGAACATTCAGAAAACCTCCATCAAACTCATCCTGAACATCCCCGGCTCCAACCACATCACTGGTCATCTGAGTGACCTCCACTCTCCTCACACACACCTATAAAGACCTCCACAATGCTAGACCTCCATACCTACAACACCTCTTCTTCTACATACCCACCAGAAACCTCCACTCCGCCCAACCGGTCCTGGCCACCATCCGATGGATCTGAAACACCATGGCTGGACAAAGATCCTTTTCCAACCTTGCTGCAAAGACCTGGAACACACTGCCTCTACACCTTAGGCAGTCGCCGTCACTGCCTCAATTCCGGAAGGACCTCAAGACCTAGCTCTTAGAATTGAACCGCTGTCCCCCTCTCCCGATCGTACCTTGAGACCCTTGCGGGTGAGTAGTCGTGCTATAGAGGTACCTGATTGATTGATTGATTTCTAGAGATGACCCATTTAGGTAAACTGCAAGTAAAAAAAATATGTTTTCTCTTGATATTTCACACCCTTCTCTCTAAATGGGACATTCTTTATTAGATTCAGTGTAGGGACAGTTATTGTTGGATTTACAAGTCCCGAAGAGGGCCTCAGACCTTTTTTGCACCCGCAATTAGACAGAAACATGTTACTAAGGGATGAGGGGATCAATCATAATCCTGTGTGTGTGAATTTTGAGTAGTACTTGGAGAAAGTGACTCCCTACTTCAATTAATAATTACAACCTCATCAGGGAGAACTCCCATTGTCACTTAATTACCCTGAGCAGGGCTGCCTCTGGTAGCTATGTCATAGAGCAGATAGGCTATTTTGGGCAATGTGTAAAGTCTTTCTACAATACCAATACAGCAAAAAAGTAAAAATCCAAACCCATATTAAAATAATAGAGTAAAAGTAAATAATCAAAATGACACTAAAATGGCAAAAATCCAAAAGTAGAATCAGAGATATGAATATTTAAAGTTTTTAGCAGAAATAGCACCTAAAAGTGCTAATAGTCTATGGTCTCAGTAGACTGGACCCTAAGCGCAATTTCAGGTTGACCACAATAGAGTGCGGGTTGAATGCATTAACCTAATTTGTCCATGTAAAAAATGTCCCTTCTGACTTGGGGCCTGATTTATATCTTGGTGGGTAGGTAACTATATTCCAATAGAGTTCTATTCCCATCAAGACTATGATCTGCCTACCCAATTTTCATGCAGGCAGACCACAGTTTGATGACAGCGGAGATTGTGGAGTAATTAACTCTGGCATCACAATAAGGACAGGTCAACCACCAAGATATGAATAAGTGCAGATCTACGGTTCCTAGAATCTCAAGGGAAGACATTTAAAGACTCTCATGGTATCAAGCAGAAGCCAACCGCTAGTCCAGTTGACACTGGTCAGCTTTATAATTACAGTTAAAAGTATCTTACAGCTTTCTGTCTTCTTGTAGCCACACAGGCAGTCAGCCAACTGACTGTTGACATCCGCTTCTTTGTCCTGGGTAGAAGAGGGAGCAGGCCCAGTCCTTCAGGGATCCTATTGGTTCTTAATCCTCTTCTAATCTTCTACAGGTCCGGGGAAGGTCCAGAAATGGTGCATTTGGGTTCCACATAAATGTGTGGCACCCGCTAGTGGGTGGTGGTAACTTGTTTTTTTTCCTAACCAATTGGGTAAGAGTTCTCAGGGGCGACCTTACCCACTTTTGCTGCAGTTCCTGTTTGCCCTCTTGCAAACAATCACAAATTGATCTGAATACCCAAAGTCCATGATATTGAAACCCTCGTCCTCTTGAGCTGAGCCTGTGTGCCCAGGTAGTGAGCTGTGGTTACTCAAAACTGGTTCAGGTGGTACATTTCCTACCAGGGTATTGATTCCTATCTGCCTATGTAAACAAAGGTTGGACCTTTGCAGGTGTCACCTGACATTTTTCAAATCATATGTATCAACTTTTTTGTCCTCAACCAGTCTTCCAGTGATTTCAAAGGGATTCCTATAAATTGTGCCCAAGTTTGCTATGATTCTTTGTAGGTGTCCCAAACCTTTGTTGGGTACTCATTAGATGTGAGATCCAACTTTTGTGCTAGTTCATCTTTTATGCATCATTTATGTCAGTGTATGAGTCAGGTCACCCTTCTTCTATATTTAGGACTGTGTACCTCCTTAATGTAGGCAACAACTTCCACAACAATGGGGAGAAGAGTTGGCTTAGCGGCTAGGGCGGTCGACCTCGAATCTGGGGAACTGGGTTTGAATCTCGGCAATGACGCTGAACATCCTGTGATTCTGGGCAAATCACTTAATCTCCCCGTGGCTAACAAAAATGAATGTGTCCTCATGTAATGCAACTGGTGCTATGTAAATTGCTCAGATACCCGATTCGGGTCAAGTTTGCACTATATAAAACTCTGTAAAATAAAAAAATAAAAGAACAATGCTTCCCAGTGCTGCTTGTCTACCATGCGCATCCTTAATACTGTCTCATAAGAGGCGAACCAATTGTCAATGTCATTCCCCACCACAAATCTAGGCATTGCTTGTTTAGGCAACTGAGAGGTGTGCGACCCCACTGTAGATATCTCACCACTGTTGCCAACAAGGTCACTCAACATCAGGCCTAGTCTGGCCTTCTTCTCTTCTAAGTCCAGTCTCTTATATTCTTCTTCTTCCCCTCCAGGGCTAGGGAAGCCAGCTTGGCCTCATGATCCCTCTCTGATGGTTTATCATGGTAATCTATCCTTCAGCCTTTGAGCAGTAAAGAGCTCAAGCTGTGGGTGCCCTCTCCTTCTATCTTCGAAGAAGCAAATGAAAAGTGCCATTGAGGAAGAACATCATGTGGCTCCTCTCCTTTTGTTTTGTTTAATCTCTTTATCATTCCCCTCCTTAGGAAATCTATAGCTGGCAGACTTTTTTCCAGGCATTAAGAACATTCCTATAGTCCTTATCCTTTCATTAATGTCCATCTTCAGCTTCCTTGCTATGCACATGGCCCTCATCTCAACCACTGTAACACTAGCCAGGGTAGCCAAATCTACCTCCACATTCTCAAAAAAGACTTAAGGTGAAAAAATGAACTACAAAATGATTTAGAAAAATCAAAAATAGCCGTACAAAAGACATTTTGCCAATTACATATCAAAAGGAAATGTATGCTGTTACTTGCTTTGAGGGATTTTTAATTGTAACTTTCACAAGTGTACTGCTAATCACACATTTTGGTAAAGTGAACTATTATTTGGGGTGTCATTATTCTCTGTTAGGTCAGGTCAAATGTTTCAGTAATTTAAACCTGAGATTAACCCCTGTTAGCTATGGCACATAAAACTTGTAAAGCATTTAGAAAAGCCTAATCATTTCAAACTCAAACACAACACAATAAAAATATCATCATCCCAATTCATAAAAATAGAGATTAATTTAGTAAGTAAAAGTACAAAAATCTGATATGGGGAATTGGAGATAAACATTTCTCAAAAATGTAAGTGGAAAAGCGCCAAGAGAAATGAAATGCTGAGTCAATGGGAGTAGTAGACCGGCACCAAGGTGTGATTTGAGGCAGACCACAAAGGAGCTAAGTTGAATATACCAAGTAGAGTGATCACTGTGAAAAATTGAAAACCAAAAATTTCAAAATGCTTTCTAAGTCCAACTTCAAAAAGGGAATGTATGACTTTTTCGAAGAAAAGTATGACATTTCTTTTAAGTGCAAACCTCAAATAAGCTTGTCACTTTTTTGAGGAGAAATATCCTCCATGCGTGATATACCACTGAAATTGTAGCCACTGCTTGTGAACTGAAGACTGAGTACATGAAGCAGGTTGGTTCAACTGAAGAACTGGAGCTTTGGAGATTTCTCACTGAAATGTTCTAAGTCCCAAAGCAGAGTGGGACTTAGCCATTTTTTTCTGAGAAGCAGGGGACTCTGAGAAGGTCAAAGCTTAAAACCTATTCAATGCTGTGTAATTATTGGTGTGATGTTATTACCAGCAGGACCTGCTGCAGATCTGCAGCACTGGCGAAAAAAAATTGAAAAGTTTCCAAACTTTGTTGTTGTGACCATATAACCACAATATCTAGGGTCCAAAGGCTCCCAGAGGAAGCACTTAGATTATCTAAGAGTATCAGGCAAAGGCAAAAAGCATGGTTAGGTCCACGACCAATTGCTAATGTCACCTGGGCACTTCGGGAAAGAGGCCTTTTGCAGGTTGTTGTGTCCCTGTCGCCACACAGTACGTTAGCCAACTGATCCTTGGAGCACTTATTTGCCATTGTTACAAATGGGAGCTTGTCCGGCTCTTTAGGTACCCTCTCAGGTCTAAAACAGTAGATGGAGCCCTTCTCCTGATCCTTCTGCCTGTCCAGATGGTGTTTTAAGGAGTGTGCTTTGGGGTTCCCCATATATGGTCTGATTCTCACTAGTGGGTGAGGGTAACAGCTAGCTCTTCAATAACCAGCGGGGTAAAAGTTCTCAGATGCACCCCTACCCACTTTTTTAGTAGTTCCGTTTTGCACTACTGCAAGCAATACCACACTGCACCTTTTCCCAATAAGTCTGGGGGAAACCTTCTCCCCTTCAGCATCGTTTTTGTGCCTACCCCTTGCTCACTTTGCCACTGGATTCAAGCAAGCGGGGCTGAAGACGGCTGGAATGCCAGAAATTGGTCCTCGGAAGCTTGTTTCCGGCCCAGGGAAGACATGGCTTGGCAGTTCGGGCTGGACTGTTCCCATGAGGCACAGGGTCAGACTGATTTGCATATAGCCATGTCTAAACTGGGGTGGCAGAGTGGGCTAAAGAACGGTGATGGATAAAACCCAGATCTCCTGACTGGGTGTGAGTGTTTGATTGATTCAGATGCTCCGTCCATCACCACCCCCTTTTGTACCGCTTTTGGCCGCAATAAGTGTGGCAGGGTATGCTCAGATGTGAGTCCCTTGCTCACTTTGCCACTGGATTCAAGCAAGCCGGGCTGAAGATGGCTGGAATGCCAGAAACCGGTCCTCGGAAGCTTGTTTCCGGTCCAGGGAAGACATGGCTTGGCAGTTCGGGGTGGACTGTTCCCATGAGGCACAGGGTCAGACTGATTTGCATATAGCCATGTCTGAACTGGGGTGGCTGAGTGGGCTAAAGAACGGTGATGGATTAAACCCAGATCTTCTGACTGGGTGTGAGTGTTTGATTGATTCAGATGCTCCGTCCATCACCACCCCCTTTTGTACCGCTACCCAGAGGTACAGCAAGGGTAAAGGGCAGTCAACCTCATCTGTGATTACCCAAAATTGGTTCTGAGGGTTGCTTTCCTCTCACTGTGTTTGGTACTAGCCTGACTATGGGGACAAAGGCTATGCCTTTCCAGATGTAACCTGACATTTGGTTGTTAGATGGTCGTACCCTTTGAAGTTAATTAAGTTCCTAGGTCCACCCAGCTGTTCCTGTTAGAGGAAAAACACGTCCCTACTCCCGGGCTATCATACCTGCTCTTAGATCAGTTTTCACATTTCATTAATAACATGCCTTTGTTAGACAGCTGCTGGGGAGCTAATGTAGATTAAACCACAGGAGCTTTGAGCAGGGTATAAGTAATTTTCTTCAAAGTTATTTTTCCTAAATATTTATTAAAAATCGAACCTCACCATTGAATTGGCTTACAATAAATATTAAAAAAGAGTAATTGAATTATTGGTCTAGCTGTTCACAAACACAAGATACTTATTATTTTAATATGTACTTTAGTTTTCTCCAGGGACAGCCAGTGAGCTACAAAGCTTAAATAATGGTGACATTTGTATTTAAAAGGAAGATTTTTCTCCTGTTTTAAGGGTTATTTTGACAGGACCAGCTGCAGATATAAACTGCAGCAGTCAGTTTACAAAGGTAAAACTGAAGCCATATTTTCCCAATCACACTAATGGATGGCACAATAAGTGCTGCAGTCTAAAGGGGACATTTAACTTTCTGTGCCATGTTTATAGTTTTTACACTGTAAAAAAGCTTTTTTGTATTGTCACCCCCCAATTTTACAGGATGAATGCTGCTGATTTTTGGACTCTTCACACTGGGACACTGATAACCAGGCCACAGTGCATATACTCTGACCCCTCACACATGTTAAAATTGGATATGTTCATGATTGCCATATGTAACTTCGTTATAAGTTCCTACTAGATGGTACAAAACTGTACCGGGCCTGTAAGTGAAATTTCACCAGTGGACTGCAGCACATAATGTGCCGTCAATACAGTGACAATGCCAAGCATGTCCTCTGGCCTTTCCCTGAAGCCTGGGTATGCAGTTTTGAAATTGCCAATTTGAACTGGGAAAATAAACTTTTTTCAAGCCTAAACCTTCCTTTTTTTCTAATTTTACGTAATTCCTAAAGTAGGCCCTCAATAACCATAAGACAGGGTGCATTTTATTTAGAAAGTAGGACATAGTAGTATATTTTATAATTTACATTACTTGGCAGTAAAAAAATGCAAATAAGTTTTCTGCTTTGGCAAAGCTGACTTTCTTGTAGGAAAGCACTGGGTTACATTATTACACCTTATAATGCCTAACTTCAGTTTTAGAGTATGTTTAAATATGATTTTAATTGTTATTTGAAATCAAATTCAATGGCCAAGCTGAATTTTACAATACTATTTTAAAAACAACACGCTTAGAAAGTTGTCATTTTCTGCCTAAGCCAATTGGTCCTTTCTGTTCGTAGTCACTTCTACACAGAAGGTAAATTTCTCCTAATTATGTGTGAAGTGGCTCCTAGGGCTTAAATAAAAGAGTGGTGACCTTCCCATGACACAATGGTCATCTTGACTGTGTCCAGGAACTTAATTAACTTGAAAGTATGCCTTCACTGAATACACTAACCTAATTGGTCCATGTAAAAAAATGTCCCTTCTGACTTGGGGGCTGATTTATATCTTGGTGGGGAGGTAACTATATTCCAATAGAGTTCCATTCCCATCAAGACTATGATCTGCCCACCCAATTTTCATGCAGGCAGACCACAGTTTGATGACAGAGGAGATTCTGGAGTAATTTACTCTGGCATCACGATGGAGGACAGGTCAACCACCAAGATATGAATAAGTGCAGAACTACGGTTCCTAGAATCTGAAGGGAAGACATTTAAAGACTCTCATGGTATCAAGCAGAAGCAACCGCAAGTTCAGTTGACACTGGTCAGCTTTATAATTACAGTTAAACGTATCTTACAGCTTGCTGTCTTCTTGTAGCCACACAGGCAGTCAGCCAACTGACTGTTGACATCCACTTCTTTGTCCTGGGTAGAAGAGGGAGCAGGCCCAGTCCTTCAGGGATCCTATTGGTTCTTAATCCTCTTCTAATCTTCTACAGGTCCGGGGAAGGTCCAGAAATGGTGCATTGGGGTTCCACATAAATGTGTGGCACCTGCTAGTGGGTGGCGGTAACTTGTTTTTTCCTAACCAATTGGGTAAGAGTTCTCAGGGGAGAACTTACCCACTTTTGCTGCAGTTCCTGTTTGCCCTCTTGCAAACAATCACAAATTGATCTGAATACCCAAAGTCCATGATATTGAAACCCTCGTCCTCTTGAGCTGAGCCTGTGTGCCCAGGTAATGAGCTGTGGTTACTCAAAACCGGTTCAGGTGGTACATTTCCTCCCAGGGTATTGATTCCTACCTGCCTTTGTAAACAAAGGTTGGACATTTGCAGGTGTCACCTGACATTTTTCAAATCATATGTATCAACTTTTTTGTCCTTCAACCAGTCTTCCAGTGATTTCAAATGGATTCCAATAAATTGTGCCCAAGTTTTCTATGATTCTTTGTTGGTGTCCCAAACCTTTGTTGGGTACTCATTAGATGTGAGATCCAGCTTTTGTGCTAGTTCATCTTTTATGCATCATTTATGTCAGTGTATGAGTCAGGTCACCCTTCTTCTATAATTAGTACTGTGTACCTCCTTAACACCTTGGCTGCTAGAGGTTTTCCCCTCCTGTGCTGCAAAGAGGAGGGGAATCATTGTTCATGACGAGCTCAGCTCGTCATAAGCACAGCTCCACTGTGCCTCATGATGAGCTGAGCTCGTCATGAGCAGGGAAGGGGTTAATGTAGGTAACATCTTCCACAACAATGGGGAGAAGAGTTGGCATAGCGGCTAGGGCGGTCGACCTCGAATCTGGGGAACTGGGTTTGAATCTCGGCAATGATGCTGAACATCCTGTGATTCTGGGCAAATCACTTAATCTCCCCGTGGCTAACAAAAATGAATGTGTCCTCATGTAATGCAACTGGTGCTATGTAAATTGCTCAGATACCCGATTCGGGTCAAGTTCGCGCTATATAAAACTCTGTAAAATAAAAAAATAAAATAACAATGCTTCCCAGTGCTGCTTGTCTACCATGCGCATCCTTAATACTGTCTCATAAGAGGTGAACCAATTGTCAATGTCATTCCCCACCACAAATCTAGGCATTGCTTGTTTAGGCAACTGAGAGGTGTGCGACCCCACTGTAGATATCTCACCACTGTTGCCAACAAGGTCACTCAACATCAGGCCTAATCTGGCCTTCTTCTCTTCTAAGTCCAGTCTCTTATATTATTCTTCTTCCCCTCCAGGGCTAGGGAAGCCAGCTTGGCCTCATGATCCTTCTCTGATGGTTTATCATGGTAATCTATCCTTCAGCCTTTGAGCAGTAAAGAGCTCAAGCTGTGGGTGCCCTCTCCTTCCATCTTCGAAGAAGCAAATGAAAAGTGCCATTGAGGAAGAACATCATGTGCCTCCTGTCCTTTTGTTTTGTTTAATCTCTTTATTATTCTCCTCCTTAGGGAATCTATAGCTGGCAGACTTTTTTCCAGGCATTAAGAACATTCCTATAGTCCTTATCCTTTCATTAATGTCCATCTTCAGCTTCCTTGCTATGCACATGGCCCTCATCTCAACCACTGTAACACTAGCCAGGGTAGCCAAATCTACCTCCACATTCTCAAAAAAGACTTAAGGTGAAAAAATGAACTACAAAATGATTTAGAAAAATCAAAAATAGCCGTACAAAACACATTTTGCCAATTACATATCAAAAGGAAATGTTTGCTGTTACTTGCTTTGAGGGATTTTTAATTGTAACTTTCACAAGTGAACTGCTAATCACAAATTTTGGTAAGAAAGTGAACTATTATTTGGGGTGTCATTATTCTGTTAGGTCAGGTCAAATGTTTCAGTAATTTAAACCTGAGATTAACCCCTGTTAGCTATGGCACATAAAACCTGTAAAGCATTTAGAAAAGCCTAATCATTATAAAGTCAAGACACAACACAATAAAAATATCATCATCCCAATTCATAAAAATAGAGATTAATTTAGTAAGTAAAAGTACAAAAATCTGATATGGGGAATTGGAGATAAACATTTCTCAAAAATGTAAGTGGAAAAGCGCCAAGACAAATGAAATGCTGAGTCAATGGGAGTAGTAGACCGGCACCAAGGTGTGATTTGAGGCAGACCACAAAGGAGCTAGGTTGAATATACCAAGAAGAGTGATCGCTGTGAAAAATGGAAAACTAAAAATTTCAAAATGCTTTCTAAGTCCAACTTCAAAAAGGGAATGTATGACTTTTTCGAAGAAAAGTATTGAAATTACTTTTAAGTGCAAACCTCAAATAAGGTTTGTCACTTTTTGAGGAGAAATATCCTCCATGCGTGATATACCACTGAAATTGTAGCCACTGCTGTGGAACTGAAGACTGAGTACATGAAGCAGGTTGGTTCAACTGAAGAACTGGAACTTTGGAGATTTCTCACTGAAATGTTCTAAGTCCCAAAGCAGAGTGGGACTTAGCCATTTTTCTCTGAGAAGCAGGGGACTCTGAGCAGGTCAAAGCTTAAAACCTATCCAATGATGTGTAACTATTGGTGTGATGTTATTACCAGCAGGACCTGCTGCAGATCTGCAGAACTGGCGAAAAAGAAATTGAAAAGTTTCGAAACGTTGTTGTTGTGCCCATATAACCACAATATCTAGGGTTCAAAGGCTCCCAGAGGAAGCACTTAGATTATCTAAGAGTTTCAGGCAAAGGCAAAAAACATGGTTAAGTCCACGACCAATTGCTAATGTCACCTGGGCACTTCGGGGAAAGAGGCCTTTTGCAGGTTGTTGTGTCCCTGTCGCCACACAGTACGTTAGCCAACTGATCCTTGGAGCACTTATTTGCCATTGGTACAAATGGGAGCTTGTCCGGCTCTTAAGGTACCCTCTCAGGTCTAAAACAGTAGATGGGGCCCTTCTCCTGATCCTCTGCATGTCCAGATGGTGTTTTAAGGACGGTGCTTTGGGGTTCCCCATGTATGGTCCGATTCTCACTAGTGGGTGAGGGTAATAGCTAGCTCTTCAATAATAACCAGCGGGGTAAAAGTTCTCAGATGCACCCCTACCCACAATTTTAGTAGTTCCTTTTTGCACTAGTGCAAGCAATACCACGCTGCACCTTTTCCCAATAAGTCTGGGGGAACCCTTCTCCCCTTAAGCATCGTTTTTGTGCCTACCCCTTGCTCACTTTGCCACTGGATTCAAGCAAGCCGGGCTGAAGACGGCTGGAATGCCAGAAACCGGTCCTCGGAAGCTTGTTTCCGGCCCAGGGAAGACATGGCTTGGCAGTTCGGGCTGGACTGTTCCCATGAGTGGGCTAAAGAACGGTGATGGATTAAACCCAGATCTTTTGACTGGGTGTGAGTGTTTGATTGATTCAGATGCTCGGTCCATCACCACCCCCTTTTGTACCGCTTTTGGCCGCCATAAGTGTGGCAGGGTATGCTCAGACGTGAGTCCCTTGCTCACTTTGCCACTGGATTCAAGCAAGCCGGGCTGAAGACGGCTGGAATGCTAGAAACTGGTCCTCGGGAACTTGTTTCCCGTCCAGGGAAGACATGGCTTGGCAGTTCGGGCTGGACTGTTCCCATTAGGCACAGAGTCAGACTGATTTGCATATAGCCATGTCTGAACTGGGGTGGCAGAGTGGGCTAAAGAACGGTGATGGATTAAACCCAGATCTTCTGTCTGGGTGTGAGTGTTTGATTGATTCAGATGCTCCGTCCATCACCACCCCCTTTTGTACCGCTAGCCAGAGGTGCAGCAAGGGTAATGGGCAGTCAACCTCATCTGCGATTACCCAAAAAAGGTTTCGAGGGTTGCTTTCCTCTCACTGTGTTTGGTACCAGCCTGACTATGGGGACAAAGGCTATGCCTTTCCAGATGTAACCTGACATTTGGTTGTTAGATGGTCGTACCCTTTGAAGTTAATTAAGTTCCTAGGTCCACCCAGCTGTTCCTGTTAGAGGAAAAACACGCCCATACTCCCGGGCTATCATACCTGCTCTTAGATCAGTTTTCACATTTCATTAATAACATGCCCTTGTTAGACAGCTGCTGGGGAGCTAATGTAGATTAAACCACAGGAGCTTTGAGCAGTGTATAAGTAATTTTCTTCAAAGTTATTTTTTCTAAATATTTATTAAAAATCGAACCTCACCATTGAATTGGCTTACAAGAAATATTAAAAAGAGTAATTGAATTATTGGTCTAGCTGTTCACAAACACAATATACTTATTATTTTAATATGTACTTTAGTTTTCTCCAGGGACAGCCAGTGAGTTACAAAGCCTAAATAATGGTGACATTTGTATTTAAAAGGAAGATTTTTCTCCTGTTTTAAGGGTTACTTTGACAGGTCCAGCTGCAGATATAAACTGCAGCAGTCAGTTTACAAAGGTAAAACTGAAGCCATATTTTCCCAATCACAGTAATGGATGGCACAATAAGTGCTGTAGTCTAAAGGTGACATTTAACTTTCTGTGCCATGTGTATTGTTTTTACACTGTAAAAAAGCTTTTTTGTATTGCCACCCCCCAATTTTACAAGATGAATGCTGCTGATTTTTGGACTCTTCACACTGGGACACTGATAACCAGGCCACAGTGCATATCCTCTGACCCCTCACACATGTTAAAATTGGATATGTTCATGATTGCCATATGTAACTTACTTATAAGTTCCTACTAGATGGTACAAAACTGTACCGGGCCTGTAAGTGAAATTTCACCAGTGGACTGCAGCACATAATGTGCCGTCAATACAGTGACAAAGCCAAGCATGTCCTCTGGCTTTTCCCTGAAGCCTGGGTATGCAGTTTTGAAATTGCCAATTTGAACTGGGAAAATAAACTTTTTTCAAGCCTAAACCTTCCTTTTTTTCTAATTTTACGTAATTCCTAAAGTAGGCCCTCAATAACCATAAGACAGGGTGCATTTTATTTGGAAAGTAGAACATTGTAGTATATTTTATGTTTTACATTTCTTGGCAGTAAAAAAATGCAAATAAGTTTTCTGCTATGGCAAAGCTGACTTTCTTGTAGGAAAGCACTGGGTTACATTATTACACCTTATAATGCCTAACTTCAGTTTTAGAGTATGTTTAAATATGATTTTAATTGTTATTTGAAATCAAATTCAATGGCAAAGCTGATTGTACAATACTATTTTAAAAACAACACGCTTAGAAAGTTGTCATTTTCTGCCTAAGCCAATTGGTCCTTTCTGTTCGTAGTCACTTCCACACAGAAGGTACATTTCTCCTAATTATGTGTGAAGTGGCTCCTAGGGCTTAAATAAAAGAGTGGTGACCTTTCCATGACACAATGGTCATCTTGACTGTGTCCAGGAACTTAATTAACTTGAAAGCATGCCTTCACAGTCACTGGCAGATGTAACTCACACCTGGGCCTCCTCTATTCTCCTGCTACCCAGCGAGGCATGAATCCCAGTGGGAGAGGAAATGACCCCGAAAACTGTTTTGAGCGAGCACAAGGGAGGGTTTGCCCATTTTCATAGCCACACCTCTGAGTGGAAACAGGGAGCTCTGCACAGGGAAAAAAAGGTTCTGAAATGTTGGTTTTAGCAGAGATTGGCACTGTGGGATAGTTTAAAGTAAAGCACCCAGGAAGTACTGTAAAAGTGGACATGCTCACTCCTGGAAACTTTTATCCCATTGGTTAGGAAATGGCCAAAGGTTACCTCCACCCAAAGGCTGGCACTGTATATAACCATTGCACCCCGTACCCTCCTCAGAACATCGCTGGACAATTGAGAGTCTGAATAGGACTGCACCTGTTGTTGTTACCTATAAGAACAACCCGAGGGGCTAGACCAGCTCCCATTCATACCCAGGACAAAGAAGTGTTCTCCAAGGGTCAGTTCAGTGACTTGTTAAGCTACAGGGATATAAAGGTTTCAAGAAGCTCACTTTCCTGAAGAGTCCAGCTGACCAGTTCTAATTTGACCTGCACTAAACCCTGCTGGTGGCTTCTGTAGGAAGGACTCCTGTTCCCCAAGCCCTGTTCTTAAAATCTTGGAACCATTCGCTGGGGTTAAAGTCTACACCTTCTGTCCACATTGCAAAATATTGGATTAAGAAACTTTTTGCCAACTTTCTGCCTGGAGAACGGGTGTAGTCTGGTGCCACTGTCAAAACTGCAGCAGTAAATGTTGAATTGCCAGCCGGCCTTCCATTGCTGTTTTCATTCTGAAGGAAATCTGGCTTCCTGAAAATTTCCTAAGTCTGAACACAGAGGACTTCCTCGAAAGCAAAGGCGAGATGAAGTTGATCGAAATGGAGACATCCGGGTGCATGAACACGTGACTTCACTGGCTCAGAGCTTTCCCATCTTTGTTGCTGACCACGTTGGGACTCTGCTCTTTAGCAACCCATAATCATGAAAACCCCTACTTGGACCACCTTTTCTCTATAAAAATGTAAAAATCCAAAAGTACCTCTTTGACGGGGACCAACCTGGTCTTAAAACGTACCCTTTTCCCACCCTCTCTCTGTTCTTTTTCATGGTATTTTTATTTAAAACTTTAAAAATACATCTATATATATTTTATTTTTAAGATTTTTGTCTTCATGGTTTCATTTTGTACATTTAAATGATATCTATTTTTATTAATTGGAGTTGTTTTTTTATTGTGTTTTGTTTTGACTTTTACCTGTTTTCGTACTTCTATAATTGCTTGTGTTTGTGCCAAGCTACCATGCGTTGAGCTCAGGTCTAAATAACTGGAACTTTACTGGGCCTATCAATAATAGTGACATTATAACTTATCGTGGTCTACCGTGCTTCTCAAATAAAAAATCCAATTTATTTCATATACTATTTACTGTAACCTAATAGGGTAGTTTAATATGCTAATTTGGGGTTAGACAATTTCAACATGTTTAGGGGCCGAGCACATAAGTGGACATTGAACAGACGGACCCCAGTTTGCAGGGTCTGACAACCAGCAATGAAATTCACCCACAAATGAGGGGAAAAAGGGGTATTTTTCACAATTAAGAGGTGATAATTTCCTTGGCACCATATCCTCGCAATATTTGCAATCCAGGTTATGGTATCTTGATTGTTTGATTTGGGAAGAGATGTAGCAGATTGTTACTTCATCTCGCTCCCCCTTATAAAAATGTAAATTGACACTTGTATAGCGCACTATTTACCTGCAAGGGTCCCAAGGCGCTTGTACGAATACCGCTGTGGAACCCATTCTGGCTTTCCCTGCGAGGCATCCACTCCTTAGCGTTGTGGGGGCTGTTGTGGAGATTAAGCAAGCTATTGCCCAGAGTTGCAGAGTGGGACTCCATGATTGGAATAGGCACCGAGGCGAGAATTATCAGGTCCGTGGAATTTTTTAGCCCAAGACCCGCCGAGGCAGGGAATTGAATCCTGGTCCGGGCTAGACCTCTGCATCAGGGTCTGCCGCTCTAATCATTGAGTCACACTTCTCCACCTTAGAGTATATCTAAAGCAAAGTTCACTTCTTTTAAAAGCTGTGTTTCCAATTCACTTTTAAGATTTGAACTAACATTTGAAATTTATATGAAACATTTATTAACAAGTAGTACCTGTCATTAAAAAGAACTTCATACCCGTTTTTGCCATTTATTTTGCAAATAACTAATGTTACTGCTCACAGACTTGAAGACATCACAGATATTAATCTCTGAAGCATGAAAGACCGAGAGAGCCCATTCAGGGTTCTAACTCGGGACCTGCATGCCACGCAAACCGTCAGCAGTAAGGGCCATATGTATCATACTTCCGTTTTGCGAATTTTAAATAGCGAATCTTAAGGAATCGCTATTTAGAATTTGCAAAACGGTATGTATGTAAGTAATCTAGGAATTTTAGCGATTCCTTACTATTCCTTATTTGCGAATTCGCAAATTGCGAATTCGCAAATAAGGAATACTTCCCATTCATTTCTATGGGCCAGGAGGAGTAACTGCCAGTCTACTAAGTTCATGCCTAAATCTCTATATCTGCCCCGTCTGTCAATAACTCCATTAACACCTTTCAAAACATTGTGATCAACTATATAAAAAAACAAAAAACTAAGGAGATGTAAGTACTAAACACCAAGAAAAAGATCACACGTTAGCAGATGAAGACTTTAAAAACAATTGCTGAAAATAAACAAAATTGTGTTTAGACCTGTGAATAAAGGGGTAAATATTATTATCATGCCTGGTTTAGAGATATATATGTCAATGAAGTCTTGACGCAACTGTCTGTGACAGAATGCAGTAAAGTTATAGAAAAATAGAGTTACATTAGAACCATTGGAAAGAATTGGGATGTGCTTGAAAGATGGAAGGATCAGGGCATTATTCAATTTGAAGAGTTCTTGAAATGTAAATGTAAATTCCTAGGCATCCTAATGCTTTATTTACTACCCATGGACAACAAAGATGTTCAGGAAGATCTTCAAATGGTTCAGAAGCAACATCAGAAAAAATGTCAGGCACGCCCTTGTCACTAGCAATCTGGCCATAACTATGGGAAGCTCTCTATGCCAGAATTACCAATCAATTGAACAGAAGACTACAAACCATCCGGAATGCAGCAGCCAGATTCATCCTCAACATTCCACACAGGACTCACCTTACACCAGATTACAGGCAGCTTCACTGGTGCAAAATACACAAGCACTATCCATACAAACTCCTCACCCACATCTTCAAAGCACTGCACCACATAGACATAGACTACCTTAACAATCAATCTCTGTCCATCAACCAGCCAGACAATTCCACTCAGCCGGACCTCTACTTCCACACATACACAGAAACAGAGGCAGAGGTGAGCCTTCTCATGCATCGCTCCTAAAGCATGAAACAGCCTCCCATTGCACATCATAGCCTCCTCCTCTCAACTTGAGTTCTGCAAGAAGCCGAAGACCTGGCTCTTTGAGTAACACCCACACCGCCTTCAAGATGAGGCACATACACCAGTTCAGCATCAGGATACTCTTGCAGTTGATAATGTGCTCCAAATATACACAACCCCTTGGAAAACCTATTGTGTCTTTCGAAGGGAGCTTTCTGGAAAACAAGCCAAAGTATTTTGTTAACTTTTTGAGGTCTTGTTTTGCCTCACGTACCATATATGTGTGAAACAGAGGTCTTTTTTAGGACAATAGATGACATTACTTTGGAATGAGATTACACAATGAGGGCACTGGATGTGACTTCCCTCTATATGATTAGAAAACAGGATGGGATGGAGCTTATAAATACTTTCCCTAAGCAAGACCCATGTGCAACTATGTACACCAAAATGGGATTACTCCGTGATCGGATATTGTATTGAAAACAACGTATTTGTTTGTAATGGATCACTTTGCAAAAAGATATGTGCACCTGTTTTTCTGACAGCTGTGCATATTTTGTTTTGGGCAGGTGAGAGGAGCAGCTGTCTCTGGCCTGGTCCACGGTCCTGAAGTGGTTGAAGAGATGGAATTCGTGACCTTATGGCTAAGAAATAGAAAGAACTTGTTTATTATTGGGTGAAGATCAGAAATGTTAGCAAGAAAGTTTCCCAAAAACCTATATGACAATGATGTAACCATAATATTTACTTAGGGTTTTTGGATGTGCTTATAATGGTAGATGGCAACACATTTATGTTGAACCTTTACTGAAAACCAACTGCTGGCAAAAGTCTTTTGTATGCACTTAGCAGCCATCCAGTGAAGCATCCCTTATGGGGAAATGGAGAGAGCAAAAATAAATTGCAGATCTCTTGAAGATTTCCAAAAGGAATAAATAAATACTGTCTGCAGATTTTTGAATAGAGAATATCCTAAATGGGTTCTGACCGGGCAACTTTTGGGGTAGAATACAGGACTAGAGAGGATACCCTATATTACCAAGGCAGGGTTCAGAGTCAGACTCCTCTGAGTGGTCAATCAGGCAGTTCTGAATAGGCTGACCTGAGAGGTCAGTGAGTGAGACTTTTTTTGCCTTTTTGAGGACATGTTTTATAATCTACCGGTCTGGTTTTTACTGTTGATTTACTTTATTTTAAAAGAAATATTGCCTGCAGCAGCTCAAATTCATGTTGTTTTCCATACCTTGCAAAATAAATATACAGTGTGTCTTTACAAGTTTAAAACTGCCCCTATTTGTAAACATGGGTCACGTTTTTAGCTATTTAGTTCACTAATGGAGGGCAATTTTACTTTGGTGCCCAGTATTTTTTCTTTCTAAGTCTGACCCTGTATTCCAAGGATAATGATACCCTTCAGATGACTACTTTCAACATTTGATCCTAGAAGGGATGGGTCATTTTGAACAAGATTCAAAATATTCTCAAATTCCTCCTCCGTGAGGCCTCTTCTGGCCCCGGGAACTTTATCCAATGGGATTGCTTTTAATGCAGATGGGAGCCCAAGGTGTCCACCTGGTGCACCAAACATATACAATGTTGGTGGCCATGGGCTAGGCCTAGGCTCCCTGCAGCCGCAGCCAGCTTCCCACATGCTGCCGGAGTCAGAAGTGCTCCCAGCAGCAGGGATCAGATTTATGCTGCTCCCTCTGGGCATGGGGAACCTATTGATCTGTTTGCCTGCATCAGAATGGGCTGGCTAATTTGGTGTCCACTGATCAGTTTTTGCTGTGGCATGGCATAAAAAAGTCTATAGAAAATGTATGAGATTTTGTTTTTTAGGACCCCCTTTTTGCTCAGACCACGCTTGCAGGACCACCTCGTAAGATCCCATGCACGAACTAGGTAAAACGTTGCACCCTTTTGGAATGTTTTCTGGAGATTCTTCAAATTGAGCCAAATATATTAGCAATGCAAAAAGGTTTTTCTTATGAAACAGTTGACCTAGGTATAACTAACCAGTGGTGACTGCCACTGGGTAATATGGGTAGCTACAGTTGGGATAATAGGAAATCCATGTTTTGGTTTGCCTATATCTTTGGTGCTGTTTTGTGAATCATCACGTAACTATCCCCAAAAAATGTTCACCTCAGCTCATTCTGGGAAAGTGTAACATGTTACCCCTCCTCAAGGTAGGTTGGGCCTCGAAGGGGTGGCACATTTTTTATTTAGGCGGAAAGGGGGCATGGTCCAGATGGGTGCCAAAAATGTAAATGCTGGCTCCTGGAGGAGCAGTCAACCGGTGGGGATGCAGGATTCCTGGCATTCCCTCCATAGCCCTAACAAAAATAAAGGTATTAGGAGCCTCCGGAGTGACCATGGACACCACTTTATATATGTTGAAAAATTGAAAGCATTTTTTGAGTGGGGCCACTTGTAGAGGGCCAGTGGGGTAAGGGGAACCTGGGGCTCCCCTGTGGCTCCCTATAAAAAAACAGTTGGTGTTAAAAGGTAAGTGATTCATAAATGAGCAGCCACAACCTCGCTTATAATTCAAGTATTTTAATACTGACCTGTACCAGGCCTGGCTTGATTAAAAAAATAAAATAAACATAACTAAACAATATTTTTAGACAAACCAATTGGTCAGAGTTCAGACCTTGAGTGTGTGAAATCATTTCTTGCCTGAGTTGTACAATAAATGCTTAGCACTACCTTCTGACAAGGCCTTACTGCTTTACCCCAAATAGAGAGCAAGTTATGGTCTACTTTAACCTCTGCCTACCTTTGAGGATTCACTGGACTCTGTGCACACTATACCTTACTTTTGTATAGCAAATACAGAGCCAGCTTCCTGCACGCAGCACCTGCATCATATAGGGATTCCTAAATTAATCCTTCATTCATTACCTGTGCCGATCAGAAGCAACGCATTGAGTCTTCGACGTCGACGTGTACTCCAACCAAGGAATTTTCGTCAGGAGCTGCATGAGTGCTATAGCCAGCCTACCTTCTACCTTTGTTGGACTAAACTTTGTATTTACCCTGGTCCAGTGTGACCTCAAGTAAGCCCTAAGTGCTATTTGTTTCTAAGCGCTACTTTTTGGTTTATTCTTTAAAAATTCATTACTCCAGTTCTACTTATTGAATTGTTGTCATTTTGGTCTTGCTTTACTCATGCAAATATCATCTATTATTATAACCCTGGGTGGAGTATTTTGTGGTGTTTTCATTGTGTTACTGTATGTGTTGCACAAATATTTTACACCTTTCCTCTTTAGGTAAGCCTGACTTCTCTGTTCAAAGCAACAAGAAGGTGAGCACAGGTTATCTTTTAGTGTGTATCTAGCTTGCCCTGAGTAGAGTAGCGGTTCCTGCTTGTACAGGGTACATACTCTACCAACCAGAACCCCCAGTTCTAACATGTGTGGCAGTAGTAGGATAGGACTTGTGTTTGTGCAATCCCATATAGTAACTCATTGTTCACCTCAACTCTATACTAAGACCAATTCTAACCTTTTTTAATTCAACCTTTTTGGCCTTTTCAGACAATATGGAATTTGAACTGACCAACTTGTAGACCTACACAGTGGCCCAGTTCAAGGGATGGAAGGTGTTCACTAAGGGAAGTGCCAAGAAGGCAGAGCTACAAAAGGCCTTAAAAGCAGTGATAGCAGCCCCCCAGCCCAACACAGAGGTTGAGAATGAGGCAGACGGGTCCAAGGAGGAATTGAAACTTGACTTGTCAAGAGATCTTGCATTGCAGCCTACTGATGTGGGGGGGGGGAGGGGGTAACATCCTTCCAGGACTGGAAGGCCATAGCAGACCAGGCAGCAGTGTGTCTTCAAGGAATTTATCCACAGAGGAGGTGGACAACAGGATAGAGGAGAGAAAGTTGTACCTAGAGCATGCAAAATTAAAGAAGGAGCAGGCCCGTGCCAAGCTAGAGAAGGAGCAGGCCCTTGGTAAAATGAAGAACAAGCAAGCTCTGCAGGAGAAAAAGCTGGCCATGCAAGATATTGAAATGGCACACATGCTCAACTTGAGAGAACTGGCCGTAATAGCCCTACAACTGTGGTCCAGCAACATCAATGGTGGCATCTTACCTTTAGTGTCCACTGTTGAGTCCAGAATCCAGATATTAAATGATTTGGTGCCCAGTTATATGATGGGGGATGGCATAGGCAAATGGTTTGCAGGATATGAGGTGTCTTGAAGAGTGCAAAAGATCACAGAGGAGTGCTGGGGTGGTAGCTTACAGAGAAATATGTACACTGTGGGAACTAACAAGGTTTATGGAGGAATATGCACACAGTGGGAACTGGAAAACTCCTTCCACTATAGGTAGAGGACCTGACATGATACACTGGTATGAAGGCCATCCTAGTCAGTAAGTTTGGACTGACCTCTGAGAGGTACAGGCTCAGTTTTAGGGGCAACCACAAGATCTCATCACCAAAATGGGTGGATTTCTTGGACAATGCCAGCAAGGTACTGAAGGGCTGAGTGAGGGGCAGCTGGAATGATGATCAAGCAGGGCTGACAACTTAATTTTGAAGGAGCAAATGCTTCATATGTGTTTTCCAGAGCTGTGCTAACACCTGCCTAATAGCAAGTTCACTAACCCTAGGAAACTTGCTGAGTAGGTTGACATCTGGGTCAGAGTGCTACAGAAGCCATTGGGGGGCTCCTAAATGCATGTGGTCAGGGTTTCCACCAGAATAAGGAAGAGGAAGTAAAGAGACAGATTTCCATAAAGGCCCCCGAAACATCTCACAAGGGAAAGGGCCAGGTTCTCATTCCCAATCTTGCCATTACAAGAAAAACCATAGTGACAAAAGTCAGCAGCCCAAAACTAGTGTAGTGCTAGGGGAGGAGTTTGTCTGAGTTAATTGGGGGAGCGAGTTTAGTAGGCTTATTCTAGTGTCCCTGGGAAACAGTGAAATGGTAGCTCAGATTCATGTGCCCTCAAATGATGTTAAGTATAGGCAATGGGCCAGCAACAATCAGCAAGGTGCTGAGGCTCTGTAGAATACAGGTGCCAGCTTGACTATGGAAAAAAGTCAGCTGTGACCTTTTTACATTATTATTTTGTACACATCCTAGAAGAGAAGCAAATGTTCTCATGGGGTACATTAGCTTGCAGAAAAGGTATGTACATGAACATTCACATACATTATCAGTAAAAGGTCATAGAAATGTATGTAATTGTGTTGTGTTAATTTTTAGAGCTCTCCAGCAACATCAAGTTGTTCCCAAAATCTAAAGATGAATATTAGAGTAAACACGCTGTAAGAAGAACCCAGACAAGTAAGACAAGGCAGTCTCTTCTCTCACTTTCCCCACCCCATTTCCCCTCTCGGAGCACACATTAGTGTCTCGATGTTATTTGTGGAGACTGAGAGAGGTCAGGGAGAGGCATTGTGATTTTAGCATCATCCTGCTCCTGTGGCATCTGGGTACTTTATTAAAAAGTCTGACATAGTGTAGAGCCCTTGTTAAGGATTTCACCAGAGCAGAATGGCTAAAGGTTATAACATAAACCATTTTGGAGAAATACTGGCAGTAATCCAAATGGAACTTACAACCGTTAGAAAGGAAAACAAAGGGGCATGGATTGAGCTCCAAAACAATATGTCAGCGCCGTTTTGCGCTCCGTTTTTCACGGAGCTACTTGTCTACTTTTCGGCGCATTTGGATCCTCCCTGAAGCTTGGAAAGCGGGTCGAACGTTCCCAGCACACCGTGAAACAAGTTTCGGACCTGCAGAACCCTAATTTCATGATTTTCTGCCGCGATTTCGGATCGCCTCGCCCGCGGGCAGCCGCCACTTTGAGTAACGCTCCATGAGAATTCCAGCTGTATGTGCCCAAGCGGCTAATTACTTCTGGGTGAGCTTATTTGGTGAGATTCTCTCACCAATTATTTCAATTTTAACCCAGACATGGTTTTTTAGTTCATACCATAAGTTCTGGTGCTCTTTTTGGTTGACTTCGCCACTGAATTTGCATCTGTTAGATTTTTAATTTATTTTATTTTTATTTTATTTTTCCACAATATTAGGAGGAAAAAAATCTGTTAACTAATATGTTTTGACTCCTCCTGTTATATTTATATGGTGTATTTGGATACATGTGATATGGAGCATATTTTGGTCACAAATTTTCGCTGTGTCAACCACATCTGCACCTCTTATGTTGCTTTCTGAGAAGTATTGTACTTGTTACACATGCTGAGAAGTACCTATCTCAGCTTTATTATTCAGCGGATTCACTTCTATGCCTTTTTTTCCACTACTTGGTGTTGCCTCTACTAGTATTATTCTTATACTGTCATTCCTTATATTGTATGAGCAGGCTTATTACTGTCAGAAGGATCTCTTCACACCAGGCACATCTTACTAAAATATCTACTGACTCGATTCACTCCTCCAAAGGATCTTCCTCTGGCACTATACCTAAAAGGGCGAAAAATGACCCACCATCTCCGGTTCTCTCTTCCTCAAATCCTGTTCTGGACGCAATCTTGGACAAACTACGTGCACTCATACCTTCCTAGAATGCGCTAAAGTCAAAATGTTGCCAAAATTCAATTCTGTCCCTGTAGGCATTGGAAAAAAATGTATACAACCGTTGACCCCATGGCCAATCCGCTGCAATTTTCTCGTGATTTACGCAACTTAAATCACCTTATAATATTCCTTAAAGCGCTGGTTACTACTAGTATACCTATTCCACCCTAGTGAGCATTCAGGTTGCTTGCTGATACAAAAACGTTCTTGTATTCTTCATTTAGCTACAATCACATTATCTGCAATTTAACAAAAAGTGACAATAAAAAACACATTATTACCTAAAGTACACAATACAATTCTTAAAATGTAATGAGACAGTGGCATTCTTGTAAAATACTATTACAATGATTATTCATACCACAGTGTTGATGATATTCATAGTGCTACATATATACTGAATGGCCAATCTAATACATCCTGTTGCAACGGGCTACTTAGCCTAGATGTACCACAAGTTCTTCATCACAATTATGACCTACTGGGACTAGCGTTCTGTATTGAATAATTAATCTAGAAATCTTGTACTCTGTTACCACCCCGTTTGTTGACTCTTACTGTATCCAACAGACAAAAACTCAATAGATTGACATTCTGGCTATGTTGGGTCTGAAAATGTCGTGCCACTGGATATTGCTTGTCACCATTTTTTTATCGCACAGAAATGTCCAACTAACTATAACGTCACTGAAACCTATGTCTTTTTTCAGTGCAAGTGTGTGTGTGTGTGTGTGTGTGTGTATATATATTTCTATCTATATTACCTACTGGTGGTCGCCAGTAGGTAGTTATAGTTAGGACCTAGTTTGCATAGGAAATCCACAACATTATATTTGGAATAACTTTGGTGCTGGAGGACGAATCTTCCCGAAATTCTCCAAGAAAATGGCCTGCTCCGCTCCGCTCCTTCCCTGAAAGTTTGGGGGTGATTTGTCAAGTGGGGGCTGAGAAAAAAGGGGGGTCCCAAAACATGTTTTCCATATGCAATTTTCCATAGGGACCTTTAGCCAGGGCTACAACCCGAACAGCTGAACGGAATTACACTAAATTTGCCAGAGAGGTAGAGTTTGGTTCGGAGATTGTGCATTATGTTAAATGGTGTAAATCCGTTAAGTAGTTCCTGAGAAAATCAAAAGTAAAATCATAGTGATATCTAGAGACAAAGTCCTGTACTCTGTACCAAAACACCCAAAGGGGGCAGGGTAGAAGCACCCTGAACCTGACCCCGTAGGCCTGCTCAGGGGTCCCACAAGGACCCTCAAGGCCCTAAAAATCTATATATATTTTTTTAAATTGTGGGGTACAAAGTACCGTACTCTGTACTGTACTCTCTACTGTACTCTGTACGGTACTCTGTACCTTCCCAAGCACGAGCTGCATGGTCATCGGTAGAACCCAGGCACAAGAAAGCAGTGAAACAAACGTGCAAAACATGCAAAGGGGGCAGGGTAGAAACACCCTCATCCCCTAGGCCTGCTCAGGGGGTCCCACAAGGACAATTGCGGGGTATGAAGTACGGTACTCTGTACTGTATTCTGTACTGTACTCTGTATCTTCCTGAGCGCATACTGGAGGTTCCTAGTGGGCTAGTTGGCCCCCAGGGACCTCCAGTATGCAAGGGTAACTAGTTGCCCATCTGCAAACGTGCCAGGGGCTGCGTTGCGGACAGGTGTAAAAAGGGGCGTGGCATAATTTCACCTCTCTGCAATGCAGCCCCCTGGCGCATACTGGAAGGTTCCTGGTGGGCTAGTTGGCCCCAGGGACCTCCAGTATGTAAGGGGAATTAGTTCCTCCTCTGCAAACGCTCCAGGGGCTGTGTTGCAGAGAGGTGTAATGAGGCCCCGCCCCTTTTTTAGACCTCTCTGTAACGCAGCCCCCTGGCACATACTGGAGATTCCCGGTGGGCTAGTTGACCCCCAGGGACCCCAAGTATACAAGGGGACTTAATATGCCAATTTAGAACACACTAGAGGGCGCGTTTGCACAGTGGTGAAGGTAGGGGGCGGGGATTGAGGTGATGTGAGTGCAAACATGCCCTGTGGTGCGTTTTAAATTGGGGAATTAATTCCTCTTTAATCCAGAGGTCCCCTAGGGGGCAACTAGTCCAACAGGTATCTCCAGTAAGTGCCACGGAGCAGTATTGCAGAGTGTTGTAAAAAGGGGGCGAGCCCTCTGAACACCTCACTGCAACACAGCTGCCTGGCGCATACTGGGGGTACCTGGTGGGCTAGTTGGCTCACAGGGGACCTCAGGATTGAAAAGGAATTAATTCCCCAATCTAAAACGTACCACAGGGCGCGTTTGCACACATGTTACCTCAGGCCCCGACCCCCTTCCTTCACTATTGAGCAAAATATTCCTGTAAAATTAGCCGAACTACGAATTCTGATTTAATCTCCTGTTATCACAAGAAACGTCAGTGCTGCATCTTTGAGCTCACTACTGATCCTGAAAAGTAATTCTAACCATACTTACAGTAACTTGAATTTCCTTCCTTAGGCTAACATTGACTGGTTTCCCTCGGAAGTGTGGAGTTTTGGAACTTAAAAAAAATCCTAAAAAATCAGTCGAACTACGAATTCCAATTTACTCACCTGTTATCAAGAGATACCTCAGTACTGCATCTTTCAGGGCACTACTATTCCTGAAAAGTAAATTAAACTGTACTTACCAGTAACTTCAATTTCCTTCCATAGGATATCATTGCCTGCTATGTAAAATATATATAAATTAAAACAATATTAAATCAAAAAATATTACAATTTCAATATTTTTCCAAAAACGAATTTTTACATTTATATTTCAAATATGTAATGTAATTTAAAAAATAAAATATCTAAAAATAAATACTTTAAAACAATGTAGTAAATTAGTATAAAAAATATAACAATAAATACATTTGAAAATTATCATTTACAAAACATTTGAAATTCACTGAAAAAAACCATAGGTTTCAGCAACCTTATAGTTAGAAATTAAAATTTACAAAACCTTTAAAATTCACTGAAAAAAACCATAGGTTTTAGACACATTATAGTTATGAATTAGCATTTCAAAACCCTTGCAAATTCACTGAAAAAAACCATAGGTTTCACACGTTATAGTTAGCTAGACATTTCACTCATACAAAACCATTGAAATTCCCCCGTTATAGTTAGTTCAGCTAACTATAACTTACGCGCCCGCAATGCACTGCTGATGACATCACATATTAAATCACTCATGACATGGTCAGTGACATCACTCATGACATCACTGATGACATCTCAAATGTCATCAATGATAGAATGTTACGGATTTCACGTTTCGGCGCGCATACACCTTGTTCACAGGTGAGTGAATTTAAGTCCAAGTAGTCAGTGGCCCTGCATTAAGACCACATTAACCACAATGCACCAATATTCAAATTAAGTAACATGGAAAATTCTCTGTATTTCGGATGCATTTGGGTAAAATTGTACAAGCATAGTGCTGTTTACTGCCACACACACGATAATATGCTTGGGATGGAACGTCGTGGTCTGCCAGAAGAAGGAATCACCCCCTTTGTCTCCCTTTCTCGTAACCAACAATTGATCATCCCGGAACTCCATTTTCATTGGTGTGGTTAACAAGCGAATCATGCGTCTCTTTCAATAAAATTCCAAGTTGCTCCATTTTACCGAGGCCCCTAACTCTGCAGGGCAGCTCTGAGAGACAAAATTCAACTGTTATGGTTAGTGTGCTAACCATAACATGTGCCCCTGCAATACACTGCTTCTGACCTCACATATTACATCACTGATAACATGGTCATTAACATCACTGATGACATCTCAAATGGTATCCCTGATGATATCACTGATGACATCATCCAGTGACTGAGTATTTTTACAAGTTTGTGAGTGTTAAATATATATGCCAAGGTATATTGGTAAATTAGTCGGTGATTAATGCTTGACTGGATGATTCATTTGGTGCATGTCTCACTGTATAAGTGAGTGATTAGGTGTCTCATTGAATGTAGGAGTGAGTGACTGGTTGTGTGAATGTCTTTCTGTCTGTCAGTTGGTGTCTAAGGGGCTGTTTGAGTTGGGACATGAGGGGCTGTATGGGTGAGTGATTGGTTGTCTGAGCACCTGTGTGGTTGTCTGAGTGTCTGTGTGGGTGGTTAAGGGTGTGTGTGACTGCCTGTATGGATGAGTGAGTTAGTAGCTGTGTGCGTTAGTGAGTGGATATGTGAGCAGCTGTATGGGTGAGTGACTGAGTGTGTATATGTTTGTCTGGATGAGTATGTGTCAGGGGTATATGGGTGAGTAACTGGGTATGTGAATGGCAGATTCGGTGAGTGATGGGTATATGAGTGACTGTATGGGGGAGTGAGGGAATGCAAGAGTAGCTGTATGGGTGAGTGTATATACACATCCACAGGCACACACATTACTTATTGACAGTCACCATTAGGTAGTTAAAGTGAGGACCAAAGTTTTCTAGGAATTACATTTTTTTTTGTTTTGCCAATAACTTTGTCGCCGCTTGACAAATCTTAATTATATTTTCAAAAAAACATTTCCCTTTTTGGTTCAGGTCTGCTCTGTTGAAGGTTTTAGGTTGATCTGTCAACAGAGGATTGAGAAAAAAGGGGTCCTAAAACCTGCTTTACCATGTTATGTCAATGTTTTTTTTTCTTTTTTTTTCAATATGACTACAGTCTGAACTGCTGAATTGAATTACACCACATTTTGTAGAAAGCTAAATGCTGGTCCAGAAAGCTGCTTTTTGTGATTTGGTGTATATTAGTTCAGTAGTTTCAGAGAAATTAAAATTTAAAAAATATAGATATCTGGAAACGTGAGTTCTTGCAGTAGCTGTGCGGATCCTAGTAAAATTTGATTTCCTGCCAAAACTTCAACCAGGAAGGATTAGCAGTCATCTTGGGACTTGACTAGAAGCTAAGTCCTACACAAAAAGTACAACATAAAAAAGGAGGCAGTATTGGAATAGCCTGACCCCCCAGATATGGTGGCGGGGGTCCCACAGGGACCAAACCAGGTTTAAAAGAGTTTTTTTTAAATTATGCCACACACTCATCTGCCAATCTCTTAGTAATGTTTTTAAAAAAAGATGCGCAGGCTCATAGGGACATGAGGGTAATGAAGGAGGGGGCTCATGATGCCCCTTCCTAGGCTTTTCTTAAGCCACGGGTACCACCACCTCCATGGGGCACTTACATTACTAAATAATGTGGGGAAGAGCCCCAGGGACCGAACCTGCAATTCCGAACCTCCAATACTAGCTTGCCCCTCCATTGAACCGGTGACGGCCACCTCCCCAGGCATATAAACATTTCAATATATATCTCCAGCCACACTTTTCTTCCTCCAAAAGTCAGCCACACTTCATCACCATATCACACAACATGTGGCATGACACCTTCACGCTGTTCAATCTTGATTTATTTGTATTTCAATGAAACAAACGACATAGGATGCAACACTTTATGGCTTATGCCTTCAACTGGATAACCTTGATTCCCACAACCAATGTGATTATAAAACAGTCTGTCCCATTGTGCACTTCCTTTTCAAACAAGAACTAGTCTGCTGTGAGCATACATTTGGGACTCAATATGGCAGACATGGTGATGCACCACTTGTGAATGTAAGATCTATATATCATTTAAATTGTCAAATCTGTTTAGCGCTACCACATTACTTATTTCAATTCATTTTATGGTGCACATGGTCTAAAATAACAGAAAA
Source organism: Lissotriton vulgaris (assembly GCF_964263255.1). Taxonomy (NCBI): domain Eukaryota; kingdom Metazoa; phylum Chordata; class Amphibia; order Caudata; family Salamandridae; genus Lissotriton; species Lissotriton vulgaris. Next base: position 282,984,082 of record NC_141691.1, read on the forward strand.
TATTCAATCAACATACCGATACACACACATCACATTATCAAGATACTAGAGTAATACACATTTTATAAGTCCATGTTTTCTTCAATTAGTATAAATAGGCAGAGTAAAATCAAACACATTTCGTACACATCAATATGAACTAAAGTTCTTCATTGCATGAGCTATAGACTGCATAGTGAGAAATGCGGCAAAATACATTAAAGTGTAATTGATAACATAGCTGTCTGGTATCTCATAATCAGAAATGCCTGTATGTAAATAATAATAATCATGTCTGCTTTATGCATCAATTAAACATACATAGCTGACCTTACCCTGGTGTAATGGACATTAGCCAGTCTAACCCCATTCTTAATGTAGAAACCTCAGCATATCAAGAATAATGGTATAATTACTCTGGCCATTTGGGTGATGTACCACAGTTCAACACTAACAATTCACATCCATGGAAATGCCAATCAATAATATCTTATTAAACGAATAAAGTGCTGCTGTACATTAAAGTGCAAACGCATTCAACTCCTAGAAACACCAGTCAATAATATCCTATTGCACCGGTAAAGTGCCACTGCATATTTAAGTCCCAGTGCATTAATCTCCAAAACTAATCACAGTGACAACCATAGTTATCTCACCATGCCATTAAAAATAGGAAGTGCCACTGCATGTTAAAGCGTACACATACTTGTCCCCAAAATCGTTCATATTGACGGCCATCATTGGCTCACCATGTCATTGGAGATTCAAAGTGCTGATGCAAAGGATAGAAAAAACAAATAAAGTGCAAGTGACCATGTGCAATGAATGTGAGATATGTATGGACACGTGTGTGTAAAAATAAACATGTGTACATGAAAACACATTTAAAACTATAAACTGTAATAGTTCAAAAACCATCATAACCAAATAAAAACATGATGAGTGGGTGACAGCACTTAAACCCCAAAATAAGTCAAAATAAGTATAGTATCAGTGCTTTGTGGGTGATTCAATATTGAACATCCTCTATACAGTCATCAGTTCTTAAAGTTTGGTTCTTAAAATCTGGGATCCCCTATAAATGTACATGTAAGTCTGCATCCAAATTCTGTCCCCATGGTCTTTCAGCTTCTGATAAGATGATCATAAATTCACAGTGCCCCAATTCCAACTCTCTGTTAACTTTTCTGGGGTGAGCTCTAATATATTTTATACCATAATAATGCAAGTTATTCAAATAATCCTTCATGCACCTCCCAAAATAGTTTGGCCATGGAATACGTTCTATCTCGATGTTTAATAGCCCCTATACTCTGTGGAATCTGAGTCTTGACCTAACTCACTGTGCTCCCAACATAACACATTTTGCAACCACATTCAAGAATCAGTTTTGCATGTGATTGTTTCCTTAATCATGCAAGTTCTTCCTTCAAATGTATCATAAGTGGTGCGATAAACTTCGATTTCACAGACTTTACAATTACTACACTTTTTCGAAACTCAAGTTCCTGTTGGTTAACCATTCTGCTTACTCAGTTTGAAAGAACAATTGTTTGTGCTAAAATATCTCCAAGCAGCAATGCTTTTCGAAATGCAATGTTGGGATGCTCGCCAAGCATATCTTTGTGGAGATCATCATGTTGCAAGATATGCCTATTACACATTAATAGGAAGTGACTTCAACAATGTTCAGTATTGTATTCCTTGAAAAATGTTGTACTGTTCTCCTCATTAGTGTAATCATATGACATACTCTTATGATTTTTCTGTTTGTGATTAAAATGCAATTCATCTCTACTTTTTGCCAGGACTCTTTGTTAAGCTTCTCTGAGAAATTTTTCAGGATATTCTCTTTCTGAAAATATCAAAACCATGGATCGAGATTCAATATCAAACAGGGTATCAGTGGAACAAATTCTGTGTGCTCTAAGTAACTGGCTGTAAGGTATGCTCCACTTCAACGATGATGGATGACCACTATTTCCATGTAGGATGGAGTAGCAAGACATTTTTTTTGCAAAAGATGTTTGTTTGAATTGATTCATTAGACACCTGTAATTTGACATCAAAAAATGTAATTTCTGTCTGTCATATGTATATTGAATGGATTGGTATTAAGAACATCAATATATTCTCATAGAGGTGCCTCATCCTAATCCCATAGAATGAAAATTTCATCCATGAAGTGTACGCAAAGTACAATGCTGTTCATATAGTGTATGTTACAATCAGCCCAATGCCACCTGTTTCTCCCACCAACCCATATAGATGTTGGGGTACATGGGAGTAAAAGATGCGCCCATTGCTGTATCTTATTTCTATAGGTTAATCTTCTTATCAAAGAGAAGGAGGCTATGGGTATGGCAAAATGACAGCATGGTTAAAAGCATGGTAGTGTGTACAGCATATGCCAGTGGTCTAGATCTCATAAAAAATGGCATGTCTCAATGCCAAATTGATGTATAATGGACGTATATAGTGAACTTATAATCATTGTCACCATAATTCAGCTCTTACCCCACGGTATATTGCTGATCTTACAAAGAAAGTCCGTGGTATCATGTATCCTGTATAGAGGATGAAAGGCTTGTAACATAATGCCACAAAAAGAGATCTGAAAATGTTGAGGTTTTATCAAGTAATGAGCCCATCGTGCTCACAAGATTGTAGAGATATTTGTGTATTTTATGGAGACAATAGATCACTGGTACCCTTGGCTGATCAACTCTTCGATATGTGTACTCACTCATCCAGTGAAATCTTCTCTTGGTCCAACCACCCTTTAAGCATGGTGGGATATTGACTTTGATATTCCTTGATTGGATTAATTCTGAGCTCTTGTTAATCATTTTTAATTTTCAGTTGTCTGTTCATCTCCCTGACATATTGGCTTTTATTTATAATTCAAACATTTCCACCTTTATCTGATGGTTTTAGGATGATTGAGCTGTTGCCCTTGAGTGCATTTTGTTCACGCCAATCATTGGCAATAAAGTTGTTACGATTCTTTTGGTGTGAAGCTCTGCTAAGTTTATTGATGCATCTACTATAAGGTTGTGTAATACATCAATGATATTTCCACTGGACTGCTAAGGTGTGAATCTCCTGTCTGATTTTAACCCACTGTTAAGAGTACAATCCATGGAAAATCCCATTTGCTCAAGTTGGGAAATCTTAGTCTGCTCTTGGACTTGTGAAGAGCTGCTGGTTGATTACACCTTGTCCAAACTATTGATAGCCAATACCTCAGGGATGTCACCAATAGAGAATTGCATGATGGTAGTTTTGGAGCTAATTCCACAGATGTTACTTATAGGACTAATCTTTTGGTAATTTCCATTTCCTTACAAATTTGTAAGTTTCAATCCAGACGTTAACAAAATCTGGTCCTGTTGGGGGGCAAAAAGTCAACCATAATTGAATATCTCTTCCTGACCAGCATTCAAGGACACTTCAGATATATTGATTTACCCAGGTGTTATATGTGGAATCAGATTGGTCAGAGTGTGTTATTTTTTTGTCTTTTAGATGTACTTGCCTTTTTCTTTTGCCTCTTTGTGTTTTACATTTCCTCAACCCGGGCCACACCCTCTACCGTGCTGGGCCATCACCATTCTGAGCAACCGTATTTCCACATGAAAAACCAACACCACTCTTGGTGTTTCATCTGCTGAGGATCCTGTATCGGATCTAGCATCTGTAGCATTGGATGCTTTAGCTTGTTGGCCCAAGCATTCAACCTGCCTTTCGCTCTAAGGGTTCATACTTCTTGGCAAAGTTTATCTCGGTTGAACTTATGAGATTTACCCATCCTCGTTTCCTCTTCATGTTTCTAGATGCAGTCCTCTATTTTATTAAGTAGGACCTAAACATCCTCTTGTTCCTTTACTACCTCAATTTCTTTTTGAAGCATCTCTATGATTGCTGTCTCTTCCACCCTGCATCATTTCACTTGCGTTATTAATGTCCCCATTAACCTACAGGAACAGCCCTCGGTGTGGGATCTCCACTTCTCAAACAAATCCAGGTCCATATCCTGAACTGTAGGCATTACAATAATCCTCAAACGGCGAAGTATCCTCTTGCCTTCAATATATCTGGTAAGAGATGTCATTTGTAACCTGTTTTTATTCTGAAATTTGCGCCTATTCTCTGATTCCTTGCTGCAGCCTTCGTGCACTGCCTACACTTTCTTGCCATATACAGGTTGCAACCATTTCCCTGTTGAACACATTCTCCTATTGTGCTCGACCTTCATATTGGGTGGTCAATTCTGAAAAATGCTCCCTGAGACCATGTTGCTCCCACCTTCCTCAATTTACTACACTTAGACCAGTATTAATATGTAAAAGCTGTTTCGAGTCCTAACCAGCTCACTGGCCACAGTTGTGTAGTCTGGTGTTTCTATTTCGGTGTTTTAGTTCAACTGAGCTCGGTCAACTTTGCGGTATGCCCCTTAATTCTATGTGTTGTTTAGTGAAATAGCAATTTCCTGCCTATGCATGCCCTAGCATTCGTACATAAGGACAGCCGGGCTAATAACGCTGTGTATTCAATTTTGAAATATATAAATTTGCTACAAAGATACGGGGCAGTGTACCCTCCCAACAGATGCCCCCCCCCCCGGCATCCACCTGGGTGGTCACTTTCCCCGCCTTGTTAGTGGTAGACAGGATCGTCCATCTACAATCAACTATTTTGGCAGGGAGCTGGTCCTCATTATTCCATGCTGCATTTCCGCATGTCTGATGGGAGCGCTTCTCTTCTCGGCGTGCTGACTGTTTGCAAGCAGGATCGGCCATACATATTACCAACCATGCCTTTCTTCCTCCAAATGTCAGCCGCACTTCATCGCCGTACCTCACAAAAGCCAGCACAACACTGTCAAGCTGCTCAATGTTGCTTTTATTTTATTTCAAAGAACCACCCGAAATAGGATGCCAATGCTTTTCGGCTTACGCTTTCAACTGGACAACGCCAATTCTCACAACCAACATTATTATAAGGCAGTTCTTCCAATTTCGCACTTCCTCTTCATACAATTAGCCTGCGTTGAGCATTACTTTGGGACTCAATATGGCAATATTATTGCACACAATACATTAGTGTAATGACCCATAATTTACAATGAACCATGGAATATTGCAATAATTTCACAGTGCCCTGTCAGATATGGGGTTCATCTTTATAATGCAGGCCCAAACCACCATGTGGAGTTTCTCCTTTATCTGGGCTACTAGGATTATTTGGCAATGAATACCAAATTAGGTTGAATGTTTTTCTTAATTATGTGGCAAATCATGCAAGTTATTCATCTCCTTCTCTAGCAGTATTATTGTTATCCATTTTAGCTAGAATGACAATTTGCTAATTTTGCAAATTATGCAGCAAATTATGTGGCAAATGCCATAAAGCCATAATTTTCGGGTATTTTCTACAGCCACAAAATTGACTAGTGCTCCAGCCCTCAACCTTTTCCTTTTTTTTATCAGAAATATATTCCTGAAAGGCAAATAAATCATCAACATTCCAATTCCTATCAGTAGCCATTGGTTGCAGCACTTTGAAGAAACCATATTTTTGAATCTAGCTACTGCTAAATAAATATGTGATATAAGGAAACGTAACTGGTTTATTTGTAACATGGTGCAATACTGACATTCTGGGTTTCAGGTGGCATCAATTAAAAGCCTGTGCCTTTTGGTTTATGATGTCACCAGAATCCCTGCATGACAATATTGAACCGTGTTAACGCTCCATTAGCAATCACATATAAATATAACTATTTCTATACATTTCTATATACGCATTAGATAAGAAATTTTGCAACATGATACAGATCAACTTTTACCTGCGAGGAGGTTTAGACAAAAACATGATTTGACTTTTTCCTTTAGGAACACATTTTTGAAAGTTTTTAATAAGGACCAGATTAAGCGTACAAATGGGCATAAACATAGCAAAGCACTAGCATCATGAAAGTGGACCACACTATAAAATTAAACCTGCAGATGATGGACACGATGCAATGCATGAGAGAAGCATTGAGATTACCCTGCAACACTGATGATTTTGTCAAATTGCTAACTAGCCCAATGGAAGATCAAGATAAGGGCAATTATGTCACTGCGAAAATTGAGGCCGAATAGCTAAAGAAGGACACAATGTTCTCAAATTATGAAATCCAACATTGGCTACCATCTATTTCCTTTCAAGAGAATACAGACAATTCACTCAGTAGACTAATAATATCAGAATGTGTCTCATTATTTGAGGGAACAGCTATATATGGAAACTTCAATTTATCCGCAATTGTACTCACTTTGAGCTCTTCTGAAAGGGAAACAGGGACCGACCAAGACATATCAACAATATGCCAATAGTGTAATATTACCCTTTGTTCACCATTGATGTGGTATCATTACACCCCTCAATTAAACATGATACAGGGAAGCATGCAGGTGTTTTGTAAGGCAAAAGATATCCCAAGAATTAACAAATTTGACTGCTGTAAAAAATGAAAGAAATTCATTTTAAACAACACTGTCTTCACTTTTAACAAAAGAAATATAAAAAAAGTTGCAGGACAGCCAATTGCATTTACTTCTACCCCAGTTATACTAATCTAAATGCAAGCTGGGGGGAAAAGGAAGTGGTCTAACTTGGAGACAATTAAGAATTTCTATTAATAGAGTAATGTGTTTGACACACATTGATGATCCCTCTCACAATCATCTTGGTTAGATAAAAGAAGAATTTGAAGGCTATTTCAAAATACTAAATGGGAACACAAATAACCCAAAAAAGTTACACATGAGAGCATTGAAATTCACATTAAAGATATACATAGAACAACCTCAACTAGCAGCATGATACATCTAGAACAATTAAAACTAAGTATTCATAGGGGTAATGTATTCTGTCTCAAAATGAATTACTCTACAGAAAAAAGGTTACAAAACATGCAGCTGATATGGAAAGAAGACTCCTTGCTCGAGGCTGCACAAATGGAGTGATTTACAATGGCTCAAAAAGAGAACCAAATAACAACAGTAAAAAATGACTTACTGAGCAAGGGTCCAAACTAAAGGAATAAACAACACCTTAACAGTGACAATGATTTATATGAAGGAACTCAATATGATTAAACTGTTTTTGACCAAGTATTTGTATTGTAGAGGCGGCATTGGAATCTTTCATGCACTGCCGCCAGGGTGATCCCTCCAAACGACCCCCTCGTTCAGTGGTTTCTGCTTGCAGTCCAGCCTTCCCAATGCTGTCGACGGTGGTGAGAGATGCCGAAACACTGAAACAGGCCTGCAAGGAGGCTGGGTTTGAATCTCTTGGTGGTGGTATTACAAGCGCGCTCAGGCACTTCTCTCAAATTCAGCCTGCAACTGCCTTAGAATATAATTTCCAAAACCCTGATTTCGGCCTCTATCCAGCTCCCTTTTGCAAACTGCAGGGTGTATTTAAGCTTATACCCGGCTGGAAAACATAAATGGAGACAGAGGCACAGCAACATTGGAAGGTTGTCAAACGGGACTATTACTGAGCATAATAAAGGTGGTAAGTGCTGGAGCCGTACTCGCATACTAAATAACAAAGGGGAAGTTTTGTCCTATTACAGTTACAGTGAATTACCTAATGGGAAAAGCGATTAGTCTTTGAATTCTCTCTTGTTTGGTCCCCACACGCCCTTTGGAAATTGTCAACAGTTGCGGGACTTCGCCCTCTACCCAGATGCTCAAATAGCTTGAGCTTGGTACTCTAGCAAAGTAAAATATTGCATCAGAAGGGCAGGGGCATCTCCTGGTTTCAAGCCAAAAGAGTTCTTACTTCTGAGGAGGGTCTTTGCAGTGGGTCGCTGGTTTTTGGCATCCACCTCCTCCTCTCAATTTCGTAAAGGGGCTATGGGGCTGGATATGATGGGGAAGCATCCAAACATTTCGAATATAATGGCTAATGTGGATACTGCAGATAAAATTAAACACAAACAGCTCACATGAAGGCAGCATCAGCTGTGGCAAGAACAGAGCATAGTCAAACATTATGATACTGATTTACAAGAATCTCAAGTCCTCTGAGCTCAGAAGAAGATACATTAGAGTACAAAAGGGATCCTAGAATGGGGGGTCTACTCATGAAGAGTGTAACACAAGGGTGGCCGTATGAGGAAATAGGGCCCGAGGAAGAGCTTGCCATGAAAAATGATACTAAAGGGGATGATGGACAGAGCGTTGGAGCAAACCAAACACTCACCCCCAGTCAACTGATCTGAGTTTAATCCATCATCATTCTTTAGCTCACTCCAGCACCCCAGTTCAGACATGGCCATATGCAAATCAGTCTGACCCTGTGTTTCATGGGAACTGTCCAGCCCAAATTTCCAAGCCATGTCTTCCCTGGACCGGAAACAAGCATCCTGGGACCGGTTTCTGGATAATCAACCACCATCAGCCAGGCTAGCTTGAATCCAGTGGCAAAGTAAGCACGGGACCCACATCTGGGCACACCCTGCCAACTTAGGGCGAACAAAGCGATACCAAAGAGGATAATGGACGGAGCGTTGGAGGAAATCAAACACTCACCCCCAGTCAACTGATCTGGGTTTAATCCATCATCCTTCTTTAGCTCATTCCACAACGGGAAACATCCTTTACGATGCAACTTTTACCACGCAGTGCCTTTACAACCCAGGTTTTTCAACGCAAGTCATTACAACGAATTGTGCTGGGGGGCGCTGTAGGATAGGTAATAGTTTAATTTACTATCCAACACCTTCCCTACTATCCACGGAGACTGGAGTTTGAATAGTAAATTCAACTATTCACTATCCAGCACCCCCCAAGACAAGTCATTTTAACGATTTGCGTTGAAAAACCTGCGTTGTAAAGGCATGCGTGGTAAAAGCATGCGTTGTAACAACGTACATCCTTCCACCACCCCAGTTCAGACATGGCCAAACTGGAATGGCACGGTGAGCAAAAAAAGATGGGTTTAGGCCAGGATCTCTGTACTGGGGTGAATGAATGACATTGTTCTGCATTCTGTCCATCAACTGTTGTTTTTGCATTTGTCACCCCGAGTTGGAAGGGTATGCTCAGACATGAGTCCTGTGCTCTCCATGCCACTGGAATCAAGCTATCCTGGCTGATGAGGGCTGAAAGCCCGAAACCGGTCCTAGGATGCTTGTTTCCAGTCCAGGGAGGAACTGGCTTGGCAGTTCGGGCTAGACTGATCCCATGGGGCACAGGGTCAAGACTGATTTTCATATGGCTATGTTCAAACTGGAATGGCATGGTGAGCAAAAAAACAATGGATTTAGGCCCAGATCTCTGTACTGGGGTGAATGTATGATATTATTCTGCATTCTGTCCATCAACTGTTGTTTTTGCATTTGTCATCCTGAGTGGAACTGGTATGCTCAGGCGTGAGTCCTGTGCTCTCCATGCCACTGGAATCAAGCTATCCTGGCTGATGAGGGCTGACAAACCGAATCCGGCCATATGATGCTTGTTTCCAGTCCAGGGAGGACCTGGCTTGATGAAGATGTATTAAATGGCAGGCAGTCCAAGTTAGGTGAGGAGACCAGTGCAAGCTTTTCTTTTTGGGTATCTTCAGATCATATCACAAAAATATTAGGCGGACTGGTAAAACCCATATTGCACAGCAATTTAGCCAGGCTGATAATACCCCTAAAGTCCTGTACCAAATCCTGAAAGACTTTACCTGACCTAAAGCCTGTGCACTAGAAGAAAGTTTTTCCCAGCCTCTCTGTGATAATATTAGCGCTTTCTTCATACAGAAAATAGACTCTATCTACAATAAATTCATCAAGGCTAGTTGCTCTTCGCCATTAGACAACACACCATTATCCCTTAGCACTGGGCCTAAAACACTGCTGTCCTTCCCTCCTATATCACTTGAAGAGACTGCAGTGCTAATTTTACCCTCCCTTGCCAATCTGCTATCTGATCCTGTCTGTTCTTTATTAAATTCGTCCCTGAAGGAAGGTCATGTACCCTCAACATGGAAGTGGCCCAGATCATTACATTCCGGAAACACATCAAAGCTCCCATGGAAGATCTTTCAAATCTACGCCCTATTTCCTTCCTACCCTACCCGAGCAAAGTGCTGGAAAAACATGTCAATAAACACCTATCTGACCATATTGAATCGGCTGGCTACCTGGATCCCTCTCAATAAGGTTTCCGCCCCAATTATAGTATGGAAACTGCATTGGTGGCCTTAACAGATAACATTCGGCTTGCGCTAGATCCGGGCCAATCCACCCTCCTTGTGCTTTTAGATCTCTCCTCCACATTTGATACGGTCAACCACCAGACTCTGCTCAGAAGAATGAGGGAAGCGGGAATTGGGGGAGTGGCACTGCAATGGATGACCAGCTTCCTTTCCAATCCCACTCAGACTATTAATCTTGGCCCATATCGGTCCAATACAGAATATTTGACCAAGGGGGTGCCGCAGGGCTCATGTCTGAGCCCAACTATGTTTAACATCTACATCGCCCCTTGCTCACACTCTTAAGGAGCCATGGGTATGTCCCGATATCCTATGCAGACGACACCCAACTCACCTTCTCCTTTAATAAAACATCCCAGAGAGCCCAAGCCCCATTTTATTCCAGCATGCTGGCCATCTCACAGTGAATGAGCAACAACTTTATATAACTGAACGCCAGCAAGATGGAAATCATGCTTTTCGGAGAAGCTCCGCTTCTAGGGCGCCAAACTGTTGGCCCAAAGAGTTGGGAACTGTTCCAGCCCCAAAACCTACAGCAAATAATCTAGGGGTTTGTCTCGACCAGACTCTTACATTGAAAGAACATGTTACCCATATGGTTGGTGCATGCTTTCACGTGTTGGGCATGATGAGAAGAGCTTTCCCCTATCTCCTGGGCTCCCTGCGACAGACTCTTATACAAGCCCTGGTACTGAGAAAATTAGATTATTGCAATGCTCTACCGATTGCAGCTAACGAATCTGCCTTAAATCGTCTTCAAGTGGTACAAAACACTGCAGCACGCCTAGTTACAAATGCACCCCACAGGTCAGCCTTGCTCTCCTTCCTACGCCAACTACACTGGTTACCGGTATGGAAACGGGTGAAGTTTAAGATCTGCTGCCTGACACTTTAGGCAATATAGGGAAACGGACCCTCTTATCTGACGTAAAGGCTTCATTAATATATCCCCATGGGACCTGCGATCTCGGTCGAAATCCCTGCTCAAAATCCCAAGGATTAAAAAAACACGAACAGGAGGTAAAGCCTATTCGTACCAGGCACCTTTAATATGGAATCAGCTCCCTTCAACCCTAAGAGAGTGTCCTGATTACCTAAAATTCAGAAGGGCTCTGAAAACCACCCTTTTTGTAGCATAGCATACCATCTCAATTTCTCCTGCAAATCCGCAAGCGCCGAGATACCCCTCTGGGGATGAGTTACATGCTATATAAGCTTATAAACATAAACTTCCATTGAATGAGTACTGTCTTCCATCCAGCACAGGTGCCATCCCTGCTTTGGTCGCTCTCTTTAGGACAAAGCATAGAGTGGTGGGAAATTGGCATATACTTTTCCAGAGCCAAGAAGAGTCCCTTTTAGTTAACAACATGTTAGAGAGGGTCACTCAGGACACACATGTACATTCTCAGACTTTGATGTTATTGTATCTTGCAATAAGGCAGCAAGGCATTAAGAGCTGCAAATGTTAAAAGAATATCATTGTTATCACTCTGGATGGCATACTATACCACCAAAGCACTCCATGGGATGCTTCCAGAAGTTGGGAATAGATGTTTTCACTGTCAGAAATTGGATGAGAAAGGATGGTGTCATACATTCTATACCTGCCCAATGTTAAGACAGTTTTGGGAGAGAGTTTGTACCACTCTCAGCCTTGGCTTGCAGAGAAGACTGGAACATGAGGCAGCAATAGTACTTTTTGGCTCAGTAAAGATGAGACAAATCTATTCAATGTCTAGAGGGGAGGAAACATTTGGAGTAATCACCTCTTTGGTGACACACTCCTTGATTCTCCAGAACTGGAGGATAACCAAAGTACCAGCCTACTTAGAAGGGCATAAAAAAATTCTCAGAACAAGAACATTTGAAGAGGCTTATGCTAAAAGGTTCGGTGCTATTATAAGATGCACTTCTGTATGTAAATACATGGATGAGGTAAAAAGCCAGCAAGTGTAAGAAGTGCTATGAAAAAGGAAAAAAAGAAAATGCATTCCAATTTATCTAAGCCCAATTGCACGTTTTTTAGGAAATGTCTGCTTCTAAGGGTAGAATAATGAGCTGATTCACTTTATCAAAGTTTAGAATAGCTTAATTGGGTGACAGGAAAATGCACTTTTTGGGAGTTTAATGCACTGCACTTTATTAAATAGCACCTTATATTGTTGAATGTTTCAATTATGCATACTATTGAATATAGAAGATGGAATCTCACTGACTTTGCACGTTGCACTTTAGATAACTGATTAATTGAGAATATAACATTTTTGTAAAAGAGGATCCTAATATTTAAGATATTGTTGTTCATTTGTGAAATTGACTTTGTACATTATAGTAAATTGTCCAATTTATGTTTATGCTCAATTAAAAAAGTTTAAAAATCATATTTGTATCCTATCAACGACGATTGAGATTCCAAGACAATATTAGGAAACAGACGGACAATCATTTAAAGAGGTAAATCATTAATTGATTATCTTGCACGTCATTTCTACAGAGAAGAGATTGAAACAAGTTGGGGTAAACAAGTTGCAAATGTCTTCAACAAGTGGCTTTATTGAAAGTCAAGTAAAAACCGAAAAAAACACAGTTTGAAATTGAGAATGCGATAAGTATAGGAGATATTAAGTGGTTGAACTTAAGTAAGTGTGGGCTGAAAATCCGTTCCGCTCGCGGATTTTGCGGATTTGTGGCAGTTTCGCGGTCCGCGAATCACGCAAATTTGCCCAAAGATCCGCAATTCGCAAGCTGGACAATTTTTTTGCTTGGTCGCGCTTCAAGAATACAATCTCAAGTGTGCGGCGTTGACTTACCGTGATTCTGAGTTTGCCTAGTTGTTTTTCCTCCTGGTTTGCGTGTGCCGCACCATTTTGGATCTGGCTGCGTGATCACGCAAGAATTTTCAACCGCGAGTACGTCATAGCGGCCCGCCATCTTGCTCTGCGAAAGTTTGAGAACGCAAATACGTCATAAGGGCCCGCGATCACGCATCGCGGGAGTAAACAACTGCGAACACGTAGATGCGATGCGCAGCTGACTTCCGGCGGGAGTTTTGAACAGCTCGCTTTCCTGAACTTGCAAAAATTGCAATTCTACACAAGAAATCGACCGCAGGACGCATAAACCTTCTGAAAATGATGATTTGGATCAGAATAACGTATCATATCGTATTCAAAGCTTTATTTGAGGTATATACTCATAAAAGCATAAACATACATTTAAAATACATCACATTAAAAAAAATCTTATTTATACATACTTTTAAAACATTTAAACATTTAATAACTCCTCAGATTGACATTTGGCTGCACTTTTTCGTGCAAAGAGTCCATTTTGGGGGGAGGGATGGGAGGAAGGAAGTGCCCCAGAGTCTCCAACTTCCTGTTCCTGTTCAGCAGGCTCCTCCCAGTGCTTTGTCCATGAGCTGGAAGGATTACATTTGTGGCTGCTGCTGGATATTTGTATTTGAGGACTTTCTGTTTGGATCACTTTTGGATTACTTTTGGATTTGAGATTTTACAAGTAAGTTGGTGTTGTTTGTTTGGGGTATTGCAGTTGCTGCAACTACAATTTTTAAACTTTTTCACAACTTTTTATAAAATATATTGTTGGTACGCCCATATCCAGTAGGCCCAGGGTTAGTCATGGGTGCATGATACAACTGTTTCTGTCATTTATGTCATGGAATTGAATAGCTCACTGTTATATGTGGAATTTATTTTTAATTATGGGGTGTGTGTAAAGCCACACTAGCCAGTAGGCCCAGGGACCAAGGCTTTCTGTGGGGTCTCTTGAATATTTTAAACATCATCTAGGGCATGGATGGCATTGGATTGTAGTGTTTTTTGTGTGTGTTTCTATTTTTGGGGGTGATGTTGGGGCCTGGCCATGTGGGTGGGGGCCATTTTGAGGCCTGGTCCAGGCAGGGCCTGGCCATGTGGGTGGGGATCAAGGGACCATTTTGAAGCCAGGCAGTGTGCTTTGTGCCATAGGCCTGCACCCAGTCTGCCCTGCTTTCATCCATTATGCCCAGGGGTACTCAGTGGTGCATGGACCAAGTCTTTCTGTGGGGTCTCTTGAATTTAAATATCATTTAGGGCATGGATGGCATTGGATTGTGGTCTGTTTTTTGCTTTTTGGGGTAGTGTCGGGGCCTGGCCATGTGGGTGGGAGCCATTTTGAGCCCTGGTCCAGGCAGGGCCTGGCCATGTGGGTGAGGGTCAAGGGGCCATTTTGAAGCCAGGCATGTGCTTTGTGCCAAAGGCCTGCACCCAGTCTGCCCTGCTTTCATCCAATATGCCTAGGAGTACTCAGTTGTGCAGGGACCAAGGCTTTCTGTGGGAGGTCTCTTGAATATTTTAAACATCTTTTAGGGCATGGATGACATTGGATAGTGGTGTCTTTTATGTGTTTTTTTATTTTTTGGGTTGGTGTTGGGGCCTGGCCATGTAGGTGGGGGCCATTTTGAGGCCTGGTCCAGGCAGGGCCTGGCCATGTGGCTGGGGGTTAAGGGGCCATTTTGAAGCCAGGCAGTGTGCTTTGTGCCATAGGCCTGCACCCAGTCTGCCCTGCTTTCATCCATTCATCCATTATGCCCAGGGGTACTCAGTGGTGCATGAAACAGCTCTCTCTCTGTGGTCTCTCTTCTATCAATGTAAACATCCATTTTTGATTGGAAATAATTGCAATTTTTATTTCAGGTCTCTTCGTTTTTGGGTGTGTTGTAATAATAATAAATGCCTAGTTGCAAATATTAATTGAAACACGACATATGCAACATTTATTTAACTAATGTACCTCTGGCTCCCTTTGCTTTTAGGTGCACAAAGAGATCCACAAATCATCCTCATCGTTCATCATCAGTGCCAGGAAGAAGTCCTGCTGTGGTCGTGTGCAGCACAGCGTCACGTGACGTCATGTTTGGCCACAGACAACTCTGCATCTCGTGCAACTACTGCCTGCTGTTCTGACATCTTAGAAGATGGCCGTAGCTCCTCTACCAAGAACGTTGCCAGTGCCACTGCTAGTAAGAAGGCGCAGAAGAAGCAAGTGGTGCCACTTACCAAGGTGACTGGTGTGCCCACAGACTTCTTTCTTGGGAAAAAAAACTACGCCTGCAGCAGCGGTGTCCACCGGGGACCAAGCTGGGAGAAGCACCTCAGATTCATTGGTCTCAGTGCCACCACGCCAAGGTAGGCCCAAGGCCATGAGTGCCGCAGAGGCAGCCACTTTAATTACTCAATCACCACCGACCAGTGATGTTGGTGTTGACTCATCGCAAGAAAGTAGCATTCAATCAACGCAGGGTGTAACTCATCTGACGAGTGTTCAACCACAGCCGCAACAACAACCACAGGTGCAAAAAGGAGAGGCGCAAGGAGAGGCACAAGGAGAGGTGCAAGGAGAGGCATGAGGAGAGGTGCAAGGAGAGGTGCAAGGAGAGGTGCAAGGAGTGGCGCAAGAAGTGGCACATGTAGATGCGCAGCGAGAGGCACAAGGAGTGGTGCAAGGAGTGGCGCAAGTAGAG
Organism: Lissotriton vulgaris; assembly: GCF_964263255.1. Lineage (NCBI taxonomy): Eukaryota > Metazoa > Chordata > Amphibia > Caudata > Salamandridae > Lissotriton > Lissotriton vulgaris. Next base: position 282,999,854 of record NC_141691.1, read on the forward strand.
GCACAAGTAGAGGCGCAAGGAGTGGTGCAAGTAGAGGCGCAAGTAGAGGTGCAAGGCGTGGTGCAAGTAGAGGTGCATGGAAAGACGCATGGAGAGGCACATGGAGAGGTGCATGGAGAGGCGCATAGAGAGGCGCATGGAGAGGCAGAACTGCCCACAATGCTGGTTTCTCCAGAAGTAGGGGCACATCAGGAAATCGAGATTCAAGCGGAGGTATCATCAGAGCAAGCCACTCCTCCTGATGATCCATTGTCTTCCAGATCCCCAACAAGAAAAAGGTCAAGGAGGGCTAGTACAAGTTCTTCTTCAAGCCTCCTTCCTTCTGATGATCTTGATCTTGATTGGAACCCACCAATGCAGTCTGAGAGGGAGGCACGCCATGAGCCCACAAAGGTAGCTAAGCCTAAAAGGAAGGTGGGTTTTCGGCAATTTGTGGCAACAGTCTGCCCTAAATGGAAGGTTCCTAGCCTTCCTATTTTGCCAGAGATGCGGTTCCAGCACTACATCAAGATGTGCTGGAGGTGATTGGAGCAGCTTTGCAGAAGAGTGCTGCTGTTCACACTATCCACCTGACAACAGACATGTGGACCAGTTGCCAAGCCCTTGATTACATGTGCATCACTGCACACTGGGTCTCTTTTGCAGGGGTTAGAGAAAACATGTCTGCAGGTTTTGACACTGCCACAATTTTTAAAAGCTATTCGGAAACAAGCAACAGTAGCCATGTTTGCCATGGAGAAATCTCATACTTCAGAAACTTTTTTGGAGGAGTTTAACAGTAAGGTCTTTGAATGGCTGCATTCAAGAAAGCGCATGATTGGTTATGTTTCCACGGATAATGGCAGTAATATAGTTAGGGCCATGAATGATGGTGGCTATTTCAGAGTGTGGTGTTTGGCGCACAGTATTACCATTGTTGTTCAAGATTTCTTGAAAAAAGAAAACACAGTCAGCAAGTTAAGGCCTGGTAGCAGCTGAGGAAACTTCAACATGACCGTAGAGTGCCAGTCAGAGGACTCATCCAGGAGGTGGTAACACGTTGGAACTCAACCTTCTACATGCTTGAGCGTCTGTCTGTGCAGTGCTTGGTAATCAATGAGTATGTCTTTGCACTGGGTTCTTCTATGAAAGACAAGAGGCTAGAGTTGGAGGAATAGGACCTAGTTTAAAGCTTGACAGACATGTTTCAACCTTTTGAGTTCTTCATGCGTGAAGTCAGCAGGGAGGACTGTACTTTGGGCAAAGCTATCCCATTGTTGCGCATGCTAGAGCACCAACTGAAGGCGGTGTCTTCAACGTTCAAAGATGATACTGACAAGCAAGACGCATATCCGTTGACAGAGAGCTTATTAACCCGCCTTGTTGACAATGAAAGGCTTAAAAAATACATACAGAACAACATTACATTTGTGTCACTATTCTTGATCCACGGTGCAAAAAGGCACTGGTCAGCAAAGCATTCATTCCTTTAACTGAAGCAGATGTTTCAAAGTACAAACATTGGCTAGCTCTGTCAGCCACTCGGTTCAAAAAGAGCGGCAGGAAATTGAAGGAACTACCACAAGTACTACTGAAGCAGCAGGCCATTTGGCGTCAAGGTCCACTTCTGTGGCAGAAGGCAGTCACTTTCCCTCACAGCTGTTACCTACACCAGCAACCGTATCATCATCCTCACCTGCACCAGGCCCAGCCATAATATTGTCGCAAGTGGATTGGATAACTCATCAAGGGTTTGCTTGTTCCAGTGCTGATGCAAAGGCCACAGATGGTACGGAAAGTGGAGCAGCCCTGGATGACCTTGAGTGGATGGTGCAGGCCGATTTGGATGACCCAACAGAGGTCTACATTGATCACAACCCATTGCTGTATTGGTTTGGGAAAAGGGGTTAAGGGTCACTGATCACCAAGCTGGCTTTAAAATATTTGTCTTGCCCACTCGCAAGCGTGTCTTCTGAACGTGTTTTCAGTGCTGCTGGTGCCATTGTAACTTCAAAAAGGACCCGCCTCTCACCCATAAATGTGGAGAGGTTAACAATGATCAAGACGAATCAACACTTCATACCACCAGATTACAAAATACGTGAATTCACTCCGGAAGAAGAGGACACCGACTTAGGTGATGGAAGTTCTTATCTGTTAGCTGACCTACTCCTGTCTCAATTCACAGAGTTTGAGGATGAGCTCTACTTCCCTGACACCTAGGCCTGAAATTGACTTCCTTTTTTTTGTCCTGACTCATTCACTTTTACTCATGTGTGTCTTTCTTTGTTTTGCAACTTTTACAACAACACAACTCTAATCACAACAAATCCATCAGCAGCACCGTCTTCGTCTTATTTCCTTATTGAAGGTGCCGCTGTCTGCAATCCTGAAGTTCACAAGTTCACAACTCAGTCATGTTCCTCTATCCTCCTCCTCCAACTCCCCCTATCAATTTCCCTCAAAGCAGATGGCTGGATTACACAGAATGAAGAAACTGTTGCTTCATAGACGAGTCCCCTTAAAAGAAGTGGGGCTGGAATTACTGATTATATGCTGATTGCTGACAGTTACTTCTGAATTTGACACGAGAGGCTGCCCTGTGGGCCTTCACTTTAAGAACAAGATGCGGACAAAAAGTGGAACAAGTAATGAATAATGAGATGGCATGCAGTGGACAGCAATGGCTGTCTAGCTCTGATGAAAGCAATTGCTGTTTGTTTGTTGTGCATGAAATGAATCATCATATGTCTTCTGTTATTATTTAATCGTTTACACACTAAATGTAACTCAAGTCTACTCTGTTTTATTTACCTTGTTTAATTCAAATTGTACTTCTACTGCAGGGGCCACTACGTTGCATTATTTTAATATGCAAAATGTCCTTGGACTCACTATGTGTGTAGACTGCGACTGCATGAACAACATTGAGTTTGCCATTATACCATGATGATGATGAGTCTTGATGATCAATGTTACATAATATCTTTTTTCTTTACCATCACTCACTGGGATAGAAGGATCATCATCGTAGGTTTACGGAAGAACTATGGCCATTTCGTGAGTGGGAAACAGGTAAACCAGTCAACAACAACTACAGCAGAACTACATGTCTGTCTAGTTGTGGTATGGAGTGGTCGAGCCAGTGTATTGTTGTTATGCCAGAGTCCAGAAAGCAGTTCATGTAAAATTGCGGCTATGTGGCTTGCTGCATACAATTAGATATGCTTTCTCTGTGTCAAAGAGGTATGCTACATCAGGTTGCTTCACTCAGTGGTGCCTGCCTTGACTGTCTGCATGGCCCTGGCCTGCTATGCTGTGTGCTAATTACTATCCTTGAAAAGGAGACTCAGAGTACACACTTTAAAAATTATGCTTGTATGTAATACTACTGTCGCCTCTGAAACTGAAAGTGTTATTTTTGCACTACACACCGTACTTTATATTTTTTTCTCTGTGGTGTTTTTTAATATCACTTCCTGTTTTTCCATCAACAATTACAGACCGGCTTTTACCCTATGCGATGGGAAAAACGATCAACTCAGGCTTACCATTAGCGATCCACAATTCCACATCCGCCAGACAGACAGTGGACAGTGTGTCTGTCTGGTCACCACGATTGATCGAAGGAGCGTCAGATGGAATGGAGGAGTACCGTGAATAAGAGGAACGGCTGGATGCATGCAACCTCCCAAATTGAACAGGACAACTACAACATACAGTTACAGTATCCTCTTCACTTCTCCTTATCTTTTAAATAATGTTATTGTTGTGAACTTCTATGAGTGTGACTCTGTGCGTTTGTTTGCTCTCTGCTTCAAATTCATCCCTCCAGCTATTTGATAAGTTTCTTTGCTATTTTCAAAACTAATTTAATGTACTAATAGGTGTTTATTCTCTCTGAGGCCAGATAGGCAAGTGAAATTGCATGATTACTGCTGCCCTGTACTGTCAAATAATGTTTCTTCATAGTCAATAAGTTGTATGAAGTACTACCTTTCAGTAACCTAACCATCCATTCAGCAAAAAACTTCATGCATGCAGTAGTGCACTTCCGTTATGTCCCTTAAAAGATTTATGGATATCTTTGTATCCAAAGATGTGTTTTTCTTCATTTTTTGTCTGTCCATGCTGTGTTTTTTCCCTCTCTCCACAAACCTTTTCCAAAAACCTCCATTACCATCCAATTTTCAAACCCTAACCCTCTTCCCCCGGGCTTTGTGGTTTTCATTGAGGTGTGACTAAATGACTACAATAATTCCACACACTTGCTGGGGAGGATAAGGTCAAAGCAACAGAAAATAAATTTCAACGTTGGTGAAGGAATCAGAGGATATATTCTTACTGTGTACTGTACTATCTATTGTACTGTTCTAATGCAACGCTCAGGCCACTCAATGTTTCATTTCCTTTTTTTTCATATGCTGCAACTGCCATTGTGTACCACTACTACTACCACCACCACGATGACCTTTCATCTGTCCAGGATTCCATAGCCAACCTTAATCGCCATTTGCCATGCACTAAGCCCTGTGTCTAGCCCTATTCTCAAACACGAATCACAGGTAAGCTAACTAAGCATTTTGGGGAAGGAAGAATAATGGAGTGGGAGGAGAGGAGAGACTTACGGTAGTAATAGTAAAGTAGTAGGACAATTGAATTCACTAACTCTGTCAGTGGCACTTTTGTACAAATTTGGGCAATTAGACAATTTGAATCAACCAGCCAGTTAAGTTTCAGGAAAACAAAGGTACAGTTAACCCCTCCACCGCCTCCCCCACAAAACAGTAAAAAAAAACGTGTATGCTATGTTTAAGTAGAGAAATAAATATTTATTGGAGCCCTAACAAAAATAAACTATCCCACAAGTAGACCCAACCCACCCCCTCCCTAACCCCAACCAATGTCCATGAATCAAATCAGTCCCCAAAAGTCCAAAAACCTCAACACCCAATTCCCACCCCCCCAAAAGGCAAGGGACAGTCTCTCCTCTACTTCTGCCAGCAGTGTCCTTTGGCCAGGTGGTCACGATGCTCTCTGCAGAGGTCCTTGAGCAGAGTTTTCAGCCCCGCCACCTCCTGCTCAAGGTTGGACACTATGAGGGTCAAGCGGTGCATACGAGCCTTGCACCTGCTGTGGGAGGCAGCTGATTTTTTTGCTGCTTGGGGGTGGCGGGTGGCTGCGGGACCATGGCTCCATACCGCTGAAGGCTTGTGCTGACTGGATTACCCAGGGTGGGCGGAGGAGGATGCAGCTGTCGTGGATGTTGATGTCGACTGCGACTGCTTGTCCTCCTCCTCCTGGGCCACCAGCCGCCAATATTCAGCGACAATTGCCTCCAGCTTCCGTTACCGGGCCCGTCTAGCCAATTCCTTCCTTCTTAGTTTGGAAGGAGCATCTATATGAAGAAAGAAAAACATACTGTAATCAATGCTCTTTAAGATTAACACAAAATAATTCAGCAGAACGTTGTGTCACAGTAGCACTAGCAACTTGCTAGCTGAGTACATAACATTTGTAGCACGTATCTATCTACCCTCCCACTTCGTCGCCCTCTGCTCTAACATTAGTGGGAGTTTCAGGAATTCTACTAGAACTATATGGACTCACTACATTAGACTCAGACAGTTCACCAGTCTTCTTCTTCTCTCTTGTTTAGCGATATTGGTACGTAAACTTGTGGAAGCCGGCATAATGCCAGCGCAGTCAACTTTCACCCGAAAAAAACAGAGGCAAGCCATGATGACACAGACTAGCGTTACTGTTACCAGTCCAGTACATGCAGGTGGTGAAGCTCTTACTTTTCTATTACGGGTGGCACTGGCCATACTCTGTTACAAGGGCTACTGCTTAATTAATTTAACTTTCACCCTTCCCTGCCCCTGACTACTACAAAAGGAAAATGAAGAAGATAAATAATATGATCATCTATCCCTTCACAGGATATTTGCTTACATATGGGATGACATTTAGGTGCTTTGTTTTTGATTGAGTGAACACCGATAGGTCACACATGAACAACAGAGTTGTAAAAAAAATATTAACAGAGGTAGTGAGTGAGTGGTCACCGTAATCGCCGGATATATGCTGTGCTTGCAAACTACTGTTACTAGTCATGGTAGTATTCTGAAAAATTACAACTTCTACTTTCTTCGGCTTTGCTACTCTGGCACGGACTTGCGGTGTTACATGTTCTTCTCTTCATCCAGTGACCGTCTACTCTGTCTACATACACCTATGCTAACTATGATGAAGATACCATCCAGGCAGGCAGGCATCTATCTATTCAAAGGTAATGCCAATCATTCTTCTTAATGTCTGACTCTCAACTGCACAAACCTTACTTTTTCTCACCGAAAACCAACCTTTTGCTTTTTTTTTGTAAAACGCCAGCCATGCACCCGTGCTTGACTTGCATTTGAATTTGAACCAAAGGAAATATTGCGCACACATACAGTTTCTGTTTCACCCACCCAGGCAGTCCTCATTTCTTTCTCTTTCCACCCATCCTTGCTTCAGCCTTCAACCGGCCATGCATCAGACCATGCATCAGATTCCCAGCCACCTCGGGCAGCATTCAAAAACAAGTATCATTCTTTGCCAGTCAATAATTTTCACTCGCTCGTCCTTCCTTACACCCTTCTTTCCTTTTTTGTTCATCCTATCCATCAAGTTCATCTCTGATCTGACTGGCAGCTCGATAAAACTTTCACAGCTGAGTTGAAGTCAAATTTAGAGGAGGCCATTGGTTACTCGTCAACTCCCGCCGCTATTGCTAATGAGAAGTCAAGGGTGACTGTCTTCTACCTGGTTGACAAAAACTTAGTTCTAAATTTGTAAGTCTTCTTATCAGTAAAGTGTACTTGTACTGTACAACATATACACCCCTGCATAGAGCCCGCTCTGCAATCTCAATAAGTAAGGAATATAATAGCTTACCAATGCCCGCCACAACCGTGGCACCCCCGAAAGCAGTTTTTGCTGGCTGTGGCTCCGCATCCGACGCAGGAGTGCCCACCTCCACGCTCGGCCCGTCACTGGTTGTTGGCTGTGCCTATGGTGTTACACCTAGAAAAAACATTTAATATTTTTAGATGCCATACACACCACTCCCTATTTTGTCTAGGAATGAAAAAAAGTTACTAGTACTACATAAACAAATGTTATATTTTGTGACTCTCTAGTCTAAACTAAAAAATTCCCTTTCTTCAGGGAAGGGTGTTTTTTATTTATGCTTAGCCATAAAATGTGATGCTACACTTTTTGACACAACTGATGAATGCTTGCTTTTTAACGCACACACTTTTTCTCATAACAGACAGAAGCTTCCCTTCTACCAACAAGAGCAAGATCATCATCATTTCTTAGTCAGAGTCGTCAACGATTCATCCCCACCAAGACTTTAAGTTCCAACCAGGTGAGGGCTCTCCCACAATTAATGTGTGAAATCAGCCACTTTTCAGGCGTTCTCCGTTTGTTATATGACATTGATTTTAATAAATGTTTTTATATAATACACAATTTAAATTTTTACAGAGTTCACACAGAGCTACTTGTTTTACTTTTAATAAAGCTTTAAAACGTACATAGACTCGATGGTTTTTGGTCATGAGTTAGTGAGCGAAAGGGTTTGCAATTTGCAAGCATGAGTCCATGACTCTGAGAGGTCGGGACTCTGACTCCATAGTCTGATGTTCTCTGGGTTGTATAATCATTGGGGATCATCGCTGCATTCGGGACCAAAATAATTACTCTCTGACACACTAGTCAGTAAGGAGATTGGGGGTTCAACTTTTGGTATGACTGAGGTATGTGGAAAGTCTAATTGCGCCTATTATAATCTATAACCAATGCCCTAGTTCTTGTTCATAGTTCTGTAGGTGCAGTATTGTTCCTGCAACAGTAGTAGTATGTCCTCCTATCCAATCAAAAAGTAAACTAGTATCTTATTCTTGGTGGCAATCAACATTTTATTGTTGGGAATTGTCAAATCATAAACATTTAGAAGACTTCAATAGACATTATAGACAACCCAGACGACTGCACTCAGTGCCTAGAGCTATTGATTCATGGTAGAGGCAGGGTAAGAATTTAGAAACAGTCTAAAAGAAGATCAAAGACGATTTAGGAAAAAATAGTATTATGAGAAATGTTTGGAATAAATAGGTGTTGTAAAAGATAGGGAAGTATAATTAATTATATTAACAGGAAAACTTAGTGGGGCCAGCAGAAGAGCCCTCGACGGACCTATCCTGGCTTTCCTGCTGTGCCGGCGCCGCTACCTTCACCTCTGTCGTTTTGCCCCTAGGGGGATCTGATGTACATGAAAGAAAGACAAAAACATGGATGATTGTTGTCAACCAAATCAAACATTTCAAAAAAACAATAACAAATTATTTCGGGGAAATAGACAACAATTGCACTAAATTTATTGACCTATCTGATGTGGTCTACTAGGATATTAGTATTGCTGGATTTGCGGACCGTCTACTTGGAAAGTTATGTAACTCACTAAACCAACTACAAAAAGGTTCTACTAGGACTGGCAGGCAACACTCCGCAGCACACAAAGTGACAGGCACAGTCCGTCATGATTGCAGACCACTAAAAAGTTACTTACTAAATAACCAGTCATAATATACTCAAAATATCAATCCACCACCACTATCTCTTGCAGGGAGTACAAAGGAAGGACTGGACTTGAGTCTCTAGTGTCTTCCATTATTCAGTTCTGTAAAGTACTCACTCATACATAATCACTCAGGCCAAATGAGCACACAATTGAAAACAAGTAAGCCTAGTAGCATCGCCAGAGAGCAGGCGAGCACCTGCAATCACAGAAGCTTTTGAAACATAATTTACCTGCAATGTAATCAGCAGTATTCTAGCTCTTCGGAAAAAACAAATTGCAATATCATCACACAGAGCAGGAGAAAACAAAGTAGTGATTAAGTACAAGCTACTGCTACCAAGGACCGGGATCTCGGCTCCAAGCAGATCGAGCAGGTCTTGCTCCCGGTCCAGGATGTCGGACCACTGGTGCGTCGCCTGGTTGTAGGTGCGCCGGACCCCAGACTCCCGATACATGGCCTGGCACACCTTCCCCCATAGCTGGTGATGCTCCCGGAGCCCGTACACAGCACCGAGCCTGCCCCCTGCCACGACAGTCTTGGGGAGGTGGCGCTGGATGAAGAAAACCAGTGCGGCCACCTCCACCATGCTGAAGATCTCATGGACTACTACTGCCTCCCCCCTCAACCGCCTGCAAAGGAGCCGGGTACGGGGTGCGGGAACCTTCCCCTTCATGTTTTTCCCAGCTCCATTTGCCACTGTCCTGGTCAGGAAAGGAAAATAAAACAGGAAAGAAAGAATAGGGGTAAAAGAAAAGAGTTTAAAAAAGTAGTTTTAAGTAACCAAAAGTTGAAAAAAAACACAAAATATAGATGTAGAAAAATAAAGAGATAGATAATGAGTAAAACAAATTTAAAACAAAGTTCAAAGAAACAAAAGATTGCAAAGATTAAGGGAGGATTGAAAAAGCATGCCCAGAACCATAGCAATGAATGAAAAACAATATGGCCGTTCTCAGTGCGACCGCGTGGGTAAGTTCACGCGATATTTCCCCCGCAAGCACGCAAAAACTGACCCGAACACGTAAATGCAGCCTGCACGTAGGAAATTCACAACGCAAGCATGCAACTGGCGCCCGGAAACAGAAATACGCAATGTGAACACTAAAAACAAGATGGTCTCACCCATGTACGAAGGCATGGGTAACTTTGCAACACGCAAAGCACCCCGCGAACACACAAAAGTAAAAAGTCTATACATTCGCGGATTTGGCGGACCACGAATTCACGCGAAAGCGAATTCACGGTCCGCAAAATCCGCGAATTTCACCCATACTTAAACTTAAGTTTATATTACTTAAACATTTGACTGGACTTAACATGTTAGAGACTTTATTAATTGTTTTCGACTTTCATCCATGTCATTTAATTATTCCCTTTCTTTCATTTATTTTATGCAATTACAACAGCATCATGCAAACACAATGAGGCATATTCACAAAGCTCCATCACAGAATTAACTGCTTTCTATCGCAGCCAAAGTCATGATCAATTTACCCCACCATTCATTAGCAGATGTTAACAGCCCACAGCACCTCTTTTCCCGCGATAGCAACCGCAAAAAACATCACCACAGAGGACCGCCGAAGCTATCGCTAATGAAATTCAAAGTAGGCGTTCCCGTGACAAAAGCCACGACAACACCACACCTCAACATTCACAACGACCAGACATATCAGTGATAAGAACACAAAACACATGATAAGGCGCGTTAGTAGCAGGAATTTTACACCTGCTCTGACCTTGTATAAAATTGGACCACAACCTGCATCACAATAGGGAGCTCTGCCTAGGGTGTCCTCGGAAGGGCAACAGATGCCATGGAGCAACTGAACATGCAGGCTGGGCACCCAAGAGGGCCACAACACCCACCCGGCACACCCCCCTGGACCACCACAGAGGCAGCCCAGATAAACATAGTGGGCCCCCAGGAAACGCACCTGCCTCACAGGCACAACATCTGACAATATCACTGTCCACTTCAGGCTGAAAGGGACAACCATCCTATGCATCCTGGCCATCCTCGCCTAACAGGCTTGTGGCACCAAAACAGTGGACAACTAACATCCCATACCACACGAAGCTTCTGGCTGTGCACCACCTGTTGGCCCCTGGCACACCCCGAACAACACCCGCCAGAGTCAGCGGAGTTTCACAACCAGCCACATCCAAGACCCCCATGCCTGTCCTGGACATCAAAATCATCCTGGCACCCCAGGCCCAGTACAGCCAACACTATGAGCAGGAATTGCTGGAGACCAAGCAAGGGCCATACATCATAGCTGGATGCACGCATGTGTAGAGGGAAATCCACTGCACACATGTCTTACCTCTGTCCCCTGGTGACTCAGCACACAATGAACGCAACAGGACCCACACGTCACTCATCAATGTGCAGGCAACATCGGAACACCGTGGGACCTTCACCATTGTCGCCTCAAAATACACGGCCAGTGTGCATGATCCTTTCACCATCCGAAAGTCCAGCAGCAACCAGCCGTCCCAGGATGGCACCAAGGGAAATTCACAGCCCCTCGGCAACTTCCCAAGAAACACCCCACTTGCGTCAACTCCACAACTATGCAACCCACAACTCTGGAAATGCACACGTCACACAAGTCCACAACCAAGATGCACAACAACATGCCCACCCAACAGACATGACTCACGATGGTTACCTGGGCAAGCCCTGAACATGACCAATCTATGGCATGGCACCTCAGCCACCCAATAGACGAATGTTGGGAGAGGAGGCAACCAGGCATATGTGAAGGATGCAGTAGAACCATGATTGGGAAAGTACACAATGCCAAGAGTGGCGGCGCAGTGCTGAACAAACCGTAGTATGCAGATCACACCCATATCCTCGGCGACCTACACTTCTGGTGAATGGAGTGTAGTGGACAGTGGACGCAACCATGTCACCCCAGCCAGTGGGGGTCCTTGCGGAAATGTTGCCTGTTACGCTCCACCCGTAAGCGTGAGCAGAGGGGAATGGGCCAGTGTGCGCCAGGCCAGCCTCGGGGTGTGAATAGCATGTAGCCCTGGGCGTTGTCCTCTTCCGGAAAGCCCAACGTCTCTGCCAGGGTGGCGCCTCCATACCTGCCATGAGGCTGAAGCAGTCCTCGTTAGTGGATTTGCCTGAGATCCTGTGTGCCTGCCAAACACTGGTCCACTGGACCACAAACCCGTCAGGGCCAACCCTATGCAAGCAGGCCACACTAATCTGCATCCGACACCGGCGTGTGTCATGGAGGGCGCACCACCTGCCACTGTAAGCTCCAAGCCTGAGGCCGGAGGCCCGCAACCCTTCCAGACTTTCAGACCACTGCTGTCCCCCCCGATGCTGCCCAACATTACTCCTTTCTCGTTTACATAATCTACTGGTGATCTCTGCGGCCCAGTGGGTCCCATATGTGAGATTGTGTCATGGCTCCTGAATGGCAGTGACCCCAAATCCGGGACAGCGGCCGCAGCACTTTTGATCAGTGAATTGGTATAGAAGGGGGGTTCTACCCGAGATATCCACATGGGACCTGGGTGCTAAGTAGTATATGGAAGAAGGGTCCCAGTAGAGATTGATACATTTGCTTGAATTTATTTGCAAAAATTAATTAAAACAGGCAATGTCAATTAATCACAGTGCATGAGCTATCTTATTTCGTAAGTAAAAGTGCCCCAGAAAGGGAAGGGAAGTGGGATAGCGTGATGCTGTGAAGGGGAAATAGTGAGGGAATAGAGTTGGTGACAAATCATCTATTGCAGAATTATTTCAAAATGCAATAAGGTTTCGTGGCTTCAGGTTTCTGAGCCCAAACATATGGGGATTATCATATATCCCAAAGCAATTGAATTGTTTCTGTTGACAACGAAATATTCAAAATCATAGGGGAAAGCCAACAAAAACAAAAGATGAGAGTAGCCGTCGATGTTTCGACCCCACGCTACACTTGTAGGCGTGATTGTGACCTTACATCGGGGTCTTCATCAGGACAGGGTAGTCGGCATAAGGGCACTACAATATCTGCTCATGTAGAGCAGACTTCATGGCCTTGGCCAAAATATTCTTGCTGGGCGAGCAGGCTGCATCAATTGGAATGGCTTGAATGGATAAAATCCTGCTCTTGAATATCGCTATATTCGGTGAGGATTGTGCCGCATCTGATTTGCGTTGTTATCAGCGGGAGCCTGATTGTGGCGAATAGGAAGGGTTAGGCGTGTAGTTTAGTCCACCTGAACCTCAAAAGGTCAGAGGGGTTGGGCGTTGTTATTTGATCAAAGCGGAGCGTCCGTGAAGATCGCCTCACGCGTTGCCGTATCGTGTAAGAACTGACACGGAGTTCGAGGATTTACGTCTCTCCTGACTGCAGGCTGCAGAGACGTAAATCCTCAAACTCCGTGTCAGTTCTTACACGATACGGCAACGCGCGAGGCGATCTTCACGGACGCTCCGCTTTGATCAAATAACAACGCCCAACCCCTCTGACTTTTTGAGGTTCAGGTGGACTAAACTACACGCCTAACCCTTCCTATTCGCCACAATCAGGCTCCCGCTGATAACAACGCAAATCAGATGCGGCACAATCCTCACCGAATATAGCGATATTCAAGAGCAGGATTTTATCCATTCAAGCCATTCCAATTGATGCAGCCTGCTCGCCCAGCAAGAATATTTTGGCCAAGGCCATGAAGTCTGCTCTACATGAGCAGATATTGTAGTGCCCTTATGCCGACTACCCTGTCCTGATGAAGACCCCGATGTAAGGTCACAATCACGCCTACAAGTGTAGCGTGGGGTCGAAACGTCGACGGCTACTCTCATCTTTTGTTTTTGTTGGCTTTCCCCTATGATTTTGAATATTTCGTTGTCAACAGAAACAATTCAATTGCTTTGGGATATATGATAATCCCCATATGTTTGGGCTCAGAAACCTGAAGCCACGAAACCTTATTGCATTTTGAAATAATTCTGCAATAGATGATTTGTCACCAACTCTATTCCCTCACTATTTCCCCTTCACAGCATCACGCTATCCCACTTCCCTTCCCTTTCTGGGGCACTTTTACTTACGAAATAAGATAGCTCATGCACTGTGATTAATTGACATTGCCTGTTTTAATTAATTTTTGCAAATAAATTCAAGCAAATGTATTAATCTCTACTGGGACCCTTCTTCCATATACTACTTTTGATCAGTGAGGCATAGTTCCATATGCGCATCTTGCGACACATCCTGCCACAAACCCTGCCCAATGTTGTCCAGCAAGCCGTGCTGCCACAAACCCTGTCCAATGCCATCTGGCGAGTGGTGCTCCCACAAACCCTGTCCAACATCATCCGGTGAGCCGTGGATGCGGGACCAGGACAATGTTGTGGAGGCACGGAGAGGAGTAAGAGGAAGATGCGGCTCAGTCCTGAAGAAAGCTGGGTCACAGTCAGGGAGGTGACCAAACATGTGATGCCACTGACCCTGAATTACACAGGCCGGTGGGGCCACAAACCTATGCCGGCGACACTCGGTGAATGGCCTGCACAGTCCGCTGCCTCTGGCCTACACTGCTCTCGGCCTAGGCTGTGCTCAAGTAGGCCACAGATTTGGAACTGAACTTCGAGTATGCAAAAGCAGATTATACATCATTGCACGCAAGGAGAGGCCTAAGAGGATGTTGCCTTGCAACTTGGCAGAGAGAAAAGGATCGTCATTACGGAGGTGTTCATACACTACCAACAACTGCCCTGGTGTCACTAGCGCTGTGCATCACGAGCCAAAGACACATGGCTGAGGGCCACCGTTACTGCTGTGTAAGGCCTACACTGCGGTCCAGTAGGTAAAAGAGTCATGACTTAGCAATGGCGGAGTCCATGTCAGTGTATCAGCATCATCGCAGTCTGCATCCCTACTCAGTCCCGGTGTCACTAAGTCTGTTCCCCAACATTCATGGACACTCTATGGTCGAACAGTGGTGGCGAATGAGCCTACGGACTAGGGGCAGTTTTCACCCCTATGTAGCTGATATGGAATTGGTGGTGGCAACGGGCAGTCGAATTCCACTCCGCCATCTGCTGCTTACTGATAAAATCAAACCTTTGGGTGTCTTGCCCTGGAGGACACCTTCCTCTGTCCCATGAAACACTCCAAAACATACACCTCGGACAATGATGGTTACCCGCTCAGGTTGCATGACCCATCTGACTGCACTGCTAGTCACCGTCCCGTGGCTGGGAGCCTGTGCAGGCTGCATTGCATCCGGGGCCACTAACTCTGTGCTGGTCAAGTCCGGGACCCTTTCTCCGGATACATAGGCTGGCTCATCAACACCATGACACTGTGGCCTTGCGCAGTACACAGCCTCTGGGTGCAAATGCGCCCCACCAGGGACACACACCTAAGCGATTTGAGACCGTCTTGGACGGCGCATCACCACAGGAGGCACACACCACCACCACCAGGACCACCTCCAAACGCCATATGCCAGAGTTAAAGCAGTGATCCTGACAGACTTTGTGGTTGCTCAGGCCTGTGTGGATGCCATCATCGACCTGTTACCCTGCTCAGCATTCCAGTGACTCAGTGCACTGCAGGTCATTGTCCATAGCTGATTGTGTTTTGTGCTGTGGAGCGGTTGCGCAGGTATGTCACCTCAAATAGTGTGGAGGCCCTGAGACGTTGATGGTGAAGCTGATGCAGGTCTGACAAACCCGAATGCATCTGCATCAGGAATATATCGTAGGGACACAATCTGTGACTTTTTCTGCCCATGAGCAAGCTCATCTCTAGTGTTCACAGCTCACTACACTGCGACTCATGGACACTTCTGTTTGCATGTTTGCTGTCCTCTGGACTTTATACGGATCACCCCATGTTGCTCATCAGTTGACTCGGTATTGCGTGTGTTTTCTGTTTTCGTTGCACTGGTGTTCAATGTCCAAGTGGTTGCCAACACCAGACATTCCGTGCGGAATGGCTTCAACTCACCCCACACACACCCAGCCCAGGCATCACTGTTCATGTGGCCCTGCCAATAAAGGGACTGGGCGCATGTCCCTAGCCAGTTCAACATGATCTCTGCATGTGTCCCAGTGGTCTTGTAGTATGCATGTGGTCCCTGGGACCTACAACTTTACATTGTGTGGTGTACCACGGATGCAGATATGTCACTGGAGGCAGCAGGTTGGGCGTTGGACATGTAGCTTTGTCGTCACCCACTCCATTCGTGAGGGGAGTGGCAAGGGCCATCGTACGCACAGGCACATGGGTGAGTGACTGCTAATTGCGCGTCCCTGGGCATGGTTCTTTGCTGTGCATGTAAATGTAAATGTGGTATACTTTTAAAGTGTACAGCTGCCCATCACCGGGGCGTTCCGGTGCTGTATACCGCTGGGGAACCCGTCCTGGTTTTCCCTGTGAGATGGTCCCTCCTGGGCACCTCCAAGGTGAGACCAGGCATCCCCGGTGTTGAAGGGGGCCATTGTGAAGATTAAGCAAGCTATTGCCCAGAGTTACAGAGTGGAGCCCAAGGTTAGAGTAGGTGCCGAGGTGAGAATTATCTAGTCGGGGGACATTGACCCAAGACCCTGCCGCGTTGGGAATTGAACCCTGCTCCCGGGCCGATCTCAGCTTCCGGGTCTGCCGCCTCTAACCACTGAGCCACACTTCTCCACTGTGCATGTGCATGTGCATCTGCATGTGACTCTATGGCAGTGTGGGTCTCCTTAGTGGGGTGTGGGTGGGCCCTGTAGGGTGATAGACCCCAACGTATGTGTCCTGCTTCACATTCCATGGGTTCGGCGCCCTCCCACACCTGTTGGGCCACTTCCTTTTGGCATGCTGACACATTCCATTGGGGTGCCTTGTGTGGGTGGGTGAGGTGTCGTGAGCCAGCTGTGCCTGCTGGTGCTTCCTGCTGTGTGGTTCTCCTCTGAGTATCTTGGCTGTCTGGATCCTGGTGGGGGGTTGCAGGGGATATCCATGGGCTGTTGTAGGGTATCGTGTTGAAGGTGTGGTGGTCCTCTTCGGCATCACTGATGTGTTGTATTATGTGCTCTGCTGCAGGTGTTGTGTGCCCCTCTGTGATGTGAACGGGAGGTGCGTGTTGCCTTTGTGTTGGCATATATGCTGGCGCATTGTGCTAGTTTGCATGCAGACGGTATGGCGGTGTACATTGTGACTGTTTGGGGGTGCTGGATTCCTCTGCTAGTGGGTCTGTTGCTGGTGATGTTTTGTCTCCTCCGTGACCCTGGTATTATTTTTCTGCGGTCTGCACCCCGTCTTCTAGTGGTCTGAGGGGGTTGTCGAGTTTCAGTTGGCCTCTGCGCTGGGTCAAGGTTCCTCCATGTTTCTACGTGCTTTGGCTTGATTCTGGTGTATTTTTTCTATGTTTTTTGTGGTACATTGTCCCGCCAGACTCGTGGGATTAGCAGGCCTGTAGCTGGTTTTTGCGTTCTCGTACCGCATTTTTGCGACGTTGCATTGATTTTCACGGTGACATTTGCTGCGTTATCTGGTGTCTATCGCATGCTACCGCCTTGTTGTGAATTCCACGTTGACATAGGGTTATTTTCCCGCGACAGGCTGTGATGTTGAAAGTTGCGTTACGCTACTCTTGCGGTAGTTATCACTCGTTCTTGTGAATATACCCCTCAGAATTGGGATCATGAGATTTTTTGCCGAAGGTGAGATGAAGAACCCAGATAGAGGAGGATACAGGGTCAGGAATTCATGACAAATTGAATCAAAATATAAAACACAAATGGGCCCATTAACCTCAACAGTCTTCAATAATGAAAAAGTTCTACATGTCCCTTCAGGTAAGTTTATTCCAATCCTATACTTATTTCATCAACAACAATGAATAGCAAATACATAAAATGTCAGCTGTGAATGGAGTAAGTCTTCAGAAAAGATAGAAAACGTGGCCAACAAAAACGAAACATGAAAAAAGAGATTGATGAAACCTAAAATACTGAATGGAGGGTTTTGATATCCCTACAGGTTCTATGGGGTGTGAATAGAAACAGAATACCTCCAAAGTGCCTTACATAGCAGGGCATATTCTCAAAACATGCCTAAAAAGATGTAAGTGGTCTAACTTTCAGATTTACTTCTGGGAACGCACATGACTTTCCTGATATTGTACATTTACACGCATGCATTGCAATTCGTGTACAGTTGCAACTTTTTTGTGTGCTGAGCCAAATATTTTTCAGGGTGTCCACATGTTCCTTACCATATGCTTGTAGCCATATCTAAATGCGGAATCTCCACAAAAGCAGGATTACAAAAAATCTTTACAGCATGCATTTACTCCCTACTGTGGCAATGACCTATATAAATATGACAATCGTTCATTCATTTTCATGCTTGTAGGGAAGTTTACATGTATGCCTACAAATTTGGAGATTCATGACTACTTTGTGAATGGACATATCCTAATGATTTTCTTTTCTTTTATATAATCGCGCAGAATGAATATGCATATTTATTTGTATACTCATGAGAATACAACTATCAACGATTCATACATGATATGCAAACAAGTATATCAAGTGAAAAGAATGACATCTCTCAGAAAATAGTGGAAGAAATGTTAACCATTTGCCTATTTCAATTTACCCATGAATCTTTGTGAAATGATAAGTTCTCTTTAGCAATACAAAGTATGTACTAAGGAGAGTTACTCGCAAATATTTTCAGCTTGAGGTTTTATCGCATGACATTTTGCCAAGCCTGCCGAGATCTTTGCTAGATGTTTTTTTATAATGTCACTGATGCCCTCAGAAGAATTGTTTACTAGTGAATCAGCACATCTTTTATGTTTTTCTTCACCCCTTTTCGGAATTTCTGATTGCAGAATATTTGCTTGCAGCTTTGAATTGAAAAGGCTTCACCTTGACACGGTTCGATCGCGGCCTCCATAATGAACACTCCTTTATGAGCTGGGAGCTTTTTATTATATTGTGGACTGTAAACAAGAATCCGTTTAAAGGCCAGGCATTTTCAAGTGGCCTTTACCATAAAATGAAACAAACACGTTTCAGCAAATGTCAGCTCCTTAGCATTTAAGAGTTGGAATTCTAATCAGAAGCAATCCCGCCTGTGAAAGCGCCTTCTCTTTAAAAACCAGGTCACATCCTTTTAAATTGGAATTTTAAAAACAATGGTGGCGGCTGTCACGCTCTTATTAAGGACTTGCGGGCTCCACTCCGATGTACTGTACCCTGACCTGATGGTTCATATTATAAGGTTAAAATCTTTATTGTATCCATTGTCGGGAGGGATAGTATATATATATATATAAAGATATTATGTGACATTTCAAGCAATATTATTAAGATGTCTCTCGCAACCGTCTGAGATAATACGGTGTCAGCGTAAAGTCAACCAATGTTCCCAATCCAGATGAATGAGCAACGCTGCCCGCTGCACCAGCTCAAAAAATGTCTGAGCCGCGAGGGCAGTGACTAGAAATCCCACCGCCTTCATGTTATAATGTCAGGGAAGCTTCAAGTGTACACACTGCTCTATTTGACACACCAATAGGACTTAACCATAAATATATACTTTAATACTGAACTTTATCGGAAAACATAGGTTTGCAAAATTGCACAACATCATCACTTTGTTCTTTTTAAAGTTTGTCATTCTCCTACCCATCCCAAAACTCTGACACATATGATCACAGTACTTGAGGTTAGGGCATCCTTCCCTTGTTTGCAGGGAACGGGAAGGAAAATAACAAAATGAAAAAAGACAAAGTACTAATCTGCACATTTTTAAATCCTTAGAGTAGCTTCCAGATAATGTATGCACAATAAAAGTAATTAGAAACGCAATAGCTAATAAGCAAACCATTACTTGCACTCAATTTTGACAAAAAGGTTCTTTTGATAATGGGGCAGCAAGGTCGAGGCTGGATACCAGATGTCCCCATCAAAGCTATAAAGACTGAAATGTGATTAAAACATATTTTGCCCTTACCACTAACTGTGCTATTTTCAAGTTTCACCAACTTCTACTTCTCAAGAAAAAGTTCAGTTTCCCTTCCACAAATTAACACCCTACTCTGATCAATGTCCCTCTTGTTATGGTGTGTAGATTGTAAAACGTTATGCCCCAGGCCTCTACCCTGCTCAGAATTTATGATCCTTTTCTTAGAATCTTCCCTTTTTGGAAACGTTTTGTATTATTCAGTTAACATCAAACCCCTTGTATTGCACAGAAATGACTAATGTCTTGACATAATTATTTAGAAGCTTCAGGGATGTCTTAAAAGCATCATTGTCTGCAAGACTTTTGCTCATTTTGGTGTCTATAAGTGGTTGGCGGTATTATTAAGTGCAAACATATTTCAGTGCAAATACAATTCATATTGACCTTCAGGGACCTACTTATAGATATAGCGCAGGTGTGCCAGGGGCCCTATTATGTAAAGATCACACTTTTCCTGAGAGAGTGCAGGTATGCCGAGCACAAACAGGGGAAGTGCGCTCTATTACATGGAATGTGCAGCCCCCAGGGCAACCAGGAACTCGCACAGCATTCTGTGAAAAAAGTAGCCGCTCCATGTTTCACAGTGCAGGCGGCAACCCTGCGATTTTAAGTAGGATTAGAGATCCTTTGCAGGCGGGTGCAGTGAGTGACTGCAACTGCCTTCAGGGGGATGTCTGGGGGGTCCATGGGACCCCATTCACTCCCCTCCAGAGGGCTGTCATCAAGGGGCTTACTGAGAGTGTGCCACCTTTTAGATGGGCAATGCCAGTACGCCTCCTGCCAGCTTCTTTGCCTCTCTCTGTAATATGATGCAGGCATAGATGCTACAGATTCCCCAATTTACCTAAGGCTGTGCTCCCATGCAAATGAAGGAACGCCCTCTGATTATAGCGCTGGCTCTTTATTTGCACTAGCGCTATGGTTATCACAGAAAGGGATGCACAAATGTCCACGCCCCCTCTGTAACACCAAAGTGCCCTGGAGCAGTGTAAAGTGGGTGCAAATGCCAGTTGCACCCCTGGGGCACTTTGGCAATATGGCCTCAGGTGCAAATAGGAAAAGTGTGACCTATCATGTAGAATGTGCTGGCCTCAGTGCAACCACGATATCGCGCAGCCCTGGGGGCAGCGCATTTAAGAGAAATTTGGAGCAGCTGTTTACAAGCTTCTCTGTATTTCTCTGTGCAGGCAGAACCCTGTTTGCTTTTTAAAGAGAGATTTGCGAGGATGTCTGGCGGGGTCAATAGGACTCCCCCTTCACCCCCCCCCCCCCAAGGGCTGCCATCAGAGAATTAGGAAATTATTTTCTTTGTATCCTAAAATTAAAAAAGCTTGTTGAAATCAAATGTCATACATCCCAAAGTCGATAATCTTGTCATGATTAGATACTAAATTAGCTACTTAATGAGATTTAGGATTAGGTTTCTGTTAGAAATGGGTGCCTCTATAATAAATCTATATTTTAGGGGTTCATTCAACTAATAGCCAGACAATCATGCCCAAAGCCTTTGCAATATCCTCATAGACCTTTCTAGGGTGGTAGTAGTAGTGGCTGGCTCAAGAGTATGCATTTCTATTTTCTGAGTCAAGTCTGGCCATAAGGAAACGTCCTCTACCTTGAAGAAATCTATGAAATGTACATCACAAGAATGGGGCCAGAAATGATAGCTGAAGAGGGTTCCTATATGGGCTGTGCAGATGGTAACTTTTTGTGAACAGTTTTGAGGAATGACCAATTCTCTCGCAATGTTTTTTTGAGCAAGATAAGACTACAGGCAATATGTAATGAACGGTATTAACAGGTTGACTAACTGGAGATGCTAGCAGTGAAGAATGACCAGATTAAAAACATGCAATGTTGCATAATCGGATTAAATGACCTGCAGCAAATGCAATTGCCTAAAATGTTCAACACACATTAGCTATATAGTTGGTCTCCTATGAACTTATAAGAGTACTCAAGTTAACCTATGGCCCTGTAGTGAACAGAAGGCCATTGGGTGTAATTGTGGTAAGTGGCTCTGAATACTGCAATTATGGGATGCCTCACAGTTGATTAAGGGATTAGCAGAGAGAAAATGATTAGATTCTGTTTTCATAATTTCTGGTGCACTCATCTACCCAAGAATAATTGTGTGTCCTCTAGAAGTCTTTTCTTGTATATTTGTGAGGCCACAAAATGATATGATCTCCTGCACAGACTAAATTCATACAGACATCTCATGATCTGGATAGCTATGTGAGCTGTGCTCCTTGCATGCTTCTTATGACTGCCAGGAACACCATGTGGATCCAGTCCTTCCTTAAATTCCAAGGTGGTTGTCCTTGTAGGAAGGTGGAACCTGACTACATGGTTTCCCCCACTTTTCCCCTGGTGTTTTGAAGGTTTTTGACTTAGTTTGGCTGGGATCCTGCTATTCAGGGCCCCAGCCTAGCTGCTTACTCTCTAAATTGATTGCATGTACATTAGGTACACTCCAGATTGGCTACTGGGTTACCCTTGTGAGTCCCTAGTATATGGTACCTTAGGTACCTAGGGCATAGGTACCCCAGAGGCCTACCAGGGGATGAAGCATGTATTATGCAACCCCTGGGAAGCCTTCCAAAATGGCACCACAGGACTGCTACTGCAGCCTGGGTAAGGTGGTGCATGCATCCCTTACTAAAATATCAGTCACTCCTCTGGCAGGCCTTAGCACTCCTGAAGGCAGAGTGCTTGGTTTTGTGTGAGTGGGTGCCCATGCATGAGCAGGACCCCTCTGCAGCTTTCAGAATCCATTCTCTGATGCTTTTCTGTGATGCAGCCAGACCATATAGTTTTAACTGGAGAGAGGTGTGGCGCAGCGGCCAGGGCGACTGATTCTAGACTCTGGGGATCACGGTTCGATCCCTGGCTCCGGCGGCAGCGGTCTGCCCAGCACCATGCGACTCTGGACAATAGCTCGCTTAATCTTCCCAACGGCCCCCAGCGCCGAGATACCCCTTCGGGGTGATTCGTGCGCTATACAAGTACTAGATTTACATTTTACATTTTACATTTAAGTGCATTATAACCTGGTGGTAAATGCAAACTTTGAAATGGCTGCATGGAAACATGTCGTCAAACACTGTGGAATCCTACCCACCCCTCCCGGCGGGGGTAGAATTCCACACTTCTAGAGGGAGAAGACATGTACACACTTGTCTGCCTGGTAATAGTTTAAACGAGCCCCAGCATCACAAACTGGATGCTGCCGCCACAGACACGAGTCTGGCCTCCTGCTGCTGACCGAAACTCTGGCAGAGGAGGCCTGGACAATAGCTTTCCTGTCACAGGAAGGTGTAACCACCTCCCAGACTAGCTTTAGCATATTGGGGCTGGGTGGGTGCACTCTAAGAGTGCTTTGATGTCTGCACTGGGGGCACATTTGGTGTCCCTGTGCATAGTCCAGTCCAAACCAGTTACAAGGGTTACCAGCCCCTGCTCTGGCATGAAACTGGACAAAGGAAATGGGTGTAGCCACCCTCCTTCCAAACCCACCCATAGGTGGGTCCCCAGAGTATGTCCAACCCCTTTTCTTAGTATAAGTAAGGGAACCCTGGCAACAGGACTTTAGATTACACCTGGACAAAAGTCTGATACTGAATTCTGGAACTTCAAAGCTCTACTCAAAACTAGGGGACAGAAGAATCTCCCTTGGGGTCAAGGAGTGACTTCCCTGTTCAAACAGACACCAACAAAGTATCTTGCTGGTCTGCATTTCTGAAGCTCCTGCCGGACTCCAAAGTATTTCTGACTCAGGACAGGGACTTACAGACTTCTTAGAGGCTGACACGAGATCGCAGCAAAGCTGAGACCCGCAGTCCTCACGTGTGACGTGGGACAGGAACTCCTGTTCATCGTGCACATTTGCTAGTGCATCAACTTGCCAAGCTTTTCTGAAGTTGTGCATTGGGATACTTGTAGCCCAAGCCCGAGCACTATCTACACCGAAGATTGTGGGCCTACACTCCACTAGTGTTCTGTTAGCCTGCTTCTTGCACTTCCGCTTGAGCATCCTTCGCGATCCCTGGTCCGTTGACTGGTGGGTCCCCTCATAGGTAACTCTACTTTTCCATGGACTTTTGTGGTTGATTCAGACGTGCCCTAACTCCCCACCAAAGGGTGAGTCCCTCAGATCTTGCTGGTCTGCACCGAAGCCAATCTCTGCTTTCTGCATGGGTTGCTGTTGCCAAGGCTTGTTTGGTCCAAACCGGGCACTGACACTGCAGCACTCGACATCCTTTGAAGGACAGCTCGAATGCAGTGCATGGTTGTTGTCGACGCCTCCTGGTCCTCGTGGCGGAAGAGTCAAGCTTCACCTTCTTCACCTCCAAGCACCTGACATCCGTGGGAATTCAACTATCGTGCCCCAGGTCACTGGCTAGTGACCCAGACTCTGTCCCCTCTGCTTTCAGGTTCTTCTCATCCTTGATCCAGGCTTGGATCACTCTGGACACTTTCCACTTGGACGCCAGTAGCACTTTCGCAGCAGATCGCCATTGAAATCAACGATGAAACCCGAAATCAAAAGACACCTATCCACCCGGCTTCCCTGGGTGAGGTAACTCAAGTACTCCGGTGCTCACATGGGTGTTGACTCTATAACCTCCCAGTTCTAAAGGGGTTTGCTCCAAGTCCTCTTCTATGTGTCCTTTACCCCTAAAATTCCTACCGCGACTTTCCCCTTAGAAGTTATTGGTGATTCTACCTGAGAAAGTAAGGGTCAATGAATAGGAAATGTGTGTATTAATTGACAATAGAAGATATGCCACTGGAACTGTGAGGGGATTCATATTCTTGATAGGTTATATATGTACATTGAACCTGGGAACCGGTTACTGTATGGAGAAAAGGCATTCTACCTCTGATGCGCAGAAGGAACAACTGATGCGCACTGATATATTGGATATAACCCTGCTGTAACTAGATGATACAAGAGTGCAAATGTGCCCACTATGTACCAATGACTGAATGTAATGATTCTGTTGACCCAATATGTTTTATCAGAAAACTCAATAAAAAGAATTAAAAATATAAAAAAGTTAATGTTGATCCGTGGCTGTGTTTAGACACTACAGGTGTCCCCAGTGGGTCCCCTGTGTCACTACCTTGGGTGGTTCCTGGTGGTCCTACCAGATGTGAAGGCTCTAGGCCTTATATCTATGCAAGTCGTGGTTCTTATAGCACTTTATTGATATATGGTTTGGCACGCCCCTAAGGCTCAACGTAAATTGTGCTAATTTACTGTGTTCTATTACATTTATCTAATGTACTTTTGCCTCTAGCCTCATAAAGAGACTAGTGGGATTTGTTTAGAATAAATACATATATTTTATATATATATACCTGGTGTGGTTCTCCTTTCATTTGATCATTCACAAGATTATAGACTGGTAAAACAAGCTGCTTTCCATTCCTCCAAGACTTAGCCTGAAGGCTGCTCTCCACAGCTACCACTAGGATAGCTTTCTATAAAGGTTGTCTTTAGCCTACCATCAATAAGGGTCAATTGGACTGGTGAAAAGTGTTCACTAGAATAGTGGACAGCATATGCCAGGCCAACTTCTCACTCACCCCATTCCGTAAGCTGATAAGCCCATTGATCAATTTGGAGGTGCAAAATTCCTGTGCACCTTTGATGAGACGTCAGTGTAATGGCAGATTGACTTAACTGAAGGGACCAAGGAAAGGTCAGCAGTCTCCGCCTCAGAGGGCCACTTTCAGTTACGAGTGATGCAGTTTAGAGTGCAGAATGCCCCTGATACCTTTTGGAGGTTGTTCAACTGGGTCCTAACTGGGTTGGAGGAATTTAGTAAAACCTTCCTTTCTTGAGCCCTAGATAGAATGCCCAACTCTGCCATCCCTGGAAAGAGCTTTGGTCACTGCAGTGGGATGGTCTGACTATCAAGGCCAGTAAGTGCCAACTAAGGCA
The DNA here is from genome assembly GCF_964263255.1 of Lissotriton vulgaris. Classification (NCBI taxonomy): domain Eukaryota; kingdom Metazoa; phylum Chordata; class Amphibia; order Caudata; family Salamandridae; genus Lissotriton; species Lissotriton vulgaris. Next base: position 283,025,407 of record NC_141691.1, read on the forward strand.
GGGTTAGTGGTGTACTTATGCCATCAGCTCAGTGAGCTTGGAATCCCCCTAAGACCCAGACTGAGGGGAAGGCCTACTTTGGTCTCAATGGATATTACAGGAGATTCATTAAGGAATATAGCACCAATGTTTCCCTCTTAACAGAGCTGACTTCTACTAAGAAGCCGCCCAAAAATGCGATTGACACAGACAAGTGCCAGAAAGCATTATATACCCTAAAGGAGGACATGTGCAGAGAACCGACACTCAAGGCGCCTGACTTCTCCAAAGAATTAATAGTGTGGATGGTTGTAACACAGTATAGCATTAGGGCAGTTCCTCCCATCTGAACAATGAGGATATAGAGCAGCCAGTAGCATTCATTAGCCAGAGGTTACTTCCCAGGAATAAGAGGTGGAGTACAATTGAAAGGGAGGCATTTTTAATGTTCTGAGTTCTGAAGAAGTTGAACCTATACTTTATTGGGACTAGCTTGTGAAATGGACCTTATGTTGGAATAAAGCCCTGGACTGACCAAGCCAATGCTTATGGTCTTTCCCGGTTTAGTGATGAGAACTCCCATGAAGGTGGGTCGTTTTCTGTGCTTTCTGCCGGGGGACACATCTTATACCTGACATCCTTTGTGTGGTATTTACCTAGACCTTGACTACCCTGTTTTTGCAGAATCCAATTGGCATTAGGACCCTGTGCACCTTACCCCTGCTCCACGGGGGTAAAGTTCTTGGGCTCCTTCCCTTTAACATGGTATACTTGACATATACCTAATTGGCTCATTTAATTTACTTATAGGCCCCTAGTAAATAATACCACAGGTACCCTAACCCTCTAAATTTAATGCTACAAGTAGGCTGCAGCACTACTTTATTTTGTATTTTTATTTATCAGAATTGCAAAACATAGGAGGTTGTTATGAGCCCCAATGTACCCCAATATAGACCTTTTTCCTACATTTGTCCTGCCTTGCTCCACATCACGGCGCCGGTATTGAATTTTTAACCTAGTTCTGTGCTGAATAAAGTTTGTGTGGTTTTCTTCGAAAGCTAGCCTCATTTTTTATGCATGAGGTTTCTTAGTATCATAGCAGGATTATAATCTTCTATATAATAACTCTGTACAAAAGTCACCACTATCGTCATCCATGGCTGACAGGCCCACAGTCCCATGACACATCTAGGCAGATCCCCTAAGGTTACATTTGGGTACATAAGTACCATATCTTAGCTGTGCAATCCAGAGGAGAAACTTCCCTGCTGACACAAGATGCTCAAGTCCTTGCACACAGACACTCCAGCACACAGTAGTCTGACATCCCTTGCAGGGTGTCCAACTCGAGACCAAGATGGGGTCCTTTGTTCACTCCCATCAGGTAATGGGGTTGGCTCTTTCCTTGGGGGATTCTTGGCTTTTTACATACATACATGTTAAGTACACTTAGGTACACTTAGCTACAGTTATCATCTTAGGTATATGCATTAATACTGCCACGTATCTATATGGCTGCACATATTCACTGTTTTGGCACCATAGTAGAATTCTATCATTTATTTACTCTGTTGGTGCTTGTAATTGTAGTCAGCATGTCAACGCAGCCACTCACATAAAAGGGCACATTCTCGACCAAGTTTGGACATCTAACTTGAAGATTTCTAATTTTTTGATCTCCCCTTGCACTGGGTCAGACCACTATTTTATTACATTCTCCCTCTCAAGTGTTCATTCCATCAAGCCCCAACGAATAGAGAACCATATGGCTAGAAACTGGAGAGGCGCAAACATAAACAATTTTTGCTTGCTATTGACTAAGTCACCCCATCAGAACAGGAGTCACCCTACAATCAGGCAGAAAGCATAAAGATATGGCTCGAATATGAAAGTGATAATGTTGCCCCCATGAAGAAAACCAAGATCATGAGACCTCATGACGCCCGACGCTGGTTTTACAATGACCTAAAATCAATGAAACGTGCTCTGCGTCAAGCAGAACGTAGCTGAAGATGTCACTACTCCCCAGACAAGAAGGACATATTTTTAACACAACTTAAAGAGTACAAAAAGGCTATTTTACAAACTAGGGTTGATTACTTATCTAAGAAAATTCTAAATTCAGAAAATAAGCCCAAGGATATTTTCTCCATCGTAGATGAGCTCTCCAAACAGGACAGGGTCACGTTGAAACCTGCCTCTTCACAATCCTTATGTGACTCTCTCAATTCTTATTTGATTGAGAAAATTGCCACTAATACATCTAGCATTCCTACTTGTATCTCTCCCACATTCTCTCTTCCTATATGTAAAAAGCCTCTTTTACTTAATCAAATTCCTTTGATCTCAAGGGATGCCTTCCTTGGCCTGCTCAAGTTTCCTTACTGACTGCTGCCCGCCGTACATATAACGGGAAGCCTTTCTCACTTGCTCGGACACCTCTCTCTCGCTTTTGAACAACCCTCTCAACCCGGGTATAGTCACAAACATATTTAAAGATGCAGAAATCATCTATATCTCAAAGAAACCTGGCTCTGACCCTCTGGTACTCAGCAACTATCTTCCCATTTCTCTGTTGCCTTACTCCTGCAAAATTCTATAGGCTCATGTGGTAAGCTGCCTTAACTCCATCATTGAATGCTCCCAGGTCCTCGACTGTCAACAAGCTGGCTTCAGACCCGCACATTCAACGGAGTCGGTCATTCTCACGGTCATGGACAAGCTTAGAGGGGGGCTGACAAGAACATCACCCAGGCCCTGGTACTTCTTGATGTGTCAGCAGCATTTGACACAGTCGATCACAATCTTCTGATTGACTGTGTCAGCAATGCCGGAATCCAGGGTCTTGCGCTGAAGTGGCTCCCTTCCTTTCTCAGCAACCGGTCTCAAGCGGTTCACCTTGCTACCTTCTCCTCCAAGAAAATGAAATTGACTTGTGGGGTTTCCCAGGGCTCTTCCCTCTCCCCGCTCCTTTTTTAATTTGTACTTATTACCCCATATCTGCTCCTTGAGAGAAAGGAAGGTTGGAACCTTTAATTATGCTGACGATCTCCAACTTGCATTTGATATCAATCAATCTGCATCTTCTGTGTCCAACTTCCAATCCACCAGGAAGTTTGTCAGCGAATGGATGAATCACAAGCAACTTAAGCTGAACCCTGATAAAACCAAGCTGATCTTACGGGCGGGCCAGCCAACCCGTGGAATTCCAATTTCTGGCCTCCACTCTTGGGAACCCCCCCCACTTCCAGCATGCTCTATCAAAAGTCTGGACATAGTGATAAGCAATGATTGGCAATGAGGGCACAAATTGGCTCTGTGGTCTCCTCCTGCTTCTTTCAATTATGTAGACTTATGAAGATCAGTAGATTCCTCACCACTGAAGCCCTGACCCTAGTTATCCTGGCACTGGTTATCTTCCACATTGATTATGCCAACTCATTGTATGATGGCATCCCAGCCTATCAATTATGTCAACTACAGTTGGTGCAGAACCAAGCGATTAGGTTGATCTTTCACCTGCTTAAATGGCATCATGTCAGATCTTTAAAGAAAAGCCTACACTGGCTTCCCGTGGGAAATTGCTGCACCTTCAAGCTGGGATGTACCATTTTCAAAGCTCTTTCTGGTAATAGTCTAGCATTTATTTCTTCTAGGATCCAGCGTTAGATTCCCTCTCTGGACTTACTGTCTTCCCATCTAAATCTGCTGGTCACCCCTTCTTTCAAACAAAAGAAACATGGGGGACTAAGATTTGCGGTCTTGGCCCCACAATTTTGGAACTCTCTCCCTGCGGAGCTGAGGTCTCTAACTTCTTATGCACAGTTTAGGAAACAGCCAAGACCTGGCTGTTCTCCCTTGCGTATAACTAATCAATGCCCCCTCTATTGAAGCCTCCCCCTTGACTCTAGCGCCATGAAACCGTTTGGTGTATGCGCGCTTTACAAATTCTCTTAACATAACTTATCGGTTTCTGTCTAATTGTTGTTGCAGCACACGTTTTTTATACTAGAATTGTGTTGGTTCAATAAATACTTATTGAAAATGTCTCCACCATTTATTCTGTGTATCTCTCTGAGACAAACTGAGCACAAGTGACTGAGTGAAAAGTGCTGTACTGTTTATACGATCCCTGAGGGGTCAGTGTTGTCATGCTTGAGGTTTGCCAGAAACTAGTCATTCTTTGGTAAGGTTGGGGGACTCATAGTGGCACTGTGAGCTAGCTGGTCTGCAGACTAACATATCCTCTGTGGGTGTCTGAAGTCAGTCTGAATACCAATCCCTCAGTTTAAGTAGTCTAAACAGTCAGATCCTATATAGATTTGTAGGAACTACATGACATGGCCCCCACCTTTGGTTGGGATCGTATTTAATGGTCAAATCTGAGTAGTTAATTTGTGCTTTCTCAGAGACCCCTACATTTACCCAGAGACATCTGGAGTGGGAGGGAAATCCACCACAGCTGAGTAGGTATACCCTATGTTTTGGCTGTAGGTTTAGTCAAGCTTGAAGGATTATAGTTCCCCTCATTGTGCAAAAACCCTATCTCATTTGCTTACGACTCCTCCTACAATGTCTGAGACTGCATGTGCTGGCATGAGTGCTACTAGTACAGAGGAAGCCAAACAGGACGGTGCTCTGAACATTTCAGAAAATTACAGAAATGCTCTTACTTTAAAATTAGCAGGTTATGTAGTCCCAGCATTAGGTGAAACTGTTACCTTTGTGATTGAGGCACACAAACCATTCATAATAGATGTGTTCTATTTTTTGGTTCAGTTACCACCTGAAGATGCACGCACACATATGTTTCATACCTATACTTCAGATAAATCAACAGAAGAATATTCATCATACGAGAACATAGAAGTCCCGTTAACTTACCAAGAGCATATAAATTTGTTTAAAGGCGCACTCCCTCATACCACAGAAAAAAGGGAGACTCGGCCCGCTTAGCTGAGATAGAGCAACTTGGCCAGTTCTAGCTGCTTACATTCCGCATCCAGAGATTTATACATTACCAGCAGCAGACTTATTTCCACTTCACAAAGAAATAATAAAACTTTATGCAAACACTTACACGTTAACCTACAAGGGCCACTGAAGCAGGTCAACTACAAGGTACCACAACAAAAAATCACCCCACAAACACTGAACTCGATTATGAAAAGAATGCCCACTAAATGCTATTCTGGATAGCACAGAAAATAGCACAGATTGAGGCAGTGTTTCTACACATAGGGCCGTATGAAAAACACAGAAGCTAATAATCTGCTTGGCAATGGGGATAGCTCCCCCGATGGAGGATTTTACCACTTGGGGTACAGTCTTCGCTGCAATTTATACCAGAACTCATGGTACCTCCTCAATAGCAGTCATACCAGAAGTTTTGAAACAAATGCAGAATGTGTATGGAGCAGAACCTGCCTTGGACTTAGGGATGAAAATAATAGACAGTTTTCCCCAGGTATCCATAATTATGTTAGCAAACATAAATGGAGAGACAGCAGTGGTGGATATACCCCAACGCCTGAGGGAATGCACTCCTGCACAACAGGAGCAGGATTTACCTAAAATTGTTGTAGATACCTATGCTTCACTGAATAGAGATAATTTGGAACTAGACCTGTGAAACCACAATTAATGGGTAATCCTGAAAAGGTCAACTCAAAGCAAGCACCAGATTCTTATAAAAGAAATGGGATAATAAGCAATCAAAAACAAGGATAATGCATCACAATCACAGGTGGGTCCCCTGAACAGGAACCCTCTGACAGGAAATATCACCTTAGAAACACGTTCCTCTCGTTCCTTTCAGGGTTCATCAAAAAACTTGGAGATGGAAATACACTCAGAATGCAGATCAGAAGAGTGAGCCATGCCAAGAAACACACAGCACTTCAGACTACATGATCAAACAAGAAGATAAACCTAAAAGTAAACCTCAATCTAAAAAAAGAAAGTAGTTGGCCATAAAATAGGAAAGGCCCAGGCTACTGAGAACTCAACTTCTGAACAGGGGACGGGTTCTGAAGATGCTAGACAGCGCAACAGAAGTAACAATAGCTCATTAGATCCTGATGGAATTTACAGTGACAGCAGCATTGAATGAACATATCACAGTGGAAACACCTGACACAAGGGCAAGCATCTCACATCAGTTACATGAAATAACACTCCAAAAGGAGGGGGACATACCAAGGAAAGTGAAACATCTCTTTTGGGAGATCTGACCTTTGGATACAATATCCTTTTGACTGAACAAGATTGGCCACCTGAGCTTGTTATGGACTGCTAAAAGGAGAAACTGTGGCCCTGATTCACAAAGGTACATTTAGTCTAAGTTTAGACCTGAAGTCTGAGGTTTAGACCTAAAGTCTAACTTTATTACTACTAAAGTTAGACTTTTAATCTAAGTTTAGACCAAAAGTCTAACTCAGACCTAAAGTCTAACTTTATTAGTACTAAAGTTAGAATTTTGGTCTAAGTTTAGACCAAAAGTAAGCACGAATGACTAAGCAAAAAGTAGTGTACCATTTCCACGATCCCTGAGGGGTCAGGGTTGCCATGTTTGATGGTTGCCAGAAACTATTCGGTCCTTGGTAAGGTTGTGGGGCTTATAGTGGCACTGTGAGATAGCTGGTCTACAAAACTAATATATCTTTTGGGGTGTCTGGAATCAGTCTGAGCACCAATCCCTCAGTTTATGTTTTCTAAACATGCAGATCCTAAATAGATTTGGAGGAACTACACAGCAATGTCTCACATTTCATAATAGTATTTCCAAATACAAATTTGGCAATTTATCAAAAGAAATCGATTATAATACTTGTAGAAAAAAAGGATTATTAGTTTAACAGTAATTGTGAATGGCAAGTCTTATAAATAATCAAAAAAACGACAAAAAGAGAAAAAAGGAAAAGAAAAAAAACAATCCACCTACATATAAAAACGGATTAAAATTGGTTACAATTGTCTTTCTCTTAACTCATATTTCTAACTGGAGAAGACACACAAGACAATAGATCTTACTATTGGGACTCCTTCCCAATTCTAGCAAATATTATTAAATCACTTACGGGACCCTACTCTCTTAGCTCCTCATGATTTTGTATTTAATAGAGCTTGATATGCCATTGATTTATAGTAAACAAAACAGGTGATGGACCGAGTGTGGATCAATGTCACACATTCAACCCAGTCAAAAGATCTGGGCCCAAATCCATCGTTTTTTTGCACTCCACACCACCCTGGGTTAGACAATGGCGATATACAAATCAGCTCTGACCCTGTGCCCCATGGGAACAGTCCTGTCCGAACTACAAAAGCCATGTCCTTCCCAGAACGGAATCAAGCATCCGAGGACCGGACCGGTTTCAAGGTAACACCTCTCATCAGCCCGGCTAGCTTGACTCCAGTGGTGTGGAGTGCCTGGGACCCACGTCTGAGCATCCCCAGCGCACTTATGGCGGTATTGCAAACAAAACAGGTGATGGACCGAATGTGGATCAATGTCACACATTCAACCCAGTCAAAAGATCTGGGCCCAAATCCATTGTTCTTTTGCACTCCACACCACCCTGGGTTAGACAATGGCGATATGCAAATCAGCTCTGACCCTGTGCCCCATGGGAACAGTCCAGTCCGAACTACAAAAGCCATGTCCTTCCCAGAACGGAATCAAGCATCCGAGGACCGGACCGGTTTCGAGGTAACACCTGTCATCAGCCCGGCTAGCTTGACTCCAGTGGTGTGGAGTGCCTGGGACCCACGTCTGAGCATCCCCAGCGCACTTATGGCGGTATTGCAAACAAAACAGGTGATGGACCGAATGTGGATCAATGTCACACATTCAACCCAGTCAAAATATCTGGGCCCAAATCCATTGTTTTTTTGCACTCCACACCACCCTGGGTTAGACAATGGCGATATGCAAATCAGCTCTGACCCTGTGCCCCATGGGAACAGTCCAGTCCGAACTACAAAAGCCATGTCCTTCCCAGAACGGAATCAAGCATACGAGGACCGGACCGGTTTCGAGGTAACACCTCTCATCAGCCCGGCTAGCTTGACTCCAGTGGTGTGGAGTGCCTGGGACCCACGTCTGAGCATCCCCAGCGCACTTATGGCGGTATTGCAAACAAAACAGGTGATGCACCGAATGTGGATCAATGTCACACATTCAACCCAGTCAAAAGATCTGGGCCCAAATCCATCGTTTTTTTGCACTCCACACCACCCTGGGTTAGACAATGGCGATATGCAAATCAGCTCTGACCCTGTGCCCCATGGGAACAGTCCAGTCCGAACTACAAAAGCCATGTCCTTCCCAGAACGGAATCAAGCATCCGAGGACCGGACCGGTTTCGAGGTAACACCTCTCATCAGCCCAGCTAGCTTGACTCCAGTGGTGTGGAGTGCCTGGGACCCACGTCTGAGCATCCCCAGCGCACTTATGGCGGTATTGCAAACAAAACAGGTGATGGACCGAATGTGGATCAATGTCACACATTCAACCCAGTCAAAAGATCTGGGCCCAAATCCATCGTTTTTTTGCACTCCACACCACCCTGGGTTAGACAATGGCGATATGCAAATCAGCTCTGACCCTGTGCCCCATGGGAACAGTCCAGTCCGAACTACAAAAGCCATGTCCTTCCCAGAACGGAATCAAGCATCCGAGGACCGGACCGGTTTCGAGGTAACACCTCTCATCAGCCCGGCTAGCTTGACTCCAGTGGTGTGGAGTGCCTGGGACCCACGTCTGAGCATCCCCAGCGCACTTATGGCGGTATTGCAAACAAAACAGGTGATGGACCGAATGTGGATCAATGTCACACATTCAACCCAGTCAAAAGATCTGGGCCCAAATCCATCGTTTTTTTGCACTCCACACCACCCTGGGTTAGACAATGGCGATATGCAAATCAGCTCTGACCCTGTGCCCCATGGGAACAGTCCAGTCCGAACTACAAAAGCCATGTCCTTCCCAGAACGGAATCAAGCATCCGAGGACCGGACCGGTTTCGAGGTAACACCTCTCATCAGCCCGGCTAGCTTGACTCCAGTGGTGTGGAGTGCCTGGGACCCACGTCTGAGCATCCCCAGCGCACCTATGGCGGTATTGCCCAGATCTTTGGACTGGGGTGAATGTGTGACATTGATCCACATTCGGTCCATCACCTGTTTTGTTTGCAATACCGCCATAAGTGCGCTGGGGATGCTCAGACGTGGGTCCCAGGCACTCCACACCACTGGAGTCAAGCTAGCCGGGCTGATGAGAGGTGTTACTTGCCATATATAATGATTATGCCCCTCGCTGATATACTGTTCATAATTATAGTGGCTTTTGCCCCAGAATACAATGTCTTCAGCAGGTGCAGAAACCTTTGATACGGAATGCAAATTTATGAAGAATTGCAAATTTTACTTCCCATTCAACTAAAAGTAATTATTTTTCTACTTCAACCATTACAACAGTGGCTTTTAATATTTTGGTTAGAAAAGAAATCTATAGTCTTACAAATTTGTGTTAGAAGAAATAAATCTCCCAGGGAGTTTTGATCCCTGTGGATAATAGACATTGCACAGTTGCATCCCTATTTGCCATGATTTTAGTAAACAGCTTACAATCACTGTTTAGAAGGTTCGTATTACGGAGCAGCTGCAACACGTGTTCGCGGGCAGCAGCACTTCAAATGAGTTAGGTGTGATCCCACCCGTTACTGAGCACGGGCGGGGCTGTATTCACGTACTTAAGGGCACTAATCAGCAGCAGTGGGTCGGAGATACGGTAGCACTGTCATAGAATATAAGCCCAAATAATACAGGGGGGTTTTTGAACTTACATTCACTCAAAATGTAGGTAACTGCTGGCACAAACAGACTTTCGCCAGATTGACTGCCAGTAGATACACCTGAAATCCTGGGGAGTGCATGTGGTGGCCTACAGGTAGTGTTTTAGGACATTAAAGCCTCAGATATTGTGGATAGGACGGCAGAGATATGCCGAAGGTGCGCCAAAGTCAAGCCCATCTGTGCCTGTCCGCGACCCGACCGCGACCAGCGCCAGGAACCCTGGATCTCCGCCTCGCCAACACTATGAACCAGCAGCATTCCACGCACTCAATGCAGGCGGCAACAACAACTGCAAGCTAGCTTTGCCGGCCATCACCCACGGACCTTTCAGCTGTCACCTCTGCCTTCACACCTACAGCACCGCCAGAAGCACAGACCCAGCACAACCCGACCACAAGAACACACCCGAATCGAAGACCCTGCAATGCATCCTCCTTAATGTCGGATCACTCCACAAACACGCCACCGAAATCTGGGACCTCCTCGACAGCACCACCCAGGACGTAGTGGTCCTCACTGAAAACATGGACCAACACCTCCTTGGGACCGGACATCGCCATCGCCATCCACCAAGGATACAAGATCTCCAGGAAGGACCCCCCCAACCACTCGGGAGGAGGAATCGCCATTGTCCACAAGTCCACCCTCCTCCTAAGCACACTCCCTGACGAGTCCACAGACTGGATGGAACACCTTCACTTCAAGATACTGGCCAGCCCCACCACTTCCCTTCAAGGAACTCTCATCTACCGACCCCCAGGACACTGCAGACCTTTTGCTGAATCCATCACGGACATCATCTCCTCGTAGGACATCGCATCCCCCAACTGCACCCTGCTGGGAGACCTCAACTTCCACCTCGACAATCTACTGTGCGCTTATATAGAATGGTTTTATTATATATCCTCTTTGGCCACTTACGATATATGTTTTAGGCTTTCCAACTTTATCAAAGTAGCTTTGGCTATTAGTGAGCATTTTAAAAATTCAGGCAGAGATAAAGACACTTGAGACCATGTTGCCATATTTGCTGCGGTTTTTAAGGTAGGAAAACCTTGTTTCTTTTGGCAGAAATTGTACCTTTGTGGAGGGAGCCGAATAATCAAATGATGATGAGTGCCCTGTAAAATAGACTGTAAATTTTATTAGAGGAATGTTTTATGGTCTATATTTCTCCTGCCTTTTATATAATGAGTTGGCATGTATTAACTGTTTATTTGGCTGCTTTGTATATGGTTGTTTGAAGTAATAATCCATTATGACGATTTTATGGATTTGTATGGTCCTGTTCAACATCAAATAAGTTTTAACTTGATTGATGAGATTGGTATGAATTGTTCATTTTGCTGTATAGACTACTGAACTAATAATTTGTTGTGAACGTTTTTATGAACTTTTATGGTTTTCGTTTGAAACTGAATAAAGTTGTCTTGACTTGACTTGACACATCCCATACAGGAAAGTCCGAAGCAGAATCTAATAAAATGCAAAAACCAGGATTCCTCTACTAGAAGTTCTTCAGGTGAGCGACCGCTGAGCCTGTCACAAGGCTAGGTTGCCCCCACACACTGCTGCCTGCCGCATAGCCTCCTGCTGTTGCCGCTTCCTGCCTGCTGATTTGGACGACCTAGCCGCTGCTGAGCCGCCCACCTCGAGACTCTTCCCGCCACTGCCTCCCTGCGGCCCCGCCCCCGCCAGCCCATTCGCCGCCCCGCTCCCACCATCCAGCTGCTCCTCCCTCCCGGCTCCTTACTTAATGGGACCGAGACCCAGGAGTAGGGAGCGACCGCTGAGCCTGTCACAAGGCTAAGTTGCCCCCACACACTGCTGCCTGCCTGCCGCATAGCCTCCCACTGTTGCCGCTTCCTGCCTGCTGATTCGGGTGACCCAGCCGCCGCTGAGCCGCCCACCTCGAGACTCTTCCCGCCGCTGCCTCCCTGCGGCCCCGCCCCCACCAGACCATTCGCCGCCCCGCTCCCACCACCCAGCTGCTCCTCCCTCCTGGCTCCTTACTTATGATGCCCTCAGAGTGACCGCGCAGCCCGTCTGCGCCCGTCCGTGCCTGGACCGCTGGCCCCCGAGGATGCCAGCCCACGTGACGGACCTAAGACGCCACCACCCTCAACGCACTCAAACCTGACCAGAACCCCGCCTGCTGCTGAGCAACCGCGAAACGCACCCACGGACCCTTCACCTGCAAAGCCTGCAAGTTCACCTGCATCCGGACCTGCACCGCACCCGACAAGCCGAGCACCAGCAGCAACCACCTCAAGTGCATCTTGCTCAACACCCGCTCCGTTCACAGACACGCCGTCCCCCTCTGGAACCTGCTCGACACAACATCACCTGACGTCGCCTTCCTTACAGAAACCTGGATGAACCCCTCCTCAGTGCCTGACATCGCCATCGCCATCCCGGACGGATACAAGATCACCCGGAAGGATCGCATCAACCAGACTGGAGGAGGCATCACCATTGTACACAAGAACACCATCCACATCATGAATAACCCCGACGACACCTTCACCGCCACCGAACACCTCCACTTCCAGATACACACCGATCCCAAGACCACCCTCAGAGGCACCCTCATCTACAGACCCCCGGGACCATGCACCCGATTTAGCGAAGACATCGCAGACTTCATCCGCCCGTACGCTCTCCCCTCCGCCGACTACATCCTCCTAGGGGACCTCAACTTCCACCTGGAGAACAACAAGGACAGCAACACCACCACCCTACTGGACAACCTCGCCAACCTCGGACTCAAGCAACTGGTGAACACCCCCACCCACTACGCCGGCCACAAGCTTGACCCTGTCTTCTCCTCCAGCAAGCACATCTTCTTCAGCCACTCCACCAGACTCCACTGGACTGACCACAGCTGCGTCCACTTCAGCTTCAGAAGAACAACGACCCACCACCACCCGCAACAGATTCCTCGCAAAAACTGGAGCAAGATCACCACCGAGCAGCTCACCACTTCACTCCACCAGAACCCTCCCGCCAGCACAACGGACCCCAACGAAGCAGCCAGCAACCTCACACAGTGGCTCACCAACTGCGCAAATGACCTCGCACCACTGAAGAACTCTCCCAGCAGACCCGGCAGCAAGAAACTCCAAGAAGTACTGCCGCACCCTTCAGAAAGCCTGGCACCACAGACAACATGACTGCCCTCAAGCATGCCACCCGCAAACACCACCAGCTGATCCGCACCACCAAATGTAAATGTATGTGTCTTGTAAAGCGCACTGCTGCCCTGAGGCGTCGTGGTGCTGTAGACCGCTGGGGAACCCGTCCTGGCTATCCCTGTGAGATGGTCACTACTGGGTATCTCCAAGGTGAAACCAGGCATCCCTGGCGAATGTGGGGGGCCATTGTAGAGATGAGGCAAGGTAATGCCCAGAGTTGCCGAATGTGATCCCTGGTTAGAGTAGGCACCGAGGCGCGAATTATCGAGTCCTCTGATCCTGGTCCACGACCCTGCCGCGTCAGTAATTGAACCCTAGTCCCGGGCCGTTCTCTGCTTAAGGGTCTGCCGCCTCTAACCAGTGAGCCACACAACACCAAGAAGACAGCATTCACAGAACGACTGGACAACAACGCCCACAACAGCAAGGAACTCTTCAGCATCGTCAAAGAGTTCTCCAACCCCAGGGCCGGAAACAACAACGTCACCCCCTCGCAAGACCTCTGCAACTCACTCGCCTCGTTCTTCCACCTCAAGATCAGCGCATCTACCACGCACCCAACCACCGAACCAGTGCCCCCCACCACCACCCTCTGCGCCTGGTCCCTGATCAGCACCGAAGATACCACCCGCACGATGAACACCATCCACTCCGGATCACCAACCGACCCCTGCCCCCACCACGTCTTCAACAAGGCCGACTCCATCATCGTACCCCAACTCCGGGACGTCATAAACACCTCCTTCAACACCGCCACCTTCCCGGAGACCTGGAAACACGCCGATCTCAGCGCCCTCCTGAAGAAACCAACTGCAGACCCCATCGACCTCAAGAACTACCGCCCCATCTCCCTCTTCCCTTTTCCTGCCAAAGTAATCGAGATGACCGTCAATAGACAGCTTGACGCCTTCCTCGAGAGGAACAGATCCCTCGACCCGTCGCAGTCCGGCTTTCGAGCGAGCCACAGCACCGAGACCGCCCTCATCGCAGCCACTGACGACATCAGATTCCTGCTCGACAATGGGGAAACAGCGGCCCTCATCCTCCTGGACCTCTCTGCAGCGTTTGACACTGTCTGCCACCGCACCCTAGTGCAGCGCCTCAGCAACATCGGAGTCCAAGAGAAAGCACTAGAGTGGATCATCTAGTTCTGTAGTGTAGTTCCTATATTCCCAATAGGCTCTGCGCATTGGAATAATATATTCAGCAGTGTAGACGTAGGAATGAGGTCGACTAGGTCTCTACTGACTCTTTTAGACTTAAGGTTTGCCAGCTAGCTCAGAGGTCACTAGAAACTTTCTCGAATAAACGAGGAGGAGTTTAACCTCCCTGGATAGACCAGAAGGGATTAGCTTCTGACAACCATATAACATGACAACTTTGCTCCCTCAGAATAAGAGTGTATCTCTAGAGTCGTGTGAAAACAATAGACAGCTATTTCACTCAGTCAATTGTGCGTACTTAGTTTCACCAGAGTGCAGAGAAAAGAGAGATGGGCGTTTTCAATAAAAGGTGTAATTTATTGAGCAGTCTTCTTTCTCATGCAAGAGAAATGAATTGCCATAATTGCAATACTTAATGTAAAGTAAAGTGCGTACAGTAAAAGGAGTATTATGAAATAATACTGTAGAAGCATTGATATGGTTTCTTAGCCATAAGATACTTTAAAATGGATAGAATATATACATACATATATACATTGACTAACGTACTCAACTGGTGCTTCTAAAATACGCCTACCCCGGTGTACCTGACCTAAGCCTAATACGTGGGAAGGAGTAAGTAAGTAGCAGTTTAAGTTAAGTTGATTTTGCCAAGAATCTGACTCAAGAATTCTCTTTAAGGGTTTAGTCAGCTCCGTACCTGGGTAATAGAATGCAGGAGGTCTGGTATCTCTCTTTCAGGACTCGATATCCCAGCAGACCGCGAAGGCGGCTGAGAACACCGGAGCAGGAGAAAAGACAGCGTCTCTCTCAGTGCGTCAAAAAGGAGGGGCAGCATCCGTGGGCTCTCGCATCAGCTGGGCTCTCAGGCAAGTAGATAGCTGCTCGGCTCCAAAACCACCATTGTGTGTTTGCTTAAGGCAACGTTGGTATATTTATACCTGAAAGGTGCCGGGTTTGATGTAAGGTTGGACATAAGACGTCAATAAAGATGTCACTAAGAACTTGTCGTTCTTACAGTGCCTCACAGGAGTTCTAGGACGAAATCAAAACAAAAGCAAATGGTGATTTCCCAGGTTGCTGGAGGTTTGGTTTGTTTAGAGAACTCGTTGTGCTTTCTAGGAGTCCGGGGAAGTAGCCTTGCTTAATGTGACTGCATGGGCTACAACTAAATATGGATATGATTCCTATGCCATTATAGGGATATTATTGATTATAACCGTACAAGGGCATAAAATAGAAATATCGATTTAGGTTCCTAGATAAAAACACAATACCCTCTCCACGATCTAATGTCCATCATTACTAAAACTAAGCAATAGTAAACATTTAAAGGTGCATGTGTATTCCAATCCACCCGAACATAATTTTTTTGCATTCGAAATGGTGTATGCGAAATACACGAAAATGATTATTGGTACTGTACACTTTTCAAGCAGTGTAATCATTCAGTTAAACATGCTTATATATATTAGCTGAACGATTTGCGAAAATTACACATGAAATGGCTCTTAATACAGAAAAGAAGGTCGAGACCATTCTATCACATATGAATACAGTTGCTGTAAATGTGCTAGAGGCTGAGGTAATATATTGTCCCTAGAGTTCCTAAAAATAGAAGCTCTGTTCTCTAAGAATAGTTCTACTTTAAGCAGAGTACTTGTGCCAGAAAAAGGTAAATATTTTGGAAGTTTGAAAAAAAAATAATTTTGCTTTCAGGGGAGAAAATAGTTCCAAATGTTTTCAGTAGCTTTTGTTTATCAAAGCTGAAGGCCGAATTCAGAGTTCAGGGGAACTCTGTGTGCTCGTTGCTTAAAAAGTTATTCTTTCTGTTCAGGGGAGAACATCATTTCAGACAGACTCGCAAAAATTTGGTCTACGACATCAGGTGAAAGTTCGACCAAGTTTGAAAATGCCGCAACAGTGCATTCGTGAGAATGATTGCTATCAGCGATGTCAGGATCAGCAATGCTCACAGAAGGTCATGCCTGGGTGATGCTGCTCTCATCTCGTACTTCACTGCCACCTAATTGTAGTGGTGAAGTCTCAATGAATGCCGTCATCCTAATGGGTAGCCGCTGGGGACAACACGATGCATGAGCCGTTACAGGACTTAGCAAAGTATCTGTATCCAATGGTACTGCTGATGGTAGTGTAAGACAGACGTCCAACACGCATTCTTCTCCGCATAGCATACATCGAAGCACAGGTAGGATGCAATTTTGCCAGATTGGTCTGAATGAAATAAACCAGGTCATATTCAGATCTCTTAGCCGGGCTAATCCAAGGACTTTAGTTATGCGGTCCCGATAGCGTATAGCTAGGATTGTTTCTTCCATCGTTGCTGGGGTCTTGTCTGCAACTTGGCTTCCCATATAAGAGCAGAAGGATCAAAAATAAAATTCCTGCTACGAGTCCCAAAAGTAGTGGTAGGCCGCCAAAGACAGAAGGACAAAATTGGGAAAAATGCCCTGAACTGTTTGAAGGTTGTTAACAGTCGCGAAAAAATTGTCTTAAATATATGTGGGATACCACTGGTTTCAGACATATTTAGGATTTGGCTTAGCATTTCTAACGAAATGCACGGGGCAATTTGTTGATAAAAGGGTATGTATCTCTGCCGTTGTCCTTGCAACCAGAAGATCATATGATTCTTTTGATGACATTAAAGGCACGGTTGTCTGTAAAAGAACAGACTTCATTCTGCTTAAAGGATCAATTCGAATAGAAGAGATATTCAAAGAAGGCCAAATCATCGCCTCTGTATCTGGAGTGCTGTTTGGATACAATACTTGCATACAGCAAGTGACCATGGAACTAACGCTTATAAGATAGGCTTTCCCTGGCACCATGCCACAACAGCTGTGGTCCACTATATGAATATAGCTCCCGGTAGAAAGCCATCTAAAGAATGGCTCTATTTGTGTTGCAGGTGTGCCGTGCTGGTGACATGAAAGGTTATTTGAAGTCCCCTCACAGGCCCCATGCAAATTAATACCTTTGCACAGAAGTATACCGCTTAGTGATTGTTTACAATTGTTACCACTAAGAAATACATTCTGTTTCTTTTCACTATAGCATGTGTGTGTGTAAGGCAATTTTCATGATGACTTAATGTACCCTTTACCCAACCTTTCATACTGGCCCGCTGGTATATACTCTTGGCAGTATTTAAATTGGAAAGTTGTTATCGGAATTGTAATTATTCCGTGTATTATCCATTCAATGACAGGTCTTTCTGACATTGTCAATGGTAATCTCTCAAGTTTTTCAATGCTCAGAATCGTATAGTCTGCTCCTTTTTGTGCCAAACTGATTTGTTTGTCAGTAAGGTTAAAGGTAGAGAATAATGACGTTGTGTTTATCAAACGCCATGGCACGTAGCCTGAACGCAGATTTTGCAACGTCCAGCCGAGCTGTACAATAGAATGTAATTGGGACTGACCGTGTTGTAAAATTAGTAAGTCCTGATCTATTATATCGAAAGCAGATGATACAATACTGTCCAGT
Source organism: Lissotriton vulgaris (assembly GCF_964263255.1). Taxonomy (NCBI): domain Eukaryota; kingdom Metazoa; phylum Chordata; class Amphibia; order Caudata; family Salamandridae; genus Lissotriton; species Lissotriton vulgaris. The sequence goes on from NC_141691.1 coordinate 283,043,114, forward strand.
GAATATAGTCTGGAGGACAGAGTCATTAACCCATTGTCCACAACAGAAAGTGATTTTTCCAAATTAATACGATCAATTTCTCTTTTTTTTTCCTGCTGTCTCAATTTGAGTTACTTTCCAAGCTTCGTTGTATGCAGCGTATATACCGGCCGCTATGAAACGTTTTTGACGCTGTTTGCGTGGTCCCATTATGAAATCACGCAAGTCAGCACCGTCTTTAAGTAAAGTCAAGTGTTGCTTAATTTCAGCCAGTGTGGATTTCTGTAGCCAATCAAGGCATAGTTTCCCTACACTGTATGTTGTTACTATCCCTGGATGTTGTCTCTGGGAGTATCTAGGGTCTGGTCTGGTCATTTTGAACCCCTGTATTTTGTTCTGGAATCTATCTTGACAGTTATTTGTGTCTGTTGGCCAGATCGACCACTTTTTCCAATCAGGATGTGTTCTGTTTTGGTGTAAAATATTGGATACGTCTATCTCAACATCTGTAGTGGCATTACTATCAGGTATTGGCTTTGGAATAGACGGTTTGTTTAAGTCTTTAATCTTAACTAGGCCAAGACAAGTAGTCTGTTGAATGGTGTCTTTCAAGAATATTATTTGTTCTGGGATCATGCAGGCTCTATAAATTGCTTCTAAACCTTGGACCTGCCAATTTTTTGTACCCCAGATGGTTTTCGTTTCAATGTTGTTTTTCCAGAATTCAAAACCAAATGTAATCATTTTTTCATAAAATGTTTCAGAATAAATCAATTTAGTATTTGTCAACATTGTTTTTATCCCTGTCTTATTTAACAGTTTAAAATAAAACGTTTCTGCATCACTTGTGTTAAAGCCTGAGAAGTATGGGAATTTCTCATAAAATGTTTTCGAACTGCTTTTAGGTGGAGTTGCTCAATGTTCCCATTGATTATACTTAAAAACATTTCTAGGTTGATCAGATTTATGTAAATAGTGCTGTGCAAAGTGATTGTAACAGTACATTTGTTCATAATTTGACGAACCCTGTAAGTAATCATGTTCTGTAAATTTTGCTGACATTACTAAATCTGACATAATATTATTTATGCTTTCAAAGTCCCAATCATCAGAGAATATACTTGGTTTTACAAAGTCACTTAATGAAACCTTGAACTGATGTGGATATTTCAAGAGTTCAACCGGGCCATAGATTTCGGAATCCGTTTTGTCCCAACCTACCCCACCGGGTATTGGAATGGCTGTGACATTCACTGATGATAGTTCTCTTTTCTCGATGTGAGATGACTTGTGTGGCTTTAGGACCAAGTTGATGTTCTCACTTGCTGTGTCCATTGTACTGCATTTTCCCTCAATGAATTTTCCCAAACAAAGTACCATGATGAGCCAAAGCAGGAGGAAAAGTACACCTAACACAATCCAAAATGCAATCCATGGAGAAATCAAATAGGTTTCTTTGAGTTGATGAAAGAGTTTAGTTAATTTGTCTTGAAAGTTTTTGTTGTTGGCGTTTCTTCAGGTTTGCTTGGATCTTCAGAAACGTTATCGAAATTGATGAAGTAGCCAGATGCAGTTCTGTCAATTGTTGGAATTGCTTCCGAATTTTCCTTTGCTTTTTCAGTTTTTCTTTCATTAGTGTAGTCTGAGGCTACATCGTTGTAGACAGGTGTTTCTTGATGAACTGTGGCAATTTGGGTTTCAAGAGGCACAAGTTCCATGGCATTGTTGCATAGTCCTTTTTTATTCACTGCAGGATTATCAAATGTGATTAGTCTCTCAGTTTTAACCTCTTGGATTGTAGCAAATTTTGGTGTCCTGCTATTTCTTGGGAGTCCACTGGGCCTACTACTTATTATTGGCCACACGATTGTGGTTTTACCAGGTCGATGGATACAACTCGGTTCTCCTTTTTACCAGCAAGGGGCGGTAGTACAACTGATCTGCGTACTTAGTTTCACCAGAGTGCAGAGAAAAGAGAGACGGGCGTTTTCAATAAAAGGTGTAAAAGGTGTAATTTGTTGAGCAGTCTTCTTTCTCATGCAAGAGAAATGAATTGCCATAATTGCAATACTTAATGTAAAGTAAAGTGCGTACATTAAAAGGAGTATTATGAAATAATACTGTAGAAGCATTGATATGGTTTCTTAGCCATAAGATACTTTAAAATGGGTAAAATATATACATACATATTTACATTGACTAACGTACTCAACTGGTGCTTCTAAAATACGCCTAACCCCGGTGTACCTGACGTAAGCCTAATACGTGGGAAGGAGTAAGTAAGTAGCAGTTTAAGTTAAGTTGGTTTTGCCAAGAATCTGACTCAAGAATTCTCTTTAAGGGTTTAGTCAGTGCCGTACCTGGGTAATAGAATGCAGGAGGTCTGGTATCTCTCTTTCAGGACTCGATATCCCAGCAGCCCGCAAAGGCGGCTGAGAACACGGGAGCTGGATTTCTCGGCAGGAGAAAAGACAGCGTCTCTCTCAGTGCGTCAAAAAGGAGGGGCAGCGTCCGTGGGCTCTCGCAAGAGCTGGGCTCTCGGACAAGTAGATAGCTGCTCGGCTCCAAAACCACCACCGTGTGTTTGCTAAAGGCAACGTTGGTATATTTATACCTGAAAGGTGCCGGGTTTGACGTAAGGTTGGACAGAAGACGTCAATAAAGATGTCACTAAGAACTGGCCGTTCTTACAGTGCCTCACATGAGTTCTAGGACGAAATCAAGACAAAAGCAAATGGGGATTTCCCAGGTTGCTGGAGGTTTGGTTTGTTTAGAGAACTCGTTGTGCTTTCTAGGAGTCCGGGGAAGTAGCCATGCTTAATGTGACTGCATGGGCTACAACTAAATATGGATATGATTCCTACACCATTATAGGGATATTATTGATTATAACCGTACAAGGGTATAAAATAGAAATATCTATTTAATGTTCCTAGATAAAAATACAATAGTTCCTCGCCGGAAAAACCCAGAGAGCCCGCCTCCCACCATTCAGATCCAAGGCCACCAAAGTCATCTGCGGCATACCACAAGGATCATCTCTCAGCCCAACCCTCTTCAACGTCTACATGAGCCCTCTCGCAGCCATCGCACGGAAACACAACCTCAACATCATTTCCTACGCCGACGACACCCAGCTGATCCTATCCCTCACCAACGATCCCACCACCGCCAGAACCAGCCTACACAAAGGTATGAAAGAGGTCGCTGAGTGGATGAAGAACAGCCGCCTGAAACTGAACTCAGACAAGATGGAAGTCCTCATCCTGGGATCATTGCCCTCCGCCTGGGATGACTCCTGGTGGCCCCCTGCCCTGGGCACCACTCCCAAGCCAACGGACCACGCACGCAACCTGGGCTTCATCTTGGACTCCTCCCTCTTTATTACCAGACAAGTCAACGCTGTATCACCATCATGCTTCAACACCCTGCGCATGCTCCGTAAGATCTTCCGATGGATCCCCACCGAAACCAGGAAGACGGTTACCCAGGCTCTCGTCACCAGCCAACTGGACTACGGAAACACCCTCTATGCCGGAACCACAGCCAAGCCTCAGAAAAGAATCCAGCGCATCCAGAATGCCTCCTTACGACTCGTCCTGGACGTCCCCCAACACAGCCACATCTCCGGCCACCTGAGAGACCTGCACTGGCTACCCATCAGCAAGAGGATCACGTTCAGGCTCCTCACCCACGCACACAAGGCCCTCCACGACCTGGGCCCCAAGTACCTCAACAACCGCCTGACCTTCTACGCACGCACCCGCCAGCTACGATCGACCAGCCTCGCCCTCACCGCCGTACCACGCATCCGCAAAGCCTCCGCCGGGGAAAGATCCTTCTCCTACCTGGCGGCCAAGACATGGAATTCCATCCCCATCCACCTTCGACTGACCCAGGATCACCTTTCATTCAGGAAGCGCCTCAAGACCTGGTTCTTCAAGCAGTAGCGGTCCCTCACCCCCAGCGCCTTGAGACCCTACCGGGTGAGTAGTGCGCTATACAAATGTCCATGATTGATTGATTCATTCATTCATTCATGCTCTATTCTGTGCCCTCTAGTGATATATGATGGCAAAGTCATGAACTAAATTTTGAAGGGTCCATATTGATTTAGTTTTGCTTTAATATTTGTGTAAACATTACGTACCAAGAAACAGATCCTGAATTGAATTACCACCCCCCTTTTGTTGAAGAGTGAAGATCTTGTAGAGCGGAGGGTGAGTCCTCAATAGAAGCATAATAGCTTATGAAATTATACACCACCTTATCAATTTGTATTTAACTTGGATCCCTCTAGCTCCCAGGTTTCGCACTACTCTGAGAATTTCGGATTGGATGGAGTGTGTAATCAGCACTGCCACCCCCTATGTGAAGCCTGGGATGAAATAAAATGTGCATGCTGAATATACGAGAGGATGCGAGTTGACCATCTTTCAAATGCATCTTCTGTAGTAGTATAACATATAAATTGAAAGATCTTAACCAAGCAATTATGCTTTGACATTTTAGTCTAATATTTAAGCCATTCATTTCAAATGAAACAATTTTAAACGTATTGCGAGAATTTGCATTCTATATTTCAGTTCACAATTATATGTTGCATATTTTCAATTTTTACCTCCTTTTGCACACCTCACCTGTGCTCCTCCCTTTCCCCTAACCTTACCTACCCCAACATCCCCTATAACCCAACCCATCATAGGCTCCCTTCTACCACCCCACCTCCCTTGCTCCAACCAAGTGCACTTCCCCCAACCACCCTAGCACTTAGATTGGTGATTTGACATGGCTCCCAGAGATCATCTGAAGTCCTAGAAAGCGTCACACCCAAAGTAAAACAAATAAGAAAACATAAGAAAGTCGAAACCCGCTAAAAAGAAACATTGTAATAAAAAGCAAAAATACATTAAAAGAGAAAAAGTCTAATTCTATAAAAAAAACTCATGGCCCGATGTAGGTGCCCTAATACCAGTATTAGGGTTTTTAGATGTAGGGCATGCATTTACAGAATCGGTCTTTTACCGATTCTGTATTTACCGATTCGGTAAAATTACCGAATCGGTAAATACAGACTCTGTAAAATACCGATTCTGTAAATGCAGATGTAGCTGGCACATGTTAGAGTGCCACAGGGCGTTAAGATTCGGTATTTTCCCACCCAATCCAATTGGGTGGTAAAATACCGAATACAGGTGTGCATGCACATCTGTGCATGCACACCTGTGCAATGTGACACACAGACATGCCCTTAGGGCATGTCTGTGTGCCACATGGCACACAAGTCCGGAATTGGGGTGGTAGAGGGTGTCAAAGTGACACCCCCTGCACCCTTGCAAAAATCGGTAATTACCGAATCAGTAATTACCGATTCGGTAATGACCATTGATTCCTATGGGCTTCAATGCCCATAGGAATCAAAGGGGTTTACCGATTCGGTATTTACAGAATCGGTAAATACCGATCCTTAACGATTCGGTATTTACCGAATCTGAAATACCTACACCCCCCCCTCTATTTTACCACTTCTTAATTACCGAATCGGTATGATTCGGTATTTAAGAAGTGGTAAAATGAACTTACCTACATCGGGCTCAAAGTGTCTAAAATTTACATTTACTTTCAACATACATTTGCACATTCACATCCTGCTTTTATATCCACTGTGCACTCAGGACTACTTCAAGCACTACCATTCCTGTCCTACCCTAATTTCAGTGCAGACTGCTGGATTGATTTAAAGGGTCTTGTGCTTGTTCTACTGAATGAAAAATTTGAGAGAGACCTTTAAAATGTACTATTAATTTTGATTGTTGTATGATACCAGCAAGGGCGCCCGCTTGCTGAAAGTTACTGATGAAATTCTTTCCTTTTTTATGATGAAGATGTGGACATGTCAGAAAATAATTTACAGGAGAGTACAGAGGGTTGGGATGGAGAGAGCTTTTGGAGCCAAAAGATGCTGCACCTCATCTACAACACTGCAGCAGGGTTTCACACCAGTCTGATGAATGGTACAGGCTGATATGTTATCTATAAACAACCAAATAAGAAGGCTTTAGTCTAGTATTACCTATATATTTTTAGGTATCACCTCACAAAAGCCTTTTATATCTCAACCCACCTTTAATTTTGATGTCCGTTGTTTTTAAATAGTCCATAGAGGTTTCTTCATCAAAGTTTTGAATCTGTAGTGAGTATGATTCCAGCATACAACCCACACGTTAATTTTGAAGGGTTACCTTTAGCCATGTCATTTATGGCAGAGCGCTTCCAACAGAATTTAATAGTTGAACATTAGTTAGTGAGCATTTTAAAAATTCAGGCAGAGATAAAGACACTTGAGACCATGTTGCCATATTTGCTGCGGTTTTAAGGTAGGAAAACCTTGTTTCTTTTGGCAGAAATTATAATGGTGCTTGACACTATACCCTGACTTCACAGAAGCTCTGGATGAAGTGGTGATACGATCTTTAAGCTGAGAATCCCAAGCAATGTACGTCATCATAATGTGACTTGCACTGCTCGCACCTGGTTTTCACCTGGGAAGCCACAAGTCGCACCTGTGATTACACAGACCACCTCCGTAGTGAGCAAGTAATCTTTCAACCCTAGGATAGCCGAATTCTTTCTCTTGGAAGGGTGCCTCTAAGTACTGTGCTATAATGTTTAATAGTTCAGAAAAGAGCCTCTCTCACTCCCCCTCTCTGCAGTGTTTGCTAAAACCAGCATACAAACACCTTTCTAACCCCACCTATTTAGCTTCTTAGTATACTGTGCAAGCATATACGGACTCACCAGGTGTTGTGGTGTCTTATCTATAGCATGGTAACATACACACGCTCATTCGGGATTCACAGTCTTTCCTGGAAGATTCCATCAATGTGACCATTGGGGCTGCAAGGAAAGAGCAGGTGGAGGAAGCCACATTGTAGCTGCACATATCTGCCAGTCCCAATATAATTTTAAGAAAACCAATAGAGCGGAAAAGTAGTCTCAAAATTCCAGCCATAATTGGGCGGTAATGTTGCGCTGATTGACTTATCCTGCCGGGAACAGTCATATGCCGATCAGTTAGGCACTGATGACTGCCATCTTGGATGCCTCAGGATCCGGGAGATGTCTAGCGGCGGAACATGATGGGAGCTCCCTAAGTGGCCAGGAATCTCATCCTGCACTATACCCAGGGTTTGTAAATGAAAGGCTACTAATGGGACTATAGCACTTATTATACCACTCATTAAAGTGAAACTGTAAAGCATGTCTTAGATCTGCCACTGCAGTCTGTTGTCTGCAGTGCAGATTTAATTCTCATTTCAACCTGGCAAAATAAACCTTTTTCCAGGCAAAATGTTATTTTTTTAAATATCTATGTCACACCTAGTGTAGGCCCTACAGACTCAGAGGATGGTATGCACGGTATTTAAAAATGTAGGACATGTGCACTTATGTTTTACATGTCCCAGCAGTGAAAAACACTCTAAGTCATTTTTTACTGTATCAGGGCTTCCTCTCCCACTGAGAAACACAGGGTTTACTTTAGTACACTTAATATGTGCTAACTTCAGTTTAGGACCACATTGAGAAATACTTCATCCACTCATTTGAATTACAATTTAAAATGCACTGTAATGGCAAGTTTTGATTTTAAGTTACTATTCTGAAAATGGCACTTTTTATAAATGTGTCTTTCTGCCAGTGTCCAGGGTCACATGACTGTAAATGGACCTAATCTGTTGGGATGTGTATACAATTGACATCCTCAGTACCTCTCATCAGAACACTCCTAGACCTGTGGAAGATTTGGAAGAACAACTTCCTTGCTGTCTAAAGAAGTAAGATTTCAACTGCTTGTCTTGAACCCAGGATCCCCGGAAGTTTCTGAAATGGGAACAATATATAGAGTTTAGAAACAGTAGATATTTGCACATTTCGGAAATTGGGAGTACCCATACTAGCATGAGAATTATAGGTAATTTTTCAAAATGACTACTTTTTTACACATTGTCGTTAATTTAGAAGGCAGAAATACATCGAAAGTCAATAGGTAATAACAGTTGGTCTACAATTCTGTGTTTCCCCAAGTGCCCCAATATGATTGGTACCTCACTTGTATAGGTAAGCCTAGTGCCCGCGACAGGAAAATGCCCAAAAAGAAGACGTGGAGACATCACATTTTCACAGTGAAAAATGACCCTTTTTTTGCAAAGTGCCTAGGTGTAGTTTTTTTAACCCTAGCTCTGCCAGCACCTAGGGAAACCTAGCAAACCTACACATTTTAGAAAACTAGACACCCAGGGGAATCCAGGATGGGTGACAGGACTGGTGCTCACCAAGTACTGTTACCCACAATTCCTTGCAAACCTCGAAATATGTAAAAAAAACACATTTTCCTCACATATCTGTGGTGGAAAGTTCTGGAATCTGCGTGGATCCAAAAAAATCTACCCACCCCACGTTCCCCAAGGGCTTCCAAGAAAAATGGTAACTCACTGTTGTGGTTAAGCCTAGTGCCCGTGACAGGAAACGACCCAAAACGTAACGTGGACACACCACATTTTCACAGTAAAAAATAACCCTTTTTTTGCAAAGTGACTAGCTGTAGTTTTTTAACCCTAGCTTTGCCAGAACCTAGGGAAACATAGCAAACCTATACATTTTAGAAAACTAGACACCCAGGGGAATCCAGAATGGGGTGACTAGACTGGCTCTCATCATGTTCTTTTACCCAGAATTCCTTGCAAACCTCAAAATATGTAAAAAAAACACATTTTCCTCACTTTTCTGTGGTGGAAAGTTCTGGAATCTGCATGGATCCACCAAATTCCACCTACCTCGCATTTCCCAACGTCTTCCGAGAAAAGTGGTACCTCACTTGTGTGGGTAGGCCTAGGGCCCATGACAGGAAATGACCCAAAATGCAACGTGGACACACCACATTTTCACAGTGAAAAATTACCCTTTTTTTGCAAAGAGACTAGCTGTTGTTTTTTAACCCTAGCTCTATCAGCACATAAGCAAACTCATATACTCAAAGATTGATGATCCAGGAGGCAGTATAAATTGATAGAAGGATTTAATGCAGATACTGGTGTTCCCAGTCAAGGCACAGGAGCAACTGGCAGTAAGAGAATGCAAGGACAACAAGTAGCATCATGACATCAGCAAAGAAAGAATGTTGTCTATTAAAGAGAAATGCAAGCAGAAATAAAGTATGGGAATACAACAGAAACCTAGCAAACCTATACATTTTTAAATACTAGACACTCAGGGCAATCTAGAATGGGGTGTCTGGGCTGGCTCACACCTGTTTCTGTTACCCAGAATTCCTTGCAAACCTACTAAATTGTCAAAAAAATCAAATTTACCTCACATTTCTGTGGTGGAAAGTTCTGGAATCTGCGTGGATTAACAAAAGTCAACCCACCCCATATTCCCCAACGTTTTTTCAGAAAAATGATACCTTACTTGCGTGGGTGGGTCAAGTACCCGGGACAGGCAAGGGCCCAAAACATATTGAGGCGACATCAAAATTACCTATCGCAAACCAACCTGGTTTTGCAAGGGGGAGTCTTGCTTGTTTTTGGCCCGGGGTTCAGAGGACATCTAGGGAAATCTATCAAACCCACACATTTCTGAAAACTAGACACCCGGGGATGTTCAGTGAGGTATGGCTAGCATGGGTACCCCAACATTCTAGTACCCAGAATCCCCTGCAAACATCAGATTTAGCTGAATAAATCACTTTTTTCTCAAATGTCTGCGTGGGAAAGTTCTGGAATCTGCGTGGATCCACAAATTTGCTACCATCCAGCCTTCCTCTTGGTCTCTCAATAAAAATGGTACCTCACTCGCATGGGTTGGTCAAGGACCCATGAGAGGCAAGGGCCCGAAACCTATTGAAGCGACATCAAAATTCACTATCACAAAGCAACCTGGTTTTGCAAGGGGTGTCCCATGAGTTTTTGGCCCCAGGCTCGACGGCCATCTAGGGAAACACACCAAACCCACACATTTCCGGAAACTAGACACCCTTGGGGAGTCCAGCAAGGTATGGCTTACGTGGGTCCCCCAACATTCTCCTACCAAGAATCCCCTCCAAACCTCAAATGTATCTGAAAAATTCACTTTTTTCTCAAATTTTTGCGTGGGAAAGTTCTGGAATCTGCGTGGATCCACAAATTTCCTCCCAACAAGGGGTTAGTACCCGCATTTGATAACGGCTATGCGCTGAATGATTGGTCACGCTTTCAAAACTAGTCAAGAGGTAAGCATGGGAGAAAGGGCGATAGGTTGTGTGGAGGCTATTATGCACCAAGGAACTGGTGAGGTTAAAAAACTTCTTGATACTTTGTCTGTGTTCCCTTTCACGTTATGTGGGCGAAATTGATGAAGGGCTATAACGTATGTCTTCAGCAGCATGCAAGAGGATACGCTTGTAAAGTGAGAATGTAGATGGAAGGTCTTGTCCCTTTCGTGGATTTTATTTGAATTTAACATCTGTCATCAACTCCCTGGTAGGTATAAGAAAATAGGGCCTCTTCGTTGATTGAATATAGAAGAGGCTGTATAATAAGGTTTGTTAGAATCCGTGGTAAAATTTAACTTGTCAATTTTTTAGATATATGATTACAGGACGCCATAATATTATTATTTGAAGTAACGTGGGAAGTATTCCTTCTTATGAGGGATCGATACATTTAACAAGGATAGAAATAAAAAGGTATAATTTTTTCTCTTGAGTCTCTCTATTCTATTAACTTCAAAAGCAGTGTGGAATGCTGTAAAAATGGGTGCTCTTTCTTAGGTGGTGGAGCCAAAAACCCCTCCTGGCGGGAGTGGATAGTTTGGAATCCATAAATAATTCCAAGGACTACAGAATTTATACATGTTGGTCCAATAAAACTAAATAGGTAATTTTCCTTTACCCTACGACCCTATTAGATATATAGATACAACTATAGGGCTGGAAAATTAGTGTAAAGGATCCAGGGACATGATATGTTTCATACATATGGCCAAGAGATAGGGTTATTTCCCCACTGTGATACAATGAATAAGAATCTAGGGACTGTTTGCTGGTAGAAATGTGTGTCCTTGTATTGTTAATAAATATTATAAGACATGGCAATGATCTCGTGAAAAGGAATAAACGAGAACAATTCTATATGTCTCACTTTAACACATACAGAACTGGTTTGAATAACAAAGAAGAGTGGGAAAGATTAATTATTTAATATGTGATGTACCACGTAGAAGTAGGTAAAACCTTGCACAGGATAACTGTTGGAGTTAGTGGATGTATGTACATGAAAACAGAGTTAAAACATGCATAAAGATGACTTATATGCATTTCTAGGTGAACATCGACAATAGGGGAATTGAGTAAAGATGTACCCAGAATGTTGATCAATATACCATAAGATAATGAGTTCTGTATTTGTCCGTATAATATTGTAAAGATATGATATTATGATTATGCAATGTGATTGTTCAGTAGAAAACCACATTTAATACATTCAGTTCCTCTAAAAAAATTCTTTTTTTTAAAAATGATGCATCTGATAACTTTTATGTTAATACAAGAAATACGCATCTATTATGCAAATTGTTACATTTTTAAAGAGAGATGCCGTGTTATTCTATCAAGGAGAAAATCAATATTGTAATGACGGGAGGGCAATACATTTGGTCATAAAAACAAATGACGACCGAATGGGAACATATACTAGAGATTAGGCACATCGAATACACCTTAAGATGGCCGCCACAGAACACGATTGTGTCCCAATATCAGTAATAGGGAATGTTCTGAATATCTATTGCCCTGCAGACCGTGTTAAATACAGTACGGTAAAATTAACAAATTAATATTTGGTATTAAAAATAATCGTGAAGAAATTAAGTCCACACGAGAAAGTAGATCCAATATTTAAGTTCCGGGTCGCCATACTTCACGTGAGGATAAATAAGGAACTGTCCCGGAAGTATTCCTTTCCGAGTCACTTCCGGAATTGGACGCTTGGAGCAGGGAGGCCATATCGTAACCCACAGGTACGATCTTAGGAATGCGGTAAATTGATATATAAAAAGCGCCTTTAAGGCTTCTGAACTAACGTAATAGGCGAACAGATTAAGCCTGATAGATGTCCGCCTATTGAAACAAACTAACTTTCCGCAGCCGCACTATATGATATGTATAAGATGTAACAACGAGCAATATTAGAACAGCATAATAACTACTGCGTGTATTATGGTTTACTTTAATCCATATGCCTTATATAATACGCAAGCAGTATCTGAATAACAAAATATTGTTGCGGATTATGCAGAATAGTCAAATAATGAATGGTAAAACATCTGAATGTTGAATACACGACCCATAACACTTATAACATTCAGCAAGCCAGCTATCTCTAACGAGATTGTTACTTGCCAAAGTGCAAAACGAGCACAATAATATACCAATATTCAAAGACTCGTGTAAAGATTTAATTGTGCAGGCAAACGGTTTAGAAGTTTGACAACCATCCGCATTTTAATCCTAGATCCGACAAAGCCATCTCTTATTGAAGGAGACTCCCATACAACATTATACGGCAAATTGAGAATCATATATATTGTATGAGCAACATTAGGATCTTGGGGTAAGTGTAAAAAAACATGTAATGTGTTTTTTGCTTATAAATTTTAATAACGTAGCTTTTTTCTAGAATGGTCTATTCTTCTTCCAACAGACCCATAATACACTGAATAGTCCGCCTCCATCTGTAACTTAACACACAAGAGTGTGGCTCCAAGCGTACAGTGGTAATTAATTACACCACACAGAGAATCGAATAATAAGGTAATTATATTCTTACAAAAGGCATGTATAAAACTAGCGCAGCCTTTCTGATTGGTTTAATATTTATTAAAAGCCTATTTACTTTCAAAGTTATTATTAAATTAGCCAGAGGATATATCCAATACTGATGGAATTTTTAAATTAAAGAATCAGACTCCGTAATATATCTAATCAGGTAATAATGCCCTGATATAATTTTTTTTTTTTTATTAAAGCCACATGAGTGAAAATAATTCTACCCTTAAGGGAGATATCTAAAGAACTTTGTGGGGTCAACTTATTTTTCTAAAAATGTAATTAATTGATATTAAGATGACAAAAAACTGTTTATGATCAATGCAGGTGCGTTATAATAGGTTTCATTAAGTGGGTAGATAAGACAAAGTGAGATCTATCAGTGTTGAAATGTTGTATAGATTGTAAATAGGATCCACAGATTGCATTAGGTATCTAAAAATGTTTACATTTGTTTTGGTCTAGATTTTAAAATGTTTTTGTCCTGATGAAGGTGGAAAAAGACAAACTGTACACGGAAATGCTGCGTCGACTGTTTTTTAAGAATTAATGTTTTTATATGATTACAGAAATGAAATTGTTTTAGATTGTAACCCATTGGGAGGCTTTTTATTTCCAAAATAAAAAAGTGTTTTATACTTTATTCTAGATGTGATTTATAGTGCACTGTGAGATCACCAACATTGTTAGATACATACATAGAGAGAGAGTGAGTGGCAGTACTCCAAGGAAAATAGGTGAATTGAAGGTCGCCTCATGACAGGGTCTTTCAGTACTTTGGTGTGTCCTTGTATTGTACCTTTAACTCTCTATGTATTATCCCTCTGTTTTTTGACTTTCTATTAGACTGTCTTTTCTCCTTTTTTCTAAATCTTTTGTGTTTATACTATTATGAGCATACAATAAGCTCTAAAGGCCTATTTTCTTAAGATAGGATGGATTTCAAAAATCAGTAAGGATGTTAAAAAATAGGGAAATAGTGCAATTACTATTAGGAAACTGTTAATTATAAAATTGTTGATAAAAAAACATGGGTATGTATAGAAGAATTAGAAGAATTGATTTGTTCTTTCTATGTTTCCCTAACTGATAACTGACATCGAGAGAGCTATCAAAGTCTTGAAAAAGATGGTCTAATTCTGTTATTGCCATCGAAACGCGTCAACGCAACTTGTAACACAATTCGATGTTTAACTGGTCCTATAGATACGGATGGAGGAACAAGTATCAAGTTCCAGACAATATTATTTCATATACAAATGTGTTTTAATTCATGACAAATTGGAGTGTCTAATGTTTTCTCTCAGGGAGTGTAATATAGTGGCAGTATATTGAGGTTTCCAGTGTGTTTCCATGAACTCTTGTTTTTGAAATATTGATAAGGTATTTGGTGCAAGGATGCAAATGCTTTTATGTATAAAGAAAAACCTTATTTCATTATTAAATATTTTTAATACACTTTGTACTGATTCATTTATTTGATGTTCTTATTTAGTTCAATGTTTGGGCTTCTACTTTTTCTGCTCTCTCTTTCTTTACTTTTGTGATTTGCTGGATAACATATGATGTGTGAATAATTTGTTTTTAGTCTTAGTTGAATCCAAGGAAAAACCTCTGTTTTACTTACCTTGAGTACCCCATTGTCTTTGAAGTAGTTAAGGGGTCCCCCCCCTCTACTTTACAGTATACAGTTGTATTAACCAGAGATTTCACAAAAATGAAATGCACTGTTAATAATTGAAAGGATGAGAAACTGTACCATTGACTCACAGCTTGTGAGCTGTAAAGCCACGACAAGGCACCAACCACTTTATACGCCTTTCATACAAATGACACATACAAATCCATTCACACCGCCAGCCGTGGGCCCAGCACATTACAACACTCACACCATCAGACAGCCCCATTCAAGGGCCCATCACTTTAACATGCACACATTCCTGACACTGCAACCACACCAGCTCATGGATTGCGAGGAGTGGCGTTTGGCTAGCAGTGTGTGTAGTAACCAGCAGCAAGTCACTACTCACACACCACCAGCCAAGCGCCAGTCCATTCCCACCACCAGCCGAGTGCCAGTCCATGCACACTGCCAGCCAAGCGCCAGTCCACGCACACCACCAGCCAAGCAACAGTCCACGCACACCGCCAGCCAAGTGCCAACCTGACCCCAAACAGTCACAGGTGAAGTGCTTTCATCATGGTTGGTAGTCAGAATGTAGACATCTGTCCTGACTGAAAACTTCACAGGTAGAAGTTCCTCGCAATGCAATGCACTGCACTGTCCTCGCACAAGCTTTTGACCAACAATTTATTTTGGGAAACCTTTATGGTTAGAGCAGATTGTGCCACAAGCAACAGTGTCCACTTTGGACAATTCCCTGAACTACTGCACACCAGTGTAGAAGTTATCTACATATTAGTGATGACCTTTGTTAAAAAAGTCTTCTACCAAGTACCCACATATTTTCTCAGTCACTCCAAAAGTGGATGGAGAACCAGGGGTGTGAATCCTGGATTCCGTACCAGTGTACACCCTGAAATTAGAGACATATCCAGTCCGACTGTCACACAGCATATACAGCCTAATCCCACAGCATGCCCTCTTACTAGGAATGTATTGCCTAAAAACCAAGCGCCCTTGAACAAGACCAGGGACTCATCCACTGCTATTTCTTTCCCTGGAGCATAGAGCTAAAAAAATCGATCTACAAAGTGATCAATGACAGCTTCATCAACAACATCACAGGCTTCATGTACCCCTAGCCTTAGACTCCAAGGAGTAGATCTTCCAAAATGTCCACATCGACGAACTCAGTGACAACAACACTGCACACCTCCTCAACAGTATAAGCAGCCTCATATTGTCCTAGATCATCCACGACCCTGCACACAGCTCAGGCCACAAGCTAGACCCAATTTTTACCTTCAGCAACTGGGTCAAATACAACAATGTCACAAAACTCCCATGGCCTGATCACTCCATCGTCCACTTTAGCATTTCCAGCCCCCTCTACCAAGGTGACTAACGTCCCTACCGGCAGAGGAACAAAATCTCAAAAACAAATTGGGCCAACGCCCTCAACACCTCCAACCCTGCTACTGTGAATAAGACTGCGGTGTTCCAACTGTTTCCCCCACCTACCATTGAAAAGACTACACTCTGCGCCCTTTCACTTGCCCATACTTCCTGCATCTACCAAAGCAGAAAAGGAGGATGCTCCTTCTCCCACATCGTAGCAAAGACCTAGAACAACCTCCAAATGCACTTACAGACCATCACCTCACTTTTGGAATTCCGAATCGCCCTCAAGGCTTGGCTGTTTGAATACACTTCCAGGGCCTGCAAACACCTAGATACCTTATCGAGTGATTAGCCGTAATGTTTAAATCCTGATTGATTAACTGATTGATTGGTTAAGACAGTGTTAAGTTTAACTTAATCGAATAGTAAACTTTGTACCTTGGACCCATGTTTCCTGGCTTAGGTTTGTCTTTTACATCTTAGTAAACTAGACCCTCAGCTCATTGGATGCTGTCAGTGAAACAAAACTAGTGATTCACAAAGATTTAGTTAAAGTTTGATTAGCGTGGCTAGCAATATCTTAAACTATTTGTGTACGTTTGCCCTTCAGCTCCTCAATCATTATTTTATGCCTCAATGTGTAATGTCAATGATGGTTATATATTTAACCTCCAGACTAAAATTGACATTTTAATGAATCTCACTTTGTATTCCGTTTTTGATTTTCAAACCTACATTAAATGTTACTATAATTATTATTGGCTATCACTTCTTAAAAGAAATATTGAACCCAGCCTGTAGCTGCTCTCACTCAATGTGATATGGGCTTGAGTTATGGTTAGAAGAGACATCAAAGCCGTCCCGTAGCTCTGGGGCTTTGAAGGTGAAGGCAAATTATCGCAAACCGAGTAAGATGAAAGTCTGATGCTCATTTAATTTCTATATGCCATTGAGATATTCAATAAAACCTTTTCAACAGGGAACATTTTTCATTAAAATGAATAGAATTTGGATTATCGTGTTGAAATTGAGGCAAGATACTTAGGGGCAGATTTACAAGGCCCTTGCGCCACTTTTGCGTCATTTTTCCCATGTTAAAAATGACGCAAAAGTGGCGCAAGTGCCTTGTAAATAAGCCCCTTACTTTTTTAAAGTGTTTAATTGAGTAGAAAACATTTTCGTGATTTAAAACAATTAAAAATGTTGAATACAAACATATTTTGTATTCATCCGTAACAAGTAAATGATATTTAGTAGAATAACTCTGTACCAGAGTTTGCAGTTCCAGTGGACCTACTTTATAAGGCAGTTGACCTAATAGAATAAATAGATGAAATCCATATATGGATGTAAGGTGTTTTTTTCTTATAGTCTAATATGGTATGCCAAGTCAGGTAATAAGGGGTCATCTGTGCTAAGGCGGTTTGCCATCACCTAGAACATTACATTTCATTATATCTCTGTATCAACAGATTCTTTGAAAGTAGTCAAATACTCCCCGTCCCTTTACCTTTCCACAATTAAATTATATTCCATATTCAGACCGGCTCATGAATTATTATTATGTTAGCTTTCACATTGCATGGGATTTATTAAGTTGTCTATAGTTGTTTATTAAAGGAAAGCTCTATTGCTTTCAGTGTGTCTCCTGGGTGCAATGTGCACGCATTCAGCACATCTACAAAATGCAATCTAGTTGATGCATGAGACGTCAGAACCGTGGGCCCTGTGCACGTGCGCCTGTCTTATGTTGCTGTCAAGACGAGGAAACGCTGACTGCAGCCCGGAGACGGGCCAGGCGCATGTTCAGTGCAAGTGCGGCTAATTGTTACTATTTGTTCATTTTTTCATAACACGAATATTGCATTTCCCCCCAAAGCGCGAAGGTTGAATGCGAGCCTCCTAAGGCCAGTCAACTGGCTGCAGTGCTAGGGCACCAATCGATACAATCCTGCTGCCTCAAGCAGGAAACAGCCTGACCAATTAATGTGCAAAGGGCCGCAAGCATCTGTCCCCTTCAGTGCACCGCCATCATGTCCTGCTTGATCTACTACAGTATACATTTCTTCGTTATTAATCAGACATCAACACTTTTTGCGCGATTTGCATACATGTGTGGCTGTGCATATTCGTTCTCTACAATCTGCTCAGTTCCGCTGGACAAATCCTTAAAAAAAATCTTAAAAGATTCGACAGACAAACTTCACCTTGGAAGAGTCGCGCGTGGACTTTAGCTTACATCGGTGTATTGAACACAAGTACCGTTTTTCTGGAATTCGCAAAGAACGTCAGAACTACTCCCGGAAACTGCAACTGTCACAGCTTCACAAGACAACTCAAATGTTTAACTACATAGCGCATGGAAATGTAACGTGTGTTTTACTGCATACAGAGACAGAAAATCGTATCTGAACAAAAACTTTTTTCTGCTCCACCCCAAATTGAATGAAATGGAATGAAAGAATGAAACGGACCTATTCAGCAAACAGCGATGTCAAAAGAAATTATAATAATCCTGGATTTGAATGGTAGTGCAAATGAGAATGTAGAAGTGAAAAATAGATGTGAGGTGCCAGGTTTTATGGAAGGCAAAAGGAAGGAAGTTAGTTCGATTGTTCAGCCATGTCATATGTGTAAGGCCCATCTCCAGTTTAATCATAGTGGATCTTAGGGACAGCTGCAAGCAGGAGAGTACTGATGCTGAACTGCATGAAGGAAGCACTGATAGAGCACCTTTGCAATAACAGTTGATTGTGCCACACAACAAAGTAGCCTTTCAAACCTATCTCAGGCCTCTGCCATTGCAGGGCCTGTGCGCTCAGCATTAGTGCTGCTGTGACGCGGCACCTAAGTGCGAGCCATGTCTGTGACCACCCTTTTACTACATGTCAGTCACTCCTAAGTGGGGCCTATGAGCAGTGTGCATTGTAGGTAAAAGATAGGACATGTACCTTAAGTGTGGAACATGTCCTGGTAGTGCCAAACAGCCATTTTGGTGTCTCCCTACTGTGGGGCTGCCATCCCTTAGGAATGCATTGGGGCTTCCCTGATAATTGTTTCAGTGGTAATTCCTGATATGAGAGAAGCATCGTGGTCAAGTTTAGTATATTTGGAATTGTAATAATATATGCTGCACAATGGTGTGCGCAGGTTTATTATAACTATTTTAGAAATATCACTTTTAGAAGTTAGCATTTCTGTGTGCTATTGATTAAAAGCAGCGAATCTCCTAAGACCATCAATGCTGCCGGCGCAAAACACCTTTATTTCACCTTACGATTATCTATCAAAATAACGAGGCAGGCGCTGGCACTAGAAGGCAAGAAACAGGTTTATTACTCCAGAGGAGAACACATCACTTCAGACACCGGGATGTCGTCAGGAGATGCTCTAATTGCATCTCTCTGGTTCGGTCTTTTATACACATTGCACCAGTGTATTAGCATGGTAAAACATCCTTGGAATCCCCGCCTCAGGCAGGTTCTCACACAAACCCAGCAGCAATCATCCCCTCACCCAGGTCCAACAGATGGCTGTTATCTCGCAGCTGGACATTCCAACAGGATCTAAAAACACGTGGGATCAGTCAGATCTAAGGGTTTGTGTCATTGATTAAATCAGGCCCCTTTGTCAGTGAAACAAGCCCTGCCGTGTGTGGGTAATAAACCATGTCCACAGGGGTCGGTTAGTGCCTGGGACCGGATTGAGTGACCAGGTGCAGTGACGGAGGTTATCAAAAGGGCTTGCCCGTGCGTGGAGGATGAAAGGACAAACTGATTTGTTATGATGACAAGGTTTCACAACCCCAGTACATTTGTTCAGGCTTAGTCAGAGTGCTGGGGGATGATAGCGAGGTCGGGGTGACACATAGGTGACCAGCAGAGCACGAAATGGCCGCGTTGTCTAAAATGGTTGCAGCTTACGCGCACGCAGAGGCTCTCGTTAGGCAAGATGGCGCAGGCAATGTACATGTTTGTCGTTTTACTTTCCACAGTCCTCCCTTTGAACATAACTTAGCCAGCTTGCTAGTCTATTTCAATGTCCATAATGTCCTGTATCTCTTGTTCATACACCACTCTCATTTTCGTTAGCTGAGTGTCCATAGTCTTAGGCCCCAAGGTACTTATGTAAAGGGAACACTAAGGTGGCATACAGTGTACAGCCAAACAACAACCATATATTGTCAGTACTGGGACCAAGAGAAACATTGATATTTTCCAACCCCAGTCCTTCAAGATGCCTCATAGCTAAACGTGTAGTTGGGCTGATCATTGTAGTCTTTGGTGGCATACAGGTTGTACATGCAGATACACAGACAGTAGGAGAAGAAGATCACTATCAGTACAAACAGCATTGTCAATAACTTATGCAGTGAGTGTAACAAACTGGGAGATGGTGTATACAAAAAGGTATTTGCTGTACCACAGTTTAAACTTGGTGATGAGCACAATTCCTAGATGAGGCAATAAATTCTTTGTAACACAAAAACTAGTTTATCATACTAATTGTTTTGTAGGATAGGGACCATTACGTGCACTTTTGAAAACTGGACTGTGGGGGGGGGGGAGGGGGCAAAACTAATAAGTATATTCATGATGGCAACTGGCGTTATATAATCCTTGTGATACACAGTTTACTCTTTCTTCCATATGGTATGACATCCCTATGCTATTATTAATACAATATATTTGAAAGCAACAGGGGCACCCAATCAAGTCAGCAAGGGACCTTGGGAGTAGACTCTTTTTAAACAACAGTGGTCCCTTACAAGCAGAAGAATAAAATTAAATAAATATAGACACAGTCGTTTCTATATTGGTGTGACATGTCCAGCGTGTAGGTGGGCTAGAGCCTTCACCAGCGTCAGAGTTATCAGATGACTCCGCTGATGTATCTGAAAAGCCCACAAGTGTGTTCCGTCTGTTACAACGGCCCCAAGGTTTCGGATTCTGTGGATTGTTATTGTAGTTACGATTAGTGTAAAAGTCTTTGTGGAGGTATGGGTATGCCCTCTCCTGGGTAAATTACTTGATGTCTTTCTTGACTTTCTTTGATTTTTTGTTCTGTTCAATGCAGTGAAATTCTTGTACAGTTTTTTCAACTTTTTCTAGTTTTTTTGGCCTCAGGTACGCTATTTGTATCATGGATTTGTTTCTCCATATCCTTAATGATCTCCCCCAGTTTCTTAAGTTCTTCTGTAGATGTTTCAATTCCTAGGACTAGCCAGTGCCTGGAGCATGTTGTCCCTATATAGCTGAAACTAGAGATATATTTAGGGTTATCTGTGAAAACCCCAGGTATGTTTCTCACTTGTAGACCCAAAGCTATGGTTTGGATTTAAGATACTCTGTTAGCATGAGTAGCATTAATTCAAGACGTGCACATTTTTTCTTCTGTTTTTCTAAATCTTCTGAGAGATTAGTGCTACTGACTAGTGGCGTGTCTTCTGAGCCTGTGAATAGTGAAGGGCCCTCACAAATCTTCTTGATGTACTCATCCGAGTATAGTGGTGTCTGATCTGAAATACCAAAGTGTCTGTGTTAGTGGAGGGATAGGAAAGGTGAATGTAAGAGTGGTAAAAGGGTTGACCCACTTGTAAAAGTGGAAGGCGTAAAGCCCTTGCAATTCTGCGATTGCACTAAATATATTTGAAAGCAACAAGGGCAACCAAACAAGTCAGCAAGGGACCTTGGGAGTAGACTCTTTTTAAACAACAGTGGTCCCTTACAAGCAAAAGAATAAAATTAAATAAATATAGACACAGTCGTTTCTATATTGGTGTGAAATGTCCAGCCGGACAGAGGTCAAATATTTAGTTTAGAGTAGTAGCGACAAATTCATCAACAATTCACAAAGTGGTGTTGTGATCTTATCTAGGACCCTAATTAAATATTCCCGATTTATGTCCTTATGTGGTTATAACAAATCATACCCTTATAAAGGCATAAGAATCAAATCCATATTTAGTAATAGCCAATGCAAACCAAATACGGCAAGGCTACTTCCTTAGACTCCTAGAGAGCACAACAAGTTCTTTCAACAAACCAAACCTCCAGCAACCTGGGAATTCCCCATGCTTTTGTTTTGATTTGTCCTAAAACTCCTGTGAGCACTGAAAGAATGGCCAGTTCTTAGTGACATCTTTTATTGACGTCTTATGTCGAACCTTACGTCAAACACAGCACCTTCCAGGTATAAATATACCAGCGTTTGCCTTAAGCATCACACGGTGGTGTGGAGCAGAGCGGCTATCTACTTATCCGAAGCCCAGCTGATGCGACTGCCGAAGGAAGCCACCCCTCCCATGTGACGCACCGAGAAAGATGCAGTCTTTTTCTCCTGCCGAGAAAATCCAGCTCCAGTGTTTCCAGTCACCCTTGCGGGTTACTGGGAGATCGAGTCCTGAGAGCGAGATACAAGACCTCCTCCATTCTAAAACCAAGGTACGGAGCTGATTAGACCCTTAGAGAATTCTTGAGTCAGATTTTTGGCTAAAACTAACTTAACTTAAACTGCAGCTCATTTACTCCCTCCCACATACTAGGCTTAGGTTAGGTACACCGGGGTAGGCGTATTTAGAAGCACCAATTGAGTACGTTTAGTCAAACTATTATCATTGTATGTAACTGTATATATTTTATACCTTTTAAGTATCATATGGCTCAGAAACCATATCAATGCTTTTACAGCATTATTTCATAATACTCCGTTTACTGTACGCCCTTTACTTTATAACAAGTATTGCAATTGTGGCAATTCATTTCTCTTGCATGAGGAAGAAGACTGCTCAATAAATAACACCTTTTATTGAAAACGCCCGTCTCTCTATTTCTCTGCACTCTGGTGAAACTTTATATGCACAATTGACTGAGTGAAATAGCTATCTATTGTTTTCACACGACTCTGGAGATATACTCCTTATTCTGGGGAAGCAAAGTTGTCATGTTTATGCGGTTGTCAGAAGCTAAATCCCTTCTTGTCTAAACAGGGAAGTTCACTCCTCCCTGTTCATTTGAGAAAGTTTCTAGTGACCTCTGAGCTAGCTGGCAAACCTAAATTAAGTCTAACATATTCAATAGAGACCTAGTCGACCTCAGTCCTACGTCTAAACTATTGTTTATGTTATTCCAATGCGCAGAGCCTATTGGGAAAATAGGAACAGTGGGGCACACGCCTGTACCCTACTAAAACAAACACAAAAAGTGAAACACACAGGGCTTTTAGGCAAAAGCTTACGGTTCTGTAAATATCACAATTTCAATAGTAGAACAGAGAATTTCAGACCCCTTTACATGTACCATGTGTCATTTAACATGTAAAGGTATCTGAAATTCTCAGTTTCACTTTTTGTGTTTGTTTTAGTAGGGTACAGGCTTGTGCCCCACTTTGTAAATTGTTGATGAATGTGTCACTACTACTCTAAACTAAATATTTGACCTCTGTCTGGCTGGAAATGTCACACCAATATAGAAACAACTGTCTATATTTATTTAATTTTATTCTTTTGCTTGTAAGGGACCATTATTAATACAATGACACTGTGAATGCAATTGAAGTAGAATTTCACAGAAAAAACTTTTTCTTGGCCATTTGGGGCATAATGAATCCAAGGTGATTGGGAGAGAAATTTAACCTAATATAATAGATGGTCAGGGCATTAGTGTTGTTAGAGCTCTTCTTTGGAGTGTCCTTTTACAGTGAGCCATCACTGGTAGGCTCCCATTGTTCATTTTAGCTTTTGGCACTGTTGAGCACCGGCGATGGAGCTATGCGTCCAGCTCGGATCCAGATTCCAAAGTTGCAGGGTGAGGTTGTTCTTTCTCTGGGATCACAATCTCTTTTCCCTGTTTACTAACTAATCTATCGCTGGTACCTTAGACAGGGTACCCGCACCTTATTATTTATCCGTGAAGTCCATCCCTACTAACCCTATCCTATGTCTGATCATTGTTCCTTCATCAAGCTGATAAAAAACCCCATCTGAAAAGGGGGGAGTATGGGGGAGCCAAAGGAAGAGAGGGTGGAGTGGGGTCAAACTAGAGATTTACCAAGGGGGACAGAGACTCCGCACAAGTGAGCCCACCAATTAGGGCCAATGGGCTGAGACTTCAGGCACAAGTAGACCAACAGGCTCAGGGCTTCTGGACAGACCTTCTTTCTTTCATTCTTCTTATCGGTGTTAGTGCCTCGTCCAGCATATCTTTGCTCTGCGGCTCTACCTTGGTCGTCGTCATAGGTGTTCCACGCCTTGCAGGGGAAGACGTTACACAATTTAGTTTTCTCTCCCAACCCCAAACAGCTGAGGAAAAATGTATTGTTTACTAAAAAGGAAGATAATGTGGATACTCTGAATCTTTACTTCTGTGTATATCATTCATTCATGAACTTTCACTGTTGTGCAGTTCTACAAACACCTATAGGAATTTCCAGAATACATATTAACTTTTGTGCCCATTCCTTTCACAATTATGGCTGTGGTAGGAAATCTAAAATTATTAATCATATATCCTGTCAAATTCAAACTGACGTTTCCAGCAAAAACCTGTTGTTACAAAACAAATTCCTGCAGGGCTAAATTTTCTTCAAGATCTGCTAACCACAATAAAAAGTGTGATGCGTTATTATCATGGGCCTACAGCTACCCTTCCTAGTATTGTGCATCAGAATAGTACAAAGGCTGAGCGTTGTCCCATCCTGTCAATGTTTCTTACTTTTAACTAAACATCTTGACCTCAGTACCCATTCAGCAGGGCCTACTACACCATTCCTTTCACTTTAGTTTAAATAATAAAAAAAAAAAAACATTATTCTTATTTCTACAGCATCCTTTACGACCTGGCTACTTCATTAGTTAATGAAGGACTTGCGATGTCCCTACAACTTATATGTAGGGTGACCAGAATTGTAAAGCCAAAAACCAGGTCAATTCACAAAAACAGAAGAAGGACTACGATTTTACTTCAAGCGATGATCGCGCTCCTCAGCTGAGAATTACAGAACAGTCAGTAAGAACATTAATAAATTGCAATTTTTAAACCCAGTAGCTTGCCTGTTAATTCAATTGTTTTCTAGAAAAACAACTCCCTCCATTTTTAGTCGACTCTCTTTAAAAACCAGGACATAAGCTACATTTCTTGAAATTTGCTAGGACAGCTGGTTAAAAACTGGGACCGTCCTGGCAAAACGGGGACGTCTGGACACACTACTTATATACAATGTGTGTGGTAACATGAACGATGATGGTGGTGCCACTAAAGCATTAAAAACTAAAGCCACCGACATATAGCTCCCATTTAAGGGTCAGATTAGGGGACATCAGTCGTCTTACCCGTCCTTTCATTTCCAGCCAATTAAATTCCATCATTTTACAGAAAGGAGGGGTAGTAACATGGCACAATATGGTATTTTGTTTCTGTCAATTTGTTCAAACACTGTTGTGTTAAAGCCATTTAGACGTGTACTTGTGAGGCACAGTCTCATCGTTTATTTAAAAGCGAATTCACAGCATTCTGTGAAGTGAAAGGCTAAGAGTGAGTCCACCGAGTTGTCATATGGAATTGATCCCAACATGGTCATTCCTGGACAGCGTAGGTAGGCTCAAAGAGAGAGAGAGAGAGAGAGAAAGAGAGAGAGAGAGAGAGAGAGAGAGAGAGAGAGAGAGAGAGAGAGAGAGAGAGTGCACTACAACAAGTTATCCAGTGCACTTACCACGTAGAACAGTACAGGACAATTCGCATACTAAGCACATAAACCAAAGAAAATCACAAAATGCACAGTCTTTGTATATACACAATACAGAATAGGACGTGACAATACATGTACCGAGCACAAAGAAAAACGCAGTGTTAGTTACACAAAAGGACTTTTTCATGCACGTCGCGCATCTCATAGTTCATTTAAATTTACCCAGGGGCCAGGCTCCTTCCTTCCCCTTTTGACAGTAGAAGATCTAAGCAGATGACTACTTACTTTTTTTCTGATGGCTAGACACAAGTACAGTTGCACTTATACCTACAGTGGGGTCCCCCAATATCTAGCAGCGATAATCCGAGTTGATGTATATGCGCAAAGTAGGGATGCAAGTCAGATGTGCAATGGCACAGCTCTTATGTTTCTACGTGGATGGAAGAAGAAGAGGTACATCTCAAACATGACAATGTATTTAACTTCTAGTTGAAGGGAGATAGCATGAACCCAAGCCCAGGGGGCCCTTCACTTCTTCATTTGGTCAGTTCATAAATCAAATTCATCATTCTCACTAATGTGCGTCACGTTGGTCTAAATAGAATAAAAGTGAAACGTTGTACACTTGTGATACCTGCTGGAACCAGGCTCTTTGTACTGCAATAAACCTTCAGGCTCCTGATGTAAACTGCCCTCCCATTCACTGGCTTCCAGGAGACACATTTTTAGCAAGAAATGTGTCACATTTAAAAAAAAATGCTATTTGTCTTTCACATGTGGGCACCAGGTTCGGGTCTGTTTTTCGCATCTCGTTGGTGACCTTGTTAGCAACCCAACCAGACAAAAGCGTTCTCATCTGGACCCATACGCACATGACACATACACATGAATACTATACAAACATTTCTCGTACTCAGAGATAGTTCCTTCATACAAAGCACAATTTCATAACATTAGCCTATTTTCGCATAAAGGACAGCTTTTCCAACCTTCAGTTGAAACACTGCTATAACCTAAAGAAAAAGGGGTGAGGGGGCAGCATCTAAAGCACATCAATACGCGTGATGACGAAGATTTTTAACACACCATGAATCAGACTCATCTCTGAGATGCAGTCTTTGGCACCTTGGTATTGAAGCCCAGAAAGATTCAGAGCGGCAAGGTTAACTAATGGCAGAACGTTCACTACATGGATTGTTCAAGTGCAGCATTACAGACCTTGTGTAAGAAAAGGTCTGATGCCAGATGTATTCTGTATAGAGTAGGGGGGGATGTATTAATGCTTTCATTTAAAAAAAGAAAAAAAACAATCTACAGTGGTCTGGGGCTGTCCCCATTCACAAAATAGGGAAACTATAGGAGGTGGCAAGTTTCATCGGGTGTATCCTTGTTTTTAAGGGAAAAACAAGTCTTTGTTACAGTGGCAAGACCACTAACAAACTCATTTAATGTTTGCATGGAGGTCAGTTTGCGGGCGGATGGGGAAAACAGTGCAGCTTCAGTTCATAAAAACGTGTGGGCACAGCCGTGCTAGGAAACTACAGATTTGTAACTGCCAGGGCTGGCTGACTTACCCATGGGGTCCGCAACCACTTGACTAGGACATGCCTTAAATACTTCTAAACAGATAACCTTTTTTTTTTAGGAGGTGTGGGTTGTTAAAACAGAGCAAGACTTTCCTTAAATGCTCATTCAGGTCATGTCACTTGTGCATGGACTTCAAATGCTAACACTTAAAGTAATCTTTTCTTGTGATTATTCTCCAAGCCCTGGTTTTGGCATTGCAAGCAATTAGGGAAGATATTTTCTCTCTTTTCATTTAATAGATTTACATCTTACTTCTGTCTAATGTTTGACTGGATGGCATACCCCTGGTAAGGCTCAGGAGCGTTTGAAAAACCCCACTGCAAGTCAGCAAGATTATTAGAGTGGAACGTAGGTGGGAAGGTAGGTGAAACACATGGTGTGCAAAATAAAAATTATGTTGTCTAGGACCCCAAGAACCAGAATGCACCTGGGGCTCACAGTCAACCAATATCTGGCTAAAGTACTCCCTTTGGGAACCATATGATAGTAGTACAAAAATGTTCAACGAAAAAAATGTGTGCTTTTGCTCCGTCGAATGAGCTGCGAAGTAAAAGAGGCTGAATTTACGATCCTCTTCATTGACATATCTAAACGGCAGGATCTTAGAAAGTGCTTATGTTGTAGAATAAAACATATCTTGATTATTCTTTTAGCGTTGTTTCTGCATACAGCATCTTTTTAATTATTTTTTTTAGAATTGCATTACTCCTTCTATTGGCCATTGAAAATTGAGTTTCTTCTTTGCGTATTTGTTCCACAATGATCCATACAGAAACGGACAAATAAAGTACGTTATATATAACAAACGATTCGAGCTTAAACAACCATTTTCCAACAACTTTAAAAAGACAGGCATGATGGATATCGGTAAAATTAAATCTCTCAATTAATCCTAAATTCAGACGAGAAGTCTGCATTACCTGCCCTTTACTATTTGCAAATATTAACTTCTGTTCAAACAATCAATCAATCAATATTCACGAGGCTAATTCATTTTTAACGTACATGTCTTTATTAGGGATGCCTTCCGGCAGTGCCAGATGACTGACCTCTAACAAAACGGTCCGGTCCAAAACAACTACAAAACAATCTAGAGAAGACAGGCATGACGTATTAACGGTCAATATGAATATCTCAATCAAACAATTTAGGCAAAAAGCCTGCACTACCTGTCCTTCGCTGTCTGCAAAGAGAGAGAATATTCCTATTATCTGTTGTTTGCAAGCAGGGAATGTCTCAAATAACTTCAAAAAAGGGGAATACTAATATTCAATCAAACTATTCAATCAATCAATCAATCAATCAATCAATCAGTTTGTCGCTTTTCGCGACCTTACCCGGACCATATGTACAGTTCTTCATCTTCCCCTTCGAGCGCCTGTTTGTCTTCTCACTCCAATCTCAATGAGGCACTCCTCTAAGGTCCCAGTCAGGACTGCAGGTCACGCGAGAGAGGTCCGCTCTGAACCAGTGAAGTTTAGTTGATCGGCAGCCAGACGAGGGTCTTTTCTGGGCAGGTTAACTCCAATTGTTAGATGTTCACTCTGTCGTTAGGACCTCTTTCACCAGACCCACGTGTCACTGATGACCCAATGTTGGGCGCCAATTGATAAAAAGCAGCGAATCTCCTAAGACCATCAATGCTGCCCGGCGCAAAACACCTTAAATTTAACTTACGATTATCTATCAAAATAACGAGGCAAGCGCTGGAAACTGGAAGGCAAGAAACAGGTTTATTACTCCAGAGGAGAACACATCACTTCAGACACCGGGATGTCGTCAGGAGGTGCTCTAACTGCATCTCCGTGGTTCGGTCTTTTATACACACTGCACCAGTTTATTAGCATGGTAAAACATCCTTGGAATCCCCGCCTCAGGCAGGTTCTCACACAAACCCAGCAACAATCATCCCCCCACCCAGGTCTAACAGATGGCTGTTATCTCGCAGCCGGACATTCCAACAGGATGTAAAAACACGTGGGATCGGTCAGATCTAAGGGTTTGTGTCATTGATTAAACAAGGCCCCTTTGTCAGTAAAACACGCCCTGCTGTGTGTGGGTAATAAACTATGTCCACAGGGGTCGGTTAGTGCCTGGGACCGGATTGAGTAGCCAGGTGCAGTGAAGGAGGTTATCAAAAGGGCTTGCCCGTGCGTGGAGGATGAAAGGACAAACGGGTTTGGCGCGAGAAGTGACTCCGGGGCTTTGTCATGATGACAAGGTTTTACAACCCCAGTACATTTGTTCAGGCTTAGTCAGAGCGCTGGGGGATGATAGCGAGGTCGGGGTGACACATTGGTTACCAGCAGAGCACAAAATTGGCGCGATGTCTAAAATGGTTGCAGCTTATGCGCATGCAGAAGCTCTCGCTAGGCAAGATGGCGCAGGCAATGTTCATGTTTATCGTTTTACTTTCCACACTATGAGTCTGCCTGCCTGATGTGAATTGCATGTATGGCTGTTGAGTGACAGGGGCTGGGAGGTGTGTGGGACTCCAGGAGGGGCAGAGTGAGTCAGTACTAGGCTGAATGGGACATTTGCATTGGGAGTAGTGGGAGGAGTAATACCCTGAATTGGTCTGTGCCTAGCCTGTACAATGCAGGCTCCACTCCCTCTGGAGTGACTGATCATCGAGCCCCCACCTGACAAAGGGGAAGAGGAGCCTTGTAAACAAAGTGCTCCAATTCCCCCCTGAACCAGGTTTTGCTGGTTCCCCCAAGCCCTGTACTGCAGGCAAAGGAATGCGACCTATAAATGTAGTGGCTGTGACTCCATGAAAGGTGTGCTGTTCCTGGACTTTCTGGGGGCTTGCTGCTTCTGGGGGTCAAGAAGGAACCGCAATGAGGGCTTGCCTCCCTGCTGGAGGACCCTGTGTGCTGGCCTCCCTGGGCCCAGCTTTGCCCCATGTCCTAGAACTTTGCCTTGGACTTTTGTTTCTAATGCCGCATGAGCGCTATTCTATAATGACCCCGAAAAAGAGGTCTGGAGAGGGAATCCCGACACAGGAATTACCCCACATTGCTGTGGGAAGGAGTGGGTGCCCAACCCCCAGTTTGCAGCTTTTCGTGGGTGCTCCCCCCGCGTTTGGCATTGTTGGTGGGTGTACTGCTAGAGTTTGCCGCTAGAGGTTGGGGTTCCTCAGGGTTCTATCCTCAGCCCCACCCTTTTTAACATCTATATGGCCCCTCTGGCGGCGGTGGCTGAATCCTTTGGTGCCCAGATCATATCCTATGCTGACGATACCCAGCTTCTGTTCACTTGTGGCAGGGGTGGGGCGTTCGACGGCATGCGGATCAGGGATTGCCTGGGTGCAGTCTTCGAATGGTTTCAGCGGCACGGTCTAAAATGCAACTCCGATAAATCGGAGTTGCTTTTTTTTGGTTGTATGCCAGATCCCAGCTGGAAGGCTTGGTGGCCGCAGGATATGTTTCCCCCGGACGACGTCTCTTTCAAGGCGAAAAACCTTGGAGTTTTGATTGATTGTGATCTATCATTCAGACCCCAGATTATAGGGTTATCAGGGAAATGTTTTGGCATCCTGAGGATGCTTAGGAAGTTTCTGCCTTTGCTGTCACTACATCACAAAAAAACGATCGTGCAGCCCCTGATAGGTTCGCGTTTGGATTACGCGAACGCCCTCTATATGGGTCTGCCCAAATATCTTCTGGCCCGTCTGCAAGTTGTGCAGAATTCTGCCTCAGAGTTGCTCAAAGTGCTGCATTGGCTGCCTATCTCCAAGAGGATTTTATTTAAAATTTTGACCCTAGCTTTTAAAGCCCTTCATCGCGTGGGTCCTAAGTACATTAGGAAATGTCTGTCTTTCTATCTACCCAGCAGGACTCTTCGGTCAGCTTCCCTGGCCAAAGCCGTTGTCCCCTCTATCAAGCGTACTACAACAGGAGGCCGTTCGTTTCGATACCTGGCTTCTCGGGGTTGGAATGAGCTGCCTCTCTCCTTAAGAAAAGCCAACAGTCTGCTTGTCTTTAGGAAAGAGCTGAAAACCTGGCTCTTTACTCAATAGAGTTCTTCTGGTTCCTTTTGTTTTTAGTTGTTGTGTTTTCACTCTGTCCTTAGCACTCTTCGCTAAAGCGCCGGGATGCTCTTTGGAGTAGCCGTGCGCTATAGAAGAGATTAAATAACATTAAATAACATAACATACACCCCACTTATGTGAGTATTTTTTTAAGGTGGGTGCCCACCCCGCATTGCGGCCGATAAAGGAGCTTCCAAAAGAAATCCTTGCTGGGCCGCTGCTAAACATGACTCGGAAGCCAGGCAGCCTTGCCTGGTTGGGGGCGGGCCTACACCCCTTACGCACATCCGGAGCCTTGCGGGCTCCAGGCTGAAGTCCCGGTCCCAGGAAAGAGGACCGGGCGAAGTGAGAAGGGCTCCCGTAAGTTGGAGAGTGCTCTGCAGGTGCCAGAAGAGGTCACGGGATAGGGGCCTGTCCGAGATGTGTGCCTGCCCGCCTTTAGCACGCAAGGAGGAGAATCCCTAAGCACCACCAGAGGATCCTGCAAAGCCCGGTGAGTTGGGGCTCTATTTTATGCCACCAGGCTCGAGGCACATTGTCGGTGCCTGAGCGGACCGACCGGAGAGCGGGCTGCTCCAACGATGGGCACATCATTTTCAGGACCCAGGTGGGGGTCCAATGGGTACAGTGGTGCCCGTGCCTTCTCTTAGATCTCTTTTTCCCAGCTGCACCACACCAGCGCAGGCAGCTGCAATGATTGGGCACATTTGTATAGAGAACCCAGAGGGCACAGTGAGTGCCAGTCCCCCCAGTATCTTCCCAGCTGCACAGCAATTAATGGCAGCTGCAACGATTAGGCCAGCGCAATAGCGCACTTTTGGATTCTGCTGCATTGCCAGCATGCCCTGACATTATGGACATAGGGCATTTGAGCCCTCTGAGAAGGCCAGTTGGCCAGGGGGACAGGGTTAGGTTGATAGGGCGCTAGGCCCCAATTTACCGCCCTCCAGGCCCTCCCAAACAATTCCACAACCTTCTCGCCTCGATTGTGGCGGAACGTGTCAGCACTTCCTCGAACTTCACCCTGTTAGGGGATCTTAACTGCCACTTTGACTCCACAACCGATCACATAGCTACCATGATGATAAATGACCTAGCAGCGCTGCAGCTAACTCAAATCGTTAGGTCCCCCACTGTGTTCATCAATTGTGCAGATCTTACATCTAGCCCACCAATCCCCCTTCCATGGACTGACCATTTACTAGTCCCCTTCACCTGGACCACACTCAAACCCCCAACCACTAAACCCACAGTACGTATAGCCAGAGCCTGGTCACGCCTTCCAGTCGACAAATGGATGAGCAGACTCGCTAGCAACCCTCCTCTCCATAACAAGGATCCATGCCTAGCTAACCAGACCTATGAAGACTGGATCACCCAATCCCTTGACAACACTCTCCCCAAAAGAAAAACCACTCTAAAACGTTCCCATAAATCGGCACCATGGTACTCAGAGGCCCTTAGGGCAAAGAAACGCCTATGCAGGAAAGCTGAAAGGAAATGGCGAATGGACTTCTCTCCAATAGAAAAAACCCAATATCGAACGATACTTAAAGAGTACAAAGAAGACATCAAAGCCACTCAAGCGGCATATTTTTCTAACAAAATCATGTCAGCCAAATCAAAACCTAGGGAGATTTTCCTAATAGTAAAAAATCTCACCAAGCTACCATCCAGCTTACCTGTTACCACATCCACAGAGCACTGCAACAATGTGGCAGCATTTTTCCATCAAAAAATTGACAAAATCTACGCCTCCTTTCCCCCCTGGCAACCTCCGCCCCAGCCTCGACTAACTCAGCCTTGGCAAACCCTACCCCACAGACCCCCACTACTCTAGCTCACTTCCCCCTTCTAGATCTGGCATCTCTGGAAACTGTAGCCCGGAAAGTCAAATCTGGCTCCCCCAATGACTCAGCCCCACCAGACATTATAATGTCGGCATCTCAGGCCACCCTGCCCATCATAATGGACCTCCTGAATGCCTCTATCTCCTCCGGCACGGTCCCGCCTGGATGGAAAGGGCCATGGTTAAAGCACTGCTGAAGAAACCCAGTCTGGACCCATCAGACTTCAGCAACTATCGGCCAATCTCCCTGCTTCCCTGGTTGAGCAAGGTGTTGGAGAAATACATCAACAGCCTTCTGGTCACCTTCCTAGAAACCAACCAACTGCTAGACCCCACCCAGACAGGCTTCCGACACAAGCACGGAACCGAGACCGCCCTCCTCAAGGTCACCGAAAAATCCAGAAAAATCTTGGACCAAGGAGGATCAGTGGCAGTGATCCTCCTTGACCTCAGCGCGGCCTTTGACACGGTCAGCCACGACATCCTGCTTAACCGTCTGTCTAATGTAGGCGTCAAGCACCAGGCTTGGCTATGGTTCGAGTCCTTCCTGAAAGACAGATTCTTTCAGGTTTTCGACGGTGAATCAGTATCTACCAGCAGACCTTTAAGGTGCGGAGTCCCACAAGGCTCCGCTTTAAGCCCGGCGCTATTTAACATTTATATGAGGCCACTGGCTGAGGTTGTTCGTCCGTATGGAGTTAAGATCATCTCCTATGCGGACGACACCCAGCTGGTGGTCTCACTGGCGCATGAGGCCATCATCCCCATGAGCGGGGGACTCTGTAAATGCCTTGAGGAAGTAAAAAGCTGGATGTCTTCCTCATCACTCAAGCTAAACGGGGACAAGACGGAGCTGATGCTTCTAGGTCCCGCGAATCCTAGCTCCTTCAATTCCCTGTGGCCACCCTGTCTGGGCACCCCCCCAACACCCAAGGACAACATCAAGAGTCTTGGGGTGTGGCTCGATAAATCCCTGTCATTCGACACACAAGCCACCAAACTGTCTGCCACCTGTTTTGGCCTTCTTAAAATGCTCAAAAAAATTCTTCATCTTTTACCTATGGAGGCAAAACAAGTGGCCATCCAGGGTCTGAATCAGTCCCGCCTGGACTTCAATAACGTCCTATACCTCGCTGCACCAGACTACACATTGCGGAGACTTCAAACAGTTCAGAACTGTGCAGCTCGGACACTGCTCCAGCTCCCACGCCGACAATCCGTCAGAGCTAGTCTGACCAGTCTACACTGGCTGCCAGTCCGCCAAAGAATCCACTTCAAAGCCTTGTGTATTGCCCACTTGGCTTTCTGGGACAAAGGCCCAATCATCACCCGCGACCTAATCTCTCACTACCATCCAAGCAGAAACCTGCGGTCAAACCAGACTTTTTTGGCCACCGAACCCAGAATAAAAAGAGCCAGAGCAGGCGGTAGGACCTTCACTCATAACGCTTCCAAGCTATGGAACGCCCTTCCCCTTCAGCTGAGAGCCAATTCCAATCTTACCTCATTCCGGAAACAGCTCAAGACTCTCCTTTTCAACTCTCCACAATAATTCTGGTAATTACCCCCACCTCTGCCTATACATCTATCGGTCCCTCAGCGCTTGGACGGCCCCGGGCATCAATCGCGCTTAATAAATCCACATACAAATACAATGTGATTTATGTGGTGCCGTGGAAATGCGATTTATGCACCCTGATTTATGCCTCTAATGTGATTTTTGATTATGAGATTATTGCATACTGTGTTTATGTTTAGGAGGTTATTCCCTAATCTGAGGTTTAGGCTTATGAGGTTATTGCCTAATGTGATTTATGATTATGAGGTTATTGCATTCTGTGATGTATGCCTCTAATGTGATTTATGCTTGTGAGGTTATTGTCTAATATGTTTAGGCTTATGAAGTTGGCGCATAATGTATTTTACGCCTGATGTGATACTGATTGCATAATATGATTTATGTTGTATTGGATACAACAGAATTATGCCCAAAAATATGGTGTAGTATAACTCATGGCATAGTTTACTGTCTCAAATGTACCTATCTGTTAAACGAACTTCTTTTTAAATCTTTTTAAAAACAAATGTTTATAATGAATTGTGTTTTTATTAATTAAGCTGTATTCAGAAAGTAGTCTTTTAATCAGTGTATGTACTTTTTATGGTTATGTCTACTTGTAACCGAATAAAAGTTTTTATGATTGACTGACTGATTTATGTTGCAGGATATAATGCTGAATACACTATTTTGCCAGTAGTTACTGGTTTGGTTCTACATTTACTATTGTTCCTTTGTGATGGTTCTGAGAGTGGCCCAATTGGCCCTGCCGGGTGTGTATAATCCCCTGTAAATTTTGCCTACTGCCAGTTGGCACAGTGTATATTGTGTGATTACTATTATAATGTGTTGTGGATAATACAAATGCTATTTTTATATATAACCTTGTGTGGAGTTCCTTTTGTGGTGTGCCTAGTGTGTTGCTGCTGTTTGTGTGTGTGTTGCACAACCACTTTATACATTGCCTTTGGGATAAGCCTGACTGCTCGTGTCAAGCTACCAAGGGGTTGAGCAGGGGTTATCTTCAGCGTGTAACTCCCGTGCCCTGACTAGAGTGATGGTTTATTCCTGGCTGAGGGGCAGGCCCTAGCCATCCAGAAATCCAATTTCTAACAATACTCAATAAATATTTTTTTTAAAGTACAGGGCTATTAGATTTTTCAGGTTTAAGGTAGTCTTCCCCCAGTCCTTTTGCCTGCTTGCCTCACAATTGCTAAAGTGTTTGTGCTCACTCCACTAAACATGGTGTAGTGTAGTTCCTTTATTCCCAATAGGCTATGCGCATTGGAATACCATAAACAATAGTTTAGACGTAGGACTGAAGTCGACTAGGTCTCTATTGAATATGTTAGACTTAATTGTGAATTCCAGCTAGCTCAGAGGTCACTAGAAACTTTCTCAAATACACAAAGGGATTAGTTTCTGACAACCATATAACATGACAACTTTGTTCCCCAAGAATAAGGAATATATCTCCAGAGTCGCGGAAACAATAGATGTCTATTTCACTCAGTCAATCGTGCATGCTTCGTTTCACCAGAAGTGCAGAGAAATAGAGAGACGGGCTTTTTCAATAAAAAAGGTTATTTATTGAGCAGTCTTTTTCATGCAAGAGAAGTGAATTGCTACAATGGTAATACTTGCTATGAAGTAAAGTGCGTACAGTAACAGGAGTATTATGAAATAATACTGTAAAAGCATTTATATGGTTTCTAAGCCATAAGATACATAAAATAGATAAAATACATACAATGATAAATAATTACTAAAAGTACTCAACTGGTGCATCTAAAATACGCCTACCCCAGTGTACCAAACCTAAGTCTAGTACAAGGGAAGAAGTAAGTGAGGTGTAGCTTGAGTTAAATAGTTTCTGCCAAGAATCTATCCAAGAATTCTCGAAGGGTCTAATCAGCTCCGTACCTTGGTTATAGAATGAAGGAGGTCTTGTATCTCTCTCTCAGGACTCGATCTCCCAGTAACCAGTTAGTCGATCTGCTCCAAAACCACTGTGTGTTTGTGGGCATATTTATACCTGGAAGGTGCCGAGTTTGACGTAAGGGTGGACATAATAATGTCACTAAGAACTCGAAGTTCTTTACACACTCCAGGAGTTCTGGGACAAATCAATACTGAAGCATGGGGAATTCCAGTACTGCTGAAGACTGATTGTCTTCAAGAACTCGTTGTACTCTAGGAGCTTAGTGGAAGTAGCCATGCAGTATTTGGACTGCATTGGCTGTGCCTAATATGGTTATAATTCTTATGCCTATATAAGGATATGAATCTGGAAAATTACACTAGGGCCCTAGATACGTTACAACAATGGTTTCTGGCATATACCTAATTGACATGCTTAATTTACCAGTACGTCCCATGTTGAGTGATATACCATATACCCAGGGCCTGTAAATTGAATGCTACTAGTGGACCTGCAGCGCATGTTGTGCCACCCACCTAAGGAGCTCTCTAAAACGTGTCCCAGACCTGCCATTGCAGCCTGAACGCAATGTCACACTGTCATGTTGACCTGGCATTTAAAACTCCTTTCCAAGCCTTTAACTTCCCTTTTATTACATATCAGTCACCCCTAAGGTAGGCCCTTTGTAGCCCAAAGGGCAGGGTGCTGTTTTAGTAAAATGTTGGACATGTAGTTTTATGTTTTGCATATCATGGTAGTGAAAAACACTCAAAGTTGTTTTTCACTACTGTGAGGCCTACTCCTCTCATCGAATAACATTAGAGATTCCTTATAGCTTTTAGTAAGCTATAATTCCTGATTGAGAGGGAGTCTGGTACCTATGTACTTGTATTGGCAAATACTCTTTAATGGCAAATTTAGATTTATTATTAGTTTTGAAAATGCCACTTT
Organism: Lissotriton vulgaris; assembly: GCF_964263255.1. NCBI lineage: Eukaryota > Metazoa > Chordata > Amphibia > Caudata > Salamandridae > Lissotriton > Lissotriton vulgaris. The sequence continues at coordinate 283,080,563 of NC_141691.1, forward strand.
TAGAAAGCTGTGATGTTCCTGCTTTTAGCCTTGTCTGTCTGCAGCCTGTCTTTGATTCACATCTGGGAGTGTGACAACTGGCTTTATGTATTCCCCTAGGCAGCCGCACACAATGGGGGTTTAGGCGGGACTTGATGGCCCATCCTGGGAGGATGGGAGGGAGGATGGGAACAGCTTCACACTTCTACCTGAATAGGCTTTATCCATATCCCCTATCGTAAGTCAAGTCTGGAGCAGGTCAGGGAGGGAGGACCTCTGTGCACTTCAAAGACTCTTCTTTGAGGTTTCCCCACTTCAAAGGCTCCACTGGGTATAAGAACCAGACCTTATACTACTTCAGTACATTTCTGTCCTCATGAATAGTCTACCAGGAAGTAGGACTGCTGTGTGAAAGGACTGCCAATGTCCTGGACTGCTACTCTTGAAGAGATGAGTTCTTGCTGTGCTAACCCATAGTGACTCTAAGAGGTAGTTGGCTGGCCTCCTGATCTGATGTCTCAGGGACATAAAAGACTTCCAAGTCTCCTGCTTCTGCACATGGACTCTGCCATCTGTGAGTCTACCCTGCCAAGTGGTGCCACCCCAGTCCTGGACCCTTGGAAGTAGGCCTAAGGCGCTTGCTCAGCAGAACCAATGTAGCACCACCACTATGGAGAAGAAAACCAGCGCTCCATCATCACTGTATGGGTCAGCACTAACGCATTGCCCCTGTTGCGTGGACAAGAACCGGCACAGCGCTGCTTTTGTGAAATTCTGCCTTTAGAAACACCTCAGCTTGGTGCTCTACTAGAGTAAAGTTCTTGTATCACCATTGATGGGATCCTAGACTATGGCGCCGAAACTCTGCATCACAGCAAACTGCCAATTGGAGCTGCTGAACAACCAGGACTGGCACATCACTACCGCCGCCTGGAGCAACACTGGTGAATTGTCTTCTCTCTGCCCGCATGGTCAGCAGGTCAAATCTGGTCCCTGTAGCTGGCCTTTACTCACCCCTACAGTCAGATTAAACGTTTAACTTTGTCCGGTCCAGCACAGCTTGTTTGCGCTTTGTGCTCTTTGGTATCATTTTCACAAATTTCTTTAAAATTCAATATCTGGATCGGGCTTTGACTCTTGTTCATTGCCTTTACTATGTCATTGTAAGCACAATTGGGTACGATTCATGTATGCTCATTTGTTTGCTATGCTCTAATAAAAATGATTTAATACTAAAATTCAATATCTCCGGTTTTACACATTGTGTAAAAAAAAAGAAAAATTATACCAAGCTTTGTGACTTGATTTATCAAAGTTGGGAGGACTTCCTTGTATCTAGGCCACCAGGAAAGAAAAGAGGGGGAAGATGCATCACCAAAGACGAGAAACACCCATCCATTTTTTCTTTTCTGATTTTCAAGTCACTGGCATACACCATTATGTTATGGCACCATGTTGGTGAAAATATTTATGAAAATCGTTAAGTGAGTAGGGTTTGGTGATGAGCCCTGTGGGACTTCACAGTGCAGATCATGGAATGTGAAACAAAAGAGAGGGTGGGCCACAGTATTCTTTATAACAAGTGTATAATTTAGCCAGCTCAACTCTGGCCTCTTGCACCATAAACCATTAGTCTAATGATCGGGGTAGGGGGTTGAAATTTGCCAAATTATTAAGGAGAACTAAGAAAGTAACTGTCCCTGAACATGAATGTTCTTAATATGATCAAGATCAACATCAAAGATGTTCTACTGCAAGGCACGTGCAGATCTGGCCTGGCCTGCTATCAGGAGTGACTGCTGATCATGGTAGGCAGGTGACTGCAGATGAACTACAAATGCAACCACTTTGTAGGGAAAGAGAAGAAGAGAGACAACTAAAATGTGAAGCAAATGGCAGAGTTATATCACAACCTAATAGAGAGAATGGAATACTAGGTAGGAAATCTTCATTGTACATTGTGGGAAACTTATATTTAATAGACTTATTGAAATGTTCTCGTAGGCAGGTTTGTTCAAGAAACAGAGGTATTTATTGGAGAGTAAGTTAGATGCGACCGACAGGGCACGCAAACAGCCAGGAACTGACATTTCATCCACACGTTCCAAATTCCACCTTAGACACAGCTATCAAGGTGGCAGCTGCTCTAGGTTCTTAGCACAGCATCTAAAACATTACACTTCACAAACCCAATAATCCAACATTACACCTCCACATATAAGATTTTTTTTTTCAAATTTTTTTTATTGCCATTTCGTTATATAGTTAGCAATACACATTTATGTTCCGACATGAATCTTTTACAGTCTCTTTCAATTGGCCTATTACAGAGTTTAGTACAATTACTAAGAGCTCAATGTCCTAAGTGGGTCTTCAGGGTGAGGCACAACAGTCGAATTCCACACTAATTAACAGTACACAGATCGACCATTACAATATTGTATTTTCATGGTAATATCTCCCACTTCCGTGCGACCTCAGGGAATATCTTGACATGTCTGCCACTTAGGTTAGCTATATCTGGGTAGTGGTGTCTATGCCACATCAAGATCTTATTTACAGAAATGCTGTCCAACAGGGTAATAGCACAGGGTAACAAACTGCCTGTCTCGGCTTGGTGAAGCTCTTTCTATGGCTAGGCTGTTGTGTGTGTCTTGGAGCACCCAGAAAAGGGCCAAAGAGGGTAAGTGGACCAATGGGAGCAGAGGAGGGCAGGAAAAATATGTAAAAAAAGAAAACGGCAACTCTTCATATCAGATCATTACAGGGCTCCGTTAGTGCATAGCCTTGTCTCAGCAATAGATCCCTTTGCCAGTCGATCTTCAGATTCCCGTCCTGTAAAATAGGGAGGGGGGGGGGGGGGTTCCAAAAGTCTTGGTCGTATGGTCAAGTGGTCTGGTGCGTGGGCACTTCAGTACACCATGTTAGGGTGATGGGTGTTTGTTTTCTCCATCCATGCTACTTGAAGATGGCGGGTATTCCCAAGCGTGTAGAATGTCCCTCTATTGTTTCGTCACAGGGCGTTGGCATAGTCAACTCCTCTCTACGCAGCGCTCTTTCTCCTGCGCCAGTCCAGGTAGTCACCTCCCTCTGCCAGGTATGCGCTTGCGGTCCCAGGGTGCCTTCCATGTGATTGCTACATGCCTCCTAGCCAGCACAAGCGCCAGTTCTAAGTAAGTAGACGTCTGTGACGTGGTTAAGCGTTTGCCCAGTGTATTATTAAGTTTGGAGAGGACTTCCTGCCAAAATATTTGTGTAACCCTAAACTTCCAAGTCATATGCAAGAAATCTACATCTTCTAGGTTGCATCTCAGGCATCGCCTCAGCTCTCCCCCAAAGGTGACAAAGACCCTATGGGGCGTCAAGTAAACCATGTGCACATAGTTGAATTGAATGTATTTCAATTGCTTGCTCCGTGTGTCGGGCATTGGGATCAGTACCGGTTTGGAAGGCAGAGGAAATAAACAAAATGAAGAGTGATAGGGTTCCAAACTTTTATTTACTCTATGCCTATCTCACACTGTTCACACAACAGATTACCTGGTTGGGTTGATTCTGTCTTCACCAGGTTTTTTTCTCAGGCGTGGGGGTTCGGTCTTGGTTCCGTCTTCTTCCCAGGAATCTTTATAGTTTGGGGAATGCTCCAGATATGGGAAGAAAAGAAACAATAGTGGAATCAGTGATTAGGAAGTCTATGCTTCCTGACTCATGGAAAAGGAGTGAGGGAAGTAGTCACTGCTAAGCCAACACCTAGTGGATCCCATCATGACCTCCCTCTATACTGCAGCCCTCCCTCTCCCGTGCCCCGTGAACCCTTGGACTCTCGCCCGCACCTTGGCAAACCACCCTCCTCCTTGATATTCTCATCTGCAGCAACGCCTCTCGACTCTGCGCCTTCCTCTACGGCAGCTCCTCCGGTCTCGTCAGGTATCCCGCTTCCGTCTTCGTTCACGGTCCACGCCACAAACTCTCCTCCTCTGGGGATTCCAGCTTCCTTCTTCATCCAGAGACCCAGACCTCTTGTCTCACTCACCTGCTCCTCCAATAGGCCAGCTTCTGGCGCCGTCATGGGCCACGCCCCCAAGTATTCTTCCTGGTGTTTCCCCTTAAAGGGCTCCAGACCTGCCTGCATAGAGGGCGACATGATGTTCGTAAATATCCTGTCAGTGGTAAAGGGTAGCAAGGTCCGCAGTTCAGCATCAGACTTGTGATACTTTCTTAGGGGATTTCAAGATTCTGCCGCACTATGCATCCGTGAGAGCCTGTCCCAAGTTTCTGTCCCATTTCTTGCACAATTGTAGCAGAGGAGTAAGGGTGGCCTCGCGTCGGCATAAATAAAACCATTTAATTTGGAGTCTTGCTGTGCCCAGGGTTATTAGCTAGTGTAACACACCATGTGTCTCCGGCTCCGCTCTATTCTGGCACCAGAGCTGCGCAAACGAACTCCGCAATGTCTCAAAGATTAGGATCTGGCCCGGGGGCAACTTACAGCTCCCTGCCAATTCTGAGAAGGGAAGCAATTGTATCCCATGGTAGCAGTCCCTCACGTTTTCAAGGCCCACTGCCATCTAAGGAGCCAATTGTTCCGCAGTGAAGAGCTGTTGTTGGTTGCCATGGGGCAGTGCCACCAGTGGTAACTCTAGTGAGTATTTGGGAGTATCAGGTATTTTCTTGATTCTATTCCACCAACACTGCAATTATGTGGTCTGCATTACTGAGGTGTAAGGAACCTTGGTTGCGTGTACCAGGATCTTTGCCAGCAACAAATAGGGGCTCTGATCCAGTTCCATTAATGTATGTATGTATGTATGTGTTTTCTTATATAGCGCTCGACTTACCCTTAGGCATCTCGGCGCTTGCATTGGGAACCCGTCCTGGCTTTTCCCTGTGAGATAACCCGTACTGGGCATCCCCAAGGTGAAAGCCAGGCAACCCGTCGCGGGGGGCCGTTGTGGAGATTAAGCAAGCTTGTTACCCAGAGCTGCATAGTGTGAACTCGTGCTTAGAGTGGGCACCGAAGCGAGAATTATCGAGTCCGTGGACAATTGGGCTCCGGATCCTGCTGCGTCGGGAATCGAACCCTGGTCCCGGGTCTGACCTCTGCTTCAGGGTATGCCTCCTCTAACCAGTGAGCCACACTTCTCCTTAAGAAGGTCCCATCAGTGTGCGCCCCCTCCAGCCATTTGCCAGCCATTGCAGAGTTAATCCGGCAGTCGTCTGTACGTGCATGATCAGAGCTCCATGCGTTTCCGGATGAATCAACCAGGCTAGGAGATGACCAGCCTGTCCCAACTCCCCCAGAACCCTGTCCATGTATGTCCTATAGTCAAAGGACTTAAATCGCCCTAAGATGTCAATGTGTTGTGTGCATTTTTCCAGAAGGCTTAGATGAGCCTGCGTGTCTAGTCCGCGAAGAATATCCAGCACTCGTATTACTCCCTCTGTAGCCAGCAGCTCATGATGGAGACCCCTACGCACCCCTACACTACGCCCGATACAATTCCCCTGCACCATCACCTTAAATGCTTCCCACTCAATCAGAACAGAGGATGCAGAGCGGTCATTAACAGCAAAATAATCGCTGACAAGGGAATGCAGGCCGTCTGCAAATGGTTCGTCTTCAAGGGACATCGGGTCAAGGTGCCACGTAGGTATTGGGGGTCTTGCTCCATGTAGCCGATAAGTCAGCAGCAGCGGGATATGGTCAGACAGAGTCCGTCCAAGGTACTCTGTTTGTTCGATAGAGTCACCATGGGACGGGGAACACCAAAAAGCGTCCAACCGTGTGTGGAGTTGGTGTATTGGGGAATAAAAGGAATATTGTCATGAGTTCCCATGGTGGATCCTCCAAACATCCTGCAATCCCCAATGGGACATCCAGTCTCGCAGTCCAGCTGCCACTCGGCGGGTCTGGCCCCGGGCAAGGTGTTGTATCGGGTTCCCAAGGCCTACATGCTCCAAAGATAACCCACTTACATTGAAAGAACTGTTGGCCCGGAAGATGAAAAATTCAAAGAACAAGTTTATTAAGACCCCATGGGGTGGTGGTACATTCCTACAGCACCCTTCGGTAATGCAAGAAGTATCACACCGAACATCGGTGTGACCCGTTCTTTTATACAATTTGCAGGTAATAAAAAGATAGGCGGTACAAAGTTACAGAGCGTTATGTACATATATGGTCATTTTTGGAACACAGCCAGCTCATTGGAGGGGTTACAACCCCGCTGGTCAGTTTGGCGGCACATTCCTGAGGGACGACTGGTCAGTTGGAACTGCGCATGTACAGGCTTGACCGTTACTAAAAATAGCCTGTTGCTGGGCAAACTCGAGTGGTCAGTGGCACGAACAACGGACTAAAGGGCACGCGGGCCACGAGGCCGCTCATGATCTAAGATGGCCGCCGTAACACACAAAATGGCGTTTCCAAGTATAGCCAAGTTAAGCGGGAAAACGTGTAGCACAGCTAAGCGCTAACCCGGCCATTGTCAAATTACGACAGACGACCCTTTTAGCGTTTAGCTGAAGCTACCTCATAGTGAACATAATCAGGGTGTTCATCTTCGATATCAATTAGCATTATTTGAGCTACTTCTTTGTGAAGCATCATGTTATTCTGAGCAAGAGCTCGTCTTGATGGTATGCAAGCTGATAAGCACATGGAACATAAGGCTGGGCCGCATTGTATACATAAACATACATAAAACAATATTCCAACAATGATACACAGAATCGTTAGCAGTTTCCAACCCCAAGTGGTGAGCATCGATCAGAACCACCCTGAAAGAGTCCAAGTTCCATTGTCCGGGTGTATTTCGGCAGCTATCTTGTGCAATTTCGAAATAGCATCATAAACAGATGGTGAATTATCAGGTACGTATACACAGCAGCTACTTCCGATGATTCTACATGCCCCCCACGGTCAGCTAGAACCACATCTAGAACCATTCTGTTTTGGAGCGTAACAATCCTAGAAATCTGAAGTTCTTCGGTAATATTTCCTAGTGCAATAGCAGTATCATTGGCTACAGCCTCAACAACACGGGTTAATCGTCGTATTTTCCGGCTATTCAAAGCAGCCCCTACAAAGGAGAACAATCCCAAATTGAAGTCCACATATTGTTGCAAAGCAGTATCAGTCTGGTCGATGTCGTCCAGAACAACAGTACGTTTAACACGATTCAACACGAAATCGTGATAAAGGACATAATCATTATGATACATTGGCGGGGCGATGAATACAGGGGGCAATACAAAGGATACATAACAAGTGCCTAACCATCCCAACGGGAGCTGATGATAACCCTTCGTTCCACAAATAAAATAAGTATTACGAGATGATACAAACGATATGCCATTTGGGCTATCAAATGTAAGTGTAGTGTTGCATTCACTTTTCCCCACCGGAATTGTACCTTTATTGCGTATACACAAATCAGCTTTAGTGGCAATAACATTAATAACATGTGAGCTGGATACATTGATGTTCCTCTGGTTGCTGTAAACACGTGGGGCAGATGCATTATCGGGGCGGTACTCCTCCCATTCAAATCGAGTACCCTCAGCTCGTGGATACCCATCCCGGTCATGGTAGCAAATTTTATTCAAACGGAAAAGCACCCCCCCTTTCGTTGGCCATCGCAAAGTGAACAGCAAAGTGTACCAGGCATTGCAAGACCCATTATGTGAAAACGGAAGCGGAATGAGTGGAGTGCCCCCTCTCTTCTGATGACCAGGCAACATCCCACACACCCAACAATTGGGAGTATTTGTCATGTTATGCGTATGATGCAGGATCTGAATAAAGCTATTGTTCAAATAGGTCTGCCGGTGCCGTTCTTCATGGTAGGGCAAGGTGAAATGAAAATGTTCCGATGGAGCCGGGGTAGTCGGCAGCAAATGTTCACGTGCAGGCACCACGAGTTCCACTACCCAAGCTATCACTGCTATCACTACAATGGTCAAGACAAAAAGGATGGCACCAAGTATTCTTTTATCTCGTGATGCAGAAGACGCCATAGTTCAAAGAGTTCTTAATGTCTCAAATAGTTCAAAAGTTCACAAAGTCTCAAATGTACATATGTATATATTTATACCTAAAAAGGAAAAATACGGTGCTGAGCTCCGAGGTAGCCGTTGTTTTCTTCTCCGGGGTCAAGACGGGTGTCGCTACTCTTGGCAGAACTGATCCCCCCCCCTTGAGATTCCCGGTTTCCGTTTCACAAACCCCAGAGCGGTAACCAACCAGTCTCGAAAAATCAAAAATCTTCTCCTTATCGCGGCCGCAGATTATAGCGCTCTCGTCCAGAAAGTGTGGTCCGGGAAGGCTCCCTCAACTTCGGCCGACGTCACAGCTGGGCTCTTCTCTTTCTCCAGAATCTCCTTGTAGTCGGTCAACACAGCAGGATTCACCAGATCAGGAGAGACACGACGGCAGTGGGTTGAGTGCACCCACCGCTTTCTGTTGGTCACTCGTACTGCTGTTCGAGTCGCCAGGAGGACCTGCTCGGGGCCACGCCACCTCGGTTCCAAGCTGTTCGCCCTCTCAAACGACTTTATCATAACGTAGTCACCATGATGAAGATTATGAGTATCTCCAGTAGAGTTGTCAGGGAGCGCTTCTCGAACCTGTTGATGAATAGAAAGCAAATCATTTGTTAATCGTGCCAGATAGTCATTCATCATTATACAAGGCACATCATGTATCAATCGCGGCTTAGGCACTCCCCAGATGTTCATCGGCCTTCCAAACACCACTTCATATGGTGTGAGGCCAGTTCGAGAGTGGGGTACTGATCTGAGAGAGAGTAATGCTAACGGTAAAGCATCCGGCCACTTCAATGACGTAGATGCTACAATCTTAGCCAGTTTTAGTTTTAACGTGGCATTATACCGCTCAACAAGACCTGCCGACTGAGGGTGGAATACAGCATGAAACTTCTGCTGGATTCCCAAGCCCTTCAACACATACTCCACAATTTTCCCAACGAAATGAGGCCCATTATCGCTCCATAAAAATTTGCAAACTCCAAATCGAGGGAAGAACTCCTTAAGCAACACCTTAGCTGTTGTCAGAGCTGTATTGTCTTTCGTAGGGAAAGCTTCAACCCATTTGCTAAAAGCACATACCACCACTAAGACATACTTCAGGTTGTTGCAACGTTCCAGCTGGATATAATCCATTTGAAGTACCTCGAATGGTGCAGAAGGTGGAACGAACCCTCCTTTCGGAGTATGGGTCCCCTTTGCGGGATTGTGTTGCAAACATATCAGGCAGGTCTGCACTACTCTCTTGGCAGTATTTCCAATCTCGGGATGCTCCCAAACTCATGTTAACAGTCGAGTGATTGCAAGAGCCCCCACGTGCGCCAACCCATGTGTCATCTGGACCATCGCTTGCAAGTAAGCTGCAGGCAATTTCCATCTCTCCATGTCTTTACTTCTCCAACAACCTTCATCATCTAGCACCCCATCTGCTGCCCATGCCGCAAGTTCTGATTCAGTAGCTGATTTCTGAATATCTAGTATCTCTGCTCTAGCATCATACCATCGCTCAGCCTGTGATTGTGTCACGTACATGGGGGAGTCAGTTCGAGACATAGCCGTTTGTCTCGCTATGCTGTCCGCAAAGGCATTTCCCTGACCCACTTTATCGGTCAACAAAAGAATCACCTTCCGCCTCCTCACCCACGCACACAAAGCCCTACACGACCAAGGCCCGAGCTACCTCAACAACCGAGTCAACTTCTACGCTCCCAAACGCCACCTCCGCTCAGCCAACCACGCCCTCGCCGCCGTCCCCCGCATCCGAAGAGCGACAACAGGAGGAAGGTCCTTCTCCTACCTGGCCGCCAAAACCTGGAACTCCCTCCCGACCGATCTGCGCCTGACCCAAGACCACCTCTCCTTCAGGAAGAAGCTGAAGACCTGGCTGTTCGAGCAGTAACGGCACCCCCCTCCCCCCAGCGCCTTGAGACCCTACGGGTAGGTAGTGCGCTCTATAAATGTCTTTGATTGATTGATTGATTGATCTTTTTATGGGCGCTACATTTTATTATCGCTACTTTCTTTGGACAAAGCAACGCGTTTAGGAGATCACGCACTAGTTCTCCGTGCATAATATGTACTCCATGAGAAGTCAGAAACCCACGTTCTCTCCAGAGTAGCCCGAAGTCATGTGCTACTCCGAAGGCATACCGGCTGTCTGTGTATATGTTCACACATAGGTCGGCACTCAATTCGCAGGCTCTTGTCAAGGCTATCAGCTCTGCTGCTTGAGCCGATTTCTGTGGTATTCTAGCTGTTTCTATCACTGTCTTAAGTGTTGTGATCGCATAGGCTGCGGAAGTCGTACCATCTGGCAGTCTCAAACACGATCCATCAACCCACAGTTCCCCATCCACATCTGGAAGTGGCATATCCTGTAGATCGACACGACCCTTTGTCTGTTCCTCGGTCAGGAAAACACAGTCGTGATGTTTTTCTTCCTGACCCTCCTCAACCGGATAGGGCAATAAAGTGGCAGGGTTCAGGGTAGCGCATCTTTTTAGTGTGATATGTGGCGCCAGAAGTGTGAGCTCATATCCTGTCAAACGTGCGCTCGTGAGATATTGGGTCTTTGTTTGATTTAACAGGGCATCTACTGCATGGGGAACTAATACCAACAGTTTGTGCGATAACACTATTCCCTCACTCTGTCGTATAGCTACTGCTGTTGCTGCAACTGCTCGAAAACACCCAGGTAACCCTCGTGCTACAGGATCAAGAACCACCGAGAAGTATGCGCATGGCCTCTGCTTGTCCCAGTGTGCTTGCACTAACACTGATAACGCACACCCATCCTTCTCGTGGACATACAATGTGAAAATCTTTGTATAATCTGGTGTACCTAACACGGGTGCAGAACAGAGGGCTTGTCTCAACTGTTCAAAGGCATTTTGACATTCATCTGTCCATTCAAGGGGCATTGGTGTAGCTTTGGACAGTAACGCTAACAAGGGTTTTATAATGTGTGAAAACCCCATGATCCACTGTCTACAAAAGGACGTTAAACCTATGAAGGCACGTACATATCTCTGCGTGCGGGGGACTGGTGTATCTAAAATCGCCTGAATTCGATCTGATGTTAATGCACGCCCCTCCTTAGACAAAAGATGACCGAGGTAGGTCACCTTGGGTCTACAGTATTGAAGCTTTTTCTCAGAAACCTTGTGATTGTTCTGTGCCAGAAAAGAAAGCAAAGCAATCGTACTCTCCTCACATTGTGCATAAGAGTCTGCAGCAAGCAAAAGGTCATCCACATACTGGATAAGGACAACCCCAGACTGTAACTCAAAGGAATCAAGTTGTCGTTTCAGAGCCTGGCTGTAGATACTCGGGCTCTCAGTGTAACCTTGAGGAACACGACAAAATCTATACGATTTATTATTTAACGTGAAGCCAAACAAATATCTGCTATCAGGATGGACGGGGATAGAAAAGAACGCATTTTTCAAGTTAATAACACTAAAGGTCGTCGCCGTTGGTGGCACCAGTGTAAGCAAGGTCGTAATGTCGGACACCACTGGGTATTGGGGAATGACAATTTTGTTAATTTCTCTCAAGTAAATAATAAACCGATAGACTTTGTTGTCAGTGTCTCTCTTAAGGATCGGAAGAATAGGGCTATTACAAACATTATAAGGAACCTCCTCCACCACTCCTGCAGCTATCAAATCTTGAACAATATGTGTCAGGGCAGTTTCACCTTCCCTCGAAATCTTATACTGTGGCACCCGTGGCAGAGAGGCTCCCTCCTTTACAGTAATTTGAATATGTGGAATACGCATCTCTCCCACATCCGTGTCTGAGGTCGCCCATAACGTGTGCGGGAGAGAGGCCAAAGCTGGAATGTCTAGTATAGTGCAAAACCTATCTGATTCCGGGTAATTGTCATTCAGGATAACCCGCACTCCCTCAGGAGCGCACCGTATTGTTGCTCGAAAATATTTAAGCAAATCAATGCCCAGAATATTATCTGGTGTGTGGGGTGATAACAAGAATTGACCAAAACTGAAAAATTTGTCAAGACAAAGTGCAAGGGGTTTTGACAATGGGCTAGGAGAGGGTGTGCCATCAAACCCTACACATGTTATCATTTCGCCAGACAGGGGAGCCCTCGAACCAAGTTTTTTGACAAAGCACTACGAGTAGCTCCTGTGTCGACTAGAAATTGATCAGTAGAACCCAAAATGCCCGCTGTTACATATGGACCTTTCTGATCTACCGGCACTTCAATTGATTCCGTACCCCATCCTACGCAATCCTATGCGTGCACATAATCTTGATGTTCCACATTCTCGCCCTCTGATATCTGATACTGGTTCCATCTATCAAACGTATTACGTTCATCCTGGCCACGGCCCCTCTCTTCAAACCTGCTACGATCACCTCCACTACCTCTTGCTCCCGAGTAACTTCCCCTCGACCGTCCACCTCCTCTACCACGCTGACTACGCTGCTCACGAAGTACCGGACAATCATCAGCCCAATGTCCAAACTCCTTACAGTAAGCACATTGATCCTCCGCTATATCCGTACGCCCGTACGACGCATTGCCCCCTCCTCGTCTTCCTCTATCATTCCCTCTAGATTGCGTTCCACGAACCTGTGCCAACATCACCTTCGTTTTCAACTCCTTCGCTTTCTTATCAACACTTTCTTTAGCCTCCAATTCCTGCCGCTCATAATACTGAGCCATAGTTAACAAAGACGCAGGGGTCGCCGTGGCCCAGGAACTTTCACTCAACTTCAACCTTTTCGCAATCTCCGGCAGGAGATTAGCCACATACTTATCAACAAACAAATGCCTACCCGTATCGTCTGTTAACGATTGACCACTGTAATCATGAAACGCCTCTTCGAAGCGTGTAAAGAAATCTGAAATCGTTTCATCTAACTTTTGTTAGCACGAGGCTAACATGGTCCAATCGATCTTCTTAGATGGGACGAGCGTTTTTAATTTAACCAAAATAGCCGCCGGGAGGTCTAAAATCAACTGACATGGCTTACATGCCGGTTCCCTATCTAAATCAGCTGCATTTATTTCCTTCCATGTTCCCCCAAGTATTGTTTCATCATTATTCTTACGAATCAGTCTCCACATGTCAGGCGGAAGAATTAACCCAAAAAACAAATCTATATCGACCAAAGTCATGACACAGGACGAAATAGCCCCTTCGACCCCTTCATAAAATGCTGCCGGGTTTTTACGAAGATCAGGTAAAGAATTTTTTAACGCCATAACATCCGCTCTATTCCAAGGCGTATACACCCAATTATATACAAAATATCCCTTTGCATCCTTTAACAATTTATAATCATCTGTACCTTCCCCTTTAGGCGGAACATACAAAGGTGCGGCTTCACGCATAGGCATAACATGCATTGTAGAACTCTTATCTGAACCCCGGAGAGAACACTCCTTAGATTGCCCAGTAGACTCCGGCCCGGACTCCTTATTCTTTTTCCGCTCGTCTCGCAATCTGGACGTCTCATCCCGCAGCTGCATCAGTTGCTTGAAAAACGTATCAACATCTGCAAGAACAAATAAACCTTTACCTATATTCTCATGATGAACCGCTACAGCCTTAGGTTCTAACGTGTCCGAATATTTACGAAATGCGGTAACGACTTCATCAGCTAAAGTGGACAAAAAACACATCAATTCCAGTTCTGACCATTTACCCCTCTCTGCAAGAACTTCAGCCACAGTCACAAAATTTGTATTCAATTTACGGGCCCAACTACGCAAATCCACAGATCTTTCTGCAGGTAACCTGACACTCGACTTGCTCCCTTTTCCCGACTTATCCTGTTCGTCGTCATCCGAGTCCGCAGTCGGAGCCGTGGGTGGAACATACGGCGGCGGTGATCGATCCAGTAACGAAAAATCATCAATTTCATTATTAAGGACAGGATAAAGCGGTCGACGAATAGGGAATTGACCAGTCGTTTGCAATTTACGTTCCCGTTCTTCCCTCTCTATCTTCTCCTGTGTCTCCTTTTCCTCAAGCTGTAAAGCCTTATCCTGAGCAGCCTTGCGCTGCTCTTTGTCCGCCAAGGCAACTTCACGCTTCATACGTTCACGCACCGCTTTCTCCCACATTCGCACACAATCAAACATATTTTGTCTAGACCTTCGTTGAAACAAACATTGCTCCACAAACTGAACCTTACGCAAATCGAACGACCCATGTAGTGGCCATTGCAATTCAGGATCTGATTTAGTGTATTTATTCCATAATTTACTGTACATTATAGGGGGAAGGCCAAATTTAATGTACATATCACGGTTTGGTGTTCCTTCTGGGGGAGCCGGCTGTGCTTCCGCTAACCTAATTGTGGTACCATTTCCAAGACAGCACATCCCTCGGAGTGTGCTTAAAACAGGCATGTTCAAAAAGTATCACGAAAGCGTGATACCGCAAAAATGGCACTTACAGTACTTCACACAGATGTGCCGCTCAAAGGAAAAAAACAAAATTAGAGAAACATCTCTACATGCCTGCCTATGTGAAGTGCACTACACATATAGATTCAGAGTTCACAAATTCACAAATTCACAAATGTTAGCTAACTCAAATCAAAATCATAGATCATAGAACTTTGGCAAGCGTCCGAGGACTACCTTACCGATCACAAATCATAGAACTTCAGTAAGCGTCCGCAGACTACCTTACCGATCACAAATCATAGAACTTCAGTAAGCGTCCGCAGACTACCTTACCGATCACAAATCTTACCCAAATCTCAAAGGTCCAGATTCCAACTGCCAAGGTCTTTTAATCGAATCAGCCAAACGGCACTTTATCCAGCAACGCAGACGATCAAGAAGGTCAGATCAGAAGGAAAGGAAGAAACACCGCGGGTGCCAAGACTCGGGTCACTCAGTGGCAGCGTACGCGTCCATGGCGAGTTTCCAAACCTTCGTCACAACCTCTCCTTCGGGCATCCGAGTCGCCGATGAGTCCCTTCGTGGTCGCCAATTTGTTGTATCGGGTTCCCAAGGCCTACATGCTCCAAAGATAACCCACTTACATTGAAAGAACTGTTGGCACGGAAGCTGAAAAATTCAAAGAACAAGTTTATTAAGACCCCATGGGGTGGTGGTACATTCCTACAGCACCCTTCGGTAATGCAAGAAGTATCACACCGAACATCGGTGTGACCCGTTCTTTTATACAATTTGCAGGTAATAAAAAAGATAGGCGGTACAAAGTTACAGAGTGTTATGTACATATATGGTCATTTTTGGAACACAGCCAGCTCATTGGAGGGGTTACAACCCCGCTGGTCAGTTTGGCGGCACATTCCTGAGGGACGACTGGTCAGTTGGAACTGCGCATGTACAGGCTTGACCGTTACTAAAAATAGCCTGTTGCTGGGCAACCTCGAGTGGTCAGTGGCACGAACAACGGACTAAAGGGCACGCGGGCCACGAGGCCGCTCATGATCTAAGATGGCCGCCGTAACACACAAAATGGCGTTTCCAAGTATAGCCAAGTTAAGCGGGAAAACGTGTAGCACAGCTAAGCGCTAACCCGGCCATTGTCAAATTACGACAAAGGGAGGGTGAGAGCAGTCTAAGTCCACGTCCAGTACCCCTTTAAAATCCCCTCATATTAGTACTAGGCCCACCATCATGTCCATTACTTGAGTGGAAAGATCAGCCATATATGCCATCTGATCTTGGTTAGGGGCATACACACAACCCACCCCCACAATCTTCCCAGGAGGAAGACGTATCTGGCCTCTTTGTCAATAGCCGCCCTTGTCAGTTCAAAGGGTCCTCGTGCTCTAATCCAGATTAACACCCCACTGGCATATGCTGAAAAAGTCGAAGGGGCAGATTTATGTCAAACATGCGCCACGTTTCCGCCGCCGTTGCGTGATGCAACGGCGCGGAAACGTGGTGCATCCCTGCAAACTATTTACAACGTGACGCATCTAGGCAGATGCGTCACGTTGTAAAGCCCTGCGCCACATGGAACCTGCGTCAGGTTTCATGTGGGCGTTCTGTCGTAGGGTGGGTATTCCCTCGTAGGAAAGCCCCGTAAAACTGACGCAGTGAAATCTACAAGATTTCAGTGAGTCAGTTTTACGACGCTGCTGCGTCAAATCCTTACGCCTGCTTAAAGCAGGCGTAAGGAGTGACGCACCACGTTATGTATGGGTGGCCCCTGTACATTGCAGGAGTTGCGTCGCACTTGCGACGCTACTCCAGCAATGCGCCGCCCGTACACCACAAGATGCGTCATGCATCTACCCTTCCTTGCACCATGGTGCGCCGCATTGTAAATGCGGCGCATCTGTGGTGCCGCAAGGAGGGAATTGCGTGACGCATCAGTTCTGGCGCATCCCTGCTGATTTGCAGAGATGCGCCAGAACTCATAAATCTGCCCCGAAGAGTATACCTCTCCCCTCCACCGCCTATGCAGTCTGTCCACTTCTATTTGGAGCAGGTGCGTCTCCTGCAGAAGGGCTATCTGCACTCCTCATCTCCTAAGGTAATTATGTATATTGTGTATGTTGTGGCGCTTAGTCATGGAGCCCATCCCTTTAATGTTCCAAATGAGTAGTTTTAATGCCTTGTCGTGTGTTGCCATTATTAGCAAAGTATTCTATCTTTCCCACCACTTCCGGGCTCCCCGGCCCTCTCAAGACAAAAGACATTTCGATCAGAACACCGCAGACCAGACAGGGCTTATATAAAGGAAGAACAAAACCAAAACAGAAATAAAGGAGATCCCAACATAGACCAACTCGCAAGTCCCCAGAGCAGTGAGGCAATGGCCACCCGCCCAAACCCTTCATACAACAGTGATTGAAAATCAAGGTCAAAACCAACTACGGTGAGGTCCTACAGGGGGTCGTGGCTTAGTTCAATGTTGTGTGTCCATATGTAGTGTGCCAGGAACGGTGCTGGTCACTGACCACCACGAAAGTCAGACCTGCACCATTTTATCTCAGTGTTCCAGAGTGGCCCGCTAGCTCCAGAGAACCAGGATATGTGACCAAGTCCATTCTACATTACAGCCCCCTCTATATGATATTGTCCGCAGGCTTCTGGGTGATCCGTGGCATGATTAAGCTGTCTGCATTGGAGGAGCCTGACTCCAAGCCATCGTGCCCCTCAGCGAGCACAATCCTATCTCCGACTGCTGCAGATCCTCTTACATTATCTCAGCCACCACCTGCAGTGCCGCAGCTCTTTCACGCTCCGTCTATGTGGGGTTTGGCTTTTCGGGGGCGTTTCTAGCCTGTCGCCTCCTGATGCGTTTTCCAGTCTGTCGGTTCTGCTCCCGTGGGCCCCAGTCTTATTTTACTCTAACCACTCCCATGCTGCTGCACCATTCTCACATAATCCTCCTCCTTTATGATATGCAGTCGAGCTGGGAAGATAAGGGCTTACTGGACCCCCTCTGCTCTCAGAGCCTTCTCAATCTCAAGGAAGGAGGTGCAATGTTGCTGCACTTCGAGAGTATAGTTCAGAAATATCGAGACATTACTATTACCCACTGCAAGTAGACCATCTGAGTGAACTCTCTGCAACAAATGTCTCTGTCTAAGTAATGCTGGAGTTCGTCGGTCTAGGAGGGCGGCCTGACGCCGGGACATGATGTGCTCTTTCCAAGGTGTAGAACGGCGTTAACCCTTCTGGCACAACTACTGTGAGGATTCATGGTTCCAAGTAGGATGTCATATTACCATTTTCGATTCCCTCCGGCAGGTCTAGGATGCGGATATTGTTTCTCCTATTGCGCCCCTCATTATCCTCTGCTCTGCGCTCCAGTATTTTGACCCTGTCATTCAGGTCTGCCATTTGTTTAAGCTTTGCCTGGTGAGCCGGGGTCAGCTCTTCCAGAGAGGTCTCCACCACTTTCACTCTGTCACTGAGTTTCTGATATTCAGCACACAGTAATTCCAATCCTACGGACACCGTGCTTATGTCCTGGTGTAAAGTCTATTTTGTGTCCGATATGGCCTCTAGGATCTGAGCCAACTTTTGTTGTATGGGTTCCTCAGGGGGTGGCTCCTCGGGGGCATTCCAGGCCGGCTCCTGTTGGTCCTCTTCCTACTCTGGGACCACCTTCTGCAATTATGCTCTTGATTTACCCATTGCAACCACCCTGGAACACAAATGTCACAACACAATCCCAGGGTCGCCTCAGCGTAGTCCCCTCACACCAGCAGTAGCTAGAACAACAAACAGAAAACTAGTGCAGGCTTTTCAGTTCAACATCTCCCTCCTCACAGGGCCCTTACACCACAGTAGGCAGGCCTCCCAGAAGCCACAGCCGAGTCCAACAACGCTACGCCACCGCTGGCTGGGCGGATGGGGTGAGGAGAAGCCCTCTTCAATCAGTGGCCCTATGAGGATCACCCAAAGCAGAGAGCCAGACACTCACCGTGCCACCAGGGTCACTGTGCCATCGCTGGGGGGTGTATCACTACTCCATCCCCCCACATATAAGAATTTATAGAAACAAAAACATACTCTGCAGTGCACGACAAACCTATACCACATCACATCCTCACCCATTTTCCCCAACACCACATAAAATGGAGAAAATCCACAAGACACCAACCCAATCTCTTCTGATAAGTTATGTGAAAAGAAAATCCACTGACCACACAGTGGATCATACCAGTATTGTGTAGTAACCAAACAACAGCACTTACAAAAACACACACAAGCAAGATGCTAGCATATTTAAACTCAACCTGACCAATAAATGTCAAAGGGGTTCAAAAGAACCTCGCAGGGCCCTAAGATCCTTGCAGAGCACTTATAAATCATACTACATATGAAATATATTCTGAAATAGTTCACAACCAGAACAAAATCACAGGTTTCAAAATTATAAACACTTACGGGCACAGTTACAGGAGGATTGTACCACTGGAATTTTCTGGGGCGCAATGCCCTGCACCATATTTACAAAAAGGCATTTAGCCACTTTGTGTGACTTAGTGTCGCTTTGTAAATATGCTATACTTTCACTCACTTTTCTGCATGACAGTGACTTCCACTGGGTGTTGATGAGGGAGTTTCACTGCAACAGCCATTGCTTTTTGGTGCTTTCCCAGATTTACAAGGATTTGTAAATCTGAGGCAGCGCCAAAAACGAATGCCACACAAAAGCAAGCGTTAGATTGCTGAAACGAGGAGAAATACTTTTATTCCTCCTCGTTTTTTTCTCTTTCTATGTGTGCTGCACATAAATAATCTTCCCTAAAACTATGGTGCAAGGATGCCTGTGTTGCAGGAAATCTTCCCTGCAAAGCAGGCACCCTTGCACTATGGCCCAAGGGTGACTGTTTTGGTGCTAGGAAGCTATTTTTTAGCACAAAAGCATACTCACAATCCCTGCCTTTAATATACACATTCCAAGATGGTGGAGGAGGTTAGTGGTTCAGCTGATATCCAAACAGGTAGTGTGGCGACGGCTGTGTATGTCTCACACGTGATCACGCGCACAGCCGGAGACAGGGAGTTAACACTTAGCTTAGAGGAACTACGCTTCCAAGGGCGAGACTACTGGCTGGAAACAGCTCACCCTGACAAAGTAAGTCCTGGGGGTGGAGGGGCATGCTGACAGCAGACATGGTTCAGGTAGAGTCTATCATATACTATAGTTTATTGTGTTTGGATTTCTAATCTGATCTGTTAAACACTCTATACTGGCATCATGACCCATGGCAGTTACCTATAGGCCTACCAGGAGTGCCGATACGGGCCCGATGAGCTGAAAATTTATTTATTTATTATTAACTATGAAAACAACCATGTCTCTCTCTCTTTGTCATCTCCACCATTAAAGCGTGTGATTATAGGGAGCTGTTCTCGCTCCCCCACCAGGTCAAGCACTGTTTTTAAATAAACTCGGTAAGGTCTGCCAAGTTCATGACCGGGTCGCATAACTAAGTAATGTTGGCCTTGTGTTGTTAAATATAGAAGAAGCGTCGGTAGAGAGCTTCTGCGGGATGATTGTTCCTAAGCATGGGCGGAAAATCCGTTCCGCTCGCAAATTTTGCGGATTTTCGGTAAATTCGCAATCTGCGAACGCTCGCGAATTTACCGAAAATCCACAAATTCGCACGCAGCGGATTTTTTTTTCTTGGTGATACAATTTTGCGGCATGCGGTGTTCACTTACCGTCATTCAGCGTATGCCGAGTTGTTTTTCTCAATATTTTGTGAGTGCTGCGCCATTTTGGATCTTGCTGCGGGATCCCGCAGGAGTTTGGCGACGCATCGCGAGAGTTCACAATTGCGAACATGTAGGTGCGGCAGGCAGCAACAATCTCGCACTCGCAAAATTACAAAATTTGCAATTCTGCAAAAGAAATCCACTAGCAAGCAGCATAGACCTTCTGAAAATGATGATTTTTATCAGAATAACTCCTCAGGTTGACATTTGCCTGCACTTTTTTGGATTTGAGGCATTTTGACTTTCTTTGGATCACTTTTGGATTAGAAATCAACTTTCACAAGTAAGTTTGTTTGGGGCATTACAGTTGCTGTTCTGCAGAAAAACGAGTTTTGCAAAACTGAACGCACTCAGCAGGTGCAAAAGTTCGCTCATCATTAGTAACCATTCCCTGTAGTACTTCCTGAGGGGCCCCTCCAGAGTTCAGTTGCCTATGTTTGTTTGGGGCATTACAGTTGCTGTTCTGCAGAAAAACGAGTTTTGAAAACTGAAAGCACTCAGCAGGTGCAAAAGTTCAAACTCATCATTAGTAATAGTAACCATTCCCTGTAGTGCTTACTGACTGGGGCCTCTCCAGAGTTCAGTTCCTAGTTGCAACAATTCTATGACCCTGCTCTGACCCTCACAGCAGGCTCATAGAATAGCTACGAGTAGGCCACAAAGGTCCTGGAAAAAAAATTGCACTGCAACAGAAAGCAAATTACAGATAAGGAAGCAGGTGCCAGACTGGAATTTTAAAACAGTGACACATTATTAAATCAACCCCAAATTAATTCATGTCAGTTGAAGCAGGGCAGGTGTGCTTGCTTTTCCCCCCCATAATCTACAGTGATGATGAACCAGAGGGTGGCATTGATGTACCAGAGGGTGGCATGGGTGAAACAGAGGGTGGCAGTGGTGAAACAGAGGGTGCTGGGAACCTGTGATGATGAACCAGACGTAGAAACAACATAGTCGCGACCATTGCGAGCCGACAAGTAAGTTCGCAATTGCGAACTGGTACAAAACCCTCGCGAACTGACAGAAACCCTTGCGAACACAAGTTCGCAAATACGCAAATTCGCGAACGCCAGATTCGTAAAATTCGCCCATGCTTAATTGTTCCAATACATCGGGGGCCTACTCTTAACTTTAGCACCCAACGGGTCCCACTATTGATCTGGAGGGACAAAACCACTTCTTTCTGTATGTTTTTAATCACATTTATCACTTAGGGAATCTAATATAATATGTTGATAGTTTTAACTTTCTCATTACCTCCTCGTCCAGTATACCCCATCCCATTCCTTCACAGTGAGCAGCTAGTCTGCTCCACAGAAACCTATAACCTAGCTGAGCATTTGCACTTCCCCCAATATGGCGTCACTATCACGTGACAATAAAGGGGGAAGTGCCTGAAAGAAACATCCTGTTCTTTTTTTTCTGCCGGCGGTCGCCTTGCTGCCTAGCTGAGCTCGTGGTAAGTTCCCTGTTTTTGAGTTTTTTGTATTTGCTGTGTAGTCGGGCGGCCTGCCTTAGCGGCCGCCTTTGTTTTTTTGTATTTCCTGCCCCCGCACTGCCTCGCTCTGCCTGTCAGCAGTTCGCGCTAGCGGCCGTCTCTGCCTTGCGCCCTCACCTGTGATGCCCGGCCTGCTTCAGTGGCCGTTTTTCATTTGTTTTTACGTTCCCGCGGCGCCCTGCTTTAACGGGCGGGGATTGCTGGGTTGGTGCTGCAGCGCGCTTCATAGGGGTGATTTCTGTCTGACAGCTGTGCTTTTAAGCCGCCCCCTTTCCCTGGTCCCACAGGAGCTCAGGTCCTCTGGACTTCGTGGCTGCTTTAAATGGGGTCCTTGTGTTCTGGTTTTTGTCCTTGTTTTTTGCCTGTGTTTGGTGCTTGGGACATTGCTGGTTTTCTGAACATGGATTCTGAGTCCTCTTCCTCTGCTGCTCCTCTTGATGCCCTGCGCCAGTAAACAGTCAAAATATCGAGTAAAAAATATCGAATGGACATAATATCGAGTTTAAAATATAGAATGGACAAAATATCGAATGGGGAGAGTATAGACATCAAAAATATCGTTTTTGAGGTAAGTAATGTAATATCGAATGTTAAAAATATATAAAGTTAAAATATCAAAGTATATAATATAGGTTATTAAAATTATCGAATTTTTAATAATATCGAATTTTTATAGTGTTTTTATGTTATTATTTGTGTGAAAAATGTGTATTTATGTTATAATTTATTTTAATTAATGAATTTTGTTTTTTTAATTTTTGCGTAATTTAATTCTGTAGCGAGTTGTTGGTTTGAAGGGGAATAGGGTGGGAAGTAATTTTATTATAATTAAATAAATATGTGAATTTATTTAATGGTATTCATTTTTACTGAATTGTTAATTAATTTATATTTGGTAATTAATTAAATTTTAATTGGCAATTAATTTTAATTAATTGATTAATTGCTAATTATGTTAATTTTACTAATTTATTTTCTGTAGCGGGTTGTGGGTTTATAGGGGAATTGGGTTGGAAGTAATTTATTTATAATTAATCAAATATGTCAATTTATTTATTGGTATTCATTTTTAATTAATTGGTAATTAATTTATATTTGGTTATTAATTACATTGTAATTGGCAATTCATTTTAATTAATTCATTAATTGCTAATTATGTTAATTTCACTAATGTATTTTCTGTACCACGTTGTGGGTTTATAGGGGAATTGGGTGGGAAGTAATGTATTTATAATTAATTAAATATGTACAATTATTTATTGGTATTGATTTAGATTTAATTGTTAATTAATTTTTTATGGGTAATTAATTACATTTCAATTGCCAACATTTTTTATTTAATTGATTAATTGCTAATTATGTTAATTTTACTAATTTATTTTCTGTAGTGGGTTGTGGGTTTATAGGGGAATAGGGTGGGAAGTAATTTATTTATAATTAATTAAATATTTCAATTTATTTAATTGTATTTAATTTGAAATAATTGTTAATTAATTTTTTATTGTTAATTAATTAATTGTTAATATGTAATTAATTTTTATTATTAGGTAACTAATTGTAATAATTAATTTTAATTTGTAATTTTAATTGATTAATTATTATATTATATTAAATTGGTAATTACTTTTAATTAATTTTTTATAGACATTAATTTATATTTTTTAAAATAATATATGAAGTATTTACTTTCCCTACTGTTGCACTCTTTGGAAGGGGAATAGTAATTTTTACCCCTACGCTATCCAACGCTTTCCCTACTGTTGCACTCACTGGAGTGGGAATAGTAATTTTTACCCCTACGCTATCCAACGCTTTCCCTACTGTTGCACTCTTTGGAGTGGGAATAGTAATTTTTACCCCTATGCTATCCAACGCTTTCCCTACAGTTGCACCCACAGGAGTGGGAATAGTAATTTTTACCCCTACGCTATCCAACTCTTTCCCTACTGTTGCACTCTCTGGAGTTGGAATAGTAATTTTTATCCCTACGCTATCCAACTCTTTCCCTACTGTTGCACTCTCTTGAGTTGGAATAGTAATTTTTACCCCTACGCTATCCAACGCTTTCCCTACTGTTGCACTCTTTGCAGTGTGAATAGTAATTTTTACCACTACGCTATCCAACGCTTTCCCTACTGTTGCACTCACTGGGGTGGGAATAGTAATTATTACCCCTACGCTATCCAACACTTTCTCTACTGTTGCACTCACTGGAGTGGGAATAGTAATTTTTACCCCTACGCTATCCAACGCTTTTCTTACTGTTGCAGTCACTGGAGTGTGAATGGTAATTTTTACCCCTACGCTATCCAACGCTTTCCCTACTGTTGCACTCTTTGGAGTGGGAATAGTAATTTTTACCGCTACGCTATCAAACGCTTTCCCTACTGTTGCACTCATTGGAGTGGGAATAGTAATTTTAACACTCTTGCTATGCTACGGTAATATTATTGTATATTTTTTAATAATAATATGTTAATATATATATGTTTTAACAAAAAAAATAATATTTTTTTTATAACTTAAATTAATTATTTAATAATTTTAAGGTTATTTAAGTATTTTTAAGTATATTTTAATTATTGTTTTTTTGAATATTTTTTAATTTTACATTAATTTTAATAAATTCGATATTTTTATTAAGTACATATTTTTAAACAATATTTTTGATTCGATATTTTTGAACTTACCTGTTTGTAGATAGGACTTCGATATTTTTGTAGTCGATATTTTGGAGTCGATATTTTAAATGCCTATATTTTTGTAGTCGATATTCTGTCAGTGATCCCCTGCGCCTGCTGGTTCATGAGGCGGTGGCTGCGGCTTTCCTGGCTAGGTATGCGGCTGGCCCTCCACCCAAGGTGCCTCGTGGTTCGGTGGATCCGCAGGCTGTTCCTGATGAGGAGCTGGGTCCTGATGAGGATCAGGGTGTTCGTGGGCGCTTTGTTGGGGTGCTGAGCTCGCTGAACTCGCTGAACTGTTCTCCCATGTCCGGGACAATTTGGGATTTCTCCTCCCGTTGCTGATGTTTTGGAGGATGATTTCTTTACGCAGTATGTCCAGCCTGCTGCAGACTCTTTTCCTTTGCACGCGGCTGTGCGCAATGTGCTGGCTCACGATTGGAAGGAGATGGATAAGTCTGCCTTCCCTCGTTTTTTGTACAGGCGTTACCCTCTGGAAGGTTTTTTTGATGAATTTCCTTAGGCTGTGAAGATCATCAATTTGATGGCTGGTCTTTCATCTCAGGGTTTAGTCCTCTCCGATGACGCCCTTCCTACGGACGCTGTGGATAAGCGTGTTGAGGGGGCAGTAAAGCGTTCTTATGCTGCTTCTAATTTTTCTGTCCGGGCGACTGCCTATTCTAACTACATGGTCCAGTCCCTCCTCAAAGATTTTCAGTCCCTGTCCCTTCTGTTGCAGGACGGCAAGGATGCCACACCGCTTTTGTCTTTGATGGAGTTGCAGGTGCAGTACTTGTCGGATATTTCCTTTGACAATTTGGAGGCGTCGCCGGCTGCTTCTGCTGCTTCCATCGCTGCACGACGTCATATCTGGATGCGTTCCTGGAAGGCTGATTCTTCCCAGAAGTCGGTCCTCCTTAAACTGCCCTTTGGGGGTTCCAAAGTGATTGGTCATCAGCTGGAGGGGATGGTCAAGCAGTCGGCAGAGTACCGCCAGCTTGTGGCTCCGGTCCGACCTCCTTCTAGGGGTGCGAGGTTTTGGCTACCATCTCACTTTTGGGCCTCCTGCTCGTGGAGCTTCACAGCCCTTTCGTGGCAGGGGTCGTGGCCGGGTGGCCTCTGTTGTTGCCAAGTCCCGGGCGCCTGCCAGTGTTGCTGCCACCGCTTCCTCCTCTTCCCAATGACTGTATGCCTTTGCAGGTTGGTGGTCTCTTCCAATCCTTCCTTTCCCAGTGGTTGGCGGTTCCGGATGCATGGGCAGTTCAGACTGTGTCGGGAGGTTACCGGATAGAGTTTTCCTCTCCTCCTCCTCCGGTTTTTGTTCTGACTCCCCTGCCTCGTCTTCCTCTGCGAAGGGAGGCTTTGCTGGCCGGTGTGCGGGCCCTGTTGCTGAAGAAGGCTGTTGTGAAGGTTCCTACTCTGGGAAGGGGCAGGTGTTGCTATTCGATCCTCTTTCTGGTCTCTAAGTAGGATACTTCTGATCTTCGTCCTGTTTTGGATCTGAGGCAGGTCAATTGCTTCATTGTCCATCGGCCATTCAAGATGGTGACTCTGCAGTCCATCCTGCCTCTGGTGCTTTCAGGGGGCTTCCTGGCGTCCCTAGACCTGATGGATGCATGTCTGCACGTCCCTGTCCATCCGGCAGACCAGCGATTTCTCCGGTTTGCTGTGGGGCACCTTCACTACCAGTTCCGGGTGCTCCCGTTCGGCCCTTCCACGGCGCCCAGGGTTTTCACCAAGCTCTTGGCCCCTCTGGTGGGTATTCTTCATTCCAGGGGGTTACAGGTGTTTCCCTATCTGGATGACTGGTTGATTGTCTCTCCTTCGTTTTCTCAGGCCCTGTCGGATGTGGACCAGGTGTGTCTTGTCCTGGGTTCCTTTGGGTTCCTCATCAACCACCGAAAGTCCTCCCTGGTGCCCTCCCAGTCCCTGAACTTCCTGGAGGCTTTCTTCTGCATGGACCTTGGCATGGTGTTCCTCTCCCAGGGGCGCCAATTGACTTTGTTTCGTCACCTTTCTTGGCTTCTGTCCCAGTCCTGGGTGTCTGCCCGTCTTTGGTTGCGGAGTCAGGGGGAAATGGCGTCCACTTTGCATATCCTTCCTTGGGCCAGACTGCATCTGTATCCCCTGTTGCATCATGTCCTGTCGCACTGAGATCCTGCGTCCCTGGACTATAAGACTCTGATACCTGTCACTCCGGGGATTCGGGCGGATCTCCAGTGGTGGTTGTCCCCTCAGTCTCTTTCCCAGGGGATGACAGTGCCTTGGGTTGGGGTGCTGTGCTGGGTGCCTCCAAGGCTCAGGGTCGGTAGTCCCATTTCGAGTCCCTCCAGTCCTCGAACTGGAAAGAGTTGAGAGCGGTTTGGTTGGCTCTGCAGTTGTTCGCTCCTCTCCTTCGGGGTCGGGAGGTCTCGGTGCAGACAGAAAACCAGGTAGTTTGTGCTTATGTAAATCACCAAGGGGGCATGTGACGGTCTCTGTTTCTCCTCTCCCGGAAGGTCAGGCTTTGGGCCGAGTTGAATCTCCTGTCTCTGACGGCGGTCTATCTTCCGGGGACGGAGAATGGGCCTGCGGATTCTTTGAGTAAGGTGTTCCCCTCATTGGTGTCCCTGTGTCTGTCCCCAGGTCTGTTCCATCAGATTTGCTTCCGTTTCCGCCGTCCTTGGCTGGATCTTTTTGCATTGGAGGCTTCTGCCCTTCTGCCTCTGTTTTGCAGCATAGTTCCCTCACGGTTGGCATGGGCCACCTATGCCTTCTCGATTCCATGGTGGTCGGGCCTGCTGTTTGCCTTCCCACTGTTTGCCTTAATTCCGCGGGTCCTCCGGAAGATTCGGTTGGATCGGGCGGCGGTTCTCCTGGTGGTGCCGGGGTGGTCTCGTCGGTCTTGGTTTTCCCTTCTCCTGACCTTTTCTGTTTGCCCTCATTGGAGGTTTCCCCTGTGTCCCTCCCCCCTGCGGGCTCCTCTTCTCGGGATTGCCTCCCTGTGCCGCCTCCGGCTGGGGGCTGGGGGCTTGGCACTTGAAAGGCTGAGTTTACTGGGTCAGGCTTGCTCTATGGAGGTTGCGCATTGCCTTCAGCTGTCTCGGCGCCCTTCCACTTTGTGGTCCTATGCCCGTCATAGGAAGCACTTCTCCTCCTGGTGTCTTGGGAAGGGTCTCTCTTCTGACTCCTGTGAGGCTGTCCGGGTGTTGGACTTCTTGTGGGATGGTTTAATCTTGGGTCTTACGGTTTCTTCCCTGCGGTTGCAGTGAGCTGTCATTCTTGCCTTTAGGGGTTCCTCTGTATCCTCTGTTTCCCCATTGGTGGCTCGCCTTCTGAGGAGTTTTTTGCTTCAGCGTCCTGTTTCTCACTCTCCTGTGCCTCCCTGGGATCTTCCCTTGGTTCTCCGGTCTTTGACGGGCCCTCCTTTTGAGCCTTTGGACTCCGTGGCCCTGAAGTTTCTCTCTGCTAAAGTCCTGTTCCTGGTGGCCATTACGTCTGGGCGTAGGGTTGGTGAGCTTGGGGCTTTGATGGCTTCTCCCCCCTTTTTGCGCTTTTGTGATGACAAGGTCATTCTCCATCCCAGTCCGTTGTTTCTACCTAAAGTGTTGTCTTCCTATCACTGTCAGGAGGCTATTGTTCTTCCGGTCTTTTTTCCGGAACCTCCCTCTCCTGAGGAGGTGGTCCTCCATTCGTTGGATGTGCTGAGGGCTCTCCGCATCTACTTGGATCAGACCTCTGGTTTCCGTAAGGTGGATTCCTTGTTTGTCACCTTTGGCCCTTCTGGGATGGGTCTTCGTCCTTCTTTGTCGACCATTCCCGTTGGGTCCAGGGTGCTGTGACTTCTGCTTACGAGTCTGTCCACTGTCCTCTCCCTTCTTCTGTTCAGGGCAGGTCGACCAGGGGCGTTTCCTCCTCCAAGGCCATGTTCAAAGGGGCCTCATTGCGGGACATTTGTAATGCTGCCACCTGGGCCTCTCCCCATACTTTTGTTTCGCATTACAGTCTTCAGTTGGGGATGGCGGCCTCTGGTGCTTTTGGTGCTCATGTCCTGTCTGCGGTTCAGGTTTTGTAACCTGTACTAATTTTTGTTGTTTATAATGGACCTGTTTTCTTGCACCTTTTGGTCTGTTTTTTTCTTACAATCACCGTGTGCTTGGGTATGGGCTCACTGTGAAGGAATGGGACGGGGAGACTGGACAAGGAGGTAATGCCCGGTTACTCACCAGTAATACTCATTACTCCAAGTCCTGGTCTCCCCGTCCCATTCCTGAGCCCTTCCCTCCCTCCCTGGGTTGCTTTGTGGCTTTGGGGTGATTGTTTCGCTTTCTGGGTTTATTTTCTTTGGTATTCTCAGGATGTTTCTTTCAGGCACTTCCCCCTTTATTGTCACGTGATAGTGGCGCCATATTGGGGGAAGTGCAAAAGCTCAGCTATGTTATAGGTTTCTGTGGAGCAGACTAGCTGCTCACTGTGAAGGAATGGGACGGGGAGACCAGGACTCGGAGTAATGAGTATTACCGGTGAGTAACCGGGCATTATTTCCAGGTATTTCACTGGTAGAAAGTTACTGTACCAATAGACCTGCGCATTTAGTCAGATTTGAGACCACGCTCTCCTCCAGAAGTAAGGAGGTAGGGTGTGTGTCGTAAGGAACTACTTTTCATAGTCCTGATTGCATTAGCTGGCTGAAACAGGTTGACAGTTTGCAGATTGGAGGGGTAGGAGGTACACTAAAGCCCACCATACCACCATCCCCTGGTCGTTGAGTGACCATTTTATTCTGACCAGGGAATCCATAATTAAAGGGTTTATTCAGGAGATCCGTCAATTAGTTTTAATTATTTTTTCTGCATCTTTCCATTTGATCCCGCACTGTTTCTCTATTTGTTTGTTGTGTCTCCCCTCCCTATTGCTCCACCTCCAGCGTTGGCTTCCACAGAGGTGTGTTAGCAGCCCTATGATGAAGCATGCCACAGATGTCTGTGGGTGAGGGCAGTATTAAAAACTTGTGTGTTTTTTCCTCCACATCATAGCGACATAGCAGACTCATTTCTTTGTGTGTGTAAAGTTGTAATGGGGTGTGTGTTAAGCTATTTTTTAGCCCCAGCGCAAGGGGTGCGTCGTCTTCTTATAAATACGGTGCATCCCTGTATTTGTTAAATGACGCAGCACTGAAAAATTTGCTGCTGCAATATGCTGGGCCATTTCCTTATAAATATAGCCCCTAAGGGTTCCAAGACGCTTGAAGCCCATCTGAAGCACATTCCATTGAGAGTACTCACAACACTCCCACGAACGGATACACCATCATGCAAACGTCCTGTCACCTGCCGAACATATAAGAAATTTTAAGAGTGCCACCAAGCTGAGGGAACTGACTGCAAAGAACGTTTTCAGCCAATTCCTTACCAGTACAAGGACGCTAGCAAGGAACTGACAAACACGGTGCCATACAATCATTACATAACATAACATAACTTATAAAAAAGAATTTCAATTACATTTATCTTAACATTTACATTTTATCCCACCAGCATATCTAATGTCCTTGTATAGCCAATCCCAAATTTGATTAAACGACTATCAAGTTTCTTATATATTCCTTCTGGACTAATATAATAAACGGAGAACACATTTTCAGTGAATGCTTTAATGTAACCTTATCTTCACAGCTGCGGTCGCAGTTACGTGTATTTTACAAATAAATGTTAATGTTACTCATATTGATATAATAATTTTTTCTACACTCGGCTCATTAATTCAACCTCTTTCCTGTTTATTTCGTGTTGCTCAGTCCTGAAAAGGTGAGTCCATTTTTAACAGAAGTGCTTTCTCCCCTCCTTCGGTTATGTAAAGCTTTAAAGCAGACGTCTGTTCCTCAATGACATCTAATAACTCTCCCGGCATTTGATGTATCCCTTTGAATCAGGTGACTGACATTTGTTTCAAACTTTATTTATTGCATTTTTCCATATGAATTTGGATTTTACATGCAGAAATTCTCCTTTGATTAACGCCAGTGGTTAGTGTGGATACGCCGATTGTCACAGTACTTGTCAAACACGTAATCATTAGAGTATCATTTGTCCCAGTGAAGACGACCAAAAATTGAAGGCAAGTTTTAGGTATTATTGGATAGGATTCCGATGCACAGATGCTAATAATCAGAAGAAATATTAATTAATAGCATTGGTTTATCATTTCGAGAGTGTTCTGCATACCCTTGCCACAACCATGTTTCTCGTTAATAATACGTGTTTGAAACATTTTGAAAAGAAATAATGTTTTCCTTTAGTCTTTCCTAGAACCGCAAATATCCCAACAATAATGAAGTTGCCACATGAATTCAGGAGATTCCTTAGAATTCTAAGAGAAATGGTTAGGTTTCTCCTACAAATCGGTCTTTCCTTTACCATCTCTCCTACCAGGACACTCTACTCCAGGCATCCTGTACTCGGCAAAATGCTTCTTTGGTATTGTTCAGGCCAAGAACTGCCTGGAGTGGTGTTTTCACATTGGGCTTCTTGTCGTACAAAAGGTAATATTATCTCTCTATTTGTTCGAGGAAAACTCTGTGGGCTGGCTGCCTAGTCTTGATTTTGTATTCGCCCAGTTTGCATTCTTTTTATTTGGAGTGTGCTGTCGATGGCCGACAATGGGATGCCATACATTACAACCTCCTCCTTTCAACCAGTAAAGTCTTCCTCCGGGTTGGCACGATGGGCAGTCAAAATATCGAATTTAAAATATCGACCTACATTAATATTGAGTTTTTAATGTCGTAGGGACAGAATATCGAAGTCAAGAATATCGTTGACCAGAATATCAACTCCAAGGTAAGTAATATCGAATTTTAAATATCGAAGTAAGTAATATCGTAAGCAAAAATATTGTTGTTAATAATATCGAATTTATTTTTAGTGTTATGTATTTCAGTATGTATTTCATATGTATGTTAGAGATTTTTTTATGTATTTTTATAAATTATAAAATAAATGTTTAGAAATTAGTCATTTTGTTAAAGAAAATTTTGTGTTTTAGTATCAGAGCGAGTTGTGGGTTTATAGGGCAATAGGGCGGGAAGTAATTTAATTATAATTAATTAAATAATATGGTTTTATTAATTGTTATTGATGATTAATTATTGTTAATTATTAATTGGTAATTACTTTTTTTAATTAGTTAATTATAATAATTAGACTTCATTTATTAATAATGATTATTTATTGTAATTTTTCAATAATGTATTGCCAAATAATAATTAATTTGAAATTCATTTTAATTAAGGGATTAATTGATAAATACATTAAATATGTCATATTTTATGTGTAGTGGGTTTTGGGTTTATAGGGGAATAGGGTGGGAAATAATTAAATAAATTAATTAATGAGAGTGTTTTTATTAAGTGGTATTTATTAATAATTAATTGTTAATTATTCATTAATTGGTAATTACCTTTTCTTAATTAGCTAATTATATTAATTATAATTAATGCATTAATAATTAGTATTTATTGTTATTGTTAATTAATGTATTGTTAATTAACTATTAATTTGTGGTTAATTATTAATTGGTAATTATATTTATTAATACATTTATTTATAATTATATTAATGTATTATTAATTTTTATTAATTGATTAATTGATAGTTACATTAATTATGATTTTTTGTATGTGTAGTGTGTTGTGTGTTAAAGGGGGAATAGTTTGGGATGTAATTTAATTTTAAGTATTAATTTTAATGTATTGGTATTTATTAATATGTATTTGTAAATGAATTATTAATATGTTATTTTTTAATAACAAATATGTAATTGATAAGTATGCTAATTTAACCCTGATGCTATCCAGCGCTTTCCCTACTGTTGCACTCTCTGGAGTGGAAACAATAATTTTTACCCCTACGCTATCCAGCGCTTTCCCTACTGTTGCACTCACTGGAGTGGGAATAGTAATTTTTACCCCTACGCTATGCAGCGCTTTCCCTATTGTTGTACTCTTTGGAGTTGGAAAAGTAATTTTTACCCCTATGCTATACAACGCTTTTACTACTGTTGCACTCAACTGAAGTGGGAATAGTATTTTTTACCCCTACGCTGTCCAACTCTTTCCCTACTGTTGCAATACGTGGAGTACGCATATATATATTAATTTATATGTAGATGTTTAAATATTTTAAATTTATATGTATTGTTAATATTTATTAGCAAAACATTTAAAAAAACGATATTCTTAACTTCGATATTTTTTACAATATTTTTTTCCCGATATTTTTGTACTTACCTTTATGTTGACAGGACTTCAATATTTTTGTCGGTCGATTTTCTGTCTTTCGATATTTTGTCAAACAATCGGTTCCCACATGCTCTGTTGCCCCTTGCACGCGTACCAGTGTCTCTAGTCCACCAATCATGCAAAGCATCCAAAACCATTACCTATAACAGCCCTGTGGGGCTGAAGCCACGTTTTTTTCCCCAACTCTGCCTTTTATTACAGGCTTGTGATGTGAGTCAATTATTTTTGGCTGCAACTGACCATGTTTAAAGTGTGCTCGCCCAGTCCCTATGTCTGCTGTCACTGGCCCACTGTAGAGTCAGCACCCAGGCAACACTACCTGATAAGCCATCAGCAGCAGGACTTAGAGGAGGATTAAAGCCTGACTTTGTAGTAGCACAAATGTGTTGGGCCTCATACATTTTTGCTTCAATAGATCAAGAGAATTATCCCAGAATAACCTCAGCTAGCTCACTAATCTCAATAGGTCCTTCGATGGGTCTTGTTCTGTGCTGAAATGCACAAGAGTATTTAGGGGATGAACTATTATCATATGAGGATCTGGAATAAGATAATGGTTAACATCTATTTATTACAGCATGCATTTTCTTAGACTAAGTCTATCTTTAGGTCAGTACACTTAGAAACAGATAAATAGACCACAAAAAAATCAATGAAACAGAATCAGCAGAGTAGTTATCTCATTTGGTATCATTATTGAATTAAAATAATTTTGCATGCCAATCTAATTTACGACGTAAAAGGGTTTATTACGCATTAACTGAGTTGTGAAAATCACGTTTTGAAGGCAGTTTCTTCCTCAGCACAGGGAGATTGTTTCATAAGCAGTAAGTCCTTTAAAGCAAATAACCCTCATACAAACCCTATAGATAAAAATTCAGGAATCGCCAAATGACCAGTTGAAGTTCATGGACAGGATTTGTCTGCCCCTGTCTGCACTGCAGTGTTAATGACACAGCTATTGTCAGAAACCTTCCAGCCAGAAAGATTCCACTCCACAAGCATACCAGCTGGCAGCAAACGCAGTAATTCATCAAAGTTCGCATTAGTTTCTGGAAGTCCAAAATATCAGTCTCAGTATCGCAAGGTTGGTTGAGAAGGTGGACAAGTTAGGGTCCACCCCTATCCTTCATTTGGGCAATTATACTCCATCGATTTATAGTTTGCAGCCCTTAACATCAGCAATTTCTTCAGACCACTTTGTCCCATTGGTTATTTTCAGTGGGATGAGATGATGTGGTGGGTAAAAAGTATACAAATCAGGACAAATTAAGTAATTCATTACTTTGCATTTCCTTTAGACCACTGTACTTTAGTCATACAATTGCTTGTGTCATTTAGGAAATAGGGAAGTCCATGCTGCCCTCCCTTTTTAGTTCCTTTCCCAAGTATATTCTATAGGAAGTAACACTTTTTCTTCAAGTCCAGTCGAATGAGCTACAAACTTGAACATAATCATTGATTGTTAGAGCACAGGTAGAAACTTTACGAAAGGTTCCCATAGTCTTCAGACTATTCATTTTGTAAGTACATACTAGGAAAGGAAAGGAAAGCAATTTTTGGGTCTTCAGGAAACACAACTTGTGCACAATGAATTTATACTAAAATATGATCTTCACGTTATTGGAAACCATGCATTAGTTCTTCAATTAGCCAAATTAACGATTAATTTC
Source organism: Lissotriton vulgaris (assembly GCF_964263255.1). NCBI lineage: Eukaryota > Metazoa > Chordata > Amphibia > Caudata > Salamandridae > Lissotriton > Lissotriton vulgaris. The sequence continues at coordinate 283,114,926 of NC_141691.1, forward strand.
TGCATCATGTAAGCATAAAGTTTTTAACATGTCATTTCCAATTCACATTTTATTTAGCAATTTTCTTTTTCAACTTGTAGGTTAATACACCCCCCAAGATTCAAAGGCACATTTCTAATAAACTGTTTAATAAAGAAAATCATTATAACGTCTTTTTCTCTTCATTGTCAGTGTTCATTATTACACATTCTAAGGTTACCGACCATGTTCATAACACATTACAGTTTTTATTCTTTTCATAGAGTATTCTATGTTATCGTTTGTTTATTACATTCATTTACGCATAGAGAGAGACATCTTAATAAATGTGTTAAACTTTTCATTTGTTTGTTTACTGTTAAATGTCATCACAAACCTGCATCCAACATTCCGTATGCTTTTACGATGCAGTACCTTAATCAAGTTTAATGTGTGTTTTTTCTGAAATGTGGTAACCTAACACGCATTTGTCATACTCAAAAATAAATGCCACAAATATTTGTTTATGGAGTGAATTCATAGAGATTGACAAAAGGTAACATCCATGCTCTATCAACTTCGAGGCAGCCTACCCTGCCATCATACTGACAGAGGCTTAGGAGCACCACATACTTGGCCCCTCACCCACTATCACCTGCCCACATCATCAATGTAGCATACACAACATACTGAAAGAAAGGTCAGGGACCAAGGCGGGAGTCACTGGACAAGGATCTCGACGTAAGAACTTACCCACTCATCTTGTTCTATATCAAGGTGAACAGTGTGATGCCCAGAAAGCTGCAAGGAGGAGCCTTGAGGCTGACCAAAATTAACCAGGGCTGCCTGGATAAGTGTGGCTCAATGGTTCGAGCAGCAGACCCTGATGCAGAGGTCTGGCCCAGACCAGGGATCAATTCCCGCCTCAGGTGGGTCTCGTGCTAAATATCCCCAGACCTGACAATTCTCGCATCAGTGCCTATTCTAATCATTGGTCCCACACTGCAACTCTGGGCAATAGCTTGCTTAATCTCCACAACAGCGCCAGGATGCCTGGCCTCACCTTGGGGGGGTAGGATTGGGCACTTCACATGGAAAGGCCAGGAGGGGTTCCAGAGCGGTTTGTGCACAGCGCATTGATACCCCTTGGGGTGATTGTGCGCTATATAAGCACTACAACATTTGCATTTACTGTCTCAAGAAGTCAAAGAATTCTGCTTCTTTGAATGCATTCATCACACCTTTCCTCTGCTTTCTAGTAATACCTCTCCAAAAATGCTTTAAAAAATCATGGCACCACAACATATCACACTTTCCTATATTACCTCCCGCCTCCCCAGAGCTACCACGTCGGGCACTCTCCGCTCAGCAAACTAAATGTTTGATAGTGGTTTGCCCTATCAAGAAGCAAGAGTTGCTTTGGGTGATTAAGCTAATTCTCACAAAACATAGAGAAAAAAAACGTTGTGGTGGGTTGCCTAATCATGGATTTATATATGCCCTGTGCTATTTTAAGTGTGGCACCACCCTGAGTGGTCCCTGAAATGACATGCCTTATTGCCTTCTCCTCTCCTCTTCCAGGTTCACATGTGCTTTGCTACCCCATGCACCTACCACGTGCACAGTGGTGCCAAGCATGGCACCTAGGAGCATGGTGGCATCTTTCTAAAGCTCCTTGCATGATGGGCCCTGGCAGCAGGTAACAACTTAACCTCCAGTGGGACACTGTTCTATGCCCATCCACTTACCACTGGGGGATGCCCTGGGACAATTAAAGGGTGCCCGACCACTAGTGGTGGTGTGCAAAGGAGGCCACACATGCTGAAATGGAATGTCTGCCGGGGTACAGCCCGCTGTCAGACAGCCTCACTTTGACCTGGCCCACTGCACATCCTATTCAGTATTTTTTTTGCTACCTTGCAAGCTGGTGCCATGACTGATGCACAGGCCAAGATACCAGCGTGACCAAGAAAAATTGGGTGCCATCTTAACCTGGTGCTGAGGTGAGCAGAGGGGGGACTGACAGCATCTGGCCCCAAGGACGATTCAGCTACTCATGATATAGGGGTCTCATAGCTTTCCGACTGATTATGGGGCCATCAAAAAGATAATTGTCCATAGTCAGTCCTGCCAAGTACCAAACATCGGGTGTCACACTAATGCATTTCAGCGTGGTGGTCCACATCCCTGTACTGAAATAAGAAGTCATGCATTATAGGGCCTCCCCAGCTGTCAAGCAGGAGCGCTGCTATAAATTACCATGATTGAGTGTCAGTGTGCGTTGCGTGCTGTTCCCATTAGGTTTCAAGGGTGTGCTCATGATCTACTCACAACTCTCTACTTTGTTGAAATGTATTGGGACTGGACACAACCCGGGCCACACCATGTGGCATTCCTGCGGAGTCACTGCCCAATGGCTTGGCTTCTTGGACACTTACAATATAATTGTGAAGGCTAGAGACATTTGAATAGGTGATGCACAGGGTAAGCATGGGCGAATTTTGCGAATCTGGCATTCGCAAATTTTGCGAATTTGCGAACTCGCAATCCGCAAAATCCGCGAATTCTCGTGAATTTGCGGATTTTTTTTTTGTGTTCGCAAGGATTTCTGACAGTTCGCAAGGATTTCTGACAGTTCGCGAGGGTTTTGTAACAGTTCACAATTGCGAACTTACATGTCGGCTCGAAACGGTCACGATTATGTTGTTTCTACGTCTGGTTCATCATCACAGGTTCCCAGCACCCTCAGTTTCACCCCTGCCACCCTCTGTTTCACCCATGCCACCCTCTGGTACATCAATGCCACCCTCTGGTTCATCATCACTGTAGATTATGGGGGGGAAAAGCAAGCACACCTGCCTGCTTCAACTGACATGAATTAATTTGGGGTTGATTTATTAATGTGTCACTGTTTTAAAATTCCAATCTGGCACCTGCTTCCTTATCTGTAATTTGCTTTCTGTTGCAGTGCAATTTTTTTTTTCCAGGACCTTTGTGGCCTACTTGTAGCTATTCTATGAGCCTGCTGTGAGGGTCAGAGCAGGGTCATACAATTGTTGCAACTAGCAACTGAACTCTGGAGGGGCCCTTGTCAGGAAGCACTACAGGGAACGGTTAATAATGAGGAGTTTGAACTTTTGAACCTGCTTTCACTTTTGCAAAACTCGTTTTTCTGCAGAACAGCATTACAGCAACTGTAATGCCCCACCAAGCTTATATGAGAAAGTTGATTTCTAATCCAAAAGTTATCCAAAGAAAATCAAAAGGAGGAGTTATTCTGATAAAAATCATCATTTTCAGAAGGTCTATGCTGCTTGCTAGTAGATTTCTTGTGCAGAATTGCAATTTTTGTAATTTCGCGAGTGCGAGATTTTTGCTGCCCGCCGCACCTACATGTTCGCAATTACGAACTTACACCGCAAAGAAAAAAAATCCGCTGCGTGCGAATTTGCGGATTTTCGGTAAATTCGCGAGCGTTCGCGGATTGCGAATTTACCGAAAATCCGCAAAATCTGCGAGCGTAACGGATTTTCCGCCCATGCTTAGCACAGGGTTCGTCCTGCTGTGCTGCGGCGGTGCGAGTGCGCAACATTTCAGGAAGTTTTGGCTGCCCTTGAGTCACTGTGTAGGAAACTGAAATGCAGGCTGTCACCTCTTTGCTGCTCGCACCTTGACGGTGTGGATGAGGATCGATTTCCGGAACCAGCACTGGCCGTAGCTGAATTGCCGTTCTGGTGAAGCTGCTCAGCATTGTTATATGTTCACTTGTGCAGTGGTATGGATTCCGCAACCATGTCAATCAATCAATCAATTAATCATTTGCAAAGTGCATTACATACCCACGAGGGTCACAAGGCACTGGGGATGGGGGGGGCTACTAATCGAACATCCAGGTCTTGAGTATCCTCCTGAAGATCAGCAGGTCTTGGGTCTGTCGTAGGCTCAGTGGGAGGGTGTTCCATGTCTTGGCGGTTAGATGGGAGAAGGATCTCCCAACAGTGGTTGTTCTTGGGATGCGCAGGACTATGGTGAGGGAGAGTTCGGTGGAGCGGAGCTGGTGGATGGGGATGTAGAAGGAGAGCCATCTGTTGAGTTAGGCTGGGCCGGCCTTGTGAAGTGCTTTGTGGGCATGGATGAGGAGCTTAAAGGATATCCTCTTGTTGACGGGGAGCTAGTGCAGGTTTCTTAAGTGGGAGGTGATGTGGCCATGTTGTGGTACGTTGTGCGAGGTGTTTTGGATGCGTTGTAGTAATTTGATGAGCTTGGTCGGAGCTACCACGTAGAGGACGTTTCCTTAGTCGAGTCTGCTGCTGACGAGGGCCTGGGTGACTGTCTTTCTTGTATCTGTTGGGATCCATCTGTAGATCTTGTGGAGCATGCAGAGGGTGTTAAAGCAGGAAGAGACTGCATTGACTAGCTTGGTCATTGAGAGCGTTGACTCAAGGATGATTCCCAGGTTGCATGCGTGGTCGGTGAGTGTTGGGGCTGCCCCAGTGCCATCGGCCACCAGGACTCGTCCCAGGCTGAAGGGTTGGAGCTAAGGATGAGGACCTCTGTCTTGTCCCAGTTCAGCTTCAGACGGCTGATCTTCATCCAGTCGGCGACGACTTCATTGGTTCGTGGAGGTTGGCTTTGTCGGTGATGTGGTCCTTGGTGAGGGAGAGGATCAGTAAAGTGTCATCGGCGTAGGAGATTATGTTGGGGTCGTGCTGTCGGGCGACGTGTGCGAGTGGGCCATGTAAATGTTGAACATTGTCGGGCTGAGGGAGGATCCCTGGGGTATGCTGCAGATGATCTTGGAGGCTTTGGAATGCAATCGGGTGGACGCTCTGGGCTCTGCCGGAGAAGAAGGAGGTGGTCCATTCCAGAGCCTTGTCTCGGATCCCCCTGCAGCCTGGAGGCGTGCGTGTAGAGGGCTTTAGGTGGACCTCAAAGCCCTCTTGCTACAGTAATGGTGACAAGCTGCCAGATCACCAGTGAAAGGCCTGGATTACTGATAGCTTTCTAGGGGCTGTAGTCCTGCTAAGGGATTGGTGTGATCGGTGAGTGACGTCATGTCTTCTATGGAGAGCAGGCAAAAGACACAGGATCATCACTTGCATAACTGGGAGTATCAACTAGCAAGGTTTCACCTCTACTAAGGGCACAATGATGATAAGTCTCAGCGGCACCTCAGTGAGCAAGTAAGGGTTTGTTGGTAAACTCCACTTCGCAGAGGCTAGCAGATTTTTTCCTGAACTCCGTGTTTCAAGCAAAGCAAAACTCTGTGAGCTCCACCAACAGAGCAGAGTTTGCTGCTGACCCTATCTCCAACACAAGGGCCACCACCGTTATTCCAATGGGAACATGGCACAGAACTTGTTGCCCATAATGTCCTCAGTTATAGACACTTCACTGCTGAAGCATTTGAAAATCAAGACTTCCATGAACTCAATTAGTGAGACATTCTTAAAAAGGGTGATAAAATTCTAATCTCTTTGGTCTGATATTGCCTCATTTAATCAATAACTAAATGTTGCGGACATGCGGCTGAAAGATGTGGAAGCACGCATGGATAGTCTCCCGGACTTGTCTCTGAAGATTTTGGTGTTAAAGCAGAAAGTGATCCAATTGGGGATAGAAGTAAGTGGAAAATTATTTGCATTACCAGTGTGCCAGAGAAAATGGAAGGTGTGAGTATGTTAAATTTCCTCAGCAACTTTTTACAGACAGTCATTGACCTGACATTTATGCCGCATTTGGAACTTAGGGTCTGATCTTATGACTCCTCTCTCTCTCAGCAGCCCTGCCCTATACAGGCTTGCCCACTGAGACATCAACAAGCGCAACATATAACATTCACAGCAAGGAATCATGGCACCTGAAAATGCAAGAACCACACGATTTTCATGTCAGCTATCTTCTGTCACGAAACCAGTCATATGAGGAAAAGGTTTTTGGCATTGAGGTCCTATTCCCGGAAACATGACATACGTTATGGTCTGTTGGAACCAGCACTGATGCTGCTCACAGTGGAAGGTAGAACCCGGGAATTTGTGGATCTTGAGGAGTTGGAGAGATTCTTGGATATACTCGACATTAGTGTATGGATATCAAAGAGACCCTGCAGAAGTCAATGCCACCCAACAACACAAGAGGAGATCGACCACCGAGGATGCAGACGAACGCCAAACACTAGAGAGGGTCATGCAGCTCTGGTCATTGTAAGTGGGGGGAAACGTGCCTAAGGGAATTGGGGTGCACAGAGACAAATCACGTTTATCACTTAAAAGCCTAATGTTGGCTGACACAATTTGGACACAGTGTAACTGCAATTTATTAATGGACTTTAATAAGGCTATGTCTCCTTCCATTACTGTCTGGTACTACCTGGAGATGACAGTACAGAGGGAGCGACTGCACCTGCAGAATGCAGCACACATAGAAAGAGGAAGTAACAGACAGAAAAAAATATATTTCTCCTTGTACCACCTCACTTGGACAGGCATATCTTTTTGGAGCATTCCCAGGTTTGCCAGTTGGCTAAATATGGGAATGTGTCAAACACCTTGGGAGTTGCATGGGATAACCCATGCAAAGCCCTGGCACAGTGTAATGCAATGCAGCGATTTCCTAATGCCTTGCAGAAATTTGCACTGCGTTGCTTTACAAAAGATTTATGAAGCTACACATGGTGCAGGGTAGCTTCGTGTGGCTTTATATATCTCTTTTTTGAGTTGCGTTGCTCTTGCACCATATTATGTAGTGCAAGACTGACACAATGGGGCTGGTCGTGAATATGTCTCTTAGTTTTAGTCACAGATCCAGATGCATCAGGGGCTGGTGCCCAATGCTATCAGCAGACACATTAGTCTAGCCCCAAATCTAGAGAGCTTACTGCTCCTGTTCTCTGTAACTGGGAGAGGGAATACAGGTCTTCCCAGCATGTCTCTAAGCTGATATATTTGTTATTGCAGGCAGTGGTGTATCAAAGCTTGAGGGGGGCCCCTCTGCAAAGTACATAGAGGGGGGCCCTCCTCCTGGCCCACCACCTACCCCTTTTGCTGAGAGGGCCAACTGGAGCATTGGGGGCTCCCTGTACCATGGGGGCTGCGGGGCGTATGCTGCACCACTTATTGCAGTGCTATTTCTCCTTTGAGACAGCTTGGAGACAGCCCCCACGTTACCCTCCCCCACCCTTCCACTTCTTTGTCACTGTTGTTTGCCTGTGGCCACCGTTTGGCAGCATATAGATGCCATCTGCTCCCAATCACTCACCAGGCCCCTTTGGATTTTTTTGCATAATGTCAACAGGCAGACACACACCATTAAGAGAAAGCAAGTGTTGTCTTACCTGAAGACATCCCACCCTGATGTGACACTGATTCAGGAAAACACTTGTCCGAGATTGAACATGATAAGTTGAAACAGTAGTGGGTGGGTTCATTGATATATGCTGTTAAATCATGTAGTGCTCCTACAGCACACACCACACTGCTAGACCATAGGAAAAACAGAATGGCCATCCTCCTGCATAAATCTCTGGCAGCCTGAACACCGCTCACATGGAGGAATTCCAAGGGATGATACATTCGTGTGAATCTCAGGATTCGTGATGAACTGTTGATTGTTGGCTCCATATATCCCCCCATATAGGATAAAACTGATCTTTTCACCGGGCTAACCAAGCTGCTCCACTCCTGTGGTTTTACCGGGTTAGTGATGGAAAGAGACTGGAACCTACCGTTAGACTTGATTCTTGACAAGCTTGGGAATCGTATCTTCACACACAACCCAGGGTTAGGTACATTTTATCTGACTGTATCAGTGACCACGCCTTGATAGAGCTTTGGCGTCCTACTCAACCATGTGATAGGGACTGCACATGCACGTCCTGCATCCATGGCATCCGCTCATGCATAGATTTCATTCTATTGACAGCAGAGTTAGCCCGAAACCTGGCTGCGCCCTCCTTTGTGCCAAATGGCACATCAGGCCACAACCTCGTCCTGCTTGACTTCCGGCTCCTGTAACCCCCGTTGGCCCACTGGTGCATGAATACTTCCTATTAAAAGGCCCCTGAAAATAATCTCAGACTCTGTGAGTTTTTGTATCAATTTCTGGAGGTTTAATGAGAACATGGTCTCCTCCACACAAATGGATTGGGAAGCTGAAAAGGCCTCCATTAGAAACATGCCAGCTGATGACTCTAAAACAGCAGCTGATCATGGAGTAACATCTGATGCCATCCCCGGCCCTACTTAAAGAGCTGTTTCTAGCCAAATTTGACTGGAAATCCTAGTTTACGACATAGACAATATCCACCCTCTTTCGACTGAAACAGCGACACTATGAAAGGATGGAAAAGGCGGAAAGGCTGTTGGCATACTGTGAGGATACTAACGGCAGCCAAGGGAGTGGAAGGCTCTTTATTATGTAGATGACATTCTGGTGACCCTCTCCCGCCCTCAGGATTTGGTCCCAGCCTTGATTCAGGTGATCGAGAGGTTTCTCAGAGTACAGAATTATCTGGGCTAAATGCGAGGCAATGCCAATGACACAATCAACCATGGTGGCGTCCTTGGGGTTGAATGATTCAGTTGGGAAAATACCTGCATTAAATAACTTGTGGTGTACCTGAACAGCGGCTTGAGTGCAGTAATGCAGGACAACCTTGTCCCTATCCTGGACAAGGTGAGGACAGAGTTCACAAACAGGACAAAACTCTAAATGTCGCTCTTGAGTAAGTTGCCGGTTATTGGAATTAGTATGATGCTGAGGTTTAGTTATATTTTTCGCATGCTCCCTTTAAAAATTCCCCTGGCTTTATTGAGAGAGATTGATCTGCCTATTCTGGTATTGGTGTGAGGAAACCACAGGCCCAGGCTCTAAGCCTCTAAATGACATGCTGAGACCACCATGGAGGAACTACACCTCGCACATGCAGAATCTTACTGGTTTGGCCTACAAGCTGGTATATATTGTGCAGATGATGAAACACACATATGGGTCTTCATTGAGCACCATGCCCTACAGTCAAAGGGACTTATTGCTGGTCCCGCACAGGCTGTCCGACAATGAAACCTGATCATAGAAGCCACGCAGTACACCTGGCGACAGGCTCATACATTACTACAAACTCCGGATTCGGTGCATTTGCAGTATGGAGGAACAGGAGTGTTGTTACAGTGAGCGGTAGAAAACGACTGATCCCTGTGGAGGGACAGAGGAATACAACACATAGATGACTTGCTCTGCGATAGGGACATGAAATACCTTGACTTGCTCATACACAATTACAGTCTCCTGAGAAACTGCACATGCCCTTTATTCCTGGTGGGAACAGAGAATAGCTATTACGCTCTTTGAGGAAGACTAAACTGATGTACTGGAGGATCTTGACAAACTGCTCCAAGAAGCTAGACTAACATGTAGCTTTTTCAAGATCCTTCATCAATGGCATTGGATGAAAGTGATAATGTATATGGCCCATATAGAGTCAGACTCTTGTATTGGCAGTGTAAGGTGCCAGAATTAGATAAAATGCATGCCTTGTGGGACTGTATGGCGCTTGTGCATTATTGGAGAGTTGTATTGGATATGCTGAAAGGTGAGATCCACATCACAGCCCTGTTGTCGGATTGTTTGGCTTTGCTACATGATTTGTTGGTTCTCCTAGAAATGTCTCATCCTGGGAAGTGGTGGCTGTCCACGGCCTAGCCAGGGTTGAGATCCTATGTCATTGGAAGACTGCCATGCCACCGTTGTTTTGTGGCTATCCAATATGTATGACATGGCCTCTTTTGAAAACATCATTTATAAACGACCAGTTGTATACATTGATGGGGTCCAAGCAGTGGGACGAAGGGATCTGTGGGACTGTTCCTAGGTTTTTGCCAACCGTGGGTCTGTTTCAAAAGCCTTCCAGCATGGCACATACTCTCAGTAAGCTGTCAGGGACCTGACCTACCACACCCGGGACCCCAGCTCACACACACCCACACCCTTATATGTGGATTTTGCAGCATATCTCTTTTTCCTCCCATTTTCAATCTGCAGGACACTCACCAGCTGTGCCCTTGGCAATGTGCATCAGGACTTTGAGATGAAAGAGTTGACTGGTGGTTTCATGCTGAGCTGAGGAGAGGGAGCCCTACCCTCACACCTTCCCCCAGATCACCTCCTGGATCCCTTTTTATTTTATCAAATGTTTTGTAGGCTGTAACTTTCTTGCAGGTTGAGGATTTTGTTTTTCACTACCAGTTGTATGTGTGTGTGTATTTATCTGTATACAGTATGTTTGGATTCCTTTAAAGCCCAATAAAGAATTGAAACACAAAAACAGCAGCACACACAGAGAGAAAAAGAATGATGAATTAAACATTTCAGCACTCCGTCCATCATCTTGTTGTGTTTGCTATGTTCTCCCTAAGTGGACAAGGGTATGCCAAGACGTTGGTCCTTGCTCGCTGTGCCACATAATTCAAGCTAGTTTGGCTGATGAGGGGTGAAACCCCAAAACCAGTCCCAGGATCCATGTTTCTGGTACGGCAGTTCGGGCTGGACTGTTCCAAAGAAGGAACAGAGTCAAGACTGATTTGCATATGGCTGAGTCTAAACTGGTGAGGAATAGCAAGCAAAAGAATAATGGGTTAAACCCAGATCTGTGACTGAGTGTGAGTGGTTGAAAAATGTTAGCACTCCATCCATCATCTTGTTGTGTTTTCTATGTTCGCCCTAAGTGGCCATGGGTATGCCCTGATATGGGTCCCTTGCCCGCTGTGCCACTGGATTCAAGCTAGCCTATCTGATGAGGGGTGAAATTCTGATTCCAGATCCAGGATGCTTGTTTCTGGTCCAGGGAGGACGTGGCCTGGCAGTTCAAGCTGAACTGTTCCCATGAGGGTGTCATTGTGAGAAAAATAATGATGGATTAAACTCAGATCAGTGATTGTGGGTGAGTGTCTGAAAAGTTTCAGCACTCAGCCCATCATCTTGTTGTGTATATAAAGTCCACCTCATAAACAGGAATTAAGAGACTGGCACACCAGAATTAGTTGCATAGTAAAACTGGTTTTAATGACTGAGGCTATCAACAAGTTTCAGCAAAAGCCTTTTTTACTATATTGGCATTATTACATTCATTTGTATTTAAAACAACTTAAACCAATCACAATGGACATTGCATCTAAAACATTGAAGAAAGACTTGTCAATCCACACTAAACAATCTGTCATTTTAAACTGGACCGGAGTACACACATAACACTTACAAAACGTACAAAACTTAGAGCTCAGTTGAAAAATGTTTTGCCTTATTATCATTCAGGGTCTTGTTACAATGAAATGAGACAGACTAGCGCTGCTCCTATCCTAGAAGAAAGGAAACCAAATGTGTCCCACAGCAATTTATTTAATAAATGACCGAAGTGGCACACCGATGCACCATTGATTTACCTGCATACTTCAGGAATACAATGTCTTAAAACAAACATTTATGGTTCAGCTGAGTGTCACATGTTGACTTGTCATAACCTCCTTCCACTATCTTAAAAGAAACAGTAATGAGAAAATTGGACTTAATATCAAGTCCTTCCAAATACAGTAGACGGTCAGGAGCAGGCTGGAACCGTAACATTGGAGTGAAAAGGTTTTTATAGGAATATATCTATATACACCGATATCTATCTATCTGTCTATCTATCTATCTATCTATCTATCTATCTATCTATCTATCTATCTATCTATCTATCTATCTATCTATCTATCTATCTATCTATCTATCTATCTATCTATCTATCTATCTATCTATCTATCTATCTATCTATCTATCTATCTATCTATCTATCTATCTATCTATCTAACTATCTATCTATCTATCTATCTATCTATCTATCTATCTATCTATCTATCTATCTATCTATCTATCTATCTATCTATCTTTTGTTCTTTGTGTGTCATCAAACTGTGTCATTTAGCTGATAGTTGTCTGTCCTAGAGGCTGTGAATGTTACATTGTCCATGTGGCAAAAGTTTACAGAATTTTGCTGAGTGACAATGCCAAAGGCAAAAAATCTAAGGATCTTCAGTCGCATATTGATTGTTAGGTAAAAAAAGTACACTCTACTATAGTCTTAGATTTTTACAGGAAACATGACTGCTGCAGTGGACTTAAAATAAAAACGTTGAGTCTAAAAACACCCTTGTCTATCACGTGTTCAGCATTATTGGTGTAGATCTGAAACTTCTCCTTGAGAGTAGGTTGGGCAACAATTTTAGTTACTATGACACTGTAACATGTTCCATGCTAGAGTGCTTGCCACTTGGTAAGCACATAAATGTTGAGGACCAAATCAGGAATCTTATTTTACAATGTATGAGAAAGGGCTTTTAAGGATGCATAGAAATGTCCCTTCACCAACCATGGCATTTAAAGTCAATGAAGCCTCACTGTGGTATTTTTGTAAAAGGAAAATATTCTCTGGACTTTCAAAAGTGCTTCTTCACTTTTGACAGCTTTAATAACTCTGAGGGCTTTTGTGCCCAGTTCAATGCATTTGTTACAGAACCTCTTTCAAAGAATCACAATCTTCAGGTGCAGCAGTATTGGCATGGAAAGTTATGTCAGTGGCCAGAGTAAGCAAATTGTGTACTGGCTATTTTGGCAATCCAGCCTCAAGTGCTAATGTAGAGAGGGCCTTTTCACAGATAAAAGTTTACATGGGAAGGAAAGAGTGAGAGTGCATGACCAAAGACTCACAGAAGAAGTATTGTATGGTGTACTACAATAAGTTTGATTTGTAAAAATGTATTGGACCTCATACACACTGTGTGAACACTGTCAATATACCGTGCATTATCAGTGAGGAAAGCGAGCAATAATAAAAGCAAAATGTTATATATACACAAGCAAAACACTGTTTCTGTTATTTTTAATGGAGAAAAAATGTGTAACCACTGAGTTTTTTCAATGTATTAAAATCACTTGGAAACACTGAAACTCCCCCCCACCAGAATTTACCAAAAATAGAAACTAAAAACAGGAAAGCTGATATATAAATAAGCTGATCCAGGAACCGATTACTCAAACCTAACACAGGATGAATTGAACTCTCCTCTGGCATCCTACATGTCAGTGACTGACTGAAACTGAGGACCAAACCGAAGGTACAGATGTGTCCACACAGAGCAGAGGAGCCCGCACCTCTCAGCTCACAAAAAACTGCATATCAACTGGACAATGACACCTGGCCCTCCCTGTTAAAGACCATCTGATCAATGGTCAATTCTCTAACATATCACTCACTCAAAATGGACATACAGATTGAGTTGCTGAACACCATTGCAACAAACGTGTCTGGGATAGATCAGAACATCACCAACCTGAACAAATGAATCAAAAGAGCACTCAACAACACAATGGAACTTAGCTCAAGATGCACTTGCTCCTCAATCCAAGAGAAACTAAATTACCTACCCAAAGGAAAGGGGGAGGTCCTGGATGACCTGGAAGCCACAAATAAGGCAAAAATGAACATTGAGACAACTGTGAGGGGAGAACACATATCGCCACGCAAAGAAACTGTGTCAAATCTAGCAACAAACTACAGAGTTAGGAAACAGGAAGAGGCCCCCATAGGGAACTGGGTACCTCTCACAACGGGTAGCCACGCAAAAGAAGACAATACAAGAACTTCACCTCACACAAGTAGCAAAGCAAACATCGCCATATTTAACACAACTGCTGCCTCGCAAAATCAGTCATTCAAAAACTAGGACAACCAATACACCGGCACTATAGGAAACAGGATAAAATCAAAAAGGAGTCAAAAATGGAAATCCCAGAACAACCAAATATTTCCCAAAAACAACATAGCTGAGGAAGTTTGTCACCCACACCAAACTTTGCACCAGAATAGTGGCCCCATAGAGATATATCACCAGTAAACAAGGTTCTCGCAGCACAGGACTCAAACAGCAAACAATACCAAAAGGTATCAAGTTCAGGCACAGAGAGCAGAGGGGCAAAAACTTTAACAACTGCAATTTTGTTGATTCACTCATTACAGATACATGCTACAAACGTCCTTATGGAAGGCACACCACACAAAGTAACAAACACTGCAGACCCAAAAGGGGTTGAGGGTAGTGCAACAGCCACCAGTATAAAGGGTGCAGGAGAAACACAGGGCCTATATCAAGGCACGGTAGCACCCACATGAAATATCACTCATGAAATAACGACATGCCTTCCATTCCTCTGGAGACCTGCCAAGTCCAGCCTTATCCCCCCTATAACAATAACAGTCGGCAACATCAGGGTAGGGGTTGACCTCAATAAAGTGTCCCCGGATCACGGTGTATGTTACAAACCACATCCTGAAGAAAAACACAAAGGTCAAGTCAAGTCAATTAAAACTTTATTCGGCCACATTCTGGCCATAAAAGTACATTTTACATAACAAAATATACATTTTGCATTAAAACTACACTGGGTTAAAATGTATTCAGAATAAAAGAGACATATTCTAACATCCCAGGTCATTATTGGTAATGCCCCAGAATATTTCTCTTATGAATTGCCCCTGATAAAAAACACGCAAACCCATAAAAAAACAAGTGGGGAAGAAAGCATTTGTAGGTAGATCAATGCTGGCCTTACTTGTGCAAAATAGCAATCTCTTAAAAGTGGTAGGATGCATTTAGCTCACAGCTCAGTATAAAAACCACAAAAGAAGATAAAGTGCATTAAGCATTGGTCAAACAAATTATCACATTCACATGGTTGCAAGGAGCCTAACTTTGAAAAACCTTTGGGTACAGTTAGGAGCCAGTGGATACAAAGAAATCTAAATCTAAATAAAAAAAAGCGATTATGCAGATTGTTAAAAAAGACCAAAAGGGTTGAGTTAAAATTCCACGACTTATTATCATAAAATATCTACATGTAGGTTTCTTAAGTTCATTTGCTTCTCTATCCAACTGTCTCCTCATTAAGAATTGCTGTTTAAAGTTTTTACAGCTTCAGGATGTAGCTTTCTAGGTTGATTAAATAGCTCTGGTTGTCGAAGAGCTGAAAGCTGCCATGAGATATATTTTAACCAAGGAATTTGTGCAGCTATATCTAATCTCATGCAGTCTTCTAAGATAGTCTGGTTTAGATATGGCTTTTCTCTGGACCAATTTGTTAGGCACCATATCAGGGGTGCAACAGCTATATTATCTGTCAAGCAGTCCTGCCTTAGTTCCTCATGTACAATAAAAGCTGGAATGCGAGAGGGAGCTGCTAGGAGTTTACATAAATGTTTATTTTCTACTCCTTGCATGTTTTTGCAATCCTTGTAACCCCAAACCACACTACCATACACTGTCATAGCGACACATTTCTCATTGTATATTTTCAGCAGTGGTTGTATGGGTTTCCTCCCTAATCTTCTAGTGAAGTTCAGTGAGGCTTTAGCTGTTCTTGCATAGGTGCTTTTCTTTGGAGCACACTGTGATACCCAGGTGCCCTTTTCATCAAATAACACACCCAACTATGGATATGTGGGCTCATTGGTTAGCACTTCTCCTTTACAAGGAAGAGATTTATTCCCTCTTTTTTGGTAACCAAATGACATTATATGAGATTTAATAAAATTGACCGCAAGGTCAAGCGCTACCATAAAATCAATAAAAGTGTCAACTAAAGATTTTAAAGCAATCGGGGTCATGGCAACTAAAACTGCAGCATCCGCTTATAAAAGTGGTGGGATTGATTTAAAACCTTCTCTAGGGATATCTAGACACAATTTTGACAGCACTGCCCCTAACCTATTTACATAAAGTTCAAATAAAACCGGGGCAAGAATGCACCTCTGCCTCACTCCTCTTTTTACCTTCCAGGCATTAGATAGGGAGCCATCCTCATTATACCTTACAGAGGCGGTCAAATTAGAATGGGAGCAGTGCAACAAACTTACTAAATTCCTGTCCATCCCTAATTCTACCAACAAATGCCATAACTTAGACCTATTTACCTTGTCAAAAGCGGATGTTAAATCCATATAAGCCAAAGACATACGTCCTTTTTTAGCTGGGGGATATTTACTGGTGATCAAGAGTAGGTTTATCAAACATTGCTCCACTGTACCCCTGCCCTTGTGAAAACCAAATTGTAATTCTGACAGCACTTCCTTTTCTTCCAACCAGGTGGTTAGGCGATCTAAAATGACTTTGCCCAATATTTTTGCTGCAGTCCAACAAAGAGATTGGACGATAACAGCCCGGGTCTTCCCTAGCACCTTTTTTGAAAATTGGCAAAATCATTGTTGTTGACCATGAGTGAGGTTGACCTACCCTTATGGCTACATTGAACACTCCGGTTAAAATCTTCACCCATATACCCAGGTCTGACTTATAGAGGTCCACAGGTATCCCATCGGGATAACAACTGCAATTTTGTTGAATCACTCATTAAAGATACATGCTACAAACGTCCTATGGAAGGCACTCCACACAAAGTAATGAACACTGCAGACCAAAAAGGGGTTGAGGGTAGTGCAACGGCCACCACTATAAAGGGTCCAGGAGATGAACAGGGACTATATCAAGGCACAGTAGCACTCACACAAAATACCACTCATGAAATAATGACATGCCTTCCATTCCTCCTGAGACCTGCCAAGTTCAGCCTTACCCCACCTATAACAACAACAGTTAGCAACATCAAGGTAGAGACTGACCTCCATAAAGTGTCCCCGGATCACGGGGTACATTACAACCCACACGCTGAGGAGAAACACAAAGGACACAGGAGGGGGTCACTGGTCTCACAACCAATGTCGCAAACAGGGGACGGGGACTAACCCTTTTCAAATGCCTCCTGACCATGGTCCATCTTATAATCTACAAACCATTAAGGATCCCAAAAGCAAGGAGAGGGCATCACCTGGGTCTGGAAGAGAAACCTTAGGATTCCCACCCTTTGTCGACCACCAAGCAAGCCAGGTCCCAAGCCACACAACACCAGCGGGGTAGGAAGCCCAAGAAAACTGCCCCGGTAGACCAGAAAGTACAACCTTCCGATCATCCAAAATATCACTCCCGGTGACAGGAAGACATTTTAAATCAACGGAACATACTCAGACTTCTGAGATAGATACCCACTCTAGCAGGGATCCTACCGACTGAAAGAGAATCACTCCAGTTTATCAACCCCAGTCCTGTGCAATACACCAACTCAACTAAGGTTACTTGAAAATCAGCTGAAGCAGCTCAGAAAATACTGAATTAAAGTACACAATTTATGGATGGGGATCCTAGTGGAAATCTACTTCGAACCTGCGCAACTGCAACCCCTCATGTTGGCAGGAGATGCTCTAACTGCAAAATACATGTCCTCATCCATGCCTTACTCTGTCCTCAGGAATGCAATAGGTGCCTCCCCTTAGAGGACCAACCTAATCAAAGAATGTGACCCACACACGTGTCCACAGAATCAACCAGGAGATGAGCCCATGAAGAACAAATGGTGGTAGATTGCAGGTTCAATAAAGCAAAGGCCAACAACAGATTGAACTAATGCTCTGGAGACTGGACTTCATCAGACAGTCCCCAACTTAAGACTCTGCTCGTGGAACAGCCGCAGTCTGAAGAGCAAAATCAGGGAACCCGAAATACTAAGTTATCTTTGCATGTTCTCTGTAATAGTGCTCTAGGAAACTTGGGCTCAAGGAACAAATATCAATCTTGGGATTCACTCATGCTCTGATCTCAGCATGATTGAAAGGTGGCTTATGGGTATATTTATCAACTGCACTTAAAATGAGGCGCAAGATTGAAACAACTGAACATGACAGACTCCGGACACTGCACCTAACTGTTATGATCAAGGGAAAGGAGCAGGGCATCATGCTGGTAAATATCTATGTACCACCTACACGGAAAGATCGAATGGAGTTATCAACAGAGTTAACAGACCACATTAATCATTCATTTGGAAGGGAAACACCAAAGCACCTCACAAATACTAAGGGGTACTGTAACATGATGCTGCTAGGCCACACAATCAGAATCAAAGTCATTGAGGCTCAGGAACGGAAGTGGTATGTCCCTCAACAAAATCAACTCTGCACAGGGAGAAAGGACTAAATGAACCTATTGTCTGATCTTGAAACTAGAGCACTTGGGCCTACAAGTTCTTAATGGTTGCACCAATGGATACACTCCGCCAGCCCTCTAGTTTCATTCTCAAAATGAGAGCTCATTAATGGACTACACCTTGGTGTCTCTTCCCCTATTACACCTTGCTCTCGCAAATAAAATAGGCTGAAGTCCAGAAAGTGACCCCTTACCCCAGGAGCTAGAACTGACTATACCTCCAACCGAGAACAAGTGCTTAGCAGAAGTAGCTGGGACCACTTACTCAATTGATCTTAAAATAATCAAATGGTCCTCTGACACAATTGAAAGCCTGGCACAGGAGGCTTCCCTTCCATCTTCAAAACTCCGAACAATTCCACAGCACTACCACAGAAAAATGGATAGAATTCACAAACACCTGCACAAAGCAATTCTTCACAAAAGTAACATCTGGGAAAGTTCAACCTGGACAAACCATTCCAATCACTCAATAAGTATATAAGACGGCTAAACATAAACAACTAAATTAAAAAGTTAACAAAGCCTTATGAGCAGTCCGACGAGCAGGCCACCCACTAAACAAATCAAATGATCTCACCCTGAAAAAGCAAAGCGGGACTTAAGGGTGTGCAATATGTGCAATTAAAATGAAAACAGTCAAACCTTCTTTGCAAAGCTCATCTGGGACCTAAAAAACAACAACTTGAGCAACTTCTAGCACACAGTGAAATCGTTGAAAGCCCTACCCACAAGAAGCTTGGCTCTAACATCTCGGGAGCCAACTGGGCAGCTTTTCTAGTAGCCCATTTCAATCACCATGCACATCCAGACACAACCCTACACAAATGCATGCCAGACAACTCAAGACTGGACCTTAGATGAGCTCTGACATAGGGATCAAACAAGATTAGCACTTTCACAATCACACCAGAGGAAGTGCAGTGACAGATAACCAATTGGAGGCACACTGGGTCCCCAAGAACACAGGGCATCCACCAGTCAATATACAAAACAAACCCAGCAAAATGGACAGAAGCAATGGTGCCACTCTTCAGTCATATATTCGCCAGGGGATCAATGCCACTTCCCTAGAGAGCATCCATCATCTTCCCCATTTTCAAAAGACTCAAGAAACTCAAACCAGGAAATTAATGGCTGTTTGCCTTGATTGTCAACTCGGATAAATACTATGCCGGAGTCCTACTCGAGTACCTCAGTTACTGTGCCAACTCGAACTACATCATTCCCTATAATTAAACATGGTTTATCAAAAAAATAAGGTACCACAACAAACAGAATAGCTTTAGCTCTCATATTTGACTTCTCCAAAGATTCAAAGCAACCCCTTTATCTCTGCTACATTGCTGCTTCGACCGATTACGCAGGAAAAAGTTCTGGGAAAAATGTAATTATTGGCAAATACCCCCTCATCTCCTGAAAGCAATTGAAAACCTGCATTCCAACACAAGGGTCAGGATCAAATGGGGGAATGGAGGAAATCTCCCAAGAGACATTCCAACAACAGTAGGGTTTAAAGAAGGGTTGTGCTGGCAGCACTGCTATTTAATGTATTTCTTCTAGTTCTCCCAACAACACTCTGCTCCATCAACTTTGAACTGGGGTCGATTCATTTGTACAATCTTCAGTGACTGAGGCATACTCAGAGGTAAATGGAATAAAAATAAAAATCAAACAAATCAAGATTATGAACTTTGCCACAACGTCCCTGAAGGTGAAGGGTAGTTAGATCCTTGGTGGAGCAGAATTGAAGAGACAAATAGCTATAAGAACCTTTTGCCTCATATTCAACAGCGATGGTTCCTTCATGTCACACAAGGAGGACATCCAAAGAAAAGGGTTCGCTCTTGCTGCTGGCATGGAGGCAATGCTCATATAGACTGATTCTCTAAATCGCCAGTGCTAAAGTGGTCCCCACCATGGCTGACAACATTGGTCCGCATTTCCAGGCAACGTTTTCTAGCTACCCCAAAACACCTCTCTGGCTCAAGTTTAGGGTAATAAAGCAGATCAATGTCCAAGGAGCAGCCTTTGTCACCTTCTGCCACAAGTTAAAAAAACTCAAAGGTTAACTCCATCAATCATTACATATGGAAGAAGATCATAAAGAAGCCATACTTGCCTATTTGTAAACACCTCAACAACATCATTGACAAGTTAGGCCATCCGAGCCAGCTGACGCCTAAACCAGTGAAACCAGCAGAGTCCTGAGGGACTTAAAAAAGGCATGTGTGAGGAGAATCTAGATGTTAGCAAATAAGTAGGTGGTAAACCATTCGCAAATGGGAATGGGTCCCCAGGGGACCCCTTCTCTTTTGTGACTGGGTGCACAAATATTTTTCAAGAGCAGGCACTGGTCCGAGGGACCACTGCCTACCCTTAAAAAATTAAACTGAAAAGTTAAATTTTTCTTTTTCAAATGAATGCCATTTTCCTTTAAAGGAAAACGGTCTGCATTTAAAAAAAAACCTGCTTTATTGACAAAGCAGTCCCAGGCATGGTGGTCTGCTGACCCCAGCAGGCCTCCATCTCTCAGAGTCCTAGACATTCTTAATGGGGTTGTAAATTGCGAAAGCCTCATTAATATTTATGTGGCATGCAATTGTCGACCCCATTGGGAATGTCAAATAGTGTCTGAGACACTGTTGTACATTAAATTTTGCGACACGCAATTTGTTGCAATTAGTGAGTCGCAAAATTCAATGGTTGTACATCTGGCCCTAATGCACAACGTAGGAATCTTCACTGTGCAGCTCCCCAACAACGCCTCCTCAGACACTGCCACTGTCCTGTCTTGCCGAATTTTACCTTCTCAGACATTTTACTTTAAAATTTCTTCTTAGTTCAAAGGTAAGCGAAGACCAGTTTCAGTCTCCTTCGTGTATCTGACCCGCACTCCATCGCGGTCGGCCATAGCTTTCAACTTTTCCCCAGTCTCGCACAAATAGATGTATGTGGTTAGCTATTTGATCTTTTAGATGCTGTTTTACACTTTAAAATTAAAAAAATCCATAAATCTTGTTCTACAGAATAGATTTTTGTCATTTTGGTGTCAACTAAATTATTAACATTACTCTATTTTAATACATTTGTGCGGGATGTTTATTGTGTTTTCACATGATTACTGTTTAAGTGCTGCATAAATACATTACACCTTGCCTCTAAGTTAAGCCTGACTGCTTTTGTGCCAAGCTACCTTAGGGTTAACCACAGTTTACTTAGGTGACTTTTTTGTGGTGCACACTGACAAGGACTGTGGCTGTTGTTTGACAATGGCTTACAAGCCCCCCCAAACCAACAACCCAATTTCTCTCAATGTTTTTTTGTTCTCTTGTGAGCATCCTCCTGAGCATGTGAAGGAGACTTTGGCCAAGAAGCTCGTGAAATGACATCTACTGAGAGCCAGAAGATGCGAACACCAATTCAGAAGGACCCAGTGGCACAGAGGTGGATGGGGCTGCAGAGGAGGAGACCACTTCTTCTGAATCTGAGGCCTTCACAGCAGACCTGCCCCAAGTGGTATTGGAGTCAATAACCTCTGCAGGACTTACTACCTTGTCTGCCACCACCAGAACCATTAGCACACTCTCTCCAGCTACCCACGGTGTAGGCTAACACACAGCATCCAAAAGGCTGGGGTGTCCTTTGCCTCATGCCCTTCTGTTCCTGTCACTATCCACCCATCATAGCTCTCTTTGGAGGCTCTGGATCTGTGGCAATGCCTCTCTGTAGGAGAGACTGCACTGATGTGTGCCATCCATGGAATAAGTTAGCAATTCACACAGTTAGTAGCATCCCTGGATATCATACAGTGTGCTGTGTTTGACATAAAGAGTGCCACTTCCTTCCACTCCTTGCTTACTGCACCTACATTTCAGGAACCTTCCTCTTCCCAAAGCAATTCTCCAACCACCATTTACCCACCAACCACCTCCTCCAAGCATCCCTAACCCCAGCACTACATATCCATATCATTGTTAAAAATAGAAACACAAATATTAGCCAAAGTGCTGGCCTGATGGTTATCTAGTATGATTTATCATTTTATATACTCTAAGCAAAATGGCTTTATGATTCAATAGGGTACAAAATACTGCTATTGGGGACTCTATGTGGCTCTCGCATGACAGAGATATTTCAAGACTGAGATTTATTTATTTTATGTATTTATTTATTTATTTAATTAAATGGCCCCTATGTCGAAAGAGACGCCGACCAAGCAGCTAGGAGCAGTCTGGAAGTCAAAGGCAACCGCAAGATGGAGAGACCAGGTCAAGGACCCCCGGGACCACAGAACAAAATGGCGGGGCTGCAGGCAATGACCACCATCCGGAAAATCAAAAGTCCCCCCCCCAAAAAAGGAACACCTACCCCAGGGGCAGGGCGCAGTGTGGAGGGCAGGTCACCAGGTGTAGATTTGTAGATGGACGGAAGGCTGGACCTCGTAAGTTATTAGAAGTTGGTGAAAAAGTCAGCACAGTCAGCAGCCCCGGAGAGGGAAAAGCAGCTACAGTGTCAGTAGGGAGCGAACGACACACAAAAGGGAGAGCAAGCTAGGAGACAGAAAAACAGGACACCGGCGTCACGGCACTATTGTGGAAGCTCCGACAGGAAGGAATGATCCACACCACCCCACTGCAGCCCCAGGGAGGCACTCAGGAGCCAGGAAACCGCAGCATGAGTCCGGATGGCAGGCGTCAATCGAGGGACCACCACGGCTGGAAAGTCAGGCATTGGACGTCAAACCAGAGGCGAGACCGGTAGTTTAATCTGGGGTTTAGTCTGATAGAAACAAAATGCAGTAGGGACCGTATGGTCCTTACTGTGGAAACAGCTCTCAGAATTTCTCAAAAAGAATTGGATGAAATATCCTCGCTAGAAACAGAAATTAAAAACAACCAGACAATTACAGACTCAAAGGCCCTACTGGATAAAGTAGATAAGGACATCTTGGAGTTTAAAGACTACACCATTAATCAAAAAACAAATCAGTTCAAAAAGGACGAAAGAAATTTCTCTTTGGACAGTGTATATCTGTATCTGCAAGTTGATTTTTATTCAAAAGTGGATTCACATAGATATCTAACAGACAATCAAGGGAGATCAAAGAAACAATGTATTTATTTCTCTGACACCTCATCTTCATCAGGGGATGACACAGACAATAGGAATAAAAAATGGAATGGACCGCCACAACAACAGGGATCGGCGTCTTTTTTAGGACAAGGACAGCAGAGACTGAAAGCACGAACCAGATACAACAACCAGCCGCTGGAGATGACAACCAGGAAACAACATTACAAAAACTAGCTGGGTCCCCCATTTTGAACTTATCTAAGAAAAAGTTCACCGTGGCTGAAGAATGTATTTTAACAAAGGGCCTTTCCTTTGTTCCGACACAGAGAACAGATTTCATTAAAATGAAAACTGAATTCATCGAATTCTGTCGCAAATTACGCCTGACAATGTTCTTCCAAGGTAATGACACCCCTATGACGATGGAAACCACTTGCCTCCGTAAAAAATCATCTTTTTGTCTTCCAGGCAACAAAATACCAAAAGAAATACTAACATTTGAAAAAACGGTTTTGTCAGGTATTTCAGAGATGGAGAAAAAAATGTGTTACGTTAAACATAACATCTCAAAGGACCAGCGCAAAGCATTACTCTGCTTGAAAAATTATTTGTCCGTCATTATCAAACAGGCGGACAAAGGGGGCGCAATTGTTGTTTGGGAAACTGATGATTATGTGACTGAGGTGCTAAAACATTGAATGACCAAGAATGTTACAGAAGAATTTTAAAAGACTCTACTCCCGAATTAAAAGGCGAACTTTTATCCATCTTAAAAGGCGGTCTTGAGAAGGGTTTCTTGGTTCCTAAAGAGTACAACTTCCTATTTAACAACCTGCCTAAAATTCATAAGAGTGAAAGAACTCCCCCTGGAAGGCCAATAGTTTCCGGATGTGGTTCTTTGATAGAACCAATATCCAAATATGTTGATTACTTTTTGAAAGAATTCATGGGACATGTTAAATCTTATCAAAGGACACCACCAATTTCATTAATAAACTGGAGACAATACCATTCAACAAAGAAATGGATATACTAGCAACCTTGGATGTAACATCATTATACACACAAATACCACAGGACGAAGCAGTAGAAGTACTCTTCTACTTCTTGGAAAAAAGTAAAAAAATGGTCAGAGTTCCCAGTGAATTCATCACTAAACTGGCTACTTTTGCGTTGAAGAAAAACTACTTTTCATTTGGTGACGATTTCTTTTTCCAGGTGAAAGGAGTCACAATGGGCTTCCCTTTTGCCCCTTGAGTTGGCTGTATTATTTATGTCCATGTATGAGGAGACCTTTATTTACAAGAACAATCCTTTCTCTCCAAACATCATTACTTGGCTTCGTTTTATAAACTAAGTTTTTTTAGTCTGGACACGGAATGAAACACATCTCATGGCATTTTTTGATTGGCTCAATCAGAGGACAAGGGACATTAAATTCAGCATCTCTCATTCTGCACACAAAATATCATTTCTGAATGTGGAAGTAGATACAGCAGGAGATAGTCTACTTTATTTAAGAAAGCAACAGATAGAAACAATGCACTCCTCTTTTCCAGCAACCAGGAGTTTGAGGGAAGATCTACCCTACAGAAAATTTTTAAGAATTCGTAGGAATTGTTACTTCAGAGATGATTACACTGCAAATGCTGATATTTTAGCAGGGAACCTACGGGCCTGTGGGTACCCTAAAAAATTTGTTAAAATGGTTATGAAACACGCATGCTGTACTCCAAGGGAGACACTACTGGAAAGACGTGAAAAATTACCTCTGGCACGCCAAGTTTGCTTATCAATCTTCTGTCCCAACTCTAACAATCTGAAAAAGATAATCCTTTAGAATTGGCATTTAATCAAAAATCTGGACCAAGAGTTCTCATCCGTCCTATTGTTTGCCTTAGGGAAAGAAATGAGCATCGCTATTTACATTGTTAGAGCAGCGATGAAGAAACCACCAAAAAAAACGCTAAGGGAACTAATGGGCTTACAACCAATAACAGGACACCATAGATGTGGCACATGTGTTTGTTGTGACTGCACGATAGAGGGATCTCAATTCACACATGGGAATGTACACTGGAGACACAATTCCTTCACCAATTGTAAAACAAGATACGTAGTCTACGGGATCATGTGCCCATGTGGTCTATTATATTTTGGAAAAACCAATCAAGAGGCACGCCAACGCATCACTCAGCACAAATCAGGTATTAGAAATGCTGTGACAACTGCGCCTTTGGTGAATCCTTGGTTAAAAAAGTCCCACGTGGAACGTGATTTACGTTGGGCAGTGATATTCAAAGTTGAACAAGATCCAAGGGGTGGCGACATTGATTTGAAGCTACTGCAAAAAGAAGCAATGTTGATAGAATTCAACAAGTTCCTCTCACCGGGGCTCATGTGAAGCCGTAATAATAGCATAAATAATGGGCACCTTCAAAGATGGACTTCGCCTACCAGAGGGCAACGCACTGACTCATTGAGCAGCCAATCAGTGGCGTGCAACCGCGCTAAAAAGAAGGCGGGTCTGAGGGTGCTGTATGGACTGTGATGCAGCCGAAGAAGGGACACACCCAAAATTGCTCCGGTTAACAGCCTGGCTGAAATGTTACTGGCGAGAGCAACTGTTGTGACCTATAATAAAGCTGTTGGGGTAAAAGCTCTGCTGTGCCCGAGTGCTTCTCGATTTCTGGACCACCCCATGAGCGCCAATGTTATAGCGGCCGTCCTGTCGCTGAGGAGCACCACTCCAAAAGAGGGGGCCACGAAGTCGTGAAGCAAGTGGCTACTAATCCAGCGGGCCAAAGGAAATTCAGTCTCATATGTACAACTCTACTCCACAATACTCACCATTATTAATAAATTCTACACTAGGCCCATAAATGACTGAGACATGAATTGACCAACTGAATCATATGACCTAATTAATCAAACACTTTATAAACATTTAATTAAGTCAGAATCATAGGCAATGGATTAACTAATGGTAACTCAAGGAAACAAACAAGATCAACTTGTCATTTCAAAATCTATTTTATTAACTTTATTATGAAGCAAAGAGCATTTTAAGAATTACATTCTTTTATTAGCATTTTTATTAAGCAGCATTATTTAATTAGAAAGGCACATTTGACTGTCAGCTCAAATCAAAATCAGCATGAGAAGTGCTCAAACATTTAGGAAATCCTTTCCCTGAAACCCTATTTCCCTAAGTTCACTAAAGAAAACCTAAAGGGATAAAGTAAAGTTCGGAGTATCTTACGTGAGTCAATAGTCCGACAGCATCTCTGGATCACAGGAACAAGCCAACAGTGCTCTTTCCAAGGGGGCAATTTTTATACCTTTTTCCTATCTAAAACTAACTAAAAGAATACAAATATCCGAAGCATGATTGGTCGAGAAATGTCACTCGATGAAGTCATTCGCCTTTCACATTGCAAAAATCACGTTCCTCAAGAGCGGCATTGTTCATTGACTACGTGTGTCACAGACTCTTCCAAAGCTTGCAACATTTAACAAAAATCGTTCGTTGCTTCCTCCGTCCAAGCTTTTCCACCGCTACACATCCTGTCCTTGGCAATGAAAGTTTAAACAATGACCATTTCAATGCTCCACATAGCCTTGCTTTTGCGTGTGTCTTTCAAAGAATTTTGAAGAAATTATTTTCTTTTCATAAACTGCTGTGCAAGGCCCAACTCGACAGGACTTCGGACATCCAGTTTAGAAATAGGCCACAGGCCTCTTTTAGCATGAGTCTAGTATGCAAGGAAACACAAGACATCAATTAATTCGAGAAATGATCATTATTCTGTTACCCACCCCCTTTGCTAATGTTAAACCATTAGTCTATGTTACCTAGCTTTGCATACAAAAGACAAACAAAACACAGTCACATAAAATGACACGACATAAACAAAAGTACATTTAAAAAGAATGCACATGCTATTATTTGAAACAGCAGCAATTAATATTCGACAGAACAAAAGACAAGATAAATATATTATTTAAAACGTAATGACAAACATGACAAGAGCACATATAATTAGACCCGTGTGTTCGTGTAAGTGCACATTATTCTAAGTTGAGTCAGTACAAAAACATGCAACACTCGTTAGTGAATAAAAAAAATATGGGAGTTTTAATCAGCGCACTGAATCTAAACTTATCTTTGAAGTCCGCTTCATCACTACACATGTGGGGCACGACAGGAGGATTTTCAACAAGTTCCTCTCACCGGGGCTCATGTGGAGCCGTAAGAATAGCATAAATAATGGGCACCTTTAAAGATGGCCTTCGCCTACCAGAGGGCAACGCACTGACTCATTGAGCAGCCAATCAGTGGCGTGCGATCGTGCTAAAAAGAAGGCGGGGTCTGAGGGTGCTGTATGGACTGTGATGCCGCCGAAGAAGGGACACACCCGAAACGCGTCCGGTTAACAGCCTGGCTGAAATGTTACTGGCGAGAGCAACTGTTGTGACCTATAATAAAGCTGTTGGGGTAAAAGCTCTGCTGTGCCCGAGTGCTTCTCGATTTCTGGAGCACCCTATGAGCGCCAATATATATATATATACACAGTTAAATAGCCAAAATACTTCTTCTAAGCTGCTAGTTGTCCTATTCACATCGACAGGTATAGGCTACAAAATCTATGTCGCTTATATTGGAAAGGGGAATTCCTGGACTTTCCGGCTGTGCGGAAAAAATTCCAAAAGCAAAGTACCATTTCCCCACAGGCAGTATGCACTCTGCTATAATGAGCCTGGTGTCTTCCAGTTTTTATGAAATCACTGTCTTTGTTACCTTTCACACATAGCCCATGAATGCTCCTTGGCTTTTGTTCACATCAAACTCAACTGCTGCTCTGTCCTGTGTCTGTCCGATGCCAATTTCAATTCAATTCTTACTTCTGCCCCCATAACTTCAGCTGAGAGCTCTGATTTCACATGATTATCTACTGGTTTGTGAATACAGCCTTGGTCTTAAACCGATGTGTAGTCGCTCTCGTATTTAAAGTTCAGTTATAGAAGAAATTAGATATGCCAAGTTAATATAGTGTCTACTTGTTTGTCTAATATTGTTTAGGTTCAAATTGTGGAATGGCTTGGCAATCCTGGCTTCCAGATGCAATTCAATGGGATTCTCTGAAGTTAAAATGATTAAGAACCACTGACTGACGATAGGGCAAAGAAATAGGTTAGAGAACTGCTGGAAAGAAGCGATGAGTCAGGAGACTGTAGTAGAGTCTACTCTTCGAACAGCCCAGCCGGCAGTGGGATTACCTGCAGGGCGGTGATGTGGGGACGGGGAGGGGCAGGGTGGGGGGTAGTAATGTATGGATTACGGAGTTTTACAGGTAAGTAAACATTTAAATAAATAAAACGAATTTTGTGGAGTGCACTGCATCTCCAAATGCGATGCAGTGCGCGCAACAAAATTCATTTTATTTATTTAAATGTTTACTTACCTGTAAAACTCCTTAGTCCATACATTACTACCCCCAATCCTGCCCCTCCCACTCACCACGTCATCGCCCTGCAGGTAATCCCACTGCCGGCTGCGGCTGTCTGAGAAGGCTTGCTTTCAGGTACTTTCTTTGTGGCACCTTTTAAGTCTCATTGGGACTTAATTCTTCATGGTGTATTAATGGCCCACAGTTTTTAATCAAGGTGATTATATCACTTGGAGTTGCCTGTTTGGCTAACAATTACACATGTTTTACATTGAAGATTTAGCCAATGTTGAATGCAATGTGGTCAAACATCTTTTGACCAAGTGGGCTTTTAGATGCAAGACCAACTTGAAGGTGGTGATATGTTAACTAGAAAGAAGCCCATTTTCCACAGCACAAGGGCACCGTTGGTAACCCGGTAGTCAGATGCTAGAAGATGGGCCTTAATCTCCAGGGGCAGCCGCACTTGGTGCCATGCTTTTTAAGACTTCTCGCTCATGTGGAAGAGTGGAAGAGGTGTGGCGCAGCGGCCAGGATGCCTGACTCCGGACCACGGGGTTCACGGTTCGATCCCCAACGCCGGCGGCAGGTCAGCCAGCACCATGTGGGCAATGGCTCGCTTAATCTTCCTGAGGGCCGCCAGCGCCAGGAAAGCACTTCAGATGTAGCTGTGTGCTATACAAATTCAAGGTTATTATTAATATTATTATGATAATTTTTCTTATGTGCCATCTGGAGGTGAGCTGTGAGTCAGTGTAGAAGCCCAGAGACTCGGAGCTGGATAGAAATGATCAAGGGCTTTGGTTGAGAATCAGTATTAGAACTGACAAACTGAGGTGTTGATGCTCAGTGGAATTCAAGTATTTAAGTGTTATTGTAAGCTGTTTCTATGATGGCGCCTAAGCATTGGGTGCAGCAAAACAGGCCCCTATGCGGATCGGTCTAAGCTCCCACCGTCCATCACACAACCCTACCCAGCAGTCAAAAACACCAGATGCTTTTGATGGAACTATGATGACACCCCCTGGGTGGATCCCAAATCTATTTTTAGCTACTGCGGAGCCCAAGCAACCATGGCCGAAGCCCCGTGGAGCTGTCCTATACAGCTATAGAGGAGTCTGGCCCCTTGGCTGTCACCTACCCAGCCGGTCATCTGTCATTATTTTTCCTTGTCTCCCCATTTGTGTCTCCTTCCCTCACCCTCCGCCTCCCTCTGTGACTCTTTGATTCATACTGATAATACTATGTAAACCGTAACTCGCTGATTGAACTGATGTACATAACAAATCAGTTTTTACCTACCATGGAGCCTGAGCAACCTTGGACGATGCCCGGTGGAGCTGTCCTATGCAGCTATAGAGGAGTCTGGCCCCTTGGCCGTCACCTACCCAGCAGGTCATCTGACATTGTTTTTCCTCATCTCCACATTTGTGTCTCCTTCTCTTCCCCTTCGATGCTCCGATGACGACGCGCCTTGGGTGGATACCAAAACTGTTTGTACCCTCCGCGTAGACCGAGCAACCTTGGCTGATTCCCGGTGGCGCTGTCCTATGCAGCTATAGAGGAGTCTGGCCCCTTGGCCGTCACCTACCCAGCCAGTCATCTGACATTGTCTTTCCTTGTCTCCCCATTTGTGTCTCTTTCCCTCCCCCTTTGAGGACCCCAAAACTGTTTTTACCTACCCCAGAGCCCGAGCAACCTTGGCCGATGCCGTTGGATCTGTCCTATACAGCTATAGAGGAGTTCTGGCCCCTTGGCCGTCGCCTATCCAGCTGGTCATCTGACATTGTTTTTCCTCATCTCCCTGTTTGTGTCTCCTTCCCTCCCCCTCCTCCTCCCCTTGTGCTTCTTTGATTCAAATTGATGTAACTATGTAACCTGTAACTCGCTGATTCAACTGATATAACTATGTAGCCTGTAACTCGCTAATCCTCATGTAAAGCGCTCTGATACCTCCGGGTCTAGCCAGCACTTTATAAAACTCGGCAAATAAAACAAATTTTAAAAAATGGTATCAGGTAGAAGGTGTCAAAGTCCAGCTCACCTGAGTTTCTGTTCAGTTCTGATGGAGGTTGAAGACAGTCCGACCCCACCCTGAAACTGCTTGTTCCAGCACACTAGTTTTAAAACAGTGCACTAAGAACCAGAAGCTCAAGAGAAGGGGGGAAGTGGATAAAATAAAAAAAGAGAGACAACACCGTTCTTGCATTTCCACTGTAGAAGAGCTGCTAAAATCTACGGCCTTTCTGACTTCTGTAGAAACTGGTGCCTAATGCAACATAAACAAAAAACAGATAAGTGAAACCTATCCCTAAATGTGTTCCTGACTAAACCTTAATCTTATTAGAAATTCTCTTCTAAAAGTACCTCTTGGATCTTGGTCTCAAGCTTCCAGGTTTGGAATGTGTTACTGTTCTGGGATGTGCTTTCTATTACTGTAAAACTGCTGTAAAATCAAACGGATATCATTATCAGAATTACCAACGTCTAACATTCACCTTAATATAACTAAAGCCTAAATTCTTAATAGCAAACTCACTTTTCACACATTTCCAGACTTTTTATAAAACAAATACTGTACTTTTACATCAAAATACAGCAGGTAATTTGTGCAAGTCCTTGATTTACTGTTTGCCTTGCTGTCAATGGTTTCCTCTGTTAGATTCTTTGAAAAGTTCCATGTAAAACAATGTTTATTTCACAAAGTTCCACAAAGTATTCTTGTAACAAAGGGTTTGAACCACAAAGTTCGTGGGCGATATCTTGTTCCACATTGTCTTTACATGAATCCAGAAATCACAGATAAAGTTCTTTCAGGTAATAAAAGGTTTTGCACTTACTTGTTGCTGAAAAGGGATACTGATCAGTCTAACCTTGACCTCTTTCTCTTTTGCAGGTCGATTGCAGTGGACAGAAGAGGGGCTGAGGCTAGAAGTAGCGGGAAACTAGAAGAAGTCAATGAAGGTCTGGAGAGAGCAGAAGTGCCAGCGCCGAAGGATCTGTTCTCAGGTAAGTGGGAGGTAGACGAGCACAAGCACTGGGTGAGGCTCAGGGGCTGCCTT
This sequence comes from Lissotriton vulgaris, assembly GCF_964263255.1. Taxonomy (NCBI): domain Eukaryota; kingdom Metazoa; phylum Chordata; class Amphibia; order Caudata; family Salamandridae; genus Lissotriton; species Lissotriton vulgaris. Next base: position 283,146,591 of record NC_141691.1, read on the forward strand.
TTATAGACAGGGCTGGGTGTGGTTCGAAGAGCTGGGTTTGGTTCGAAGAACTGGGTGTGGTTCTCACAAGCAGGTGTGCAAAGCTTCAGTTATTATGCTAATGAGTTGAAGTAACACATGGCCTAGGGAGGAGTGTTCAAAATAAGCCTTGGTAAAAGCAAGGTCCAATGTTTTCTAAATAAGCCTTGGTAAAAGCAAGGTCCAATGTGCAAACAAGACAGACATGTTCAATCTTGTGAATACATTGAGCAACATACATAGAAGTCTTAGGGAGGGGTTGAGATAACAAGAAAGGCTTTCATTAGTATTTATAAAGAGAGCTATTACAGAGACCACTAGTGCAATGAGAGGGGACATGCTCTTTGCTGTGCACAAACCCTAACAGAAGGATTGTTGTGCTTCTGGAGTGACAGCCACTTTGCGAAAGGGATTTGCTGTGTTGTCCTGATGCCTTCTGCTTTTTGGCTTGGAGTGAGAAGGGTTGCACCTGACTCTCTACATCCCAGAACAAAAGTATATCCAAGGGCTGGGGTGTGGTCAAGCCGAGCTGCAAATGGCCGCTTGTTAGAGGGGCTCTGCCGGCCGAGCACAACATCCGACACCCATCCGTCATTAACCATCCATCCTGACCCACAAGACCTACCTCTCTGTCCACGACGTAGCGGGGCACAAGGCGGTGTGTTTTGCGATGAGACAAGCGCTGCTGAGGTGCCTGTGTGGCTCGTGGGTGCGCGCAGCCTAGGGAGCAGAGAAGAGTGGCCGACCCTGCACTCGCGTTGTTACTGGGCCATGTGCGGGTCGTGAAAGGGCCGGGTGCTGCCGAGATTCCATTGCTGTGGGTCTGCTGTGCCCGACCCGTGGTGGACGTGGGTGGCCAGACACCAGCAGTCAGCCCTGCAAAGACATGAATCCGGACTCTGATGATTGCCGACGTGCTATAGACCTGACGGGTGCTGGGAGAGTCAGTGGCACACTCGGCTGAAGGTAGGCCTGAGCACGTTTATAGAGAAAACGAAGCGGGCGCGGGAGGAGAACTGATCCTGGGCCTGCGATCTCAAGGCAGGGGGAAAACACTGATGAGACGCTCCGGTCGCTGCCCAAACCACACTGCGGGTGCTGGATCGTGCTGGTCTGCCTCCTGTAGAGTGAGGCCCATAATACCACTCTGCCTACATTAACACCGCTACTGGAGTTGTTTTTCCTCATTTATATATTCAGTGCTGCAGCTTAAACCTCTGAGTTGGGAGCTGGTGTCCGCCATTACGCAGACTGACACTCGGATGCCCCTAAAGTCACTGAACACCTCAATGCTGCCTGTGGCTACAATAAGACACACAGGGCAGAGCATATAGCGCCTTACAAAGCTGATCCATGCAGTCTCTACCTGCCATGTACTAAGTGTCTGCCCCTGAGAAGGCTTATTGCATTGTGTGCATGCGGCTGGGGCAGAGCAGACCGATGGAATAAATCCTGGGGGCAGACAATCATTTGACTACACACTGCATTAGCAGAGGCTGGCTGACACTCTCCTCCAGAATCCTCATTCAGACCTTCAACTATGTTGGCGACATACACAGGATGTGATTTTGATCTTTTTTCGTACCACACTGGCAGTAGATACATCACACCATGTCTAACAAACTTCACTTTGCGTGGGGAAGTAACACATACTGCACTATCAGGAACTTACCATCAGTCGACATGGGTTGCGTTGGGAGATAGGCGTAATTTTCCCTTTCCATGTCTAATTTCACATGTCTCACTTGGAATGTATGTGGCCTAAATGATCACAGGAAGATATGCCTGGTCCATTCCCACCTATCAAGGCACTCAGCACCGATTTGCCTCCTCCAAGAGATACATCTAATGGACAGGACTTGCGCTAGGCTCCGTACGCACAAATGGAGTGAGGTGTTCACCTCCTGTTACTCTACTTATTTCCGTGGCGTAGCCACGTTAATTAGGAGAGGCATCCCATGGAGAACCTTACAGGTGCCAAGCGTCAATGATGTTTCATAGTAAGGTCCTAAATGCCAAAGTGTATGGACAAAATATGGATGACCCCACATTCTTCCGACTCCTTTGACATTCCATGCTAAGATTGGGAGATGCTGCATTAATATGGGGGATGACTTTAACACCGTTATGTCCCTAGACATAGATAGGGTAGGGACTGCACGTACACATCACCCGCAAGCAGCCGCAGTCTTGAAGCAGCTGGTGGAGGACTATGGGCTGGTTGATAGATGGAGGAATACATACCCTCAAGTGCGGGAAGGCACCTGCATCACACAAAAACATAACGCATAGTTGTGGTGGGACTTCTGGCTCACCTCCCCCGACCTTCATTCCTGGGTAACGGACGTCTCCCATCATGCCCGCACACTCTCCGATCATTCACAAGTTACGCTTTCCCTATTAGTACCCTAACCCTACAGACAGCCATTTACATGGCGGCTACCTCCTAACGATTTGTGAGACCCAGTTTTTAAGGAAGAAATATGCACATATATTGAGGAATATTTCGACAAAAACACTGATTCATGGACTCAGTGGGGACTCTGTGGGAGGACTTCAAAGTGGTAATTTGCGGGCACTGTATAGCGGGACAGAATAGAGTACTCTGGGACATCAGAAATTCCCTTGATAGGCTGGAATCGGAGTTGCACACACTAGAACGAGCCTACTACACTGCGCCATCAAAAGAAACTCTTGGTCACATCCGTAGCAAACTTACCGCCTACAAGGAGGAAGCGGACAGGGAGGTTACATTTCTTCATAAATGTGCAACTGCGAGGAGGTATGGCGAGGGGGACAGGCCCGGGAAGACGCTCGTGAACCTACTAACGCCACCTATGGGGGACGGCATATATCACCACCCTACTAACTTCTGAGGATGAGCTTGTTCATTCGCCCGCAGAAACCTTAAACACCATGCAAGGTTTTTATAGACAGCTGTACACCACCCAGGTTACTCCTGTGTCCTCTGCGTTGGAGGACTATCTTGATTCTCTAGGGCTTGTGTGGTTTAGCAATGCACACTGACAGTATATGGATTTACCGTTTACCATTGAGGATGTGAGACAGGTTATTAGTAGCATGAAGGCAGACAAAGTGCCTGGAGCAGACGGCCTCACAGCACAGTTCTATAAAGAATTCTCGGAGGAGATCGCCACTGCCTTCTTGCAGTATATAAGGAGGCACTACAGAACAGGTTTCTCCTTAAATCCATGTGAGAGGCAATCATTATTACACTCCTTAAACCAGATAAGGATCTCCAGTGTAGAGATTCCTATTGTCCGCTCTCCTTGATTAATTTAGACGCCGAGATATTTGCCAAATTAGTGGCAATCAGACTACAACCACTACTCCTGATGATAGTCCTGTCGGACCAAACAGGTTTCATGCCTGGCAGGGAAACGTCGCACAACATAAGGACCCTGGTTGGTTTATTGCATTACATGGCCCGACACTGCCTGCAGCTGCAGCACTGTTAGATGCCTCCGAGGCTTTCGCTTTGCTGGAGTGGGGATTTCTCTTCCCCCTGCTCAACAGAATTGGTCTAAGCCCACTATTTATCAAACATATACACCTACTCTACACACAACCTACAGCGCGCCTCAAAATAAATGGTCAGATATCGGAAGCATTCCCCATAACTCGTGGCACGAGACATGGGTGCCCTCTATCACCGTTACTATTCGCGATTGCAACTGAACCCTTGCCGCGCGCCTGCGCCAACACTAGGCGTTCAGCAGAATCGGTTTCACCACGAGGGCGCTCACAGTCTCCGTGTATGCAGATGATGTCACATTATACATGGTGCAACCTAGGGAAATCCTGGCCCCTATGATGAGAGAGGTGGTCCAATTTGCTGGACTCTCTGGTGTACATGTCTTCTGGACCAAGTCGATTGTATTGCTGCTTACAACGGGCACACAGTGCTTTGATACTGAATACTTGATGAAGTGGGCTTCAGAACCTGTTCGTTACTTGGGCATATGGATAACAAATGACTTACAAGAACTATGAGCAGCTAACTATGGAAAAGTGGTAGTGTGGATAGAAGACAGGATAAAACGTTGGAAAACCCTTCCTTTATCACTGGCGGGCAGGATAGCGATAGTGATAGCAAAAATTATATTATTGCTCAAGCTACTCTGTTTGTTTGTTAATCTACCGCTCCCCTTTCCATTGCACTTCTTACAAATTATAAAATCACTCAATTATTGACCTGATATGGGTGGGATGCCCGCCAAGGATAGCATGGGAAATCCTGAACTTGCCGCAAGAACAGGGAGGTCTAGCTGCCCCGGACTTCACTCTGTACGCCTACAGCACACAGGCTTTTTTTTTACATTTCTGGGCTGACCCCACACCATATCAGCCACACGTGACTATAGAAATAGACTGTGTTGTCCCTTTGCCATTAACTACTGCACTTTATCAGCCTTACAGGCGCCTGTGGGGCACAATAGACACAGTACAAACTCTAAGATGGGTGTGGGATGGAATTTGTAAAAGGGCACATCTAGATACGCTTTACGGTCCATCCATACCGCTTTTCAATAACCCACTTTTTCCTCCCTGATGGATAAAAAGGTCCAGACATGTGCAACATCCACAAGCTGGCAGTAAGTGGGGATCTTTTCCCAGATGATACGTTCTTTACTCTTGACCAAATGTGCTCCATGCAGAGCCCACTGCTCTCGACAGGCTCCTATACTACCAGCTTAGGGAGTCCTGTAGAAGCAAATTCCACATGTTCCCGCTCCCCCACCAACTCTCTCGGTGCTTGAGAACCTGCTGATGGTAGAAACAGGACGGAAACTAATATCTCGCATATACAAGCACACACAAAGAACATCTCCTATAATTGTCCCCCCCTCCCGTAGAGCCTGGGATCATGACCTGAACGAACCCCTAACTGACGCACAATGGAAATTGAGCTGCCAACAGCTTGAGAGACTATCGCCCAATTATCGCCTCCGGCTCATACATTTTAAGTATTTGCACCGTCTCTACCAAACTCCCAAACAGCTGCATAGAATGGGGCTGAGGGCATATGATTGCTGCTGGAGATGTCGCACTTCAGCAGATTGTATAGACATTGTCCTAACAAACAATATATTTTTATTTAAAGAAGATCTATTTAAACAAATAAAGGGCACGAGCATGGGCGCAACTTGCGCACCGAGCTTAGCCTGCCTTTATGTCTCAACCTTCGAGGAGAAACATGTATTTAATGAACTGTCCCCTTTTTTTGAAAATATTAAAATGTGGCATCGTTTCATTGACAATGTATTTTTTATTTGGTCAGGCAGCGAAGATAACCTAAAGGAATTTATCGAATGGATAAACCTTGGGGACAAAAATTTAAAATTCACCTCCACCTATAGCAATCAAAACTGTAACTTCCTAGACCTAAAGATAAAACACTCAGAAGGTCTTTTAAAAGTAGAGCTCTTTAGCAAGCCCACTGATCGTAACACAATGTTACATTACGGCAGTTTTCACCCATCCACCCAAAAGAACAATATACCCTTTGGCCAGTTTTTAAGAGTGAAAAGAAACTGTACGGATAATAAGGAATTTGAGAAACACGCACTAACCCTAACCAACAAATTTTTAGCGAGAGGCTACCCCAAAAAAATGGTCAAGAAAGCATATAAAAGAGCGAAGTATTTCAACAGAGACAGCATATTTGAACCCAAAATAGAACGGCCTACAAAAGAGCAACAGCTAGTGTGCGTCACAAATTTTTCCAATATAAGTAATAAGATTAAGAATCTAATAAACAGAAATTGGAACTTACTGCAAAATCAGAACAGTGCACCTTTACCAAAACCCATCTATGCTTTCCGCAGGAATAGAACAATTAAAAATTGCCTAGTGCACACGTACACTGACGAGCATAGGAGGAACAAATTGAGAACCATAGACGGGAAAACCCCAGTGGGCAATTTCCCATGCGGTTCTTGCAAAAACTGCGACCTGATTATAAAGGGACCTAAAGTTACCTATAATGGAGTCACTCATCAGCAAAATGAATTAGTCAACTGCAGGACCTCCAATGTAATATATATGATACAGTGCCCCTGCCAAAAAGCCTATGTAGGGGAAACCTCCAGAGAAATTAGACTACGGCTAAACAAGCACAAATCAGCAATTAGATCAAAACGGGCAAATGCCCCCTTGACTGAACATTGGATACCCTGAAACATAAGGTTGAGGATCTCAAATGGTGTGTGCTCGAAGTAGTCACATTAAACAACAGAGGAGGTGACCTAGACATGAAAAGAAGAAAGAGAGAACAGTATTACATGTCAAAGTTTAACACCTTTAAAAATGGACTGAACAGTAAAGAAGAGTGAGATAGGATACTCTAAATTTTCTGACAGGACTAAAATGGCTAATCTAAAGATACAAGACCAATATCCCCTTTTTTTTTTTTTTTTTTTTTTTGAAAAACATAATATAGGGCATTAGAATCACTAATAACAAATAGATGCTATACATAAATCTTGTATCATGCACCAATTCCCAGTAAATATCCCCAAGTTATTTATATCTGGGTAACAACAAAAGACCTAAGAAACCCCAATAATAAGGGCATGCTCTTTTTCCCATAACATTCATGGAATTTGATAAATATATATAAAAAAAGAAAAGCGGACTGTAAACATATTTGCCGTAAATAACAGGCGCATCCACTAAATATAACCCCAATAGTAAATATCCAAAGAGGGTAGACCATATATTTCTGTGTATCACGCCGGATTGAAATTTTTAGAGGACCTCGGCGTAGACGTAAATCTAGAGAGATAAATGAATTATATTGTAAATAAATTGAGAACGTGTAGATGAGATTACTACACCAAAAAACGGCGGGTCTGAACCTGTTCCAAGATGGCCGCCGTACATGCGCATAGAGTTTCCATCAGCGCGATGTAAAACGGCGGGCCTGAACCTGTTCTAAGATGGCCGCCGTACATGCGCATAGAGTTTCCATAAGCGCGAATGTACTTCAGGCGTGATACCCCGAAACGGGGACCAACATGAAGCCCGGGATCATCGGGAACTACTAGGTGTTTATAACAAACTTAAAATAGGGAAAGAGAGCGTTAACAAACACGAAATAGATCAATAAAATGCAAATAAACGAAGGCGCAATGAATGTTTCATAGCGCTAAAATGGCCGCCACATTAAACCGGAAAGTCGAGCTCGCTTGTGAAGTAAATCTCAGGTGCAAGAGCTTGAGTTTAATTTACCAATTAGGAGACGTATAAAAGCTGGAGAACTAGCAATGGCCAGTAACCATTATCTGCATGACGGCGAAGGTGTATGCCCGGAAAACGCGGAGGGAAAAAATTCGAGTAAGTACAAACCCGATTTGAGTCCCAGAATAGAGCTAATCCCTACATCTAATGACTAAACTAATTTTATGTAATAGACTAAAATAATGGTTCCCCTCTGTTGTTTTTTCAGACAAAGTAAGAATTACCCCCGTTTTTTTGACAAGCTTCGCTCCAAAAGTAAATGCGAGCTGCTAAAAAGATAACCAAAGGTAAGGTATTTAGACCTACGAATAGTGCATTAAAACGGACAGATAGCTCCATGACATCCTTAAACTAAGGTCCCATATGTTTTCTCCGGTTTCCCTAAAGGCCAGAAATAATACTCTGATCAATACCGGGCAAAGACAAGGAAGGCCGTCCTCTGCATAAGATCCTTCTATGAAGCATCTCAGGTACTTCCAATCCCGTTTCAAATATTAGAGAAATTGATAAAAAAGTGGCATTAGGTTTATTAATAATGTGAGAATCCCCCGTTGTGACCCCAAGGTAATATTTATCAATTGGTGTTCCCCAGTTGTCTGTAAAGGTAAAATACCTCACCAAACAGATCGGATGAAGGAAAATTGATACCATCCCAGTATAAAAACCTGTCTGCAGAAAACCACAGGTACTGAAAACAAATCTTTTTTCCAACCTTAATGGTTAAGAGCAGTGATAGGACAACGCTAACTAAACTAAGAAGCCAAATAATGGGTGAAATAAGCTAGAATAACTGCCAATACTTAACTTGTCTTGACAGGCACTGCCTTTTAAATAATACCGGAGAGGCGGATTAACACCACTCTACTGAAGAGGAAATCCCTTTTAGAGTAAGGTAAAAGAAGTTACAAGTAAAATGTAGCTAGAGAAAAATATAAACAACACTCAGAGGTGATCTAACGACCCGGTGTATTTACTCATTCTTACAGAAGTCGAGATAGCCGACAGGGTCATAATTCGCCAATTTCTCCTTAAAAAGCGACAGTCCAAACAACAACCTAATTGGAGGTACGTATAAACCGAATACACCCCATATCATAAAACAGTTATAAGTGATGTCATCTAAAAAATTCTTTTAAAAAAAAGTGATGACCAACAAGTAATACCTAAGATAGATAGGTATTAACGCTCAACTCATTGCCCTAGAATAAGAGGCATGAAGGGATGCAATTCAGGAGGTGCGACCAAAACTAAAGTTGTGGGATCTACAAATAACAAATAGGCTTGTTTCTTTTTAAGTATTTGCAATAGAGAGAGCATAAACGACACCGCTTGCAACGTTTAATAAATACGTACTGTTGTGAACATAGGATGTATGTTGAATGAGAATGTAAAGATGATAAGAAAATTCTGTTCTACCATAGACCAAATACATTAAATGTTTTTTTTGTGTTTTAAATTTATAGAGTTTTTTTAAACTGACACACTGTCCTGAAGAAGGTGAAGATATAGAATCACCGAAACGCCGCGTCGACAATTTGTGTTTTTGTAATAAATTTGACAATTTTTGTTTTATGTGATAAATGTGTTGCTTTGAAAGAATTATTTTTAAATTGTGATTTAGATATTTGATGTCTGTGAGTATAACTCCACAGTAGCTGTTTTTAATTATTTTAAAATCTATGTACTACTCCAGAAAATGGTATGAACAGAAAATAACCAGTTAATAAAGAAGCCTTCTTTTATAAAAATAGTGTTTACATCCTTATTACTTTATGTTATGCAAAAAGAGAAGCAGCATGATGTTTAGTAATGTAGATTGCAATTGATTGTGAATTTGTGGATCTTTGAACAGCTTTAAATACGTGTTTTTGGCTCACTCCAAACCCCTTCTATAACCAGAGACGTAAGTTCTCTTCCTCTAGACCACACGAAAAGGGAACCTGCTGTTTTTGTCTATTTTAAAAAAAAACCTTCCCTTTTCTAACAAGAGTTTCTCCTTCCAAGCTTTTGAAGCACTTCAGCTGCCGCCTTCATACATCTGGCCTGGAGCTGCAGGCCAATTGCAAATTTCTGGATGGAAATACACCAACAAATTAAATGTATAACTGGCCTCGACATCCCTATCACTCCCTTGACATCCTTGCTTGGAGTATTGGACATGGTTCCCCCAAAGTCGTGCAAATTGCCTGCAATACTACTGCTTATGGCCAAGCGACAGATAGCACTACACTGAAGGACAGCGAGACCACCGTTTTCTAAAGACTGGGTTGCACAGGTCACTTACTGTAACGTGCAACTTACCACTAACTGGGAACTCCAACCAACCAACTCCCGACCCAAAGACATATGGGAACCTTTTGTGACCTGGCTGCGTATCAGAGATGTGGAAGGGTAATGTTTTGCCATTGTGACCTGTGTTCCAATTGCGTACTTCTTGCAAAATTTCTGTGTGGTTGTACCTGGATGGGTGGTGCTAGCGCGCTTCTTGCTTACTCTATGTATAAAGGTGTTGTCTACTATCGACAGTATGCTGTGTATCCCGAAGGCCGTGGGTAAAACATGTATATATGATTTGTCTTATCTACTTACAATGAGAATCATTACAATATATGTATTTCTCTTGTTGTATTGTTCTGAAAATGTCAATACATTTTTTTAATAACAAATAATAAATAAAGTATCTCCAAGGGCTTGTTGGCTTGACTCCTGTTTTCTGGGTTCTCAGGTATTCAAAAGTCTTCTCTCTTCAACCTGTAACCAGAACCTGGACTCTGCCTGTTGTGAGTCCTGCTCTGCCATGTGGTGCCATACTAGTTGTGGACCCTTGGAAGTGAGTACCAAGTGCTGCAACTTAGAAAACCCTTGCATCTGCAACATCGTGCAGCGCATTTCCCTCAACACTGACGCATCGCCACTGCTGAACAAACTGTGAACACAGCATTGCCAACTTGTTGACACATCGTCCCCTGCTTCCGATGAATCTCTGACTTTGAGCGGCCAACGCATCACTTTGTGCTGCTTGTTTAGCATGCAGTCCAGCAGTTCGACAATGTTGTATCACCCCGATATTCATCACATCTTGCCTCTTGACCGATTTTTGACTTTTCGCTCCTCTGAACCAACACATCGCATACATCTACTGGATCGACAGTGACACATCGCCTCCTTTGCTCCATGCATCACCATCAACAACTACCCATCCAAGGAACTGTTCAGCAGGCCAGGATTGGTCCTTGTATCTAACCAGCACTCCAGTGTGGTTGACCTGAACTACTGGATTTGCCCCGAACTAAGCATGAGCGGATTTTGCGGATTGGCAATCCGCGAATTTTGCGGATTTGCGGATTCGCAATCCGCAAAATCCGCGAATTCCCGCGAATTTGCGGATTTTTTTTTTTTTTGTGTTCGCCCGTGTTTCTGCCAGTTCGCGAGGGTTTTTACAATTTCGCAATTTGCGAACTTACCTGTCGGGTCGCAAGTTTTGCGAACTTGTTGTTTCTACGTGTCCAGCCTGTTTGGGACACTCTTCTTCATCACTGCCACTCTCTGTCACCACTGCCACTCTCTGACTACTCATGCCACCCTCTGGCCCACCCATGCCACCCTCTGTTTCATCACTACACCCTCTGGTTGTCCAGTGTACATTATTTTCGGCAAAGCAAAGCACACCTTCCCTGCCTCAAGTGACCTGAATTAATTTGGGGCTGATTAATGTGTCACAGAATATTTTTTTAGCTGGCACCTGCTTCCTTAGTGCGCCCTGATTAGTGATCTTTTGCACTTGCTAAGTGCTTTCATTGTTGCAAAATTAGTTACAACACCTGCCCTGCCCCAACTGACAATAATGAATTAGGGGCTGATTAATGGATTTTAACTTCCAGCCTGGCTCCTGCTTGTCTCCCTTAGCTGTAATTCAGGACCTTTGTGGCATATGTGTAACTATTCTGAGGTTCAGAGCAGGGTCACATAATAGTTTCAACTGGCAACTGAACTCTGGAGGGGCCCCTCAGGAAGCCCTACAGGAAATGGCTACTAATGATGTGCCTGAACTTTTGAACCTGGTAAGTAGTTACTTTCAGTTTTGCCAAGATCGTATTTCTGCAATTTCGCACTTATTCGCGGGGCGCGAACTCACGCTAACAGTGCGAGCAGCGCGAGCAAAATCCGCTGCTCGCGGATTTGCGGATTTTGCGGGAAATTCGCAAATCTCGCGGATTGCGGATTTCCCGAAAATCCGCAAAATCCGCGAGCGGAACGGATTTTCCGCCCACACCTACCCCGAACAAGCACGTCCAGTTAGGCCTGGTTGGCACAATTTGTTTCAAAGTACTACAAAACCTTGTATACTTAAAAATTCATATCTTGACTTGTAATATTTAGATTTTTGTCATTTTGGTCTTGTTTTACTTATAAAAATATGTTATTTTTCTTAACTTGTGTGGAGTCCTTTTGTGGCGTTTTCTTTGTGTTACCTTTTTGAAAGTGTTGCACAAATATTTTACACTTTGCCTCTTAAGGTAAGCCTGATCCTGTGCTCTGCAGCCATCTACGGCAACCTACCAAAACCAACCAGGCATCATGGGGAGTCCAGGTAGATATGGCTTACCCAGAATCACCTAAAACCTCACATGTAGCTAAATAAATCGCTTTCTCCGCGCATTTTTTTGGGGGAAAGTTGTGGCTTCAGGTTGTGGGATCACCATGCCAGCACAAATTTCCTGCCACTCAACATTCCCCCACGTCTCCCAATAAAAAGGGTACCTCACTTGTGTGGGTAGACCTAGTGCTTGCAACAGGAAATGGCCCAAAACTTATGTGGAGACATCAAAATTATAGAGCACAAACAAGCTGGTTTTGCAAGGGAGCCACCTGAGTTTTTGGTCCCGGGCTCAACAGCCATCTAGAGAAACCTACCAAACTCAGACATTTCTGAAAAACTATACGCCCAGGGGAAGCCAGAGAGGCGCTGCATGAATCCCCCAATATTTTTTTACACAGAATCCTCTGCAACCCTCATATTTAGCTGGAAAAAAAACCTTGCTTAATTCAGTATTTTGTCTACATAAGACATCCCCCACTGATGAGGAACTCCTAAGGAATCTGAGGAAGACAAGCTCTGAAAACCACCACCCACTGGACAACTAAAAGCGGGCACATGCAGAGAGATCTGCACCAGGTCTATACCTCACCACTAGATCAATGGCGCCTCATTGTGATTAATTCACCACATGAAACATGTCTGTACATGCACTCCTACTAGCCTGAAGAAGACCTTCTTTTACAAAATGTTTTCCTTGGCCCCACAAAAAGGCTGAAATGCACCGGCCTACACAAACCTTAGTGGCCTGGAGTCATGGTAAAGGTGGCCCCCTCATTTAAACTGCTAAGTAACGGATCCCTGCCCCCTACGTACAGAACAGGGTGCTCCCTGTTGTGATAGACACATTTAGAATGGTGGCATTTTCTTGTCCCACCACTGAGTGCCAGCAGCCTGTTCCTGAATCACATGACTAGTCTTTGTGTATTTCTCTCAGACAAGGAGATGAGCTGTCCCCTACACACTTTCACATCATAAACACTCTGCCTGAGTACTCTCTCAAAGAGTTTAACACTAAGCTCTTGTGACTGTAGATAAGCTGGGACCAGGGCATGGGGGACGAGAATGACTGACAACTCAGGGGTGTGGAAACTGCTATGCATTTTGTCCACTTCAAAGTGGGCACAAAGAATAAATATTGGACCTCAGACAACAGGGCTATATTACTGAAGTGCCCAGGAGGCGCACCTTGCATTTTTGCTTTCTTTGCATGCCCCTGGGGCACTTTGGTAATACAGTAGGGGCTGCAAATGCTTGTGTGCCCCCTTCTGTAGTACCAATAGTGATGGAGCACATAAAGAGCCAGTGCTTTCATCAGAGGACATTCCCTCATTTGTATGGCGGCATGGCCCCATGCAAATGAGGGAATCCCTTTGCCTCTGCTCACGCACCATATTACAGACATGGGAGCAGAGGTAAAGAAGCTGTCAGGAGGCACACTGACAATACACCACCTTATAAGTGGTGCACTGTCAGTGTGTCCCCTTATGGCAGACCTCTGGAGGGGAGACACGTTTCCAATGGGCCCCTCAGGCATTCCCATGCAGGCGGTTGCAGTCACTCACTGCACCCGCCTGCAAGGAGATTTCTAATGCCTCCTTAAAAGTGCAGACCTACACTGTGAAACATGTAGCCGCTGCAAAGCAGCCGCTCCTTTTTTCACATGAATACGCAGCCCCCAGGGCAACTCGAGTTTGGGGCTGCCCTGGGGCCGGGCATTCATCCTAATATGGTGCATTTTCCTTGCTTGCACCAGGCACACCGTTTAAAAGGTGCGCCCGGCACAAACAAGGAAAATGTGCTATATGAATGATACAGACTCATTTCGTCAGTATACTCCTGGCCCTGTGGGAAACCTTGACAGGGAGAAGAAATACTGGTCTGCTGAAAGGACTGCTGGATTTCTGCCCTGAAGGACTACTTCCTGCTCTGATTACATTCTGCCTGCTGCCCTCTTGCCTGAGTGTGAAGGACTGGACCTGTAACCTGTACCTAGGCCCACTCAAAGAAGATAGTGAAGATGATGTATCCAAAGGAAGAGCAGCTCCAACATCCTGCTCTGCAGTAAGCCCAACTAGCTGCTCCTATCTTCAGAAAATCATAGGTAGTATACTCTTATTGCTGTTGAGTTTCCTCAAGACTCAGTTATCTGCAGGGGGGATTAGATTTTAGATGTGCATCCTCAGTCATGACTGCAGTAATTGTGGTGCTTAGAGTCATCTGCCTTGGGAATGATGGTGGTAATGTTGTTGCTCACAGGTAATACTCCTCCCAGCATCTTCTTGCCCAGAAGAGAATGCAGCAAGTCTACACACATTGTGCAGCTTGGTAGAAAAAAGGCATGAGATTAATGCTATTGCTGAAAAGTGACTCAAACCTAGCCTTCTGCTTTTCTTGGCAAGTGCCTCCTTCCTTGTGGCCATCTTCTTTTTTTCTTGGATTGTTGGCCAGCACAACCATCAGTAGCACTTAGCGGAAAGGTTTCCGGACCATGGTGTCTGCTAATCCACAGACATAGCTCTGTCTCAATATCGTCAGAGGTATGTTACATAAAGGTAATGACAAATAAGAAGAAAGACAGTGATGTTTGGACATTATAATCAATATAATACATGCCATCATCATCATCATCTTCACCTTCATCATCCTCATAACAATAATTTAGCCACATGTAAACTAATAATTGTATTAAACAGAACACTACTTTGAAGACACAATAAACCTGGTATCCTTCAACAGCCCATAACACATATTGGGCTCATGACATCCCAGGACATTCAGGAAAAGACAGACAAAAATCAATCGAGTCAATGTATAAATACCTGGTGTTGGTTCAGGAACAATGAGACCATTGTGAGAACCACTGGGAAACAGGCAAAATAGATTAAACTGATTAATAAATACCTGGTGGCTATCCAGGGCTCGTAGGATCGATATGAGAGTCAGGGAGAGGCAGACAGAAATTGTTAACATTAATAAATATCGGCTGTCTCTCCCAGCGCCAATGGATCCCCTATGGCTGTCAGGGTGAGGACGGCAACAATATATTAAATTGATTACAATCAACATACATATATAATTAACCACAGGCACAAGTTAAAATATTAAGGCATATTAATAAAAGAACATTCAACAAAAATAAAGTGGGCCCTCGAGGGCAATAACAATCAATGCTTCTTGCAAATGAATTTTAAATGTGGCATAAAAAGTATTGCCAATAATCATACACACACATGCTGATTCCAAAAAATGATGGCTGCCCACATGGCAAGCAAAGAAGAAGGCATGGAGAACAACCACAAAATGGCTTCCTATGAAACACACAAGCTCCACAGAATGGTAGGTGCCCACATTGTGAGTAAAGAAAAAGACATGAAAAACAAACACAAAATAGCCATCTGTAACAAACACTGCCTGCACAAAATTGTGGTCACTACACAGTAAGGAGTAATAATCAGACACACACACACTGGCCATACAAAATAGTGGTTGCCCACATGACAAGATAAGACTGAGGCATGGAGAACAAAGAGAAAGTGGTTGCCTTTGATGCACACACATGCTTCACAAAGCTATGGCCATCCACATGGTAATCAAAGAAGAACATAGAAAACATAACCTCCCTAACCTCTTCCTTCCTCAACAAATACTTGCAGATTTGCAGGGAAAGGCTTTACATATTTTTTACCCAACCATGGACTTATATACTATTGGCACAGCCACACATTAATTGAAATAAGCCAACAATGATAAACAATATAATATCAGCACAACAACATGGTTACTGTCAGAAGAGATTAATTACAATGTACTTTAAAAATTCCTCAAAGAAAAACATTCCTAAGAATCAGTTACACATGTAAAAGACTATTAAAGTTGCAGAAAAACACATTAACCAACCATCTCACACATACACAAACTCACACACATAAATAAGGACACGCACATGGGAAAGAAGTTGGCTAAAAACAAAGGAAAATTCTAGCTATTTGACCTTGGACTCCTGGAGTCACCAACAGGCACATGCAGACAAAATATAACCTAAGTTTTGCATGAATTCAAGGCCATTCGCCAGCCCCTAATTAAAAAAAAACGGGTACAGTAAAACTGAGAATGTTAAAAATACAATACAATGTTATCTGTAGGTTACAACATACCAGTCCCCAAACAATAAAACACCAGAGTTTGATGACAATTCTGGTCAAAATTCACAAAAATATGGAAAAGGAGGAAAGATAGATAGATAGATAGATAGATAGATAGATAGATAGATAGATAGATAGGTAGATAGATAGATAGATAGATAGATAGATAGATAGATAGATAGATAGATAGATAGATAGATAGATAGATAGATAGATAGATAGATAGATAGATAGATAGATAGATAGATAGATAGATAGATAGATAGATAGATAGATAGATAGATAGATAGATACCTAATACGTTCATTATTTCAAAGAGGATTATCACGGTCATCTATTTCTAGCTGTTTCACTGCAACACTTAAGGATCTTTAGAGAAAGAAAACAACACAGAAGGCACATTTTTCCTGATAATCCATTGAACAATAATGTTTAAAAAACGTTACAACTTGAAAGAAGTGTTTGCAAAGCTCCAAATTAGAGTCACATAATATATAACGAGGCAATCACATGTTGACGCATAGTCAGGAAATAGAAAACGAGGCAGAGTAAAGGTCAAGTGTGAAACTAGTAATCAGTCTCGGTAGACTGACAGAGTAATGATTAGGCAGCTGCTTCTAAAGTATAAACAAACACTGGAACAGGACCAGTACTAACAGTACTAAGGAGCACGCCTCTCTGCAAAAAAGAAGATAATTAGGAAGATACAAGGATTCTGCTTTTGATCTGCTTTTTCCTAATTTTAAATAGATCATTCAAGAAAACGTGAATATTATTAAAAAAAAATTCTTAGTTAAAATGAAGAGTGTCGGGGCACGACCATTACCCCCAGTACTTCTATTTCATCTCTGTGCTGACATGAGTAAAAAGGCAAGATATGTTACCTTCTGGTCTATAATTATGAAAAGATCTTTTTGATTGCATTTCAAAGAAGTGTTCCTTTACATCTTTCTTCTTTGAAGTTCTACTCCTTGCCAAAACTCTACCTCCATTTCCCCCGAGCGCAGGTTTTTTCTTCACTCTTAGAGTGGTGAGGGCTTATGCTCCATTTGCTTTTGGTTATATATGTTGGTTCTTATGAGAGATGTGTTGCCTGTATCATGTATAGTGGCTAGAGATGGGCAGGGTTTACATTGAGGATCCCTATTTAGAATGCCTATTTTTTCAGGCCACATTCTTCTATTTCTTGATGCTTAGCTATACCTTTTCCATGGAGAAGGTTTTCTGGATGTTGCCATTCAAGTACATTCCATGAAGTTCCTCCATTTCCCTGGAAGAGCCATGGGTTAGGGTGACTCAGATTCCTCGTATCCACATCTATTTCCAAGCTTTGATCGAGTGTAACTCTTCTCTTCTGGTTAGGAGAGTTATCATTTCAGTCTTTCCTGCAAACAGTGGTCAAGTTGTATATTGATTCTTCTTTCTGATCACTTATCCGGACCATGGTTTATGACACAGTCAGAATCTGAAGAGTGACAATCAGCCTATGTGTCATGTCTGCTTCATAGTCTCTCCTTCAGTCCATGATTCCCACGGAGTCCTAAGGGGAATTTTGATGACTGTGAAGCTTCAGGATACCTACTTCCATGTCCATGGGCTGTCATTCTTTCCTGCAGTGGGCACCCTCACGTACTTCAATATCACAGCTTTGTGAAAATGTAGGGTGCAGCGAACTTATTGAACGTCACTAAGGCCAGAGCCTATTGCAATACTGACATCCCTGGGACTTGGAAGTAAGTGTATTTTAGCTCTAGAGTGGTGGTTCTTCAAAAGTATAGGAAACACAGTTTTTACCTTGTCGATACAACTCTGCAATTTCTGCACCCTCCTTTTTAGAGTATAATCCGACACCAAAAATGTTTGCTGGGCTTCTGATAACCATGGACAAGTCACATCTTGGTTTAGCACACATCTGGTAGTTTATCAGGAAGAAAATGAAGACTGGTCTTTGCCTTTATGTTAGATGACAGGCAGCTGCTGTGTCTAAGGGCCCACTTGAACCTCCCATCTACATCTGCCTAGGACAAGTTGTGAGTTCAAGAATTAATTGATGCAACCTGTGCAGTAGATTCCTATGCTTCTTTGCACAGCAAGCCTCTATAGGTTTAAAATCTGTCACAATGGCTGCAAGAGTTGATGGATTACAATGCCTTCTTTCTAGTGCATCTTGTGTTAGAAGTTTCCCGGCGATATGGGCTCTTTGCATGTGGTGTTAGATCTGGCAGCCCGGCTCTTTAAGAGTGTTAGTAGGAGATGATCCTTTTTTGATGGTGTACCCCTAGATTTCTGCCTTATATGTTTTTGCTCTTCCTTTCAACATGATGAAATTGGTATATTTAACTCACCTTTAAGCCCTTAGTATATTGTACAACGTGTACACAGGACCTGTTTCTTAATTGTCTCTAGTGGACTGCAACATCTACTTTGCTGTGGAAGGTTACATATGGGAAATGAGGTCCCCGTCCAAGCTGTTGAACAGTGCAGCAACAGAAAGTCACATAACTTCACGGAGCAGGCTCAGAATATCTTTAGTGGTGCTGCCGAAAACCGACCAGCACCATCGGTGGGAGAAGAGTGGCCGCAACAGGGACACCACACCTTGATGAAGTAAGGGAGGCAGGTGGCAGTCAGACGGCAACTTGCGGGGGTTACCCGGTCGCTAGATAATCTATTAACTAGACTGCGGATGACTTCCCAATGTAGGCTAATACCCGACACAATGGTACAGAGGCTGTGGGAAAGAGGTTTTGATTTAAGCAATCCAACTTCAACGCAACATATAGATACCGATTGGCACTAGAGGATTAGCAATCACTAGGGTGATCTTAAGAGGACAAAAGCATATTTGTTAGACTATAAACAAAAGAACACAGCAGGACCATTGCAAAATATGATCAAATAGTGTGTTTATCCAAATAATGTGTGTAACTTTTATTATAACATCAAAAGTTTTTTCTTTGGATTTCTTATTTTTTTTAGGGTATAACTATATAGTCGTTCTCACTCTGGCTCCGGGTTTGGAGCATTAATTATGACATATGGGTAAGGAGCATAATTTTGCTATAAATATAATATTCTGTGGTTTAATTTAGTATGAGTGTATCACACTTTACTAGCTATTGGGTGCCACTCGCTGGTGAGAGTACAATATGAAACTGGAATTTAAACTCATACATGTAAATTATGATGGCATTGTAAAGGGGGAGATCCTTACTGAGGTAAGTGAATACAATAATAATGGGATCCACTTTATCTTTGGAGGTACGCCTTCTGAGTGTTTTGAATGGAACCCCCCGCGTCTAGGGGAGGGGTGCCTTTAGTGGGATTTTAGTGCCGAGGGAACGGTTTTGTTTCCTTGAAAGTGGGCAAGGGGAGGGACGCCTGAAATGCGATTACAGAAGGAGGTGCATTGGCGGTCCCTCCCCTTAGGTGATAAAATAGCCAGAATCAAGGGAGTAGCCCTCTTTGTCCTCTCGCCTCGTGGAGTAGCCGGAAAGGCGCAGTGGGAACAGTTGGCTTTGGGAGGCTACATGGGCCCGCCGGCGTTGGCGACTCACAAAGGTGAGGGGGGCCTCACGCGTAGTTTAGGAAGCGTATGGGGCATCATTAGGATGTAATTGGCTCAATAATAATGGCATGTTGTTGAAAGTGCTTTTTCTTAGCGGGAAGCGCGGCTGGGTGTTACTAGGTTGGGAAACGCTTTGAAGGTTTAAAATGTGGGTTGTTTCGGCATCCATAGCCACTTTATCTTGTGACACACTGTTTGCTACCACTTACATTTTGTTTGCTTGTGATGCTTGCACGGGTGCCACCATTGCCTGTGTGGCGTTTGTTCTTGTGCCTCAGGGTCTAGCAAATTATTGCAGTGCGTTACCTTTATTTGTACTTTGTTTTCTCTTGTGGCCGGCACACTGCGCTATAACTGACGCACAATCTTAAGGCATACCCTGGGGGCTTATTTGCAATCCCCTTGCGCCTCTTGAAAATATGCCCCCCTGTTTTAAACCTGCATGTTCAGACCCTACAAGCTCCTGTGTAGTTTCTTTATGGGTTCCGGAGTAGCGTGCAACTCGCCGAAAAAGCACCTTGAAGCCTCGTCAGAGGTAGTAAGCGCTAGATAAATACAATTGTATTACAATACAGTACAATAAATTACATCGATCTTTTACATTTTAAAATCGGCAAATATGAAGCTTAGCATGTCATTTCCTGTTTTCCACGGCGGTGCGCTTGAGTGGGTTTTTAGCAGTCTGAAGCCCTGTGGATTCCAATGGGTGTTGCGCGCCTGAGCGTGCCTCAGTGGCTCCCTTCAAAGCAGGCTTTAGGCCCCTGTGGATGTAATTGAGGCTGCTATTATCCGTGACCTGGTCCTTAGTTCTGCAGTAAGTGTTAGCGCAGAACTTGAGAAGGAGAATTTTGACTTCGGTTCTCTCAAGCTGAGTAGCCTACATAATTGCTCAGTGTGTATTTACTGCTCCGTTCTCCAAGTCAGCATGTTTCTAAGAGCGCTTCTAGTCATTGGTGAGTTGGGATTTTATTCACAACACAAGCTGATTCCCCCATGCCCACTTGATGGGGATGACTGCAAATATAGAGCAGCATTTGACCCTGCTGTAGCTCTGCGGAACCTATCTGAGTAAAATCTCAGCGTGCCCCAGATAAACAGAACCAAGAACAGACTTTTTACGTCTGATGTGGGCATGCTCGCAGTTGAAAAGTTATTGGTTGGATGCAATCATAGATTGCAGGGGCAATGGGGAAAGTACGTGTTCGGTCCATCCTGCTGTGTACCCTTGTGGAATATTGTGTTTGCAAGGACCTCTGGGTGTCAGCAGACAGTTTTTAAGTATGTGGAATATGGAGTTGCAAGGACCTCTGGGCATAAGCAGACCGTTTAAGTATGCTGTACTACGGGTCAGTGCAGACAATGGTTCTGTACTATTTTACAGCTGAAAAAATCACGAAAACAGGAGTACATTTTTCTAGGTTGAAGAAATAAGCAACACTGTTGGGGAGTAGTTAAAAGGTGGAAATGGTGCTCGTCAAGGTTGAATAAGACTATTTTTACGGCTGTTACCCATTCTGGTGAACGAGTGCTGTCAGCAAATAAAATAGTAATTCCCATAGACTTCAGGGGCTGAGTGTGTGGGTGATGCTGAGCGTGCTTGCATAGCTTACGCATCGGTATGAGCAGCTTCAGAGAGCATTGGAGCTACAGTGGTTATACCAGGAAATTGCTTGGGGTTTATAAAGATGAACTTTCTGCTCCACACATATGAGCGTCTTCGAAGTGGAAGACCATCTAATATTAACTGCTTGTTTTCTTTTCCTTTATATGCTGGCGGGGGGCACTATGCTGAGAAGGGCGGTAACATGGTCGCCGGACGGCAACTGGCAGGAACTTAAGGATGGCCGTCATATCGGTGCCAGCACACATGGGAAGGAGTCCAGGTTCTCTGTGGTAACAGTATGGATCTTACCATAGGATATGCCATGGTGGTGGAATGGGAACCTGAACGGCAAGGAGGGAAGCAAGTTCGTGTCTCAGTGGGCTCATTGGTATGGGGATACTTCGTAAGATACAAGTTTCTCCCTTGGTGCTAACACATTAACATTTTGGTGGTGGCTACACATTAAGGGGGGATTATCCTCGAGGGCTAGGTGGATAGATCTTGCCCCGCTAGCCCGGTGGGGGCCTCACCGTTGTCGTGGCTTCCTTTGAGCTTGGTTGCTAAAACGCTCATGGTATCTTTTACACACAGTAAGAAACAAGTGGGCATGGTGCCGGGCGGATTGTCAGATATGTCATAATATGGCAGCACATTACGTAGAACAGACATTGCAATATAAGCGGTTTATCCATAAGTACTTGTCTCCCATCATCAATTACTTTGAGCTCATTGGGGTTAATTTTACTTAATTTAATAACGCCTAATTTATTTCATGCACAATTTTAGTAGGTTTCTGACCCACTGGAGTTGGTTTCACTTGACTTTAATAACGCTAGCAGGCCTAATTTAATCCTGCACCATTTCATAACGTTTCAGACACCATTTAATCTGGTAACTGCAAGGAACTGTTGGATCGTAGCTCAGTGGGGACAGCAGCAGGGGGATTTGGGCCTGCAGAACATGAGCATATCATCTCATGTGGTGCTTGTTAGGGCCTAACATAGGCTTTTCAAATCCCTTTCCAGTAAGTGATTAAGGGCACGCGAGGTTACCTTGCGCCAGTTGCAGGTGCAGGGGTAGGTGGGGCAACTCAATTTTGCTTTATGAATTATGCCCATGGGCAGGGTCTTCTCCAGGAATATTGAGAGGGCAATGTAAGGTTTAAGGAAAAAACACCACCACACTAGGCTATCGGAAGGGGGTATAGGATGACTTGGTCATGTGGAGAGAATTTTGGAGGGTTTCAACGGTTCAGGGATTGGGCAACACCCGGCACAGGCAAACAGTGAGTTAGAGCATTTCACAGATACTGCAGTCAGTGTGGGGTTTGGTGCAGTGATAGGTCAAGGTGACTAGAGAACAAGCGCATTGTATTTTGGTCAGGCAGCTTGTCGGTACTCCTGGCAGTGAACAGTCAAAGGGCACGTGGGTACTTTGCATGCTTCAAGAGATGGTGCGGGGTTGCCTCAGGCGTAATGTGTATTTTACTGCCAAACATGTACCGGGTGTGGATAATGCAGTGGCTTAGGCTCTGTCTCTTTTTAAGTTGACAGAATACAGAGCGCGATGGCCGCAGGTGGGCGTTCAGATGACGGTCTTCCCGGAAAGTCTATGGAGGTTTGGGGCCCCATTGCTCCCGAACTTATAGCGGCGTTGATGGCACGCAAGACTAAGTGGATGTATGAGAAGGCATGGCAGGTATACATAGAAGTGGTGTGGAAAGATGGGAGCACAGTGGAATTCACAACACAGGGGGTGCTACGGTTCATAGTTCAACAGAAAGAGAAGGGGCGGTCGTTGACCATTGTTAGGAGGCACTTGTCGGCAATTGCCTTCTTTCCTGGAATAAAAGAGGTAGCGGATCCTACCAAGTATGTAAGAGTTAGGCGGGCTCTAAAAGGTTGGGAAAGGCTGGCTCCAAGCGTGAAGGATAACAGGAGACCCATAGATGCCAGTAGGTTTGTAAAGATCCTGAGCGTGTTACCTCAGGTTTGTTGGTCGTCATACGTAGTACATCTGCTGAGATTTGCGTATTCCTTCGCCTTTTTAGGAGCATTCAGGATATCGGAGCTCGTATTGAGCTCTAAGGTGGACAGAAAAGGAGGGATTGGCATGGGTAATGTGGGGTGGCCAGGTACGACGTAATGCAGGTCAGAGTAAGAAGGTCAAAAACGGACCCGCTAGGGAAAGCCTCTTGGGTCCAGCTAAGATCAAGGGCTATGTCAGACTACAGCTGGTGTAGGTAGGAACCAGGGGTTTCGGCTGTTTGATAATTATGCCTTTTGTCTGGGGGCTTATATGCAGTGGTGTCAAGTAAGGAGTCGCAGGTATGCTGGTGTGGAGATTCGGTTATACACAGAGCCCGGAGAATTAGGAATGAAAAGGGCCATGGGAGTCAACCATAATTGGTTAGGTATTGATGGGCATTGTGTGGAGGACGTTGCAGGCCATTTGCAGAGTGCGTTGGACGATGGTATACCCATTCCAGATGTGTTGGTTATTCACTCGGGTTCCGGGTAGCAGGAGGGGATGAAGAAGGCCCTGTTCTCTACCTTCTCATGGGTCAAGAGAGTATTGCCGGACACCATTATCTTATGGTCAGAGGTGTTCGCTAGTAGAGTCTGGTGTGATGGAGTGTCTTTAGCCGCGGCGAACACGTCTGTGAGAAAACTGAATCGAGACATAGTGAAACTATAGCGGGGTTCGCAACTTCATCACAGTAGGCATAGTATGTTGCAGGCATTAAACTCAAATTTGTTTTGGGCAGAGGGATTGCAGCTGTCCAGGGCAGGATTGGAACTGTTTTTCCAAACTATACTGGGGGCTATGGAGTTGCATTCAAAAGTATAGCCATGAGCATCACAAATGGAAGGTGGAGCAGCTTGGGGGGAGGGCAAGAGTGCCAGTGGGCTACTTGCCCTGTGGCGGGGACCCGGACAAGAGGAAAAGGCCTGGGGACTTCTTTATGCGGAAACTGCCTGACCTTGCATCAGGGAGGCAGTCATTGGGGCTCCGGGCTGGCGGCAGAGGGGGCCGTCCTGCTGGTGGTCCTGGACTCTCCGGCCCTACCCTAGTAGCCGGTGCTTGGATGAAGCAACATGGTATCTCATATGGATGAAGTGGTAAGGGGTTGGGTTGTGTCCTGCTGGTACAACACGCCTCAAGTGGATCTAGAGCTGACGAATTGTAAATACATGGTAAACCCAGGCGCAGATGGATACTGCGCCTCCTTATGTTCAGTAATGGTATTAAGTGGTTGGGTTGTGTCCTGCTGGTACAACACGCCTCGAGTGTATCTAGAGCTGACGAATTGTAAATACATGGTAAACCCAGGCGCAGTTGGATACTGCGCCTCCTTATGTTCAGTAATGGTATTTTGATGGTTAATAAAGTTGGTCAAAAGTTGGAGGTTTAATAACAAATAAAGATGGTGTTATTGACAAGTAATAAAAGCTACGCAGTGAACACCAATTTCGTGTAAAGTGTCTTTGTGGTGGGGGTGTGTGGTGGACGAATGGCACGGATATCCCCACTATAAGAGTCACCCCCCACGTCTAGGGGAGGGGTGCCTTTAGTGGGATTTTAGTGCCGAGGGAACGGTTTCATTTCCCTGAAAGTGGGCAAGGGGAGGGACGCCTGAAATGCGACTAAAGAAGGAGGTGCATTGGCGGTCCCTCCCCTTAGGTGATAAAATAGCAGGAATCAAGGGAGTAGCCCTCTTTGTCCTCACGCCCCGTGGAGTAGCCAGAAAGGCGCAGCGGGAACAGATGCCCACCCACCCATTTCTAAGTTTTAAGTAGATTTGGCCGGGTCCCGGACAAGAGGAAAAGGCTTGGGGACTTCTTTATGCAGAAACTGCCTGACCTTACAACAGGGAGGCAGTCATTGGGGCTCTGGGCTGGCGGGAGAGGGGGCCGTCCTGCTGGTGGTCCTGGACTCTCCAGCCCTACCCTAGTAGCCGGTGCTTGGATGAAGCAACATGGTATCTCAAATAGACGAAGTGGTAAGGGGTTGGGTTGTGTCCTGCTGGTACAACACGCCTCGAGTGGATCTAGAGCTGACGAATTGGAAATACATGGTAACCTGAGGCGCAGATGGATACTGCGCCTCCTTATGTTCAATAATGGTATTTTGATGGTTAATAAAAATTGGTCAAAAGTTGGAGGTTTAATAACAAATAAAGATGGTGTTATTGACAAGTAATAAAAGCTACGCAGTGAACACTAAGTTCATGTTAAGTGTCTTTGTGGTGGGGTGTGTGTGGTGGACGAATGGCACGGATATCCTCACTATTACTAAAGGCAGGATTTGCCATATACTTATCCCAACCACTTATTCACTAACTAGAAGGGATCATCAAAATTATAATGGATCTGTATCCTGTGAAAGGGCAGTGACCCACAAGGGCATCTGGAATAGGCTGAAACATGTTGGTACATGCAGACAGGGTAATTTAGATGTTGCTTCTCCCATATATCTCCCATATATATCAGGAGAGTCATGAATTGAATTTTTAGCGCCAAGACACCCTCGGGCATTCGTTCGAGCTCTACAAATTTCATAAATAAATAAATAAATAAATGTGTGGGTCCTACCCAGCCAAGTGGTGCCACCCTAGTCCTGGACCCTTGGGAGTAGGCCAGAACGTGCTCTACAAGCCCATCTGTAGATCCAGCAGAACAGACACATCTCCTTTTCTTTGTGGCACAATCCAAAGTAGAACTAATGCATCCCCTCTGCGGCAAGGTTTCTCCTGACACAAGGACTCTCAATCCTCCTTGCAGCTGCATAGGGACAGCTGTTTGCATGAAGCTTTCCCTATGCAGGTCCTCGCATCTCCCTTGTTGACGGCAGCCTCAACAATGACTCAGGTTCTCACATCACAACCTTGCAGCTCTTCAGAACTGATGCATCACATTGACTGCGCAATGCAATATTGTCTCATCAATAGGAATTTTGCCAACAAAGCAAGACCTTGCATCGAATTTTCGCAGTGCCCCAGAACAGACTCTTGCCTCGGCTGCTCAACACATCTTCGTCAGGAGACCTCACAACACCCTGCAACTAGGACCTAACGCCTTAACCGTGGTGGCAATTCTGCCGCAGTGTGGGTGTTCTATTAGGTGGGCGGGGCCTCATCCGCCAATGGACGTGTGCAGCACTACGGAGGTAGTGCTTGCGATGGCCATTGGCCAACAGAAGCCGCGAAGGGGCTAATGACCTTTGTTCAGCAGGCCTAACTAGCCCTGTAGCTATCTGACACTTCATCATGGTCAGCCTGATGTGTGTCTATGTCTTGGTCTGGCACGACCAGATGCCCACAGTTGGCGCTTGTGCATTTTGGCACTATTTTAACTAATATCTTTTAAATTGCATGTCTCAGGTTCTACTGATTGGATTGTTGTCATTTTGGTCTTATTTAATTTATGAAAGACTTGTCCATTTTTCAAACCAGAAGTGGAATCCTTTGTAGTGTGTTTTCATTATGTTACTGTTCAAAGAGTTGCACAAATACTTTACACATTACCTCTAAATTAAGCCTCTGTGCCAAGTTACCTGAGGGATGAGCACATATTCATTTGGGTATGACTGTACCTCACCCTGACAAGGATTGTTGTCCCTGCTTGAGTAGTGGTCACCCCAGTAGTTAGCCGATACCATTAATAAATAGGTAATACATGAATTCATGTTTGTTTGTAAAAGGCAAAATGTGTTGTGAGATAAATAATTAATGAATACATAACGATTGGGAAATTAAACTTTAGATTGCCAATGTAATATTAACAAATTAAAAAATATAAAACCAAAAGATGAATTACTGTTGATTTAAAAAAAAAGACAATGCCTGAATATGTAGAATATTGAAACAGTCTGATCTGTTTTGCACTATTTATCATTGTAAGGACTACGAAAACAACACCTTAGATTATTATGAGTAATCATATCATTCATGCGTAATACTGGCCCCACTAGAACATGTGTACCTGACATTATCAATCTGCAGTTTACTTTTTCTCATTTCTAAAAGCGGGACTAGGCAGTTTGCGAATTGTATTAACTTTTATAGCTAAAATATCAGAAAGTAGGTATCATTAAAAAAAAAACATCTCTTTATCCCTCTGCAGATCAAGCATGAATATTTCAATGAAGACAGTACATTATGCAGTTTCTTAGATTGTGTTTGGTTGGTGTTGCATTTAGGGCCTAAACTGTGGACTCTGATGATGTTTAGAACACTACTAGGTTACACATTAAAAGAAATTATGAAAAAGGATGGTAAGGTTGTACCTTTTAGGTCCAAAGTAGAGAGGACTTCATTGCCTTCTAGACTAATGTAATCAAGTAATGAAATAATTAAACCTAACACATAGAAGATCGTTTGGTCTGCTTTCTCAGTCATTAATTTGTTGGCATGTCATTCACATTTCCTGACAGCCCCCAGGACAACAGAGATACAGTGGGGCAATGAACTAGCCACCATCAGCCAATGCTTTGTTTGCATATCTCCCACAGTCTAGAACAGCCCCTAGGACAACCCTTTGTTTACTGGAGTGACACACAAAGTAACTAATGGCATTTTGTATCTTTACGCATGAGTCAATCTCGGGAAATGGTCAACATTATGAAAAGTATTTATTACTATTATAAGTAGCTTTATTAAGCACATGGCTACCTGTTAAGAGCATGCAAGGGCTAGCCATCCTGATGAAGAATATCCCCCTTAAATAAATAGGTGAGTTTTCAGCTGCTTACTAAATCTAACCAGTTTACTGTTCAGTCTAAGATTGACAGGCAGAGAGTTCCACAGCCTGGAAGCTAGATAGGCAAATGACTGACTGCTACTTTTGGCCCTTTTGACTCTTGAAACGGTGAGACAACCTAGTTTGTCAGACCTTAGCTCTCTATTTGGTTTTGACTTGTAGAGTTTAATACAATGCTGAAGGATCTGTGGACCAGATCCATGCTTTGCCCTGTGTGCCATACACAGTGCTTTTAATTGAACTCTTCTGCTTATCGGCAGCTAGTGCAATGTCGCCAGGGCTGGGCGAGGTGACTGGAATCTAGGTACGCTCAATAGCAGTCAGGCTGCTGAATTTTGGATGACTTGCAGCCTGTTGGTCACTAATATAGGGCAGAGTTACCATAATCAAGGCATGATAATTTAAGTACCTGTACCGCAACTCTTCTCGCCATGGGGAGTCATTTGATGGTTTTATTCAAAGCTCTAAGGAGAGAGAAGCAAGTGATTGCTACTTATTTTGTTTGCAGTGCCATAGAGAGCCGGCTGTGCAAAATAACGCCCAGAATGTTCACGTCTGCTTTAGGGGAAAGATTATCAACTTAGGACAGAGGCCAGGTAAGCTGGTCCTATAAAGATGGCTTATTTCTAAACAACATGACCTCCTTTTTCTCCCCATTTGAATTGAGGCAACTCTCTACCATCCACTTGGTGACTCGCTCTAAGCAGGTTGTAGTGTAGCTCCTATATACCTGATAGGCTCTGCGCATTGGAATAATATACACTAAAGTTTTGACATAGGACTGAGGTCAGAATGTCTCTATCGAGTACATTTAACTTCATTACTTAAATGTGCCAGCTTACTCAGAGGTCACTAGAAACTTCTCAATTAAACAAGAAGGGATTCGTTTCTGACAACTGCATAAACATGACCACTCTGTTTCCCTTTAGAATCAGAACAGTCTCAGAATCGTGGAAACAATAGATAACAGTTTCACTCAGTCAATCGTGCATGCTTCGTTTCTACAGAGTTACACAGAAATAGATAGATGGGCATTTCAATAAAAAGGGTTTATTGAACAGTCTTATTTCTCATGCAAGGGATATGAACTGCTACAATCGTAAGACAAAATGCAAAGTATAATACGCCCAGTGTTAGCAGTAAGATAAGATAATACTGCTATAGCATGGCTTGTAGCTATGACATATATTCATAAAAATACATACATAAATAACACAGGCTAAAATATAAATACTCAACTGGTGTTTTGAGCTAGTTCTACCCCAGTGTACCTAACCTAAGTGTAGTACGAGGTGGGAAGTAGGTGCTGCTTCGCTATCGTTTAGTTTAGCTATAGCTAAGATTGGAGTTGCCAAGATTTGCCAAAAGTCCCTCTAGGTTCTAAACCGCTCCATACCTAAGAATGAGAGAGGTTGGAATCTCTTTCCGGGTCTCGATCTCTAACACCTCACAAGGGGAGTCAGTAGCACAGGAGCTGGATTCTCTGCGAGCAGGATGATAGCGTCTGGTCAGTGCATCAGGCGAGGACTCGATCTCCTTCCGAACTTGCCGTAGCGAACCGCATTGTTCAAGTATGCAGCTGGACCGTACCATGCACCATAGTTTGCCAGGGCAAGTGAAGGTATATTTATACCTTGAAGGTGTTTTAGAAATGCCAGTATTGACGTAAAAGTCGGGCCTAGGAACGTCATGAATGAACCCCTAAGGAATAGATGTTCATGCATAATAAATGAGTTCTTGGAGAAATTAATAATCCGCAAGCGGAAGTCCTAAAGGCTTAAGAGTCTAGTTTTCCAAGAACTCGTTGTGATGTAGTTGAACGGATGTAGGTGACCATGCCTGTATTTGGTTAGCTTGGATAATGCCTAAATAAGGGTTGGATTGCTGTGCCTAAATAAGGCAACATGAATTGTGCCTACATAAGGGCATACATAGGGAAACCTATAAACGGTATCTAAATCAACACCCAACAAGGTGTTAAGTTTGTAGGAAATGGCTCATCATTAGGAGAGATAGAATCCTTTTTCTGAGTGTCATTAGGGTAAGAGAGCATAGTGAAACCAAAAGAACATATTATCTCCAATAATGGACATCCATATATGGTAAAAAGCATGGTGCTGAGAAAGGACCCTTTGACTTATGCATGCTCGAGCAAAATGGCCCTTTGCTAACTTGAAATCTTCTGTGGGTTAAGAAGTATGCTAACAATTTAAAGCAAAGGGAAAGCATTCGATCACAAGCCAGCATGGGTAAATGCACAGAATCCCACATGGGAGATCTTGCGCACATTTCAATTGGTGATGTCTATTATAGCCCACAGATAGGGCTCTGTCAAAAGCCTGTAAAGTATGGAGAGACAAACCCTACTTAGATCACTGAGCTTAAACCCAAAATAGGACAACTGCCCTAAATGTACCTCAACTCTTGCAAGATTATGGAAAATAGATATATGTTTGTTATTTGTGAAAGTACAATGAATTATTTTGCTGCCTTATGGTAAAAAATATGTTTCAATATGAAGCATGGAAACAACTTCTGCAGAGGTTCAAATACATGCCAGTGAAGGGGATGGTTCATTAAGTTACACCTGAGGGCCCGTTATATGGAGCTGTCTAGGGGGAATTCACTAAGGCCAACTGTCACCCACCCCAGACCTGATCATAGACAGGCAGCAGGAACCAAATGGCTACAGTTAGAAAATGCCAACTTTCTAAAAGTGAGGTAGCAAGGGGAGCTAGGCCCTAGGTGCCAGGTTCTGACTGGACCGCATATATATCTGTAACCGGGAAAAATTGCCAGGACCTGTGTAAATCATAGCATTTTTGAATTACCGCTAGACCAAACAATATCATTTTTATTTGATCTGGTACTTTATTAGTGCATATTCTTCAACTTTTAAACTTTTTTAAAGTATTTTCAAAGCAGAAGAGACATTAAAGTCTATATGCAGAAAATACTTATGTACAATGATTAACAAAACATTTAACAACAATATTGAGTATATAACACACAACATAAACAAACATAAGTGATAAATTCATAAGCAAAACATCCTATTATCATGATTGTCTTGTGTTGCCTTTTAGTATCACATTCAAAATTTCATATCTACATATTACTTCTAAGACATTCAAACAGATGTTACATGATTCATCATTTCAATTAAGAAAGAGTGAAAGAACAAGGGGAAACAAACATTAGCATCATTATACGTAGGACTTTACTTCTGTTCATATTCTGTGTCGTGATAA
The DNA here is from genome assembly GCF_964263255.1 of Lissotriton vulgaris. Classification (NCBI taxonomy): domain Eukaryota; kingdom Metazoa; phylum Chordata; class Amphibia; order Caudata; family Salamandridae; genus Lissotriton; species Lissotriton vulgaris. The sequence goes on from NC_141691.1 coordinate 283,177,797, forward strand.
CGTTTTATCACGACACAGAACATGAACAAGGTGGAATTATAGAATTGGTTTAGTCTAGATATAGAAGTAAAGTCCAATGTATCATGATGTTTTGCTTATGATTTTATCACTTATGTTTGTTTATATTGTGTATTATATACTCAATATTGTTGTTAAATGTTTTGTTAATCACTGTACACAAGCATTAGAGTTGCAAAGCTGGACGTTGCTGTTACTGGCACAAAGTCACCAAAACATGCAATAGCGTGTCTTTGCTGATAAATTATCGCCGTTTTTTACCCGAAAACGGATGCAAAAGCAGCGATAATTTCATAGCGCCTCCTTGATTATATGCCCCCAAATCTCGTCTTGAGGTCCCTAGAGGCAGGAAAGCTAGGTTGGGTGGGAAGGCTTTCTCCAACCTTGGCCCTCTCTACTAGAATCAGCTCCCTATTCATTTGAGATAATGCTCTAATTATCTCCAATTTAGGAAGCTCCTTAAGACCACCCTCTTTTGATCCCGTTCAGTAGCTGTTCCTGCAGCCCTGTCCATAGCGCAGAGATACCGCTTTGGAGGTAGATTCAGGCGCTATAGAAATAAATAAATAAACAAATAAATAAAATAGATAAAAGAAAGTGCACATACTTTTTGGTGTTAAATCCATAAATATCAATGTACATTTTACCATCTTCTGCGCAGGTTCTTAGATTTTCATACATCCTTTTATCGTTTCTTATATAAAATGCACACACATTTCACGGGTTTTATTTTCCACAGATTTCGAGATGGCACTCCTCATTACCATGCAGAATGTTACAGGAATGGTGGTGCCACCAGCTGTGTGGAGATCCAGCTGGAAGGCAGCGTCTAGGTCAAATAATGAAATGCAAGTGCAGCTCCCATTGGCGGTCATTGCTATAGCAACTATACCGTGGAGGCATGAGACATTAAACCCATATGAGATTAACACTTGCAAATGCAGAACATCACAATGTAAACATTCAAGAACATTTGCTCTGGACAAGTGCGATCTATCCATGCTTGCATATTTAAACAGGCAATACAAGAGTACAGAGTGATGGAGCAAATATGTCAAAACAGCTTCAGCCATCATTAACAATGATATCAGCATACTTTCCCCCTGAGGCATTGCACTAGTGTTAGTGGTAAGAGCCTCACCCGAGGCAGTGCACTGCTGTTTGTGGTTCGAGCCTCACCCGAGACATTGCACTACTGTGTGGCTCGAGCAACTAATATTTGTCTCACGGGACTTAATATTAATTCCAACCTAATCGTTGCTCGACGCTGTAAGGATGAAGGGTTCAGTCGCCCTGCTGTACTCCAACCTGCTATTACACTTATTATCAGCTCTTCCAGTCTCTATGATTTTCATCTACGTTTACATAGCCCGCTTTACAAGCACAGATGGGTCGCACAGTAAGCCATTGCTATCAGACTGAGCGCATGAAGATCTGTTCAGTATCCTTAACCTAGCACACATATGAAAGCCTGAAAATAACAACTGTCACAGGTCACCAAGCTAAAAAGAAATGGTCTTGTGGCAAAGCTAAATGGCTGAGCCAGGGTTCAGTAGGAAATCAGAAGGCCCTAAACACAAGAGATCAGAGGGCATGTAATTCACATCAATTATAACACCCGCCCTGTGTCCATTTACAGCCCTAAAAGTACTTGTTATGAGTGTCTGAGCAATTGTGAAGTTTATGACTAAATTGTAACAACATACCACCACCAAATCTACCACTTCCCCTTCAACCCGCATCGAAGGGTAATCACATGTGCCTATCCACACAAGATCGAATAAAAAGGTCTATGCTTAAGAGCCCCACCTTGGGCACACTGGGTATTGTAGTGCCCACCTAGCGAGTACCTAGCCCGAAGATGAAGCATGCCACCTAGGTGGGTGGGGGAGACTGAATCCCGAAAATGGGACCTTCCATGACCAGACTTTTGACACTAACACAACCTTTTTAATTTTTTTAGATGATATTGAACACACTGACAAAATTCAACTCTGCTGAGTCAAAATGTATTGGGTGTGATATATATTATCAATGTATTGCTTTTTGAGGAACACAACGTAGATATTTGAGACTACTGAGACAAATTATTTATGTTTTTCATCAACAAATAACAGCCAGTTTGGCGTCCCTCTATTCATCAGAAAACTCATAATTCAACCTTTCCCCAAACTATGCCTCCTTAATATTTGGAAGGCAACTGATCTTACACAGACGGAGCAATCATGGGCCACCATGGGGTGGACCATAGCAAACACAATATTGCCCAGAAGTGGGGGGCCGATTTGCTGCCACTGGTAATTGACTGGGCAACCGACATGGACTTTGCCATGGTAGCAGAAAAGACGGTATATAAGGGATAAGACTGCCTCAAAAAGTGGGACCACAAATGGGGACAGTGGAATAAATATAGGGGGATATTTGCATTTCTCCCATGGTGGAACTGAGGAGGGAGAGGCAAACATTGATGAATATGCTAGATGGGGCTGTGGGGACCCCTGCACCGGGCAGCCAACACTAGTGTGACTCAGTACTTGTACCACATATCTGTTTTCGAATGTTTTTTGGACCATTCAAAGATGTAGTTAATGTAATAGCTGTGATGGTATCTGGTGAGAGAAGCTCTATGTATCCTTGACTATGAATTTGTTGCAAAGTAATGTATTGATTTTGTTTTGCCTTGCCACTGATTTCTGTACAATCCCTGAACCGATGCTATTTGTTATCAATAAACATGGTTTTAATTATGCTATATGCCATAGCAGCAGTTATTGCTTATATTTGAGTTTACCAGGTCACTCTTATAGAGGCCCTGAGGATTGTGGGAGCTCATCAGCACTTTTTAAAAGGAAGACGTCCCCCCCACTTTCAATATGGCACCTGTCTCTCATCGCTTCTGCTCTATGCCCTTCATTGCTCCTTGCTAGACCTGACAGCCTTAGTGTGATCTTCCCCCAACTTTTTGCATTTCTCCTAAACTTTTCTGATGTTGTTTGTGCTGGTATTAGGACTCTGCTGACTTCTGCTAAAGTGCTTGTGCTCGCTCACCTAAACATGGTCACATTGGTTCATCCCCATTTGGCATATTTAATTTACTTATAAATCCCTTGTAAAGTGGTACTCCCTGTATCCAGTGTCTGTAAGTTAAAGGCTACTAGCGGGCCTGCAGCACTGATTGTGACACCCACTTAAGTAGCCATTTAACCCTGTCTCAGGACTGCCATTGCAGAGCCTGTGTGTACAGTTTACACTGCCATGTCAATCTGACAAAATAAACCCTCTAGCAGGACCAAATCTTTCTTTTTATACATATAAGTCACCCCAAGGTAGGACCTGGTCAATCCCAAGGGCAGGATGTACTGTATTTTAAAGGCAGGACTTGTACTTTTAAATTTGATATGTCCTGGTAGTGAAAATCTCTTGCTACCTCACTTTTAGAAAGTTGGCATTTTCTAACTGTAGTCATTTGGTTCCTGCTGCCTGTCTCTGATAAGGTCTGGGGTGGGTGACAGTTGGCCTTAGTGAATTCTCCCTAGACAGCCCCACATAAGGGGACTGAAGGGTGTGACTTAATGAGCCTTCCTGGCAGAATGGAAGGGAGGAGATTAACCCAGCCCCCAACTCTCCCATGGCATATCTTTGAACCTCTGCAAAAGTTGTTTCCATGCTTCACATTGGAACAAATTCTTTACATAAGGCAGCAAAATAATTAATTTTACTTTCACAAATAACAAACACATATCTATTTTCCATAATCTTGCAAGAGTTGAGGTAAATTTAGGGCAGTTGTAATATTTTGGGTTTAAGCTCAGTGATCTATGTAGAGTTTGTCTCTTCATACTTTATAAGTTTTTGACAGAGCAATATCTGAGTGCTATATTAGGCATCACCATTTGCAATGTGCACAAGATCTCCCATGTGGGATTCTGTGCATTTAACCATGCTGGCTTGTGATCGAATGCTTTCCCTTTGCTTTAAATGGTTAGCATACTTCTTAACCGACAGAAGATTTCAATTAGTGAAGGACCATTTTGCTCCAGCATGCATCAGTCAAAAGGGCCTTTCTCAGTACCATGCTTTTTACCATATATGGCTGTCCATTATTGGAGATCATATGTTCTTTTGGTTTCAATATGCTTTCTTACCCTGATGACACCCAGATAAATGTTTCTATATCTCCTAATGATGAGCTGATTTCCAACAAACTTAACACCTTGTGTGTTGATTTAGATACTGTATAAAGGTATCCCGATTTGTGCTCTTATATAGGCACAATTTATGTAGCCCTCATATAGGCATAGCAATCCAACCCTTATTTAGTCATTATCCATGCTAACCAAATACAGGCATAGTCACCTACATCCATCCAACTACGTCACAACGAGTTCTTGGAAAACTAAAGTCTTAAGCCTTTAGGACTTCCCTTTGCTTGGATTATTGATTTCTCCAAGAACTCATTTATTATGCATGAACATCTGTTTCTTAAAAGTTCATTCATGACGTTCCTATGCCCGACCTTTACGCCAATACTGGCATTTCAAAAACACCTTCAAGGTATAAATATACCTTCACTTGCCCTGGCAAACTATGGTGCACAGTACGGTCCAGCTGCATACTTGCACAATACGGCAAGTTCGGAAGGAGATCGAGTCCCCGCCTGATGCACTGACCAGACGCTGTCATCCTGCTCGCAGAGAATCCAGCTCCAGTGTTTCTGACTCCCCTTGTGGGGTGTTAGAGATCGAGACCCGGAAAGAGATTCCAACCTCTCTCATTCTAAGGTATGGAGCCGGACTAAAACCTAGAGGGACTTTTGGCAAATCTTGGCAACACTAATCAAACTATAGCTAAACTAAACAATAGCGAAGCAGCACCTATTTCTCACCTCGTACTACACTTAGTTTAGGTACACTGGGGTAGAACTAGCTAGAAACACCAGTTGAGTATTTATATTTTAGCCTGTGTTATTTATGTATGTATTTTTATGAATATATGTCATAGCTAAAAGCCATGCTATAGCAGTATTATTTTATCTTACTGCTAACACTGGACGTATTTTACTTTGCATTTTGTCTTACGATTGTAGCAGTTCATATCTCTTCCACGAGAAATAAGACTGTTCTATAAACCCTTTTTATTGAAACGCGCATCTATCTATTTCTATGTAACTCTGAAGAAACGAAGCATGCATGATTGACTGAGTAAAACTGTTATCTATACTTTCCACGATACTGAGACTGTTCCGATTCTAAAGGGCAACAAAGTTGTCATGTTTATGCGGTTGTCAGAAACTAATCCCTTCTTGTTTATTCAAGATGTTTCTTGTGACCTCTGAGTTAGCTGGCAAACACAAGTAATTAAGTTTAATGTACTCGATAGAAACATACTGACCTCAGTCCTAAGTCAAACTATAGTGTATATTATTCCAATGCGCAGAGCCTATCAGGGATATAGGAACTACACTACAACCTGTTTAGAGCGAGTCACCATGTGGATGGTAGAGAGTTTCCTCAATTCAAATGGGGAGAAAGAGGAGGTTATGGTGTTTGAAAATAAGCCATCTTTATAGGGCCAACTTACCTGGCCTCCGTCCTTAGGTGATCATCTTTCCCCTAAACCAGAGGTGAACATTCTGGGCGTTATTTTGGACAGCTGACTCTCTATGGCTCCGCAAGCGAACTAGGTAGCAGTCACTTGCTTCCTTCTCCTTAGAGCTTTGAAAAAAACGATCAAATGACTCCCCATGGAGCTACAAAGAGTTGCGAGACAGGTACTTTAATTATCATGCCTTGATTATGGCATCTCTGTTTTTAGGCAGCCCTATCTTAGTGACCAACAGGATGCAAGTCATCCAAAATGCAGCAGCCTGACTGATATTGAGCGTCCCTAGGTTCCAGCCACCTCGCCCAGGACAGGAGACACTGCACTAGCTGCTGATAAGCAGAAGAGTGCAATTAAAAGCACAGTGTATGGCACACAGGGCAAAACATGGATCTGGTCCACAGATCCTTCAGCATTGTATTAAACTCTACAAGTCAAAAACAAATAGAGATCTTAGGTCTGACAAACTATGTCTTATCACCGTTCCAAGAGTCAAAAGGGACAAAAGTAGCAGTCAATCCTTTGCCTATCTAGCTCCCAGGCTGTGGAATTCTCTGCCTGTCAATCTTGGACTGAACAGTAAACTGGCTAGGTTTAGTAAGCAACTGAAAACTCACCTGTTTATTTAAAGGGGGATATTCTTCATCAGGATGGCTTGCGCTGGAAAGCCCTTAACAGGTAGCCATGCGCATAATAATGCTACTAATAATAATAATAAATATTATTCATAATTCTGACCATTTCCCGAGATGGACTCATGCGTAAAGATACAAAATGGCATTAGTTACTTTGTCTGTCACTCCAGTAAACAAAGGGTTGTCCTTGGGGCTGATCTAGACTGTGGGAGATATGCAAACAAAGCATTGGCTGATGGTGGCTAGTTCATTGCCCCACTGTATCTGTGTTGTCCTGGGGGCTGCTATAAAATGTGAATGACATGCCAACAAATTAATGACTGAGGAAGCAGACCAAACGATCTTCTATGCCTTAGGTTTAATTATTTCATTACTTGATTACATTAGTCTAGAAGGCAATGACGTCCTCTCTTTTTGTTGGACCTAAAAGGTACAACCTTACCATCCTTTTTCATAATTTTTTTTAATGTGTAATCTAGTAGTGTTCAAAACATCATCATAGCCCACAGTTTAGGCCCTATATGCAACACCAACCAAACGCAATCTAAGAAACTGTATAATGGACTTTCTTCATTGTAATATTCATGCTTGATCTGCAGAGGGATAAAAAGATGAATATTTTTTTGAATGATACCTACTTTCAGATATTGTAGCTATAAAAGTTAATACAATTCAAGAACTGCCAAGTCCCACTGTTAGATTGAGAAAAAGTAAACTGCAGATTGATAATGTCAGGTACACATGTTCTAGAGGGGCGAAGATTTCGCATGAATGATATGGTTACTCATAATAATCTAAGTTGTTGTTTTCGTAGTCCTTACAATGATAAATAGTACAAAACAGATCAGACTGTTTCAATATTCTGCATATTCATCTTTTGGTCTTATCTGTTTTAATTTGTTAATATTTCATTGGCAATCTAAAGTTTAATTTCACAATGTATTCATTAGTTATTTGTCTCACAAGAAATGTTGCATTTTACAAACAAACATGAATTCACATATTTGTTAATGGTATCCGCTAACTGCAGGCACATTGTAAGAAACTGGGTTACTGGTTGGTGGGGTGACCACTACTCAAGCAGGGACTAAAATCCTTGTCAGGTTGAGGTACAATATTATCCAAATTAATATGTGCTCATCCCTCAGGTAACTTGGCACAGAACAGACAGGCTTAAACTAGAGGTTATGTGTAAAGTATTTGTGAAAGTCTTCTAACAGAAATACAATGAAAACAAAACTACAAAGGATTCCACTTCTGGTTTGAAAAATAGACTAGTCTGTAATAAATAAAATAAGACCAAAACGACAACAATCTAATCAGTAGACCTGAGACATGCAATTTAAAAGATTTTAGTGAAAATAGTGCCAAAATGCAAAATCGCCAACTGTGGACATTTGGTCGTGCTGGACCAAGATATAGACACACTTTCAGGCTGACCATGATGAAGTGCCAGATAGCTACCGGGCTATTTACGCCTGCTGAACAAAGGTACATTAGCCCCTTCGCTGCTTCTGTTGGCCAACGGCCGTCGCAAGCCCTACCTCTGTAATGCTGCGCACGTCCACTGGAGAATGCGGCCCTGCCCACCTAATGGAACACCCCGTACTGCGGCAATATGCCACCACAGTTAAGGCGTTAGGTCCAAGTTGCAGAGTGTTGTGAGGTCCCCTGACGAAGATGTGTTGAGCAGCTGAAGCAAGAGTCAGTTTTGGGGCACTGGGAAAATTCGAGGCAAGGTCTTGCTTTGTTGGCGAAAATCCCATTGATGAGGTTTTGTGATGTGAAATCCAGTGACAATAATGCATTGCACAGTCAATGTGATGCATCAGTTCTGAAGAGCTGCAAGGCTGTGATGTGAGAACCTGAGTCATTGTCGAGGCTGCTGTCAACAAGGGAGATGCGAGGGCCTGCTTCGGAGAAAGCTTTATGCAAACAACTATCCCGATGCAGCTGCAAGTATGATGCAGAGTCCTTGTGTCAGGAGAAACCTTGCAGCAGAGGTGAAGTATTAGTTCTACTTGGGATTGTGCCACAAAGAAAAGAAGATGTGTCTGTTTTGATGGATCCACAGATAGGCTTGTAGAGCACCTTCCGGCCTACTCCCAAGGGTCCAGGATTAGGGTGGCAACACTTGGCTGGGTAGAACTCACACATGGCAGAGAGCTGGTGCTGGGCTCACGGTTGTTGGAGTCTTCTGTCCCTAAGGCTCTAGTCAGGAGGTCAGACAACTAGCCGTTGGATTCATTTAGGGGCCCTGGATTCAGCAGATGCAGATCAATCGATAAAAGGAATGTCAAATTCTAAGAACCTGCGCAGAAGATGGTAAAATGTACATTGATATTTCTGGGTTTAACACCAAAAAGTATGTGCATTTTCTTTTCTCTATTTTATTTATTTGTTTATTTATTTACTTCTATAGCACCTGAATCAAAGCGGTATCTCTGCGCTATGGACAGGGCTGCAAGAAAAGCTACTGAACGGGATCAAAAGAGGGTGGTCTTAAGGAGCTTCCTAAATTGGAGATAATCAGAGCATTATCTCAGATGAATAGGGAGCTGATTCTAGTAGAGAGGGCCACGGTTGGAGAAAGCCTTCCCACCCAACCTAGCTTTCCTGTCTCGAGGGACCTCAAGAAGAGATTTTGGGGCATAACCTCAAGGAGGCGCTATGAAATTATCCCTGCTTTTGCATCCATTTTCGGTCGGAAAACGGCGATAATTTCATCGCCTTATCAGCAAAGACACGCTATTGCTTGTTTTGCTGACTTTGCGCCAGTAACAGCATTGCCCAGCTTTGCAACTCTTATGAGATGCAAAGTGGGCGTTCCTCGTAGAAATAACTGGAGAAATGTCGCTAACCGACATTTCTCCAATTATCAAGCTGCACGCTAACAGGCAGAGCTATAAGAAAACTAGCGATAACCACGGTTATCGCTACTTTCCTTACGCCTGCTTGTAATCTGACTTAGCCATGTAATCCAATGGGGGGTGGAGTACATGGCTAAGAACACCCTGCCCTATCAGCAAGGTATCGCTGGTCGCAGTGAGATTATCGCTGCATTTCCAGCAATAATCACACTGTTTTCCAGCTACCGCTTGGATTCCTATCGCATTGGAGATATGCGTTGCTGAGAGCATGATATCTCTGCGATAGGAACCAGTGTTAGCCGGCAATAATTATCCTAGCGCTAAGTGAGCTCAGTGATAATTAACGCCTGGCCTTGCTGATAACCCCCTTGGTTCCTAAGCGGAGGGAACTGGTAGACACATAGGGCGTGCATTTCTCAGCCAGATCGGAAGGGCAAGTCTTATGTAAGGTTTTGTGGACATGCAGCAGACTTTAAACTTTACCCGAGCCAATGGAGCTGATGGAGGAGAGGGAGGGATGGGGTCTTGAGAGGGGCATTCAGGACCAAGCGTGCCACGGTATACTGAACCACCTGCAATCTACATAGCGAGGACTCATTAGCTGAAACCAGGAGTACATTGCAGTAGTCCAGACAAATCAATATAATGCCTGAGTCAAGGTTTTCCGAGTGGAATCAGGAAGCAGAGGAAACACTCGGCGTAAAAAGACCAAGTGTATGAAAGCATGAACCAGCTGTCTGAGCAACGTGCTCCTTCACAGTGAGGGCCTGGTCCAAGCCAATACTGAGGTTCTTAACAAGGGACTTGGGGGTGGGGGAACACTAAAGTACACTGGTAACCATTCGGGAGACCACAACAAGGGGGCTTCTCCGAAAAGCATAATCTCAGTTTTCCCAACGTTAAAGTGGAGAAATTTGGATTTCATCCAATGAGAAATAGCCCTCATGCCAGCGGGGAAAACCGACTGAACAGATGGGGTGAATTTGCTCAAACGAAAGAGGAGCTGCATATCGTCTGCGTATGAAATTGAAATGAAACCACAGGTCCTGAGGAGATTGGCCAAGGGAGCAACATAGATATTAAACATGGTAGGACTCAATCAAAACCCCTGAGTCCCTTGGTCATATCAATAGTTGCTGAACGGTACAGGCCAAGATTGATGGTCCGTGAACGGGAGGATGGGAAGCTCGTCATCCACTGAAGGGCAGAGTCTCCAAGTCCAATCTCCTCCAATCTCCTGAGCAATATCTGATGAGAGACTGTGTTGAACGTGGCAGAAAGGTCCAATAGCACCAAAATTGTAGATTTGCCCTAATCTAAGGTCATCCTGATGTTATCCAAGACCTCTAGCAGGGTGGATTCTGTGCTGTATTTGGGCCTAAAACCTTACTAGGAGGTATCCAGGCTGCAAGTAAGTTCGACATGGTCAGACAGATGCTTGTTGATATGTTTTTCAAGTAACTTGCTCATGCGAGGAAGTAGCAAGATGGGATGGAGGTTGGAGAGATCTTGCAGGGGAGCTTTGGTATTCTTGCGGACAGGCATGACCTGTGCTGCTTTCCACTCCAGAGGAAGACAGTTGACAGGACAAGGAGGTAACGATTTTGGCTGGGATAATGTCAAGGGGGAGCCAGATTTTACTGTACGAAGTAATGCTTCAACGTATGCCGAAGTCAAAGGGGGGAATTTAAAAGTGTAGAAAGTAAACTTTTTTAAATAATGACGGTCTTTCCCTGCATTAATTTGTGACCATAACCCTCATGATTAGGCAAGTTTACGCTGAGTGATTTGAGTGGCTCCAGTTGACGGACCCATCTGCCCAGACTAACCGATGGTCAGATTTACTGAAGGCTTGCACCTGGGCAAGGCCATTGTTGCTCAAATCAAACGTATTTAAAAAACAGAATACATGAGGCGTTTAGCAAAACAGGAACTATTTGTTTAATTAAACAGTCCTGTCTGGAGAACAGTTTCAGGCACTAGGACAGTCTTGATTTATATCAAGTTTGAAGTCTCTCTATATACAATAATACAGCAAGCAATCAAAAGGTATCCCGCAAACCATATACGGTGAAGAATTTTGGTTGCTGCCTTTAGGGTCATTAATTACTATTCAATAGTTACTGCAGATGGGTCTTGACCTGAGTGGACATAGTGTGGCCAGGGGTGAATCCATCTAGATTTCCGGCATGGACAGCATACATTTGCTAGGACCTGATTGGGTATGTATTCCTAACTCGTGTTGTATCTGATTTATGGTGTTGTTAGAAACATGCATTACCCCACCTGATGTGCGTTCTTTATTGGTGAAATCTCCCCTAACCATTGTAATGTTTGCTTCGCCTATCTGTGAAATTGATCAGGAGTTTCCTTACGTAGCATTTTCCTGCCAGCTATGCACCCTCCCACTGGTGACCCAACAATGTGTGATCTCAGGCCTTCCTATCAACATACTTGGGTCTCGAAGTAGATGTGGAGTGCAGAATGGGTGAGCCTAATAATAAGGATGATAGTTCATTTTTACCAATAAATCCATCAGTATCCACATTTACGCCATGCAATGTGACACAAAGCAGCACAAGCAATTGTAAGTATGTTTACTTTCCAGTAGAAAAGATATTGTGCACTGGAAAGGTGGGCTTTTCTCAGAGCAACTACTGCTTTGTACTTCTTTGTGCCTAGGTTGAATTAATTAATTGTAACTTTGGCAAGCACCCATACTTTTTGATTCTAAGCAGAATTTACTAAGATAGACAGACAGGCTTTGTGGAGAACAAAAAAGAAACATTTTCTAGAAGAAAGTGCTAACAGGGAGAAATTTTTTCATCTCTCCAAACATTGCACACGGCACACAACACATCCAATGTATGGAATAATTTGCCTATGTATTGGATTTGTACTGGAAGGCTTTGCCCTCCACACTGCCAGTCTTTCCCCCTTTCCTTCTGGTTCCTCTAGGACTTTCATTGTGCAGGTTTTCTGGTCCAAAGTGCAGTCGGAAATTGGCAATCTGCAGACAAATCCTAGCCACGTGTTTTTGCCCTCATTATTAATCAGAAAAACGTAAGATTCAGTCGTGTACAAAAGAAGGTGCCTAGCCACAGACCAGGTTGCATACATTTACAATACAGAAGAAGAGACTGTAAGTGTCGCCCGTCATGTGTGACACTGTGAGACCTCAGCTCTCTGCCCGTGTGGGAAGAACAGAAGGGAGGACAACATCTCTCTTCCTAACTTCTTACTTTGACTAACTTTATATCAGAAGTTGGAATCCTAAACAACCATGCAGCTTTGTAAAACAGTTTACTATTTTGGACGCCTTGTTGTGTAATGTCCGTGACACCGCAGGACACTCTTATGAAATGTACTGCCATCTGCAGTCCATTTCTACTCACTGTTAAGATTTGTTGCAGTGGAAATCAACATTAAAGAAGAACTGAATAGTTCAACCCTTTCCCACTTTCTCTCCATTCCTCCGGCTGGCTATTAGTGCTAAGACAAACGTATTTATTTACCAAATGTTTTATTAAAAATAGAAATGTGCAGAATGTATGTTTAAATATAAAGGGGCAGATTTATGATAACTGGCGCATCCCCAGGGATGCCCCAGTTATTTTGCGCCGCTGCTCCGCCACCCATGGTGCACCGCATTTACAATTCGGCGCACCATGGGGCAAAAACGGCACAGATGCGTGACGCATCTGTGCCGTAATGGTGGCGCATTGCTGGAGTTGCGTCGCAAGCGTGACGCAGCTCCAGCAAGGCTCGGGGGTGCCCCATCTTTACAATGCTTGATCAAGACCTACGCCTGCTTCAAGCAGGCGCAGGGTTTTGATGCAGCATTGGCCTGAAAGTGACTGAGTGCAATCTTATAGATTTCACTCAGCCACTTTTGCGAGGAGCACCTGCCCCGGAACGCCCACCCTGCGCCGGAACGCCCACAAGTGGCGCAGGGCTTTACAACGTGACGCATCTGCCTAGATGCGTCACGTTGTAAATGGGTTGTAGGGATGCGCCACGTTTACGCCGCAGTTGCGTGACGCAAACGTGGCGCATTCTCAACATAAATCTGCCCAAAAGTATGTTTAATGCAAACATTTTCATAGTAGACCATAAAGAATTCCCATAGCCCATAACATAGTAAATAGATGTGGATTGTTTAACTTGACATATGTAGAGACACCATGTTTCCAACATGAAGCCCCATCAATACTTGCTTTTCGCTTTAAAAGACAACTGTGCAACCTGTTTTTTTTTCTCATTGCTGCCGACTTTGCAATTTCAGAAGCTACTATTCATTAGTTAATGATTAGAAATGTGCTGTATTAGTGGACGGATAGTGAGGTTCTGAACATATAGACTACAGAGAGGGTGATTAATGGGAAGACAGTATTACAAACAAGAAATTATGTGCCCGCAACATTCAAGGACATATGGTTGAAAGGATGAAAGATCTAGCCTCCAGATTCATCCATTGCACCACCTCCGGCTCCTTGAGATCCTCCTCAGCTAATCTTCTCAAATCCCCTACCTTCAGTTGTATTAGCAAGGGCGGCAAGCAAAATTGGGAACAAAGGCTTGGAATCAACTCCCTAAACAGCTGAGATTTATTAACCTCAAACCTCTGTTTAAGAAACTTTGCAAAAACTGGATTTGTTCATCCTCTGATTCATTGTGCGATGAACTTATCTGGTAATGTTAAGCATTTTCCCGGCCTCGATTTCTGTTCTGTTCCACCCAGCACAAAGATGCTCCCTTGGGAGTGAAAGGCACGCTCTACAAATACAATATTCATTCATTCATTCATTCATTCATTCATTCATCTCATCTGTCATGCTAGCTTGAATCCAGTGGCACAGCGAGCAAGGGACCCATGTCTGTACATACCTTTGGCCACTTAGAGCAAACAAAGCAAACACAACAAGATGATGGATGGAGTGCCGAAACTTTTCAAAAACTCACCTCCAATCACCAGATCTGGGTTAAATCCATTGTTCTTTTGCTCACCATGCCACTCCAGTTTCAACTCAGCTGGCCTCTCACTCCTCCTAAGATATGAACAAGAAACGCATATTTAGGGGAAAAAACACTTTCTTTTGCAACCAACTTGACTGCGTGAAGAATAGACCTAAGGAGCTTTTTAACATATTCAAACAACAAACCACCCTGGCCCCTAAACAGAATATCACAGCCACCAGTAAAAGCTGTGAAGACATTTCCAACTACTTCTCACAGAAAAGTTTTAAAATGTAACAATCTCTTATTCAAGACACAAGTCTGCCAACCAAAACCCACATTCTCCACTGTCACTCAGGTCATCTTGAAAACTCTCCCTCTCAACACAACTAGGGCTCAGACTGCTGGGAGGCCTTTGGTAGACATGCACTTTATAAGTGTATGTTCATTCATTCATTCAGTCACAAAACAATCCAATGACTACTATGATCACCTACAACTGAAAAACAAGGCTAACTGGACAGATTTCAAACCCACAACAGAATGTGAAGTCTTCAATATAATCGGGGACATGAAGCCGACATCCCACACTGCTGACACCCTCCCATCCACTCTAGTACTGAACTTCAATTATATCATATCCCTGTTTTGTACCAAAATTATCAACACTTCTTTTTCACCAGGCAATGCTTCTGACTCCCTTAAACTTGGTCAAGTCACACCTAGTCTCAAAAAGCCAGGGGCAGACCCTGTAAACCTAAATTATCTCAGACCAGTCACCAACCTCCCATTCCTAGCCAAACAATGAAGAAGTGTGTCCTGCTACTACTCAATCAATACATAGACAAATTCAATCTCCATGACACATATCAGTCAGAATTCAGAAAAGAATGTAGCACAGAAACTGCTATGCTCAATATAGCAGACAACATTTACAGACCCTTAAATGCAGGTGACTCCTCCTACTGGATCTATCCGTGACTTTTGATAAATAAATCACTCAGCTTTACTCAAGACACTCAAGAGCAGTATTGGAATCACATTCACTGTCCTGAAATAGATCTCATTCTACCTACAGCACTGCTCACAACACATACAAATCAACAGATTTTTTGTTTGTTTTGTTTTTTTGCAGAGTTTTATATAGCGCAAACTTGACCCGAATCGGGTATCAGATCGCTTCACATGGCACCAGTTACATTACATGAGGACACAAATTTTTTTTTGTTAGGCACAGGGAGATTAAGTCATTTGCCCAGAATCACAGGATGTTCAGCGTCATTGCCGAGACTCGAACCCAATTCCCCCAAGTCAAGGTCGACCACCCTAGCCGTTAGGCCAACTCCTCTCCCCAACAGTTGTCCTTTGAAGCTTGCACCAATTCCACAAGGAACTTACTGCAAGGCTCTACCCTCTACCCTCTCAGCTTACTCTTTAAACTCTTCAGGGTACCCCTTAAAATTATTCAGAGCCAATCCAGGGTCAAATATAATCTCCACACCAGTGCCACTCAACTCTGCTCCATGATTAAATCAGCCAATTAAATCAGCCTTGTGAATAGCAGATTTGTCAAGTTACAAGCATGGTTAAAGAATAACAACCTAATGTTCAAGCCCATCAAAATTGAAGTATTGCTCCTTTTCCCAGAAACCAAGAATGGCTTAAGAACCTGTATGCTTTCAACTATTCTCTCTCATTATATAACTCCATAAAGTCCTTGGGTATCACCTTGAAAAGAAATATGGCACTGAAAGAGCACACCAAGTCTGTTTATTCCCCCGGGAGATCTTAAAAGGGTAGTTTAATCACTAGTCCTTTCCAATCTTGACTACGGTAATGCCATCATCACAGGAACTTCAAAAAGTCACCTTGTCTCCCTAAGAACAGTTTTCAATGTGGCAGCCAGGACACTCACAGGAACTAAACAGTATGATCACATATCACCAGCCCTTTTGAGTCTCAACTGGCTTCCCATCGAAGAAAGATACATCTTCAAGACAGCTTGTATCACACACAAAGCCCTTCTACAAAAAATCCCAAATACCTTGAAACCAAACTTTCTAGAGCAGAAAGATGCCGTAGTCTATGTCACTCTAACTCTCTTCTTCTTATAGCTCCAAACCTGAAGAAGAAATCCTCTCTGGTGTGCTCTTTCTCAGGCAATGCTCCGAAGAATGTGCTTCCCAAAGATATCCGCTGCAATCCCTCCTTCACAGATTTCAAACAGGATCTCAAATCTCTACTACTCAACAGATACTTCAGTACAAATACAAACGGATGTACAATTCTCAAAGACCCTACCCTCTACTACTTAATCCCTGAGACAGTTATATGACCCAGTCTCTCATCTCTCCTATCAACATTACCTAAATGCTTTACTGTTATATTTGATTTAGTGTACATCTTCCAATAGATTATTGGCGTTCATTTTCAAAATCGTGAAAAATATTTGGGGGCATATTATCTAGAACGGCGTTACAATTATTGCCACTTTAGCAGCAGGAATCTGCTTCTAAAGCAGCAATAATGGTCTTGATAATATGCACTTGAGAATTCCAATAGAAGCCCATGTTCACACCAGAACATGGGCTTCTATGGGAATTCACAGGGGCATATTATCAAGCCCATTATCGCCGCTTTAGCGGCAGTTTCCTGCCGCTCAAGTGGCTATCATTTTAACACAGTTTTTTGATAATATGCCCCATTGTTTCTACACAATTTATGTCTTTTTTTTACCCTTATGAATACCCACATGTAGTTCACTGTCAAAAGTATTATCACAATATGTAAAGTGCTCTAATATCCTCAGGTTTATCTAGCACTATTTCCAACTCAAGATAAAATAAATGAACAAATAAATTCCTTACCTTCTTACCAATAAAGCCTATGGTATTTCTTTCAACAATTTTCATTATTGAAGATTTTAGCGAGTGTGAATGAAAGAGATACTGTGGGTCCCATCAAAATGCCAGAGGCTCTGCTACGTACTGAACATGCCAGATGTTGGAAAATGCACCAACCATATCATAATCAAATTGGTAAAAATCACAGACTACACAACCAAAGTTCATAACCACTTGCACTAAATACTAAGGGGCATATTTACAAGGCGTTTGCGCTGCATCATTTTTTTTTACGCAGCAGCTGCGCTTTCTTTGCTCCATAATTTCAAAGCGAAACATCTAGGTAGATTTATCCCTTTTCGTCAAGATACGTCCATTGTTTCCTTTGTCGGAATCATCTCCATTATGCAAAGTAAGCGTTCCTTTGGAGAAGTGGGCCACTGCACTTGAGATGCAACAAAAGTCCTGCGCCTTCTAAAGCTAGGCATAGGAATAATGCATTAGCTGTTGCAGTGGAATTTGACCAGCTGAAGGGACTTGAAACAGTGTAATCTGCACTCAAGTTACATTACCTCAGAAGGTAAGTGCACACATAAGGTATGTAACACAGTAAATGGCACAGTACACCCCATTAATGACTTATGTCACACATACGTAGGCATATTGGTACACATAGGTACACTATGTTGTATTATTGTCTTTTGTATAGCACCAAATCAACAACGGTCTCTAAGTGCTTGTGAGAAACGTAAACCCCTACCAGAGCTGCGCAGCCCGAAACTCAGTCAGTCTAAGTAAGACTTAGCCAAAAGCCTGAATAAACAAAAGAGTCTTTAGTTTCCTCCTGAAGGGGAGAAAGGAAACTTCCCTACGCAAGCTTTCCGGTAGCTTGTTCCAAAGCTGAGGTACCATCACAGAAAAAGCTCGACCCCCCACACAAGGTGGCTTTATCACACTGAGGGCAGGCCAACAAACTTGCCTTGGATGAACGGAGGCATCGCCCTGGCATATAGCTCTTCAGCTGTTCTTTGATGTAGTCAGGTGCCCGTCTATGCATGGCTTTATGTGCAATACACAGGCCTGCGAACCTAGCCCTGTGCTTGATTGGAAGCCAGTGAAGTTGTTGCAGCAGTGGGGTAACATGTGCTCTCCTAGGGAGTTTGAAGATTAATCTCGCCGCATCATTCATAACCACCTGAAGCTTTCCTGAAAGTTTATCAGATCACCCAATATAAAGTGTGTTACCGTAGTCCAGTCTTGACACAATTAGTGCTGACACTACAGTGAGAAAAGGACAGGAGGGGTACAAGTTTCCGGAGTTGCCTCATAAGGCCCGCACAATTCCCCACCATAGCGGTGTCCAACCTGATGCCCATGCTCTTCACAACTGGCATTGGTATCAGAGTAGTACCTGGCTCTTGAGGCCATAAGGAGTTGGACCAGGGGTCGCCCTGTGTGGTAATAGCTAATACCTCTGTGTTGTCCGGGTATACTTTTAGTGAATTGGTGGTCATCCAGTTAATAGCGAACCGGAGAATATCCTGTACATTAGACTGTGCCTGTGTCGAGCTGTCGATACTTAATATTAGTTGCGTATTGTCTGCGTAGTTGAACACCAGACATTCGAATCTTGCAAGCGCTTCCACGAGTGGCTGCAAATAGATGTTTTAAAGCAGGGGGGACAATGCCGAGCCATGCAGCACCACACACTACAGAGAGCCTTCCCTGGACACACAACCCCCTTCTTGGACGTTTGTGACTGATCCTTTAGAAAAGAGGCAATCCACTGTTATATAGTGCCAGTAATGCCCACCTCCGAACACGGGTCAGCAACTGAGTATGGTTCACTCTGTGGAACGCTGCTGAAAGATCCAAAAGGATCAATGCTGATGACTTCTTCTGGTTGGCTGCGAGCCTCTGCTCGTCCAGCACTGAGAGCATCACCAGGTCTGTACTGTTGTGAGCCCTGAAGCCTGCTTGCTCTGCATGGAGCAGCTGATGTTCCTCCAAAGAGGAGGAGAGTGTTCTAAGTACATGTTGCTCCACTACCTTAGCCAGAAAAGGAAGTCTGGATATGGGGCGGAAATTCTTCAAGTTGTTAGCATCTGCCCCTGCTTTCTTCAGCAGTGGAGTTACCGTAGCTTCCTTAAAATTGAGAGGAACGTTCCCTGTTACCAGGGACAGATTTAGTAAGGACAATATCTCTGGCCCTATCACAGGGAAGATCATTTTAAATACCCTAGGATGGCAGGGATCCTCTGGAGAGCCTGATTTCACTTTTGCCATAATGTGCGCTAGGCAGTCTAGGTCTAATGTTGGAAAGACTCCCTGAAAGTCTGCTGGATGCACCACTGAAAAAGGGCACAAGCTTATGCAGGTGTTACCTATTTCTATTAGGATATCCTTGACTTTTGCCAAGAAAAAGTCCTGTATCTTATTTCAATCAGCTAGATTGGCAACTGCCCTCTGTTCCTTCTTTTGACTCATTTCCCTCAGCACCTTGAAGGTCTCTTTCTGAGTGTTCTTGGCCTCTTTGATCTGCCGCTCATAGTACTCAGATTTCTTTGCGATGATTGAGATTTTATAGAGGGCTAGTTTTGCTTTATATTCCCCCCGAGCCTTCAGGTCGTATGATTGCCACTATTGCCTTTTGCACTGGCATAGCGCCTGTTTTGTCCTTCTTAGTTCTTCCATATACCAAGGGGTGCCCTTCACTCTATCCCTTACCCTTTCCCTCTGTGCGGGGGCCACCTTATCAATAGCATTACTCAAACGGCATGCAAGCTTCTCATACTCCATATCCGGGTCCCCTGACTGTTTCTGTAGGTGCGTTCTCTTTCCCAGTGACTCCCTCACATCGGCTTCCTCTATTTTGTGCCAACTCCGTACCGTCCTCCACACTGGTAGTGGATATTTTGGAGGAAGAATAGGGAATACACTTGAAAATACACACTTTATGGAGCATGGGCAGAGCATTGTATCATCCTTATCCATATTTCTACTGCTGTAGGAATAGAACAGAACACATGATTTCCTGCACAAGGTGAATTCTATCATGAGCTCTCTGTAGGCACCTACAATGACAGTGTATGTTGAGTACGCTTTCCTGCACAGGGTAAATAGTATAATGAGCTCCCTGACAGGTACTACACAATGATTATGAATATTACTCCCCTTCTGCCCAACTCTGCTGCAGAATAGAATGTATTCCAACGTGAATCCTCTTACCTTAAGTGAGCCTACTCTCCCTCTTACAAGGCAATGATGTGACAGGTGGGTGACATCTGGTCAGAGTTTGGCCTGGGGGAGTAATCCCAGTAGTTTTGCATTACTCTTTGATGCAGAAATACTGACAATTTTGTGATTGCTTTTGTTTGAGTGCTTTGGGGGGGGAACATAGGAGCGTATTAACAAGGAACAGGGAAAATTAACGCTAAGGGCCCTTAGTGTAAATTTTTTAACGCCCACTATTGCTGTATAATATCGCTTTGTTATTGCATTATTAACAACGTTAACCGCCTTGGCGATAAAAAAATCCAGCAATAGCGGCATTTTGGGAGGTTGGTAATGTAGCGATAAAACTGTAAGGATGGGAATATCCTTGTTGATAGCCCATGGTGGATTTAGCCATGTAATCCACCTCCCATTGCATTACATGGCAAAGTCTGAAAATCAGGAGACGTAAAAAAGCAGCGTTAACCGTGGATAGCGCTGCTTTTTTGTCTCTAACAGGGTTAGCGTGAAGCTTGATAATAGGAGAAATTTATTATTTTGCTCTGGAACGCTCACTTTGCATCTCATTAGATATGCAAAGGGAAGTGTAGTGAAAAAGGGTGATATTTTTTATCTCCACTTCTTTGGCTTTTAAAGCCAATAAAGCAGAGCTAAAGCCCTTGTTAATATGCCCCATACTGCGGAAGCACATTTCGCACAAGCAGCTACATGCTAATCGTGTTCAGCCACATTTAGCGCCATTTCTTAGTATGAAAATGCATCCTCACATCCATTTTGGATGCAAGGATGTGTTGTATGCTAAGAAAATAGCGTTGAATGTTAGGAGTGACTATGGGAAAATTCTTCCCACGAGAGCATATTTAGGCCTGGCTAGTATCTGTTCTTTTCTTCTCTCTGTTTACATTACAATTGCTGCCTAGTCCTTCTTCTTGTGAAGGCTATTGCAGTTTAGGTTGTAGTTCAGAGTGCTATATGTTTCGACTGACTCCACGAAAGTCTCAATAAAAAAGGAATAGCAAAACAGTTTTGGCCAATTAAAGCAGAAAAGCTTGCCAAATTCAAAAAAGTGACAGCATAACAAAGAAACCCCTTGTTCACACTTGCTATGTGGAAGAGCTTCAGCCACAACAACAGCCTCTGATCAACTAAGAACCAACAGGAGTCAATGCAGTGATGTCGTATTCACTACAGATTCCGATACACTACACATTGTATGTGATTGTTTAATCATTGTGCATGAGGATTTTATACAGCATCCTCAGCAATTGTCCTCACTTTTCAATAACGATGATTTTCGATACTGACATTGGAATTGATCGCTTTCCTTTTCAGTGATCCCCTTTTTATTATTCATGAGAGGCACATCATGCAAAAGTATTTTCATTCTGCTTTTCAGACAGATTGGTGAGTTTAGCAGGAAGTTATGATTCCCTTGTAAAATGAATATATGTTGGGTAAATGCCGTTTTTCTGTCAGACTGTGGCTGTTTCCGTGAGCACTGCTGTAATATTATCCAGAAAAACGTGATCAAATAAATCAACAGTTTAAAGATGGTTTCAATTCGATAAATCATTATAAAACGTCCTTGGGGTGAGTGTAAAATCTATCACCAGTACAAACAACTCTTTGTTAAACTAGCAACTGTTTGTGGGGCAGAAAGAACCTAATGGATAACTGTTTCATCTTTTTATTTGGCATATTTCAACTCACGAACATATAGGGTGAACCTATCAACTGCTATACCATCTGGCATGTTTCAAACATTGAACCACATGAAATCTAAACATACATAAATACTGTAAATAAAGATAGAATATGTCCCATTATTTCAGGAGATCACTTAGATAATTTTGACCACGCTTAAAAAGAATGAAAGTCACACATATAGCAAAAAGACCCTAAGTTAAGTAGATATGTGTAATAATTAGAAAAATAAAAATGTACCTCATACGATAAATATTTTGGAAAATCTTTTTTTGTTTGTACTAGCGAAGCAATGAACATTATTTGGGACAAATGAAACTGAGCAATGTGAGTGTATTGATTTTTGTCCAGGCTAGAGTGAGAATAGGTGCATTACAAAAAGAGACCGAGTCACGAAAATATCGCACCTACCGCTACAGTGGGTTGTGGTTATAATCAGGATACAGTGATGCATGATTCTGGAAGACTAGTCATCTTAATCTTCCTCACAGACGAGGATCCATGACTATTACCTAACACCTACAGTTTCGGCATGAGATGCCACACTTGAGATATTTAATTCACTGTACTACAAAGGGTCTCATGTAACAATGGATGTAAGATTCATGCCCCATAGCCACTAAGAAAGTACCTAGATTGATTCTGATTCCGTAGTGTTCTGCACTTTTTATCGTTAGGAAGATCAACTCAGCTGCAGTGACACACAGACAGAATACCAACAGAAGCCCTGAAGCAGTCCCGACTGGAAAAAAAGTGTTGGCTACAGTAAAGAAAAGAAGAAGTTTTAAAAACTAAGAGAAGACCATGAACAAGGAAACCAAAAGCAAAAACACCATTGAGCATGTGCATTTTGCGACTTGTTTGCATTTACTCTTTAACTTTGCCTAACTGCTTTGCATACTACTAGAAACTATTACAAATATTGGTTGCTGGGTCTTTTGTTTTGGGTAATAGAGTGACAATAGGCCCTGGTGTTACAAAAGAAGTAGAGATGGGGTTCATTGCCATCCCCAAAGATCAAGACCTACCCTGTACAGAACCTAGAATGACTGCTAAACCACTATTCTTTCCTTCTATGATTTAATGGTTGGATCTCAGACAATAAGTCATTAAGTTATAAACTTTGCTCCAGATTGTTGCAGGGATTCATTTTAGAAACAGAACAATGCCTGGGATCACAGAATATCAGAATGTAGAGACTTAGTCACCATACCATCTTAGTACTTATAGGCTCAAATCCAGACTAACTCATAGTGCTTTACCAGCCCTTCTAACCTTCCAGAGTGACTGATAAGTTAGCATACCAAAACACAACACTGTGACCCTCTCAGGGGTCGAGTAACAGATCATCATCTTTTGTTCTCACACATATATGTGTCCACACTAAACAGTAAAGAGACATGAAGAAAGCTTACAATATTTCTTGAAACTATTGTGCTCTATCATGAAGCAACTGTGCTGCTATTTGAAAGTATATAAAAGTAAACAATGTGATTAAATGGATTAACAAACTGTACACAACCAAAATGCCTGTCATAGCAAATGACAAATGTGCCTCGGCCCACCCTCACTATGGGAGCAATGTGATTTATTAGAGATCTCTGTAATCAGTGCCGGGCCCCATAACTGTCTGTCATAATTAGTTGGTCAACATCTCAGACAGGCAGCTCTTTTGTATCAGGATCTTTTCTCTGCAAGCCTTGCTTTAAAGACAGCAGAGAAAAACAGGGCAAAATGTTAATTGGCCTTGCACAAATTGGACAGACTGAATAGTAGCAGAAAAGCTAAATAACAAAACATGTTCAGCCTATTTTGAAAATAACAGTGTGGCACAAAAACAAGTGTGCCGTAATGTGTGTGAAGCAAAAGCAGCCTACTACTTGTGCAGTTAGGCTAACATAGCAGTAAACGACAGTGGGCCCTATATAGGGGACTCAAAACCAATATAACTCTTTCAAAAGGGCATGTAGCCACTCTGTGTTTTGTACTCTCAGTATAGGTTGGTACTGGTTCAAGCTGAGACATTGCCTCTTCTGTGAATCTACATCAAAATACTATGGACCATATATATGACTCTTCTGGTGCAGGACAGCACAGCAAGTCACCTTGCAGCGCTGCCCTGCATCAAATGGAAAGACTAGGAATGCACCGTATGCATCCAATACAGTACATTCCTCTAATTGTCCCTTGCACTGATGCCATTTTGGCAGCCAAGTGCCAAAGCAGACACACTTGCACCATGGTGCAAGCATGTATGTGTTGTTGGCAGGATTGTGTTTGTGCAGGAAGGAGCACCTACCTGAACAAAATCCATCCTGAAAGGCTTACTGCAGCAAACATAGAAAGAGGAAAAAAACTGGAGAAATAAAGATATTTTTTCTTATTACTCCTCACCTTAGGAAGTGCATAGTTTTGGCACATTCCCAAGTTTACCAGGTTTGGTAAATCAGGGAATGCGTAAAAAACCATGGGAGTTGCATGAGTTGCATGAGAACACCCACACCAACACCATGGAACACCTCACTTGCGCAGAGTAATGCGACCTAGCAATTTGCGCTGCATTGCATTACTCCATATTTTGGAAGCGATGCAAAGCCACACAAAGTGGCTTTGCATGGATTCAAAAATATGACTTCAGATTTGCGTCACTCTTGCACCACCTTGCATGCTGCAAGAGCTATGCAAACTGGGTCATAAATATTGCCCTATATTTAATTTTAACTGAGCCCGATGAAATACATTCTGGTTGCTCCTTTAAATAGCTTCCATTTTTCAGATGCATGCATACCTGTGGTTTGAAATTGGCTGGACCAAAAACTTGTGAAACTGAAGACTTCCACATCAGTGCAAGCTTTCACGCTCTACTCAGCAGCAAACTGGGGTCTACTTTGTGAACACAATGAAATAAATCAGATTACAGTCTCATTCAACCGAGTCTCAAAAAGTCTCTACCAAAATGTAGATTTTCCAAGTGAATTATGAAGGAAAGTCTTCATTTTATTAAAGATACAGAGGAGAGTTTTATGCTTTCTAATCTTGCTTTCATTTTTAAGCAGCATTCAAGAACGTTAAAAACTACAATTCCCAAGAGGCTCAGCACCAGGCTAGCCAATGGGATTAAAACATGTAATCATCACCATGACCAATAGTAACACAGAACCAAGTATATTGTCAAAATTGACAGCAAACTGTTATGTATTGGTCTCGAGTACTCCTCGAGACAATGGGCATTGATGAGAGAGATCTGCTAACAACAGGATGTACTGACTTTTCCTTGTGTCTTCAAGAGGGTTTAGGTAAAGGAAATAAACTTTGAAGAACTCTACTTGTGTGAGGATTTCCTTCATAACACAAACAGGCCTCTCTTCTTGTGCAAGAAGTTAATTAGAACCAGAAAACAAAGGGAAAATGGAGAACACAATATCAAATGACAATATAATCGTAAAACGTTCCTGTCCAAAAGTCCCTGAAAGCGAAACCACAGGAAGGATCCTGCAAAACTGGAAAATATTCAGGGGGATGAACTGAAGAAGATGACAAAGCTGAAGATCCTTCTTGAACCATATATCAGAAACAGTGGTTCCAGTGGCGCATTTAATGTATGATTAATAATCACTACAACACATGTTAATCAATGACACATTAAGGGTTGTTCAGGGGATGTCAGAAGGAAAAACAAAAACTCTACACACTTATATTTCAACCATCATTGGTATTGTATTTTATCAGCAATAGATAAGTATTTCTATACATATAGTGTTCCAAGGAAAAAGTGCAAAAGTGTCCCAAGTGTAAAGTGCTTTCTTTTAGTCCTTTTTCAGTATTTTCAGTATTTGGCTTCTTGGTCGATCTGCGTATATTAAGCCATTTCCCTAGTTGTCCTCGGAACATAAACATAAATAAACCACCCAATACGTATATAAATAGGTATTATTATCTTGTTTGGATTAATACAGATAGTGCCTTTTATTAGCGTTCGTTTACGGAAACGCATTTAGTAATTCGGTTCCGATTCCCGTAGTCTCTTGTCCATGTTAGTTGATAACCATTACTCTAAATAGGTATCGAAAACTGACTTTTCTATTCGTGTCTCGACACGGAGACGAGAACGCCGTTTTTCAGAGTTTCCCGATTCAGCGGGTAAGTTTATGTCCAGCTGATTCTCGCGCATCGCTAAACTAGGATCCTATACATCTTGCAAATCGTCACGCCTGGTTCCTTTTGTCTTTCTGTCACCGTCTTGAAGGGACTTCAATAATTGAATACTCTGAATGACTTTGCACTTACGTAGGTGATACACATAGCACATAGTTTGGTGCTCACTTCAGATGTTTATTTTTTCGGAAAAGTTTCAAAACCTGACAGGTCCTATTCATGTTTTTAGATTGCCATTTACTTCTTCATAACACCTGTTGACACAGGTAAGCCCTAGACTATGGGAATGTTTTAAACTCAATATCTCCTATAACCGGCGTGTAAATGCTGTGCATCTCCATCCCAATACAGATCTCAGCAGTGTTGACAGACTAAATGGCATTTCGCGTGTTCTAGCACACCAATACTTTTCAATTGGGTAAGAGCATATAATTTTTCTTCCATTACTAAATTAGGTCAATTTAAATCTTAACATATATTCCAACACAGATTGCAACCTATTGGCAATGTTTACTAAAACATAAAGATACAGACATCTACATTAGTTAAAATGGCATCAAGTTAATACGTTTCCTTTAATTTCTCCTTTATTTCTCTTCTTCTTAACAGAAACCCCTGACGAAGGTTCAATAAGCTCCGAAATGCATTGGGTTATGTACTGAAATGTATTGTGATTTATAAAATGTTCAATGTTATTTTTGTTTCAACAAAACAAAGTGAAATGCAATGTAAAATATGAATGTATTTTGGGTTTTGATTGTTTAAATTCTCACACAACATGATTAAAATGTTATAATGGAATACTGCTTCTCGTTGACGCATGTCAGAGTCCTAGCAGCCATCAGGGGCTAGGCCACTTTCAGATTTAATAAAATTAAGACTTTTTTTTCATAATTTACGAGAAAAATATACATTTTATGTCTAGACCAGATGCTCCTATTATGCTTGTTTTATGCATTTTAACTACACTAGAAGTTGCAGTATGAACATGTTTACAATAAAAAGTCCTGAAAACTTTATTGTTAGACCAGTCAACCAATTTCAGAATGTCCTCTTGTCTGGAACCTGCCCAAAAAGCTTTAGAAGCCATGGCACCCTGACAAGAATGAGCTATGAACATAGAGGTATCAATGTCTGCTAAAGACTTAATCCATCTGACCCGATGAGCCAGAGTAGCAGCAGAAACTGGATTCTGGGGCTCTCGAAAGGAAGTGAGGAGTTCGGAATGAAAGGACGTTATGCGATCGAAAGTGTGCTGTTCATATACTGGCAGACACATAGTTTACGTTACTCTGGAGAATAAGGGTAAAACACTGTGTTCAAATTCATTTAGGTGCTTTTCTAACAGTGAATAAAACCCCTGCAAGTGTGTATTGGCGAGAAAAAAGCAACCAAAGCCTGGAATCTGACAAATATTTAATAGAGATAAGGCAAAACAACATAGTAAGTTTTGGAGAAGCATCTTTAGAGAGAGATTCTCATTGTCAGGCCAGGAAATAAACATATTTAATATAATATTAACATCCGACAATTTGTTATACTTTGAGGAATAGAAAATGCTACTCCCTTCAACAGGTGACAAATGAGCAGGTTCTCTGCCACAGGAAGGTATGACGTTACAATGCATACATTTACAATGCATGCCTTTACAACATAGTTTTTACATCGCAACATCCTTTACAATGCATTATTTTACATGCCATACATTACATTGCATTTTCAGAAAGTACCTTTACAACGCATTCCATTACATTGCATTATACCTTTACAACGCATACCATTGCATTGCATTTAAGGTAAATGTTGGATAGTATAGGGGTAATAATTATTATTCTAACTCCAGTGAGTGCAACAGTAGGGTAAGTGTTGGATAGTGTAGGGGGACTATGCGTTGTAATGGTATGTATTGTAATGACTTGTGATGTAATGCCTGCGTTGTAGTGACATGCATTGTAATGACATTCATTGTAGTGACATGCAATGTAATGTCTGCGTTGTAAACGGTGTAAAGTATGTTGCAATGTACTGACTGCTATGTAAAGGTAGTGTGATGTAATGACTGCGTTGTAAAGGTTGTCTCCCCTCCCACAGGTTTGCCTTCAATACGGGAGTGATTCATGGAGATTGCTGATATGTATAAGTTGATGGTCCTGTGTGAGTTACATCCACTGGCTTCAGCTGCCAAGAAATTTACAATGTAAATTATATTGGCTGAGAAGAGAATAATACATTTTTCCAAACTTCGACTTGAATTTGAATTTGAATTTAAAACATTTGTAAAGCGCAGCGTTCACCCTGCGGTTTCTTGGCGCTATGGAGACAAGGTTTAGCAAAGCGGGGCCGTGGATGGCTGGCGCAGAGAAATAAAAATGGGGCTTGACCATAATGCCAAAGCAGACATAGAGACTTCAGCGGTGCTTGAGGCCAAGGCTTTGTTAACGAATTTAGCAGCTTCCGGCTGAATGAAATTGATAGATTGATTGGGCCTGCTATCTTCCTTTCCGAGAGAGTGAGAGATTTGTCAAGCACCAGGTTGTGGGGGTTGCCTAGGAGATTAATAAGGAGATTGGGAAAGGACTGGAGAAGGACAGGGAAGTCTATTGCTAATTTGAGAAGTGGAGGAAACCATAAATGACAATACCAAAACGGGGCCACTGTGACCAGAGTAGCTTGCTGTCATCTAGCCTGAGCCAGAACCCTGTTGATCATAAGAAATAAACTTCTGGGAAGATCTAAGCAAGCAAATTGACACAATCCCTGATACTGCTATGCACATATTAGCGGGAGACTTTAACCTACCTATGGACCCGGCCTTAGATAGGGATTCACACTGGCCTTTCTGTACCAACAACTCTCACAAAGCCCTTATAAATCTTTGCTCACACTTCAACTTGATAGACACCTGGAGGCTCCAAAATCCCACTGGGTGGGAGTATACCTTGTATTCATCCCCACATAACTCCTATTCATGCATTGCCTACCCACTTATTTCAGGCAACACCATAGCCAGGATTGAACAAACCTCGATTGAACCACGGATGATCTCAAACCACTCAGGAATTAGCTTGTCAATAACTGACCCAAAGTCTTTTAAAAAAACAACCTCGATGGAGACTTAATAATGAAGTCTTAGAAAAAAACACATAGACAAATCATTGAAAGTGCGATTCATAATTACCTTTTGACTAATTAATAGGGTGACACCTCGGACCTCACAAGATGGGAGGCATTAAAAAGCACCATAAGAGGATAATTCATTAAAATGAGATCTACCATGAACAGGGATTTCAATAACATCCTTGAAAAAGAGATTGCTATACTAGAAGAAAACACATGTAATATCCAGGGATCCCTTAGTTCTGAACGAAATAGTGAAATAGAAATACGAGTATAATTAGCAGGGATATGGTTAATCAAACAAAAAAGCATTATGCTTTGTGAATCCAACAAAGCAGGGAAGAGCTTAGCATCATACCTAAAATTCAAACTGCAGAAGAACATGATTAAGAACCTAACAGACCAAAAAGGTTTAGCTCACTCTGATCCTGATAAATTTGCAGACATTTTTGTGAATTTCCATAGTACTCTGTATAGTAAGAACCAGGATTTAGATAGCACAAAAATTCGGGACTATATAAATAAATGTATCATTCTGACCCTCTCAGAACAAGAACAAATTGAAAGTAACAGCCCGATTTACGCTCTAGAAATCGAAGGCATGATAAAGACACTTAAAGTGGGAAAGGCTCCGGGCCTCGATGGGTTTAATGCTAAATTTTACAAGTGCTTCTCCTTGGTACTGATTCTTCTACTTCTAAACTTGTTCTGCGAATTTAGTCACTCTGGTCCGATAGATTAATAGGACACCAGCAGAAGCTATCATAGCTGTAATTCCCAAGGAAGGGAAGGATCCAACAATAAAATTAACAGAATGTGCAGTTCCTAAGGGAATGGAGGTGGAGTAAATAAGTCTCTTTTAGATTGCCCTCACACACCCCGAAGGTGTCATGCTTCATCATTGGGCTGTGCTCCTCATCGGGCCAGTACTGCAATGACCGACAGGCTCCAGCGAAGGGGCTCTTTGCCGGAGATCTTTTAAGAGCCAGCCGTTAGGTGAGTGAGGGTAAGTGGTCAAGGCAGTAGGATGAGTGTGAGTGATGAATTAAAATAGGTTTAGTACTGCCCTATAGAACCAATTGTATTTGTGGGGTGTGCTAACCTAATTAAAATGTGTAAGCCCTTTTTAGATTTAATGATCTTGCAGGGTCTAGTGTGTGTATGCGTTCTACATGTTTCTTGCCTTCTGCCCCTAACGGGTCAATCAGCAATTCTTCCGGACCAATCTCTACAGGAGTGGGTTCTCCCAGAACTCTATTACTACCACAACGCCAGTGCTGAGTACTGTATTTTTCACCAGCGTAGTATGCCAAGCTCCCGGATTGGTGACACCTGAAAGAGACTCAGATTAATAAGTTCCAGACCTGGGTCTAGAAAATGGTGCAGCAAGTCACCAACTGTGGTTTAGAGAATTACATGCGTGAGCTGCTTTTTCAAGGAAAATCAAATCGGTGGATGAGCTTGTCATGAGGAAAATTTAAAAGCAATTCTAACTTGTGAACATCACACAAACGTTATTAGGAACACACCACCTGAACAGGTATGCACATGTAGTTGAAATAAACAGGTGTACACATGTGCTTCTTTGAGGGACTGTGGTGATTTGAATTGGTCTGCTAAGGGCATGCAGCAGAATTACTGTGCATGGTGTATTATTTAGGAAAACCACCGTCTGTTAGGCAGCGGCGTGAACTAATACCAAGGCGCGTTGTTATCTAAGTGCCTATATCCAAAACATGCCCTTAGTTCAACTTAATGACACTAACAACTCATCCCTGGTCCTGAAGTCACAAAAATGACGGGATTGCTGTAAGAGCACTTCATTGCTCAGCTCTGGAAAATAAATATCAAAGATTTTCAGCTACAAAAGTCAGGTCACACCGTTTGTAAAATTTACATACTCCTATCCCCTAAGCTTTGCAACTTTCACTGCGCTTCATTTTCCAATTGTATGTCACTACACCTTCACTGCCACTCCCATGGTAAGGCACCTGAGTCAGTTGTAGTTTTTTTGTTTCCTATTTACTTTGTATTTCTTATGTTTGGTATGTTCTCTATCATTTTTACCATTGCTTATCATCTTATTATTGTGTTTATCATTATTATTGTGTTTATCATTATTTATTTGTTTGTTCTTTTTTTTTGAAAATGCAATACAAATTATTTGAAATAAAAAAAAGGAATGAAGGAAACACATACTTGACACAAAGGGAAAAGTCCTGTAAAAAGACATCTGTAAACAAGGCTAGAGGGTTTGTCTGCCAACTGAAGAACCAAGGCATCTGAGAGTTAAGCCGGGAGGCAAAGAGATCGATACTGAAAGGAACCTATCTATGAGACAGAGCTTGGAACAAACAAGTATGAAGTCTCCACTCGCTTAAGTCCTATAGATGGAGGGAGTGCCAGTCTACATTTAAACTGAGAGGTCCTGGTAAGTACACTGCATGAACCGAGATTTTGTTGAGCAGGCAGAATCCCCCAAAAACATTTTGTCAACCCTGCTTATGGTTTGGATTTGGTGTTGCCTAAATTATTGATATAACACATCGCCGAGATGTTGTCCATGCTTAAAAGAATGGAGCACTGTACCCTGTATTTTGCTAGCCTTTGGATTGCAAAGGAGCCTGTAAGCATCTCTAACTGTTGCTGTGCAATTTGAACTCCTTAAACAACCATGTACCTCCGGGCGATATTGGACCACAGGGGGTGCACCAGTCTGACCGACATGCATCTGATTCTTACACAAGATCAGGGGTGACACAAAGATAGTCCATGGGGAGTACCTTTGCTTCATGTGTGGACTGCCTCTACATGGCCACATTTGAAGAGAACACCTTCAGAAGTGCCAACAATCCATACATCAATAACCTCACCTTATGTGTGAGGTTTATTGATGATATTTTGGCATTCTGGAAAGGCGACCGCACCACCTGCGAGAAATTCTGTGAAATTCTGTGAATGGGTAAATCCACAAAATAAATACCTCAGGTTCACCCACACCATTTCTGAAACGAATGTCCCCTTTCTAGAACTCAATTTACAGCTGATACCAACAAGTCTGAGTACTAACCTATACAAAAAGCCCACTGCCAGGAACAGTTTACTGCTTTACCAAAGCCACCAACCGAGGGCCCTCAGGGATAACCTCATCTTTGGGTAGTTTCTGCGCCTTAGATGCAATAGTAGCACTACCAGTGATCACAAGATGGAGGCAAAGGCACTTGATAATAACCTCAGACAAAGAGGTTACCCTGCCAGACTGGTCAAGGATGCCACCTAGAGGGCCTTAAATAATCCCAGAGAAGCACTCTTGCAAAACTCAGTAAAGGAACCCACAGAGGCACTAACATGCGTCACATCATACACACCTAATTCGACGCACATAAAGGGGATCATAAAGAAACATTGGACCATCCTGATTATGGGCGACGCAGAGCTCACCCAGCCTAGATTTACTTTCAAGAGAACGAGAAACCAAAAGATGTTATAGTGCACACTAGACCCTGCACAAGACAGAATGACACCCAAAGAACACTCTGTGACCTTCTCGCTGTCACAGGCCTTACCCCTGTGGCAATTGTGTGGCTTGTGACCAAACGAGGGTGGTGAAAACGATAGACCTAACTGACACCTTCACATGGACTATTACCAGATACAGTAACTGCAATACACCTAAATGCATCTGCATGGTGACCTGCCCATGTGGTAAAATGTATGTGGGCATGACAATGAGAGCTGTTAAGATGTGAATTGCAGAACACAAAAGCAACATCAGATGCCAAAGGGTCACAACTAAGATGTACACACACTACTGAGAACAGGGACACAACCAAGAATCACTCCAGTGGCTGGTATTAGAATGCCAGCCTAGAATCACCCAACGAGCACTATTCAGGATAGAGCAACAGAGGATACATCGTTTGTCCACTTCCACAATTAGCTTGAAGAATGATGTTCCGTGGACAACACTGAACAAAAGATGAATTGCCACGTATGTATACCTGAGAAGGAATGCCTCCATGTGACATATTCCGTGAGCTGACTATCACTGCATAGGCGGTGAGTGCCAACCCTTGCTAGCATGTCCAACTACACACCTGGTGCACCAGTGGGCATTCTTCTTCTTCCTACCTTTTGGGTACCACTGACAGTGTTTACCCATACCACATTCATGAGCAACAATCTCATTGGGGAGCAGCATCACATTTGCTGCAATTGTGGTATCCGCACCTGGTGAATCTGCCAACAGGGACCAGTGACCATTTACCCATGCAGTTGACCCTCTGGCCCACCTAATTCACAGTGCATGAGCAACCACGCTGGGCAGTACCCTTACCAGGTGTCCATCAGTGATCCACACTCCCTTTTAATTGGTAATCATAATTTCTATGTGAGCATCACTTTTCCGGGCTCTGTTATAGCATGAATGGCTTCCTTCATACACGACCTCCCGATCACATACGGGAGCCTCCAACCCACTCCAATATGGCCACAGCAGGGTGCCTCGAAGGTGCTCGAGTCTGCCTTGAATGACCTGTAGGTCACGTGGCCCGGACTCTGCCCGCTCGGATACAAGATTTATTCCTGCCAGCGAGTCACTCAGTACCATCCTGGTGCAGACGTAGAGGGTAGGTGAACCACTGTGACCCTCTGACGGACAAGTAAATACTTGTTGTAGGCGGTGAGCATTGGCCCCATGACCTACTACATGTTTTAGCACGACACACCACTAGTTGTGCATTTAGCTTTGTGCCCCCAGCACCATGCACTCCACTGCCGGTTGCCGTCCCTACACATACGGAGAAACCTCACAACACCATGCTGTGTGACCATGAGGGATGCCATTCACCACCTTTAGTGTATCCATACACACGAGTGGTGTTCGGGTTTCGCCGGGCGCTGGCAGGCAGGTTCTACCGAAGCGGAGTAGCTCTTCCACGCTGGCTATTGCTCATACTAATTGAGGGTTTGATTGTCTGAAATACTATGTAGTTCTTTGATCCACCCACTACCCTTGCCACTTGTATATTTTCATTTTGTTTATTTCACAGGACACCATATCTCGAGGTGTCACACTAACTCGCCGCACCGGCTGAGGCATAACCCTGACTATAGGGAGGTGAGTTTTGCCTTAGCGTTTCAATACGCCCCTAACCGTCACTGCAGGCAATTGACCCGCCTTTTACATTATGCCTTCTGAACACCATAGTGTCTGTATGCCTGTGTGCGTGAGCATTTAGGTTTGCGGACCGTGCAACATGGCCACTAGACCTTGACTGAGAGAAGAGTCTTCTGTTTCACGATGGATTCCAACCTGAATCACATGATGTACGGTGAGCTGCCTTTATATTTTTAATCTGCACATGGGGCCCTATCCGTGTCCCCATTTTTACCGTATTCGCGGTGCACTTTCACTTTGCCAGTGCCCGTGTTTGCTTCACAGTTCGTGTTTTAATAGCACCAACCAGGAGGTCGGATGAGCACTATGAGTGACCAATTTTAGTGATTGTCACAGACAGCCTCTGATGAATTCATTCTCCTTTTCTTCTCATTTTACTTTTTCCCTAGGTCCCCATCTGGCACTACTGGACAACCCCTAAGTAGAGCCCTTCCCTAGTGGTAGTTAGCAATTAGCAGAACCACTTAGTGTAGATAGATTTTCACTTTCAAGGTCCTGATAAATTGCCACGGTATTCTATAACCACACGGCAAGAAACATGTTGACCACAGAGAGATGAGCATAGCTCCAACTGAGCCCTCATGCCGGGGGAGCTGCCACTCTTCACACATTTTTAATAAGGAGGATAACCAACCTGAATAAAATTTTCCTTTGGAATTTCTAACCCTTTTTAATACGCACTCACTACACTACACTGTAACTACACTTCTCACAGGCCACACACCCCCACTTCATCAAACGGCAAAGGAACAAAAGAACTCTGACAAAGAGCCCCTTCGTGGCTACCCGTTGGGTATTGCAGCGCCGACCCAACAAGGAGCAGGTCCAAATGATGAAGCATGACACCTAGCTTGCTGGGTGTGTGAGGACCCTTGTTCCGCAAAAGTGAGATCCCCAGTGTTTCCCGACCCCCCTTAGCTTCTCTTTCCTCCCCCCCACCACCATCATCGTTCTTTGATGGTTGGTGAACGCCTACTGCTCAGGCTCCACCAGTACAGGATCAGGGCCCACTTTTGAAACCACAAAGATGGTCCTGCCGTTCCAGGCGTCTAAATGATAGATCCACCATTGACAGGGGCGTAACACAGGCCCCCGCAGCCTACGCGGTGCGTGGGGCCCCTAGCTCCAAGAGGCCCTCTCAGCACTGAACTATGGCCGGTACAGCTCCTGATTGAGCCCGGAGGGGGCCCCCTTAAGTATTGTGCAGGGAGGCCCCCTCACTTTTCGTTACGCCAGAAGTTCTAGACAGAGCTCTGGATCGATGCTGGTGGAATCGGAATATGCAAGGCCTTTTCATAGATGATGAATATTGAGACACTGGAGGGTTTGAGAATTGAGTGGATCCAGAAAGACAGCCTGGATAGAGGAGGAGAGGAGGTCTACTACCCTCGCTAATCATCTGAGAGAGATATGTGAACTGCGAAGCTTGTGACGAATTTCGGAATTGATAGACTTTATCTTTGATTGTGGAAGGTGAAGAGTTCATGTGAAAAGCTAGAAACTCTATCTGTTGAGTGGGAGTCATGACGGATTTTACTGTGTTTACCCAAAAACCTCACACTCCTAGCAGAGAACAAGTGAGATGCAAATGGGAACAAAGAATCTGAATATTTTGACTCATAAGAGAAGTGTGGCTCAATGGTTAGAAGAGGCAGACCATGAAGCAGAGGTCAGACCAGGGACCAGGGTTCAATTCCCGATGCGGCAGGTTCTTGAGCCCAAAATGTCCACGGACTTGATAATTCTCGCTTCGGTGCCTGCTCGAATCACGGGTTCACACTCTGCAACTCCGGGCAATAGCTTGCTTAATCTCCACTATGGCCCCCCACAGCGGGATGCCTGGCTTTCACCTTGGGGGTGCCCAGTACGGGTTATCTCACAGGGAAAAACCAGGACGGGTTCTCAAAGCAAGCGCTTAGAGACCGTTGGTGATAATGCGCTATGTAAATATAAATTACATTACAATTACAATAATCAATATATTGTCCAGGCAGATTATCAATCTGACCCCTGGGAATCTGAGACACACCACCTCTGGTTTCAGCACTTTTTAGAAGCACCATGGAGCAGAAGAAAGACTGAAAGGAACAGCAGTAAGTTTGTCCCAGCCAGAGTAATTGTAGAAATCTCCTGTGAGAAGGATGAATGGGGATTTTATGGTATGCGTCGTGTAAATCTAACCTTACCATCCAATCGTGTTGATACAGCTATTCTCTGAGCTGAATGATAATTTACATCTTAAAGTGATGGTAAACTACAAATTGGTTAAAGAATTTGACTAGAAACAGGAATTTGAAAAAAACCCACAGGATCTGGGTTGGAGATTTGGATGGCCAGTTTGTGTAGAAGAGCCTGAATTTCTACAGAACTTGGGTTGGACATGTCTGAAGACAATTTTGGAGGAGGAGAAAAAAGATTTTGAAAAGGTGTTGCATAATACTATATCAGATCATTTTTTATTGTATTTTACATGCAAGGACCTGCAGTTGTTTGCCATTTTGAAAGAAAGTACTTAGGATGGCCTCCTACAGGAACAGGGCTATAAGACGGACTTACCGTGTTGATGGTTGGCTCTCAAATGTCTTTGTCCACGGCCACAATAACCTCTCCCTATTTGGCGGTAGAACTGTTGACTAAATCTCTGGTTCCTTGGTTGTGGAAGAAAGGCGGGTAAAGCGGCTCCTTCCTCTACCAGCCAGTGGAAAAACACGCTAACAAAATACTTTCTTTAAGGATTGTTGAGCCTAACCGATAGAAAAATGTGGTAACAGAACAGCTAAGGTCTTTAATGAAGGATTCCTCTAATAAAACACCATCTGTCTTGATACCTGGATGAAGTCCCACCAAATTGGCTTGTTTTGGGGCCAGTTTTAACAGGAGGCCTTTTCTCCATTCGTGGGAAATGGCATCATCAGTGTTACAGAGTAAACAAAAGTCTCTCAGCGCCCATATAGATAAATCTAGGTGATAGATGTCAAGGATGTCACATCCAGCATCCTCTGCCATGTCAAATATTTGGGCAAAAGGACCCACTAAGTAAAGTAACTTTTCCTGACAAGAGGACTAGGCCTTATCAACTCCCTTACAGGGATCTTTACCAAATTTTCAGAAAAACATGTGTAAAGATTGATCAATAGCTAGCGTGGCAGTATATTGGAGGGAAACTAGGGCCTAGGGCATTTTGACTTTAACTTAGCCCTAGTCTGCTTCTCTAAAAAAGTCTGGATGATATATAGTCCTGGCATCTTTGACGTGGTTTCCCCTGTCTTTTTGGCCTCTACCTCCTGTAATTTTTGATGCTGTGCTGGATTTCGTTTTTGGTGGTTTAGATGCTTTGGACACTCTGCCACTGCTGATCAGTGTCAAGGTGTAAGTGCTCCCTGTGTAAATTGTTATTATGATTGGATATACATGATTGGCATATTTGTATCACCAAGAAGTCCCTAGTAAAGTGCACTGGGTGTGCCAGGGCTGGTGATGACAAATGCTACTAGTGGGCTTGCAGCACTGATTGTGCCACCCACAGGAGTAGCCCTAAAATGGTGTCTCAGGCCTGCCACCGCAGTGCCTGTGTTCAGTCTGTGAACTGTCATGTCCTCCTGGTCAGTGTCCCCACTGACCCGGCCTAACCCTTCCCTTTTTGTGCACATTGGTCACTCCTATGGAAGACCCAAGGTACCCCCTCGGGCAGGGTGCAGTGTATGTGTAAGGTAGAGCATGTACTTGTGCAGGTGACATGCTCTGGTAGTGAATTACAGCCATATTCGTTTTTCACTGCTGCAAGGCTATCTTGATCCATAGGCTATCATGGGGGATGCTGGCTACAGTTGCTACCAGTATATATTCGCATAGGAACAAGATAGGATATAAAAGTCTAGTATTCCTGTACTCAGAATTTAATAATGCACCTTTTAGGAAAGGTTGTTTTTGAATCCTGTGTCTGAGAACAGCACTTTTAGGAAGTTGCTGTTCTCTTGTCTGCCCTTTCTGTGTGCCTTGGCCTGTTTCTGTATTGACTGTCTGGTTTGAGAGTGACAGGGGCTGGGGATTCCCCAGGAGGCTTGCTGAGTCAGCCCTAGGCTGAATGACTGCAATTGCAACTTGAGCGGTGGGAGGAGATAGCACCTGGGCCTGAATAGGGCTGTGCCTGCCTTCCACAATGTTGGCTCCACCTCCTGCTGGGCGGCTGACGAACCTGCCCCTCACTCTGAAAGGAAAGGAGAAGCCAGGAAAACAAAGTGCTCAAGGAACAACCAGAACTGGTTCAGGCCGGGCTCAGGGCCCACTTGCACAAAGAGAACACAGACTTTTAGGGGTATAAGTACAGGACCCCTGACAACAGAAAGTTAGGTCATTCTGGAATCAAGAAGGAACCTCTGCCAAGGAGAAAGCTGAAACTGAAGAAGGAAGATTGTCCAGCTGTTGCTATGCTGGATTGCCCTGCTGTTGCTTTGCTGCCAAGGAGAGGGGAAGGATTTTGCTTTGGGCTGTGTCCCCTTACTTGAAGGAATCTCCAAGGGCATGAGAAGAGCTGGCTCCCTGTTTTTGAAGTCCCAGGAACAAAAGGACTTCACCCCTGGCTTTCCCTGAGCTCTACTGAGAGAGTTCTGTCCTTCCTGGAGTGCGTGGCCCATGTGTGGTGCCTCTGGAAGTTGTACCTGTGTTGGGAATCTGGAAATCACGCTTTAAAGACTTTGCTACAGAAAAGTTATTGCATCGCTCGCTGCGGAGCGCATCCCCCACAGTGCAAGGAAATTGCCGCCGCTACGAAGGCCGGGATAGTCGCAGCGCCTGTTGCCACTGCCAGATCCGTCGCATCCTTCATTTGCGGGACGCACCAGACCAGTGCGGGAAGACTATTATTGCTAGGAGTGTCGTCGCAGAGCCTGACGTCGCCTGGTGAGATCGCCGCACCGCTTGCTTGCGGACCGCATCACGTCGCTGCGAACATCATCGCAGAAGCCATCACATCGAGGAGCTGCGAGAGGGAGATCGCCGCTGGATCGCGCATCGTCGCCCCGGAGATCGTCACAACCCCTATGAGATCGGCGCATCATGCCTTTGCGAGAACAAACTTCCTACGGAACCTACGCACCGGAATCCATACAAGTGGCTTTCCTCCCCATACAGACCGGATTCGTCGCAACACGCCCGCTGCTGCAGCGGGGCTGTCGCAAACGCCTCCCCAAGGTCTCAGGAGCAACGCATCGCTTGTTTTCCACCGCACCAGCTTCTGCTTTTGGGAACTTTGTCGCACTTAAAGGTACTGTTGGATAAACGTGACGCAACTATGAACTTTTCACGCAACTGTGGATTACTTTTATCGCAACCTTAAGAACTCTTTTGCAACCATATTCTTGAACTGTCTATGTAGGATTTTTGTCGTTTTGGGTCTTGTGTAGTTTAGATTAAATACCTTTATTTTTCTAAACTGTTGTGGAGTCAGTTTGTGGTGTTTTCACTGTGTTACTGTGAGTGTTGGTACAAATACCTTACACATTGCCTTCTGATTAGCCTTGACTGCTCGTGCCAAGCTACCTAGAGGGTGAGCAGGGGTTATCTCAGAGGGTTTTCTCCTTGCCCTGACTAGAAGCAAGGGTCCCTATTTGGACAGTGGTACCTACCTCTGCCAACTAGAGAACCCCAGTTCTATCCAAAAAAGTCTGGATGATATATAGTCCCCAACGTGGTCAGCCAGAAACCATTCCATAGAATGAGGATGGTGAATGAGTGTTGGTTCACATAGGAATATCCAGTACCATCTTTGTTTGAAAAGTATCCGACGTAGAAGAAGAAAGTTTAGATTTCTTTGGAGGGATAGGAAAAGAAGGATAATCCAATCCAACGGCATCTGTACCATCCTCTGGATCCCCAAGTCATTATCAGTATCCAAAATACTGAAAACCAGATTTTTATGGGAAGCATCTTGACTAGTCTTTACTTTACTTTTGCACTTAGAAAAAGATTTGAAAATTCCCCTCCTTGAAAGGAGGCCGAGGTGGGACGATGTCCTCGCTCTAAGTGTGAGGAAACCTCAATGCTTAAAAGTGCAATTTCAGGAATGGGAATACATGCAGTATTGTTTTTTTACAGAAAAAGCAGCTTTTTACGTTTTCTGCTTTCCCCCGCAGAATGGCCCACCAGAGTCTTTGACATCAGAGACATAACAGAGTTTTCAATATTTTTTGCCATCTTGTCCTCGGAGGCTACAATTGTCTCTCCGATCTGAGGACTAAATAAAATCACTTAAATCATTTTTAAAAGCTTCCCTTCATAATTTTCCACATGCATTATTGGAGAGCAATCTTACTCAATGGCTAATAATTACATTTCATTAAAATCAGGCAGAGAAGGGGTTACCTATGTGCAAGAAACCTAGTGGTGGAGAGAAACACCAAGACACTACCCCAGCTTGTGTCCTCTCTGAAAACGCTGTGACAGAGAACGCACTGATCGCGTAGAGGAAAGAAGGAAATATCAGATGGAAGAGCATCTGAGGGGCAGAGTACTCCACAGCACGCATAGATAGCAGCGGTTGCGTAGAGCGCACGAGTAAGAACTAGGTATGAAATGCCGCCCACAAACAATATGTGCCAGTAAGGACTATAGAGAATAACCTATAAAACTAACTAACAATACACAACTGAGAATGAAAAATGTACTTATCTTGACTGCGTGCAGCAATAAAAGGGCGTTGTTTACAGTCTAGTGTGACATTATACTTGGTACTATGTTACTATTGGTAATGGTGATGATTACGTATTTACTCCCATTGGCTAGCCTGTTGCTGAGCCACTTGGGAATTATGCGGCCTCATTTATGAGGCTGTGCGTCACTTTCCCGCCGCCGGTGCGTCACTTTTTGTGACGCACCAGTGGCGTAAAAAATGCGCCTTGTTGCGCCATATTTACAAAGTGACGCATCTAGGTAGATGTGTCACTTTGTAAACCCCTGCGCCACATTATACCTGCACCAGGTATAATGTATGCAAGGGGGGCGTATTGATGCAAGGAAGGGTCGTGGAAGTGACGCAGTGAAATCTATGAGATTTCACTGCGTCACTTTTAGGACACTGTTGCGTCAAAATCTTGCGCCTGCTTCACAGCAGGCGCAAGACTGGCGCAGGCCCTTTCACGTGGGGCTTGCCCCATGTGAAAGGAAGCATTGCTGGAGTTGCGTCACTTTTGTGACACACTCCAGCAATGTGTCACTTTTGTGCTTAAAGATACGTCCGAAATACTGACGTATCTGTAACTCCTTGCGCCATGATGCGTCATACATTAAATATGACACATCAGGAATGTCGCAAGGAGTGCGCACTGAAAAGTGACGCATCGCTGCTTTCACGCAGCGATGCGTCATTTCTCAGAAATGAGGCCCATGGTTTCCAACCGTCTTTACTGCTGCTATAAAATTTAAAGCAACATTAGAAAGCATTATAGGAATCCTCATTCTTGACATAAAATAATTTCCAGCAATGTTTAAGAATAATCAAATGTTACACATGCTACCGGCCAGATGACAGTCAAATCTCACTAGGTCTGACCTAAAATATAAAAAAACAAAACATCACCACCATTCCCCTTTTGTTGCTGCCTGTTGTTATCTATACTATTGATGCCACTACCTCCTCCTTCCTTCGTCTCCCTGTCTTTCTCTTACATGTAACTCCTTTTGTTGCGCTTTATCTGCATGTCAATTGTCTCTCTGTCTGCACAGCACAAAATGGGTGAATGACTTCAAAACAGCAAGATCGCCTGTTTGCTGTGCGGGCTCTAGTGAAGTGTGTCTTTGATATACGTTTTAATACATGTTTCTCCTGAAAATTATTATAGTGTGGATAAATCACTTTCATAAAACCGCAATACATCGGATATGTTTAGCCTGCCATAAATTTCTATTTGACTTCCCTATTCACTGCTTATTGCCTGTCTGATTTATGTTAGTAATGTAATACAAAATGGTTCCCATATGCCATTTAATTACATTGTAAGCTGTCAAAATATCTGTTAGCCTTGCCACTACGCACAGTAAGCCAAATTGCCGGAAATCAGTGATGATTTAGTTTAGTGAGTTAACAAATTATGCATAAAGATGTGTAAATGTAGGGAATTAAGCCATCTGCGCATTGAACTGAATATATGCATCTATAAAACTAATAGAAATTCTGGTGTTCTAAAATCATGCTATTATGTTGTTTAAACAGTAGTTTTGTAGGGATGGTATGTTAATAAGAGTTTAGTTATAGCTCAGTGGAAAACAACTATGCTATGATATAGTAAAGATAAAGGATTATGAAGATTTATTGTATATTATAACGTTTGGGTATGGCATTACATCTTTTGTTATTGTAAAAAACAGGCAATCGTCATACACATCTTCTTAAAAACATATAATCAACATATGTGCCTTCTTTTGTACCAATACTGAGGCTAATGTCTTGATTACTGTAAATTGCAAGACTCATGAAGAGTGGAAAAGACTGGGAATATATATATATATATTTATATATATACATCTCAACCAGTTTCATAAATTACACGCTTTTGATCATGCATAACTCTGCGGAGAGTTCCAAGATTATGCAGGCAGATTAGTTAGTAAAAGCTTCATTTTCAGATCACAACTTTTATTCCGAAAGACTACGGATTTACAGGAGCACGAAATGTACAGGCAGAGCTGTACTGCCCGAAAATATCTGCCACTTATTTTAGACCAGTACCTAAAGCACAGAGGTTTGAGTCAAAATCTTTGCCGAACCACAGCCAACAAAATTCTCTCTGCCAATGATCATGGTTCGCAGAGATTAATCTATTAGATACAATGCAGTAATGCTTTTGATGTGTTACAAACGGCCACATGCATCATTGCACCCGTTTGCGATTTCTAAATTGTGAAAATGAAGGAATCGCAATTTAGAAATCGCAAACTACAATGCATGAACAATTCGCATTTATTTTTGGATTCAGTATTTTTCCTTAATTGCGATCCACAATTTGCGAATCGCAATTAAGGAAAACCCTTCGCATTGATTCTACATCCTTCCATGGAGAATGGGAAGGCATTCACATTTTGTGAATTTCAAATTGTGATTCGCAAAATGTGAATGCAATTTCAAGGGTGCAGGGGGGTCGAAAGAACCCCTCCCTGCACCTCTGAAATGAAACTTTAAATGCAATTTACACACACACATGCCCCAAGGGCATGTGTGTGTGTAAATTAAAAGTTTCAAAAATGCAATTTGTGCATATTTGAAAGTTTTCGGTAAATTA
This sequence comes from Lissotriton vulgaris, assembly GCF_964263255.1. Lineage (NCBI taxonomy): Eukaryota > Metazoa > Chordata > Amphibia > Caudata > Salamandridae > Lissotriton > Lissotriton vulgaris. Next base: position 283,221,381 of record NC_141691.1, read on the forward strand.
GCATTAAGTTCAAGTTCATGCTAATTTACCACTTCCAAATTGCGAATTCGCAATTAAAAAATGATCATGCATTGCATTTAAGAAATCTGAAATTGCGATTTCTTAAATGCAATCGCAATTTTAGAAATCGCAACATGGTTGCGATTCCTAAAACTGCAAAATGCATGATGCATTCCTAATTAGTCAATTGCATTCGCAAACGGCCAAAAATTGCGATTCGCACAGTTTGCGAATGCAATTGACTTTGATGCATGTGGGCAAAAGAGTCCAGCTGGACTCTTTGATTTAACTCAATCTTGCCCCCCATTCAACATTAGGGAATTAGTCTGCTTCCAGACACTGACCGCAGATAAGCATGAGAAGACACAGTGGTAGTTCTGTGCACCTAGGCTGATACAATTTAAAGAAGTGAAACATTTGAATCCAAATTAGACACTAATGGCCTCGTTTATGGCATTTTGGCGGAGGGCTGCACAACAAGCACAGGAAGGCACCCTACTGTGCTGCCCTATGCCAAAGTTTGAGCAATATGGGGCATCCTGTCCTTTCTGTCTTTCTGACTAAACTGGTGCCATTTTAGCAGCCTAGCACCAGTGTAGGCATCCTTTCACCATGTTGTAAGGGTTCTTCAGTTGTATGCACAATTGTTTTTGTGAAGGAAGGGGCACCTTCCTGCAGAAAAAACAATCCTACAAGGAATTTTCCTCTTTCTTGCGTGCTGTTGAACAGAAACACTCTGTAGCCCAATTGAAATATCTGGTACTTGAACAAATCACCCCCACACAGAATAACAAACAGACTTTACTTAAAAGAGAAAATTTCTGGATTCGCTATATGGCATCGATGCAGCCACACGGCCTCAATGACCGTATGGAATTTTTGTGTTATTTGTGACTTTATCGTTGATATACTCATGAACCTAGTATTGTATCCATCCACAGTCGTTTTGTGTTATTGTTATGAAAACACCGCACATGTACTCTTAGTCCTGATTATAGTACCATACTAATCCTGTTACACACAAATCCTTTACCCGTTTCGCTTCACCATCCTTACTAAACATGGCCGCACTCTTTTTTCTTTTTTAGTCCGTTTTCACTTGTTTCCGCGTTAGTCCGTTTTCACTGTCACATGCAATCGCAAGCCGGTATTAATCGCCGCCTGGCTTGAGCACCGGTGGGGTTCCTGAGACGGAGATGGTCACGCTTTTTCACAGCCGCATCACCTTGTAAGTACTCCACATCGGAGACCACGTTATTTTCTCGGCACTTTAGCCTGACACAATCACGATCCGCATTCTTACCACCTTGTCACGTTATTTCAGATACCGAGACCCATGAAACTCTTATAAAAGCAGTCCGTGAGTATTGGTCTCACGTGAACATTATTTTACGAGCTCATTTGGATTCTGACTCACAACTCGGTGACTTGATGCATGTTATGTTGGTTTTTCATTTTTTTGCACCAGATGATTCACGTTCACACTGTTGTGGAAGAGGGTTTAACTACGAACATGACAATAATACACTGAGCTTTTGGCACTGCAGTGAGGATTTTGATTTTATAGCTTGGCACTTACCTTTAGGATGATGTTGTCACATGTGGTTAATGATACTATTAGGTGATTGGAAGATGTGCAATTTTAGGCATACATAGTGATATCATGATATGTTCCTTTTTTTGTAGAGTTGTCCCCTGAGGAAGGGCTTATTCATCTGCCCGAAATGCATTGGGGAGGATCTATGACTGGATGATTTTTGCGTTGGATGAAATTTATGAACTTTGAATTATGTTGAACTTTTGACTAAAAATTAAATACACTTGGAACCCTTGAATCAATGTGGATGAACTGTTTATAGACAATCTTGTCTACGCTTCCTGCTGTGCAACAGGGGTCTCCTTCCAAATGGGGGGAGCTTTGTATTAATTCTCAGATTCACGCTGTGAGGAACAGACAGCGTACTACCTCGTTAGCACGCCACAACTTTATCATTTGGACTAAATTTGAATTATCCCGCTGTGCAAGTCTTTCCCTGATTATTTTGATCAGAAATGCAGGCTGCAAGATGGCTGTTGTCGTGTTAGTTAGATTTTCCTTAGGCATCAGCAGAAATGACCAGGTGGGTCGTGTGAAAGTGTTTGACACGAGATGGCAATGAAAAAGCAATGGAGTCTCGGTACAAGTTATGCCCATCAGATGAACACTATTCCTCAGACCCTCCTTTTTCCACAGACATATTCCATAATTTGAGCAGTAAAGTAGGTCCCGTTGTCACTCCAGACCTAGCGGGGCAAACCGAATCATGGAAGGTACTCTTTTGATAGAACTTTGGCAGTAGTGATAGCGGTGCAGTCTTTGACGGGGTAGGCCTCCACCCATCGGCTGAAGGTACAAACCACCACTAGGATATATTTCAAATTGTTACATCAGTCAATCTGGATGTAATCCATTTGGAGGACTTCAAAAGGGAAGGTGGGAGGAGAGAATCCTCCCTTAGGAGTAACTGTGCCTTTTCCTGGGTTATACATTAGGCAAATCATGCATGTTTTAACAGCTTGTCAGCATATGCTGGTATCTTAGAGTTGTACCATGTAGGTTCCAGCAGTTTACATATCCCTTTTGCACTGATGTGAGCAGGACCATGGGCCATCGTAACTACTGGTAGCATGTGACTGTCAGGTAACATCCATTGTCTTTCCATAGTCGTACGGACCCAACAACCATCCATTCCCTCCTTTGCTAATTGCTCCTACCACACCCTTAGTTCCTCAGGAGTAGTATGGGACTGAATATCATCACACTCTGTACTTTGTTTTCAACCATGCCCTTGTCTGCCACCCACCTAGCGGGACCTCCTACATACATTCCTTCCCTTTTCCTAAGAGCTGTTTGTCTGGCCGTCTGGTCAGCCAGGGCATTGCCTTTTCCAACATCATCTGTCACTTTCTTATGGGCCTTACATTTTATAATGGCTACCTTTCTGGGGAGTGTCAGGGAGTCTAACAATCGGTGAATTAGGGGGCCATGTTGAATCTTGGTTCATTGGGAAGTAAGGACATTCCTTTCTTTCCATAACCTCCCGAAGTTGTGGGCCACCCCGAAAAAATATCGGCCGTCAGTATAAAAATTATTTACCGTCATTCCTTTGCTTAACTCACAAGCTCTAGTGAGGGCCACTAATTCTGCTGCTTGAGCAGAGCACTGCGGAATCTGATCTGTTTCTCCTATTCGCCTTAATGTCGTGAGGGCGTAGGCGATTGAGGTGTTACCATCTGGCCCTCTGAGACATGATCCGTCCACATACAGTGTACCTTCTGGTTCTGCTATTGGGGTGTCCTGTAAGTCAACCTGTCCCTTCGTGTCCTCCTCTGTTCTTAATATGGAGTCATGTGGGTCTAAGCGGGCACCCTGAGTATCAATTTGGAGTAATGTGGCTGGGTTTAGTACAGTGCATCTTTTGATGTTAATGTGGCTGGCAAAGAGTGTCAGTTCATATCCTGTGAGTCGTGCGCTAGTGAGGTACTGTGTCTTGGTGTTATTAAGGAGGATATCTACAGAATGGGGGACCATCAGAGTCAGGGGGGAGTTTATGACAATCCCCGCTCTCTGACGGACCATGATGACGGCCGCAGTGGTCGCCCGTAGGCATCCTGGGAGAGTCCTTGCAGCAGGATCTAAGGTGGCTGAAAAATAGGTACATGGCCGATGGTGACCTCCGAACATCTGGGTCAAGACAGCGTATGCACAGCCGTCTGTCTCACGTACAAAAAAAATTGTTTTTTATAATCAGGAGTAATGAGGACTGGAGCAGTACACAGAGCCTTTTTTAAATCTTGGAAGGCCTGTGCATGCTCTCTAGTCCATGGAAAGGAACTGCCTGATATGTCTTTAGTGGTGAGGGCAAGAAGAGGTTTGACCATGGCTGAAAAATTGAAAATCCACTGTCTACAGTATGAGGTTAGGCCTATGAAGGCTCGCACCTGCTTTTGTGTTTGTGGGGCCGTCATAGCATTGATAATGGCTACATGATCAGCAGTGAGCTGCCTTCCCTCCTTCGAAAGGAGAATACTTAAATAGGTCACCTCCTGACAAAACTGAAGCTTTTTCAAAAAGACTTTGTGATTATGGGGGGCAAGGTGGCATAACAAACAGAGAATAGCTTCTTTACATGCTGGGGCAGAATTTGCAGCAATGAGGAGGTCATCTACATATTGGAATAGTGTGGAATTATCAGGGAGTGTCAAGGAATCTAGTTGACTTTTTAGGGCTTGACTATAGATACTGGGGCTCTCGGCGAAACCTTGAGGGGCGCGGCAGAATCTAAAGCTCCGCCAACCACGAGAGAAAACAAAAAAATGTCTGCTGTCAGGATGTATATGAATGCTGAAAAAAGCATTCTTCTGGTCTATGACAGAAAAGTGTGTGGCGTCAGAAGGGACCATCGTTAAGAGGGCTGTAATGTCGGGGACAACAGGATATTGGGAGATTGTTATTTTGTTAAGGGCTCTCATGTCAATCACAAATCTGTATATTTTAGGGGAGAGAGCATCTCCATTGGTCTTTTTAAGAACGGGAATAATGGGACTGCTACAGATATTGCCACGCGTCTCTTCCACTACGCCCTTGTCCATTAATTCAGATATTATTGTTAAAAGGGCCATTTCTTTTTCTGCGGGCAGGCGGGGGAGAAGTGCAACTGGCTGGATGCGTACCAGATGAGGGGATATGTTGATACACCCTATATCAGTGTCTGATGATGCCCAGTGGGAGGAAGGTAAAGACTGCAACTCTGGTGGGAGGGGACCTGATAGATACATATAGGGAACTGCGGTGAGGGAAATTGTTAGGGATACACCTTGGGGACTACATTTTTTCAAGGTCCTGATGAAAGCTGGAGCAATACTCCTGTTAGCTGAAACTAGTCGACCACTTGCACAGCGCCATAATGTAGTTTTATTTACCCACTACTAGGCGTGTTTTTAATCTTGACACCTAGACTAATTATTATTAGCAATTTCTCTAATCTAGGTAGCCAATTTTAGTTAGCACTTTTTCAATAGCACTGCACTTTTTTCCACAATTTTCTATATTATTATTTTTTGAGCACTACTGTGGCTATATTTGTTGCTCTTCACTTATGCACCGCCATGAGATGGTTCAGGCGACGTTTGGAGCGATTACTGATCCCCATATGATGATATGCCGCCATAAGGGTGGTCTGATGGGACTTTTATAGCCCAGTAGGACTCTTTACTCTTTTTCACACATGTGCCCGTGTGATTGCCGCACACTATTCAGGACGCTACACCACCTTTGACCTGGTCTTCTCTCTTTGTTTTTCACGTTGTTGTAAGGGGCATGAGTTGACAGGTCGTAAAATTATTTCCCCTTTTGACCCTCAGCACATTTGTTTTTGGATATGTTGATACACCCTATATCAGTGTCTGATGATGCCCAGTGGGAGGAAGGTAAAGACTGCAACTCTGGTGGGAGGGGACCTGATAGATACATATAGGGAACTGCGGTGAGGGAAATTGTTAGGGATACACCTTGGGGACTACATGATACGGTCGCATACAGAGCTTTCAGTAAATCCATGCCTAACAAGTTTTCACTGCAACCTGTAGTAAGGACCAAGGGAGCGTCAACATGTGCAGGGCCAATATCGAGAGGAAGGGGTTCAGAGACAGGGCTGGTCACAGGTGTTCCTGCAAAACCCACAGAGACATTCCTATTGCCAGAAAGGGGTGCCTCCGGGACTGAGAGACGTGCAAAAGAAGACCTGGTGGCCCCAGTATCCAAAAGAAAATTCTGATTGTTACCAACAACTGACATTTGAACAAATGGGCATCTTTGAGCCACTGGAATTTGCACTCAGTTAATACCCCTTTCCTGGCTGTCCTATGCTTGTTAGGACCCTGTCTCATCAACTTCATCATAATCATCATTGTAATAAGTGCGTGTTGCTTCATACCCATCAAACATATTGGCCAGGCGCTGCCGGATTGGAGCGTCATCCGTGGACCTGCGTTCTTTATCCTGTGAATGGGGCGGGCCATGGTCCCTAGTTGGCCTCCCCTCCCTGGGAGCGCGAGGCTGAGTCTTCCCTGATCGGATGTTTTCAGCTAACACAGGACACTCATCTATCCAATGGCCGTACCCCTTACAATAAGCACACTGATCTGTTTGGAGGGCTCCCGTAAGTTAAGGGCTGGAGGGGGTAGACTGGCGAACCCTCGGAGGGGTTTGGGGTTGAGGTCTGAAATTCCCACGGGCATCGGGACCTCGGGGAGTGTAAGCCTGCTGCAGGAGTGCCTTAGTCTTAAGATCCCTAACCTTCTTACTTTCCTTGTCTCTATCTTCATTCTCTCTATTCTCGTAATAATGTGCCATAGCAAAGATAACAGTCATATTTTGGGCAGACCATGTACTTTCAACTTTCTTAAGCCTGGCGGTGATCTCAGGAAGCAAGTTACTGACAAACTTATCGACAAATACTGGGCCAGAACCTGGGGTCTGGGGATCCAAACCACTATGTCCCTTATATTCTGTCTCAAAACGGGTAAAGAAGTCAGCCACATTCTCATCTTTTTGCTGCCTTCAGGCTTTTATTTTATCCCAGTTAATGACAGTACCCGGCAAAAGTGTTTTCATAAATGTCATTATTATACCAGGCAAAGTCAGGATGGCAGCTTCTGGTTTAGTCCCTCCTACCCTTGCTTCTTCCATAGCCTATAGGTCAGCCCATTTACCTCCCAACGCTACTTCATGGTCAGTATGTCGAATTTTGTCCCAAATTTCAGTGGGGACAACTGTACCAAAAAGTAAATCTAAATCCTCAAGAACGAGAGTACCTGCAGATATAATCTGACCTAATTCTCTGTAAAAGGCAGCCAGATTCTTCTGGGGATCTGGTAATTGTTCTTTTAACTGCATTACTACTGACCTTTTCCAAGGAACATAAACCCAAAGCCTGCACCAGTGAGCCTCAACAGCCCCACCGCCATTATTTTGGGCATCGGTTAGTGCGTTAACAAAGACAGGGGCCGCCTCTATCATTGGCATAGCTGTTGGGAAAAGCGGTCATATCACGGTAAGCCATTAAAGCAGACATAGTGCAAAACATCCCATCTCCTTGAAAATCGCCTCTTTTTATTTGCGACCTAAAGACCATTAATCTGGTGGGTATCTGCATAAGCGCATTCCCAAATCTTTGCATGAACAGGGCACACATGTATTCAGCACAGGTGGTCTGTTTTATAATCGTCCACTGGGAAAAGGTGGACCATATTTCTTTAAAGGCATAAATATTCCTGTTATTTATCCAACATTCACACTGTTGCCTCTGAAGGTCATTTTCTTGAAGGGACGAAAACCTGACTGCAGAACGCAAGGAAGCCAGTCAGGGGGAAATTCAACAATTTATATAAATCCTGCTTAACTGTAGACCACGGGGAAGCAGGAAAAGGGCGTGTAGGGGTAAAGCCGCAGGGGTTGGGTGGATGGAGACTTGCTGTCATTCCCACAGCAAGGACAGTATTAGTGGGCGTGGTTGGTGTCGTAGGAAAAATCGGGTGGGATGGTGTGACAGGGAGAACAGTAAGAGGGGCAGTGGGGCCAGGAGTGGGTTGTGGCGGGGGGACATGCGGGGTGTGAGGCGTCAGGGCAGGGTACATTGGGGCATATGCAGGAGGGCATTCTAGCATGGAATCACCTTCTTCTCTCCCTTCCATATGGCCCTTTCCTTTCTCCTCACGAGCTGGATAACATTTTTGAACCCGGGACCCATGCTCCCTATCGGCTATTTCTACTGATTTTGTAATTTGATTTTGTAAATTTTCTCTGGCGTGGTCGGCCATTGACATACATTTGTGTTTTCTTTTGTGAGCCTTCTGCATTCTAGCTCTCTGCTATATCTCTTTCCTCCAAAATCGGACAGATTCAAACATAGACGGACACGTTTTTTTTTCTTTAATTGTTCCACTAGGTTGGTGAGAACTTGGGAATTAAAGGGCCATGTTTAACATACATCGTATGGCCAGGGGTGCCTTCTGGAGAAAGCGGACAAGCCAACTCCAGCTGGGAGTCCTGTGCACACATACAACATCATAATCTCTTGAACTTACTACAGTCTGGCATTCTTGAAAACAGATAACAGACACCAGTCGGTTTTAAACCTCACCTCGCTTGCTTGGCTTTTGCAAAAGTCAACAACAGCAGAATCATACAGAACAGACAACAGTGGGTTTTAAAAACTCACCTCACTTGCTTGGCTTTGGCAAAAGTCAATAACAGCTTGGCTTTTGCGAAAGTCAATAACAACAGTATACAGACTTAGTGGGTGATCAGTCCACCCTTACCCAGAGGTAGTTCTCTTCTGCAGACGTAGGGCTGTGTCCTGCTCCAGAAATTATTTGCTAGGGGACTCCAGTGAGAATGCGGTCATGTGGCCCAGACCGGGTGGGGAGGAACAGCGGGCGAGTCGTTTGGCTTACCTGATTGCAAGAATCCCTTGGGTAGGGTACCTCCGTTGGAGTCTCTCCGTGCACCTCCTCACATCCACCAATCCTGACCTTCGTGCTCGTGGAGTCCCTATTCGGGTGCCATTTGAAGAACCGGATTAACCCACTTACTGGGACTCGGCTGTGGGGGAACCGCCCAAGCCTTCCATACCCTTCATACTTAGTAAAAGGAGACACAGGAGCCTTCATCTGCAGGAGGAACCCAGATATATTCAAATAGCCCGGGCTCTGGAACAGAGTCCCAAGCTCGTCAGAAACAAGACAGAGGAGGCTGCTGCTTTACTCCGCAGCATACAAGCCTTTTATACATTTTCATCGCAGTCTTTTGGCTGTTAGTTCATTGTTCAATAAGGGCAGTGTTTGCAGTTGATAACCAGATCCAGATGACGTTTGTAGATGGTGACCAGGTCAAGGCTTGGTACACAAATCATTGTTCACTCGGCTTGATCAAGGCTCAGTCTTTCAGGTCATTGTTTAATCACCTTGATCAAAGCCTGGTCTTTCAGGTCATTGTTTAATCACCCTGATCAAGGCCCAGCAGTCAGACCATTGTCCAGATAACCTGATCACAGTGTCAAGGATGTTTACCAGGCTGGGAGCAGGAGATGGAAAACAAATCATTTACACAGGGTGTGAGTGTCTCATGGCTTTCTGTTGAACTGCAAGAACAGGAGGGGTTGGGTGTGCGACAGTTCCTGGGCAGAAATGCAGGCTGCAAGACGGCTGTTGTCGTGTTAGTTAGATTTTCCTCAGGCATCAGCAGGAACGACCAGGTGGGTCGTGTGGAAGTGTTTGACACGAGATGGCAATGAAAAAGCAATGAAGTTTCGGTACAAATGATGCCGATCAGAAGAACACCTTTCCTCAGAAGAGAGTACAATGTAGGCGAAGTCTGTAGAGTTATGTGGTGATGTACGTTTTTAGTGATCTAGAGTACCATGGCTCGTAACATCATGGCTCCACTCAGTCAGCACAGAGCAGAACACCTGTTTTCATGTGCCTTCAGTGTATAAAGTGAATTCATTTAACACAATATTGTTCAAGTTGCTTTATTTTAAACAGCACAGCTCAGAAACGTAAAGAGGCACACCTTGCACACTGTTGATGTGCTGTGATGTTTAAAAATGATGCTCAAACTCAGAGAAAAAGAAGGTAATTGACTTTACCTACCGCAGGCGCATAAAAGCAGGCTCTCAACTATCTTATCAGGCACTAGATCCCATTATGGTCCGGCCCAGGAGATATGTTATGTTGGGATATTAGGTTATTATGTGAAGCACACCATTTTCAATTCAGAGTTTAACTTGTGAAAGGGAGCAGTTTCATGAGGAAACTGGTGTATTCTGCATCAATCAAAATTTAGTGCAGCATTTCATCTGGTGAGTTTCGACATGTGAAGCCTGCGGAAATTCAATGGAAAACTTGCAAGAGTGTGGTGTTTACAGCATTGGTTATACATATGATCACTGTGCAAAGAGGAGTTTGGAATTGGAGGGATTGGAAAAGGGAATGTAATACAAGAGTACATGCAGAATCAGGGCCCAAATAAAACCTGATATAAAGAAGTGTGCAGGAATATAATACATCACAACTCTTTCTTTATGAAAAATGTTCTTGTGGCTTTCTCAGACAATGCAATCACAACTTTTTTAACACCTTGGCTGCTAGTGGTTTCCCCTCCTGTGCAGCATATGCAGGATCCCCATTGTTCATGACGAGCTCAGCTCGTCATAAGCACATGACCAGTGTACAGCATGACGACCTGAGCTCGTCATGAGCAGCGAAGGGGTTAAATAATAAGAATGATATCCTCTAATCGAACACAGTCCTCAAAGAACCATACAGCAAACATTGCCATTGAACTTGCTTTCTTAAGGCCCAAAAAAAAATATCAGTGCTGCTCGGACTTTGCTGTTCCAGATCAAGCTTCTCCACCACAAATCCTTCATTGTTTAAAAGCAGATATCTGCAAAACGATAAAAAATTGTATTACTCTACAACCGATAAACACATTACAGAAAGCTCTCTTTTGTTGGCGCTCACATATATAACACTGGGAGCTCTAGAAATAACCTCCACATTTAGTCCTCTGGTAAAATAGGTGTTTTTAGGACACCGGATTAGAAATGGGTATCTAGTTGGCAAAGGTATGCACCCTGTCCAAGAAGGAACCACCATCTAGGCAGGGTAAGCTAGATACAGACTAAAAGATAACCTGTGCCCACGCTCTAGTAGCTTGGCACAGAGCAGTCTGGCTACACTAAAGAGGCAATAAGTAAAGTATTTGTGCAACATAAACAGGCTCATCAACACAATAAAAGCACACAGGTTTAGAAAAATAAAGAATAATTCTATAAATACATTAAAACTAAAACAACAAAATCCAAAAAATGTGAGTTGAGTTATGCATTTTTAAAGAATAAAAAGAGTTCTAGCACATACAAACAATAAGCACCTATGGGAATTACCTGGTCATGCTTGATCAGGGCAAAGTAAAAGTTTCAGGCCCTATCTGATGGAGTGCAGGCCAGTTACAGGACCTGTGAACAGAGCACTTTATCTTGGTTGCAACAGTGAGATGTGGGCGGTGTGTTGACCGATGGGTCAAGATTGATCTGTCAGTGATTAATGCATCAATTTTCTAAATGCAGTGGTGGTGATGTGTCAGTTCTGTAGACAAAGTGCCTTAACACAGAGGGGCTGATTCAGAAGCAGGGTTTCTCCATGTAGTCAAAAGATGCATTGATCTCAGTGGACTGCTGCAGAAGCGATCTGCCCCTCTGTAGATCAAATTCAGCATGAACTGCAGTTCTTCTGATGCAATGCGCCGGGTTCTGCTCCTTCCCCCGGGATGATGCGTCTATTTCTGCTCATGCTGCCAGTGGATGTTTCAGTGCCTCTGAAGCAAGCATCTGCAACCACTTCCAGTAGGCCAGGCACAAGAGTATGGGTAAAGGCTTTGATTTCACTGATTCTCAATAACAGGAGGGAAGCAAACAATCCCTTGGAAATATTTATTGATAAAGGTAGAGTCCTCCTCAGCAGGGTCAGAGAGCAGGAAGTATTAGGGCAGCACAAGAAAAAAGCAGGCCTTAAGGTTTGCAGTCCGGCAGAGTGTGAGTCCTTGATGCAGCACAGCAGTTCTTCTGACAGAGTCCCTTTAGGTCCAGAAGTGTTGGATGTTTTGGGGCCAGAACCCCAGTACTTATACCCAGCTGTGCCTTTGAAGTGGGGGTGACTTCAAAGAAGAGTCATTGAAGTGCACAAAAGCCCTTTCTTCCCAAGCCTGTCTTCAGACTATCAGCAGGGAGTAATGAGCCCTTTGAGTGGGAATAGGGCACTGACTATTCAGGTGTAAGTATCAACCCCACCCTCCATACCTGCCCAGGAAAAACTATCATAATGCATATGAGTACTCAGACACACGTAACCTTCCTGTGTTTGTGGTTGTCTAGAGGGAGTGCACAAAGTGTATCTGTCACTCACCCAAGATGTGTATAGGAGACAGGGTGCAGGCACACAGATGTGTAAGAACAGAGAAATGTCCACTTTCTAAAAGTGGTAGTTCTAAAACAGTAATGTTAAATCCAACTTTTCCAGTAAAGAGGATTTATCATTACCATTCCAAAGATATAAAATGTTAGACAGCTACTCCTATCTAATAAGGAATTACAGCTTAAAATTGTATTAAGGAGTTCCAAATGGTAACTAATGAGAGGAGTATGCCTCACGGTAGTAAAAAAAAAAAATTAGGTGTCTTTCTGTTTTTTCACTACCAGGACATGCAAAACTTGAACTTGCATGTCCTACCCTTTATTTACACACCATCCTGAACTATGTGTTACCCAGGGCCTAGCTGAATGGTATCTTTGTGTGATAAAAGGGGAGTTTAAGGCTTTGCAAAATGTACCCAGTCACAGCCACTTTACATTTAACACTGGTTAATATTGGTAAGGTACTCAGAGTCCTAAAGACAACAAACACAAGGTCAGAAACAGAGAAGGAGGAATGCAAAGGTTTTGGGGTAACCCTTCAGAGAAGGCCATCTTCTAAAATACCGTATCATAAAAACCAAACATTACCAAAGGCACCACTTGCACTTTTTGTATGTTTATGTGAGTCATAGTCATCCCACATAGTAAATGAAACCTCTATACATAATAGATATGCATGACCTTCAAGCTGTATGTGCACAATGTGCCATTACTACCATGGTGGACTTGCAGTTTCCAACTGAGTATAAACTGTCATTGACTGCCTAAATTAAATTTGGATGGAGCTGTTTGCCCCTAGCCTCATGTCAAATTAATTTCGCATGGAGGCTCCATTTACTAAGCGGGACAAAAGTCCAGCGTTTATAATGTAATGGTTCCTTAGTGCAAGCTTAGCTTTCACTTGGCATTGTTATGATTATAATTAGTTTATTTTCACTAATGTTTTGATTTACTTAATTCCATTAGAGATGTTTGGCAAAAGACTAAATGTATGACTTTTGGTATTCACAAAAGGCACTTACAGTTTTTGGTATTCACAGAAATAACTTACGACTCCTATCTTTACGTCCTCACTCAGGCCGGAATTTCTGCACCTGGGGCAGAATCTCCACTTTAGGGGCCGGAATACCTGCATTTGGGCCGGATGATCATTTTCTTCAATGCTAAACATCTGTCTAAGTGCTTACCATCCCCTCACCTGCGTCAGATGAAATCAATTAAAACCAACAGCAAGACCAGCACAACAAACCACATAAAAGCAGCACACATTCAGTGAACAGGTTTGGCCACAGAGAGTTCTTGTTTTCCTTCTCTGTGCATCACTACTGGAAAATCTACCAGCTGAGGAGGAAGACACATTTTACAGATAAAGAGGCCACAAATGGCTACATAGTCTCCCCCTTACTGCACCAGTGGCACACAGAAGTTAGCTCTATGGCAGTGTTTAGCCACTGCCATCACAGCATTGGGGGAGGATGTGTGAACAGTCCTTGACATCAAGAAGAAGTGGCAGGATGAAAAGAGTTGGATGAAGGAGAATTACGCCAGGATTGGCTTGGCCAGAATTCTCCCTGGCCCATAATCTGGAACCTGCCTCCATTGCACCACACTTGAGGAGGATGTCCTTGGTACAATCCACCCCCACATGCTCCATGGCCTTCGTGTGAGTGATGTCTGCAATGTGGAACCAGGTAAATGTGATGACAAGAACAAGTATTTAAAATGACTGTCAGTGTTGCACCCCCACTGTAATTAAGTACGTTGTCCAAAGTGTCTACAAATATATAGTCAGTCAGAGGCTCATGTGTTTCCCTCTGTATGTTGCACCACAAGTCCCATATTCCTTTGGATTATCAATGGCAAATCCCATTCCCACTATTGAAAATATGGGCCTAGTACTGCTGCCATATATACCTAATACTGTTAAGTGTTAGCTCATGACCACTCACAAGAATACCAGGCCATCTGCAGGAGAGATGATTAGTTCCCTGACCTCCCAGAACACCTCTCAAAGTTGCTGAGGGAAACAGGATACCTTGGCAGGTGTCCTGAGAGGGAAGGGGAAGTGGATGAGAAGAGTCAAAACGACACAGCTGCGTTCTATCACCTAGACATGCCGGGTTTCTTATTCTAGATAGCAGTTGTCTGAATATAAATGCCAAATAAGGTATGTGTTAATACAGGGGACATGGAGATTGTACATGCACAACTATCTTGTTGAGTTCTTAAGTTAATCACAACTTGTTTTAGTCACTTTGCGCTAACTTCTGTTCGCCCTACTGAAGGTGATTGTTTCAGGTACAGTGAGGCATATCTCACTATGAACAGTTACATACAATTGGGAGATTACGTCTCTCACCACTTCATACATTACAGAACAGTTATCAAGGTTTAAGGTTCCTTAGGGAACACAAGAGACAAGAAAATATACATTCATATATGATCAATTCTGTTTCACCCTGCATTATACACCTGTGTATTGCATATCTAGTTATCTTCTTACCTAACATAAATACTGTGTACTGATAGGGTTAATTTTCCAAAGTCCAAATGCCAGAATAGTCTTTGCGTTTCAATGTCATTAACTAACGTGTCCAACGTAATAATTTATTAGCAAATACCTCACTCTGTGCACGCATGTGTACTTTCTTAAATATAAGGTCATTAAAATATGCAGATTGTCACTTAGCAATGCAGCATTTTCTTTCATTAATGACATCACTGTTTGAGGTTGCGTAGCTCGCGATGTGAAGAAGAGATCGTTGGAGCCGGCTCGCAGGAATCCGCTCTTCACCCGATGGCAACAGGTGCTGTCCGTTGCAGAAAAAAGAAGACCCAGAACACTTCTTGCGGGAACACTAAGCCAAGCATTGATTAACAGAGGCGCAGGCTTTTTTTATGGTCCAGGTTTGGCCCTTTAGGAAAATGTGCTACAGGTATATGCAAAGCATGTGCCATAGCCATGTGAGAAATATTAACATAAATATGCCCACAGCTTGTTGCAAGAAAGGGTGATTACCACAATTCCTTAAGTTTAACAGGTATGTTTAAGACAAGAAAAATAAATAGAGGCATAAAATAAGGCTATTCTCATTTTTAAGGGGATAGAACAAAAAGTGAGCATCACATATATGTTTTTTTGAGTTCAAAGAAGAATTTTATTGGGTAAAGGTAGAAAAAACAAGGTGTCAATACATAGTACAAAATAGCATAAACCTACCCTGGTAATATTGCCACATGATTAATATAGACAGATCACGCAGCCCAGGGATTGGCTTTATGATGTGTCTGAAAGAGTATCCCTGACATTAAGTAGCATTAGACAAAGTGCCCCTTCCACTTATCCAGGCACGGCCAGATCAGTCAAGAATGTCAGGGAGGTGGTGCGTTGGAGAGAAAAATCTACAGACAAAATAACTCACCTTGTGCTTGCTGCATCACCAAGCACATGGTGAGAGAATCCATATTCTAAGAAATTTCTTCCCCGCCATTACACCCCCAATGCCCCACTGCTGCTATCTGCACCAGCAGCGGCAGTACTTCACAACTCTCTTAGCATGTGGAAGATATGAGGAAATGTCAGACAAGTTACACATGTACATTTTTGATTTGTTTACTTATCTCTCGGCTCACCTATTGACACATTCAGCCAGAGTACAGACAACCACAGTAGCAGAAATCCCTACATCATCTGGGAGGAAACAACATCATCCAGATCAAGGCATACCACCCTCAAGTCAAACTGGTCAGGAGATGGTCAAAAAGCATACATTGTCAGCAGACAACAGAGGGACATATAGGGCCCAAATCTCAAAGGTAACCAGAGATGAAAACCTAACTTCAAAACGATTGGAATTCTTAAAGGACATTTACTGTTAGCAAATTACACTAGTGAATAGCGAAATATAAAAAATAAGATATCTAGGCTCATCATAGCTTTGTGATTTGGGACCTTACGTGTATTCCATCAACAGTTCTAGAACTGTGAACTCAATCCTGGAATTGAGTGCCACAACAAGTCAAAAAGGAGTCTCCACTAGATTGTAATTGTTTTTGGAGACAAAATCTAGAAATCCAATGTTAACAAATATAACAAAGATGAACAAGAAGTGCGATTCAATTGTCAGGAGAATTGAGAATGCGCCCAGTGTCCAAATTATAGTGTTTTTTCAATACATGAAATTGTTCAGTCAACCCAGCTGGTCATATTTGTTAACTTCGGATGGTATGTTTTTTGACCATGAACAAAGCACAATAATGGACCTTACTTTAGGAACTGTTGTGGTATCAATCTGATAGAGGTTGCTTCAAGGCAGTGGTGACATTTTAAGTTGAATATGGGATCACTCATGATATTTAGTGCTACACACTTCTGCAACGGTAGTGCCCACACTGAGTGTGCAACCGCTTCCCTGCTTCTTTCATGGGCCCTGTATCTCATGTCCTGGAGGACCACAACACCCGGCAGCACTAGCGCGCGGTCATGCTATTTGTAAATGTAGTATACTTGTACAGCGCACAGCTGCCCCAGCAACGGGGCGTCCCGGCGCTGTATAACGCTGTGGAACGCTTCCTGGCTCTCCCTGTGAGATGCCCCTCCTGGGCACCCCCAAGGTGAAGCCAGGCATCCAAGTGTTGTTGGGGCCATTGTGGAGATTAAGCAAGCTATTGCCCAGACTTGCAGTGTGGGACCCATGATTAGAGTAGGCGCCGAGGCGAGAATTATCAAGTCCGCTGACATTGGCCCAAGACCCTGCCGCATCGGGACTTGAAACCTGGTCCCGGGCCTGATCTCTGCTTCAGAGTCTGCCGCTCTAACCAGTGAGCCACACTTCTCCGCCATCATTTAGAGGAGAGCCGGGAGGCGGTGTGGGTGCAACCACTTCCCTGCTTCTTTGTTGGGCCCTGTATCTCCGGTCCTGCAGGACCACAACACCCGGCAGCACTAGCGCTCAGTCGCACTATTTAGAGGAGAGCCAGCACGCGATGCAGGCCCATCCATGTCCGTCGGAGACAGGAGGAGGCTGGGCCAGGCCCACCCTCTAAAGATTTGCTGAATTAATGGCCGAAAACCTAAGGAAGAAGACTGCTGAAGGCAGGGGGAAGGCTGTGCACACAGCAACAGAAGAGGTGCATTTGACTTGTTTGGATACATTTTTAGCTAAAGCCTCTACTGCAATAGCTTTGGAGATTGACAGGGCTGAGAGGAGATTGTCACTATGGGGAGATATTCCCACAAATAAGGATACGCCACCAAGTTTGATTCCCCAAGGGGATATGTCTAACTCCCCCATTAATCTTGCGACTACTAGCTGTACCCCTCCATTAGAGATAATGACTCCACTGTCTCCACCAGTTGTAGCATCACTTCAAAAAAGAAAGAGGGGCCCAGCCAGAAACACCCCAAATATCAATCCTAAGAGACCCAAGAAAGGTAAAATTACCCCAGTAAAATGTAACAGCCGATAATAGGGAAACATCACAACAACTACATACAGTTATACCACCCAAAGGACAGAATATGGAAGACCTAGTAGACAAAGTTAGAGAGCTATCAGCACCCATAATTCTGCGACTAGAGTATATCGAAAAAGCCACAAAGGAGATAGTACCCTTAAGACTCATGCCATCTTGTGAGGGTGGGACAAGGGTCACCATTCAAGACCAGAGGAATAACCCTCTAGAAAGTCACCTTAATGTAATGGCAAGTACTAGCACAAACTCTGGGGCAGTGGCATGGAATACCTAGGGTGGTAGTCTTGGATCCCGGCTCCCATCTCGGCATAATCTTGTTAATCTCCCCTTACAATCATCGGTGGTCCATGTCCCAGAGCAAAGGCAAGAGCCTAATCATCACCTAGAGATTGTGGGTCAAGTACAGGAGCCTTCAGCTAGAAGATTAGGATAATGTCCCAACCACCCCCTTAGTTTAGAGGAAGGTCGTAGGCTAGATCTTCCTCCTGCTGTATCCCCCTATGTAGTCATTTTAGCAAATACTCCAATCTTACGAATGATCAAGTATAATCCACAATACAACTAATTCATAAAACCCGTCATTGGCTTTGTAAAACCACGAATGGTCAGGTAGAGGGTCTCAGCAACATCCTAATGGCCCGCAGAGTCCCTTGGGTAGGAAGGCAAGAAAAAACTATTCCAGGGGATTGTGTGGTTGTGACTCTGAAATCTCCTACTATGGCAAAAGACTTATTAAAACTATTACCTAATAAAGGCATAGCTACAACACAAATATTTATATTACCCCTTGGATTATTTTATAAACCAGTGTCACACCGACAAGGATTCGATGGTGACAGGGCCCGGGATCCTCTTCTTTTTAACTCCACGTCTCAACCACTCCTACAGCACAGGGGAAATATTACCCCTGCATTACTAACAGCAAATCGCTTTTTACCACTGTCGGATTTGGATGCCTGTGACTGATGGTGTACTATTGTGGATCCCTCGAATGTTGCACAATGTGACCCTCGGGTAAGTGAGGGAGACGTTGTGCCCATTGTAAAGGATATGGATACCCTCAAAGCCATCTCTTGGAACATCGCATATCTGGCGCAGAAATTACTGAATCCTGATTGGAGAAAAGATATTGCTTCCTTTGATTTTGGGTGTCTACAAGAGACGTGGGTAGTGGATCCTGCTAACATAGATGGGTACAGGGCATATTATACTCCAGCTATTGCCTCGCTGGCAGGAAGGGTGAAGAATGGGATTGTGACACTTTTGAATAATATGTTGCGGTTTGAGGTTTTAACTTTTTTCAATGATTGCCAGTATTTCAATATCCTACTTCCTAAAGGGTCGGATGACAGTAATATTTTATTGATTAATTTTTATATTAACTTATTTGGGGTGAAATGTACAAAGTTGTCACAACTGTGGAGGAAACTATGAACAGGATAACTTGTTCTTGTAAAGGAGACCTGTCAATTCTGTGGGTGGGCGACTTTAATTTGCACCCATGTCCTCTGCTGTCAACCTCCATTCTTGGGTTGACGGATGACGATGGAGGTGGGATTGTTCATTTTGCTCACAACCAATCTGGCAATGCTCTCAACAAATTTATTGTTGTAAAAAATTTGGAGATTCTGAACCCTCGGTCAGAACTTACTGGCCTTTTGTGTGATACTTTCTGCTGTACCCAACATAGCACAGTAATAGATGTTTTTATAGCCTCAGCCACATTGCTAGGAACTTTCAAAAATATTTCTGTTGAATCCTTAGGTTTCAGTGATCATGTACCCTTAACTTGGATAATGAAATGGCGAGGTATCCATGGTACTAACCTCTTACACATAAAGCCAGTCATTTAAAAAAGAAGAATGGGATAACACTCAAATGGAAGGGCATTGATAACACTATCCTTATCCCCGAGGTTGTATCTAGCAGAATGAAGGAAATAGTTATCTATTTAGATCCAAACCAGGATCCTCAGCCCACAAAATAGGCCTTCAAAACTATCCTGTTGGGAGTGAAGAAGAAACTCTTGAAGAGTGATGGATCACATAAACCTACAGGACATAAATGGTTTGATCATAACTGCACGAAGGCACTTTCGCACTTACATTGATCCCTCAAGTGTGTTCCAAGAAATCCCGCCCTGGTGAAACAGGCCCGGCAGAGTTCTCTTATGGCTAGGAAGCACAGGGTACATTGGGGCATATGCAGGAGGGCTTTCTAGCATGGAATCACCTTCTTCTCTCCCTTCCATATGGCCCTTTCCTTTCTCCTCACGAGCTGGATAACATTTTTGTACCCGGGACCCATGCTCCCTATTGGCTATTTCTACTGATTTTGTCATTTGATTTTGTAAATTTTCTCTGGCGTGGTCGGCCATTGACATACATTTGTGTTTTCTTTCGTGAGTCTTCTGCTTTCTAGCTCTCTGCTCTATCTCTTTCCTCCAAAATCGAACAGATTCAAACATAGACGGGCACGTTTTTTTTTTCATTAATTGTTCCACTAGGTTGGTGAGAACTTGGGAATTAAAGGAGCCATAACGTGGCCACTGTAATTCCGCGTTACTTTGTTTCATATATTTTACCCAGAATGAGAAAAACATTATGGCAGTAGGGCCATGTTTAACATACATCGTATGGCCAGGGGTGCCTTCTGGAGGAAGAGGACAAGCCGCCTCCAGCTGGGAGTCCTGTGCACACATACAACATCATAATCTCTTGAACTTACTACTGACTGGCATTCTAGAAAACAGATAACAGACACCAGTGGGTTTTAAAACTCACCTCGCTTGCTTGGCTTTGGCAAAAGTCAATAACAGCTTGGCTTTTCCGAAAGTCAATAAGAACAGTATACAGAATTAGTGGGTGATCAATCCACCCTTACCTTACAGAGGTAGTTCTCTTCTGCAGACGTAGGACGGTGTCCTGCTCCAGAAATTATTTGCTAGGGGACTCCAGCGAGAACGCGGTCATGTGGCCCAGACCGGGTGGGGAGGAACAGCGGGCGAGTCGTTTGGCTTACCTGATTGCAAGAATCCCTTGGGTAGGGTACCTCTGTTGGAGTCTCTCCGTGCACCTCCTCACATCCACCGATCCTGACCTTCGTGCTCGTGGAGTCCCTATTCGGGTGCCATTTGAAGAACTGGATTAACCCACTTACTGGGTCTCGGCGGCGGGGGAACCGCCCAAGCCTTCCATACCCTTCATATTTAGTAAAAGGAGACACAGGAGCCTTCGTCTGCAGGAGGAACCCAGATTTATTCAAATAGCCCGGGCTATGGAACAGAGTCCCAGGCTCGTCAGAAACAAGACAGAGGAGGCTGCTGCTTTACTCCGCAGCAGACAAGCCTTTTATACATTTTCATCGCAGTCTTGTGGCTGTTAGTTCATTGTTCAATAAGGGCAGTGTTTGCAATTGATAACCAGATCCAGATGACGTCTGTAGATGGTGACCTGGTCAAGGCTTGGTACATAAATCATTGTTCACTCAGCTTGATCAAGGCTCAGTCTTTCAGGTCATTGTTTAATCACCTTGATCAAAGCCTGGTCTTTCAGGTCATTGTTTAATCACCCTGATCAAGGCCCAGCAGTCAGACCATTGTCCAGATAACCTGATCACGGTGTCAAGGATGTTTACCAGGCTGGGAGCAGGAGATGGAAAACAAATCATTTACACAGGGTGTGAGTGTCTCATGGCTTTCTGTTGAACTGCAAGAACAGGAAGGGTTGGGTGTGCGACAGTTCCTGGGCAGAAATGCAGGCTGCAAGATGGCTGTTGTCGTGTTAGTTAGATTTTCCTCAGGCATCAGCAGAAACGACCAGGTGGGTCGTGTGGAAGTGTTTGACACGAGATGGCAATGAAAAAGCAATGGAGTCTCGGTACAAATGATGCCGATCAGAAGAACACCTTTCCTCAGAAGAGAGTACAATGTAGGCGAAGTCTGTAGAGTTATGTGGTGATGTACGTTTTTAGTGATCTAGAGTACCATGGCTCGTAACATCATGGCTCTACTCAGTCAGCACAGAGCAGAACACCTGTTTTCATGTGCCTTCAGTGTATAACGTGAATTCATTTAACACAATATTGTTCAAGTTGCCTTATTTTAAACAGCACAGCTCAGAAACCGAAAGAGGCACACCTTGCACACTGTTGATGTGCTGTGATGTTTAAAAATGATGCTCAAACTCAGAGAAAAAGAAGGTAAATGACTTTACCTACCGCAGGCGCATAAAAGCAGGCTCTCAACTATCTTCTCAGGCACTAGATCCCATTATGGTCCGTCCCAGGACATATGTTATGTTGGGATATTAGGTTATTATGTGAAGCACACCATTTTCAATTCAGAGTTTAACTTGTGAAAGGGAGCAGTTTCATGAGAAAACTGGTGTATTCTGCATCAATCAGAATTTAGTTCCACATTTCATCTGGTGAGTTTCGACATGTGAAGCCTGCGGAAATTCAATGGAAAACTTGCAAGAGTGTGGTGTTTACAGCATTGGTTATACATCTGATCACTGTGCAAAGAGGAGTTTGGAATTGGAGTGATTGGAAAAGGGAATGTAATACAAGAGTACATGCAGAATCAGGGCCCAAATATAAACTGATATAAAGAAGTGTGCAGGAATATAATACATCACAACTCTTTCTTTATGAAAAATGTTCTTGTGGCTTTCTCAGACAATGCAATCTCAACTTTTTTAACACCTTGGCTGCTAGTAGTTTTCCCCTCCTGTGCTGCATATGCAGGATCCCCATTGTTCATGACCAGCTCAGCTCGTCATAAGCACTTGACCAGTGTACTGCATGACGAGCTGAGCTCGTCATGAGCAGCGAAGGGGTTAAATAATAAGAATGATATCCTCTAATCGAACACAGTCCTCAAAGAACCATACAGCAAACATTCCCATTGAACTTGCTTTCTTAAGGCCCATAGAAAATATCAGTGCTGCTCGGACTTTGCTGTTCCAGATCAAGCTTCTCGACCACAAATACTTCATCGTTTAAAAGCAGATATCTGCAAAACGATAAAAAATTGTATTACTCTACAACCGATAAACACATTACAGAAAGCTCTCTTTTGTTGGCGCTCAAATATATAACACTGGGAGCTCTAGAAATAACCTCCACATTTAGTCCTCTGGTAAAATAGGTGTTTTTAGGACACCGGGTTAGAAATGGGCATCTAGTTGGCAAAGGTATGCACCCTGTCCAAGAAGGAACCACCATCTAGGCAGGGTAAGCTAGATACACACTAAAAGATAACCTGTGCCCACGCTCTAGTAGCTTGGCACAGAGCAGTCAGGCTACACTAAAGAGGCAATAAGTAAAGTATTTGTGCAACATAAACAGGCTCATCAACACAATAAAAGCACACAGGTTTAGAAAAATAAAGAATAATTTTATAAATACATTAAAACCAAACCAACAAAATCCAAAAAATGTGAGTTGAGTTATGCACTTTTAAAGAATAAAAAGAGTTCTAGCACATACAAACAATAAGCACCTATGGGAATTACCTGGTCATGCTTGATCAGGGCAAAGTAAAAGTTTCAGGCCCTATCTGATGGAGTGCAGGCCAGTTACAGGACCTGTGAACAGAGCACTTTATCTTGGTTGCAACAGCGAGATGTGGGCGGTGTGTTGACCGATGGGTCAAGATTGATCTGTCAGTGATTAATGCATCAATTTTCTCAATGCAGTGGTGGTGATGTGTCAGTTCTGTAGACAAAGTGCCTTAACACAGAGGGGCTGATTCAGAAGCAGGGTTTCTCCATGTAGTCAAAAAATGCATTGATCTCTGTGGACTGCTGCAGCAGCGATCTGCGCCTCAGTAGAACAAATTCAGCATGAGCTGCAGTTCTTCTGATGCAATGCGCCGGGTTCTGCTCCTTCCCCCGGGATGATGCGTCTATTTCTGCTCATGCTGCCAGTGGATGTTTCAGTGCCTCTGAAGCAAGCATCTGCAACCACTTCCAGTAGGCCAGGCACAAGAGTATGGGTAGAGGCTTTGATTTCACTGATTCTCGATAACATGAGGGAAGCAAACAATCCCTTGGAAATATTTATAGATAAGGGTAGAGTCCTCCTCAGCAGGGTCAGAGAGCAGGAAGTATTAGGGCAGCACAAGAAAAAAGCAGGCATTAAGGTTTGCAGTCCAGCAGAGTGTGAGTCCTTGATGCAGCACAGCAGTTCTTCTGACAGAGTCCCTTTAGGTCCAGAAGTGTTGGATGTTTTGGGGCCAGAACCCCAGTACTTATACCCAGCTGTGCCTTTGAAGTGGGGGTGACTTCAAAGAAGAGTCATTGAAGTGCACAAAAGCCCTTTCTTCCCAAGCCTGTCTTCAGACTATCAGCAGGGAGTAATGAGCCCTCATAGGGCACTGACTATTCAGGTGTAAGTATCAACCCCACCCTCCATACCTGCCCAGGAAAAACCATCATAATGCACATGAGTACACAGACACACGTAACCTTCCTGTGTTTGTGGTTGTCTAGAGGGAGTGCACAAAGTGTATCTGTCACCCACCCAAGATGTGTATTGGAGACAGGGTGCAGGCACACAGATGTGTAAGAACAGAGAAATGTCCACTTTCTAAAAGTGGTAGTTCTAAAACAGTAATGTTAAATCCAACTTTTCCAGTAAAGAGGATTTATCATTACCATTCCAAAGATATAAAATGTTAGACAGCTACTCCTATCTAATAAGGAATTACAACTTAAAATTGTACTAAGGAGTTCCAAATGGTAACTAATGAGAGGAGTAGGCCTCACGGTAGTAAAAAAAAAAAAAATAGGTGTCTTTCTGTTTTTTCACTACCAGGACATGCAAAACTTGAACTTGCATGTCCTACCTTTTATTTGCACACCATCCTGAACTATGTGTTCCCCAGGGCCTAGCTGAATGGTATCTTTGTGTGATAAAAGGGGAGTTTAAGGCTTTGCAAAAGGTTTTAAATACCAAGTCACAGCCACTTTACATTTAACACTGGTTAATATTGGTAAGGTACTCAGAGTCCTAAAGACAACAAACACAAGGTCAGAAACAGAGAAGGAGGTATGCAAAGGTTTTGGGGTAACCCTTCAGAGAAGGCCATCTTCTAAAATACCGTATCATAAAAACCAAACATTACCAAAGGCACCACTTGCACTTTTTGTATGTTAAGGTGAGTCATAGTCATCCCACATAGTAAATGAAACCTCTATACATAATAGATGTGCATGGCCTTCAAGCTGTATGTGCACAATGTGCCATTACTACCCTGGTGGACTTGCAGTTTCCAACTGAGTATAAACTGTCATTGGCTGCCTAAATTAAATTTGGATGGAGCTGTTTGCCCCTAGTCTCATGTCAAATTAATTTCGTATGGACGCTCCATTTACTAAGCGGGACAAAAGTCCAGCGTTTATAATGTAATGGTTCCTTAGTGCAAGCTTAGCTTTCACTTGGCATTGTTATGATTATAATTAGTTTATTTTCACTAATGTTTTGATTTACTTAATTCCATTAGAGATGTTTGGCAAAAGACTAAATGTATGACTTTTGGTATTCACAAAAGGCACTTACAGTTTTTGGTATTCACAGAAATAACTTACGACTCCTATCTTTACGTCCTCACTCAGGCCGGAATTTTTGCACCTGGGGCAGAATCTCCACTTTAGGGGCCGGAATACCTGCATTTGGGCCGGATGATCATTTTCTTCAATGCTAAACATCTGTCTAAGTGCTTACCATCCCCTCACCTGCGTCAGAGGAAATCAATTAAAACCAACAGCAAGACCAGCACAACAAACCACATAAAAAGCAGCACACATTCAGTGAATAGGTTTGGCCACAGAGAGTTCTTGTTTTCTTCTCTGTGCATCACTACTGGAAAATCTACCAGCTGAGGAGGAAGACACATTTTACAGATAAAGAGGCCACAAATGGCTACATAGTCTCCCCCTTACTGCACCAGTGGCACACAGAAGTTAGCTCTATGGCAGTGTTTAGCCACTGCCATCACAGCATTGGGGGAGGATGTGTGAACAGTCCTTGACATCAAGAAGAAGTGGCAGGATGAAAAGAGTTGGATGAAAGAGAATTTCGTCAGGATTGGCTTGGCCAGAATTCTCCCTGGCCCATAATCTGGAACCTGCCTCCATTGCACCACACTTGAGGAGGATGTCCTCGGTACAATCCACCCCACATGCTCCATGGCCTTCCTGTGAGTGATGTCTGCAATGTGGAACCAGGTAAATCTGATGACAAGAACAAGTATATAAAATGACTGTCAGTGTTGCACCCCCACTGTAATTAAGTACGTTGTCCAAAGTGTCTACAAATATATAGTCAGTCAGAGGCTCATGTGTTTCCCTCTGTATGTTGCACCACAAGTCCCATATTCCTTTGGATTATCAATGGCAAAACCCATTCCCACTATTGAAAATATGGGCCTAGTACTGCTGCCATATATACCTAATACTGTTAAGTGTTAGCTCATGACCACTCACATGAATACCAGGCCATCTGCAGGAGAGATGAATTGTTCCCTGACCTCCCAGAACACCTCTCAAAGTTGCTGAGGGAAACAGGATACCTTGGCAGGTGTCCTGAGAGGGAAGGGGAAGTGGATGAGAAGAGTCAAAAAGACACAGCTGCGTTCTATCACCTAGACATGCCGGGTTTCTTATTCTAGATAGCAGTTGTCTGAATATAAATGCCAAATAAGGTATGTGTTAATACAGGGGACATGGAGATTGTACATGCACAACTATCTTGTTGAGTTCTTAAGTTAATCACAACTTGTTTTAGTCACTTTGCGCTAACTTCTGTTCGCCCTACTGAAGGTGATTGTTTCAGGTACAGTGAGGCATATCTCACTATGAACAGTTACATACAATGGGGAGATTACGTCTCTCACCACTTCATACATTACAGAACAGTTATCAAGGGTTAAGGTTCCTTAGGGAACACAAGAGACAAGAAAATATACATTCATATATGATCAATTCTGTTTCACCCTGCATTATACACCTGTGTATTGCATATCTAGTTATCTTCTTACCTAACATAAATACTGTGTACTGATAGGGTTAATTTTCCAAAGTCCAAATGCCAGAATAGTCTTTGCATTTCAATGTCATTAACTAACGTGCCCAACGTAATTATTTATTAGGAAATACCTCACTCTGTGCACGCATGTGTAGTTTCTTAAATATTAGGCCATTAAAATATGCAGATTTTCACATAGCAATGCAGCATTTTCTTTCATTAATGACCTCACTGTTTGAGGTTGCGTAGCTCGCGATGTGAAGAAAAGATCGTTAGAGCCGGCTCGCAGGAATCCGCTATTCACCCGATGGCAACAGGTGCTGTCCGTTGCAGAAAAAAGAAGACCCAGAACACTCCTCGCGGGAACACTAAGCCAAGCATTGATTAACAGAGGCGCAGGCTTTTTTATGGTCCAGGTGTGGCCCTTTAAGAAAATGTGCTACAGGTATATGCAAAGCATGTGCCATAGCCATGTGGGAAATATTTACATAAAAATGCCCACAGCTTGTTGCAAGAAAGGGTGATTACCACAATTCCTTAAGTTTAACAGGTATGTTTAAGACAAGAAAAATAAATAGAAGCATAAAATAAGGCTATTCTCATTTTTAAGGGGATAGAACAAAAAGTGAGCATCACATATATGTATTTTTGAGTTCAAAGAAGAATTTTATTGGGTAAAGGTAGAAAAAACAAGGTGTCAATACATAGTACAAAATAGCATAAACCTACCCTGGTAATATTGCCACATGATTAATATAGACAGATCACGCAGCCCAGGGATTGGCTTTATGATGTGTCTGAAAGAGTATCCCTGACATTAAGTAGCATTAGACAAAGTGCCCCTTCCACTTATCCAGGCACGGCCAGATCAGTCAAGAATGTCAGGGAGGTGGTGCGTTGGAGAGAAAAATCTACAGACAAAATAACTCACCTTGTGCTTGCTGCATCACCAAGCACATGGTGAGAGAATCCATATTCTAAGAAATTTCTTCCCCGCCATTACACCCCCAATGCCCCACTGCTGCTATCTGCACCAGCAGCGGCAGTACTTCACAACTCTCTTAGCATGTGGAAGATATGAGGAAATGTCAGAAAAGTTACACATGTACATTTTTGATTTGTTTACTTATCTCTCGTCTCACCTATTGACACATTCAGCCAGAGTACAGACAACCACAGTAGCAGAAATCCCTACATCATCTGGGGGGAAACGACATCATCCAGATCAAGGCATACCACCCTCAAGTCAAACTGGTCAGGAGATGGTCAAAAAGCATACATTGTCAGCAGACAACAGAGGGACATATAGGGCCCAAATCTCAAAGGTAACCAGAGATGAAAACCTAACTTCAAAACGATTGGAATTCTTAAAGGACATTTACTGTTAGCAAATTACACTAGTGAATAGCGAAATATAAAAAATAAGATATCTAGGCTCATCATAGCTTTGTGATTTGGGACCTTACATGTATTCCATCAACAGTTCTCGAACTGTGAACTCAATCCTGGAATTGAGTGCCACAACAAGTCAAAAAGGAGTGTCCACTAGATTGTAATTGTTTTTGGAGACAAAATCTAGAAATCCAATGTTAACAAATATAACAAAGATGAACAAGAAGTGCGATTCAATTGTCAGGAGAATTGAGAATGCGTCCAGTGTCCAAATTATAGTGTTTTTTCAATACATGAAATTGTTCAGTCAACCCAGCTGGTCATATTTGTTAACTTCGGATGGTATGTTTTTTTACCATGAACAAAGCACAATAATGGACCTTACTTTAGGAACTGTTTTGGTATCAATCTGATAGACGTTGCTTCAAGGCAGTGGTGACATTTTAAGTTGAATATGGGATCACTCATGATATTTAGTGCTACACACTTCTGCATCGGTAGTGCCCACACTGAGTGTGCAACCGCTTCCCTGCTTCTTTCATGGGCCCTGTATCTCAGGTCCTGGAGGACCACAACACCCGGCAGCACTAGCGCGCGGTCACGCTATTTGTAAATGTAGTATACTTGTAAAGCGCACAGCTGCCCCAGCAACGGTGCGTCCCGGCACTGCATAAGGCTGTGGAACCCTTCCTGGCTCTCCCTGTGAGATGCCCCTCCTGGGCACCCCCAAGGTGAAGCCAGGCATCCAAGTGTTGTTGGGGCCGTTGTGAAGATTAAGCAAGCTATTGCCCAGACTTGCAGTGTGGGAACCATGATTAGAGTAGGCGCCGAGGCGAGAATTATCAAGTCCGCGGACATTGAGCCCAAGACCCTGCCACGTCGGGACTTGAACCCTGGTCCCGGGCCTGATCTCTGCTTCAGAGTCTGCCGCTCTAACCAGTGAGCCACACTTCTCCGCCATCATTTAGAGGAGAGCCGGGAGGCGGCGTGGGTGCAACCACTTCCCTGCTTCTTTGTTGGGCCCTGTATCTCCGGTCCTGCAGGACCACAACACCCGGCAGCACTAGCGCGCAGTCGCACTATTTAGAGGAGAGCCAGCACGCGATGCAGGCCCATCCATGTCCGTCGGAGACAGGAGGAGGCTGGGCCAAGCCCACCCTCTAAAGATTTGCTGAATTAATGGCCGAAAACCTAAGGAAGAAGACTGCTGAAGGCAGGGGGAAGGCTTTGCACACAGCAACAGAAGAGGTGCATTTGACTTGTTTGGATACATTTTTAGCTAAAGCCTCTAATGCAAAAGCTTTGGAGATCGACAGGGCTGAGAGGAGATTGTCACTATGGGGAGATATTCCCACAAATAAGGATACGCCACCAAGTTTATTCTAACTCCCCCATTAATCTTGCGACGACTGGCTGTACCCCTCCTTTAGAGATAATGACTCCACTGTCTCCACCAGTTGTAGCATCACTTCAAAAAAGAAAGAGGGGCCCAGCCAGAAACACCCCAAATATCAATCCTAAGAGACCCAAGAAAGGTAAAATTACCCCAGTAAAATGTAACAGCCGATAAAAGGGAAACATCACAACAACTACATACAGTTATACCACCCAAAGGACAGAATATGGAAGACCTAGTAGACAAAGTTAGAGAGCTATCAGCACCCATAATTCTGCGACTATAGTATATCGAAAAAGCCACAAAGGAGATAGTACCCTTAAGACTCATGCCATCTTGTGAGGGTGGGACAAGGGTCACCATTCAAGACCAGAGGAATAACCCTCTAGAAAGTCACCTTAATGTAATGGCAAGTACTAGCACAAACTCTGGGGCAATGGCATGGAATACCCATGGTGGTTGTCTTGGATCCCGGCTCCCATCTAGGCATAATCTTGTTAATCTCCCCTTACAATCATCGGTAGTCCATGTCCCAAGGCAAAGGCAAGACCCTAATCATCACTTAGAGATGGTGGGTCAAGTACAGGAGCCTTCAGCTAGAAGATTAGGGTAATGTCGCAACCACCCCCCTAGTTTAGAGGAAGGTCGTAGGCTAGATCTTCCTCCTGCTGTATCCCCCTATGTAGTCATTTTAGCAAATACTCCAATCTTACGAATGATCAAGTAGAATCCACAATTCAACTAATTCATAAAACCCGTCATTGGCTTTGCAAAACCACAAATGGTCAGGTAGAGGGTCTCAGCAACATCCTAATGGCCCGCAGAGTCCCTTGGGTAGGAAGACAACGAAAAACTATTCCAGGGGATTGTGTGGTTGTGACTCTGAAATCTCCTACTATGGCAAAAGACTTATTAAAACTATTACCTGATAAAGGCACAGCTACAACACAAATATTTATATTACCCCTTGGATTATTTTATAAACCAGTGTCGCACCGACAAGGATTCGATGGTGACAGGGCCCGGGATCCTCTTCTTTTTAACTCCACGTCTCAACCACTCCTACAGCACAGGGGAAATATTACCCCTGCATTACTAACAGCAAATCGCTTTTTACCACTGTTGGATTTGGATGCCTGTGACTGATGGTGTACTATTGTGGATCCCTCGAATGTTGCACAATGTGACCCTCGGGTGAGTGAGGGAGACGTTGTGCCCATTGTAAAGGATATGGATACCCTCAAAGCCATCTCTTGGAACATCGCAGGTCTGGCGCAGAAATTACTGAATCCTGATTGGAGAAAATATATTGCTTCCTTTGATTTTGGGTGTCTACAAGAGACGTGGGTAGTGGATCCTGTTAACATAGATGGCTACAGGGCATATTATACTCCAGCTATTGCCTCGCTGGAAGGAAGGGTGAAGAATGGGATTGTGACACTTTTGAATAATATGTTGCGGTTTGAGGTTTTAACTTTTTTCAATGATTGCCAGTATTTCAATATCCTACTTCTTAAAGGGTCGGATGACAGTAATATTTTATTGATTAATTTTTATATTAACTTATTTGGGGTGAAATGTACAAAGTTGTCACAACTGTGGAGGAAACTATGAACAGGATAACTGGTTCTTGTAAAGGAGACCTGTCAATTCTGTGGGTGGGCGACTTTAATTTGCACCCATGTCCTCTGCTGTCAACCTCCATTCTTGGTTTGACGGATGACGATGGAGGTGGGATTGTTCATTTTGCTCACAACCAATATGGCAATGCTCATAACAAATTTATTGTTGTAAAAAAATTTGAGATTCTGAACCCTCGGTCAGAACTTACTGGCCTTTTGTGTGATACTTTCTGCTGTACCCAACATAGCACAGTAATAGATGTTTTTATAGCCTCAGCCACATTGGTAGGAACTTTCAGCAATATTTCTGTTGAATCCTTAGGTTTCAGTGATCATGTACCCTTAACTTGGATAATGAAATGGCAAGGTATCCATGGTACTAACCTCTTACACATAAAGCTAGTCATTTAAAAAAAAGAATGGGATAACACTCAAATGGAAGGGCATTGATAACACTATCCTTATCCCTGAGGTTGTATCTAGTAGAATGAAGGAAATAGTTATCTATTTAGATCCAAACCAGGATCCTCAGCCCACAAAATAGGCCTTCAAAACTATCCTGTTGGGAGTGAAGAAGAAACTCTTGAAGAGTGATGGATCACATAAACCTACAGGACATAAATGGTTTGATCATAACTGCACGAAGGCACTTTCGCACTTACATTGATCCCTCAAGTGTGTTCCAAGAAATCCCACCCTGGTGAAACAGGCCCGGCAGTGTTATCTTATGGCTAGGAAGCACAGGGTAGAGATACTGAAAGAAGAGGCCTGGGATACATTTCTGAAAGCTGCAGTTACAAATAATACAAGGGACTTTTGGTCAATGGTTAATGCGCAATTTTTAAAATATAGCTCGGATCCTAATCTGGACACACATATGGATGAGGATTCATGGGTAGAGCATTTTTAGCAAAACGTTTAACGGTTTGAGACTGGACCCAGAACCTCGACCAATCTAACAATATCCTCCTTATTTGTAATAATATGGAGATAGGGGCAGCCCTAGCACAATGTTCTAGTAATAAGGCTCTGGGTACAGATGGCACACCAATAGATTTTCTTAGTGATTGCCCAGACCTTTGGAGCCCTTTACTTACTAATACATGTAATGCCAAAGCTAAAGAGGGACCCCCAGACTCTTGGCATAAAGCAGTTTTAATTCGAATTCAGGTCGAAGTGTTACCATCCTATCTGGAGTTTGTTACAAACCCTCGACACAGATTTGTTCTGTTACGATTCCGCCTAAATTATATCCCGTGTATGCTGGGCTACACGGGTGGTATCTATTCTACTAATGATCTTCTATGCTGCCCTTGCAATGATCTCTCGTTACAAACTGATTTGCACATCTTCTTTTTTTGTAAATTTTATTGTAATCACAGTGAAAGGTTTTTAATTCCTCTCTTCCGTAAATTAGATTTTAGACAATGTCGTCCTGCGTTACATTTTTTACGAATGTTAACTGATCCTTTAATCTGTTTTAGCTTCGCCTCATTTTTATGTGCGTCTTTGAGAACTAGGAAAATGGCCAATTACTGAAATGGATTGTTTGGATTGTTAGAAATGTTTATCTGTGATGTATTTCTGTAACTTTTATGATTAATATCCTATTAATAGAATAAAAACATTTTGATTTGATTTGATTTGAATGTGCTTATCCTGTGGTCCTGAAATCGAGTGTATCACACGTGTCAGCTGAAATGTAAAGTTGCAAACACACTTATCATTGTAGTTCCAATTATGTCATCCCAGAATCCAGTACTCCCAGTGACTTCTGCTACAAGGTTGGCTGTGACATCTGGTATGGGACCATACACTGGGCAGGTGCAGGACCATGGTAAGAAAGCACAAGAATAATGTACCTGAATGCTCATGCTCTTAAAATGTGACTTTAATCTCCGCTGTATGTTATATGTGTTCTCCATCACTGTTGTCCTACATCACAATATGCCTACATATGGCATTTAACTACATACCAGATCACACCATGGTGGCTAGTGAAAGATGATATAAAATGTTTGCCAAGTGACAGCGGAATGAACATAAAATAGTATATAGTATTATATGAACTGTACTAGACAGAACTGGATTGTAATTCAATGATATGAAAACTATCAATGGACAAATTCTATTGAAATGGGTGTGGATGAGGGTCGCACTGATGCCAGTTGTATACTTTTGTGAAGGATGTATGGGCTGCTAAGGTGAATCTTGAGGAAGTGACATTTTGAAATCTCTTGGCTGAAAAGCACAACGGAAATCCAGTGTCAAAGCTTCTCAATTTACCCACTATGTGAGATCCTAGTCAAATGTTGCATTCTGCTTGCCTCCTCTTCTACATTATTCACCTATATAAGTGAGTGTATAACAGATGAGATTAGGATGGCTCCTGTACGAAACATCATCCGTTGTAAGCTAAGTACTACCATGAAGTTGAAAATGGATTATGGGAACAGAGGACACTCAAAGGATGGACATAACAATGTTGTGATCTCTCAGCCCAAAATGAGCTTCGTGACTTCATGTGTAGGGAAACACAAATGAGCCACAAAATGTAAATGACATCTTACATATGAACTCTGCAATGCAATGTTTGATCTGATGTGCAAATGTGAAACTGGTCAGCCTGGTGATTCTACTTTCGAATTGCCAACAGGTAACACCATACTAACGAGGCATCATGGTCTTAACGGTGAAGGTGTAATCAATGTAATGCGGAGGCATCCTGATTACATTCCTTTAAATATCAGTAACCTTCTCATACACGTTTGTCTGTTGATGTGTCATCTCATTGATGTCAGTGCTGTGTGGAGGTAACAGCTGACAACTGCTGCATGTGAGCAAGGGCCCACATGTAAAGTCCATTAGGTAAACATGCTACACATTCACCAGGAATATCATATCAATGGTCATTAAGAATGACACATACATGTTAGCTCATAGCTACCATCTGGTGTACTGAAATATGGATATGTATGTCTCATCACAGCTGCTGACAGGATGACACCAGTGCAGCATATAACACCAGCCCGAGGAATGCAAGAAATCCTGGCTGCAGCAATGAAACCATATCGTACCTGTACATCAGCTACGTGTGGTGTGAAGTGTTTTCACATCATAGATTCCAAAACCATAATATCCAAATCCCCGTCTGCATAAAATCTTCAATCAGTGTTTACAAAGTTACATACATACCATTTCATGTTTATAAGTGTCACATGTGCATGTTTGTAAATTATTAATGCAGATCATTAAGTATGGTGTCAGTTCCTTCTCCAGCTGCTGGATCGGGCCACTTTATCATCTACACCTATGCAGAGCCAGGTTTAGCAGCTGACATCAGGGGAATCGCAAAGGTACACAAAGCTATGACTGGACCTGGTGAGTTTGTTTGTGCATTGTACATCTCCTTTCAGCACCTCAGTGCTATGGTGTGACCTGTCACATATAGGGGTACGCAAACCAGATCACATGTGCTTCATATGTCGATGCAAAGTACAGTAGAACCAACCCTTGTGTTGCACCATGCCTAAAACTAGGTCAATTACTTATCCTGTTGCAACCTCTATTTTCCAGGTGATGATGATGATGAGGAGGATGGATCTTCCCACCAGTGTTGGGCGACAGGCATTCAAAGGGACAAATCCACTGCTCCTGTAGGCAATAATGTTGGCTGCAAGTACTGCACAAGAGGAGGAGGATGAAGTACCTGAGGGGGCTGAAGAATTTGAGGATGATGAACACTATCTGTCCATGTTCTCAGAGGATGACAATTCAGATTCCATGGCAGGAACATTTCCCAAATCTGCTATTTTTTGGCAAGGTCTCACACCCTCTGCCCAGCGGAGTGCCGCAGCTGCAACAAAGAAAGATTGCCTGTCCTCAGCATAGAGCTAACGAACCACAGCTCACACACACTCCAAAACATACCTCACTCCCTCAAAGTCCTCAAATCCAGTACAGATGTGGTGGTTCCCCTACAAAGTCCTCCATATACAGTGCATCCCAGGAATTCTCTCCACAATCTGAGGGAGGTACCAACCCTGTTGTGATGTAGGTGTCCCCTGTTCACAGACTTTCACATGCCACACTCCTCCCTGCTTTTGTACCTGGTGGTCTTACCACTGCAGAGAGGGCCTGTACCTGGCTATGTTGGCCAGTGGGAGCTGGACTTCTTCTCTTCCAACAGCAGGCAGATGTGAAGCAAGACATTCATGCCATAGGGGCTACCCTGTCAGACATGGCCCAGGCCCTGCAGGAAATGCGCTAAATCCCTCAGGTGGTGGACAGACTGAACCATGCTTTGGACAGGATGGATAGATCTTGACAAGAATATCAGAGACATGATATCCCTCAAAAGGGAAGAGAGTGTATGGCACAATACCTTGGCCATCAAGATGATGTAGGGCATGCTGAAAGTGATCCATAGTCTCACTTCACAGTCAATGCTGAGAGGGGAGCCATCACATCTGCCTGCAACACATCATACCCCTGCACCACAAACTGCACAGGACCACAGCAAGTGTACAAACCGACCACCGCCCCTATCCAGGCACTCCCCCACCTGCACATCTACCACCATCCCATGAACAGGCACTCCCCAACTGCACATCCACCACCACAGCCTGAGCAGGCACTACCACAACCTGCACATCCACCCCTATACACGCACATACACTAACTGCACATGAACTTCACCCTATACAGGCAAAGCACCACACCAACCTGCTCCATAGCAACAACCTAGACATAATCCCTCATAGCGATCCTCACCTCCAAAATTGCGAAGTCGCTGCACAATCCCCATTGATCACATCCCAAACATTTTGATCAGTGTGAATATGTGTAAATAAAAAGAAAATCCCATCACAAGCAAGACTATGTTGCGTATTATGTCCTGGTAGGATAATGATTACCAATTGTGATGGCCTAGAGATGTGAGTATGTATGGGTGTGCGTGACCCATGTACAAGTGTAACCCTATCATTGCAGAGCAGATAACTCCCAAAATGTATGTCCATATTTTGTACTAGACATTCACAATGAAGTCAAACAAAATTGAGAAAGTATGATTCAAAATAACATTTTATGGAAAAAAATGTGGGATTAGAAATACAATAGTCTGTTTGGAAGGGACAAAGGAAAACAAATGATGTTCTTAATACAGAAGGAGAAGGGAACTTGGAGTAGGGTGGGTCAACATGAATATAACACATCAGGGAGCATCTAGGGAACCAGTCTATATACAAGGGGTAAAGTAATTAATTGTCCAAATAAAAAATTCTGTCCTTCTGGTAAGCCTCAATTTCGACAATGCCCAGTCTTCTGAATCTGAGGTGGGCTCCTGGCTGGTGCAGGACTAGGCATCAACGGGTTGGGACAAACAAGGAATATGGGGGGAAACAGTCTGGTGCAATGGACAGGGGGAGGTATTGACAGTGGTGTGGGAGGGAGGTTGGGAATGGATAGACAACATGGTTGCAGTCAGGGAATTGACACTGGCAGTGAGGGTGGCCATAGCTCGAGCATTTTCCTGTCGCATCATGCGCAGCTCTCTACACATCTGCAGCATGAGGCGAGAGGCCAAGTCAAGCTGACCCTCACATGCCCACATCAAGTCCTGTGGTACTGCCACAGGAATAACAATACATGGAGAGGTTTTGGTGGAACATTAGGGGGTAGTACCTCAGGTTTGGAGCCGATGTTGGTGTCTACCAGGCATCCACAATGAGGGGCATCCACAATTGCGGGGGGAAGCAGCCCGAGGCCCCGATGGAATAGGGGCCTCTAGAGTTAGGGAGGGGATGATGGCAGGAGCAGGTTGTGTTGTGGGCTGCCTCATCAAAAGTAAGTAGTGAATGTCCTGGGGGAGAGTAGATCTCCTTTCCCAGGTCAGAGTTGTCCAATTCTCCCCCTTCAATGTCTTCAGCCTCCACCCTGTCAATAGCACCAGAGGTGTTGTCCTGCTCAGTCCAGGTGGGCACAATCCCCGTGTTTCCTGATGTAAAAGCTCCTGCCTCATCCTCTTCTCTCTCTCTTGTGGAAAGAGGTCATGGCCGCTGGTGTATCAAAGGTGTCCTGCTCCAAACAGTGTCCTGCTGTTGGTCATTTTGCCCAGCTGAACCCACTGTAATATAAAACAAATCATGATGTAGTGGTTGTACATGTCATAACAAGACACATACCTATTTGAGCCAAGGGCAGACTATGTCCTCCTCTGATCACACTATACAGTTGTCAGTGATTAGGAGCTCAAATTACGTGTACGCACACAGTCATCTCCTGATTTGAGTCAGACATAGACATCTCGTTTGAATTTTGGTGGCTTACACATCTGTGCTGAGCAACCCTCAACTTTGGCACTCTTGTGATCTGCGTGTCCTGTCACTTCTCCATAGGTAGCTTCCAAACCCAGTCTACTAAACGTGATCAGAGAGTGTCCAGATTGTATTGGAATGGGCCTGTAATATGGAGTCTCTGCACTTTTATTTCTGGACAAATGTTATATGCTTTATAGCATTGTATGAGACTACACAAAGGCCGATTGGGGGTCACACATCCATATAGGGTCTGGGCTATTAGATTTGCTAAGTTGTGAGTCTGATCTTTTGAGATTCCCTCACAAAAGGTGACAATCCACTGTCACATATTGGCTTTGAAGACTGATCAGGTAGTGCTGTACACTGGTGAACAGTAGTGGCTAGTTGTTACAGATACCTGGACTTGAAAATTGGCATACAAGCCAATGAGAGTAAGACGTATGTTTGTGGACGCATTTGTCAAAAAAGGAAACATTTAAGAGTGAGGTAAGGATTTTAAAGTCTGTCTTGACTCCATGGGACATGATGACATGTCTTAATCAGAACCGAAACACACTGAATGCAATGCAAGTTACAGCATCCAATACGCATTGTCCTCTCATACACTCACTGGACAATGTCTGTACCATTCCTCTTCCAATGCACACATCAGTTATGATACCCTTGGTTCACTGTTAGTGGTGCTGGCAGTGTACACTTCTGTACACATGCATGTCTGTGACTCAACTCCCCAGTTGTCATAATAAAACTACCACTCCCAGAATGCACTCTGCCCTGTACAGTCAATGTGCTACAGTGAGCCTTTTGCTTCATGATGACTGCTTCATAGACACAGAATAGGTAAATGTAGGTATGGGGCACATGATGTTACAGCTCTGTCTTCACTCACATGATACATTCAGGCACATATTGGTAATAATACACTTACCAGGTCTCTGCTGCTCATGCTCCTCCAGCTGAGCATGGAGGGTCGGTCAATCTGAACACAGGACCCTCCTGTATAGTGGTGAGAGGCAGGGACGATGCACAGGGTGCTAGGAAGAATGGCCATATGGCTCCTAGACCTTGTGCCGGTCCCAGCGTTTAGGTCCTCCGAGTGCTTGTGGCATGCCCTTTGCCTTCCTGGTGTATTCACCCACTGCACTGCAGCGCTCCCCAACGTTGACCCATAGTGTGGCCCATGTTGCATTACTCAGCTGGTCCTCTGGCTCCCCATATAGCTGAGGATATTGGTTAAGCACCCCTCAGCTAAAATGTCTAATTCCCTTTCAGTGAAAGGGGGTGCTTTCTCCTCATAACCCTCAGCCATTTTGGTGGTAATTAGGTCAAACTGAGCAGCAGGATGGCAGAGGACCTAATCTGTGAGAGAGGGTGACTTAGAATGAACACAAAATGGCTATCAACAACTTCATGTGATGCTTTTCCTGACTACCACTTCCTGTATGTCATTTAGTGTATGAAAGAATGGGGTTAGTTCGTTTTCAGAGCTTCCGACCCGAATACAAACTTTCCGGTTGTGGAGCATAGGGACCACATATGAGGCATACGCTCCGCAGACAAAGAGCATGCATTTGTGCCGGAAGTAGCGAACATGGACCGGAACCCATTCTTTCATACAGGAAATGACATACAGGAAGTGGTAGACAGGAAGTACATGACAGGAAGTTGTTGACAGCCACTTTGTGTTCATTATGATTCATCCACCATGACAGATCAAATCATCTGCCATACTGTTGTTCTTTTGCAGAGAAACCTGGAATGACAGTGTAAGAAAAAATCATAGACATGATACAAAAGGTATAACAGACCATTAAATGAGACTTGGGCTGGGACAAGGGGGCAGGGGGGCTGGAACAACTTCACACCCCAGGATATTTTTCTCTTTTGCTTTATGGTACATGTAGTCCATATTTAGTGCTCAACACCAGAGTTGTCTGTTGTGTTTGGAGGAAGCAGTGCTGTATATCCCAGACACATTGTTCCAGATTCACCCAGAACATCATCACTGACGTTGGTTGCTCATCATTTGTGGGGGAGTCAAATCTG
The DNA here is from genome assembly GCF_964263255.1 of Lissotriton vulgaris. NCBI lineage: Eukaryota > Metazoa > Chordata > Amphibia > Caudata > Salamandridae > Lissotriton > Lissotriton vulgaris. The sequence continues at coordinate 283,260,679 of NC_141691.1, forward strand.
TTGGAAGCAAAAAACTCTAACAATTTGTGATTCAGACACCGATTCTCAATTTGGTCCAGGAAGATCTCTCATAACATATACATCTTATCCTCTGAATCTATAGATTCCTAAGTGACATCCACTACACTGATTGCTGACATCGGCGCGTGACCTGATGATAAGTTAGTCTTTTGACTCCTGTCAACAGCAGTGGTTTACACACAGTTAGTGTGGCTTGCAAAGTAGTCTCAGGATGGAATTTCTGGACAGAGTCGTAATTATCCAAATTTTCATCATTTACAACAGACTGCAAACCACATTATGTCCATAACATAACAGGTTGCTCATGTGAAAAAAGTGCAAACCAGCTGATCACGGACTTGCATACACTGTTATGTGCAATGGCCCGGTTGCCCGAATTGAGAGCTAGCCGAGGTACAAGAAGTATGTATAAGCCATGACTTAAAGCTATGTAGTGCAAAACACAACAGGCTAATATGACCTTGCACACAACTTCAGGCAAGTACATCAGCACCCCCCCCCCCGTACAGGCAAGACATCTGATTTGTGACTTCAACAGACCAAAAGTGCTCCCTATGACAGCTCAAGTTTGTTTGTGTGCTCTATTGTACTTTTGCAGAGGTACAGTGGTTGGATATCTGCAAAGTGTGAGGAGTTAAGGGGAGAGTGCATTCCCAGCATTGCCTGAGGAGGGATGATAGGGCAATAGGGTACATTTCCCTCCTATATTTAAACAGAACATGATCTATACTTTGGTACATGCACAGTCTGCTGATGATTCTTATTGTACAATGGTTGTTAATGTAAGGTGGCATTCATACATTTCCTTTACACATATCCCTCATTTTAGTGCATGGTACTTACCCAGTAGCCACTTGTTGCCAAATTCTCCCACAGCCATCCAGCGGGCAAGAGGTGCATGTGGAATACAAAGCTGTCATGGGTACTGTCTAAAAACACTGCATGCAAATCAATAAATCTCCCACTGGTATCACAGACACACTGCACATTGATGGAAAGCCGTCAGTGTCTGTTGCAGAATATGTGTACAATGCGGCGGGGTGGCTGAAAGGTCACATGGGTTCAATCAATTGCACCCAGCATGTGTGAAGCAGGGAATGAGAAAGAAATCCCTAGCTGCCCTTTGTCTCCCGCCCAGTGTATGGGCATTCGTATGTGGAGGTGGGCTCTTGAATTGATGCAGCTCAGTACCTGATGCAAGCACTGTAACAAGCTTGCCTGAGAGATGCCTACAAAGTCACTGGAGACCTTTTGGAATGATCCAGTTGCAAATAAATGGAGAGCAGAAAGTATCTTGACATATGCTGCAATGGTATGTTAGCAGCAGGTCACAGAGTCAACTTCCCGCTCCCACTCATAAACCATCTCAAAGATGACTTCTGAAAGAAACAGCATTGGGCTTGGACATCTTGAATGGACATCCCAAATACGTTTATCCTTTGTCTGAATATCCTCTCTACTCTCCTACTCCTCAGGTCTTTTTGCTGCATGGCAAGGGGCAGAGCAACAAAAATTCAGCGACATGTTGGAAGTGTTGGGTATGTGACTGCTCTTTTTTCATATGTGCTGCAGGGCTGGGATTGGCTGTTGGGCTGCAGTGTTTCAGCTGGAGCATGGTGGGGATCGTAGGCACTTGGACAGGTGTTTAGCATTGAGGAAAATTATCATCCAGCACAAGTGCGGGTATTCAGCCAGGAAGCATGTATTCCGCCCTAGATGAGGAAATTCCGCGCTGGTGCAGAAATTCTAGCCCGAGTGCAGACGTAAAGATAGGAGTCATAAGTGATTTCTGTTGATACCAAAAATCCTAAGTGCATTCTGGGAATACCAAAACTCATAAATTTAGACTTTTGTCTCCGATTACTTTTGTGATTCAGGCCCTTTTATGTTTACCTGTTGGAATGAGTAAGTAAGTGGCTGATGGAATACAATATACCTTGTCAGTCCAGGTGCTTTTCAGTTTATTATAATTGGTCCTTGTTGTCTGATTTAGGCTTCAAGGTGTATGGTACACTATACAAGAATTCTATTTCAGATTAATTCACATTAATAAATGTGTAGAGCGCATGGCTGTCCCATCAATGGGGTGTACCAGTGCTAAAGTGAGCACTGAGAGAGGATCAAGAGCAGGGAAGACTGTTAGATTTGGGTGAATAGTCAAGTCTTCACCAACCTTCTGAAGGTAAGATGATCAGGGGCGATACGGATATGGGAAGGGAGGGAGTTCCAGAGGACGGGGGCTAACCACTGAAATGAGTGCCCGCCTGCTCTGGCTCTGTGTGTCCGAGGAACTCAGGCCAGGCGAAGGTCTGCCGAATGCAACAGGCATGTGGGAACATAGTAAGAACATAGATCACTCAAGATTTTGGGGCCGGAACCCCCACAGAATTCTATGAATGATGCACAGTGTTTTAAAACGCACTCTCTGTTGGAGGGGGAGCCAGTGCAGCCAACAGAGGCGGCTAGAAGTGTGGCAATATTTAGGGAGTGCAAAAATTGCACACACAGCTTCATTCTGAGCATGCTGCAGTATTTTAACAGTGGCTTTGTTGGCACCCAGAAGAAGCGCATTACAATAGTCAAGTCTGGCAAGGACAGAAGCTTGAACGATCAGTTGCTGGTTCTTAGCATCAAACAGACCCAGTATAGGTTTGAGGCCTCACAGTAGTCCGAAGCATTTCCCTGCCACAGATTTGGCATGGTTCTCAAAAGTCAGATCACTGCAGTATGCTGAGTTTTTATACCACCAGTTTAGAGGTGTGAGGAGCTCCGAGCACAGGTGGCCACCAATCATTGCTCCAGAGATGGTGATCTTTGCCTTCTCGAAGGATAACAGATTTGGACGAGTTAAGCTGCAGATAGTTGGTGGCCATCCACTCTGAGATTGCTAACAAATCCTGTTTGAATTTTTCCAAATCCTGATGGGGCTTTTAGAAAAAACAAAGACCAGCTGGGTGTCATCTGCGTATGACACCAGAGAAATGCCCAAAGTTTTGGCCAGCAAAGCAAGTGGCCTCACATAGATATTGAAAAAGGTTGGGCTTAGTCCGGAGCCCTGGAGTAATCCGCAGCACAATAGATAAGTGCAAGAGTGGAAGGGAGGGACTGAAAGGTCCTCTCTCAGGAAAGATGAAATGCAGGAGAGGGCCAGGACCTTGACACCGATCTCCTCCAGACATAGGAGCAGGATCTCATTAGAGACCATGTCAAAGGCTGCACTCAAATCTAGTAGGATTAGTGCTGAGGTTTGATCATTATCCAAGGAAGACAGTAATAGTTCTGTAACTGCCAGCGGGGCCGACTCAGTAATGTGTTTGGGCCTAAATCCATTTGGGAGATATCAAGTGTGAAGTTTACTTATAGGTAGGATGTTGGAAGAGAGTTGACAAAAGATTCCAAGATTTTGGACTTAAATGGACGCAACAAGATGGGGCAGTAAATGTCTGGCCGGGAACTATCTAGAGCCAGTTTTTTTAGTAGGGGGACTACCTTGGCAGGATTCCAAGGCTTAGGGACCACCGCCGATGAGAGGGACCGATTTAGCAACTTCAGGCACTCAGGCAAGAGGTACTGCTGATATTTCCGGAAGGCATCAGGTTTTAAAGGGTCGGCAGGGGATCCTGATTTAACTTTGCTGAACAGGGCTTCCATAGCTTGATATGTAATTGGGGGAGCACTGCGAGTTAGGGGAAATCAGAGCTGACCATACTGCGCTGAACAGTTCTCACCGGGGTGTCCCCCTGGGTTTAAGCTTCTGTAGATGCATTCTACCTTCTCCAAGAGGAACTTGGCCAGTGCCTCAGATTGGAGAATCCAGGATATGGTGCTGTCATTGGCAGCTGAGGGCTTTACTAGATCTTTTAAAAGAGAGAAGATAGTTTTAGACTGGTTATTGCTTGAGGGTATCTGGTTGGCATAATATGCTGCTCTGGTATTACGTACCAGTTTATGGTAGGCCTTGATTGTCTGACTATATTCTGATTTGTCATTGCACCATCAGGATTCAAGCAAGCCGGGCCGACGACGACTGAAATGCCAGAAACCGGTCCCCGGAAGCTTGTTTCCTTCCCAGTGTAAGAATTGGCTTGGTAGTTTGGTTTGCCCTGTTCCCATCATGCACTGGGACAGGAACAGACTAATTTGCATGTAGCCAGGTTCTGAGCTGGGATGGTGCAGTGAGCTAAAAAACGGTGTTGGATCTAGCCCTGATCTCTTGACTGGGTGAGAGTATTCTGCTTAATTCAGAAACTCTGTCCATCACCACCCCTTGTTGTTAAATATTTTGTCCACCCTAAGCGTGGAAGGGTATACTCAGATGTGAGTCTCTTGCTCATTGCACCATCAGGATTCTAGCAAGCCGGGCCGACGACGGCTGAAATGCCAGAAACCGGTCCCCGGAAGCTTGTTTCCTTCCCAGTGTAAGAATTGGCTTGATAGTTTGGTTTGCCCTGTTCCCATCATGCACTGGGACAGGAACAGACTAATTTGCATATAGCCAGGTTCTGAGCTGGGATGGTGCAGTGAGCTAAAAAATTGTGTTGGATCTAGCCCTGATCTCTTGACTGGGTGAGAGTATTCTGCTTAATTCAGAAACTCTGTCCATCACCACCCCTTGTTGTTAAATATATTCTGATTTGGCCAGAGGGTCATAGGATCGCCTCCAGGTGCGTTCTAGGACCTTGCAGGTTTTCTTGGCTAGAATAAGAGATTCCTTGAACCAACCGATGGCCTGTGTGTTTTTCGGGTATGAGAGCTTGAGATGAATGTGTAAATCCAGGGCTGATTTAATACAACTCTGGAAGTGCAGTAGGGCCTCGTCCATATGGGCTGGCCAGCCTGGGTGCTGGATGCTTAAGGAGGCCAAGAAGGCCACCTGATCCAGTTTATGCCAGGGGCGCTTAAGTAAAGGGATACGGTGGGGCTGTAGTTTAGGGCCTGTTCGCAACACTCGCATCCTGATGAGGAAGTGGTCAGTCCAGAGCTTGGGAAGGGGCTGTAGCACCTCTAAAGAATGGCCGGCTATGTCAGTGGGGGCCAGGACCAGTTGGACTAGCTGGCATGCTGCCAGGGCACTCAGAAAAGCGTGGATGTCCTTAGACTTCTGCAGTTCTAAGTGGAGATTCAGGACCACTATTATATTGAAATTGGCTGCCTGAAGAGCTAGTGAGGTAATGGCATTAGCAAGGGATTCTCTAAAAATGGCCAAGGGGCCAGGTGGGCGGTAGATCAGGAGTCCGGAGAGCCTAAAGTTGGTTGATAGGGAGCTTTTAAAAAGAGCACTTTCAATGTTGTAGCATGAACAAGGCTACAGGTATAGATGCATAAAATAGCAATGCCTCCCCCTCTATCTGATGTTCTTTTATGGCATCTCATAGCATGCCCAGCTGGGAGTCCCAGGGCAGGAATAGCCACTGAATCATCGGACAGCCACATTTCTGTTAAACATACAACCTCAGAAGATTGTTCTTGGATGAGGTGGAGCAGCTCAGCATGGTGTCCAACTAAAGAACGGCAGTTGGTGCTGAGAATGATAATGCCTTTGGGTTAGAATCAGGGTAAGGTCGGCATGGATGTGGGCTAATCAAAAAAAAGCAAGGATTGCAATGAGAGGGGCAAACCTCTGGAGGAAGGCTGTGATCCCCAAAGGTAGCCGCACCTTGAAGAGAGAACAAAGCCTCATATGTATAGACTAGCCTGTGAGCCTGGAAAGGAGCAGGTGTCCTAGCTCCTGGCATTGTCCACGCTACAGCCGGCATTTAAATGCTTAGGGGGCACAACTGGCTCCTCCCAAGCGATGCAGTGATTGAAAGGAACTGGCCAATCAGTGCGCGGCAAACTCGACCAGGAAATGGACGATCGTAGGAAAGCCCACAATAAAAACAATGTTTACACAGCATTACAGGTGCAAAGTGCAAATAGAAACAAATTAAAGTTAAAACTGGGTAAAAAGGTAAAACAGAGTAACAAATTCATTTACAGTCTCTCGCTCTGCATCAACAGCGCTTTTGCGCTACAGCTGGCATTTAAAAGCCTGGGGGGCACGGCTGGCTCCTCCCAGGCGATGCAGTTATTGAAAGGAACTGGCCAATCAGTACACGGAAAACTCAGCTATAAGTAAGTAGGCATGTATCTTCTAATAGTGGCAGCACGATGCTTGCATGTATTTTCTTACAGGGGTTAAGTTTATAAGTTGACATCATGGATACTTTCCCACCCACTAGGGATTGCCTGTGGTAGCACAATTGATCTTAATGCTCATAGCATTACTCTTTTAGTGAGTGGTGTTTCACATCATGATATTAGTGGTGACACACTTCAAATGTAATTATTGTATGTAATATAATCATAGTAATTATAAATTGTAGTCAAATGTTTTCTCTGCTTTTTATTTCTATATCATGTCCAATAGGATTGGCTTCATTAAGGGGTCTTTAATTTGAATACTGTTTGATTTTTTTTTCCTAAGGAAGGTCTTTGATGCTGGGAGATGGAAACATGGACACATTGACCATGAAAGCAGTTCTGGTATTTTACTGACCTCTACTGGTCATTTTCTATCAAGACAGTTAAATAGAGGCAGTTGAACAGAAAAAAAGTCCCGAAGCGAAAGCAGACAAGTCATAGGGCTAATCTCCAGAGCCCACAATTACATACACATACAATTATATTCTAAAGTATATACAAGAGGTCTTAACCTAAAAAGGTAGAAGAACAGCCCAAACTGCCAGGCATGATTGGGGGCCGGAGAGCATGCAGCTGAGATGCCAGGTCTGGACACAGTATAGTAAACCATGCTGGGGGGTGGGGATGGAGGATGGACAGCAGCAGAGCAAGAAAGACTCCTGGGTGAGTAGCCCAGCTTAGCAGAGACTGGGAGGGCAAGCAGCTTCGCATGCTAGAAAAGCGAAGGAGGAGAGGGGCAAGAGGCCAGGCATGCCAGAAATGGGATGGCGAGCAGCCCGGTGTGCCAGAGAAAGAAGAAGGGGTGGATTAGCAGCCCAGAAATGTTCGGTAGGGAGAGCAGTCACAGAATCTCAGAAATGGAAAGAAGGCTGCTTGACAGAAGGCATACAAGTAGTTTAGTCTACTGGCTGAAGATGTGCAGACACGTCTGCAGAGATGGATGCAATATAACTCCAGGAATGTGTAATTCCTAAAGCCTGATGCCCAGGACATTGTTTGGAGTCAAGTGCAACAAGTTTTCATGTGTATTTTTTCCTTGGGGCAAGTAGGCCTGACCCCTGCAGCACACACCTGCCTGTTTGCGTTACCATATTCTGTATCAAGGACGGGTACTGTCTGCAGTTAAGGTAATATTTGTGTCCAAAAGTTAATGCTGTTCAAACTTGTATTTATTGTTCATTATTTTAAAGCCTTTATTATTAGGGTAAGTGCTCCAAATAAATGTTGTAAGCTCTGACTGCACCACTGACAGTGCTTCCAGTGTAGAAATGTGTACACATGTTTTCAAAGTTTAGCAATATGAGGCTATGTATACATGCTCCCAGAATGCTCTCTGATTGAATGCAAATATTTGCAGAAGCTTGAAAGAAAGATTGATGAGTCTTTGCTTTCATAATAAATTGTTGATAAGAAATGAAAGCAGGAAAAAAAACATTTAGCTAAACTACTGTAAAATTTCAGACACCATTTCTTTGCAGCATCATTTAGTAACATGTGTTGATGCATGCTAGTATTTCCCTAAAATATTCATGATGGAAAAATCAGTGTAACCAGTTTCAATGAGATTATGGGAAACAAATGAGGAAGCATTGGCAAAACCAGTAGGTCTGAAATTGGTCAGCTTTTTAGTGTTGTCAATGTGTGATTTGTTTTGGCCTGGTTTTTTGTAAAACCTTATTGGTGTGGGGGCTGCCGGGCTCTCACCATTATAACAAACATTGGCAGAAGCAAAAATAGTTTTGGTCTCAAACAGCACACACTGACACAGTATTTACTGGCACCGAACAAAACTACTTTGAGTGCCGATATGCTCCTTGTGAAAGAGCAGAATGCTGTCACTCAGTGAAGCCAGCAGATTCGGAGAGAGAGACAACATTTTAATAAACTCAAACAGTCATGGTCAATGCCAGACCAAATTAGGGGCGCAATTATTAAAGAAAGTCTCACAAGTGCACCTATTATATATTTCCTTGCATTAAGTGCAGCTATACAGCTTTCATAAATTCCCAAGATTTTACAGAAGTACGACAAGAAATAATAATCGTAGCAAATATTTGTGAACTGTATTTTAGCATGAGCAAATATGGATGTGTAGATTTGCTCATGTGAAAAATCTGAGTGTTTGCAAGTTCACATTCCCTCCAATCACTTTTTACCCCAACTCTGGAAGAAGGGTTACGTCTGCCATTGTCAGGAGTACATTCCCGGCATTTCTCATTATGGGAATAAAATAGAGAAGAGTTGTCAAAACCCCTACAAACATGCAAGCTTTTAGGTTTGCACAGACCCAAAGGTTCATTCTAACCCTGGATCTATTGCTTACCTCTACCTTGAGCCCCACTATGTAGATCTGTGGAAACGTGGCAACATAAGGGGAATACAAATATTGAAATACTACTATAGTATAGCCCTGGCATAATCAAAGAGGCTATATCAGAGCTCTTATATAATGAGATTGCTGCCATAATGTGTCACCACAGTACGTGGCTCTAAAGGGACAAGTGGATTTTGTTACAGGACAAGTATATTGATAAAGCACCTGCCCCATGGACAAGTAGATATTTCAATAAGTTCCACACCCCTGTAACTTTGTAGACAGCACAAATGGGAGACAGCACAACTCACAATATATGTCTGGGTATTGACATAGCACCCAATAAAGTAGGTTTAGTAGGGGGCACATCAAATTAAAGGCCAGTGGATGATACTGGGGTGAATAAGTAGGCCGGCAAACATCCGAGGGCTACAGGCCACCCAGCAAGATTCTGAGGGCTACAGGCCACCCAGCAAGATTCTGTGGGATACAGGCCACCAAGCAAGAATCCGGGGGCTACAGGCCACCAAGACGGCCGACTTCGAGAATGAGATGTAAAGGTTTCCAAGGTGGCAGGTTATTAACTTTGGGAAAAGGTTGCCAAGATGCCTGACTGAGAACAGGGTTCATTGCCCAGATGTCAGACCAGGAACATGTGTGGGGGTTCCAAATGGTAGGCCAGAACAGAGGTGGAATGTCGCTCGACAGCAGGCTGGGAATGAGGCTGGAGAAAAAGGTGGCAAAAACAGTGGGCCGGAAACAGAGCTGGTTTGCTGAAATGGCAGGCAGGAAATCAGGGTAAACATTGCCCAAACAGCACGCTGAAAATCATGGGTGGGGCGGCTGGATAGCTTAACCAGAAAGCAAGTAGGAAATAGGGAGAAAAGTTGTGTAGTAATACACATTATTGGGGGAGTGAGACATTGACCAGGGGGCAGATGCCGAGAAGAGAACAGGTGGTTAAGGAGGTTGAAGTTGATAAGAATCCCCAGACAGCAGGCTGGTTAACAGGGATGGTTGGTGTGTGAGGTTGTGGAGAAATGTTGCCTAGACAGCAGGGCGGGAACAGAGAAGGGGGTCAGGGATGGCAGGGAGAGATTGCCCAACCAGAAGTCCCGGAACAGAGGGGTTGAGGGTGTTTACCCAGAGAGAAAGGCAGGAAACAGCAGGAATGGCTGTCCAGACAGCAGACAGAAAAGGGGGTGGTAAAAGAGGCCAAGACAGTGAGCAAGAAACTAATAGTAAAGTCTGCCCTGACAGCAAGCAGGAAACAGTAGGATGAGGTGTCAGGCTGGAAACAAGGTGAATGTCGCCCAGACGTCACACCAGAAATAAGGATTGGGAACATGGTTGCAAAAACAGCAGGTCTGGAACAGGGGTTGGTCTGGAACAGTGTGGGAGTGAGGCTTTTCTAGTCCGGGTCGAGGAACTTGGCGGAGCTGCTCAGGCAGGCAAGGAACAGAGTGGTTTTGCCCTGACGGCATACCTGGGGATGATGATTGCGTCTTGTAGCCCAGACTGTTCTCTCTGAAAGTACAACAAACTGTGAGCCTAAGGGAGGGAGTGACAGCTCACACTTCATATCTGATATGATGCAAAAGGGAGATTTGTAGCTATGGAGTGAGGAAATTAGTGTAGACCACACACCTAGAGGGAGGTGATAAGATCAGAATGCACACATTGCTGAGATTGCTGCTATTGACCCCTGAGGCTTGAGCCGGGTGGTTACTTTTTAAACAGCTTTGAAAGCTTTTTAAGATCATACCGTGTGTATTTTTCTTTGTGTCCACCCCCCCGCCTGCACTAGCGCTCGGATCTCATCACGGCGCTAGGTGCCTCATTTACCGATCTTAGGGTGAATGAAGGTACGTAATTTTTAAATTTGCACTTACTGCACTCTGCCTGTGTTTGCAGTTTTAATTGCTTCTCCCCTGCAGTGACCGGCCAATTGTAGGGCCGACATCCCTCGGGGCCCGAGCTGAGGTTTAAGCGGCGGCCATTTTGGGTAGGGCTACCCTCTCCTGGCGCTCTAGTCGCCACTATAAAAACAGAGGACTCACAGGAAGCGCGAGATTGCTGCTATTGACCCCTGAGTCTTGAGCCGGGTGGTTACTTTTTAAACAGCTTTGAAAGCTTTTTAAGATCATACTGTGTGTATTTTCCACTGTGTCTGCCCCCCCGCCTGCACTAGCGCTCGGATCTCATCACGGCGCTAGGTGCCTCATTTACCGATCTGAGGGTGAATGAAGGTATGACATTTTTAAATTTGCACTTACTGCACTCTGCCTGTGTTTGCAGTTTTAACTGCCTCTCCCTTGCAGTGACCGGCCGATTGTAGGGCTGACATCCCTCGGGGCTTGAGCTGAGGTTTCAGCGGCGGCCATTTTAGGTAGGGCTACCCTCTCCTGGCGCTCTAGTCACCACTATAAAAACATACGGCCATGACTACCCGCAGCGGACGCGTTCAGCGGGCGCGCCGTATTCTTGCCGGAGTCAAGCCAGAGTCCAGCCAGTCTGCACCCGTCCGCGACCGTATGGGGCTCGGGGCTGGGCCCTCTGATGCATCTGAGACTCTCGGCATGATGAGAACCCACAGGTACAGCTCACACTATACCAGACAAGAATTACTTTCCTTATGTCCGAAACTTGAAGAGGGTTGTTATCACACTTTACAGGTCGACTCTCTACCTCTTTCCTGTGAGACCTGCAACTACACTTCTCAATTATCTAAGAGGGATAAGCGGGAAACACCTAAGTTGAAAATGTCGCTATTAAACTGCAGATCAATGAAAAAACATAAACTAGAGATATATGATTTATTGATGGAGAACAGCCTTGATGTGCTGTTCCTTACCGAGACATGGCTAGATGAAGCATCATCGCCAGAAGCTCTTGAAGCCACTCCTCCAGGTTACTGTCTACTTAGACTTGATAGACAGAAGCAGCGAGGTGGGGGGTTAGCTCTTATCTATAAGTCAGACCTAGAATGTACCCTACTGAAAGCCATGCTACCTAACAGTGAGAGTGGCCTCTTCACAATAAAAGCAGGACCTACAAATGTTATAAACAGGCTGCTAATATACCGCCCGCCCAGAGGGGCAGCACAGTTCGGCGACCAGCTTCTGGAACTGATAACTCAACCGGCACTCCGATATAAAAGAATTCTTATTTTGGGCGACCTAAACCTGCACTGTGAAGACATGGAGTGCGGGGAGGCACAGGACGTGGTTACAGCACTCAAATCCCTAGGGCTTAACTTGCAATCCAGATCCCCCTCGCACCAATTGGGCCATCTTTTGGACCCCATTTTTGCTAATTGGGAGGGTATTAAGGTTCCTCTCCAGGCAGAACGATCTGGTCTGATCATTTCACTATCCCATTTGAAATAGATGGTATACCTTCAGAATCTAGATTTTGCATACCCCTACCTCAGAAGCGCAGAGACTGGCGAAAATGTAAGCAAGAGTTATTTCAACTTGCCCTATCGGAGAATCCCCCGCCCCCTAGCAACACTTTCCAAGAGGCGTGGAGCAATTATGAAAATTGGGTGTCCAATGCACTGGATACAGTAGCACCCTGGACACTCAAATCTCCCACAAAACAAACCAAAACTGCCCCCTGGTTCTCTGAAAAACTTAAAGCAGCCAAAGCCAAATGTAAAAATTTGGAACGGAGCTGGAGGAAAAGCTACAATCCAGAGTGCAAAACACTTTATAGAACAGAATTTAAAAAATATCACAAACTAGTGAGATCAGAGAAAAGTTCCCAATTCAAGGGCAGAATAGAAACAGCTGTCAACCCCACTAGAGAACTCTTTGCCATCTATAAAGAGCTTATGGTCCCGTCTAGACTCGTAGCCCATGACACCTTCTCTAGTGAGCTATGTGACTCCATAGCGGATTTCTTTGTCGGCAAGGTCGAAAAAATCCATGCCACCTTCACAGACAATGCTGACCTCTCGATTAAACAGCTAGAAGTAAGAGATAATTATATCGTGAAATCCCATCTTACATGCTTTAAGGTACCTGAGAGGCAGGAACTATTAAGCATTGCTAACAGCATACAGTCTGGCTCTCCCTGTGACGTGTGTCCCCCTGTATGCTGTAAAGGAGTCATGGAGAGCATGATAGATCAGATTATTCACATAGTCGCTCTGTCTCTCCAAGAAGGCCAGGTGCTCGATGCGTGGAAAACAGCCCAGGTGATCCCTTTAAAAAAAAGAAACTAATGTCCATATTTCCCAACTTCAAAATCTTCGTCCCATATCTCTTCTTCCCTTCTGTTCAAAAATTGTGGAAAAGGTGGTCAATGGGCAACTCATGAAATATTTGGAGGAGGAATCCCTCCTCCACCCCTCACAATCAGGTTTTAGAGCCGGCTACTCCACGGAGTCAGCCGTTCTCTATTCTACTGAGTGCCTTGGACAGATGGTGGATGAAGGACAGACAGCAGCGTTGGTTCTATTAGATCTTAGTGCAGCCTTTGACACCGTGCTGCACACAACGCTGCTGTCTCGTCTCGCAGATATGGGAGTGGAGGGATCGGCCCATGCCTGGATAAAATCCTTCCTGGCTAATAGGAGCTTTCAGATGCACTGTCCCCCCTTCAAATATTCCCCTAGGAAGCTGAGCCATGGGGCACCACAGGGCTCGAGTCTGAGCCCCACTTTGTTCAATCTTTACATGCAACCCCTGGCTCACATAGTGGAAGCGTTTGGGGTGGATATAGTCAGTTATGCTGATGACACCCAACTGATGTTCAATCTTACGCCCGACCACAGAGAAGATGCCACTAATTTTTCCAACTGCCTGTCATCAGTGGCAACATGGATGAACAACAACTGTTTGCGCCTAAATGGCGACAAAACAGAACTGCTGGTTGTTGGGAAATCTCCCTCAGCATGGTCGCACATGTGGTGGCCCACTGAACTGGGCAATCTTCCCCTTTCCCCCCGATTCTGTCAAGAATCTTAGAGTAATGCTTAACTCTGATCTCTCCTATAAATCTCACGTCAGTAAAGTGACAGGCAAGTGCTTCGGCATACTGAAAATTCTTCGAAAGGTTCTGGATCTCCTCCCCATTAGTGCCAGAAAGACAATTGTCCATGCCCTAGTCACTCCCCACCTTAACTACGGAAATGCTCTGTATTGTAAATAAGATGTTCTCTGTAGCCAAGTGTAGTGTAGATAAATATAGTAGATTTATTGATAAGATAATTACATCAGTAAGTCACTGGAAGATGACAAGTCCATGTGATGCCCCACCAGGAGCTGCCTCTGTCCTGCTCAGCCTGCACACTCCAACTGACACTCTCAACCTCACCAGGCACCCATCATTCCATGACATCATCAATCACCCAACATTCCAGACATCTCCAGGCACACCAACACTCATTCTGGCTGAGCAGTAAGGAAGAGATACATGGGCAAGGGGAAATGCAACAGTAGATTATAACACATCCCCCTCTCTAAGGAAACCAAACACAATAAAAAGGATTGAAAGTACATAAGACAATCAAAATAGTAAATACATCAGATTATAAAAGAGGCATAAAAATACATTGAGCAAATGAATCAAGAACACATCACAAAAGAAAAACATGACAATTCATAATGCCAATGAAATCACACACCTAGAATCACAATAAAAGAGTTCCCAGGAAAGCATTAAACTTAGACAGTATTAGAATAATCAATCCAACATTACATAGGTAAAACCAGAAAAACCTCAAAAAGACTCATAACCAGGTAAAACCCAAAATTGCTTCAAGTCAACATTTCATAAGTAAGAAGCAGAGAAATCTCGCAAGAAAGTGTCTTCTCCAACACAGTCTTATACGGGATAACACTAAAAAGTAAGTTATAGGAAAAACCATCCACCCACAAACCAAACAGTGAGTGTGCACGCAGAGAAACTTCATGTGAAGGTGTTTTCACCTACGCAGTCCACACCACAATAACCAATCAGGAAAAACCATTCACCCACTAACCAAACAGTGAGTGTGCACGCAGAGAAACTTCATGTGAAGGTGTTTTCTCATACGCAGTCCAAACCACAATAACCAATGAGGAAAAAACCATTCACCCATAAACCAAACAGTGAGTGTGCACGCCGAGAAACTTCATGTGAAGATGTTTTCTCATACGCAGTCCAAACCGCAATAACCAATCACTCATGCAAACCAAACAGTGAGTATGCACGCACGCAGAGAAACTTCAATAGAAGGTGTTTTCTCTAACAAGCGCCACACAATAACCATAGCAATGTGACATAAGACAAACCACAAGTAAGGAACAAGTCAACCAATAAACTATGAGATAAAACCTCCAAATTACATACTAATGCCAACCAGAGAAGCTTCCTTAGAAGATGTCTTCTCTTCTCACACACCAAACCAATGAGTAACAACCAATAAACAGTGAGATAAAACCTCTACTCTCACACACTTAGGTGACATACTAATGCCAGCAATAACCACAATAATGTGATTATAAAATCAAGGAAACTACAAACAAACTACAAACAACCCACACTCACCTCCTCCCATTCATGTGGAAACAATACAATGACAATAAAATAAAAAGAAAAACTTCTCCTAACTGCAACATCCCACCAGACACAGAGCGAGTCAACACATTTTGTAGACACCCTCACACAAAAAAAAAACTTAGATAGATCACAGCGCTTTCCTCAAGAAGAAGTACACAGTTAAATTCATTTCCTTTTAAACTAAACTATCAATCTTTGTTGCTGTGCTTCATTCACGAGTTCAAAGATGAAGCCGCAATCCATTAAACATAGCTGCAGTTTTTCCAAAATCCCGGAAAAGTGAAATAGACAGCACCCAAGGCTTTTCCAAAGGCCGAATATTCAAGGCTGAAACTCCTTTAAGTAACGCCCCAAACAGTGGGTGTACAATGACCTTTAGCTTCCGATGAGTCACCACAAACAACCGTGATGAAACGCGATGATGCAAGGACGCAGCAATACGTTGTGATGTGTGCGCGCAGAGAGACCTCCTCGTCACATTCTAATCTCAGAATGCCTTCTTCGAAGAAAGAATCACCAACACCTCAGGCAGCGCAGTATACGTAATCAGATCCCCACAGCCAGCGGTACGTTCACTTCAGCTTTAAATTTCACACTGTTAGCGTTCAAGCCAACTGTAGCTTTCTTTCCGTTTCTGTCAGCACACTTCCACCAGTCTCACAGAAATTTATTTTTTTAAATTAAACAATCCTTCATGTAAACTCCATCGCGCAGTTATTTTGCTCGAGCACCAACTCAATAAATGAATTCCTTTACCATATATTTTTAACCAGCAGATGGCAGCAACAACGCTCGATTCAGTCCGAAATGTAAAGGAAATTGCTGATTTACTAAGCAGCCAAGTCTGCAGGCTGTCCTGTTGACAAAGGACACTGGTGGGGCTTACCAGAGCGTAGCTTTTTATAATCTTCTTTCTTCAAAGTATTGTTCATCAGTTCCTGTAGTTAATCAAATCCTTAGTTCCAGGGTAATCCAGGGTAATCCTTCTCCAACACGCAGTTTCTTTTACCTCGTCGCCAGTATTGTAAATAAGATGTTCTCTGTAGCCAAGTGTAGTGTAGATAAATATAGTAGATTTATTGATAAGATAATTACATCAGTAAGTCACTGGAAGATGACAAGTCCATGTGATGCCCCACCAGGAGCAGCCTCTGTCCTGCTCAGCCTGCACACTCCAACTGACACTCTCAACCTCACCAGGCACCCATCATTCCATGACATCATCAATCACCCAACATTCCAGACATCTCCAGGCACACCAACACCCATTCTGGCTGAGCAGTAAGGAAGAGATACATAGGCAAGGGGAAATGCAACAGTAGATTATAACACTCTGCTCTTAGGTTTGAGTAAAAAAGGCCTACACCAACTTCAGTGCGTCCAAAACGCTGCTGCGCGCCTAGTACTCAACCTACCTCGCAGAGCATCTGGGAAGACTGCCCTAGAAAAGCTTCACTGGCTTCCAGTCAAGGAACAAATTAAATTTAAAGCTCTCTGCTTCGCGCACCGCATCGCCCAGGGCAAAGGCCCAGGTTAGCTGCAAAAACTCCTCACTGTTCACCGCCCCACCCGGAATCTGAGATCGACCGGAGCAATGCTGTTCAAACCTCCTCGCATTACCAGAGCTAGGATGGGTGGCTGTTCTTTTAGATATCTTGCCCCCAAACACTGGAATGAACTTCCGCTTGACCTCCGAATGGAACCCTCAGAAACAAGATTCCGTGGAAAACTTAAAACGCTTCTGTTTCCCCTTATCTAATGCTCTTGTTCCTCTCTGTCCTTGGATTTTCCTCCCATCTTCTGCCTCCTGAGATTTAGCAGCATCTAGCGCGGGGACACACTGTTTTTGTGTAGCCAGGCACATTAAAAATGGCTTATTATTATTATTATTACAGAGGAGGGATGGTAGCCATGACTGCAAGCAATTGAGGGGAGTGATTCAAAAATTCCTGCTTCGGCAAGGAAGGTAGACACTCATACATGCCCATAGGCCGGACGCCAACTGTATGAACGCCTACTGTCTTAAGCTAAACACTGACAAGATCAAAAGGCTGATCTTTGTCAACAACACATCTCTTATAAATGACACCTGCAGGCCTGTAGAACTCAGCCCCACCTCCACACTTTGAGAACACGTCTGCATCCTCGGCATCATCCTGGACAGCAAGCTCACTACAAAGCGACAGAAACATGTCTCCACACTCCAAAAAATGTTCAAATTGTTTCCCATATCCACAGGGAAAACATCGCTCAAGCCAAGGCACTGTACACAGGAACCACCTCCAAACTCATGAGAAGATTGTAGATGATATGAAACTCATCAGCCAGACTCATCCTAAACCTACCTAAACGGACCCACACTACATTAGGAACCTCCACTGGCTCTCAATCCAGAAAATATGCCAATTCAAGATACTCACACACCTACAAAGCGCTCCATGACCTATGACCATCATACATCAACCACTGCCTGAACATTTACCAACCACCCAAAACCCTTTGCTTTTCTGCCCTCGCACACACCACACATCCTCTAGGCCACAGTGGAGTCTGCTCCTTCTCCTACTTGGCCGGCAAGTCCATCATTATCTGCCTTCTGGAAAAGACTCAACACCTGGCTTTTCGAATAAGCCCTGCAACCCAGTGCCTGGATGACTGAATGATTGTAACGCTATATAACTAATGATTGGCCGGGGCGGCAGACTCCCAGATTAAGTCAAAATACCATCATCTTGGCTTTTTTTGCACCTGAAATTGCCTGTTTCAATTGAAGTCAATGTTGGAAATACATTCTCCCGATTATATATATATTTGAATCTCCCACTTTCGTCTTCTAAAATCTTGTTGTGAGACTGGATGTCTGAGCCACGGGTAGAGGCAACCTTGACTGGTGCGGGATGGCGTGAGGACATGAGATCGTGAGACAAGGCATTCTGCCCTTTTATGGACTGCACTCATGTTAGCCTCATTCTCGTATCCACTTCAGAAGTCACTAGTTTTAGGTAATTAGGTCTGTGTACCCCACACACCACGAATGGTTAGGATCGCAAGTTTCCAATGATGCCCTTTATACCCCACTCTTCTCCTCTTCTTTCCAAGGTCCATCCTGCTAACATCTAGTATGCTGTAAAACACATAATCCCTTAGCCCAGTGAGCTCCTAACTATCTAACACAACCACCACACTCTCGTCACTTCTGCGTTCCCAAGAAGTCACATGCTTCTCTTTCTCCTCCCTACAGCCATTTCAGCTTCACTACTGAAAGCAGGAAATGGCTGTAGCTCCCCATCTGATTAGGCTGCGAGCGCTCAGTGGGACTCTTGACCCCCCACGAAAGCGTGGGGGCGCTTACACACATTCATCATCTGCTATCTCTCCCCAGTGACCACGGAGCACGCAAACCTGACAGATTTTCCGTGGGGGTGTAAAACTGTACCTGGTACACCATTTATACACACTCACTTTTGCACAACTTCAGTTTTGAGCAACTGTCCCTCACTACGAATATTTCATTTTCATTAGGAGACAGTGTGCTATCTCATATCACTAGGGCTTACTTCCACTATTCACTTGGAAGCAGCAAGGACATGTACGTCTCATTTACTCCCTCCTCCCCCCCAAACCCAATAAGGAGGCCTCGTTACAGTCTTCCCCTGGTACCACAACCGCCCGCCAACACAACAAAACTGAGATTTATTAAAGGGCAACAAACGTGTCCAATGGTTTGTTAATCAAAGCACCCCAAGTTGAAAAGGAAACTGTTTTATCCAGGAACTACCAAAACCTTTATAACCTCGAGAACTCAATTTACATGTGTACCTGGTAAGCACAATTTGAATCCCACTGATCACATTTTGGGGGTTATGCCCTGCGCTCAAGAGGTTATCCAGGAAATAACCCTTCACCCATGGTGAAACGTAACTGGGCCTCAAAACCTTCCCCCCCGTGGAAAAAAGAACACTCCAAATAAAATAACACTTGAGCCCCTGGATTGGATGTTTATTGTATTTAAATAACGAATCTTGGTTTCCCAGCACAACTGCTATAAAGCTAGAATTGTATTTTTCTCACCTGATTTGTTGCCAAGTCTGCTGTTGATCTGGTTCATTTCCAGTGCACCAGAACTAAGCTTGTCCTTTCTGTTCGGGAGGATATCCTTGGGATTTCTGTTTTTCCCACAGGCTATATTCTCTTTTTGAATAATGTTTTGCCCCTCAAATTACAAATAAAATCACAAAGAAAACCAGTAGAAAAAAGAAAGATCTTAAAAATAGGACATTTTTCGTGAAAATAAGAAACCTCTCGAAACCACCCAGAAGAAAACGGAATCTGCTCTTTTTTGACTCCAGGTACAAAGGTCAGATTTGTAGAAAAAAATGTTTTTTTCCCTCTCTGTGGGTCCTTTGTTGTTTTCAGGGCTGTGTCTCTCTCCTACGGTTACAATTTCTCTTCCACCATTTTCACCAATGTTTAAGGTAGCAGATCTGTGAATTAGTGTATTTTTTCCCTTGTTTTCTTAGTGCTTCTTTGTCCCCGTGGCTGCGAAGGGCCTTGCTGTTCTGTTGCAGCCGAGGTTACACAATGAGAGAAGGCACCACACCTTAAAGGCCTGATGGAGAAAGGTAGAAGCCCAGCTCATCCCTTATGGATCCCAGATCAGCAAAAGAGAACGAGAGAGAAAAAAATTGGAGTTTTTCCTCTCTAACTGGCCCAACAAAAACATGTGACAACTTTAAATATACACCTCTCCCTGCCTAGTAAATGTGGCCGGTTTTTCAAGGGCAGCGGATAGCACACAGAAAAAAACAAGCATTTTGCAATGCAATAGGACTCGCATTTGTGCAAGACCTATTGCATTGCAAGCAGGAGTGGGGGCGGGCTGAGGCAGGGGGCGGGAAGGCACAGACAGTGGGAATGCAGGCAGGTGGAATAAAGCATGGGCAACTGGAGTGCAGGTGGGGGATGGGGTGAGAAGGCACAGAAAAAAATAGTGCTCTAAATAACTTGTCCGTACAGTGTAACACTCAAAGTAAAGGGGCCAATAGCCATGGGAGGGACAAATGACGACATGGCATAACACGGCGGGACTAACAAGCCTCATATTCAATCAGAAGACAGAATTTATAAAGGACAAACACAGAAGACAATGAAAAATATGGGCGGATAGTGAGGGCAGCTTGCCTCCCATACTCTACTACTGCATGCCTCACAGAGTGAGCAGTGCATGCGCACTGCCGCTAAAGCTCAACCTAAAAACACCAATAAATAAACCTAAGACCCTTTGGTACCAAAACCTACTCAGTGGCCTGCATCATAGAGCTCTAACAATATCCCCTCTTCATTAAATTAACAAAGCTAACATTTCCAAGCTCTAGACCATGCCCCTAAATGATAGATCTATTCATTCATTTTTCTATTCAATTTACTTAATCCAAATTAATGTACCCAATTCATAATACAAATTAATATTTTCAGAATTCTAAATATAATACAGCATTACCAGTACTTGCCATATCATTAAAGTGTAATTTACAAACAATAGTAGCGCTTTTCTATGGTCATAGAAATAGCTATAAAAAGCAAGGATAATGTATGAATTTTACAAAAGGGGCACATAAAAAGTCAGCAGTATCTTTCAGACATACACTCCATTTGATATTGTTCTTGATTTATTCCATACATAATTTTAGTACACCCCTTCTACTGCAATAGGACTCGCATTTGTGCAAGACCTATTGCATTGCAAGCAGGAGTGGGGGCGGGCTGAGGCAGGGGGCAAGAAGGCACAGACAGTGGGAATGCAGGCAGGTGGAATAAAGCATGGGCAACTGGAGTGCAGGTGGGGGATGGGGTGAGAAGGCACAGAAAAAAATAGTGCTCTAAATAACTTGTCCGTACAGTGTAACACTCAAAGTAAAGGGGCCAATAGCCATGGGAGGGACAAATGACGACATGGCATAACACGGCGGGACTAACAAGCCTCATATTCAATCAGAAGACAGAATTTATAAAGGACAAACACAGAAGACAATGAAAAATATGGGCGGATAGTGAGGGCAGCTTGCCTCCCATACTCTACTACTGCATGCCTCACAGAGTGAGCAGTGCATGCGCACTGCCGCTAAAGCTCAACCTAAAAACACCAATAAATAAACCTAAGACCCTTTGGTACCAAAACCTACTCAGTGACCTGCATCATAGAGCTCTAACAATATCCCCTCTTCATTAAATTAACAAAGCTAACATTTCCAAGCTCTAGACCATGCCCCTAAATGATAGATCTATTCATTCATTTTTCTATTCAATTTACTTAATCCAAATTAATGTACCCAATTCATAATACAAATTAATATTTTCAGAATTCTAAATATAATACAGCATTACCAGTACTTGCCATATCATTAAAGTGTAATTTACAAACAATAGTAGCGCTTTTCTATGGTCATAGAAATAGCTATAAAAAGCAAGGATAATGTATGAATTTTACAAAAGGGGCACATAAAAAGTCAGCAGTATCTTTCAGACATACACTCCATTTGATATTGTTCTTGATTTATTCCATACATAATTTTAGTACACCCCTTCTACTGCAATAGGACTCGCATTTGTGCAAGACCTATTGCATTGCAAGCAGGAGTGGGGGCGGGCTGAGGCAGGGGGCGAGAAGGTACGGACAGTGGGAATGCAGGCAGGTGGAATAAAGCATGAGCAACTGGAGTGCAGGCGGGGGATGGGGTGAGAAGGCACAGAAAAAAATAGTGCTCTAAATTACTTGGCCTACAGTGTAACAATCAAAGTAAAGGGGCCAATAGCCATGGGAGGGACAAATGACGACATGGCATAATACGGGGGGACTAACAAGCCTCATATTCAATCGGAAGACAGAATTTATAAAGGACAAACACAGAAGACAATGAAAAATATGGGCGGATAGTGAGGCCAGCTTGCCTCCCATACTCTACTACTGCATGCCTCACAGAGTGAGCAGTGCATGCGCACTGCCACTAAAGCTCAACCTAAAAACACCAATAAATAAACCTAAGACCCTTTGGTACCAAAACCTAATCAATGGCCTGCATCATAGAGCTCTAACAATATCCCCTTTCCAATAAATTAACAAAGCTAACATTTCCAAGCTCTAGACCATGCCCCTAAATGATAGATTTATTCATTCATTTTTCTACTCAATGTACTTCATCCTAATTAATGTACCCAATTCATAATACAAAGGAATATTTTCAGAATTCTAAATATGGTACAGCATTACCAGTACTTGCCATATCATTAAAGTGTAATTTACAAACAATAGTAGCGCTTTTCTATGGTCATAGAAATAGCTATAAAAAGCAAGGATAATGTATGATTTTTACAAAAGGGCCACATAAAAAGTCAGCAGTATTTTTCAGACATACACTCCATTTGATATTGTTCTTGATTTATTCCATACATAATTTTAGTACACCCCTTCTACTCTTTACATATTAAACTTCCCTGAAATAAAGATATTGGGACCTTTTCCAATTTGGGAGTACTCGAGGAGCATATTGGCTACTTTTCTCACAAAAGTCCAGGTCTGGACTAAATAATGCTTGCATGATTATTGACTTTAATGTGTTTAAGCACTAGTATCTGCTATGTATATCATGTACCTCCATGTCCACAACATCCAAATGAGCTTTAATTTTAAATATATTTTTTAGCCCCTTGTACTTCAAGTTCTGCAGTTCTAAGATAAAACCAGTAGTACACTATTCTTTTGTAGCTCGTATGAGTGATGCTAACAAGTTCTAAATGCAATCTTAAAACACATCTTGGGAATCCATGTGGTTGACACACATTTCTTCCAGATAGACCTCTCAGGAAGGTTTCAACATCTTTTGGATTTCACGAAAATACAATATCAAGATTTCAGTTTTCATTGTATATGCTTCTTTTAATTAATTTATGAGCCAACTTACTATATAATTGTCCCAGATCACTTGACATTAAATTAGCATGCCCTATTATGCACTATACATGTTCCTTAAAGCAAATGGTCCAAGAACAGATAACTCCCAAATAGGCATAAGTAGCTACTTTTTCTAACTCATAGGAGTTTCGTTTCCAGAAAGTAATCTTCAGATTATAGCTATGTTTACTCGGAAATTATTTGCTTTACAATATTTGGAGAAAGAATCAAGTAATGTTTGTGATCCTTAGGAGAGAGATCCAAAAGTGTAGTGTCATCTTCATAAAATATAATTTGTAATATAGATGAAGGTACTCTAGGAGGAAGAGATTGAGCACCTTGTAAAGCTTTTGGTGCATCAGAGATATCAATGGAGAACAATGGAAGGGCCATAAAATAGCCTTATCTAGAACAATTTAGTATATCAATATTCTAGTTACAAGCACATTTTCCCTTAGCTGCACTCTGGACCAAAATCCAAGGTGTAATTCAGTAATCATGTTTTTTTTATTATCATTTGTATTATTTAGTATGAACTCACAGTATAAAAAAACAATATAGTGTTCCAGTAAATCAAAGCCATTTAGTACATTCCTCTTACCCATTGTGGGCTGAAAAAGTCATTAAGTAATACATTTTATTAGAACATTGGAATGTTGGGAGCTCCATTGAAAACAAAGGAGTGCTCCGGGCTTATAATGGCTGGTATAAGCCCGGAGCTCCAACATTCCAATGTTTCTTTGTTCACAGCTCTGGCTGTGAGCAAAGGCTTCAGGGAGCCTGAGGGAATTCCAATCCCCTCGCGCTCCCAAGAGGCTTTGTTTTTTTTGTTAGAACATTCTGTCCTCTAGTGACAGAATGTTCTAATAGCCTTATAGCCCTTCGTAGATGGGCTATACCGCTATTAAAGTCCCTCTCCCTTGTTAAAGGCCCTCGCCTTCGGCTCGGGGCCTTTAACGCTGGAGAGGGCCTTTAATAGCCGGTATAGCCCTCTACGGCGGGCTATAAGGCTATAATAATCCTACAGGTAGCTCCCATGTGCCATTTTTTTCCAATGTGTATTCTGATTAATTGTATCAAAGCGTTGTTAGACCAATGAAAGCTTCATAAAGACAATCTATCTTAGGCTTAATATACATCTCTATCAGTAGCCTAACACAAAGCATTCATTGATTATAGAGCTGTTAAATCAAAATCCATTTTGATTTAAAAGAAGAATGCCTGCAGAGTCTATGCAGTCTAACCAGGCTAGGTGTATCGGTTTGTATAAGCTTTATTCGAGACAATTCTCATAAAAGCACATAAAATCAACACAGTTATACAATAATACATTATTACGTATTAAAAAGTCATTAAACATGGAGTACAGCTCATACAACATTTGCATATAAAAACCATATTAACAAATAGTATTGCATTAATCATTGTTGAAAGGAATGCCTTGTTACCTGCTTCCCCCCAGAGACCGTCGTCTAATTGCCCATGCCCAACCCAGGAATTTAGCTACCCCTATGACTATCGAATCCTGAGTTGTTGTACATAGGATTCTTAGAGCCACTGCGCTGTCTCGTGTCCCCAAGTTTTTACATACCGGCGAGAGCCATTTTCTCCTCGGATTTGCATAAGCGTGGCATACGAAAAGAAAATGACCTATGCTCTCCTCTGTATTTTCGCATGCTGGACATAAATTATTGGTGGGTCTGTGCCAGCCAGATGTCAGTTTCTTGAGGGGGATAGAACCTGATCTTAACTGAAATACAAGTTTCCTGTCCATTGGTACCGTGATGTTGTCCCAGTAGTTTTCCAGGGCAGGAAGAAATTTTATCTCCAGGAAGCGACCAGACTTAGAGTCGGCCCTGGTATCATTCAGCATCTTTCCGCCAACCCAATCCCAGTATTGTTCTTTAAGGGCTTCTTTGCTAGGGAAGATCTCTCCCTCAGGGTTATTCCAAAGGTTTGAAAACCCTAAGTTTACTAACATGGACTTCAGATGTTTTAGCCATTTTATCTTATGGAAGGTATCTTCCTTGATTATCCATTGAAAACCCTCCGCATATTGTCTTATTTCTGGAGTCGTCCAGAGGCGTCTCCAGTAAAGAACAGGGCGCAATCGGGCTCTATCTACAATGGTACGTCTACCTAACTCCAAAAACAGTGGGGTTAAGGGGGTACTCTGTGGGAGTCCTGTAATCCCTCGCATAAACTTGTTCTCTGAGGTCTGGAGAACCGCTAGACCATCCCAGGCCCATAGCTCCGCGCCATATAAAGTGGCACCCAAAACCTTCGCATCATACACTATTAATGCGGGTTTTATGGGTTTTGTTTTGGATTTGCGGTGTTCCCCCCTCAAAGCACCAGAAAGCTGCTGGTGCTTTAAGACCACTTTATCCACATGATGCGTCCAGCCAATGCCCTCTGCGATCTGTACACCCAGGTACGTAAATTCTTTGACAATGTCTAACCTACTGCTATTTAAGGTTACCTTGGGGTAATTCCTGCGTCCGGCGGAAAAAGCCATTAGTTTTGTTTTTCCCACATTTACCTCTAGCCCATGCTCAGTGCAAAAAGCATCAAAAATGTTTAATGCACGTTGCAGCCCCATGGGGGTCTTAGACAGGATAAGAGTGTCGTCAGCGAACATCAGGATCGGAACCCTGGTGTCCGCTAACGATGGGGCATCAACACTAGCCTTCAACATCCTCTCGACGATTCCGTTAATAAATAACGAGAAAAGTAAAGGGGCCATGGAACAGCCCTGTCGAACACCCCTTTCCACTGGGAAGTCCTCTGTTGTCTCCCCACTTCCACCCCACTGGACTCTAGCGAAATTGGATTCGTGCAGTCGCATAATTAATGTTAGCAGATCAGCAGGGATCCCCAACTTTTGCAAAACCAACCATAACTTAAACCGGGGGACTAGGTCGAACGCCGCCCGCAGGTCGACGAACGCGACGTACAGGCAGCCCCTTCCCAGTACAACGGTCTTCCACCGTAATATGGTAAAGCGGAAGACCTGGTCGATGGTACTGGTTGCTCGCCTGAATCCTGCTTGGTATGGAGAAAGGGCGTTGTTATCTTCAACCCAGTCCATAAGCTGGTTTGTTACCATTCTCCCAACTACTTTCTGTATGGTGGCTATTAAGCTTATGGGCCTATAGTTTGCAGGCAGTGAACGGTCTCCCTTCTTGTGGATGGGGATTATGGTTGCGCCTTTCCAGAGGTCTGGGACCACTTCCCCCTTGGCTAGGGCATTCGCTACAAGGAGGGTATATCTCGCCCATCTGGTTGTGTCATGTTTAAAAATATCAGGTGGAATGCCATCTGGACCTGGCGCCCTCCCACTTTTCGCGGAACCAATAGCAATTTCTGCTTCTCTAAGGGAGAACAAATCGTCGGTTGCATAAACCGGTGTTATACTATCAACTGCCACAGGATGATTAACTTCCGCGTACTGAGGTCTGAAGTAATCAACCCAAGCTTCCTCTGCTACATTATTGTCTGGCTTCGCAGGACCGGCTCCACTACCCCACTTGATGATTTTCCAGAATGCCCTGGAGTCTTTACTATCAGAGGCCTCTTTTAGTTCGGCCCAGTGGCCTTCATCCCAATTCTTTTTTGCACGATAGATGGCCAACTTGTACAGTTCCCTGTTCTTTATCACAGCGGCGCGGTCCCTATTCCTTATGGCTTGTCCCAGGGCTAATCGTGCTGATCTACAGTGACTATCAAACCACCTTCCCACTTCTTTGGATTTCTTCCCTTTCCTTTTTTTAATGAAGAAGCATGGTCTCAGGAGGGAGAATAACTTATTGTGGATTTCGGTGATTCCACTATCCCCTGGAACCACTGGAACCGCTGTTTCCATCGCGGAAATTGCACAATCAACAGCATTATTGATGTAAGTCATGGTGGCCTCGTTTGCCAGTACCTTGGGCCATTTTAACCTGCGTTCATCATTACTCATAACAGGGGTTTCATCGTATATCACTAGAGGGTTACCCGCACCAGTATTCCACCACCTATGAGTCACACAGAGGGGGTTGTGGTCACTTTCAACTCGGGGCCTAACTGTCATATCAACAACCCCTTTCCACAGTTGGAGACTGCACAAAATGTAATCGATTCGGCTCCTATTGGTGCCATTTTCAAAAGTGTAGCTGCCCTCCTTATCCCCAGGTGTCCTCCCGTTCAGTGCTCTTAAGCCATGTTCCATACAAATTCCATTCAGTAGTAAGATCTCTTTTGTCCATCTCTTTACAGATTTTAGGCATAGAGATGGTACTCCCCAGAGATTGTCCTCTTCGCTCTCCAAGAGGTCATTTGTACAGTCCAGAGGTTCAAAAGTCCTGTTGAGGTCCCCTACAATTATCGTTGCACTTTCCTGGGACTTGGTCTCAATGGCATTAGACAACAGCTCAATGGTGGGTAAATTGGTTACGTTACTACCTCTCATGTAGACATTGTACAAATCTATTAGTTGCCCCTTTGCTACGGAGATTCTTAATAATTGCAAATCACAATTTCCCAGGTCCAACATTTTGATGTTGACCTGCAGGTCCTGTCTAACCCAAACAGTTAAGCCTCCCTTGGGCCGCCCTCTTCCCCCTTTTGACGCTGGTATACAATAGTTCAAATAACCAAGACCGAAAAGGGGATCTCAAGCCCAGGTTTCTTGGAAGCAACAGATGTCATACCCACTTATAAAGTCCACCCAGGATTGGGAATCCAATTTACTTGCCAGCCCAGCAACATTCCAAGATAAAAGCGTACCAGTGCTAGCATCTAGCCCATCTCGGGTGTTAATCAATGGAAACACTTGGGCTAACATAGGGCTTTCAGTAGAATTAGTCTGCCTTTCCTGGTCATCTATTGGATCCACTGTCATATTGGCTGTAGCTGGGTATGTTATCTTGGCATTTGTATTTAGG
Organism: Lissotriton vulgaris; assembly: GCF_964263255.1. NCBI lineage: Eukaryota > Metazoa > Chordata > Amphibia > Caudata > Salamandridae > Lissotriton > Lissotriton vulgaris. The sequence goes on from NC_141691.1 coordinate 283,288,622, forward strand.
GTTTCCAGTCTAAATCCACTTTCTTCAACCAAACTCCCCGTCTCGATGTTATTGACCAATAAGTTTGTAACATTTGTATTACCATGAACATCACATTGCCCTTTTGGCTCGTTAGTATTCCCTCCTATACTGTCAATACTGGTTTGTCAATATCCCCATCCCGGCTCCTGCCATCCTACATGAGAGTTGTAATATGTGTAAGTGGTATGGTTATGACCAACAGGAGGAGGTGGTAAGGGATTGACTGGCCATGATACAGTAGGGGGAATAAGGGGTTCATTGAGTAAACTAGTCGTTACACTAGTCGGTCGGGGGTAAAAAAAGGTAAGGTCTACAATTCCGATACCTCCCTTGTTTGTTCCCCATCCCTGCCTTGTTATCCATCCCGCCACCCTTGGGTCCTGGAAATTAACCACTATGCAGTCCCCACCCAAGGTTTTCGATGTATATCCCATCCAATCTATTCTCCTTACCCCTATGATTAGCCCGTCGATGTCACCAGGCAGAAGACGGTTTTCCTTTAGCCAGTGCATGATCTTGTTTTTGAGCATCTGGAAAGTTTCTCTCTGTCCTGGGGGTAATGGTGGTACGTTTATAAGAACAGCCACATAGGGAAAGGAGTCTGGGGTGAGATTAATTGGTGGTTTTCTGTGGGGTGGCTTTGCCACGGGCGGTGGGATGGATTTGGGAACTTGGGGAACATATTGGGGGATGGGCTTCGGCGCCTGTTGTTTGTTATTTATTTGGGATGGTACTGGAGTTTTACCTACCAACAGACCTGCATTAGCCCTATTCCCTCCCACCGGAATATTCTGAGCTTTCTGCGTGCTATTAGTTACGTTTGCGGTTGTTGGTACTATTCCCGCTTGGTGACGCACTGTAGCCTCAGCACTCGTTGTAATTGGTGGATTTTGTGTCGGGGGGATTGTGGGCTGTGTAGGGTGTATTATAGTCGACTGAGGTAAATCAGGGCCAACGTTTGCTCTCTCAGTTCTGTCTGAGGATTTTATAGTGGCTTTAGCTGTAGGTTTGCTCTGTTTGGGAGGTAAAGGAGAGCTATTTCGGGGGTTTCTTCCCTTATCCTGAATAACAGGGTTGTTTAGGACCTGGGGGTGTGTGCTTACTTCCACCCTATTCGCTTTAATCAGTGATTTTGTGGAATAAAAATTGTCTAAGGTAGTCTGTTCAAAATGGTTTAGCCTATCTACAAGCTTTACAATTCTATCCTCAATAGGGGTGAGTAGTGATCTAAACAATTTTTCCAGTTCAGGGAGAACATTTGCAAGTGATTGCTCCTTATCTTTACATGGTACAATGGAGTCGGTGCGAGGATTTTCATCTCCGTCCTGGCTGTTCAAGGAGACAAGGTTAGTAGGTGTAACACTTTCTGTACTTTGAGTTTCGTTAGTAGCTACCTCTCCTGTGTTCACGAGTTTATGTAACTTCCTGAGTTTTTGAGGGGGTTTAACCACCCTTTTACATTTTCTTACAGAAGCTGGTCGTTTCCGTTTGGACCCAATTTTGGGTTGGGCCAGTATAACCTGGGCACCAGAATCAGTGAGCGGTGCTGGTAGGATTTTGCCGCCAAAAGGATTATTTAGTTCAGTCACAACGTCCTTGTTTGGTTTTTGGGCCTGGACCTCAAAATGGTCGTTTGCAACTGGCAGGTTCACTGATGACAGAGGAGTTACCAGGGTGGGGTAAGCTAGATTTAAAAACTTATCCGTTGAGTTCTTGAGTATTTCGATTGACAGCCTACGCTCTGCGCGCTTCTCTGCCAGGGTCAACTCTTTGTCTATTACCAGTGAACGAAAAAATTTATCTAGGGGGCCAATTGCCAGTGGACCAGACTCTACAGGAGGAGTTATTTGGTGGCTATTTACAGAGTTTGTTAATGTAGGCGTAGCCATGTCAAACACTAAACAAATCCAACTTTTCTTAGCCACTTACAGGAGGTGATACTATATGTCACTGATAAGGGGGGTGGCCCAGCCCGGCCTCCTTCGGCCCTGGACGGCCACAGACGGTCCCGCCCTTGTCCCGGGCTTCTCCCGCGCGCTCTCCCGCGCTGCGGGAGTACTAGTGGCTTAATAAGGAGTATGAACACAATAGGTGGAAGGGGTAGGAGGGGTCGGGGAGAGCGGCCCAGGTGTAGCTGATCAGGGCTGGCGGGTGCTCCTGGGAAATGCAGTCCCAAAGGAGCTCACGCACTCGCTCGCAGCCCCGTGCAAGTACTTCCCTCGGTGTCCCCTTCAAGGCGCTGCGGTCAACACTCCTCACGCAGCGGGACCCGCGAAGCGGGTTCCGCAAGAAGTAGGCTGGCAGCAGGCGATTCCAAACAGGCAGAAACAAAAGCAGCAAGATGTCCCACTCGCCGTCCAAGCGAGGACAGATGATAAGGGCTCGGTGGAAGGGTAGGAGGGGTCGGGGAGAGCGGCCCAGGTGTAGCTGATCAGGGCTGGCGGGTGCTCCTGGGAAATGCAGTCCCAAAGGAGCTCATGCATTTGCTCGCAGCCCCGTGCAAGTACTTCCCTCGGTGTCCCCTTCAAGGCGCTGCGGTCAACACTCCTCACGCAGCGGGACCCGCGAAGCGGGTTCCGCAAGAAGTAGGCTGGCAGCAGGCGATTCCAAACAGGCAGAAACAAAAGCGGCAAGGCTAGGTGTATCAATAAATGTCTGGTAAACATTTCTCCTGATGTCTTCATTAATGCTATCACATATAAATGTCAGGGCAAGATCTATCGCTTCTTTATCAATTGGAATTCCCTTACTTCCATTGCTGGAGCCCAGGTTAATGTTTATCTTTAGGATTGCCTAGAAGAGAGGGTATACCAAGGCAGCCCAGTTCAGCTGTTCAGATTTCAAGATGCAAGCAGCAATTCCATCAGGCCATCAGAAGCTTTTTTATATACCCCTGTTTCCTTCCACTATGGAGATTATATTGTTAAATAATTCATTGCTGTTGTCTCTGCTTCATTAACTCTGGTACCATGGATATAGGTTTGCATTGTAAGTAGTGTTATGGCTGAAATTCTTTCATGCCCTTCTGATTTTATGTTGTAGCATATCCAGGTTTGTTCTACTTGTTGCAAAGTTATCATGTGTGCCCTGTGCAGACCCATTGTTTGATGACTGGTTCTGGTGGTAACTGGTTCATATTGTGTCCTGGGCTCTGCTAGTCAGGCCCAGGACCAGCACTGTGATTAAAACGCAAGTGCTTTAGGGTACACTATGAGGAAGGGTACACCTATAATAGGCATGTGATAACCTATAAAGCCCTAGTAGATAATTAGGCCAGTGGGATTAAAATGACCTTTAAATCCCTAGTTTATATTAGGGCATGGCAGTTTAAAGGCCAACAGCATTTTCTGAGAGCCTGAGGTAATTTTAAAAGCAACGCTGCGTTGCAGCACTGCTTTTAAATGTAAATTGTGCCCAAAACTTATATATTTGCTTTTTCTAATTAACAGAAATTAAAGACCCTTTACAAATTTGTCATTGGTCATCAATACCTTTGTAAGGGTCCTCTCTACAATGACAGCACTTATATTTTTTATTTCCCCTTGAGTTTGACCAGCACACTTTATTTTTCTTGAGGATTTCTGGATTCAATTTAGGCTTTCATCTCCTGAGTGTGAGGGGTACATGGTAGAATAATTATAACAAAAGTAGACTGTTTCTTTCCTATTGTTGAATATGTTTACTTTGCTTAGTTGTTTTTGGACCTTACATTACGTTCTATTAAACCACACATCCTTTAAACAGATTCTATCTCTTCCTTCTATTATTCCTAATTCTTTTCTGAAATGTTTGAATTGGTATCTCCATTACTTCTCCTTGGCTCCTCATGAATTGATGCCCATTTTAAAATAGGGAAATGTTTGCAATCAAAGTCACTCAATTAGCTAGAAAATGGTCAATGGGTATGTTGATTCAATGTTGTCTGGTAGGGTGTGTAAGTACTTCAAATACTTGCTGACCCAGTTGGGGAAATAGTTTTTAATTATTATTTTATAAGGTTAATTTGGATGACGCTGTTCCTGCTGATCATCTTACTGTTGAGACCAGAAATCATAATTGTAAGGAACTTTTCAAAATGATTACATATTCTTTTTGCCTCACTGGTTAGCTGTGTTGGTACAAATATAATTAGTCCCCCCACAGGGTGTCTGTTTTTTTCTTTTTCTAGGTTTAATATTTAACTGGACTTGGATATTAAATACCAAATGCTCTAATGCCCATGCCTCTTGTAAAACCTCTTTCACTTATTTATTAAAGTCAAGTAATATCTTGTGACTCTTTTTTGTTAGTACGAGCATGATTTCATGAACATACAGCCAATGAACGGCTGTTAGGGTTTATATTGGTTATGTGGTGGAAACTGAGGACTGATTGTAGCAGTGACCAAATTCCAATTGTTATTCTCAGTTCTTTCTGTCTGGATTTTTCTTTTGTATTTGTCTCTCTCTGCCAGTTTTAGTGCTCTTTATTTTTTGTACAATTATATGTTCCCTTAATCCCTATCATTGTTGTTATTGTCATTTTAGTTCTCACCAATCTTATTCCAGGACCCATCTGTTTTTTTCTCAATGGAAGAACATACATGCTCATCCTTCTTATGTTTTCTGAGGCCTGTACAATTTTCTTTGCAGGCACATAGAAAAAAATACTTCCAATGTATACACCAACTTCCCATCTTTTGAGTCTATCAAGAATGCAAATAGCCTAATCTCGCTTTAACATCCATTACTTCATTTTTGGATTGAGTATAACATTCCATGGAGTTTTGAGTGATTCAGGTACCCCCCCCAACACTCTCTTCTTCTGGAAATATCTCTTCAAATTGCAAAACTTTTGTTTTTGGTATGTTTAATTTAGGTATTAAAATTGGACCTTGACTATTCAGTATCATCATCTCAATGCTCTTCCGGACAGATGTACAAATATTAAAAAGAACAGCAATTTCCAAATAGTGATTTTCCCGAATCGTTATTTAGTATTTACTATTCTTAATGTACCAAAGTTAAAAATTTTACATAGTGATTCATAGTACGTCTCCACTCAATCTACCTCATGAAATATTAATAAGGTTGGTGACTGTTTGCGACCAATTTCAAATGATGCGATACAAAAGGGGATGATGGACGGAGCGGTTGAGCAAATCAAACACTCACCTGCAGTCAACTGATCTGGGTTTAATCCATCACCATTCTTTAGCTCACTCAGCCACCCCAGTTCGGACATGGCCAAATGCAAATCAGTCTGACCCTGTGCCTCATGGGAACAGTCCAGCCTGAACTGCCAAGCCATGTCTTCCCTGGACCGGAAACAAGCATCCTGGCACCGGTTTCGGATTCATAATCCTCATCAGCCAGGCTATCTTGAATCCAGTGGCCAAGTGAGCAAGGGACTCACGTTTGAGCATACCCTGCCAACTTAGGGTGAACAAAGCGATACAAAAGGGGATGATGGACGGAGTGTTTGAGCAAATCAAACACTCACCCCCAGTCAACTGATCTGGGTTTAATCCATCACCATTCTTTAGCTCACTCAGCCACCCCAGTTCAGACATGGCCATATGCAAATCAGTCTGACCCTGTGCCTCTTGGGAACAGTCCAGCCCGAACTGCCAAGCCATGTCTTCCCTGGACTGAAAACAAGCATCCTGGGACCGGTTTCGGATTCATAATCCTCATCAGCCAGGCTATCTTAAATCCAGTGGCCAAGTGAGCAAGGGACTCACGTCTGAGCATACCCTGCCAACTTAGGGCGAACAAAGTAATACAAAAGGGGATGATGGACGGAGCGTTTGAGCAAATCAAACATTAACCCCCTGTCAACTGATCTGGGTTCAATCCATCACCATTCTTTAGCTCACTCAGCCACCCCAGTTCAGACATGGCCATATGAAAATCAGTCTGACCCTGTGACTCATGGGAACAGTCCAGCCCGAACTGCCAAGCCATGTATTCCCTGGACCGGAAACAAGCATCCTGGGACCGGTTCCGGATTCATAATCCTCATCAGCCAGGCTATCTTGAATCCAGTGGCCAAGTGAGCAAGGGACTCACGTCTGAGCATACCCTGCCAACTTAGGGCGAACAAAGCAATAAAAAAAATTCAAATGATACCATCACATGGCTGGGGGCCTAATGGGGTCAATAGAACACCATATCCCTCATTGCATTAAATAAAGCACTCTTTTCTTCTTAGATACCCATCTAATTTTCCCTACAGGAAAAAGAAACCCTTTTCAAAATTAAAAAGTAAAACATTAATATACCTTTTATAAGATTAGGCAGCAGTCTGTAGTATAATAGAAAAACCTAAATGTAGTTTACAAAGTGTGAGAAAAGCAGGCAATGTAACAAGCCCCAGGCCAAACATGGAACTGCATGAGCAGCACACCTCTCTTCAAGATGGTTGAATCACAGTCGCCAACCGAAAAAAAGGAAATCTGAAGAAACGTGAAAAACAGGTTCTCAGTTGCCAATGGTAAACCACAGGTGATACCTGGAACAGATACAAATACTATAGCCCAATTGAACATCAAAGTCAGTCCAAGACAAATACAGGGTTCCATGTGAGGAATAAAGAGAAGGAAAACCTAGGGCACTGGCAAAGGGGAAGAACAACAGAAAGTGAAGGAATAGAATCAGTGTGAACTATAATGTCAAATAAAACAGTTGAACAACAAATGTTGCTGGACACCGTCTTCAGCATCCATTAACTCTTTATTGTCAGCACTCTCTGAGCTACCAGTCCTCTGGTGGCTCACCCAGTGTGTCTCAGACGAAAGCCTTAGAAGCTAACGTCCTACAGAACTCTAGTCTCCCCTGCCCCAAACTCCATTGCATGCATGTGGTCCATTTCCTGACCCTCTTATGTGGTGTCTTACGTCGAAACCCGATAGCTAGTCATAAATACATATTAAGGAATGATTGTTGGAGCCATATCTGGTTATACATACCACAAAAAAGAAAAAGATAGGAACATTCTGGTATTTAGCAATATGAATAAAATAGAACACTTTGGTTGATAATCTATAGACCAGTCCCAATACTTCAGTACATCAGAGAAGAAAGAGGCACTTCAAATACTACAGCATTTTTATGTATTTTATGTGTCTACTTAGTGTCCAATTCTTACCATGTCCATAGGAAGAGGTTATAGACATTCACATATTCATCACAGGTACCATATCAGAAATCGGAAAATCATTTAGTGCCAAGGGTGGGCATTGCTCACAGAACTTCACTTCCTTGAATTCCGTGGAGTTGAATAAATACTCTGTGAAATTCTATTCCGCCAAACCAAAAGACAGTGGTGGAGGTCCACCAAATCCCAAACACATGACAAATGCCCCATGACACAAAACACATACACCCCCACAGCAGACCAAGTGCACTCATCCACACCTCACCTGTAGTCAGAGTGTTCCGTGCATTGGCTGAAGGAATTGGGGGCCTGGAAGTGCCCAGAGCCAGGCAGTGTGAGAGCAGGAGGCACTGGAGGCGGAAGATCAGTTACCAGCCAGTGCATCACACGCCCGTACCTTCTCCCTGGCTGCAGATCCTCGAGGCCCATGAGTCAATGATGCTCTCCCACTGCCTCCTGCATCCAGCCTCTGGAGGAATACCTCAGCCTGCCTGGCCTGGAGCAGACTCAGAGCTGGTTGCCGGCACTCCATTGGATGTTGTGCACATGCGTGATAAGAAGCAGCGTGTAAGCTCCATTAAACAAAAAAACAATCCTTGTCAGTGTTATCCACAAAGACAATAAATACATCTGGGTTACCTCGCCATAGTTTGGCACACAAGTAATCATTAATCAGGCTCAACATAGAGGCAATGTCCAAAGTAAATATGCAGTTTCAAACCGTTATAAAGTGGAAAAAACAACACAAGAAAGTTTCAAACCAATTAAGAAAAATAGAATAAAATGGATGAAATGTTAATAATTGGAAAGACATAAAAACAAACAAAAATCTAATCAGTAAAACGGCATACATGAGTTTTTCAAATTTTAGGTGAATATTTTGCTTCTAAAAAGAACAAAGCAAACACAAGGAGATGATGGACAGATCTGGGTTGACTCCATCATCCTTCTTTAGCTCACTTCCTCACCTCAGTTCAGACCCAGCTATATGCAAATAAATCTTGCACCTGTGCATCAAGAGAATAGTCCAGCCCGAAGTGCCAAGCCAGGTCTTCCCTGCACCGGAAACAAGCATCCTGGGACCGGTTTTGGGGTAACATCCCTCATCAGTTAGGCTAGCTTGAATCCAGTGGCAAAGTGAGCAAGGGACCCACATCTGGGCATACCCTGCCAACTTAGGGCGAACAAAGCAAACACAAGGAGATGATGGACGGAGCTCTGAAACTTTTCAGATGCTCACTCCAGTCACAGATCTGGGTTGAATCCATCATCGTTCTTTAGCTCCCTTTGCCACCTCAGATCCGACCCAGCTATATACAAATCAGTCCTGAACCTGTTCCTCATGGGAACAGTCCAGCCCGAAATGCCAAGCCAGGTCTTCCCCGAAACCGGTACCAAGATGCTTGTTGCCAGTTCAGGGAAGATCTGGATTGGAAGTCCAATGTCAATCTGGGTCAGGATTACTCTGGCTAATTGACTGCTAGCTGGATAGTAAAAACATAATTGCCTTTTTGTGTCTGTGAACTGCTTATTTTTAATAGTTGGCATGCAGCACTGAAAGTACGAGGAGGCTGGGGTGCCCAGCCACACAGCATAGTTTTGAGGTCAAGCATTCAAGACCTCTTGTATATGCTCTAGTGTATACTTTAGGATATATACTTTAGTATATACTTATATGTGCAAGTACTTTGTGAGTTCTGGAGATCAGACCTAGGACTAGTCTTATTCCGCTTAGGGACTTTTTTTTCTGTTCAACTGCCTCTATTTAACTGTCTTTATAGAACACAACCAGCAGAGGTCAGTAAAATACCAGAATTGCTTTCTGTTGAGGGACTTTCCTTTTTCAATTTTTCTGGCAACTGCCTCTATTTAACTTTCTGCTCTCAAAAAAGAAGTGAACTGATAATTTTTATCCTGATAAATACTTCTACATGATCATCACCTTTTAAATTTCCCAAGGAATCAGATTTGATTTGGAAACTTTATCTAGAAAATGACCAGCATATGTCAGTAACATACCAGAATCACTTCAGCATTCTCTAGATTCCAGTGCATAGAAATTGTCTTTCATGAGCACCTATAGATAGTAATATATTTTTTTAAATCTTGTATTTTCAGATGCCCTTTCTTTATATTAAAAACAGATCTTTGGACTATACCATTTCCTGCTGAAAGGCAATATTTCTCTACGTGTTTTCCCTTACCTGGGGTGTCACGCAGTTTGGTGCTTACTTTTCCTCCATGTTAAAGAACAGTAGATGTTTTAGCACCCAGGCTAATGTTCTGCATAGCTATATACATATAAAGTCCCAAAGGCGAGACCGATTGCATTGCAAATGCTTGTTAGTAAAGCGAGGGGTGAGAGGGAGAAGAAATAGATAAAACAGGAGATAAAATACGCCTTAAGAGCACATATACATGTCATTCAATCACTACACCGTGAGGACAAAGGCTTAATTTAGATCTTGTTCCCACCGTCACTCTTTTGGCAGACTCACCGCCCACCTACTTGGCAGTCCGCCCACTTGATTTTGATGTTGGAGAGTCCATGGATAAAAGCTGCCTGAGTCCTATTGACTCTGCAAGGAATTCTCACCCGTTTTGACAGTGCCATATGCAAAAGCGGCTGTCAGCCGGAGTCCAGCCAAGATGAGCGCCGAGCCAATCACGATTTGGCTTTTCGTTTAGATTATTGTGGCAGAATACCTCTTACTTTGAGGTGGCAAATCAATGGAAATGCAGTTTAGAATATTCCTAACATAACAGGGAAAGAGCAGGAATGCAAGGTATTTATGCAATATGGCACAGTCACGTACTTCTCACTTGCACTAGCACTGTTTTGGCAGTGTAGTGCCAACGCATGCACACATTGCACCATGGTGCAAGGGTGCCTGTGTTGTAGGCAGGATTTTTTAGTTCAGGAAGGGGAAAACACAAGGAAATAAAGATGTTTCTGCCTATTATGTCTCCCATGGGGCAGTGTACAGTTTTTGGCACATTATCATGTTAACCACTTCTGGTAAATCTGTAAATGCATCAGAATCCATGGGTTTTGCGTGGGGACACCCACACAACACCTACACAAATGCCACACAAAGAATCCTGAGATCCACTCCAAAAATCCCCACAAATGATGATATTGATGTATTTTTCCACTTTATTTCTTATTTTTCTTCATCCATTACATCCAGAACAAACAATGTAGCCAATAACTATGTCATCTGTGGCAAGTTCTTCAAACTACCAATTAAATCAAAATTGACCTTAGTCTGAAGACATTTCAACTTAGAGTTAGTCCAATCTTTAGAACTAATCAATCAACAGTACCATCCGAGAACACTTTATATGTATTTTATCTATCAATCTCCCCAATATTCAGACAGGGCAGGTATATGGACAATTCCTGAATATTCAGGTTGCACCTTTTGTCTCCGTTTTTTTGATATGATTATGCTAATATAAATTGAAATATGATATCTTATTGTGTCTTATCATATCTTGCATCAGCACCTTCTGTATATTATTTTTACAATGTGCACTGCCATGTTATTAATATACATGAGGCTTCATGGTGGCATTCTGTTATTCTGATCCTTGCGTAAGCACTTTATTGCACTACGGCACTTGTTTAAGCACTTAGCACTGTATTTAGTTGATGCACTATTATGCACAAAGCACTTTCATGGGTGTTTACAGGAACATTCGGTTAAATTAATAAGTAAACAGACTTAACCAACATCAAGTGTATGATTGCAACAATCACAAATAATTCAAGAAATGTCCCCTGTTTTTTAAATTAATATATTGTCATCTGTTCAATTTGGTAGCAACAAGAACACAATATTGCAGTAATGCCAGTACCATGAGGACTGAAATAGACGCTGCTGTATTTCAACCAAGAAGAACTGATGATGTGTAGATAGTGGTTTTATAACATAATACAAAAGAACGGATAGAGATAAGGTTGAAGTGAAAAATGTGGCATGTCTAGAACAATTTGTTGTTTGTGATGGTATTTAATCTTTATGTTGCTATCAGCAATTTGTGAATAAAAGGAGATAGCTGTAGTCTGTTTCCTATGTCTGATAATTTAATTGTGCAAGAGTGATTAGCAGGTGGTATAAAAATAGTGCAAATAATGCAGAGCTGCATGTGATCAAGACCGCAATGTAGGGGTCAAAATGCGCCATGGACGTCATTTGTTTATTGGTGAAACTTTGCCAGATTAAAAGCATTTTTTTAACTCAAATAATGGGGAGTGGTCTGTACCTGATTGGCTGAAGTATCAATCTGTGGGGAGCCAGGACTGTGTTCGATCGCCAGTAGGTAGTTATAGTTAGGACTTAGTTTCCATAGGAAATCAGCAATATTCTATTGGGAACAACTTTGGCGCCGATTGACGAATCTTTGCGAATTTCTCAAAGAAGATGGCCCGCTCCGCTCTGCTTCTTCCCTAGAAGTTTTGGGGGGATTAATCAAGTGGGGGGTGAGAAAAAAGGGGGGTCCTGAAACGTGTTTTCCCCATGTTATTTTCCATAGGACGATTAGACACGACTACAGCCCGAATGGCTGAATGGAATTACAAGAAATTTGGCAGAATGGTAGAGTCTGATTCGTAGATCGCCCTTTTGTTTCATTTGATTTGATTTGATTTGATTTATCTATTTCTAAAGCGCGCGAATGCCCGGAGGCGTCTTGGCGCTATGATATGTCCATAGTCCTGAACTGGTCCTAGGTTTATGCAGTGAACAACTATGTTTTAATTTGCTTTCTGAACAGGTCCAGAGATGGGCTGTTTTTTATATCTAATGGAAGTTGATTCCATGTCCTTGCTGCGTGGACGAAGAAACTTCTTCCCCCCAGTTCGCTCGTTTGAACTTAGGTATTGCTATCAGTTTTTGTTGGCCAGATCTTAGTAGTCTGGATGGTTCGTATTTCCTCAACTGCGTTTTTTATGAAGAGAGGTCCTTTGCCCTGGAGGGCCTTATAGGTCAAACATAGTGATTTAAATTGGACTCTTTTGGCGACTGCAAGCCAATGAAGTGATGCTAATTTGTGGCTGACGGACTGAAACTTTGGTATGTCCAGGATCAGTCTTGCTGCAGCATTTTGCAGGCGCTGCAACTTATCTATGATTTTTATTCTGGCTCCTGCATACAGTGCATTTCCGTAGTCCAGGCGGGATAGAGCTAGCGCTGTGACTACCGTTTTGCGTGCATCTTGGGGCAAATATGGTAGTATTTTTTTTAATCATTTTTAATATTAGCCAAAACGAAGATGCCAGTTTGTTTACTTGGGCTTCGTATGCTAGCTTGGTGTCTATCATGAATCCCAAATTTTTCACTTTCTCAGAGGGGTCTGGACATGTTCCCAACTTGTCAGGCCACCAGTCTGGGGACCAGATGTCTGCATTACCTCCCAAAAACATCACCTCACTCTTTTCTCCATTGAGCTTAAGGCAATTTTGTTGCATCCAATGACTAACTTTTAACATGCAGTGTTGGAATTTGTCGGCTGTTACCTTTGTGTCTTTATCTATGGATATGACGATTTGGGTATCGTCTGCGTACGAGATTGGCGTGAAGCCATTTTCCCTTATTACTTCTGCAAGGGGGGCCACGTACAAGTTAAAAAGCGTTGGGCTTAATGATGAGCCCTGCGGGACACCACATGGTACCTCAAAGGAGTCTGATTTTGAGTTTCCTAGTTCCACTGTGAACTTTCTATCCTTCAGGTATGATTTGATGAGATTGCATGTAGATTCGCTTGCTCTAGCTTCTCTGATGCGGTTTATTAGAATCTCGTGGCTGACCGTGTCGAAGGCCGCCGAGAGATCCAACAATACCAAGGCGGCCTTCTCCCCGTTGTCCAGTACTTTCCTAAGCTCTTCAACTGCCGTGAGGAGACCTGTCTCTGTGCCGTGCCCTTCACGGAATCCGAATTGGGAATGGTCAAGCCAATTATTGTCCAATAGATATCGTGATAGCTGTTTATTTAGTAGTTTCTCTAATACTTTTGCGGCAAAAGAGATCCTAGCTATGGGTCTATAGTTGCTAGGAACCTCACAATCCAAGTTGGGTTTCTTCAGGAGTGGCCTGATCGATATAGTTTTCCAATCGTTTGGAAATGTTTAGTGTCTAAAATTATAGCAAAAAGGTTTTGTAGTACCAGTCCTATTTGCTCTGAGCAGCTTTGCATCACCTTAGGTGGACAAGGGTCTAAGGGGCTGCCCGAGTTAGTTACCATCATTTCTTTACTAATTTGTTCCACTGTTGGTAGGGCCCATTGAAAAGATGGTGAGCAGATGGGTGGGTTGGTTGGCTTTGCAGCAATGATGGGGTCTAGAGTAGTTTTTTCTACTTGATTATTTTTAAACAGCTCATAGACTGATGCCACTTTACTTACGAAGAAGTGGCCTAGTGTATTACAGAAGTCGGATGATATATCCTCGGGGTTATTATTTTCAATTTTAGCAAGTGTTTTGACTACTGCAAATAGGTCTTTGCTTGAGTTTTTTGATGCATTTATTTTCTGTACATATAAATGGTGCACGCACCCTCGAGGCTCAAGAGAGTGAAAAACAAAAGTGGAGAACGTGAAAAGGGGTTATGGTAGAGACTTTTTTTTTAAATCGCGAGGAGCGCGCACGGTGCTCGCACCCTTCAGCCGCCATTTTGTGTAGTTCCAGAAGAGAGTGAAAAACAAAAGTGGGGAATGTGAAAAGGGGGCAGGGTAGAGTTTTCCTGACCCCCTGGGCCTTCTCAGGGGGTCCTTAAAGGACCCTGAAGGGCAAAAAAATTATTTTTTTTATGGCAAAAAAAACCCCGCGAGGTGTGAGCACATTGCTCGCACCCTTCAGCCGCCATTTTGTGTAGTTTTAGAAGAGAGTGAAAAACAAAAGTGGAGAACATGAAAACAGACAGGGTAGATTCTCTCTGACCCTCTAGGACTTCTCAGGGGGTCCCTGAAGGACCCCGAAGGGTAAAAAAAACTTTTTTTAAATCGCGAGATGTGCGCTCGGTACACGCTCGGTGCGCGCACAGTGGAAAAAAACCAACAAAAGAAGACAGTTAAATAACAAGTTTGAGTGTTCAGATGTTGGTTGGCTCTAAAAAGAGCTGTTGTGTTCTTTGTGTGTTTTTTGTACCTACAAGTAAGTACTGATGCAGAGTCTAAAGTTTAAAAGGAAAACTCCGTACCCCTCATCTGTGAAATGTACACCATCTCTCCTATAGATGCCTTGCATGTTGTACCGCAAGTTGTTGTGGTATATAGAACCCATACCATAGTCTCTGAGGAAAGCAGAAACAAATTTATTCACATGTTTCCTTGCTTTCTCAATCTGCTGACAATATTGGTTGGACCAGTTCCATTTTTGCCTTTGGCATATATTAGAATATACAAAAGCAGTTTGTGGAAAAAGTGACATCAATTGCCCAAAGGTGTCCTTTAAAAGCATTTCCAGACCTACCTCAGTCAAAGTGCACAGGTCATTTCCACCACAGTGCACAAATATGAGGTCAGGGTGTGGGAGATGCAAAAAGTATTTTACCAATGGCATCAATTGGTGACATCTCAATCCTCTCTGGCCAATCCACATAATATCCACATTTGATAAATCAAGGTTGAGAAAGCATCTATTTGCTGCATACCTTTCACTCCAGAAAATAAAACGGTGTCCTACAATCCACACTCTAAGCATCTTGAAGGGAGATCTGGTTGTACTCAGATGGGTTCTGGAAATGAAATGGCAGTTTGAAAAATAGGAGTTTAGAAAAAATGTGGATGATATTCAGTGCACTTGAAAAAAAAAGAAATGATTGGTGGTTTCTGATAATTTAACATTGAAAACTAGGGTGCATACTACTGGTTTTTAAAAGAAATAATACTATTGGTTTAGAAAAAGTCATTGAAAAGAACATTGCACAGGATAAGCTGGAATATTAAGAAGTCAAACACACTTGCTGCTTTGGTTTGCAACATTGAGTGATGAGCTTTTCACCTTTTGAGTTTATTAGGTGTTCAATGGAGATTTACCATGGTAACAGGCAGAGAGAGAAGTGGGGGAAGTTTGAAAGTGTTGAAATTTACAACCAATTAAAATGTTAGTTTGGTTTTGAATTTGTGTGGGAACACATTTCATTGGTTATGTACAGGGATATGTGTGAAAAATGAGAGGGAATCAGGGCCATTTTGTGGTTGCAGTGTCTGAGGTGCATTTCAGAGATTATGCTTAAGAAAATCTGGTGTGTTATTGACACTGTTCTTAATCTTCAAAAGCATTTTTAAAAGTGAGTTATTAATTTGTAAGGGGATATATGTTGTGCAGTTTAGGTTAATAATAAAAATGTGTTCTAATGTGGAATTACAGACTTTCCCTCTCTTTCAATCTCTCTCACTGTCTTCCTTTCTCTCCATCACTGTTCTTTTTCCTTCCTCTCTTTTTCTATAAATCCTTCTGTTTCACTTACTCCTTTATCCTTTTTCTTACTATGCTTTTTTTTTCTCTCACTCTCCTTTCCTTACCCTCATATATCTTTCCTCACTGTCATTATCCCTTTCCTTTACTCCTCTTTTCTAACTCGCTCTCTCCATCTCATTTACTCCCTCTTTCTCTCTCCCGCACCCTTCCTCTCTTTATAATACACTACTAGCAAGACCCTCCCCTTCACTGTAGTAATCTTTTTGCACTCCCTCCTCTGCTTTCTTCATAATACTATCTGTTTTATTAGACCTCCTCTTAGCAATGTTCCACTTAATATAGATAGAGTGATGTATACAATCTTGAGAAGATTAACAAGCATATTGGGCCTCTTTCTTCATGAATTGTGTCTCATGTTTGTATGTAATGCTGGCAAAAGACTAATGGTGCATATTGGAAATGTATTTTGGATATGAGTCAGGTTTCTGTACTGTACTGTAGTGATCATTTATATGGGCTGTGTTCTGTATCTTAAACAATTTACTGTGGTATATGTTTTTTGGTAAAATGTATGGTTTTAACATTTTTGACTAGGATCACACTGAGTGTCTGTGTAAATTAAGAATGATATTTTCACCTTTTTCTATAATGTCACCTGTGGCTCCTCACAGTTTGCATCTCTCTGCTTATAGGGTACTCTTTATTTTGATATTGTTTCTCATGTTTTGATTAAATGCTGGTATAGAGATTGTGCTGTAAATTGGAAATGTATTTTCTGCCTGCACTATCCCTCTCCCTCTGCTTGCGCCCTCTGCCTGCACCCTCTCATGTGCATATGCAGAGGCCTATTATGATACGGCTGCTGGTGTGTATTAGACAGCATTACCATGTTAAATCTTTTCTTTCTCTGCCTGTCGTTTCGCACCCTCTGCTTGTACCATTTTATCTCTCTCTTCACTATCTCCCCTTTGTGTGCTCCAATTTGCCTCTGCGTGTACCATTTGTCCCACTGTTTCCACCATTCCTTCTCTGTTGTACCATTTTATCCTCTGTGTGTACCATGTCTGTGTCTGCTTGCACTATCTGTGTCTCTGCTTGAACCATCTCACCCTCTCTCTGCACCATCTTTTTCTGACTGCACCATCTGTCCCTCTGCCTGCAGCCCTGTAACATCTATCCTCTGCCTGTACCAGTTTAGTCTCTGCTGCATTATCTTATTTTCTGTCTATATCATCCCTCTCCCTCTGCCTGCACCCTCTCATGTGCTTTCTTCATAATACTCTCTGTTTTATCTTTCCTTATTTTTTCTTGTCTTTCTTGAGAGTGCTCTTTTTATTGAACTTTTTCTTGTGTTCTCTCTGTTGTGGTTGTCTTTACTGTCCCCTAATGTTTCCCTTTCTTTTTGTACTTCCTCCTCTGCTTTCCTCATAATACTCCCTGTTTTATTAGACCTCCTCTTAGCAATTATCCACTTAATATAGATAGAGTGCTGTATACAATCTTGTGCAGATTTTCAAGCATATTGGGCCTCTTTCTTCTTGCATTGTTTCTCATGTTTGTATGTAATGCTGGCAAAAAAACTAATGGTGTGTATTGGAAATGTATTTTGGAAATGAGGCAGGTTTCTGCACTGTAATGTAGTGCTCATTTATATGGGCTGTGTTCTGTCTCTTAAACAATTTACTGTGGTATATGTTTTTTGGTAAAATGTATGGTTTTAACATTTTTGACTAGGATCACACTAAGTGTCTGTGTAAATTAAAGAATTATATTTGCACCTTTTTCTATAATGTCACCTGTGTCTCCTCACAGTTTGCATCTCTCTTCTTATAGGGTACTCTTTATTTTGATATTGTTTCTCATGTTTTGATTACATGCTGTAAATTGGAAATGTATTTTCTGTCTGCACTATCCCTCTCCCTCTGCCTGCACCCTCTGCCTGCACCCTCTCATGTGCATCTGCAGAGGCCTATTATGATATGGCTGCTGGTGTGTATTAGACAGTGCTACATTGTTAAATCTTTTCTGTCTCTGCCTGTAGTCTCGCTCCCTCTGCTTGTACCATTTTATCTCTGTCTTCACTATCTCCACCTCTGTGTGCTGCAATTTGCCTCTGCATGTAGCATTTGTCTCACTGTTTCCAGCATTTTTTCTGTGTTGTACCATTTTATCCTCTGTGAGTACCATGTATGTGTCTGCTTGCACTATCTGTGTCTCTGCTTGAAGCATCTCACCCTCTCTCTGCACCATCTTTTTTCTGACTGCACCATCTGTCCCTCTGCCTGCAGCACTGTACCATCTATCCTCTGCCTGTACCAGTTTAGTCTCTGCCTGCATTATCTTATTTTCTGTCTATACCATCCCTCTCCCTCTGCCTGCACCCTCTCATGTACATCTGCAGAGCCATATTATGATACGGCTGCTGGTGTGTATTAGACAGTGCTATCATGTGAAATCTTTTCTTTCTCTGACTGTAGTTTCGCACTCTCTGCGTGTACCATTTTATCTCTGTCTTCACTATCTCCCCCTCTGTGTGCTCCAATTTGCCTCTGCATGTAGCATTTGTCTCACTGTTTCCAGCATTTCTTCTCTGTTGTACCATTTTATCCTCTGTGTGTACTATGTCTGTGTCTGTTTGTACTATCTGTGTCTCTGCTTGAAACATCTCACCCTCTCTCTGCAGCATCTTTTTTCTGACTACACCATCTGTCCCTCTTCCTGCAGTCCTGTTCCATCTATCCTCTGCCTCTACAACTTTAGTCTCTGCCTGCATTATCTAATTTTCTGTCTATACCATCCCTCCTCCTCTGCTTGCACCCTTTGCCTGCAACCTCTCATGTATATCTGCAGAGGCCTATTTTGATATGGCTGCTGGTGTGTATTATACAGTGTTACCATGTTAAATATTTTCTTTCTCTGGCTGTAGTTTCGCACCCTCTGCTTGTACCATTTTATCTCTGTCTTCACTATCACCCCCTCTGTGTGTTCCAATTTGCCTCTACATGTAGCATTTGTCTCACTGTTTCCAGCATTTCTTCTGTGTTGTACCATGTTATCCTCTGTGTGTACCATGTCTGTGTCTGCTTGCACTATCTGTGTCTCTGTTTGAAACGTCTCACCCTCTCTCTGCACCATCTTTTTTCTGAGTACACCATCTGTCCCTCTGCCTGCCGCCCTGTACCATCTATGCTCTGCCTGTGCCAGTTTAGTCTCTGCCTGCATTATCTTATTTTCTGTCTATACCATCCCTCTCCCTCTGCCTGCACCCTTTGCCTGCACCCTCTCATGTACATCTGCAGAGGCCTATTATGATATGGCTGGTGGTGTGTATTAGACAGATCCATCATGTTAAATCTTCTTTCTCTGACTGTAGTTTCTCACTCTCTGCTTGTACCATTTTATCTCTGTCTTCACTATCTCCCCCTCTGTGTGCTCCAATTTGCCTCTGCATGTAGCATTTGTCTCACTGTTTCCAGCATTTCTTCTGTGTTGTACCATTTTATCCTCTATGTGTACCATGTCTGTGTCTGCTTGCACTATCTGTGTCTCTGCTTGAAACATCTCACCCTCTCTCTGCACCATCTTTTCTCTAACTGCACCAACCGTCTCTCTGCCTGTAGCCCTGCACCATCTATCCTCTGCCTCTACCAGTTAAGTCTCTGCCTACATTATTTCATTTTTTGTCTACACCTTCCCTCTCCCTCTGCCTGCACCCTCTGCCTGCACCCTCTCATGTACATCTGCAGAGGCCTATTATAATATGGCTGCTGGTGTGTATTAGACAGCGCTACCATGTTAAATATTTTCTTTCTCAGACTGTAGTCTCACACTCTCTGCTTGTACAATTTTATCTCTGTCTTCACTATCTCCCCCTCTGTGTGCTCCAATTTGCCTCTGCATGTAGCATTTGTCTCACTGTTTCCAGCATTTCTTCTGTGTTGTACCATTTTATCCTCTGTGTGTACCATGTCTGTGTCTGCTTGCACTATCTGTGTCTCTGCTTGAAACATCTCACCCTCTCTTTGCACCATCTTTTTTCTGACTGCACCATCTGTCCTTCTGACTGCAGCCCTGTACCATCTATCCTCTGCCTCTACCAGTTTAGTCTCTGCCTGCATTATCTCATTTTATGTCTATACCATCCCTCCCACTCTGCCTGCATCCTCTGTCTGCACCCTCTCATGTACATCTGAAGAGTCCTATTATGATATGGCTGCTGGTGTGTATTATACAGTGCTACCATGTTAAATCTTTTCTTTCTCTGACTGTATTCTCTCACTCTCTGCTTGTACCATTTTATCTCTGACTTCACTATCTCCCTCTCTGTGTGCTCCAATTTGCCTCTTCATGTAGCATTTGTCTCACTGTCTCCAGCATTTCTTCTCTGTTGTACCATGTTATCCTCTGTGTGTACTATGTCTGTGTCTGCTTGCACTATCTGTGTCTCTGCTTGAAACATCTCACCCTCTCTCTGCATCATCTTTTTTCTGACTTCACCAACATTCCCTCTGCTTGCAGCCCTGCACCATCTATCCTCTGCCTCTACCAGTTTAGTCTCTGCCTGCATTATCTCATTTTCTGTCTATACCATCCCTCTCCCTCTGCTTGCACCCTCTGCCTACACCCTCTCATGTACATCTGCAGAGGCCTATTATGATATGGCTGCTATTGTGTATTAGACAGCGTTACCATGTTAAATCTTTTCTCTCTCTGCCTGTAGTCTTGCACCCTCTGCCTGTATCATTTTGTCTCTGTTTGTACTTTCTTTCCCTTTGTGTGCTAAATCACCTAAATCATGAAGTGAGTCATGAATTAGGAGATGCAGTTGTAGAAAGTCCTATGCAAGCATTTAATTCCCAAATTGTGTTTATGCTGTGCAATTTAGATACTGGGTGCGCTGTTGAAATGCAAAAGCAACTGTCGCTGTAGCATGTAGTAATCATTTCACCGAATTGTTATTAGTACATTCTCAGTCCCACCTTGACTCTCTACACTGCTTGAACACCACTTCGTTGTCCTAAACCCTGAAACTCCATCCCTAGAAAAATATTCCAAACTCTTTCAACACTACTGCAGTGCTGTAAACTCTGAAAGAATACTCCCAGCAAGACCCCCTTTTACTGTAGTAATCATTTTACTGAATTTGAAGGAATAGTGTTATGTGTCTAAAATCACAGTGTGAGTCAGTTTTTCTATTTAGAAGAATGTTGCAGAATAATTTGCTTAGTTGATGTGTTTAAAAATATGGGAATACATGTACTTATGAAGTTGATAAAACTAGTTTTGTATTATCTATTAGGGAAAATGATATAATTTAGTGTTTATATTTTTTTGCAAGGTCCAGCAAGATTGTACAATATATAATGGATCCAAATCAGGACAACATTCAAGTCAATTTTGAAATTTCCATTGATGTCATAGAAGACTTAAATGTACCTTTTGAGGATAACATTGTTAATAAAGATAATGGAGAATAATAATAACATTAATAATAATAATAATAATATTATTATTATTATTAATAATAATAATAATAATAATAATAATAATAATAATAATAATAATAATAATAATAATAATAATATTAATAATGATCACTTGCTCGGTGTATCTGTTTTAAGACATAGGAAAACATGTACTCATGGAGTGAGTTAGGCTTTAGGACATCCAGTGTTTCTTACTCGTAGCATTTACATGATACCATACACTGCCTACACACCACTGTATTGCTGTAAACTCATAAATATCAATCTCACCACGACCCCTTACACTGTCTGAACAGCACTGCACTGTTCTGAATCCTGAACACCATTCTCAGCAAATTACCCTATAATGTTGAAACACCACTGCACTGCCATAAACTCAGAAACAGCACTCACTGCATGATTTCCTACTCTGCTCAGACACAGTTGCTGTGCCTTAAACGTACTTATGAAGTAGACCAGTGTTTATATCATTTAGTGGTTCTAATTGCTATGTAGTATGTTAGTGGTATTCTATAACATGTTCTTTTTTCTTCACAACAAATTGTAATTATCTACAGAAAGAAAAACCAACATGCCTACTAAGAATGCAAAAAGAAAAAAATATAAACAGGCTTACTTTTCCAAGAAAACACAATCACAAGATTTATGTAAACAACAATGTACGGAGAAAAAGAAGAATGCTCCTGGTAAGACAACAAAGGATTTTATAAGGAAATTAACCCAATGTAAAAAAGTGTGGATAATGTGCAAAAGAAAAAAATGTCATCTGTAACTACAAAGAAAAAGCAGACCCCCCCAAAAAATGTTGGAAAAGTATGTGGCGATCATATTTTCTATAGTAATAGACGAAAAAACCAGTTTGTTCAAATTCGCAAGAGAATGTTTTATAACAGAGTTGATTTAAATTTATTAAGAAAAATATAAAGAATTGTAAAAGGAAAACAGTTTTTTATAAGAAAAAGAGTTGTATATTTTAGTAATCAATAGAATTTGTACACTAGACAAGGCAATCAATGTTTTGAAAGCGAAAAGTAAGTAAAAAAGACTGATTAATAGAACTACATTTTGTAATGTTTTTTTCTGGAGAATGGAAGCATAGTTCAAGTTGTGAGCCATTTTTTAATGAAGAGACTTACTTTCAGACTAATGATTTGTTGCATGCAGTTGACACCAGTGGTCGAGCATATGAGGTGAAGGAGGGTTGTCCGATTGAAAAACTGAAAATTGTGCCTAGAAATGCAGAAGAGGTGTTAGCTGATGAAGTTTTAGGGAGACGTCCGAAGGCTCCAGTGTACACTTGGAATTCTAGTAGTATTTGTAGTGTGCGACAGGATTCAAATAATTTTTTTCGCAATTTCTTACGTAAGTATACTAAGAAAAGCCTTAAACAAAAGATTAAGATGTTGCAAGAATTAGATCCTTGCAGACTGAGAGAAAAAGCGGGTTTGCAAGGGCATTCACTGGCTTCTCTTTCTAGAAAAGTATGTCAGAGTATTTTTCACCATTTTAGGATGTTAGCAGTGCATCATACTGAAGTGAGGAAATTAGTGAGAAGGTTGTATTATGCAAAAAGTCCAGCACTTAAGCTAAAACAGTTAAACAGTGCTCTTTTGCATGGATCTGTATTAGATGTAAAGAACATTTGTGAAGAAATTGAGGTTAGTTACTTTGGTGAAAAAGAGGACAGTGCAGAAACTGATACAGTAATAGGAGGACATGTGGAAGAAAATATCCAGAATTTTAGTACAGAAAATGTTGACCAAGAAATTACAAAGTTTAAGGTCATTTCAGGTGAAAGGCCAAACTTTTCTTGTGTGTGTTGTCGGCGAACTCATTATAAGAATCAGACTAGGTTAGCTGATTTATATGTAAAAAGTGAAAAGGAAAATAATAATGAGTGGAAGGATTTTGCAACCTATTTGTTGGTAGAGAATTGTTTTGATTTGGGTTCTGATCAACGTATTTGTAAATATTGTTATAATAAATTCAATGATAATGCCTGCTAGAGCTGTACATAATAATCTTGAGTTGGTAATTATTTCTTCTGAATTGATGGATTTAAATACCTAGGAGTCTATTCTGATTCGATGTGTGCATCCATTTCAGGCTAATTTTTGCATGGAGCCTAAAACAGGGAAATTGCCTCCTTCAGAATTATACAGAGGATTAAAGGGAAGAGTTGTCTATTTGCCTCTAGATTTAAAAAAAATATTGAAACAATTGGTGTCGAAAAAGTGGAAGAGGAACCTCTAGTTATTCTAGTTAATGGCGTTCCTACAAAGAGTAAAACATTCTGGCAAGAATTAGTGGATGTTAGGAAAGTGAAAAAGGCAACGTTGTATTTGGTAAAAAACAATCAATACTACAAAAATGTATATATAGGAGAAGAGGAAACAAATGTAGAAGAGGACAGTGATTTGTCGGCTGGGAAAACTGAAAAAGTGGATGTGTCCAGAAGTGAACACATTTATGAACATTATAGTGTTCATTCTCTGCATTCCAAAGAAGTAATGGGGAACGCTATTGAGTTATTCCAAATGAAAGAAGCAAAAGGAAGTCGGTTTAGTGTATGGGAAGAAAGCTTGGAAGTTCGTTGTTTTCCTCAGTTATTTCCAACAGGTCAAGGTGGACGATATGATGACCGACCTGTGCAGATTCCTGCATCTGAATACCGGACATCAAGATTATATGCAGAAGATCCAAGGTTTCGCCAATGTATTCCATATTTGTTTCATCTTCTGTTTGAGAGTGACTTGTCTGGACTTTTTTATGCAGTGAACCATATACTAAAAAGTGGAGTACATCTGCAAAATGTTTCAGAAAGGGACTTTATGGATAAAGTCCAACAGAAAGACACTGTTTTGGAATCTCATGGCATGTCAGCGTGGTACTAACGCATATTGGTTCCGTCGTCAGGGGGAATTGAAACCTATGCTAAGAAACTTAGGAACTCCTACATGGTTCCTTACGCTTAGCTGTGCTGAGTATGCTTGGGAAGACTTACTTCAATTTCTTCGAGAAGCAAATGCAAACATAGAAAATATAGAATACAAGACACCTGGAGAACTGTGCTCTTTGGATCCAGTTAATGTATGCAGGTATTTCAATCATAGATTTGAAGCTAGGATGTCTCCTTTTGGAGAGGTTTTGGAGAAAGGAGTATCAAGCAAGAGGTGCTCCTCGCATACATATGTTGCTATGGATCAACGATGCCCTCAAATTTGGAACAGATTCGAATGACACAGTGATGAGTTTTATTGAACAGTATTCTACATGTGCTGTTCCGAAAAGTACAGAACAAAACAATTTAAGACATCAAATCTTACGGTTTCAAACCCATCGTTGTGGAAAATACTGTTGTCGAAAGTTCAAACCTAAGGACAAGTTCTACACAAAATGTCGTTTTGGATTTCCACGACCAGTAATATCAAAAGGAAGAGTGAACAATTTTATGTCATCTTTGCGACATACTGTCACAAGAAAATCACTGAAAAATACCTACAACTTAAAAAGAAATGAAGAGTCAAAATACATATATGACTATAACCCAGTCAGTCAGTCAGAAATACTTTATTCGGTTCATAACAAAAAACCACAAAAGTATACAAAGTCCCAGAAAAAAGAAGGGCCGAGGTACCAAATTACAATATGGTTAACAGACAGCGAGAAATATATAAAAAAGATAAAAACTGTACAGAATATATACCAAATTCACGTGCAAATTTAAAAAGCATACACAGATCATCCAATTTACTTAAAATTCATTATTTACAAACTCTAAAAATAGACCATGCAAGACTTTTATCTAAGACTAACTAGTTTTTTCCTTAGTCTCATGGCTATGGTAAAAAATGTAGCAAAATTATTAATTTCCCACGTATTGGACAGTAGCTGAAGATACAATAGGGCCGGTTTCACTTGTCTAAACCCTTTATCCTTTAGTAGGGGTACAATGAATTTTTTCCGGATGTCCGTAAAATAATCACAAAAGAACATGAAGTGAGCAGTGTCCATTTTTGAAAATCCATCACAAGTACACAATTCTAATTCTGATACCTTTGTCCAACATGGGCGCCCAGAGAGAAGCAGATGGAGTTTATTCAGCCTAAACTTGGTTAGTAAATATCCGTGATTAGCATTATTAACAACCTTCAGATTTGGTTCTAGGTCGTGATCTGTTGTTACAACTAACTGATGGGCTCTCACGGTTGACTTAATCAACTCATAGCCTTCTCTATCCATCCCTTTGTGCAGCCTGAATGCGGTCTTGACCCATTTCATGTCTCCCTTGACCAGTTTGGACGGCTCATCAAATAATTCTGTGCGACCTAGTGAGGCTGCAAGTTTTTTAACATATTTTAACCATGGAATGGATTCCCAATGTTCTAAAGTAAGACAGTCCCTCAGGATCTCATGGTTCACCTCCAATTCCGGGTTCATCCAAACCGCAATCCACTTTAATAGGGGTGCGATGGCAATCCGGTCCCCACATTCTTGATGTACTATGAAACCTGAGATCGATTGTGGTACTGATAAAATGGACTTCAAAAACGTGTCCTCTGCCACCTGTAACAACTTAGCGTTCTTAAAACCTCATAGATCTGCGCAATACATGGCTATGGAAACACATTTGGCAGCATAAACCTTTAACACTGCCTGTAAAGGTTTTACCCCCAATTTACGGGAAAAACCCAAAACTGCAAAAATGGACCGGACAAAAGCATTTCTTTTCTCAGACAATTGGGGAAGCCAGGTGGAACTTTCATCAAAAACCACCCCCAGATATGGGAATATAGTTACCCTCGATAACTTATTCCCATTACAGTGGAGTGTCATCAGCATCCTATGCCTGCCCTTAGTACCCACAGCCATGACATGAGATTTGATATAATTAAAGCTAAGATCCAAGGAAGACATAAACTCATAAAATGAATTTAAAAGACTTTGTAGCCCTACTGACGTGCGCGCTAAAAGAGCGGCATCATCCGCATATAATAATGCGGGAATGGGGAACTTGCCTGCCCTCGGGATATCCTTGCAAGCTGCTCCTAGCACACTGGCCAACTCGTTGATGTATAGGGTAAATAATAGGGGGGCTAAAATACAACCTTGCCAGACCCCGTTGGTTATACCTATCTTACCCGTACAATTCCCCTTACGATCGTATCTCACTGTGGCTGTTAGGTCCTTATGGAGATCGGCTAAAAAATATACTATGTTTTCATCGATACTCATCTTTAGGAGCAAACTCCATAGCTTGGACCTGTTCACTCGGTCAAAGGCCGAGGACAGGTCCATAAATGCTATATACAAGCAGCCTTGCTTCGCTATGATATACTTCCCAATCAGCAATTGGAGGTTGAGGCTTTGATCTATCGTGCTGCGCCCCTTTCTGAACCCATACTGTAATGCTGACAGAGAGTTTGTTTCCTCAAGCCAATCAGTTAATTTACACAGAACCACTCTGCCTAGGACCTTCACTGCAGAATCTATAAGGGAAATTGGGCGGTAATTACCGGGGTCACCTCTGTTACCTTTTTTAAAAATAGGTACAATGACCGATTGCGACCAGGTCGTTGGGATACCAAATTAGCAAATTCTATTAAATACATTAGATAAGACTTTAGACCATATTGCTATATTGTATTTAAAAAGATCGGCTGGTACGCCATCAGGGCCAGGGGGCTTATTGCTTGTCATTTTACTGATGGCTTCAGCCACCTCACCCTCATTCACCACTAAAGTATATGGATGACTATTCCACGAGGTTGAGACATCAACCCCTGTAGTCACCTGTTCATAAACTGACTTAAATGGGTGAGCCACTTGTCTTCCTGAATGCCACAGTCTAGGACATTATTGCTTAAGTCAACAAAATAAGGTTGTTTGATCACAGCCCAGAATTTGGCACTATATTTTATCACGTCTATAGAGGTCAATTCCGCCCAGGCATCTTCCCTGATCTCCCGTCTCCTCTGTTCTAATGCTGCTTTATAAGCTTTCCTTAAGAGGGCCACACGTTGTCTGTCAACTGGCTTACATTTCAGAGCCTCCTTCAATTTACGATTGGCTAGTGAACAGTTATGGTCAAACCAGCCGACTGTCCCCGAATCTTTAGCTTTACCAGAAAGCATCAAATCAGACATAACCTGGTGACAGACCTTTTGATATGCCTCCACTACCTCTTTGTCCCCAGCTTCCTCGTACATACATATACAAAACTCCTCCCCTCTAATATTAGAGAGGTTACTTAGGAAGTCTTCAGGAACAATTTTACACCATTTGATCCTACGTGCCTGGTCTATTGCCCGAATATCTTGTTTATTAACTCTGTTCAATGAGCTCTCAGACGTGCTAAGGACACCTCTAACACGTAGAAAGACAGGGTTATGATCGCTAAAATGAGACCAGACAGGAGAATAGCCTGCTATGTTACTCCCCAGGGTTAAGCTTAAAAAAATAAAATCTATTGTTGACCCACTGCCATTTCCCTTAAAAGTGGGTGTATCCTCCTCATTCCCCGTGGGTAACATTAAACCATTTTCAGCCAAGATGTTTTCTAATAGAATTCCCTGATCCGTATGCTCAAAATGAATATCACCTTATTCAATGGGGGCAAATAGATCAGTGGACAGACATTTATCTGGGCAACCATGAATATTAAAGTCCCCCAGCACTGAGACTCAGTCAACTCCTTATATTCTGCAAAAAAGGAATTTAACGCTGTCAGGTTGCTAGTTGAGGTGGCTCTATCAAAAGAGTTATAAAAATTTACAAATAAAACATTATGTGCCCCTTTGCAGGCAATTTGGACTGCCAAACAGTAAGGGGAACCTATGGCAATCACCGTATGTGTTCCAAGAATGTTAGCTGCCACCAGGGTAACCAACCCCCCCCATGCTCTTCCTCTGGTAGTAGTAACTGATGGGAGAGAGTAGGTGATATAGCCATCCAAAGTAAGTATGTTCTTTGTGTCCCAAGTCTCCTGTAGGCCAATGATGTCTGCAGTACCTATAAATTCCCTCCAGATAGGATCATCAACTTTGTTCCTTAGCCCAGCAATGTTCCAAGTTACCACCGTTATGTCTCTATTGCCTCTGGTGGCATCCCTGCCGGCCAATTGACTATTAATACTAGTTACTAAATCCCTGCCCTCACCAAGCTCCTGAGCAGCTGGAGCTGATAACCTGTTATCCACAATAGGGACCCTAATATCCAGGGCCACTTTTGCAGGTAAAACGGGTATGATCCTGTTTCCTTTAGCATCTCCTGACACTATGCTCTCCAGTTGTCAATCCACCCAACCTAAGTCGGACAGGCAGTCATACTGGTTTGCCATTGGGATATTGCAGAGAATATCTAATACATGGGGAGCTTGGGTATAGTTATTTGAGTGAAAAATGATCATACCATTACCCCTAAAACTTTCTGCACAGAGTCCATTACCATGGTTATGCCTTCCTCCTCTTCTCTGAACTAGGTTCCACCCCTCCTCCCGCCCCCACCCCAACTATAGGAATTCTCCTCCCTCGGCACCTCATGCCTCCTCCCTCCCCTGTGATGATTGGGGTCCTTTAGCCAGCTCCATCTAGTGTCCCGTTGCTCAATGGGCATATAAAAATAGGACAAAGGCCTGGCCGTGACTAAGGTACCATTATTTCGAGGTTTCTCTTGGCAAATACATTCCACAATTCTGGAATCTTCAAAAGTCACTACTATGTAGTCCCCCTGCATTCTTTTCCTATTATGTCCCACCCAAGGCGTTCTCTCAAATATTAAGATATTGCCACAAAAATTTTAAGGTAGAGGATAGTTATTAGCTAGCCAGTGGCATACCTTATTTTTAAGCGCCTGAAAAGTTTCTAAATTTGAAGGGTTAATTCCGTGACTCCTGTCAAGATGATCACATAGGGACAGGCATCCGGCGGTAGATGAATGTTTCGCCGTGTCATGGTTTTTTCAAAGGGGGCTGAGTCGGGCTTTGGGATAAAGGTAACAGGTCCTTTTGGATTACCTTGGTCGATGGGCTTATTTAATATGGGGGTTTGGGTACTCACTTTGTTACTCACAGGGTTAGGGAGATTCGGCAGCGGAATATTGGGTTTCTTATTTTTAACCTCTACTGAGCATTTACTCACTGGCTGGGGTTTGCTAGCTAGAGCAGTTGCATGAGTTGCCCTATTGGCATGAGGGCTATCCTGAGACCTTATTTCCTTGTGTATATCATGAAGCAAATTTTCAATACCATGAAGCCTAGCTTCTAAGCGAGCCAGTAGTGATTTAATAATTTTTGTTATAGTACAGCCTATGGGCTCGTCCTCCCCATCAGTAGCTCCTAATCTGTCGACTCCCGACCTGTCGGCTATGGTGCTGTCTTCAAGGATATCGGCCAGGGGATTATCCAGCATGGTATGGTCAAGGATGTTCAAGGGTAATCTTGCGGCTCAGATTGAGCTACTTCTACCCCAGTTTTCCGCCCAACAGATTCCCTGCTGGATCCCCTCAACTCTTCTATACTACCCCTCTCACTAGGATCAATATTGATGTTCCCGGCTGTTACTAGACTGACTTTCTTAGCTCCAGGGATGTTGGTATTGGGATGCTTACATTTTGGAATAGCCCCCTCCCACTTCCCCCTCTTCTGACCATTTGGGGTCACTACCTGAGAGTCTACCTGAAGGTCTGCCAAGTTAGACTCCAAACTAGTCCCTGTGAGGTTGTAAGCCTGGGCCTGGGGATTAAGGAGTAATGAATCTCGTAAGCCAGGCTGAATGCAGGTAACATTATGAACATCAACACGAGTCTGCACAGGGTTAAGTAAGCATAACGAGGTATCAGGAGTACGTACAGAACCAATGTGGCCCAAAGACAATCTTTTAGCTAATGCGAGTTCCTGGGAAACCCTTCTTTCAATGAGTATGATACCTTGATCGATCAAGGAATTAGTACGAACAATAAAATCATCTAATGTACCGGTCATCTTTTTACCACCCGCCGCCGCCATACTTCTAGTTTTGCGGCATTCCATCTCCTCACCAAAAACAAAGAGAGGAACCAGAGTGAACCGCGAACACTAGACTCACGTAGATTGTACCTATGGGTGGCAGGTGATCAGCTAAATTGGCCCCAACAGCCAACATAAGAACAAAGGCAGCCAGAGTATGCTACAAATCAATTCTGTTATCCACAGTCTTGAATGATCGACCAAGGTCTTTGGCCCAGTTCAGTCCCCTCAGGCCTCTGAGGGCCGTAGAGGGCCTGCCCTTTGCCCGGGCTTAGCCCGGCGTCCCGCGAGGCGGATCTTGCACGGCTCTTATGCGCCTCCTGGCGCGGTTTGTTGGTGTGTGCGCCGCCAGGACTGCTGGGAGGTGTAGTTCCCAGCCCGCGCTCCACTCGGCTGTCGCGCTGGCAGGGTCACATCACCAGCGGGACGGCGGGAGGCTCACAGTTGTGCTGGCAAGATGGTCAGACCAGCGGGCAGTGGAAAGCAAGCAAGAAGCTTCAACGGTGATCTGCATGCAACAGGTATCCAAGGGTTCCCCACTCGGTAGGGGCTTGCACGGCTCTTATGCGCCTCCTGGCGCGGTTTGTTGGTGTGTGCGCCACCAGGACTGCTGGGAGGTGTAGTTCCCAGCCCGCGCTCCACTCGGCGGTCGAGCTGGCAGGGTCACAACACCAGCGGGACGGCGGGAGGCAGGCGGGAGGCTGACAGTCGTGCTGGCAAGATGGTCAGACCAGCGGGGCAGTGGAAAGCAAGCGAGAAGCTCCAACGGTGATCTGCATGCAACAGGTATCCAAGGGTTCCCCCAGTCATTTTGTCCATGTGGAATGCTAACATGGATATTCATTATGTTGCAGACAACTCCATTGCTGTCGCTAGATATGTAACGTCTTACATTACAAAATCTGAAAAGACAGAACTAAAGGAAATGTGCGAGGAAATTTCTCATGAAAAGAGCCTAAGTAAGATATTGTACAGCTACAGTTTGAAGATGTTATCTCATCGAGAAATTGGAGCATATGAATGTTCAGATCGCTTATCATCTGCAAGTCTATATGCCAAATCTAGAAAAATCATTTGGGTGAGTCTAGGTCTTGCTGCAACACGAAACCGAGTTTTGAAATATGTACAAGAAATTGAGTATTTAGCAGAGAAAGAACCAAACAGTACAGATATTTAGAAGACAAATATGTTGGATACATACTATCCAAATAGAAGTAATCATCTTGAGAATGTTTGTCTCTATGAAGTACTGCAAAGCTATACTTTTAAGAGGAATATTACAAAAGATATCAATAAAGGAGTATATACTGTGACTGGATCTGAAGGATGTCTGGTGAAACAAGGAAAAGGACATTTGATTAATCATCGAAAGTCGTGACAAAAGGGAATTTTACTATTTAACTCTTTTGCAACTCTTTAAGCCATGGCGTACAGAAGAGGAACTACTTGGAGATTTTCTCAGTAATGAAGATTTATTCAATGCAACTAAAAATACTATAGAATGTACTGTTTTTACTAATTATCTGAAAATGTTGAATGACGAAATACAGCAAGAAGCTACAATAGCAGCAGAGATTCCTAGAGACAGTTCTCAAGATAGTCAACGTTCTGCTTCATTGAGTCAGGATCCACTAGGAGGACCAATTATCCAAAATGAAGCAGCCACTGCCATGGATGAGGTGGAAAGAGCAATGGAACAAGCTCAGGAGGATGTATGAAACTTAGAAGAATTGGAAAAACAACTAAATGTTGAGCAAAAACAAATATATGATGAAGTGACAGAGCAGATTGAGCATGGTTTATGTCATGAGAAAAAAGAGTGCTCATGTACGTCATTTAAACCTGTCCGACTGTACGTGAGTGGAGAAGCAGGAACTGGAAAAAGTTTTCTAATTAAAGGAATTGCAACTTATCTACAGAAAAGAACTGAGTTGTCACTCTCTTATATTGTTACCCCTCCAACTGGGTTGGCAGCCTATAACATTAAAGGGATTACTTTACATTGTTTATTGATGCTGCCAGTAGAGCATGAAAATAAATTAGAATACCACAAGCTATCTGGAGAAGCTTGTTGTGAAGTTTCCAGAGTCCTGAAAAAAATTAAACTTCTCATTATTGATGAGGTAAGCATGGTATCAAATGTAATGCTTGCTTTTGTGCATTTAAGAATGCAACAAATTCTTAAAACGGAGTATGATGTGTTATTTGGAGGCAAACATGTCATTGTTTTTGGAGATCTACTACAGCTAACTCCTGTGAAAGGACAACCAGTGTTTACAACCCTTACACATGAAGATACTAGGAAGGGCCTAGGAAGCATTGGAAATGTTAATATATGGTTATATTTCAAATATACAGAACTCATTCAAAATATGCGACAGGCAAAGGATGCTTTACAGGCACGATTACTTTCAAATTTGTTTCCAGACGAAAATATTCTCCCAGAGAATATATATAAAGAAATTGCTGAAAAGAAATCAGTGATATGCTTGATGCCAACTTTGAAAGAATGTTCAATATTCAATGAAAAAATGCTAAAGTTAGAAAATCAAGAAATTATGAAACTGGAAGCTATTGATAGAATGGAGCATGAAGAAGCTACTATTATTTTGTCAGAAAAGTTGAAGTCAAAATTGGATTCTTTAGAGAAATCAATATCTAAAACTGTTGGTTTAGAAAAGAATCTATATGCATGTATAAATTGTCGGATAATTTTACGACGTATTTTACATGTGGAAAGAGGTTTAGTAAATGGAGCAATGGGTAATGTTGTTGATTTTGTTAAATACCCAAACAGAGATGACATTGAATTTTTGAAAATCAAATTTGATGAAATTGAAGAAGTACAACAATTGAGTCGTTGTTCAGCTCGATTTTTGCTTGTAAAAGATTTATATGTCTGCTGAAAACAGTTTCCTGTTTGTTTGGCATATGCAGTGACTATTCATAAATCTTAAGGTTTAAGTGTAGATAGTGCTTTGGTGAATATTGGAAGTACTGTGTTCAAGGAGGGTATGGAATATGTTGCTTTATCTTGAGTCAGAACTTTATCTGGATTATACTTGATTGATTTTGATGAGACAAAGATTAGTGCAGATCTAAATTGTGTTAAAGAATATAATAGGTTAAGAAGAGAATATGCTACAAATTTACCTCAGTATCCTTTATTTGAAAAGCTTGTGGTAGGTCGAAAAAGAAGATATGAGAAAAATTGTAGCGAGGTTGTAGAGAAAAGAAAAAAAACTAGATGAACCAGTAATTGTAAGCAAAAAGAAAAAGGATAGTATTGAAGAGGTTGTTGGATTTCAGTTTGAAAACAGTTCTGGTGTCAACTGCTATGCTAATGTAGTGGTTAATGTTTTTTTTCTTCAAACTTTACAACAACAGATTGTTGAAAATCGGGATCAAAGATTTTGTTGTTTGTTAAATTCTGTCTTTGAGAAATGTAGCAGTGATAAAACAAAAATAGAAAGTGTTTCTGATATTCAAAATGTTTTAGACATATGTTCTGGTCTAAATCAATTTTCACAGAATATTCAGCAAGATTGTCAGGAATTTCTAATGTACATGCTTGTTGTATTACAAGATGAAGGTATAGATATTGAAAATCTTTTTGGCCTTTCTTATAAATGGCAAAATGACTGTGACAATTGTTCATTTTTAAGTAGTACTGAAATAGACACTGAAAGATTTATATATTTGACGTTACCAGAATGCAAATCAGTGTCTTTTAATAATCTAGTTAGAGAAGCAAATCAAAACATAGTCCGTACCCAATGAAACTCTCAAATGCTATCAACATTATTTATACAAAGATATGGACAGTATGTAATTTTAAAGCTCCAACGATGTAGACCTGATGGAACAAAATTGACAACTTTAATTAAAAATGTTGTGGCTTCTCAATTATCAATTTCAGGAAGAACTTTTTTAACTGTAGCAATTATTTTCCATGATGGTCCTTCTACAACATCAGGACATTACACAGCTTATTTAAAATGTCAAAAAGGCTGGGCTCATTGTAATGATACTCAATTGACTTTAATACAACGTTTGCCTTTTGACTTACCAAATTCATACCTAGTGTTTTTACAACCCAAATTTTAGGGAAAATAATTGGCCTAGGAAGATTAGTGCTGTTAAAAACGGTTAGTCTGATGTTAAGAATTACTTTGTGAGTGAGGGGGATCAAGATAAAAAAAACGTGTGCTTGTAATAGAGGTAGTGTAAGTGTATCACATAGTGAGTGATATGAGTATTACAGGAAATGTTGATCATGAGTGAGGCAGATGTGTTTTAGACTAGTTATAATTGTTGTAGATGTTGTTGACATTTTTGATTTTCTCAAAGAAGTTCATTTTCATGGTATACAGCTCCTTGCTAAGATAAAGGATGAGCAGAGTGTCATCAGCATATCACATGATGTTGAGATTCTGATAGCTTACTGGTTGTTTAAGGTTCTATATACATGATAAATAGCATCGGGTGGAGATATAACTATTGTTAGATGATAGAAAAGACGTTGGAGCTTTTGATTCAAAAGGTCCGGAAATGGAAGTTTAAGAGTGCTATTAAGTAATTTCCAAACAAAGGACTTTCCATATACTGTTTGCCCATGTGGAAAAGAATGTCAATCAAAAATGAGTATTTCGGGTAAATGTTGTTAATATATGTTTGTACATAACTTTACTTAGTTTTTTTTTTTCTATTTTATTAGTTCAGTTCAAAGCCAAATACAAAATACACTAAAGCATAGCGGGACATCAATACATTAAGACTTATGGTGCAAATAAAACAAGAAAAAAGAAAGAAAAAAAAGTAATACAATAAAAGAAACGATACCATCATAAACAATCGGACATATAGTCATTCTATCGGGCCCAAATGATCAATCATTGCGTGCCAAATTTTAATCCCTCTTTGCATTTTCCTAATTGATTTAATACGATATAGGTTATATTCTAAATAAAAAACATTATAGAATTTTGCCCGCCACATCTCATATAGAGGTGCTTCTGATTTCAGCCACATTGAAGAAATGCATAGGCGAGCTACGGCCATAGCCATAAATAGAAGATATCTATTTTTATAATATCCTAAAAAAAATCAGTGTCATTAGATAAACCAAACATAATCAGCTCTGTAGAGATTACCACATTGCAGTTTATAATATGTGACAGAAAATTTTCAATAGAAGTAAAAAAAGGTTTTAACACTGAACAATCAGAAAAAATATGCACAATATCTGCCAAATCCGATTGACACCTAAAGCATTTCCCATTATAAGCATTGCCCCATTTCAACATTTTAGAAGGCGTATAATAAAGATTAAATAAAGTTTTGTAATGCTGTGAACGTAAATTGGCAGACAAAATGATTTTAGCAGCCGTGTAAATTGAATCTTGAAAGGGTACTACAGGAATACCAATCTAATACACCATTTAGACTCCTGTGACCCCATTTCGTCCAGCTGTGTATTCAACAGATAATTATATAGAGTCCCTATCCGTGATGGCTTTTTTTAGAATTTCAATAAAGTCGTTAGGACATAGAGGTAAGATACTTTGGTGTTTAAAGATGAAATCATATAGTTGTAAATACTTAAAAAAGTCATGCTGAGAAACAGTATATTTATCTTCCAACTCCTGAAATGTAGCCATTGTACCATCTTTAACCAAAAAACCAAGAGACAGCATGCCTTTCTCCCCCCATGTGCGCATCGTACGATCCCAAATTAT
Source organism: Lissotriton vulgaris (assembly GCF_964263255.1). Taxonomy (NCBI): domain Eukaryota; kingdom Metazoa; phylum Chordata; class Amphibia; order Caudata; family Salamandridae; genus Lissotriton; species Lissotriton vulgaris. The sequence continues at coordinate 283,324,430 of NC_141691.1, forward strand.
TGGAGGAAACAGTTCTGTAGAGTTACATGGAGTACAGAAATTAACACGTCCCAGAGAAATAATTTTCCGAATTGAGGGCCATCCTTTAAAGGCCGCTAGTACTAATTTGAATCTGGTTCTTTTAGAATAGCTGGGTTCTAAAAAGCGAAGCAGCATTTGTCGTGATTGAGGACCAAGTAAAAGAAAAAAGATATCAGGGCTCTCAAATGGAGGTGGAGTCCCCCCAATCACAGAACATTTAATATTTTGCAGAAGACAAGCCAGATAATATAATGCAAAATTTGGTACGCCCTACCCACCACGCAAAAGTGGAAGTGTCATAACTTTAGAAGCCCTACGCGGAGATGTCCAGCCCCATAAAAACCTATCAACTATAGATTGCAGTTTCCTCTGTTGTATAGCAGATACCTCCAATGGTACCGACCGGAAATAGTACAGCACTTTAGGCAGAATAGACATTTTTAAGACATTGCGTCTCCCAACCAGCGACAGATGTAAACATTCAAGTTTCTCCAGCTGATTTTTAACAGATTGCACTATATTTTTCCAATTCACCATAACCAGCTGTTGAAGCGATAACCTGATTTTAATGCCTAGGTATTTAGCCTCAGGGGTAACACGGCAGTCATTGAGGCATAGTCCTGTAGAGCAAATGACCAGGGTTTTCAAAATATTAGGTTTATACCCCGACACGTTACCAAACTCTTGTGTTAAATTTTCTATCTCACGTAATGCCGATTCTGGATCAGATGATATAACAGTGACATCATCAGCATAAGCTAGCACACGTATACTGCCCCCAGGTAACACCATAGATTGTATATGCTGAGATGTCGCCAACATCTGTAGAAGTGGTTCGATATACATGGCGAACAATAACGGCGAGCATGGACAGCCCTGCCGTGTACCCCGAGTAATATTAACTCATGCTGATTCCTGGCCTGACAAACAGATCTTGGCCCTTCGGCGTCTGTACATAACTTGTATAGCATATATAAATCAGGGTCCGAACCCCATTTTTTCCATAATTGCCCATAAAAATGCCCATGCAACGCAATCAAACGCTTTTTCGGCGTCTAAAAACACCAAGCCAACGTTACCACGAGTTGCAGCAGCATAATCCAGAACTGCGATAACGCGGTGTATATTGTTGATCGTACCACGGCCAGGGAAAAAGCCATGTTGTTGATCAGAGACTAATGCAGGTACGACCTGAATCAGCTGGTTCGCAAGGATTTTAGAGTATAATTTTGCATCTACATTAATAAGTGAAATAGGTCGGTAAGAACCAGGAAGATGCGAAGGCTTATCTTTTTTTTAAATACAATTATGCTTGCATCATCCCACGATGGAGGGGGGTGTCCGGCTTGAGCGGCAATAAATGTCGCCAGCATATCAGCTTTAATAATAGGAAATAACATATGATGTAACTCTATAGGAAGTTTATCGGGATCAGAAGCTTTCCCCAGAGCCAAATCCTTAAGTGCAGTCTCAAGCTCTTGCATTGTAATGGGCGCATCTAGCTCTTTCTTATATATGGAATCCAACTGGGGTAGGTCAAATTTATCAACAAATTGATCAATCGAATCAAGAGACAGGTCTTCTTGGGTAAAAAGTTCCATATAGTTATCGTGAAATACCTGGAGAATACCCTCCGATGACTCAACTAGAACACCTTGGCTATTTTCTATAGACGCTATACGCTGTGCAGTCTGACGCCATCGCATTCTTTGGGCTAGACATCTTCCCACAGTCTCACCATACTCATATCTCTCCGCAAGGTGAATTTTATATTGGCGTGCTATATCATGGCTCCACACCCCATTAATCTTTGCCTTGCATCTTGCAACTTTATCTTGTGATGCACTACTATCCCGATGCATGCTAATATCCAATATCAATTCACGCTCTGCATTTGTTAAATCAAGTAGAAGTTGCTCAGTAATGTTTTTTGTTTGCGTTGTAACGTCAGCCATAGCTACATGTTTCCCCACGTAATCCCGCCTTGAAGCAGTCCCATACCATTGCATAAGAGGCGGAGCCCCTATCAAGATCCAAAAACTGCTGAGCCCAATCTAGAACTTGACAGACATAAGTTTCATCCGAAAGAAGTTTCTTATTAAATGAGCATGTTCGATGCATACGCTGGATTTTAAGCAAAGGCATGTCTATAACGACCGGGGCATGATCAGATGTAATATGTGGCATTACAGACATTCGAGCACCCGCCGCAAGATAACTAGGTATAAAAATGTAGTCTAGCCGCACAAATTTCTTATGGGATGAAGTAAAGCCTGGATCCCTTGGATTTGCCAAGGGCCACCCGTCTATCAGCCCATGTTGAAGCAATAATTGCCGTAGCTCTCTGAATACCTTAGGCTTCCTACCCACATAGCCACTAAATTTAGAGTCCCAAGTACTCACCTCACCATGAATATTAAAGTCACCAAGTAAGAATAGCGGTGTACCCCAGAGAGCCAGCTCAACATTTAAAAACTCCAGAACGGCTGTATCCTCAATATTTGACCCATAAACCGTGCATATGGTAGCAACAACATTCCCTATAAAACACTCAACAATTGCCCATCGTCCAAAGCTATCAACGTTAGTCTTTCCCGTTGTAGCAATCGACTGCCGCCCCAATATAGCCACCCCCCGGTTCATAGTGGATTGTTGTGAGGCCGCCAATACTATATATCTAAAATCCATCAACACCTTCCTGTTCGCCCATGGAATATGGGTCTCCTGGAGACAAATAATATCCGGTTGGATCAATTGAATTTCATGTAGCACTCGCCTGCGTTTAAGAGTATTGTTTAGGCCACAGACATTAAATGAACAAATGCAAAAATTATAGCTAGCCATCACTTCTTGGTTGACTCTTTAGATGATAACACCAATAGATGAGAAAAAAACAATATATTTACTCTTGAAGCCTTATAGCTTTGAACTGACTTTTCCCCCTTTACTCCCCGCAGCACCCCTGTGACCCCCAAACCCTCCACCAACCACACCCCACCCACCCCCCCACCCCGTGTGTCCCACCCCCAAAACTAAGGCAAAAGGGCCTATCGCCCTGTGGATGTGTGTGAGAACAACTCACGTTGTTTGGATGAATCCGTTAAAGAAAGAAAATGAAGCATGAGGGGAAAAACCAATATATTAAAAAGATCATACAATATTTATAACAACCCCTCACACTAATGAATTCAAGTACTCCTTAGCTGGGGCCTCAGATGTAAAGAACCGATTCTGCCCTTTATACACAGTTTTTAAAGTAGACGGCTGAAGAAGATCGACTTTTGAACCCTTCAATTGAAATGGAGCAATCAGCTGGCGTAACCACCGGCCGTTCTATACAGTGGTGTGGCAATAATCAGGGTGCACAAAAAATTCGACACCCTTCCCAGAGCGCTTTTTATCCGGTCTTGCAAGATCGTATAATGTTTGTCTTGCCAAAAAGTTGTTTAAGGATATCAAAATGGCACGTGGATATTGATGGCCTTGCATGCCCCGTGGTGGCCGCTGTCGAAATGGAAAACGGTGTGCCCGTTGGATCTCCTGCGACCAATGCCAATCCTTAACCTCGGGGAAGGCCTCCTCAAAAAGTTCAACCACGAACCGCCGAATGTCCTTTCCCTCACGTCCTTCAGGCACTCCCAAAATATGCAGGTCTGTTCTCCAAATCAACCAGTTTTATATGGACATCATCTTTCTGAGCCTTAATACCATCAATGTCAGTTTTGTTGTGTGCCACTTGATCTTCCAATGAGGAGATACGCCCTTCTGCCTCTACCATTCTATCTGTAAAGTCGTTACATGATTTTGCCAGCCGTCGCACTGTGTTCTGGAGTTTTTTGCAGGCAGTATGAGTTTTCAAATGTGCAGACTTAGCCTCCAGGTGTTGATCTGAGATGGCTTTTAAAATAACATCTAATGCAGCTTGGCTTGTGGTCCCGGGGCTATAGCTGTAACTGGCTTGGTCAGCAGAACCTGCTTGGCCCATCTGGCCGAATTGGTCCAGCATTACCTCTTGATCTGCCTCGGACATACCCCCACCAGAGATTTCATCACCCCAATTACTACCCATGTGTTGGTTTACCATGGTAATAAATGTAGTCTCCTTGGTGGTAATTTCTAGTGATGAGGTCTCCGCCTCATCCTCCATGTCGCCCTCCAAATCAGAGCCCCCGGAGTGTTCTGACAATGAATAAAATTCGCTATCCTTGCTGCTAATGGGATCCCCTTCTAGCCCTTCTGCCCTAGTTGGAATCAGAGGAATGTCCAGAGCTTGTGTGTATTCAACATTAACAGCAACATCAGCAATAGAACTTTGTGCCAAAGCAGTTAACGGGTGTGAAAGAGGTACAGAGAACACGGAAGAAACTGCTGGGGAAACAACTAACTGCTCGAGTGCTTCCACCAAGGTCTTATCATGGTCGATCTCCACCTCCAAAACATCAGGGTTTTTATTATTCGTATCTCCAGCGACCAAAGTTTTTAACGCTAGAGTCTTTGCTTTGGGACGTAACATTAGCGGAATTTTCAGGGTACCAGTTTGGCTGGAATCAAGGTCAGCATTGCCACTGCCATCTTGTTTTGTCGTTGCAGCGAGAGCAGCCCAGGTCCCAATCTGGCTCTCCCCACTGGCTATGATTTTACCACCTCGAGCTGTTTTTGGACCCATAATGAGCTGGCTGAATAATACACAAGCTATAAGCCACAGAAAGAAAAAAAGTCTAGGTCTATAGTATCCAGAAAGTGAAATACAAAAGTGGAATACGATAAAGTCAATTGCAGTAAACCACACTCGCCACATTAAAGCGTAGTAATGTCGATACCGTGGAGCCTTGCAACTTGCAACTTTGTAGTGAGTTTATAGTATTGTTAAAGGATTGAAAAGCAAAGCCGCCAGTCCTCTACCTTTCAGCCACCTCTCTGCGTGCCATCAGCAAAACGGGATATGTGACCTTAGATCCGCCAGCCACACAGCTCCACACAAACCCCAGGACTTCAGGGCTTACTACCGCAAGACCTCCACAGGCTTCGCGGAATTCTTCGCGTCTCCACCCGTCTCAGCGTCTTCTTCGTCGTCTCTCGCGAGAGATCGTATGCCGGAAGCCACCTCCTCTCCTCCAGCCAGCAACCAGTGGATAATCGCGGATAGTCGCGGCAGCTCCGAGCTCCGAGCCGTTAAAACCTGCACTGCCTGGAAATACCCGGAAACACCTCACTGGGACCCCAGGTAAGAGAAATCACCGGATCGCCAAGCGGAGCTTCTCACACGCACGCCTGACCAGCAGGCGCCATCTTGCCTCTTCACATAACTTTACTTAGAGAGTATAAAAAAGAAGTAATAATGTTTTATTACTTTGTGATTGTTGATATTTACGTAGAAAATTGGTGTTTGGAAGAAAACATTTAAGAAATATATTTTTCAAATTTTTACCTTATTTATTGAAACGTTGTATGGGTTTTTTAAACACAATCTTTTTGATTGTGTTTTTTTTTGCCCGCTGTCATATGATGAGTAGTATTGAACTCATTGTTTTTAGTGAAATTCAATATATTCTGAGAACAGCAAAATAAAATATAGAACATATTTTACAAATTATTCTGTATTTTGTATTATACAATATATATTATAACTCAATTGATTATTCTCTTCTACAGATATTATATTTATAAGGTAAGTAGGACAAACTAAAAATACTTTTTCGTCACTTTCTTACTTATCTTTCTCTTTATCCTTTCTTCAGTCTCTCTCTTACTCCTTTACCTTTCCTCATCTTACTCCTCTTCCCTCAGTCTACTTACTCCCCTTCATTCACCTTTACACTCCTTCTCTCACCATCGGTACTCTTCCTTCACCCTCACTCATCTTGTTCAACTCCCTCCTTCCCCTGTCTATCCCTCACTTGTATTTCCTATCTTTCTCCATCACTACCCTTGTCTTGCGGTATCGATCAGTCTCTTCTCACTGCCCCCTTACTCTCTTTCCTTCACATCATCCCTCAGTGACCTTCACTCACTTCCCTTCTTTCACTTCCTCACTCCCTTTCGCTCACTCCCCTTTCCTCCATCCATCTCTAAGTCTGTTCATCTGTGTCAGTCACTATAACTGATTTACTCCTTCATAGTCCATCACTCTCCATTTATTTCTCTCTTTTTCTGCCTCCCTCTCTCTCCACCAGTCTTCCTTTTCTTTTCCCTCTCTTTTCATAAATCCTTCTCTCTCACTTACTTCTTTTTCCTTTCTCTTAATATGCTTCTTTTTCCATCCTTCCCCTTCCCTCACCTTTATATCCCTTCCCTCACTGTCACTGTCCTTCATTCAATCTGAGTCCTCTTCCTCCACTTCATGTTCTCTTCTCTCTGCATCACGCTCATTCTATTTCTCTTGCACCTATTCCCTCACTCTCCCTCATACTCTTTCGCTCACTCCATCCGTCAATCCCCTTCCCTTATTCCCCGTACCTCAATCCCTTTTGGAAACTCTCATTCCTTTAGTCTCTCACTCCTTTTACTCCATTTCTCTCTTACTCTCTCCCTCTGTCTCACTCAGTCTAACCACTTCATTTCGAGTCAGTCACTTCCTCTCTCTCTCTCTCTTTCTCTCTCACTCTCTCCCTCTGTGTTTCTCCCTCACCCTGTCTTTCTTTCCCTTTCTGTTTTTTTCACTTCTACTTTCTTTTGTATTATGAAATATATATTATAACTCAATTTTTTCTTGTCTACCACAGATACTATATCTATATAAACATATTCTATTAAGTTGTCATTATTTATAAAGTATGACAAACAGAAAATACTTTTACTTCAATCTCTTGCTTCTCTTTCTCTATTTCCCATTCTTTATCACTCTCTTACTCCCCTTCCTCTACTCATCTTAGTCTTCTTTTCTCATTCTCATTACTGCCCTTCATTCACTTTTACAGTCTTTCTGTCACTATCAGTACTCTCTCTTCACCCTCACTCACCTTGTCCAACTCCCTCTTTCCCCTGTCTGTCTCTTACTTCTCTTTCCTATCTTCCTCCATCACTACCCTAGTGTTGCTGTATCGCTTAGTCTCTTCTCACTCCCCCTTACTCTTTTTCCATAACTTCATCTCTCATTCACCTTCACTCACTCCACTTCTCTCACTTCCTCACTCTGTTTCGCTCAGTCCCCTTTCCTCATTCCCTTTTGCTAACTCTCATTCCTTTAGTCCCTCACTCACCTTCACTCTTTTTCTCTCTCCCTCTGTCTCACTCAGTCTAACAACTTCAGTCTCTGTCACTCACTTGCTCTCCCCCTCTTTCTGTCTCACTCTTTCCTTTTCTCTCTCCCCCTCACCCTTTATTTATTTCCTTTGCTGCTTCTTTCACTTCTACTTTCTTTTGTATTGTGAATGATATATTATAACTCAATTTTTTCTTGTCTTCCACAGATACTATATTTATAATAAAAAGTACTAATAACTTGTCATTATATAGAAGGTACGTATGACAAACAAAAAATACCTTTTCATCACTCTACTATTTATGTATCTCTCCTTCCATATCTTCTCTCTCTCTTTTACTCACCTTCCTTTTCTTCATTGTACTCTCCTTTCCTCATTATTCTTACTCCTCTTCATTCACCTTTACACTCCTTTTCTCACTATCAGTATTCTTCCTTCATTCTCACTCACCTTGTCCAACTTTTTCTTTTCCCTCTCTGTCCCTCACTTCTCTTTCCTATCTTCCTCCATCACTACCCTTGTCTTGCTGTATTGCTCAATCTCTTCTTACTTTCCCCTTACTCTTTTTCCTTCATATCATCCCTCACTCTCTTTCACTCACTCCCATTCTCTCACTCCCTCTCACTCTCTTTCCCTCACTCCATCCGTCAGTCCCTTTCCCTTACTCCTCTTTCCTCATTCACTCTTGCTAACTCCCATTCCTTTAGTCCCACACTCCCCTTCACTCCATTTCTCTCTCCCTCTCTCCCTCTATCTCACTCAGTCTAACCGCCTTACTCTCTCTCAGTCATTTGCTCTCCCTCTCTTTCTCTCTCACTTTCTTTCTCTCTTTCTCTCCCTCACCTTTCCTGTCTTTCTCTTTCTGTTTCATTCACTCCTACTTTATCCCTCAGTCTCCTTTCCTCTCTCTTAATCTCCTTCCTTCTCTCTCATTCCCTTCCCTCCCCCTCATTAACCTTCCTTAGGTTTCACTGCCGTTCACTCACCGTCACTACCCTTCCCCACTCCACTTTCTCCAATCTGTATTTTTCACCCTTTTACTTTCTGGTTTCCTTTTCCTCACTCCCCCTCACTCTCCTTCTCTCACTCCAATCTTTATACCCCTTCACTTACTCCCATTTTCTAAGTTCCTCCATCCCCTCACTCCATTTCTCTCTCTCTCACTTCCCATCTCTCACTTCCCTTTACCCCCTTCCCTCACCCTCATACCCCTTCCCTCACCGTCAGTCCACTTCTCTTACCTTCACTCCCTTCACTCTGCTCTACTTGTCCCTTTTCATCTCTTACTCCCCTTCTCTATCTCTGTTCCATGCTCCCCTTTTCTCACTCCTTCTCTCTCAATTTTCTTTTCTTACTGCCCTTCCCTTACTCTTTCTCTCCACTTACCTCACTCCCCTACTCTTAGTCCCCTTGTTTCAGTCACTCATTGACTCCCCTTTCCTCACTCACCGTACTACCCTTTCCTCAGTCATTCCATCAATCCTTTCCTCCTTTTCACTCAGTCATTTCAGTCATTCATTTATACACTACACATTTATTCAAAAAAAGTATGACACAGTTTTTAAAAGATACAACTCTTCTTTGAGAAGTGAGGTTAGTTCTGACAAGAACTTTTTGTTTTCTTTTTTGTTTTGTATTTTCTTTTTAGTTTTTAAACAATTTTATATTTTTTTTGTTAAAAATAAAAAAAGTAAACAGGTAACAAAAAATTGTTCAACTGGAACAAAAATAATAAAAGAAAAAAAGTAACTACGGCGGCATACTTGCTGTGAGATTCTAATATCTATCAAGTCCACACTCTGCTCACCATAGCATAACATTTCTTTGCAAACATTGCAACAAATATGTACTTTAGAAAAATTTGGACGGATGTCCAGCACTCTTGAAAAGGGTGTTTGTGCTGCCGAAGAGGTGGAAGGCACAGCAGGTGGAAGATCCCTGGCCAGGGCTCTAGTGCTCACACGTGCATAATTATGCGGATGCACGTTCTTCACGTGCCTTATCATAGTATAAATACTAAAGGAGTATTTCTTGTTGGGGTTTCCTCTTGACAATACAGTCCCACAGATGGTACACATTACTTTTGGTGCATTTACTTTTTTTTCACCCTCCGGAAAATTAGAAACTGCCAAATGAATCAATCAATCAATCAGTGATACTTATATAGCGCGCTAACTACCCGTAGGCTCTCAAGGCGCTGGGGGGGGGGGGGGGGGAGTGCCGCTACTGCTCGAACAGCCAGGTCTTCAGCTTCTTCCTGAAGGCGAGGTGGTCTTGGGTCAGGCGCAGGTCGGTCGGGAGGGAGTTCCAGGTCTTGGCGGCCAGGTAGGAGAAGGACCTTCCTCCCGTAGTCGCTCTTCGGATGCGGGGGACGGCGGCGAGGGCGTGGTTGGCTGATCGGAGGTGGCGATTGGGAGCGTAGAAGTCAAATGAAGGAGTCCTTCTGCTTTCTGGAACGTTGGTCCTCTTCCACCACAACAGTATGTAGGGTGACAGGATGTATATAAGTGAGTATATCTGAGAGTGAGAGGTTCTAAGACTTCCTGTATAAATATGTATGTGTTTCTATAAGTGATTGTTTAAGAGAGTAAGTATGTTTACGATTCTGTAGAAGTTAGTGTAGTGGTGGGTGTATAGCTGTATATGCAAGTAAATGGATATTTGATCATTTATTTCAGGGGTCTCCAAACCGGTCCTGGAGGGCCTGATCCGTGTAAGATTTTTAAAATTACTACATGTATCTCAATGGGGATATCCCAAAAATCTGGCATGGATCCGGCCCTCCAGGACCGGTTTGGAGACCCCTGATTTATTTGCATGTGTGAGTATGTGTTTGAGTAACTCTATAGATGAGTGTCGGTGTATAACAGGATATATAGGTGTATGAGTACATATGATGAGTGAGTACATCTATGAGTGACTATATAGAACTGTTGTGAATGAGCGGATGTGTATGTACATTTTTGGATTACTGAATAGGTTGTTCTAACTGGAATTGGTATCTCCATTTTTTTGAAAATGTTAGTTTCTATTTTTGATTGTGTGTATCAAAGGTTATATTATAGTGAGAGGAGGTCTGCCACAAGGATGATGTCATCAGTGATGTCTTCGGGGATGTCATTTGAGATGTCATCAGTGATGTCATGAGTGATGTCACTGACCATGTCATCAATGATGTAATATGTGACATCATCAGCAGTGGATTCCGGGTGTCCGAAATATAGTTAGTACAACTAACTATTTAGGAGAATTTTCAATGGTTTTGTATGAGTGAAATGTCCAGCTAACTATAACACCCCTAAAAATTATCGTTTTTTGAGTGCATTTCAAAGGTTTTTTAAATGGTAATTCCTAACTATATAAGGCCTGAAACCTAGGGTTTTTTCTGTGAATTTGCAAGGTTTTTTAAATGCTAATTCCTAACTATATAAGGCCTGAAACCTATGGTTTTTTCTGTGAATTTGCACGGATTTTTAAATGCTAATTCCTAACTATATAAGGCCTGAAACCTATGTTTTCTTCAGTGAATTTCAAAGGTTTTTTTAATGCTAATTCATAACTATATAAGGCCTGAAACCTATGTTTTTTTAGTGAATTTCAATGTTTATTAAAAGGCTAATTCCTAACTATATCAGGCCTGAAACCTATGGTCTTTTCATTTATTTTCGAAGGTTTTTTAAATGACAATTTTTAAATATATTAATTGTTATTTTTTTTATACTGATTTACTACATTTTTGCGGGCAGGTGTTCAGAGGGCACGCCCCCTTTTTACAACACTCTGCAGCGCAACCCTTGGTGCTTTTGCAGAGGAGGAACTAATTCCCCTTGCATACTGGGGGGCAACTAGCCCACCCGGAGCCTCCAGTATAAGCCAGTGGGCTGCATTGCAGAGAGGGGTATTGAGGACACACCCTTTTTTACACCTCTCTGCAATGCGGCCCCCGGGCGTGTTTGCAGAGGGGGAACTAATTCCCCTTCCATACTGGGGGTCCCTGGGGGGCAACTATCCCACCAGGAGCCTCCAGTATGTGCCAGGGGGCTGCTTTGCTTTGCCCCGGAGGGCGGCGATCCCCGGGGCAGTGTGGGGGATATTGGGCACCCCCACACTTCTTTATCACTATGCCCTTGCGATTTGGTCCCCCCAAAGGGTAATTTTTAAATAAACAGACCAGGTTTTAAAAAAATTATAAATTGGGCCTTTTTTGTCCCTGTGGGACCACCTGGGCAGGCCTAGGGGGTCAGGGTAAGTCGACCCTGCCCCTTTTTTGTGTTCTACACGTTTATTTTTCTGCTTTCCTGTGCCTCAGTCTACCGACTTACCTACGAATCCCCTTGTTACATTTAGAAAAGCAAGATCATTGCGGGATCACCTGGTTTCTAGTCACTATTCTGCCCCTGAAATAACCCCCAAACTGCCAGTTCTCAATGGCTTCTATCCTTGTGGCCGCTGCAAGGCTTGCAAATATAGTAAGCGGACGCTCACTTACAAGATACCGGGTGTCACCATTCCTAAAAGAATTAGCAAATTTTTAACTTGTTCCACGCCTTATGCCATTTACTGCTTAACATGCCCATGCGGCCTAAATTACATTGGCAGCACGACTAATGCAGTAAAACTACGCATATTAGAACATATGCGTGCGATTGCTAAGAAGGATGACACCTACCCGGTGGCCAGGCATTTTGCCAAAATGCATAAAAGCAACAGGGACCTGTTAGCATTTATATGTATTGATAGTGTGCCATTGAGTATTAGAGGCGGGGATCGCTTGCTTAAACTTAGACGACTTGAATCTAGGTACATCATAGATTTACAGAGCAAGCACCCGCATGGCCTCAACATGCATGAGGAATTATCAGTGCATTTAGGTTAATTGGATGGGTACTGATTTTCTGTATTACCAGCATATGTTTCAACTTTTCCTCATATTTTTCCTGACTGTGCCTTTCCTTATTAGGATATGTGTATTATGATGAATTTGCATATTCTTTTAACGGTTTTATATTTACATATTTGTACATAATTTGGTATCCATGCTCTATACATTTACATGTATGCCCATACAGGGCGTGATAACAGTGAGGTGTAACTCCACTTTATATTATACATATAGTTATCGACTCCATTATAGAGGAGCGAGGCGCATGTGATTCGCTGATTTTCTGCCGCGCCAGCAATCCTTTCTGTATAATTGCTATGTAGCGCGTTAAGGCTCGTGGAGTTTAACCTCATGCCCATCCAGGGCAATATTCGTTTCCAAAGGTTGTGACTATGCACTTCGATTAACGTAATTTATGGTTTTTGCATTTGTAATTGCTGATTTCCAGAAAGGCATTTATTTTTTCATTTGTATTTATGTCAAAATGCATTTGAATTGCCAGTATAGCATTGTGTTTTAGACCATTCCAATATGGCGACCATAATAGCACTGCGTAGTCCTACCTTGATTTCAATGAGTTTGCATGGTGTCCTTTTAAACTCGACGCACGCCTCGGCTCTCTGCACAACTTGACGAAGCCCCAAGGCGAAACGCGTCGTTGCTGTTGGTTTTCCAATAAATATCTGTGGAAACCTCCCCTGCGTGTGCTACTTTCCTTTTTGGAGTGATCTTCCTGGGATACTTGGAGCGCATATTTAACATGAGTACACCCCCGTTTTCGTGTGCACCCACTCGCGTGTGCAATTGGTTGGTGTTTTGGAGCTGTGTGATATATATATATATATATATATATATATATATATATAAATATATATATATATATATATATATATATATTCACTGAAAAAAACCATAGGTTATAGACCATATATAGTTAGGAATTAGCATTTACAAACCCTATATATCGCGCACCCGCAATCCACTGCTGATCATGTCACATATTACATCATTCATGACATGGTCAGTGACATCACTGATGACATCACTGATGACATCTCAAATGACATCACTGATGACATCTCAAATGACATCACTGATGACATCTCATTTGACATTACTGATCACATCACTGATGACATCATTCATGTGATTATACGATGAACCTCTTCAGACTCTAATATAACCTTAGATACACTCAATGTAAACAGACACTCACAGACTGTCACTCATCCATGGAGTTACTCACACACCTAGTCAGTCATGCAAAGAATCAATCACACCTCCATTTCGTCAACTATACAGTTATACACACCTTACTTATTCAAACATATACTAACACATATTTACTCTCTTATACAATCCCTGATACAAGTTCACAATGATCCATACAGCCACTCACACATTCACTGGCTCTTATGCACAGTTATTTATATATGTCAACTCTCACATGTACTGTGTTTTACATATGTACTTACTTTGACATGTAGCACTGAGATATCCATTCACTCACCAATACACTCATGCACACAGTCAACCGCCCATACAGCTGTTTCCAAATGCACTTTTGAACCCATGCATCTAGTGAATCAACTGCTCACACATCTATGCACAGAGTCATACACCTCCCAGCCACCCACACACACACTCAGTCTCCCAAACAAATACTTGGGCAACCAATCAATAACCCATATAGTTACTCATATAGCTACTGATCAACACATGCAGCAGTTTACAGAACAACAGACATAATGATGCACAATATGACAGTTTAGTCACTAACCCATGCACTCAGTGAGACACATATAATCACTCACTCATACAGTCAGTCATGCACCTACTAAATCCTTCATCCAGACACGTACACATCCACTCATTCTTCAATATGTAAGACATATTTTAACTTTACAGAAACATACAGTCACTGGATGTTGTCATCAGTGATGTCATCAGTGATGTCATTTTAGATGTCATCAGTGATGTCATCAGTGATGTCACTGACCATGTCATGAATGATGTAATATGTGACATGATCAGCAGTGGATTGCGGGTGCGCGATATATAGTTAGTGCAACTAACTATATATGCGAATTTCAATGGTTTTGTGTGAGTAAAATAAGGTTTGTAAATGCTAATTCCTAACTATATATGGTCTATAACCTATGGTTTTTTCAGTGAATTTTCAAGGTTTTGTAAATGCTAATTCCTAACTATATATGGTCTATAACCTATGTTTTTTTCAGTGAATTTCAATGGTTTTTTAATAGCAAATATCAAAAGCTGTAAAATGTATTCTTCTTTTAAAGGAAAAATATATTTTATATGTATTTAATATAATTTTTTTATGTATATAAATTTTTTGAGGGAACGAATTTATCAACTATCATGCTGAAGAAGAGTGTGGGGAAAAAAAAAACAAAGAGGAGGACTAAGAGGAAAGAACAATCCGTTCAAAAATACAATTGCTTTAAAGCATGAAGTGCTTTTCCACACATTTACATTTAAATAACCCATATTAGAACATACAAAATATCTACAGAGGAGACGATGTACATTGAATTTTAGACTCTTCATTGGTACCTACATGTTGGTACTTACATCACCCACACAACACAACAGCTCTATTCAGAGCTACCCTACCTCAAAGCACTCTAAAATATTCTTTTACTATTTCCCTTGGTTTTCCCCTTGTTACGCTTTCCGGAACGCTACCCGGTGCGCGGACCGGGCGCTAACCCGTTTCTTTTTTTACATATATGGGCCTCCTCAGCCACCCTCAGAAAACCTAGGGGGTCAAGATATGTCTCCTGTGCCCCCTTATACCCATTCCCAACATTGTTTATCCTCCATCTTGTGACTAAATTCGTCCGAAACACAAGATGGCAGACTCCCGTTACGCTACCGGTGAGCTACCCGGTTCGCGTACCGGGTAGCGCTTCCACCGCGAAAAATCGAAAAAAAATTATTTTATTTTTTTGCCCCGCGGGGCCCTTTAATAGCCCCCACATCAATCCTAGGGGGTCAGGAGGGGTCAACCTTGCCCCCTTTCATTCATTTCCCCCTTCGTTTATTTCCACCTCTTGTCTCTCGATCCTACCGAGAGACAAGATGGCGGCCGCTCAGGACTGTTTAGAATGTTGACAGTCACCGGAGAGCCAATCCGCTTCTCCTCGCGAAGTTCCGTTACGAGTCTGGTACGCGAACCGGGTCGCTAACCGGCACGCTGTCACAGATATATATATTTTTTTTAACGTTAATTTCTCAAAATCCACTGGAGCACATATCTTGAGACCTAGCAAAGGCACATCGGGCAAACAGTCTCTACAATTTTGCCAAGTTTCATAGAAATCCATTCAGCCGTTCGAGCTAAAAGTGAGTCCAACCGCCCTATGGAAAACTCAATGTTAAAAACACGTTTTGGGACCCCCCTTTTTTCTCGGCCCCCGCTTGACAAAACCCCCCCAAACTTTCAGGGGACGCTCAGAAACAAAATGTGCCATTTTCCTGAAAATTTCAACCAATTCCGTCCATCAACGCCAAAGTTATTCAACATTGAATTTTCAGAAATCCCTATTCAAAAAAATCCTAACTATATATACCTACTGGCGACCGCTAGTAGGTAATATATATATATATATATATATATATATATATATATATATATATATATATATATATATATATATATATATATATATATATATATTCACTGAAAAAACCATAGGTTATAGACCATATATAGTTAGGAATTAGCATTTACAAACCCTATATATCGCGCACCCGCAATCCACTGCTGATCATGTCACATATTACATCATTCATGACATGGTCAGTGACATCACTGATGACATCACTGATGACATCTCAAATGACATCACTGATGACATCTCATTTGACATTACTGATCACATCACTGATGACATCATTCATGTGATTATACGATGAACCTCTTCAGACTCTAATATAACCTTAGATACACTCAGTGTAAACAGACACTCACAGACTGTCACTCATCCATGGAGCTACTCACACACCTAGTCAGTTATGCAAAGAATCAATCACACCTCCATTTCGTCAACTATACAGTTATACACACCTTACTTATTCAAACATATACTAACACATATTTACTCTCTTATACAATCCCTGATACAAGTTCACAATGATCCATACAGCCACTCACACATTCACTGGCTCTTATGCACAGTTATTTATATATGTCAACTCTCACATGTACTGTGTTTTACATATGTACTTACTTTGACATGTAGCACTGAGATATCCATTCACTCACCAATACACTCATGCACACAGTCAACCGCCCATACAGCTGTTTCCAAATGCACTTTTGAACCCATGCATCTAGTGAATCAACTGCTCACACATCTATGCACAGAGTCATACACCTCCCAGCCACCCACACACACACTCAGTCTCCCAAACAAATACTTGGGCAACCAATCAATAACCCATATAGTTACTCATATAGCTACTGATCAACACATGCAGCAGTTTACAGAACAACAGACATAATGATGCACAATATGACAGTTTAGTCACTAACCCATGCACTCAGTGAGACACATATAATCACTCACTCATACAGTCCGTCATGCACCTACTAAATCCTTCATCCAGACACGTACACATCCACTCATTCTTCAATATGTAAGACATATTTTAACTTTACAGAAACATACAGTCACTGGATGTTGTCATCAGTGATGTCATCAGTGATGTCATTTTAGATGTCATCAGTGATGTCAGCAGTGATGTCACTGACCATGTCATGAATGATGTAATATGTGACATGATCAGCAGTGGATTGCGGGTGCGCGATATATAGTTAGTGCAACTAACTATATATGCGAATTTCAATGGTTTTGTGTGAGTAAAATAAGGTTTTGTAAATGCTAATTCCTAACTATATATGGTCTATAACCTATGGTTTTTTCAGTGAATTTTCAAGGTTTTGTAAATGCTAATTCCTAACTATATATGGTCTATAACCTATGTTTTTTTCAGTGAATTTCAATGGTTTTTTAATAGCAAATATCAAAAGCTGTAAAATGTATTCTTCTTTTAAAGGAAAAATATATTTTATATGTATTTAATATAATTTTTTTATGTATATAAATTTTTTGAGGGAACGAATTTATCAACTATCATGCTGAAGAAGAGTGTGGGGAAAAAAAAAACAAAGAGGAGGACTAAGAGGAAAGAACAATCCGTTCAAAAATACAATTGCTTTAAAGCATGAAGTGCTTTTCCACACATTTACATTTAAATAACCCATATTAGAACATACAAAATATCTACAGAGGAGACGATGTACATTGAATTTTAGACTCTTCATTGGTACCTACATGTTGGTACTTACATCACCCACACAACACAACAGCTCTATTCAGAGCTACCCTACCTCAAAGCACTCTAAAATATTCTTTTACTATTTCCCTTGGTTTTCCCCTTGTTACGCTTTCCGGAACGCTACCCGGTGCGCGGACCGGGCGCTAACCCGTATTTTTTTTACATATATGGGCCTCCTCAGCCACCCTCAGAAAACCTAGGGGGTCAAGATATGTCTCCTGTGCCCCCTTATACCCATTCCCAACATTGTTTATCCTCCATCTTGTGACTAAATTCGTCCGAAACACAAGATGGCAGACTCCCGTTACGCTACCGGTGAGCTACCCGGTTCGCGTACCGGGTAGCGCTTCCACCGCGAAAAATCGAAAAAAAATTATTTTATTTTTTTGCCCCGCGGGGCCCTTTAATAGCCCCCACATCAATCCTAGGGGGTCAGGAGGGGTCAACCTTGCCCCCTTTCATTCATTTCCCCCTTTGTTTATTTCCACCTCTTGTCTCTCGATCCTACCGAGAGACAAGATGGCGGCCGCTCAGGACTGTTTAGAATGTTGACAGTCACCGGAGAGCCAATCCGCTTCTCCTCGCGAAGTTCCGTTACGAGTCTGGTACGCGAACCGGGTCGCTAACCGGCACGCTGTCACAGATATATATATTTTTTTTAACGTTAATTTCTCAAAATCCACTGGAGCACATATCTTGAGACCTAGCAAAGGCACATCGGGCAAACAGTCTCTACAATTTTGCCAAGTTTCATAGAAATCCATTCAGCCGTTCGAGCTAAAAGTGAGTCCAACCGCCCTATGGAAAACTCAATGTTAAAAACACGTTTTGGGACCCCCCTTTTTTCTCGGCCCCCGCTTGACAAAACCCCCCCAAACTTTCAGGGGACGCTCAGAAACAAAATGTGCCATTATCCTGAAAATTTCAACCAATTCCGTCCATCAACGCCAAAGTTATTCAACATTGAATTTTCAGAAATCCCTATTCAAAAAAATCCTAACTATATATACCTACTGGCGACCGCCAGTAGGTAATATATATATATATATATATATATATATATATATATATATATATATATATATATATATATATGTAACATTTCTATGGCAAAACGAAACCCCTCATTTTGTTCCTTTTCAAATTAAATGTATTAAGTGTTACCACTTTATTCCAATCAAGATGACTTCAGGTGTGCCTTACTTTTGTCATAAGTAAGACTGTTAGCGTTCTAGTTGTTCTTTAGACAAGAATAGACCCGCTTGCCCTGAGCATAACAACATGCTGTTGGATATGGTGACTTTCTGCTTACATCATAATCTGTTCACCTTTACCCAAACTTTTTACCAACAGGTGAGGGGGGTGGCTATGGGGGCCAGCTTCTCCCCCAGTTAGGCCTGCATTTTCATGGGCTGGTGGGAGGAGCTGGTCCTAAAAGGGACCCTTGGTGAATGGTTTCAAAAACATGTCAGAATGTACTATAGGTATATTGATGACCTTATCTTTGTCTGGGATGGTACTAGGGAAGAGGCCCTGGAGTGGGTTAACCTCCTGAATGTCAATAACATCAATCTGAATTTCACCTGTACCATGAGTTACACTAGCATTCATTTCCTAGACATAGAATTGTACATTACCAACAGTACAGTAGAAACCAAGCTCTACAGAAAGGAAACTGCTGGTAACTCCATCTTACATTATACCAGTTTCCATCCGAAACACCTCATTCGAAGCATCCCCTACGGGGAAATGCTGAGAATAAAAAGGATCTGCAGTAATCCCTCTGACTTACTAATGGCTCAAAATGAATGCAAAGAGCGATTCCTTGCCAGAGGATATCTCATGCATATCATTCAAACTGCCATCAATAAAACCATGGAACTAGACAGAAATCTTCTACTTGTTCCACGATCCACCAGAAATCCCTAAACCCCTGAATCCATCGAACCAGTAGAATCCAATACTGTTAGACTTATCGTGCCATACAGTATCCAAAAGGACGCGATAAGCAAAATCATCAATCAGAACTGGTCACTCATACGCTCTGACCCAGTAATAGGCCACAAAATGCCAGCCAAACCCAGCATCACATATAAGAGAGCCACTTCTCTCTACAACAGCCTTGTATCCAGTTGTCCAGAAGTCATCCCGTCCAAGGACTGGCTGAAAACTTCACGGGGGTTTACCAAATGTCATACATGTAAAGCCTGTACCTACGGTATCAACAAAACGAGTTACTGTACAGCCTTCAGCAACAAGGAAATTAAAATTTCCAAATCCCTCCATTGTAAAACCGAGTACGCCATCTACATCTTGGAATGTACTTGTCCCTTACGGTACGTGGGAAGTACCAAATTACCAGCCAGTGTAAGGGTATTACAACACATCAGGGCCATTACCAACTCTGACCCCACCTACCCAGTGGCGAGACATTTTCGAGAGGTCCACAATAACAACTTGAAGGACCTCAAATATTATGTCATCGACACCATTCCCAAAACTAAACAGGGAGGTGATCGAGAACGCAAAATGCGTATGTTGGAGACCAGATATATTCTGAACTTCAACAGTAAAAGCCCTGGAGGTTTGAACAATACTGAAGATTTAAATACCTGCTTATGACCAATTTTTCCATCTTAATAACCCCCCTTGAATGAATGAATCTTTTCTGTTTCTCCTGGCACATTTTGATAACCTGCCCTCTGCGTCATTTTCCTTCCTGTTCTCATTTCAACCTATGTGTTATCAATCTGTTGCCTCCAATCGGATTATTGTGCCAGATGACATGTCAATATTTCACCTTACCTACATGTAGAAATTGACCACTAGCCTGATATAGCTGTCTTACGCTTCTCACCAAATCCTGCATATTCAGGATTACTTTTTTAATTTTAATTTGGTATTCACTTTACTTTATTTTGGCACTTAACAGCACTTTATTCACATTCTTCACGAAAATCCAACTGTGTTTATAAATTTTGTGTCTAGCGACACACAGAAGGGTATTTTTCAAAATGGCATTTATGCTACTATTATATAATGCCTTGTAATTCCTAATTGTTAGTGTGTAAATATATGAAATGTATAAATATATGTGTATATATTTTTACCAAATGTATTTTTGTATAGAAATATGATATTTCCCCCCATTCCTGTATAAATCTATTTCATTCAGGGGTGCTTTGGAGAATGTATTCATGTTACAAGTATTTATACTGACATTTATGCATTTATGCTACGAAAATTCTTTAATTTTCTTTTTGGTTGGTTAATTGTAAATTGCTATGCTTAGGATACTACTGGTATTTATTAATTTTTCCCTTCAACCAGTTGGAATTAAGTATTACTTTATTAGTGTTAGATTCCAACTGGCCCAAGCACTGCAGGAACGTAGCATGCACCAATCCCCTTAACTAGCCCCGTGGACCCCCACAGGTCAAACACTATGTGGGCACCAGGGGACCCGAAAAGAGGGTGGTGGTGATGAGGAGACACCAAGTCTTCCACCCTTGGCGACGAAAAGAAAACAGCTCCCTCCTGCTTTACGCTTCTGCACCACACTGTATAAGGGGAGACAAAACAATCCCTTCATATATCACTGCTGACAGAAAAACCACCAACCCTCCATGATCATGCCTTGGAAAACAGTCAATCCCCTCTTACCGCTTTAATGTGCAGGCTTTGCTTCGTAAAGAATAGGAGTTCAGTGAATGTGCACAGCACTCCGGTTCCTGCAATAATGATAATGTGACTTGCAGGGAAGGAGAGGACGCTGTCGTCGCAAAGCCAAAAATAAACAACAAATGAATAATGGCCAATGAGGGGAAAAAGGTCACCGCCTAAAAAACCCCTTCGTTTCGTCTCCCAGGAACAGCGGAGACAAGTATAGACTCGCGCAGAGTGAAAAACAAACCCAGCGCTGCCTTCGCGGAGTGACCCGAAACGTCACTTCCGCTCAAAACGAAGCGGAGAGCAGTACCAGCAAGGACGCGCTGGAACAGCCGGCGCTCCGTTTAAACTCCGCGTTGCTTTTCTCTAAACGAGAGAAAATAACTCAGTGCAACGCGCGTGTGAGCGGGGGCCCCCGGACACACTGCAAAAAGAAAAAGAAGGCAGATAACAAAAACGGAATTAAAACAGGACGGGAAGGGAACCCAGGAAAACCCACACACCTCTCTAACTAAGCCAGGGATGAACAGTTTACACAGGGGGAAAAAACGGCAAGCTTTCTCACGAGCCCGTGAGAAAGGAGGATGGTCAAAGAACAAAAAGAATGGGGATTCAAAATCAGCAGGGAAAAACTCGATCCAGCAGCAAAACGACAGCCAACAACCAGGGTAGAAATTCAAACACTGGCAGATATCAAGCATCGAGCTAAAGGTAGGACCACCTTTTATACTACTTCCCAGTCATGTGATCACAAGGCATGATCATAAACAAGGGACTACCCGATTCCTAACAGTACCCCCCCCAATGATCCTCCCCACAGGGCGGGGTTTCGAGGGGTGTTGTCTGTGGAACAATCGGACCAATCGTGGAGCATGCACCCCCCCGGCTGGTTCCCATGTCCTGTCCTCTTTAGTGTACCCTTTCCAATCCACCAGGTATAAAAGGTGCCCCCTGACCCGCTTCGAATCCAGGATAGCCTGCACTTCAAATTCCTCCTGCCCATCCACCATAACAGGAGGTGGCGGTGGTATCGCCTGCGCAGAGGGCACGTAGGGTTTAAGCAAAGATGTATAAGTGATGGTCCTTCAAAGACTGCAATACCTGCATCACGTGTTTGGTATGATCGATCTCCTTCTCTGAGTATATTAGTATATCATCCAAATATACTATAACTGTCTGATCCAGATACTGGCCTAGGACTTCGTTGATAAAAAACTGAAACGCCGCCGGCGCATTGCACAGACCAAACGGCATAACCGTATATTCAAACAATCCGTACTTGGTCTTAAACGCCGTCTTCCACTCATCTCCTGGCCGAACCCTTATAAGATGGTAGGCGCCCCGCAAGTCTAACTTGGTGAACACCGTCGCCTTGCGGAGCTGATCCAGCAACACGGAGATGAGTGGAAGAGGGTACCGGTTTTTAACGGTGGTCGAGTTCAACGTTCTGTAGTCCACACATGCCCTCAAGGACCCTTCTTTCTTCGGGATGAAAAATATAGCCGATGACACTGGTGAGGATGAATGACGAATATAACCCAAGAGCAACATTTCATCTATATAAGTTTTCAGATGGGCCTCCTCAGGCTCAGACAAGGCATAAACCCGACTGCATGGCAACGGAGCTCCTGGTATTAAATCAATCTTGCAGTCGTATGACCTATGCGGAGGAAGACCTTGAGCACACACTTTGTCAAACACATCCTCATAAGATGAATACTGAGGAGGAACAACACTCTTTTCAATCATGGCACAAGACAAGGGGTTGATCTGTTCCGCTGCCACCACATAACAATTCCTCAAGCAATGTACTGAGTCCAACGTAACCAATCTCTGTACCCAATCAATCCTCGGGTTATGCTTTTGCAGCCACGGGACCCCCAACACCAATCCAAAAGAAAGGGCATCGATCAAATCAAAGACCACACTTTCCACGTGTCCGTTCTCACACAACAAACCAAGTGGAACGGTCTGTTTTGTAATACACCCTGATGTCAACTCTGTCCCATCTATCACCCTTACTGGCTCAGGCTGTTCCTTCAGGTGACAAGGAACCATCAACTTTTCAGCCATCGAGATGTCTATAAAGTTTCCGGTGGCCCCGGAATCTAACAATACCGACACCGGAATGCGTGTCTGTGTTGGAAGCAGCAAATGGGCACTAATCACAATATGCCTTGGAGCTTGATCTAAGGCCCCTACCACCTCATACTGCTAAATTCCATCAACACCTGAGCCTTGGTCCACATATATGCACGCCACCTTCTTACCGAACCCTACCCCTGATGGTTTCACAGGGCAATCACGTGCGAAATGGCCCCCCTGTCCACAATAAAGACACAGATTTAGCTCTCTTCTTCTCTTCTTTTCCTCTGAAGTCAGGGGTCCCCACACTCCACCTATTTCCATGGGTTCAGGTGCTGATCTACTCTCCCCAGTCGACTTCGCCTCTGGTTTCACATAACTACTATGGGGTGGCAGAAACCAGTTACGTTCTCCACGCCGTTCCGTCACCCGGTGATTCAATTTTACTACTAAATCGATAAATGCTGCGCAATCCTCAGGCGGATCTACCACTTGCGACACTATATCTTTCAACTCCTCACAAAGTCCCTGATAAAACAGAGACGTTCTTTTCTCTATGGGCCAATGCGTCTCGGCTACCAATCGATTAAAGTTGGCTATATAAGACAATAAGTCCTGCCTGCCCTGCCGCAGTTTCAACAGTTCAGCATCACTGGCCTGCATGAATGCATGCTTTGCAAACAGACCCCGCATTAAATCCTTAAACGCCTGATAGTTATATAGCACACGGTCGTTGCTTTCTACCAGAGGAATTGCCCATTGAGCCGCGTTGCCAGCCAGGTATGACAGTATAAAAGCGATCTTAGCTGAGTCATCGGGGAAGGCATTAGTCCTGCACATAAAGTGCAGCTGACACTGGTTCATAAAAGTGCCAAACCTATCAGGATCTCCTGAAAATCTCTCAGGGGGGGCCAAAGGAACTGCCACGGGAGTCGTCACTGTTACCGCTATGGGATTACTACTAGTAGCCGTACTTGCTCCGGCCCCACCTGTATACTGAAATGTAGCTGGTTGTAATACAGGAGCCGTTCCCCTGCTAGAAGCCTGTTCCCTTGCTCTAACGGCCACCAGTTCCTGTTTTAGCCCTACGTTCTCCTGCTGCAGCTCCTGCACCTGTGCCTGGAGAGTATGTACAGCTCCCATAATATCCTGCATTGTAGGACTGCCTGTTCCCCCTCCCAGGGCATTCCCATCATCATCCATGCTAGTCCGGGCAGTGCTAATATAACGTGGGCTTGATATTCTGTTAGATTCCAACTGGCCCAAGCACTGCAGGAACGTAGCATGCACCAATCCCCTTAACTAGCCCCGTGGACCCCCACAGGTCAAACACTATGTGGGCACCAGGGGACCCGAAAAGAGGGTGGTGGTGATGAGGAGACACCAAGTCTTCCACCCTTGGCGACGAAAAGAAAACAGCTCCCTCCTGCTTTACGCTTCTGCACCACACTGTATAAGGGGAGACAAAACAATCCCTTCATATATCACTGCTGACAGAAAAACCACCAACCCTCCATGATCATGCCTTGGAAAACAGTCAATCCCCTCTTACCGCTTTAATGTGCAGGCTTTGCTTCGTAAAGAATAGGAGTTCAGTTAATGTGCACAGCACTCCGGTTCCTGCAATAATGATAATGTGACTTGCAGGGAAGGAGAGGACGCTGTCGTCGCAAAGCCAAAAATAAACAACAAATGAATAAATCCAATGAGGGGAAAAAGGTCACCGCCTAAAAAACCCCTTCGTTTCGTCTCCCAGGAACAGCGGAGACAAGTATAGACTCGCGCAGAGTCAAAAACAAACCCAGCGCTGCCTTCGCGGAGTGACCCGAAACGTCACTTCCGCTCAAAACGAAGCGGAGAGCAGTACCAGCAAGGACGCGCTGGAACAGCCGGCGCTCCGTTTAAACTCCACGTTGCTTTTCTCTAAATGAGAGAAAATAACTCAGTGCAACGCGCGTGTGAGCGGGGGCCCCCGGACACACTGCAAAAAGAAAAAGAAGGCAGATAACAAAAACGGAATTAAAACAGGACGGGAAGGGAACCCAGGAAAACCCACACACCTCTCTAACTAAGCCAGGGATGAACAGTTTACACAGGGGGAAAAAACGGCAAGCTTTCTCACGAGCCCCTGACAAAG
Source organism: Lissotriton vulgaris (assembly GCF_964263255.1). Taxonomy (NCBI): domain Eukaryota; kingdom Metazoa; phylum Chordata; class Amphibia; order Caudata; family Salamandridae; genus Lissotriton; species Lissotriton vulgaris. The sequence goes on from NC_141691.1 coordinate 283,349,793, forward strand.
GAGGATGGTCAAAGAACAAAAAGAATGGGGATTCAAAATCAGCAGGGAAAAACTCGATCCAGCAGCAAAACGACAGCCAACAACCAGGGTAGAAATCCAAACACTGGCAGATATCAAGCATCGAGCTAAAGGTAGGACCACCTTTTATACTACTTCCCAGTCATGTGATCACAAGGCATGATCATAAACAAGGGACTACCCGATTCCTAACAATTAGTTTTACTTTTCACAAAGCACAGTCTTTCTTCTAAAGGCAAAAATACGTTGCATTTTCACCTTTCCTTTATGTCCTTCACTCTCACAATCACGTGCTTAGAGTGCTAGCTGTTTTAATGGTCCAGTAAAAGTTTGAACGTTGTCATGTGATCAAGCCACTCCGGTGGTGAAACGCGTTATGGCGGACTCTTGAGAAATAAAACGCTACTTGCTTGCACTTACTCTGGGCTCGTGTCTGCTTTTTCGGTGCTTACTGGAAACCCCTTGTTGCACCTGATCCTTCTAAGCAGCCTCTGGGATATATATATATATATATATATATATATATATATATATATATATATATATATATATATATATATATAACATTTCTATGGCAAAATGAAACCCCTCATTTTGTTCCTTTTCAAATTAAATGTATTAAGTGTTACCACTTTATTCCAATCAAGATGACTTCAGGTGTGCCTTACTTTTGTCATAAGTAAGACTGTTAGCGTTCTAGTTGTTCTTTAGAACACTCTGGGACATTCTGTCATTGGGCTATAGTTGGGCTACATCTGGCTGATATTTGGGCTACATTTGGGCTCTTTTGTCTCTGGTGGCCATCTTGGGAGACTGCATATCAGAATTTTTTTAATGAAATATGAGAGGATTTGATAAGTCACTCAAAATGTGCCCTAATTTTTCTCTCCTCGACACTAATCATAATTTCTATGGCAAAATGAACCCCCTCATTTTGTTCCTTTGCAAATTAAATGTTTTAAGTGTTAACACTATATTCCAATCAAGATGACTTCAGGTGTGCCATACTTTTGTCATAAGTAAGACTGTTAGCGCTCTAGTTGTTCTTTAGAACACTCTGGGACATTCTGTCACTGGGTTATAGTTGGGCTACATCTGGCTGATATTTGGGCTACATTTGTTTTTTTTTGTCTCTGGAGGCCATCTTTGGGCTATATTGGGCTACATTGGGCTATGTGAGAAGTTGGCCTGGTATATAATGCTCACTAATTCTTAGTGATCACTTTGTACCATGCCAAGCAACCCTTATGATGATTGGTTGTAATTCAACCTTGTAGACCAGTTATCCTAGTGGTAACGTGGACAAAGCAGTCTTAGGCTAAACTCTGAAAGGCATGTGAAGCCAGCTGTAATACCATACACAACCCCCTTGAATACCAAATGAAAGGGACACCACACAGATATATATTGAAAATATATATTGATTTATTAACTATAAAATCCCCTGGACTCTTTATGAGCACAGAAGCACAAGCGTTAAATCACAAGACAGTTTAAAATACACAAAAGTTGCACAATATGGATGAGCCCTAGGGGCCACCTAAACCATATACTAAGAAAGTGGTATAAGAGATACCAATCGGAATGGGAACAGGCCTAGGGCCTTGGGAATCGCTGGAGCTATTCGAGACTAGCAGTGACTAAGTCGGGAAAGGCCCGCGGGACTCGGGTGCAGTGTTCAAAGTGCACGCACTTTCCAATGTAAAGTCTATGGTGCGTAAAAAGTACAAAGTTAAAGGGTTAGGAACCTTCCGAGTGACCTAGAACGCTGAAACTTAAGACACAGGCCCTTGAGATGTGTACCAGTGTAGGAACACCGGCGGAGCTGAGTTACCTCACACACAGGAAGCGGGTGCACAGGGTCGAAGTAGTGTCGGGTTTCGTCACGCTGGTCGATGGTGCTTGGAGCTGAAGATGCTGCAGGCGGCTCGATGTGAAGAGTTCCGGTGGATCCAAGGGTGGATCTGAAGATGTGAAGACCTGAAAGCAGAGGGGACAATGTTCAAAGTCACTAGCCAGTGACTACCGTGGAACCAGATTGGAACCAGGCGATGTCGGGTGCAAACAGGCGTTGTTGGGTAGCTTCTCTCTGCAGCCACGTGGACACCGGGGGTCGAGGACGTCCAGGAGTAGGTCACGAGCTGTCGCAAGCAGGCTTCTCGCTGTTGGCGGTGTCGGCGACCTGATCAGAGCAAACAGGCCTTGGCTAATGCAAGCCACGCAGGAATCAAAAGATGCTTAACACTCGGACCAGCAAGGTCAGAGCGAGTGCTCCTTTTCACAGGAGCTTGGGCAAGTCTGGAGCAACCAGACCCGCTGTGTAGTTAGTCGGTTTCGTCTCCAAGATGGCCGCTGACCACGTGGCTAGTGGCCGGGATGGCGCGTCGAGTGGCACAATGCAAAAGGGCCCCACGCAAATCGTGGAGATGCTGGGGGGCTGATCTTCAGTGCAAGGGCTGCTCGGTGGTGGGGGTTCTTAGTCTCCAAAGCACAACGTCGAGGATGCCTCAGATGCTGCGCAGTCAGCTTTTCGAGGGTCTTCCAAGATGTCCGGTCCCACGTCACTCGGTGCCTCCACGGGTCCCTTCTTTGCAGGGACTGTGGATCGGGCTCTGAGAGGTCTGGGAGTCTGGGTCTTGTTGGGCTCTGGGCTCGGGCTCCGGCGGGAGGCGGCGGCAAAGCAGACGTCGAGTTGCTGGTTGGTGCCTGTGTTCACAGGGTGGCCACTCCTAGGCCACAAGGGAGATTCTCTTCAGTCTTCTGAGCAGCAGAATGTCGAAGTCCAGTCTTCTTCTTTGTTTAAAGTTGATTCAGGATGATCTGCTGTGCAATGGCACTGCTCCCACTCCTATTCCCAATCTGAGGGGTGGATCACCTACTAGGTCCCTCCTCTGGGAGGAACCAGGAAGGGGGGCGGTTACACCCCCTTTCCTTTGTCCAGCTCCTCGCCAGGCCTGGGTCTGGAAAGTCCCAGGACCGGTTTGGACTGGCCTATGCACGGGGACACCTTGTGTGCCCCGGGCATGTCTGATTCTATTCAGCCCTGTCCTACCCAATACACAAAACCCTGTCTGGGGTGGTGCTCACACCTCCCAAGGCAGGAAACCCTTTGTCCAGGCCACCATCTGCCGAGTTTCGGTCAGCAGCAGGAGGCCAGACTCGTGTCTGTGGTGGCAGCATCCATTTTGTGATGCTGAGGCTCTGGTTAACTTTAACCGGGGTTAAGGCTACACACATGTCGTGTCCCTCTAGAAGGGTGGAATGCTATCCCCGTCGACAGAACTGTCGAGGGGATAGTATTCCAATTCGTATGACACCTTACTCGACATGTTTTGATAAAGCCAAACCAAAGATAGCATTTAACCGCGAGGATTATAATGCACTTAAGTGTATATGGTATGGCAATATCCCGGAACAGCTTAGGGAGTGGTTCCCGACAGCTGCAGACAGGCTCAGCTCATGCTAGAGCGCCATCTCACATATTTCCAAGCACTCTGCCTCCAGGATTGATGAGGCCTTCCATAGGAGTGGCTGATGGGAACATATGTGTCCAGTTTAAGGTTAGATATAGGGATACTATACCTAAGTAAGAGGTGATTACACCAACTTACCCCAGCTGAGTGATCAGCCAGTTGTGTCAAATATGGAGGCCAGGCCAGGGGTGGCACAATACATGCTGCAGCCCCTGGTAGGCCTTGGATGCACCTATGCCCTGGGTACCTAGGGTACACTGTTACAGGGGCTAATAAGGTGAACCAGTTCCAATTCGTAATGCACCTAAAGTGCATTGGCAGTAATTTAGAGAGAGAACAGCAGGCTGTGGGTCTGATTAGCAGGCCCACAGCCACATTAAGTCATAAACCAGTGAAGCAAAAAGCAAAAATTTGGGGTGACCATAGGATAGCAGACCCTACTCTCCTACACAACCCCCTCCCCCCAAACGCAGGGACATTAGGCTAACCTTGACCAGTTGTGTCTTCATGTTCTAAGTGGAAGTACCTGGAGAGACCATCTGCGTTGCCATGGTCAGTCCCTTTGCGGTGCTCCACTGTAAAGTCCATCCCCTGTAGGGAAATGGACCACCTGAGTAGTTTGGGGTTTTCACCCTTCATCTGATTAAGCCATAAGAGGGGCTTATGGTCGGTCTGAATCTTGAAGTGAGTGCCAAATAAGTATGGTCTCAACTTCTTCAGGGCCCACACCACAGCAAAGGCCTCCCTCTCTATAGCTGACCAACGTTTCTCTTTGGGGGTCAGCCTTCTGCTAATAAAAGTAATGGGCTGGTCCTGGCCATCTACATTAAGCTGTGAAAGCACTGCTCCCACTCCCAACTCAGAAGCATCTGTTTGGACAATGAACTCTCTTGAGTAGTCAGGACTCTTCAGGATAGGTGCAGAGCACATGGCCTTCTTCAGGTCATCAAATGCCTTTTGACAGATTTCTGTCCACTGAACCTTTTTGGGCATCTTCTTGGATGTCAGATCATTAGGAGGAGTCACAATGGACCCATAGTTCTTAAAAAATTTCCTGTAGTACCCAGTCAGGCCCAAGAAAGCTCTGACCTGAGTCTGGGTAGTTGGAGGGGACCAGTCCTTTATGGTCTGGATCTTACTCTCCAGTGGTTGAACTTGGCCTCCACCTACAAGGTGGCCCAGGTATACAACCTTGCTCTGCCCTATCTGGCACTTTGTTGCCTTGATAGTGAGGCCTGCCTTTTGCAGAGCCTCAAGCACTTCCTTCAGGTGGACCAGGTGATCCTCCCAGGTGGAGCTAAAGACAGCAATATCATCCAGATAAGCTGCGCAAAAGTCATCCAACCCAGTAAGGACTTGATTCACCAACCTTTGGAAGGTGGCAGGTGCATTTTTCAAACCAAAGGCCATTACCACAAATTGATAAGGCCCACTAGGGGTAGAAAATGCTGTCTTGGCTTTAGACTCCTCAGCTAACCTGATTTGCCAGTAGCCAGCTGTCAAGTCAAATGTGCTCAAATATTTGGCAGAAGCCAACTTGTCAATGAGCTCATCTGCCCTTGGAATAGGGTGGGCATCTGTCCTGGTGACAGCATTGAGTCCTCTGTAATCCACACAGAACCTCATCTCTCTCTTGCCATCTTTGGTGTGAGGTTTGGGGACCAGAACCACTGGGCTGGCCCAGGGGCTCTCTGAAGGCTCAATAACACCTAATTCCAGCATCTTTTGCACCTCAGTCTTTATACAGTCCCTGACGTGGTCAGGTTGCCTGTAAATCTTGCTCTTTACAGGAAGACTGTCACCAGTGTCCACCACATGTGTACACCAGTTAGTCTGACTGGGTGTCAATGAGAACATATGCCTGTATGCCTGTAGAACTTGTCTGCAGTCATGTTGCTGATGTTCAGTGAGGCTGCCACCTAAGGCCACACCATCAACTGAGCCATCCTCAGGGTTCTGAGTGAGCAGGTCTGGGAGAGGGTCACTCTCTTCCTCCTGTCCCTCATCTGTAGCCATGAGCAAGCCCATGTCTTCCCTGCTGACATATGCCTTCAATCTGTTGACATGGAGCACCCTGTGGGGGCTCCTGGGAGTTCCTAGGTCCACCAAGTAGGTAACCTCTCCCTTCTTCTCCAGAGTTGTATGGGGTCCAGACCATTTGTCTTGGAGTGCTGCTGGGGCCACTGGCTCCAACACCCATACCTTCTGTCCAGGCTGAAACTCAACAAGGACAGCCTTTTGGTAATGCCAAGCTTTCTGTAATTCTTGGCTAGCCTCAAGGTTTTTGGATGCCTTTTCCATGTACTCTGCCATCCTGGAGCGGAGACCAAGTACATAGTCCACTATGTCTTGCTTAGGCTTTTTGAGAGGTAACTCCCATCCTTCCTTCACCATACACAGGGGTCCTCTTACAGGGTGCCCAAACAACAATTCAAAGGGGCTGAAGCCAACCCCCTTTTGAGGGACCTCTCTGTAAGCAAACAAAAGGCAGGGCAGTAGGATGTCCCATCTTCGCCTGAGCTTTTCAGGTAATCCTTTAATCATGCCCTTTAGGGTCTTGTTAAATCTCTCAACAAGCCCATTACATTGTGGATGATAAGGAGTGGTGAACTTGTAGTTGACACCACATTCCTTCCACATAGCTGTCATATATCCTGACATGAAGTTGGCACCTCTATCAGATATTACCTCCTTAGGAAACCCCACTCTGGAGAAAACTCCAAGTAAGGCCCTGGCCACAACAGGAGCTGTTGTGGTCCTAAGTGGAATTGCCTCTGGGTACCTGGTGGCATGATCCACTACCACCAGTATGAATCTGTGCCCAGATGCTGTAGGGGGATCCATTGGACCTACAATATCAATCCCCACTCTTTCAAAGGGAACCCCCACCACAGGTAGTGGTATTAGGGGGGCCTTTGTTGTTCCACCTGCTTTACCACTGGCTTGGCAGGTTTCACAGGAGCGACAAAACTCCTTGGTGTCTTCAGACATGTGGGGCCAGTGAAAGTGAGGGACAAGCCTGTCCCAGGTCTTATTCTGGCCTAAGTGTCCTGCTAGAGGAATATCATGGGCTAAGGTGAGAAGGAAACCCCTAAATTGCAGAGGTATAACCAACCTCCTGGTTGCACCAGGCTTGGGGTCTCTACCCTCTGTGTAAAGGAGTCCTTCATCCCAATAAACTTTATGGGCACCTTGAGCATTCCCAGCAGCCTCAGCAGCAGCCTGCTGTCTGAGGGGTTCAAGAGAAGGACAGGTTAACTGAGCCTGCCCCAAGTCTGCCCTAGAAGGTCCCCCTGTCCCCAGAAACTCAACCTGATCAGGCTCAAGTTCTTCAGAGACAGTTCCTTCCGGGGTCTCAAGACCAGCTTCCTGTGAAGCTTGATCCTCACTTGCAGGCAGTTGGAAAGGCACAGCCTTAACCCTCCTGTTCTTCTTCTTGGAAGGTACTTGGTCCATTGTTCCAGGATCCAAGACCTGAGGTTCAGAGAGGCACTTTTTGGCCTGTGACCTGGTCACAGCAAGGACATGTGATGATATCCCTAACATCTCTGCATGAGTCCTGTACTCAACTTCTGACCATAGAGAGTTCTCCAGGTCATTGCCCAACAAACACTCAACTGGGAGATCAGCACTAACCACAACTCTTTTTAGGCCAGTTACCCCTCCCCAGGAAAAGTTAACAAGTGCCACACTATGTGTAGTAGTGACATTGCTGGCATTGTTCACCAGGTAATTATCACCTGGCATGTATTGTCCAGGGTTCACAAAGTGAGGTGTCACCATAGTGACACTGGCACATGTGTCCCTATAAGCTTGAGCCACTTTGTTATTAATCAAAGGCGTCTGTCTGTATTTGCCCAGGTTACTGGGACTTATGTCAGGGGTCAAATCTATGTCCCCTTCACAAATCAGAACAGCCTGTGTAAGGGTTCTGACTAGGTCAGAATCTCCTTCAGTTCCCAAGGTGATACCCACTACCCCCTTGGTTTGTGGACCAGCACTGCTAGCTGTACTAGTGGGTGCAGTTGCCTTAGGGGCTGCAGTGCTGGGGGCTCCACCCTTTTTACACTCACTTGTCCAGTGAGAGGTGTTTTTACAAGTTTTACACCAGGGTTTTTTCTGACCTTCTTTCTTCTTCTTCTTGGAAGTTTGGGACCCACCCTCTGTATCATTTTGGGGCCCTGTTGAAGACTTCTGGTCTTTAGCTTTCTGCTCCCCACCCTTCTGGTCTGTTTTCTTCTGGTCACCACCCTGGTTCTGGTTCTGGTTATTTTGCTTAACTCTGGTTCTTACCCATTTATCTGCCCTCTTTCCCAATTCTTGGGGAGAGGTCAAATCTGAGTCAACCAAATGTTGATGCAACTGCTGGTTTTGACAATTATTTAAAATTTGTTCTCTCATCAGCAAATTATACAATCCTTCATAGTCTGTAACCTTGCTTCCCAGCAACCATCCCTCCAGAGCCTTAGTGGCACACTCAACAAATTCAGACCAGTCCTGAGTCTGTGTCTTCTGGGTATCTCTGAACATTAACCTGTACTGTTCAGTGGTTAAGCCTAACCCATCAATCAGAGCACTCTTCAGGACCAGGTAGTTTCTAGAATCCCCATCACTAACTGTGAGGAGTCTTTCTCAGCCTCTACCTTCAAAGGAGAGCCACAAGATTGCTGCCCACTGCTCCTGAGGGATCTGCTGTACTCTGCAGGCTCTCTCCATTGCAGTTATCCATTTATGGATGTCATCCCCAGCTTTGTAGGGGGGCACAATCTTACTCAGGTTTCTGTTATCAAAAGACCTGTCTTTATCCTTGTGGATATTGCTGCCACCAGTGGGTTCTATTACCCCACTCTCTCTAGGCTGTCTTGCTCTAGCAAGTCTCTCTTGGGCCAGGGCAACCTCTAATTCTCGCTACTGGATCCTAAGCTCAGCCTCTCTCATTTTGGCCTCATGTTCCCTTCTCTGAGGGCTAGCCAGCACCTTTCTGGAGTGGCCTTGAGAACCTCTAGAAGCATGGGAGTTGTTAGAGTCACCTGAGTGAGTCCTTCTCCTCCTAGGCTTCTGATTAAGCCCACCTGGGGGTCTGAATGGGTTGTTACCTGATTCAGTCCCAAATAGGCTTAAGTTAGCCTGGTTCAGTCTACTGACCAGCACCTGACTATTTCTGTCATCATCTGACTCACTGCTTCCCCCCTCTGTCTCTTCTTCCTCTTCCTCTTCCTCCTCATCTACCTGAGGAGCTCCAGTGATGGGGGCTTCCTCATCTACCAGGATGATAGGGCCAGGGGTGTCTACAGTGTCATCCTCTGAAGGATGGCCTCCTTCAGCATCCCCTGTGGGGTCTGCCTTAGAGGTCTTTAGAGTCTCAGACTGATCCAAGATCTCTCTAAGGTGGTCTGTGGTAGGGGAAGGCCCTGTCCTCAGACCCCTTAAGACACAAAGCTGTCTTAATTCCTTAAAGGAAAAAATAGCAAATTTGGATGGTGCCCTTGGAGGGTCACTCTCAACAGGGATGTTCCCAGTGGAACCCTCTGCTCCACACATTGCTCTAGTGTGGGTGGATGTGTTGCAATCTACCTACACTGGTGTTTACCTACTAAACCTATCTAGTAGTTGTAGTCAGGGTGTGCTACTCCCTTTGCTCTACAACAACTAAGTTCAGTAGAACTTAAGTATACTAGTCTTGTTTTATATGTACCTAGCAGGTACCTGTATGATCTTTCAAATGATAATCTCAAAGATTGTAATGGTAAAACAACAGCAAGCTCAGATCCCACCGCTGCCACCAATGTGAGATGTTGGCCTGGTATATAATGCTCACTAATTCTTAGTGATCACTTTGTACTATGCCAAGCAACCCTTATGATGATTGGTTGTAATTCAACCTTGTAGACCAGTTATCCTAGTGGTAACGTGGACAAAGCAGTCTTAGGCTAAACTCTGAAAGGCATGTGAAGCCAGCTGTAATACCATACACAACCCTCTTGAATACCAAATGAAAGGGACACCACACAGATATATATTGAAAATATATATTGATGTATTAACTATAAAATACCCTGGACTCTTTATGAGCACAGAAGCACAAGCGTTAAATCACAAGACAGTTTAAAATACACAAAAGCTGCACAATATGGATGAGCCCTAGGGGCCACCTAAACCATATACTAAGAAAGTGGTATAAGAGATACCAATCAGAATGGGAACAGGCCTAGGGCCTTGGGAATCGCTGGAGCTATTCAAGACTAGCAGTGACTAAGTCGGGAAAGGCCCGCGGGACTCGGGTGCAGTGTTCAAAGTGCACGCACTTTCCAATGTAAAGTCTATGGTGACCTAGAACGCTGAAACTTAAGACACAGGCCCTTGAGATGTGTACCAGTGTAGGAACACCGGCGGAGCTGAGTTACCTCACCCACAGGAAGCGGGTGCACAGGGTTGAAGTAGTGTTGGGTTTCGTCACGCTGGTCGATGGTGCTTGGAGCTGAAGATGCTGCAGGCGGCTCAATGTGAAGAGTTCCGGTGGATCCAAGGGTGGATCTGAAGATGTGAAGACCTGAAAGCAGAGGGGACAATGTTCAAAGTCACTAGCCAGTGACTACCGTGGAACCAGATTGGAACCAGGCGATGTCGGGTGCAAACAGGCATTGTCGGGTAGCTTCTCTCTGCAGCCTCGTGGACACTGGGGGTCAAGGACGTCCAGGAGTAGGTCACGAGCTGTCCCACGCAGGCTTCTCGCTGTTGGCGGTGTCGGCGACCTGATCGGAGCAAACAGGCCTTGGCTAATGCAAGCCACGCAGGAATCAAAAGATGCTTAACACTCGGACCAGCAAGGTCAGAGCGAGTGCTCCTTTTCACAGGAGCTTGGGCAAGTCTGGAGCAACCAGACCCGCTGTGTAGTTAGTCGGTTTCATTGCCAAGATGGCCGCTGACCACGTGGCTAGTGGCCGGGATGGCGCGTCGAGTGGCACAATGCAAAAGGGCCCCACACAGATCGTGGAGATGCTGGGGGGCTGATCTTCGATGCAAGGGCTGCTCGGTGGTGGGGGTTCTCAGTCCCCAAAGCACAACATCGAGGATGCCTCAGATGCTGCGCAGTCAGCTTTTCGAGGGTCTTCCAAGATGTCCGGTCCCACGTCACTCGGTGCCTCCACGGGTCCCTTCTTTGCAGGGACTGTGGATCGGGCTCTGAGAGGTCTGGGAGTCTGGGTCTTGTTGGGCTCTGGGCTCCGGCTCCGGCGGGAGGCGGCGGCAAAGCAGACGTCGAGTTGCTGGTTGGTGCCTGTGTTCACAGGGTGGCCACTCCTAGGCCACAAGGGAGATTCTCTTCAGTCTTCTGAGCAGCAGAATGTCGAAGTTCAGTCTTCTTCTTTGTTTAAAGTTGATTCAGGATGATCTGCTGTGCAATGGCACTACTCCCACTCTTATTCCCAATCTGTGGGGTGGATCACCTACTAGGTCCCTCCTCTGGGAGGAACCAGGAAGGGGGGCGGTTACACCCCCTTTCCTTTGTCCAGCTCCTCGCCAGGCCTGGGTCTGGAAAGTCCCAGGACCGGTTTGGACTGGCCTATGCACGGGGACACCTTGTGTGCCCCGGGCATGTCTGATTCTATTCAGCCCTGTCCTACCCAATACACAAAACCCTGTCTGGGGTGGTGCTCGCACCTCCCAAGGCAGGAAACCCTTTGTCCAGGCCACCATCTGCCGAGTTTCGGTCAGCAGCAGGAGGCCAGACTCGTGTCTGTGGTGGCAGCATCCATTTTGTGATGCTGAGGCTCTGGTTAACTTTAACCGGGGTTAAGGCTACACACATGTCGTGTCCCTCTAAAAGGGTGGAATGCTATCCCGGTCGACAGAACTGTTGAGGGGATAGTATTCCAATTCGTATGACACCTTACTCGACATGTTTTGATAAAGCCAAAGCAAAGATAGCATTTAACCGTGAGGATTATAATGCACTTAAGAGTATATGGTATGGCAATATCCCGGAACAGCTTAGGGAGTGGTTCCCGACAGCTGCAGACAGGCTCAGCTCATGCTAGAGCACCATCTCACATATTTCCAATCACTCTGCCTCCAGGATTGATGAGGCCTTCCATAGGAGTGGCTGATAGGAACATATGTGTCCAGTTTAAGGTTAGATATAGGGATACTATACCTAAGTAAGAGGTGATTACACCAACTTACCCCAGCTGAGTGATCAGCCAGTTGTGTCAAATATGGAGGCCAGGCCAGGGGTGGCACAATACATGCTGCAGCCCCTGGTAGGCCTTGGATGCACCTATGCCCTGGGTACCTAGGGTACACTGTTACAGGGGCTAATAAGGTGAACCAGTTCCAATTCGCATTGGCAGTAATTTAGAGAGAGAACAGCAGGCTGTGGGTCTGATTAGCAGGCCCACAGCCACATTAAGTCATAAACCAGTGAAGCAAAAAGCAAAAATTTGGGGTGACCATAGGATAGCAGACCCTACTCTCCTACACGCTACATTTGGGCTCTAACATATATATAGCCCAATGTAGCCCAATATATATTTTTCAAAGTTAATTTTCGTAAAAACCACTGGAGCATATATCTTGAGACATAGCAAAGGCACATTGGGCTACCAGTCCCTACAGTTTTGCCAAGTTTTGTGGTAATCCATTCAGCCGTTCGAGCTAAAAGTTAGTCCAACCGCCCTATGGAAAAGTCAATGTTAAAAACATGTTTTGGGACCCCCCTTTTTTCTCGGCCCCTGCTTGACGAAACCCCCCCAAACTTTCAGGAGACGATCAGAAACAAAATGTGCCATTTTCCTGAAAATTTCAGCCAATTCCGTCCATCAACGCCAAAGTTATTCAACATAAAATTTTCAGAAATCCCTATTCAAAAAAATCCTAACTATATATACCTACTGATATAGATATAGATATATATAGATATAGATATATAGATATGTATATATCGGAGCGGAACGCCCCACCAGTTTTGAAAATTTTGCGAAGATTTGTCAACCAGCGCCAAAGTTATTCCAAATAGAATGTTGCGGATTTCCTCAGGAAAATAGGTCCTAAATATATCAAAATAAAATGAAAATATTTATTAGGTCCTGGGGGGTACATTATGGTGGCATTTTTTTTCCATAATGGGGGGCTTGTAAGGTGCCCCGAGCACTGGGGAACGCCACTCCTCTACTTTTATTTTGAAGTATGCATGTGGGGTTACAGTCCTCCTCCCTGCAGTCTCGGGTAGAGGCACCCCTCTGGACTTTTTAAAAAAAAAAATGTTTTGAGCTCTCACTGCCTCTCCCCCCGTACACGTCGCGGGGAACGCCCTATTTCTGGGGCAGTAATATGTAAAATGACCGTCAAGCTCCGGGTGCCTGCACTGTCTGGGTTTTTTTTTATTAATGTTGGGAGGGCGTTGCGCGGCCCCCTTAGTGAAACCATTGATGGTCCTGGGGAGCACCATTTCCCAGGGCCGGCTCTTGCAGTGTGTCGGTGTGCGTACTCCCGGGACACTACTGTTTGCTATTGTAGGGAGGTACCGTCGCCGGGACGCCGGTCCCAGTTTACCATAGCAAACCATTTTTTTCTATTTGAAAGAGAAAGCAAGTTAATGTGCTCTCTCTTTGAAGTAGGAAAGCAGATTGGTAAGGCGCAGGGAGCCATCTGGGATCGTGGGGGCATTGGGGCTAAAAGAAAAAAAAAACAGAGTTCTTTTTAAGAACCAGGGGGCATATTATCAAGGACCAGTAATAAAATTATCGCCGTTTTGTCGGCATGAAACTGCCGATAAAACGGCGATAATGGGCTTGATAATACGCCCTTGTTAATTCCCATAGAAGCCGATGTTCTGGTGTTAACATGGGCTTCTGTGGGAAATAACAAGGCTGTATTATCAAGCGCATTATCGCCGTTTTATCAGCAGTTTCATGCCGATGAAAACGGCGATAATTTTAACACCGGTCCTTGATATTATGCCCCTAAGTTTACTGGTTAAAAAAGAGCTATATTTCTATGATAGTATGTAAAACTTTTCGTTTTTTGTGCAGCAGTTGTACTCTGTACGCGTGCGCAGCCTCGTTTCCAAGCCCTCGTTTTTTTCTTTTTCTTCAAGTTCAACAAGGAAACCTTTATTTATTTCAGGTATTAAATTTGCCGCTTTCTTTTCCCGGGTCGTGTGTGTCATCCGCTGCTGTACTTTTGTAATATATTAATAATCATCTATATTTATTTGAAACGTAGTGCCAAGGCGCCAAACTTTGATTAGGTACTCCGTCCACCGCCATTTTAGTAGTTTTTCACTATTATTTGAATTATATCTGTTACTTTCATTTTACCATCCTCCTATTTTCTCTGTGATCAATGAGATTTCTTGCCACAGACACCACGGTATTTGTCCTTGGCCTCAGATGTTATCAGACTTGGTCACACGTATACCTACAAACTAAATTGAAGCATGTAAGCCACAGCCATTAGAACGCGTGTTAGTCAACAGAATTATTGACATATTGGCATAATCATAATCATTATTATGATTATGCCTTTATCATGCGTGATAAATGTATACTGGTTGTAAAAGCATGCGTGGTAGAGGCATGCGTGCTAATTGCTTCGTGGTGACCATCATGCGTGGTTATGACTGCGTTGTAATGGCTGTTTCCTCCCAATGGACAGAGCAGCAATTGTGTCTGGGCTTCGTGGACTGCAAGGCAGTAGGCAGAGGGCAACGCAGCCCCTCATACAATATAGACGTTTTTGTGGGGTCATTGTTTCCGTGGTTTGAGGGGCGTCATTAAGGCGCACACATTTAATTTTGTAGGGCGGTAGGTTTGCACGGGAAAATGTCGCATGAGGTTTGTAAATGTGGTACACATTGTTAAGTATTATTTTGATTTCTTTTCTAAATTGTATTCTATCCAGAGGAAATATATCTTAGTACTTTTCAATCCTAGTCTTGACAATCCTACTGTAGTATTTCAACATTATTTTTATTGTGGACCGTCATACCCCCCCAACAAAATAAAAGAAGTATGTAGTATTTTTTATGAACTTTTATTAAAACAATAACTGTAAATGAAACGTAATTATAAATATATTAGAAACACTTAGAAAAATAACTTTAAAAAAAAACAATATTATAAACAAAGTGAGAAATGGAGTCCAAAAGATGTCCAATTGGTAATCTGCAAAACATAAAAAGAAAATTAGAGTTTAGAATTATGTAGATGTGAGTAAATGAGGTGAAGCATTACAAGTCAAGGTAACTCTACAGTTTTACATGTGCAGTGTGCCTGGTACAATTCAATTCTGTTATAATGCCGCATTTAAATGGTGTCTATGTGGAAGTGCCTACTGCATACTGACAGAAAAGTGGCACAACAGGATTGTAAAGGTGCGGACTAATTTCTAATGCATTGCAATGAAGGGTTTGTAGATCTAGGCCTCTGTGCTTACCGTTGTATAAACACTGTGGCTAAACACTTCAGACATTGGAATTCACAACTTGTTTTTAACAATTCTTCTACACGTCGAAGCAGACAGCAGTGTCTATAAGTTTAAGAGAGAAAGAGAAATGATGTCACAGAGAGTGAGAGAGAGAAAAAGAGAGAAAACAACATTAAAACTGTCTCGCAGAGTCTGGAGTTGAGATTTTTTCTTGAAAACTCAGACGTAGATTTACAAGCTCCTTGCGTCACTTTCCCCATGTTAAAAGTGACACAAAAGTGGCGTAAAAAGCTTGTAGGTCTGATTGTCAGACTGTTGTAACATATCTGTTGTCACTGCTCTGAGGAAATTATTGATTTTACAAAGAGAAGCTGCTGCACACTACGCATTCTCTCCTTTCGGAAATAAAGGTAACACTACGATTTTACGAGTGCAGTGTGCCTGGTACATTTCACTTGTTATAGTGGCGCGTTCAAGTGGTGTCTATATGGAAGTGCCAACTGCGTTACTGACGCAAAAGTGGCACAACGGGATTGTAAATATGCCGACTTATTTCTAATGGTTTGCAATGAAGGCTTTGTAGATCTAGGCCTCTGTGCTTACCATTATAAAAAAACTGTGGCCAAACACTTCAGACAGTTGAATTCACAACTTCTTTTCAACAATTCTTCTACACGCCCAAGCAGACAGTAGTGTCTATAAGTTTAAGAGAGAAGGAGAAATTAAGTCACAGAGAGTGAGAGAGAGAAAGAGAGAAAAAACAACATTAAAACTGTCTTACAGAATCTGGAGTTGAGATTTTTTCTTGAAAAGTCATACGTAGATTTACAAGCTCCTTGAGTCACTTTTGCCATGTTAAAAGTTACACAAAGTGGCGTAATAAGCTTGTAGATCTGTTTGTCAGACTGTTGTAACCTATCTGTTGTCACTGCTTGGAGGAAATTGATTTTACACAGAGAAGCTGCTGCACACTACACATTCTCTCCTTTCAGAAATATAGGTAACACTACGGTTTTACAAGTGCAGTGTGCCTGGTATATTTCACTTGTTATAGTGGCACGTTCAAGTGGTGTCTATATGGAAGTGCCTACTGCTTTACTGATGCAAAAGTGGCACAACGTTATTGTAAAGATGCAGACTTATTTCTAATGGTTTGCAATGAAGGCATTGTATATGTAGGCTGCTGTGCTTACCTTGTATAAACAATGCGGCCACCGGAGTTCACCACTTGACTTCAACTCTGCTTCTATACGTCAAATTATATTGAATGCATTGCAGACAATTCGATTGCTGTTGCTCAATAGGCCATGATTGCTTCTGAAGGATGTTTGGTGAAGGAAACAAAAGGAGATTTTGATTAATCATCGTAAACTGAGTTGCGAAACTAATGTCAAAAGTGAATTTAAATGTGGGTTCCTAATATTCTGTACTTAGACTGTTGCAGCCCATTGAGTCGCAGAGTTTGGAGTTGAGAGTTTTTCTTGAAAAGTCAGATGCAGATTTACAAGCTCTTTGCGTCACTTTCCCCATATTAAAAGTGACAGAAAAGGTGGCGTAATAAGCTTGTAGATCTGTTTGTCAGACTGTTGTAACCTATCTATTCTCAGTGCTCGGAGGTAATTATACATTTCTACACAGTGAAGGTGCTGCAGACTACCTAGTCTCTCCTTTCAGAAATAATTTGTTGTTGTTTCGGAAACAAAGGGGCATATTAAAGGACCGGTGATATAATTATCGCAGTTTTATCGGCGATAATGGGCTTGATAATATACCCTTGTTAATTCTTGTGTTACCATGGTCTTCTATTGGAATTAACAAGGGTGTATTATCAAGCCCTTTATCGCCGTTTGATCGGCAGTTTCCTGCTGATAAAACAGCGATAATTTTAACACCGGTCCTTGATAATATGCCCCAAAATTCTTTGTCACCTAGTGCCATTGGGGCGATTGAAAGATGGGTCTCTACGTGTGGAAGAAGCCTTCACTGTAAACAAGAGAGTTTATTACTTTAATTCAGGTAAGGTTGTATACAGCAGTGTGGAGATAGTAGCATCCAAAACTTTAAAAAAGAAAGAGAAACGATGTGAGAGTGTAAGAAAGAGAAAGAGAAAAAAGGACATTAATACGTGGGAGACACACACTACGGGGGGGGTGTACCTAAAGGCAGAGGCGCAACCACAGTCAAAATTTTCAGGGGGGGGTTTAAGTTCAGGGAAAAAGAAGAGTGGAGCTGCAGGGGCTGTAAGCGGTGTGGGGGGGACATCAAAGCCTTATTAACAAGCAAAATGTCTTTAAAAGACTTGTGACGTACTCGGGTGCGACTGTGTGGGCGCAGGAAGGTATATCATCCTAGCTGAAGCCTTGTTAGGCCAATGTGTGTTTTGCGTGCCTGCCGCCTACTATAGATTGTCTCCTTTTACAGATAACTTGTCGTTGTTTCAGAAACAAGGTTCTTTGCTCAACTTGTGCTATTGCCGTGAACCTTGTTACATAATCCATTGTGAAGTTGTACATCTAAAAGAAATTAAAAGAAAGATGTTATGATTTGTAATTGTTGCTATATTAATTTGCAGTTAGATAACATCGCAATTTTATAGTCGTTCATTGTCATATTTCTATGAACCAGGGGGCAAATTATCAAGGACCGGTGATAAAATTATCATCGTTTAATCGGCATGAAAGTGCAGAAAAAAACAGCGATAATGGGCTTGATAATACGTCCTTGTTAATTCGCATAGAAGCCCATGTTCTGATGTTAACATGGGCTTCTATGGGAAATAACAAGGCCGTATTATCAAGTCCATTCTCGCCATTTTATCGGCAGTTTCCTGCTGATAAAACGGCGATAATTTTAACAGCGGTCTTCGATAATTTGTCCCTGTTTGTATTGTGAATATATTCCGGACATTTCAGCGATTATAAAAACGTTACTGCTATTGGGAAAAAAATTAAACATGTAAATTTATACATTATATAGGAGTGCGTTCGTCTAAAATATTAAGTCGCATTTTTGTATGTAGTCAGCTATAACCCTTTGACTCCTTCTGATGCATACTCAAGTCTCACTGCTCACCTTTTGTGGAAACAACACTTTCTTCATGATGTATTCACGATCTCCAACAAAGAAGTCTCATATAGGGTGCCGAGAATGTTGATATTTGTATGGCTAACGACATACTTGTGCTCCCATCATCATCATCATCGCAGGTTCTTCAACTTGTCAGTGATTCGGGCACCGCTAACTCAGTGACCAAAGAGGCCACTCATGTAGTAGTGGGTCCCTTGTTCGGTGCTTTGGGAACAACTCTAAAATGGCATACAACATGTGTGCTCCATCTTTTTTATAGATAGGGTCACGTGTGTAGTGACGGATGCGCTGAATGGGTGTGGTGTGGGTGTATACCAGCCATGAGGGAGTGTGTGTGTCGATCTGACAACTAGACCTGCAACTAAGAAATCGCTGCAATGGAAGTTTGGCCCTTGTACTTTTGTTGTGTTTTCCTGGTAGCGTAAGAGTGGCCTTCTTTTTTCTATGTGACTTTATAGAGTCACCATGTATGTAGCCTATTTTGTGATGCATTTTATTGTACAATGCATTACAAAAACTAGTTGTGGTAGGGTGCTTTTAAATTAAACTGTGTACTCTGCTTACGAGTTTGTTGAGTGTAGAAGTATATATATTTTTTTCTATTTTCTATTCTATCATAATTGTGATGCATTGTCTGCTTTAGCGAGCAGTAGTATATTATTTTATAAAATGTATAAGAAATTGTTGAAATTATGTTTGAAATTAGAATGGAAGCATGTAAGGTGCTCTCTGTGAGGAATAGCAATGCCGGCTCCCACAAGAAGTGGGGAGCCGGGTGGGATCGTGGAGGCCTTGGGGATGTTCCCATAGTCCGCAACGTTAGATTTGAGCCACGGGGGATGGGGTACTCGGGAATTATGGAAAATTAGTGATAAAGGCTAATTTTTTTCATGGTAGATTTATTGTACTCATACCAAGCACGTATGGACGTCGTACAGCGGAAAAATTGGAAGTCGGCCCATAAACGTACCTAAGCAAGAAAAATAAAAATATTTTTTGATATTTATGAAGTGTATTTGTGTATGTGTTGTGCGGCTCTAAAAAGAGCCCTTGTGTTTATTGGGAGATTTTAGTACCTACAAGTAAGTACCAATGCAGAGTCTTAAGTTTATGAGGAAGACTCTGTTCCCCTCATCTGTAAAATGTACACCATCTCTCCTATAAATGTCATGCATATTGAAACGCAGATTGTTGTGGTAGATGGACCCCATTCGATAGTCTCGGAGAAAGGCAGAAACAGATGTATTCACGTGTTTCCTAGCTTTTTCAATCTGTTGACAATAGTGGTTGGACCAGTTCCATTTCTGCCTTTGGCATATATTAGAATAGATAGAAGGCAGTGTGGGGGAAAAGTGCCATCAATTCTCTAAAGGTGTCCTTCATAAGTATCTCCAGACCTACCCCAGTCAAAGTGCCTAGGTCATTGCCACCACAGTGCACAATTATGAGGTCAGGGTGTTGGAGATGTAAAAATGATTTCACCAATGACATAAATTGATGCCACTTTAATCCTCTCTGTCCAATCCATTTAATGTCTACATTTGGTAAACCTAGGTCTTTGTGAATTCTTTTCTGTTGTGCGTACCTTTGGCTCCAGAAAATGTAGCTGTGTCCCACAATCCACACTGTAAGCATTTTGAAGAGGGGTCTGGATGCACTCCGATGGTCTCTGTAAATGAAATGGCAGTTTGAAAAGTAAGATTTTTCTAAAATGGTGGACAACATGCAGTTTTGAAAAAAGAAAAGAAATGATTGGTTGTTTCACAACATTTTACAGAAAACTAGGATGCATGTTTCTGTTTTTTAAAAGCCTTATTTTTATTGGTTAAGAAAAAATGATAGAAAAGAAAGTTAAATAAGATAAGCTGGTATATTCTCAAGTCAAACATACTTGCTGTTTTAATTTGCAACAATATATGATGAACTTTTCACCTATGTGCTGAGTTAGGTGTTCCCTGAAGTGTTTCTATGGTAATTGGCAGATTGTGGAATTGGGGAAGGGTTGAAAGTTTTGTCAGTTGGAAAGGGTGCAAAAGTTCAAGCAATATAAAAGTGTGTTTCGTTTTGAATTTAATGTGGGAATAAATGTGATTTTTTTATTTATTTGATATGTGTGTACATTGTGTGTGTAGATTGATCGGAAACGTTTGCTATTTGTTATATGACTTCCTGATCCAGTAGGACTGCTTAGGGGGATTTACAATGATCCCTAAGGTCAAAATCTTTGATGGCCTTTGTTGAGCCTTTGATGGCCCTGGGGAGCACCATCTCTGAGGGTCGGCTCCTGTAGTGCTATATCCCTGGGACTCTGCTGTTTGCTATGGTTGGGCAAGAGTTTTCTTTGAAGTAGGAAAGCAGATTGTTTTTTTTTTGTCTGAGAGAGCAGTATGTAAGCTGGTTTCTCTGACCAAAAACAATTGCGGCTCCCGAAGGACGCAGGGAGCCGGCTGGGACCGTGGGGGTTTTAGGGCTCTCCCTGCGGTCTTGAACGTTATATTTGAGCCCCATAAATGGGGTCTCCGGGGATTGTAAAAAATTTGTGATAGATGCTATTTTCTTTTTTTACGGTATATGTAGTGAGCTTGTACTGTGCGAATTTTTAACGTTTTTCCATAAGCGTACATAAGCAAGAAAAATCAATTAAAAATAAATATTTTACAGATATCTATCAAGTATAAGTGTTTAGATCTTGGTTGCTTGTAATGAGAGCTTTTCTCTTTATTGGTACTTATAAGTAAGTGCTTATGCATAGTGTAAATTTGTTGAGGAGCAGTGTTTTATATAGTGCTGAACTTTTGACCTCTGTTGACAGTTGACTTTTGCATGATTTGTTGGGGGTAGGGTGGAAACGTATGTCAGTTGGAAAGGTTTGGAATGTTAAACCAATAGAAATGTGTGTTTTGTTTTGAATTAATGTGTAAAGGATTTTAATTGGTTATTTATATGTATTTATGTTCCATTTCACGGTTCTGCTGGAAAGACTGAACTAGAGAAATTCTGTATAAGAATATCCACTGTGTGAGTGGTATTGTTCTTAATCTACAAATCAATTTGAAAGGTGAGTTGATAAGTTTTATGTAAATGTGTGCGGTGCAGCTTTGTACATTAAGGAATTATGGGGTACATCAAGACAGGAGATAAAATTATCGCCGCTTTATCAGCAGAAAACTGCAGATAAAGCGGCGATAATGTTATCACCTGTCTTGATAATATGCCCCTATATTCGTCCGTTGTTAAACCTTTTATAGTAGTAAATGTGTTTTGCTATAATTCATGCTGTTATGTTTTTTGTTTAATATCAGTTTGTGCGACTGTGTAAATTAAGGGATTATGGGCCATATTTTCAATAAAGGGCGATACATTCTCTCCGCTTTTATCGTCAGGAAACTGGTGGTAAAGCGATGATAATGGGCCTGATAATATGTCCTTGTGAATTTCCATAGAAGCCCAGGTTATGGTCTTAACCTGGGCTACTATGGGAATTCACAATGATGTATTATCAAGACCATTATCGCCGCTTTAGCGGCAGTTTCCTGCCGATAAAAGCGGCGGTAATGCATCGCCCTTTACTGATAATATGGCACTGACGGGCATATTATCAAGGACTGATGTTAAAATTATCGCCATTTCATCGGCAGGAAACTGCCGATAAAATGGCCATAATGGGCTTGATAATACGTCCTTGTTTATTCCCATAGAAGCCCATGTTCTGGGGTTAACATGGGCTTCCATGGGAATTAACAAGGGCGTATTAGGACGCAGCCTGT
Organism: Lissotriton vulgaris; assembly: GCF_964263255.1. Taxonomy (NCBI): domain Eukaryota; kingdom Metazoa; phylum Chordata; class Amphibia; order Caudata; family Salamandridae; genus Lissotriton; species Lissotriton vulgaris. Next base: position 283,371,562 of record NC_141691.1, read on the forward strand.
GGAGGGTGTTGCAGTGGGACAGGTGGGGAGGGGCAGGGTGGGGGGAGATAAACAATGGAATTGGGATGATTGCAAGCATGTAAACAATTAAATTTATTACAACATTTCGTTCCGTGCCCTGCATCGCATTTCGCGGTACAGGGCGCTCTACTAAATTCGTTTTATTAATTTAATTGTTTAATTGCCTGCAATCATCCAGATTCCATTGTTTATCACCCCCCACCCTGCCCCTCCCCCACCCCGCCTGCCTGCCCCACCGCAACTCCCTCCACGGGCCGCGGCTGATCAAGCCCATTATCTCAGTTTTCTCAGCATTTTCCTGCCGATAAAACAGCGATAATTTCAACACCGGTCCTTGATAATATGCCCCTATATTAGTCCCTTTTTTTAATAATTTGTAGCCTCTTATTTTATACTTCCCTCTCTCACCTCTTACTTCTTTCTCTCTCTCGGTACAACTGTCTTTTTCTTTTATTATCCTCTGTGCTCATATTGTCGTTCTTTGTGTTTATATTTTCTTGTTCTCCGCTTACTCCTTCTGTCTCTTCATTTTCTTCTCTCTTCTTATTTCATTTTTTTCTTGATGCTCCCTGTTCTGTCTTCTTTCTCGATTCTCTCCCTCTGTATATAGTCTGGGCATATTTACAAGTCCCTTGTGCGTCTTTGTTGTTTTATTGTGTTCGTTTTTCTGATGTAATAGTGGCTGAAATAATGTATTAAAATGCATATGTATTTGGAAAATGAGTCAGTGTTGTTTACTGATATGTAGTAATTATATACATGGAATATGTATAGTCAGTTAAACGTTTTTCAGTAGTAAATGGTAAAATACATGGTCTCATTTTTTTGTGTAATATTACACTTTGCATGTGTGTACATTAAGGATTTATGGGGCATATTATCAAGGACCGGTCTTAAAATTATTGCCGTTTTATCGGCAGGAAACTGTCAATAAAACAGCGAAAATGGGTTTGATAATACGCACTTGTTAATTTGCATAGAAGCCCATGTTAAAACCAGAACATGGGCTTCTATGGGAATTAACAAGGGCGTATTATCAAGCCCATTATCGCCGTTTTATCAGCAGTTTTCTGCCGATAAACGGCAATCATTTTAACAGCGGTCCTTGATATTATGCTCCTATGGGGCATATCATCAAGCCTGGGTGTTAAAATAATCACCACTTTATCAACAGGAAACTGCTGATGAAGTTGCGATAATGGGCTTTATAATATGCTCTATGGAATTCTAATCAAAGCTAATGTTAGATGTTCTTCGCATCTAACATGAGCTTCGATTGGAATTTCATAGAGCATATTATCAAGCCCATTATCGCCACTTTAGCGGCAGTTTCCTGCCGATAAAGTTGAGATAATTGTATCACCCAGGCTTGATAATATGCCAACTATATTCGCCCCTCTTTGCATATTTTCTACACTGTCTTGTCATACTCCCTCCTCTCTTGTCTTACTCCTTCCTCTCTCATTATACTATCTTCTTATTCTTATATTCTGCTCTCTTTTTATCCTTTTTTTATAATTGGTCCTATTTTTGCATATTTGTGCTACTGTTTATATTGTCTCTTGTCTTTATATTCACTACTGTTGTCACAATTGTTACTGTCTTTTCATAATACTCCCTCTCTGCTTATACGGTCAGTCTTCCTTTATATTTGTGTTTTCTCCATATTTTTGTTTCTGTGTCTTTTTACATTTCTTCGCCTTTCTTCATATATACTCTTCTGTTGTTATATTCTATGTTTCTTCTTATTCTTGCTGTTCTTTGTAGGTACTCCTATTGTTTTCTCATATTTCTTCTAATACTCTTGTGTCTGTTCTCACATTTCTTCTGTCTTTTCTTATAACTTGCACTCTCCACTAATATTGTTGTGTTTTCTTATTGTGACATTCCTCTCCCCATTTTACCCCCTGTTGTTATACTGCCCCTGTTTTCATATTCTTATCTCTCTTCTCTTACTTCTCAATGTGTCCTCTTACTACTGAGTTTTTCTTATATTGCCTTCTGTCCTATATTCCTTCTTTCTGTGTTTATATTTTCCACTGTTTCCTCATATTTGTTTTCTATTTTCATTTTCTGTCCTCTCTGTTTATACTTCTTAAATCTGTTCATATTGTTTGCTCACATCTGTTACTGCTCCTTAATTCACTGTATACACTCTGCAGCACTTTCCTCATATTCTCTGTCTTTTCATACTGACCTCTTTCTTTACATTTGTTTGTCTTGTCATACTTATGCCTATTTCGTCTTACACTTATCACTCTTTATAATCCTCCATCTGTTTATACTTCTTCTTTTCACCTCAGACTGTATCCTCTGTTCTTGTTTACCCCTTTTTTCCTTTTGCTCCACTTTTCCTCAAATTATTCATGCTTTCTTCTGGTACTGTTCTCTCTGTCCTTATACATACTGTCATTTGCTAGTATTCCCTTTTTGTTCTTATAGTTGCGTATCTTTTCACATATTCCTTCTTTTTTTCTTTAGAGTCTTTCTCTCTCTTCTTATAGTGCCCCCTCTGTCCTCTTACTCTCTTTTTGTCTTCTTATACTCTTTCTTCTGCTCATATATCAATATTTCCCTTCATACTCTCCCTTACCTATTCATACTTTCTAGTTTATTCATACTTTCTTTATTTCGTTATATTGCAGTGTCTGTTTATTTTCCCCTTTTTGGTTACATTTTCCCTTGTTTCCTACTCCTTCCTCTTTTGTTTTAAGTGCTTTTATTTTTATAGTCCCACATTTGTCCTCATAATCCTCCCTCTGTTCTTGTAAGTAATATAATAGAATATTTGATATATTTATTTTTGTAATGTTATATATATTTTTTTATTATAGATTCTGTTTATCGATACTGAAAAAACTGTATGATGACGACTAAGCTTCAAAAGCAGAAACAATGAAAGAAAGGTGTTTATTTGAAGAGAAGTCATCAACAAGATTTACATGAAAAAGAATGTGTTAACAAAGAGAAAACAAACAAGTGCTGGTAAGACAAGGAACACTTTTTTGAGGAACATATTAAAGACTAAGAGTAGTGTGCACAAACAGAAAAATGTTATTAGTGTATCTGCAACGAAAAATAAAAATAAAGAGAACAATAATGGAAAATCAAGTGCAGAGAAAACTGTGTATTGTAAAAGGAGGAAAAACCAATTAATGGAAATTAGGAAACAAATGTTTTATAATAGACTTGTGTCAAATTTAATTATAGAAATTAAGGTATGTAAGAAAAAAACAGTGTTTTATAAGAAGAAGAAAGCTATAGAAAATGTAGTTGAGAAAGCTTTGGAATTGAAAAGAAAATTGTTTATTTTAGTTATCAATAGAGTTAGATCACTAGATAAGACAATCCATTTAATGAAGGCCAAACTTGGAGCGTATGAATGCTCAGATCGGTTATCATATGCAAGCTTATACTTAAAATCTAGAAGAATCATTTGGGTGAGTATCGATCTTGCTGCAATGCGAAATTGAGTACTTAAATCTGTACAAGAAATAAAATATTTAGCAGAAAAAGATCCGGAAAGTACAGATATTGTCAAAACAAACATGTTGGACACATATTATCCAAATAGAAGTCATCATCTTGAGAACCTATGTCTTCATGAAGTGCTGCATAACTACACTTTTAAACGGAATACTACAGAAAACATAAATGATTGAAAATTTGCAGTGATTGGTTCTGAAGGATGTTTGGTAAAACAAAAGGAAAGGAAATTTGATTAATCACAGAAAACGGAGTTGTGATACTCCTGATAAAAGGGAATTTTACTATTTAGCACTTTTGCAACTGTTGAAACAGTGGCATACAGAATTGGAATTACTTGGAGATTTTCAGAGCTATGAAGATTCCTTCAATGCTTGTAAAGATACCATACAATGTACAGTTGTTGCAAATTATCTGAAAATGTTGAACAATGAAATTGATCAAGAAGCTACTATTGCAGCTGAGATTGCTAGAAACAGTTCTCAAGACAGTCAAAGTTCTCTTCCATTGAGTCAAGATCTACTAGGACAACCAATTCTTGAAAATTAAGCGGCAATCACCATGAATGAAGTGGAAACAGCAATGCATCAAACACAAGATGATATTATGGACTTAGGACACTTGGAAGAACAAACAGAAAGAAATAGACCAGCAAGTGAGACAACAGATTGACCATGGATTTCTTCATGAAAAGAAAGAATGCATATGCTCATCATTTCAATGTCAGTGGTCAAGCTGGAACAGGAAAAAGTGTCTTAATTTTTTGACCAGTTATCTACAGAAAACAACTGATTCACATTTGTCTTGTGTTGTAACTGCTCCAACAGGGTTGGCAGCACAAAACATTAAATGAATCCCATTACATTGTTTACAAATGCTACCTGTAGAGCATGAAAACAAATTGGAATATCACAAGCTATCTGGAGAAGCTTGCTATGAAGTTTCAAGAGTGCTGAAGAAAATGAAACTTCTGTTTATTGATGAAGTGAGGATGGTCTAAAACTTAATGCTTTCTTTTGTGCATTTAAGAATGCAGCAAATTCTTAAAACAGAATACGTCTTATTTGGAGGAAATCATGTCATAGTTTTTGGAGATCTACTGCAACTTACTCCTGTAAAAGGACATCCAGTATTTAAAACACTTGTGCATTAATACACAAGACAGTCTTTGGGAAGGGTCTGCTCTGTCACCCCTTTTGTTCAATATATATCTACAGCCTCTGATTCTAATGCTCAATCAAATGGACTGCCAGGTGTATAACTACGCGGATGACACCCAAATCATCATCCAATTGGATGATAGCCAGGATGCTTTTGCTAGATTGCAAAATATTCTGAGAAGCACAGCTAACTGGATGTCCGGGAACTCCCTAAAGATCAATCCGGATAAAACCGAGGTGTTGCCAATTACCATCGCTGGCAACCCATGGAGTGATCAATTTTGGCCTAGGGAGCTGGGTATGCCCCCGGAACCGGCGGCAGTGGTTAAGAGCCTGGGCATCCATGTGGACAGTAAACTGTCCATGAAAAAACAAGTCACAGCTGTAGTGGGCACCTGCGTCGGCCTCCTCCGACAACTCAGGAAAGTCTCCTCGTTGTTGTCCTTTTCCACCCTGAGGAGGGCGGTCTCTGCTATGATTCTAGCCAGGCTGGACTATAGCAACTCGTTGTACATAGGACTACCACAAAAACTTTTAAATAGAATGCAGATTGTCATGAACGACGCCGCCAGACTCATTTTTAAAAAGCCGAGGAACACTCATGCATCCCCCCTCCTGCGTGAACTACATTGGTTGCCAGTCAAGCAGAGGCTAATGTTTAAGGGGCTATGTATTGTCCATAAAGCCCTTTATGGTTGGGCACCTAGCTACATGAAATCACGTCTGACTCCCTACAGACCGGAGAGGTTGCTCAGATCTGCAGAAGCTACCCTCCTTGTTCAGCCACGTTGTAGACTGGCTACTGTGGGAGGTCGTGCTTTCTCACACACACTCCCAGCTCTGGGGAATAAATTGCCATTGGAACTGCGGAAAGAAACTAAGCTAATGTCTTTTCGAAAGAAATTAAAAACTGTGCTCTTCCAGCAAGCGTGGGGTTGTCTTTAATCTGCAACCAGCTGTATCCTTCTGAATCGCCTAGCAGACCCTGACAAAGCGCTTAGAGACCTCTGGGTTATAGTGCGCTATATAAATCAAATAAATAAATAAATAAATAAGTGTTGGAAACGTTAATATTTGGTCATATTTTGAATACAAAGAACTCATTACCAATATGCGACAGGCAAATTATGTTGATTATGGTACTATTCTTCAAGATATAAATATTGGAGTACTGACAGAGCATGGCAAACAAGCTTTGCAAAGTTGACTACTTACGAATTTGTTTCCAAATGAAAATATAGTTCCTAAAATAATATATATGAAAACTGCAGAAAGTAAATCTATAATCTGCCTAATGCCAACACTGCACAAGTGTTCTATATTCAATGAACATCTTTTGAAGCTAGAAAATGAAGAAATAATAAAAATGAAAGCCATTGATAAAATAGAGCATGAAGGAATTACTGTCGGGTAATTTTAAGGCGTAATTTGGATGTAGAAAAAGGTTTAGTAAACAGAGCAATGGGTAAAGTGGTTGATTTTGTTAATTATCAAAATAGAGGTGGAATTTAATGTTTAAAAATCAAATGTTATCAAATTGAAGAAGTAAAACAAATTGGTCGTTGTTCAGTTTGTTTTTTACTTGTTAAAGATGTATATGTTCGTGGAAAACAGTTTCCACTTTCCACTTTCTCTGGCATATGCAGTGACTATTCATAAATCTCAAGGATTAAGTGTAGATAGTACTTTGGTGAACATTGAAAGTACCGTGTTTAAATAGAGGGTATGGCATATGTTGCTTTGTCCCGAGTCAGAACTTTATCTGGATTGTTTTTGATTGATTTTGAAGAGAGAAAGATTACTGTGTAAAAGATTATAATAGGTTAAGAAGAGCGTATGTTCCCAATCTAGGTGAATGTCCTGTGTTTGAAAAGCGTGAAGTAGGTCGAAAAATAAGATATGAGAATATCTGTAGTGAAGTTATAGAGAAGGAAAAAAAATTAAAGATAATGTTGAGATTACAAGCAAAAAGAAAAAGGACACTATTGAATAAATTGCTGGTTATCATTTAGAATATAGTTCAGGTAACAACTGCAATGCTAATGTAGTGGTCAATGTTGTTGTTTTTTTCTAGAAAGTTTGCAACAGTAAATTATGTAGAATCGTGAAAAAAGATTTTGTTCCTTGCTGCATTGTATTTATGAAAAATTGAGAACTTTTGGATATATGTTCTGGTTATACACAATTTACGCAGAATGCCCAATAAGTTGCTCAGGAATTTCTAATGTATATGCTTGCAGTATTTGAAAATGAAGATATAGAAATTGAGAATCTTTTTGGCCTTTGTTATAAATGGGCACATCAATGTTAAAATTGTATGTTTACATGTAGCACTAACATAGATACTGAAAGATTTATATATTTGACATTACCAGACTGTAAAACTGTGTCTTTCAACAAACTAATTAAAGCAGCAAATCAAAAGATGTAGTGTAGCCAATGCAAATCAGAAATGTTATCAACATTATTTATAACGAAGATATGGACAATACATAACTTTAATGATACGACATTGTGCAGCTGATGGAAGAAAACTGGAAACTTTAATTAAACATTTTGTAGCAAGTCAAGTATCAATATCAGGAAGAACTTTTGTAGCAGTAGCAATTAATGTCCATGATGGTCCTTCCACAACATCTGGACATTACACTGTTTATTTAAAATGCAATAAAGGATTGACATATTGTAACAATGCACATTTGGTTTTTAAACATCATTTGACTCATGAATTACCAAATTTCTACCTAATATTTTTAAAACCAAAGTTTTAAGAACATAACTCAGCCAATCAGGAATTTATTTAAATGTATGAATACAATTACTATTGGACAATTTCCGTAAAAAGGACTTCAGGAATACCATTTGGCCTAGAGGAAAGGTATACATTTGAATCAAGGACCTTTTCCTTGGACATTCTCACAGCATATATTTTTAAAGAACATCATTTAAAGTATAAGAACATGATAAACAATTGTTCATGTAATTATTAATGCAGTTCTTTGAAATTGAAATAAGAAAATTATTTTAGAAGGAACCATTTTATATATGTGTGATTTGTATTATATGGTATGGTATAGAGGATGTAGTTTGTATGTAATGTTCAGAAATAGTTGAGTATATTAATAATAATTTTGACAGAGATTTTTCTTTTTTTTTAAAACAATCTTATTGATTGTTTTTTTCTTTGCCCGCTGTTATGTGATGAGTAACAATGAAATCACTGTTTGTAGTGAAATTCAATGTACTCTGAGAACAGCACAAAAGGCAAACACAATATTTCATATAATGTTCAAATTATGTTGTGTTGTTAAAAAATATAATATTATATATTATAACAGATTTTTTTCTTTTCTTTCACAGATCCCAAATTTGAAACATGAAATTTTCAGAAATGTGAATTATAAAAAACAACAGAAAAAAATGTTTAGCATGTTTTCAAATTGTCTACTGTCCAGGTAAGATGAACTAAGTAATAAAACGCACAATGAGCTGTGTTTGCAAACTGGTGAAGAAAGGGGGACAGGACTGAGTTGATATGTGTGCAAACATGTTCTGTGGGCATTTTAAGTTAGTGGATAAAGTCCCCTTGAATCTTGAGGGTCCCTGGGGGGCAACTAAACCACCAGATATGTGCAAAAAGTGCCAGTGAGTTGCACCGCAGAGAGGTGTAAAATAGAGCATTACTTTGGACCACCTCTCTGCAACGCAGCACTATGATGTTTAATAGGGGGACATGGTGGGCTAGTAGGACCCAGAGACTTTCAGGATAAAAAGAGACTTAATTCCTCAACTTAAAACACACCACTGAGTGTGTTTGCACATGTCACATTAGGCCTCATCCCCTCCCTTCACCACTCATTAAACACACCCTATTACCTTTTTATATTATGAGATTAAGTCACCATGAATCCTAAGAGTTCTAAGTCTGTCCCAACCAGTTGTCCGTTCATCCATCCAGCAATGTAAATCTATTGTATCACTTTGCTAAAATGTAAGTACTTATAAATGTATCTTGCACTCTCTTTGCAGTACTGACATTACTCTAATTATTAGACATATATTTAAGGATTGGACTAATCACTAACCCTAGTAAAAATCAATTGCTTAATAAATTATGTATGCAGACCGGCAAGAAGCTACACAGTTTTAATACAGACTTCAAAATACCCAGATTATATCTATGTAGTTTTGGAATCTCTTTATTATTTGCCATTGTAACTATTGAAGGACTGCAACCATTTCAATCATTATTGTTGGAGCATCTTTAGAGACATATCTCTGTGCTTACCTTCTGTCACTCTCATGCAATTTTTCTATTGATTAATTAGCAATATGTTCTTATTGTAATAGTCTGCCAATACCTAAGCACTGCTTTAACTGACTGCTCGCCATAAGCAATCAGTTTGTTGCACTTGACACAGTGCTGCTTTAAAAATGCGAACTCAGGACGTATGTTCAGTGGTGTGCTGCTTGTTGAAGCTCCAGATGGTCCTGGTAATGCAGGTGGAAGGTTCTGGTTGGGATGCCTACACTCCTCCAAAGCCAGATTCACTGGATGAAAAGTCTTCAGGTGTTTATACATAGAGGAAAAACTACATGAATATTTCTTGTCAGCACTACGTCTGGATAGTACTCTATTACAAATCTTGCAGGTGACATTGGTAGCATTCGCCTTCTTTTGGCCATCCAGGAAAGTAAAAAACGTCCACACCACCGACACAGGTCTTTGAGGACCTGGAGGTTCTGCAACAAATTCTTCCTCCGAAGAATGTTCTGAGTCCTGTTGTTGCTGTCCTGATGCCATGTTGTCCTTCTTTTGAAAAACACCACAAAAAATGATAGTATTAAAGTTCTTCTAAGCAGAGATCTGTCTCCAAAGAAGCTCAAAGTAGAATGATGGAAATGGGGGGTCCTTCAATAGTTTTAGAACAATTGTGCTTCCAACTATGTTTGGTTGCATCCCCCTTTGGTCACTCTCATTGTCCTTCATTGAGGTTAGAAAATTAATCACATCAAATTTAATTCTTCCATAATCAGTTTCTTTTATTGAAATTGTTTTCATTTCAGTATTCCTTCTTTTACATTGTTATTCATTCATATATTTATGAGACTCCAATGCATTTCGAGCTTACTCGTTCTTCATCAGGGAGCAATTCTACAATAGAAGCATTACACACTATTTATGTACACTTCTTTTTACTTGCATTCAATCATTATTGTATTGTATATGCAATTAGTAAGTGAAAAAATGCCCTTGTGATCAAACTCGTGTGCACGTTTCATAATGTGCTTAGTGTGCACGTGGTGAATACGACGCGTGTGTATCAAAATAGCACATGTTACGTACTCGAGCTAGGAACTTGAGCTTTATACTCATGAGTTCATAGCCTTTTGTTCTTATAGTCATGCCAAAAGTTATTTCGTGAAGATCTGTATGAGTGAACAAAACATAAACTCTCATTTGCTGTTAGCAGGATATGAACGTTCAGACCATGTTCGCGTCTGATTTTTAAATGAAGTTTGTAACGCGATTTGCTGCTCGTGCTTACACGCATTGAAAAGACGCCTACTAGAAAATCAGTATTGAAAGCTGTGGACAGTTTCCAGCGGCATCTCCATATGGCTCCGTATGGCTCCAGTTGCTGTTAAACAAACACTATGTTTTCCTCGCATTTTGTGTGTCTGACGTCTAACGGACTAATGCATGTATTTAGTACGGCGGTCATGTGAGGTGTGGATACACACTATTGTGTTGCTATGGTTTCTATTATACCAAATAAACATGCTTGTGTGTGTATCTGTGTGATAATATGGCACCTGTTAGGACATTATAAGTCACTGTATATACATAGATCATAATAGTACAATGCAACTCTTTAGTTCATCAGAATAGAGCAATTCTTTAGCTGTTTATAAGTAACATGCATATTCTATGCGTTCATTGAGACCATTTGGGCTACATGATTGCATTTTCATCATCCAATAATTTTCCCGTCTTAGCAGGTATTTTCTATTATCTCTTCCTTCAGCCCGTTCAATTACTTCCAATATAAGATATGGTAATCGGGCTATATTATGTTTAGCCTCCAAGAAATGGGTTGCAACCGTCGATTTCATATTTTTAGTTATGATATTAGATTTGTGCTCATTAATCCTTATCTTGAATTTCTTTAAGTTTTCCCCACATATACCTTGCCACTAGGGCACTTTAACATGTAAATTACATATTCTGTATCACAGGTAGCTGTCACGTGGACCCTAATAGCGTGTCCTTTCATTGGGTGATTTATTTTAACTCCTCTTATGATACCATTACAGTTATTGCAGTTCAAGCAGGGTATTGTACCCCTCGGGTTTATTATTGTTCTAGGCTTCTGTTTAAGTATTTCGCCTACATTTCTACTTCTAGTATATGCAAAAATTGGTGGTTCTGAAAATGAATTCCTAAAGTCAGGGTCTGTGGCTAACATAGGCCAGCGTTTGGTGATGTTTTTTTTAAACATTTTGCAAGCTGTTCAAAATCTTGAAACTATCACAGTTCTGGTGTTCTCCGATTTGTGTCTGGTCTTGAGTAGATTATCCCGTGTGTTTGATTCACATCTTTTTTTTGCATTCCCTAAGATTTTTGGAGGGTACCCTCTTTGTTTGAACCTTTCTTCCATTTCCGTGATTCTCTGTTGTGATATCATCGGGTTTGATATGATCCTTTTCACTCTCATCATCGGTGATGTCCGTAAGTGTGTTTTCAATGATAATTAGTGATAGCTGCTGTAATGTAACATGTTGTTCCTATCTGTTTTTTTCCAGTAGATATCTGTTTCTAATCCATTCTCAGTTCTGGTAACCAATACATTCAAAAAGGTTGTGCGTAAGCTATTATCATTTATTGTCCTTTAATAGTTACAATGAGAAATGTTATGAACCAATCAAATTTATTTTTTTCAAGTCACATGGGATCCGCGCACCGTGTGCACAGGCAGCACGCACCCAATGCGACTTCGCGAAATTGCATTTCAAAATAATATAAGTTTATTACAAGTAAAAATATAGTATTTTCATGAATAGCCTAGATAATGTTTTGCCCAATATGTATATTAAAAACATATATTTATAATTTTAGACAATAAAATTTTTTGCAGGAGTCGCGCACCCACCAAATCCAACACGTATATGATGTCATGCAGAAGCATGTGAGCGTCGCGTACAGTAATGCGCATGTGTCACAAATGCGCGGGAGCTGGAGTCGCGTACCGGTCGCATAGCAATCGGGCACGAAAAATACACACCTGTTGCACACCCTACGTGGATCCTTCACAACATTCCTAAAATGGCGCTAGGTTCGTGCAGTGATGGAGGAAGGTACGCGTTGGGTGCGCGACTCCAAAAAAAATTGAAAAAAGCCAATTAAGAAAATAATATAAATATATTAAAATAAAAATATATAACAAAAAAACAATATTTGAGTTTCAATATTTTAAAAATCATTTTTTCCGATTTATTTTAAAAATACATATTATTTAAAAAATAAAATATGTAAAAATAAACAGAAAATATAGAAAATCAGTATCAAAAAAATAAATATAACTATTATTACATTTAAAAATTATCATTTAAAAAACCTTTGAAATTCACTGAAAAAAAACCATATGTATCAGACTCATTATAGTTAGGAATTACCTTTTAAAAAACCTTAGAAATTCAATTAAAAAACATAGGTTTCAGGGCTGTTATAGTTAGCTGGATATATCACTCATACAAAACCATTGAAATTCCTTTATTATAACTAGCACGCCCGCAATCCACTGCTGATGATGTCATATATTACATCTTTCATGACATGGTCAGTGACATCACTGATGACATCACTGATGGCATCTCAAATGACATCACTGATGGGAGAGCCATGAATAGAATCGGCTCTGGCAGATCCCAGCGAAGGGTATGTGTTGACGCTGCACTACGAGACCCATAAGGCTGAGGAGAAAAGGAGAGAGTTAGAGGGAGTGATAACAGTGAAGAGGGACTGTCTTCTTGTGCGCCATAAACTGTGGGCAACCCTTTGGATACATTTTTACCAGCCCATCCTGGTCGGAATGGCATCACCACTGTGGTAATTAACATACTGTTGAAATATGATGCACGGATTCCGTTATAACAGGGAGACAGGCTTTCACATTGAACTGGCTGTGCGACAGGAGGCTCGGGAGAGCCATGAAAAGAATCGTCTCTGGCAGAGCCCAGCGAAGGGTATATTTTGACGCTGCACTACAAGTCCCATAAGGCTGAGAAAAGGAACCCATTAGAGGGAGTGATACCAGAGAAGAGGGACTCCACAACAGCATGTCTGTCAGAACTCCTGACCCGTGAACAAGGAGCATGGGAGCTCCGAAACGCGTAGGGTGTAAACAACATGAAATATTCGGAAGTGCTGCCTGTTTTACTAATAAAGAGCCCTGCTGATCAAAGCCCGGTTTTCCTGTCTTCGTGTGCGCCATAAACTGTGGGCAACCCTTAGTTATAGTTAGGACCTTCTTTCCATAGGAAATCCACAACAATCTATTTGGAATAACTTTGGTGCCGGTGGAGGAATCTTTGCGAATTTCTCCAAGAAAATGGCCTGCTTGGCTCCGCTCCTTCCCTGAAAGTGATTTGTCAAGTGGGGGCTGAGAAAAAAGGGGGGTCCCAAAACGTGTTTTCCCCATGCAATTTTCCATTGGGACCTTTAGCCAGGGCTACAGCCCGAACAACTGAACGGAATTACACCAAATTTGGCTGAGAGGGAGAGTTTGGTTCGCAGATTGTGCTTTTTGTTAAATGGTGTAAATCCATTCAGTAGTTTCTGAGAAAATCAAAAGTAAAATCATAGTGATATCTAGAGACAAAGTACTGCACGCATACAGAAATCCGTACAATTATGAGCACGAGCTGCAGCTGCATGCTGATTGGATGTCAACTGTCTGTCAACCCTCCAAACCAGGAAGTGTTAGCAGCCATCTTGTGCCTTGGTAGAACCGAGTCACAAGAAAACAGTACAACAAAGTTAAAAAAGGAAAGGAGGCAGTGTAGAAACATCCTGACCTTCTATGCCTGCTCAGGGGGTCCCATATGGATCTTTAGGCCACCAATTAAAAACAAAAATATATAAGAAATAGCGGGGCACGCGTATAGGTAAAAAAACTAGAAGCCCGTTTTATTCTTAATTAGCCCCAGGGGGGCCAAATCTCGGTGGCAATTTTTATCCATAAAGGGGGCTTGTAAGGCCCCCCGCAGCCCCGGGGACTGCCACCCCCTCAGGGTTTTTTTTTAAAAAGAATGTTTTCAGCTCCCCCTTCCCCCGTACACGCCCCAGGGACCGCCACCTTCCTGGGGCAGTAATATTTAAAATGCCCTTTCAGCCCCGGCGACCTGCACCCCCCGGGGCTTTTTAATGTTGGAAGGGGATCACGCGGCCCCCCTCCTGGAGCCCTTGATGGCCATGGAGACCACTGCCTTCCAGGGCCGGCTCTTGCAGTGTCTCGGGTTGAGTACTCCCGAGACACCACTGTTTGCTATGTTAGGGTTGTACCGGCGCCGCTCCCACTTTACCATAGCAAACCGCTTTCCTATTTGAAAAAGAGAGCAAGTTAATCTGCTCTCTCTTTCAAGTAAGAAAGCGGATTGTTTTTCGTCAGAAACAGCAGCATGTAAGCTGCTGTCTCTGATAAAGCAATGCGGGCTCTCGAAGGACGCAGGGAGCCATCTGGGATCGTGGGGGCTTTGGGGCTAAAAGAAAAAGAGTTCTTTTTGAGAACTAACTTTACTGGTCAAAAAAGAGCTATATTTCTATGATAGTATGTAAAACTTTCGGGTTTTTTTGTGCACCATTGTACTCTCTACGCATGCGCAGCCTCGTTTCCAAGCACACGCTTTTTTCTTTTTCTTCAAACTCACCAAGCAAACCTCTCCTCATTTCAGCTATTAAATTTGCTGCTTTCTTTTCCCGGGCTGTGTATGTCATTCGCTGCTATACTTTTGCAATATATTAATAAACATATTGTATCTATATTTATTTGAAATGTAGTGTTGAGACGCAAATTATTGATTACATACTCCATCCACCGCCATTTAAGTAGTTTTCCTCTGGTATTTTTATTACATGTGTTACTTTCATTTTACCCTCTGCTTATCTTCTCTGTGATCGATGAGATTTCCTGCCACAGAGACCACAGTGTTTGCCCTTGGCCTCTGATGTTATTAGACTTGGTCACACGTATACCTAAAAACTAATTTGAAGCACGTAAGCCACAACCATTACAACGCGTGTTCGTCAACACAAAGACATTATTATGATTATGCGCTTATCATGCATGGTAAATGTTTACTAGTTGTAAAAGCCTGCATGGTAAAGGCATGTGTGGTAAAGCCATATGCGTGCTAATGGCTTTTTGGTGACGATCACGCGTGGTCATGACCACCTCGTAATTTCTGTTTCCCAGCAACCTGGTGTGGGCGTGGCGGACTCCAGGGCACCAGGCGGAGGGCATGCAGCCCCTCTTATAACATATAGAAATCTTTGTGGGGTGATTGTTTCCGTGGTTTGAGGGGCGTCATTGAGGCCCACACATTTAATTTTGTAGGGGGGTAGGTTTGCATGGGAAAATGTTGCAAGAGGTTTGTAAATGTGTTACACATTGTTTCGTATTACTTTGATTTCTTTAACATGTTGTAGTCTATCCAGAGAAAATATAACTCAGTACTTTTCAATCCTACTCTTGAAAATCTTACTATAGTACTTCAACATTATAAACATAATTTTTATTGTGGACCGTCACCCCCCCACAAACAAAAAGAAGTATGTCGTTTTTTAAAAAACTTTTATTAAAACAATAACTGTAAACAAAACTTAATGATAACTACATTATAAACAACTAGAAAAATAACTTTAAAAAATACAATATTATAAACAAATTGTGAAGTGGACTCCAAAAGACGTACGATTTGTAATTTGCCCAAAAAATAAAAAAAATGAGTTTTGAATTACGTAGATGTGAGTAAATGCGCGGAAGCATTACAAGTCAAGGTAACACTACGATTTTACATGTGCAGTGTGCCTGATACATTTCAATTCTGTTATAGTGCCACGTTCAAGTGGTGTCTATATGGAAGTGCCTACTGCGTAACTGATACAAAAGTGGCACAACGGGATTGTAAATATGCCGACTTATTTCTAATGCATTGCAATGAAGGCATTGTATATCTAGGCCTCTGTGCTTACTGTTGTATAAACACTGGGGCCAGTGGAATTCACAACTTCACTTTAGCTGTTGTTCTACACGTCAAAGCGGACAGCAGTGTCTATAAGTTTAAAAGAGAAAGAGAAATTATGTCACAGAGAGTGAAAGAGAGAAAGAATGAGAGTGAAAACAACATTAAAAATGTCTCGCAGAGTCTGGAGTTGAGATTTTTTCTTGAAAAGTCAGACGTAGATTTACAAGCTCCTTGCATCCTTTTCCCATGTTAAAAGTGACACAAAAGTGGTCAAATAAGCTTGTAGATCTGTTTGTCAGAGTTTTGTAACCTATCTTTTGTCACTGCTCGGAGGTAATTATACATTTCAACACAGTGAAGCTGCTACACACTACCCACTCTCTCCTTTCACAAATAAAGGTAACACTACCATTTTACGTGTGTAGTGTGCCTAGTACATTTCAGTTCTGTTATAGTTTCGCATTCAAGTGGTGTGTATATGGAAGTGCCTACTGCGTTAATGACACAAAAGTGGCACAACAGGATTGTTAATATGCCGACTTATTTCTAATGTATTGTAATGAAGGCATTGCATATCTAGGCCTCCGTGCTTACCGTTGTATAAACACTGCAGCCAAACACTGCGGCCAGTGGAATTCACAACTTCACTTTAGCTGTTGTTCTACACGTCAAAGCAGACAGCACTGTCTATAAGTTTAAAATAGAAAGAGAAATGATGTCACACAGAGTGAGAGAGAGAAAGAAAGAGAGAAAACAACATTAAAACTGTCTCACAAAGTCTGGAGTTGAGATTTTTTCTTGAAAAGTCAGACGTAGATTTACAAGGTCCTTGCGTCACTTTTCCCATGTTGAAAGTGACACAAAAGTGGCGAAATAAGCTTGTAGATCTGTTTGCCAGACTGTTGTAACTCATCTGTTGTCACTGCTCGGAGGTAATTAGACATTTTACACAGTGAAGCTGTTGCACACTACCCACTCTCTCCTTTCACAAATAAAGGTAATACTACGGTTTTACGTGTGCAGTGTGCCTAGTACATCTTAGTACTGTTATAGTCCCGCGTTCAAGTGGTATGTATATGGAAGTGCCTACTGCGTTACTGACACAAAAGTGGCACAACGGGATTGTAAATATGCCGACTTATTTCTAATGCATTGTAATGAAGGCATTGTATATCTAGGCCTCTGTGCTTACCCTTCTTTAAACACTGCGGCCAGTGGAATTCACAACTTGAGTTCAACTGTTGTTCTACACGTCAAAGCAGACAGCAATGTCTATAATTTTAAAAGAGAAAGAGATATGATGTCACAGAGAGTGAGAGAGAGAAAGAGAGAAAAAAAGAACATTAAAAGTGTCTCGCATTGAAATTTTTTCTTGAAAAGTGAGACGCAGATTTACCAGCTGCTTGCACCATTTTGCCCATGTTAAAAATGACACAAAAGTGGCGCAATAAGCTTGTAGATCTGTTTCTCAGACTGTTGTAACCTATCTGTTGTCACTGCTCGGAGGTAATTATACATTTCTGCACATTCAAGCTGCTGCACACTACCAACTCTCTCCTTTCACAGATAATTTGTTGTTGTTTCGGAAACAAAATTCTTTGTCACCTAGAGCCATTGGCGTGATTGAAAGATGGTGCTCGACGTGTGGAAGAAGCCTTCACTGTAATCAAGAGAGTTAATCATTTCAATTCAGATAAGCTTGTATACAGCAGAGTGGAGATAGCAGCGTCCAAAACTTTAAAAAAGAAAGAGAAACAATGTGAGAGAGTAAGAAAGAGAAAGAAAAAGAGAAAAAAGGACATTAAAACGTGGGAGAGACACACACGACAGGGGAGGGGGTACTTGAAGCCAGAGGCGCAACCACAGTCAAAAATATCGGGAGGGGGTAGAAATTTTTTGGGGGGGGCTTAAGTTCAAGCGAAAAGAAGAATGGAGCTGCAGGGGCTGTAAGCGGGGGGTATCAAAGCCTCATTAACAAGCAAAATGTCTTTAAAAGACCTGTGACATTCTCGGTGCGACTGTGTGTGGGTCCAGGAAGCTTTCTAATCCTAGCTGAAGCCCAGTTAGCCCAATGTGTGTTTTTCGCGCCTGCTGCATACTACTGATTCTCTACTTTCACAGATAACTTGTCATTGTTTCAGAAACAAGCTTCTTTGCTCACCTTGTGCTATTGCCATCGTCCTTGTTACATAATCCATCGTGAAGCTGTACATCTAAAACATATTAAAAGAAAGATGTTATGATTAGTAATTGTTGCTATATTAATTTGGAGTTAGATAATATCGCGCTTTTATAGACGTTCATTGTCACATTTCTACGAACTGTTTGTATTGTGAATATATTCCGGACATTTCAGCGATTATAAAAACATTACTGCTCTTGGGAAAAAAAATTAAACATGTAAATTAATACATTATGTAGGAGTGCGTTCGTCTGAAATACTAAGTTGCATTTCTGTATGTAGTCAGCTAAAACCGTTTGACTCCTTCCCATGCGTACTCAAATCTCACTGCTCACCTTTTTGTGGAATAGGCACCTTCTTCATGATGTAGTCCAGATCTCCAACAAAGAAGTCTGATATATAGTGCTGAGTCTTGATATCTCTATGGCTAACGACATACTCGTGCTCCCATCATCATCGCATCATCGCAGGTTCTTCACCCGCTCAGTGCTTCGGGCACCACTAACTCAGTGACCGAAGAGGCCACCCATGTAGGAGTTCTGTTCTGTCCTTTGGGAAGCATGTGAAGAGGCAACAGAAGTCAAGAAGGAGGAAGAAAGGTGCAAAAAGAAGCAAGAGAAGTGAAGAAAGAAGCCTACTTCAAGTGTACCTTTCCACCAACTCATACAAAGTCGCCTAACCACTAATCCTTCTCCCAAGATGTCTTAAACCTCACTTTTCTCTTGAAGGTTCACTAGTCATAGACTGTTCAGAATGTTAGACCTACAAAATATAAAACAGCAATCCTACTCATGCCACTGTTGTAAGTCTGACCCAGTTTGTGAAGGTATGCATGTGTGTGTCTCTGCTTTTACCAGGAGATGTTACATAAAAGTAAATATACAAAAACTTGAATATCCATGTTTCAAACAGCGTACTCTGTAAATATGTGTACAACAAGGTGCAGGTATTTCTTTCTGCTCCTAAAACAGGACACATGCATGTTCAATAATGCATTTGAGGGGCTCTATAAAACTTATATACATAACACATGTCTGCCTTTTTAGAGTCATTTTAAAGTACAATACCCCCTATTAATAATAATAATTCATCGTAAATGTTAGACTGCATGAGGGAACCGCGGTCCGCCATGATACGGAGGGGTACGTGAAACTATCACGCTGGCTTGGTTGCTATGCAATGACCAACGCGGCGGTATATACTGGTCCATGATTGCAATCTCTAGCAATCGCGTTTGGTGCAGCGAGTGATTACGGCACCCGAGTGAAAGAGACACAGAAACGTGGATCCTTAAGGTGAGCACAATGCAGCGGGCCACTGCCTCGCTCTAACTGTATGCTTATGCAACGGTTTGGGGAATCGTTTAATTGATTGTAAACTCTCCCCTTGACAGATTTATTGTGGGCCATGGATTATCTGGCTTCCAGCCCTGTTCTAATACACTCAGTTGGATTATATTCAGGCACCTTTGACTTTGGAGGTGAGTGCTCTCAACCTTGCGCCAATTCTTAGATAATTACTTGGGTGGAGAGGTTGATTCTAATTCTTACACCACTATTCTTTTTGTAGAAACACTGAACTAGGGGAATAATTACCCTTAAGCCTGCCACAGAATCATAAGTGGCCTTGCTGAGCCAGCCTCAGAGATACTCACCTGGCCCTACACCCCTTGAGGTGAGTCTTCAGTACAACAAGTATTAGATTAATTTTCTGGATAAATTGTCTTGCAATTCCAAACCTGACCCCAGCTCATTTTAATCAACAGGCTTTCTGAAATCCCACATCCCCGTTACCTTGTCCTAACCCACTATGACACTTTAAGAGTGCTTACCTAGGGTTTAAACATCGACTATAGAACTTTCTGGACCAGCTTTTTTGGATTCTGAGTTGAGACTAACTCTCATGCTCCACAGAATTATCTGAAGAACCGTGTACTACTGGCCGATCTTCCCCCCTTCTTCCCCTTCCCTTATCACTGTATATAGTACACATTCATGAATATCACAGAGCACTGCATGCCACAATTCGTTCACAAATGATTCACTACCACATATTATTGACAGCCATGAATATATTTGAATAAGGGTATTTATAAATGAAACAATTTATATAAAGACTTTCTTATTATCCCCTAATAGGTTTGGTTTTAGAGAACTGCAGAAAGAGGCAAGACAGTTGCAGAAACAGGCAAGAGAGGTACAGAAAAAGGGGAACAGGGGAGCGGTAAGAGGCATGAGAAGTGCTAAAAGAACTAGCAGAAGTGCAGAAAGAGGCATGAGAAGTGCTGCAAGAAGGAACAGACATGCAGAAAGAGGGAAGAGAATTGCGGAAAGAAGTGATAGAGAGGCAGAGAGAGGCAAAATAGGTACAGAAAGAGACAACAGAGGTGCAGAAAGAGGTAAGAGAGGTGCAGAAAGAGGGCAGACGAGTGCAGAAAGAGGCAACAAGGATAGAGAAAGAAGCAAGAAAGGAGCTGAAAGAAACAAGAGAAGTGCAGAAAAAGCAATAGGGGTGCAGAAAGAGGCAAGCATTTTGCAGAAAGAGGTAAGGGAAGTGAAGAAAGAACCAAAAGATGTGCTGACAGTGGCCAGAGGAGTGCTGAAAGAGGAATGAGAAGTACAGGAAGAAGTAACTGAGGTACAGAAAGAGCCAAGAGAACTGCAGAAAGAAACAAAAGAGGTGCTGACAGAGGCAAGAGGGGAGCTGAAAGAGGCAAGAGAGCTGTAGTAAAAGGGAAGAGAGGTGCAAAAAGAGGCAAGAGAGGTACAGAAAGAGAAAAGAAGGATACAGAAAGACGCAAGAGGGGTACAGAAAGAAGCAAGAGAAGTATAGAAAGAAGCAAGAGAAGTGCAGAAAGAAGCAAAATGGGTGAATAAAGAAGTGTGAGAGGTGCACAGAGGTGCACAGAGGTGCAGAAGGAGGCAAGAGAACTGTGGAAAGAGGCAAGAAAGTTGCACAAACAGGCACACAAGGTGCAGCAAGATGGAACACTGGTGCAGTCAGAGTCAAGAGAGGTGCAGAAATAGGGAAGAGGGGGTGCAGAAGAGGCGAGAGGGATGCAGAAATTTGCAAGAGAGGTGCTAGAAAAAGCAAGAGGGATGCAGAATGAATAAACAAAGGTGCTAAAAGAGGCAGGAGAAGTACAGACAAGGTAAGAGACATACAGAAAAAAAGCAACAGAGTTACAGAAAGAGGCAAGGGAAGTACAGAAAGAGGGAAGAGGGATGCAGAAAGAAGCACAAGATGTGTAGAAAGAAGCAGGAGAAGTACAAATAGAAGCAACAGAGGTGCAGAAAGAGGGATGAGTGGTAGAAGAAGAGACAAGAGAAGTGCAGAAAGAAGCAACAGAGATGCAACAACGGGAACATGGGTGGAAAAAGTGGCAAGTGGGTGCAGAAAGAAGCAAGAGAGGTGCAGACAGAGGCTAGAGGGGTGGTGAAAGAGGTAAGAGAGGTGCGGAAAGAAGCAACAGAGGTACAGAAAAAAAGCAACAGAGTTACAGAAAGAGGCAAGGGAAGTACAGAAAGAGGGAAGAGGGATGCAGAAAGAAGCACAAGATGTGTAGAAAGAAGCAGGAGAAGTACAAATAGAAGCAACAGAGGTGCAGAAAGAGGGATGAGTGGTAGAAGAAGAGACAAGAGAAGTGCAGAAAGAAGCAACAGAGATGCAACAACGGGAACATGGGTGGAAAAAGTGGCAAGTGGGTGCAGAAAGAAGCAAGAGAGGTGCAGACAGAGGCTAGAGGGGTGGTGAAAGAGGTAAGAGAGGTGCGGAAAGAAGCAACAGAGGTACAGAAAGAGGCAAGAGAACTGTAGAAAGAGGGAAGAGAGATACAGAAGCAAGCAAGAGTGGTGCAGAAAGAGGAAAGAGGGGTACAGAAAGACACAAGAGGGGTGCAGAAAGATGCGAGAGAGGTGCAGAACAAGCAAGATTAGTGCAGAAGAAAGCAATAGAGTTTCAGAAAGAGGCAAGAGGGGTGCATAAAGAGACAAGAGATATGTAGAAAGAACCAACACAGGTGCAGAAAGAGACAATAGAAGTACAGAAGAGGCTGGAGAAGTACAGAAAGAAGCAAGAGAAGCACATAAAGAAGCAGGAGAAGTACAGAAAGAAGCTAGAGAAGTGCAGAAGGAAACAAGAATAATGTGGAAAGAACCTAACTTGGTGCAGACAGAGGCAAGAGAGGTGCTGAAAGAGGCAAGAGATGTGCAGAAAGAAGCAACAGGTGCACAAAGAGGCAAGAAAACAACAAAAAGAGGCAAGAGAGGTATAGTTCATTTCAATAAAAACGTTATGTGGTTATCACAACCATAAAGCATAGTCCTAAAGATACATTACTTGTTTAAAAATCAATTTCCATGATTTAAAACTTAAAGTACATTAAAAAATTCTTGAAAATGAAAAAGTTTTTTACATTTCATCCATATTGCTAACTCATTTATAGCCTAGTTCATTTTGTTTTGTCTTCTTCACATAAAAGGTTGTGGATCAAGGTAAGAAATGTAACCCCTCGACAGATAAGAATAGTTGATGCACCCCCCAACCAACAAGTCACAGTTTGTCAACAGGTGCGAATGTTAAGATCATTTAAAATTGGTTTTAAGAGTCTCATTCTTGCTTCTTTCAAAGTAGGGTAAACGCACATCAGGTGACATAAAGATTTGGTGTGGTATCCACATAAACAACAGTTTTAATTTGGGAATTTTCCTTTCCATTATTGTCGCAAATCCTTTGTTTCATATTCTCCAAACTGATACATCATAAAACTCTTTTTTTAAAACAATCAAAATGTGCCTCCAAATAAGCTTGTGGTTTTGGTTTAACATAAGAGTTTATAATTGACCAGGAGTGTTTGTGTTTTACCAAAGGGTTTTTATCTTCGACAAGGGACAGATTTTTTGCAGCACAATTACACGCTTTATTAAATGCTGCCCTTTCCATCTTACCATCCCATGCCTCTTGTATGTCTGGAGTAGTTAGTGCTGATTGTAAATAGTCACCCCATGTGTGCGATTTTTGCGAAACCAACTGAGCCTTTATTTCGGTATTAAGAGAGGTATAGAAGGAGGCAAGAGAGGTGCAGAAAGAGGGAAGAGGTATGCAGAAAGACACAAGAGGTGCAGAAAGAAGCAAGAGAGGTACAGAAAGAGGCAAGAAAAGTCTAGAAAGAAGCAACCAAAAAGTAGAAAGAGGTAAGAGAAGTACAGTAAGAGGCAAGAGAGTTGCAGAAAGTGGACAGAGGGTGCAGAAAGCAGGAAGAGGAGTGCAGAAAGAGGCAACAGGGGTGCAGAAAGAGGCAGGATAAGTACAGAAAGAAGAAAGAGAAGTGGTGAAAGAAGCACAATGGGTGCAGAAAGAGGGAAGAGAAGTACATAAAGAAGCAACAGAAGGAGGCAAGAGAACTACAGAAAGAGGCAGGAAAGTTGCACAAAGGGGCAAATATTATGCATCAAGATGATACACGGGTGCAAAAAGAGGCAGGAGAGATGCAGAAATAGGGTAGAAGGGTGCAGAAAGAGGCAAGAGGGCTGCAGAAATTTACAAGAGATGTGCCGAAAGAAGCAAGAAGAGTGCAGAAAGAACCAACAGAGTTGAAGAAAGAGGCAAGAAGAGTGCAGAAAAGGCAAGAAAAGGGCTGAAAGAAGCAACAGAGCTGCAGAAAGAGGCAAGAGAACTGCAGAAAGAGGGAACGGGGTACAGAAAGAGGAAAGAAAGGTACAGAAAGAGGGAAGAGGGTTGCAGACAGAGGCAAGAGGGATGCAGAAAGAAGCACAACAGGTATAGAAAGAAGCAAGAGAAGTGAAGAAAGAAGCAATAGAGGTGCAGAAAGAGGGATGAGGGGAAGAGAAAGAGGGATGAGGGATATAGAAAGAGGCAAGAGAAGTGCAGAAAGAAGCAAAAGAGATGCAAAAAAGGTGGACCCGAGGTGGAGAAAGTGGCAAGTAGGGTGAAGAAAGAAGCAAGAGAGGTGTAGAAAGAAACAAAAGAAGAGGAGAAAGAAGGAACCGAGGTGCATAAAAAGAGGCAAGAGGGGTGCAGAAAGAAGGAAAAAGGATGGGGAAAGAGGCAAGAGTGATGCAGAAAGAAGGCAAAGGGGTGAAGAAAGAAGCAAGAGAGGTGCAGAAAGAGGTAAGAGAGGTACACAGACAGGCAGGAGAGGTACAACAAGAGGGAACAGGGGTGCCGAGAGAGGCAAGAGGTGCATGAAAAGAGGCAAGAGGGGTGCAGAAAGAAGGAAAAAGGGTGGGGAAAGAGGCAAGAGTGATGCAGAAAGAAGGCAAAGGGGTGAAGAAAGAAGCAAGAGAGGTGCAGAAAGAGGTAAGAGAGGTACACAGACAGGCAGGAGAGGTACAACAAGAGGGAACAGGGGTGCCGAGAGAGGCAAGAGAGGTGCAGAAAGAGTGAAGAGGGATATAGTAAGAGGTTAGAGGGGTGCAGAAGAAGCCACAGAGGTGCAGAAAGTAGCAAGAGAAGTAAAGAAACAGACAAGAGAGTTACCGAAAGGAACAAGAACGTTACAGAGAAAATAAAGAGAAGTGCAGAAAGAGGCAAGACAGGTGCAGAAAGAGGCAGGAGAGGTGCAGCAAGAGGCTAATGAGGTATAGACAGAGCAAGAGGGATGCAGAAAGAAGGAATAGAAGTGCAGAAAGAGGAAAGAGACATGCAGAAAGAGGGAAGGGGGTACAGAAAGAGGAAAGAGGGGTGCAGAAAGAAGCAACAGAGGTGCAGAAAGAGACAAGAGAAGATCAGAGAAAGACAAGAGAGTTGCAGAAAGAGGGAAGAGGGTGCAGAAAGAAATAAGATTGTGCAGAAAGAGGCAAGGAGGAACAGAAAGAAGTAATAGAGGAACAGAAGGATGTAAGAGAACTCCAGAAAGAGGCCAGGAAGTTGCAAAAACAGAACAAGCCAGAAATTTGGGAGTCAAATTTGATAATAAATTGGCCTTCACGCCCAGATAAATAAAGTGTCCTCAACTGTTTGGTACATTTTAAAAATGATCAGAAGAATACAGCCTTTTATCCTCCATGATTTATGTAAAACACTAGTTACGGCATTGTAACAGGGATTCAAGGCCAACATCTAGCTAAACTCCAGCACCTGCAGAACGCAGTCTAGTGCTGGATATTTCCAGATCAGAACCAGTCGCCCACAGACTAAGAGCGCTCTAATGGCTAACGATAGAAAAGAGGATTATGTTTAAAACAGTCTGCTTGGCTTACAAGGCCATTCATGTTTCAGGACCACAGTTTTTAAGAACACAGCTGAAATGGTACAAGCCAGTCAAAAGCCTGAGGTCTGTTCGTGCAAAACATTTACAGGTACCTACGTTTAAGCAGGTCAGGTGGGGAGGAGAAGCTTCCCGTTGCGGACAGCCAAGACCTGGAACCTTCTCCCAATCATGATAAAAAGCAGCCCTTCACTTTTTTCTTTTAGAAAAGCTGTAAAAACCTGTCTCTTTACCTCTTAAGTCAGCTCATTACCTTTTCGGCAATCTTTCTCACATCGACCCCCAGTGCCAAGACGCCTCCGATCAATCGCACGCTCTATAAATTTTCAAGTCAATCAAATCAATCAGTCAATCAGTCAATCAATCAAATTGAAGATGATAAAAAAAGAGCATGCACATGAATAAATATTGGATTGGTAGGTTCTTTAGCACTTAGCTATTTTTAACATAATTGTACTTTTGAATGTTTGATATCACTGAAAAAGTTGAAGAAGATTTTCAAGAGGGAAAGAGAATTAGGGAATAAGGAGAGCGAAGGAGAGAGAATATTTATTTAATTGTAAGTTATAACTGTTTTATAATAAAAAATGTCTTCGTTATTTTTGTATTGTATTATTGTTTGTGTGTATTTAACATATGTTACATTTTATTGCACATTTTTTCAGTGGGCTGTTGAATTTTTGAAGAATACGGTGGGTGACCTGATCTGACCTGGTCAGACTCGGTCGCTCCCACCTCCTGCCGCGTAGCCCGCCCCGAGTGTGCCCGGCCTCCTCCTGCTGCCGCTGAGCCCAGCCCCTGCCTCTGGACCCTGCCTGCCCTCGGTACCTGCTCGTGCTAGGCACCTGTATCCCCGTCCCTTTTCCCTGCCGCTTGGCTTCTCGTTCCGCCGTCCTGTGCACTTGTGGTATTTAATTTGTTTTACTGTGTAGTTCCTGTTCTGTATTTTCCTGATTTCTGCTCGCATATTGTGCCGCTTGTCCCCTGCCCCACCCCGCTCCCTGCCGCTGCTACCGCGCGACCCCACCAACGCTCCCTCCAGCATCACTGCACCGCTGCCCCCCCTCCCGCCACCCCGCTCCCGCCTCCCAGCTGCTCCTCCCTCGCCCCTCCTCTCCCCACTCTCCATTTGTGGCAGAGTGCACGCGTATGCGCAGCGTCAAGGCGCAGCGGGCACGCCAATGGTGCGCCGAAGGCACGCCAAAGGCAAGCCCTTCTGTGCCCGTCCGCGCCTGGACCGTGCCCAGCGCCAGGACCCCTGGCCCCCGCCGATGCAAGACTACCCGACGGACCTACGACGCCACCACCCTCAACGCACTCAATACCAGCCGTAACCCTGCCTGCTACTGAGCCACCCCGAGACGCACCCATGGACCCTTCACCTGCCAAGCCTGCAGATTCACCTGCCTCTGGACCTGCACCACCCCCCCTAAGTCAAGCACCAGCAGCAACCACCTGAAGTGCATCCTGCTGAACACCTGCTCCGTCCACAGGCACGCCGTGGAACTCTGGGACCTGCTCGACGCGACAGCACCGGACGTCGCCTTACTCACCGAAACCTGAATGAACGCCTCCTCAGCGCCCGATATCGCCATAGCTATCCCGGACGGATACAAGATCACCCAAAAGGACCGAGTCAACCAGACGGGAGGAGGCATCGCCATCGTACACAAGAACACCATCCGCATCTCGACTAACTCCGACGATACCTTCACCGCCGCCGAACACCTGCACTTCCAGATACACACTGACCCCAAGACCACCCTCCGAGGCACCCTCATCTACAGACCCCCGGGACCACGCACACAAGTCAGTGAAGACATCGCAGACTTCATCAGCCCGCACGCCCTGCCCTTTGCCGACTACATCCTCCTAGGGGACCTCAACTTCCACCTGGAGAACAACAACGACAGAAACACCACCGCCCTGCTGGACAACCTCGCCAACCTCGGACTCAAGCAACTGGTGAACACTCCCACCCACTACGCCGGCCACACGCTTGACCCCGTCTTCTTATCCAGCAAGCACATCTCCTTCAGCCACGCCACCGGACTCCACTGGACCGACCACAGCTGCGTCCACTTCAGCTTCAGAAAAACTGCGACCCACCACCCCCCGCAACAGGTTCCCCGCCGGAGCTGGAGCAAGATCACCGCCGAGCAGCTCACCGCCTCCCTCAGCCAGAACACTCCACCAACACAACGGACCCCAACGAAGCATCCAGCAACCTCACCAAGTGGCTGACCGCCTGTGCCGACGACATCGCACCACTAAAGAACCCTCCCAGCAGACCCGGCAGCAAGAAAACCCCCTGGTTCACCGACGAACTCAAGGAATCCAAGAAGAACTGCCGCACCCTCGAGAAAGCCTGGCGGCTCAACCAGACCACAGACAACAGGACCGCCCTCAAGCACGCCACCCGCAAACACCATCAGCTGATCCGCGCCACCAAGAAGTCGGCACTCAAAGAACGACTGGACAACAACGCCCACGACAGCAAGGAACTTTTCAGCATCGTCAAAGAGTTCTCCAACCCCAGCGCTGGAAACAACGACATCACTCCCTCGCAAGACCTCTGCAACTCACTCGCCGCGTTCTTCCACCGCAAGATCACCCACATACACAACAGCTTCGACGCACAGACCACGCACCCTATCACCGAACCAACGCCCGCCACTACCACCCTCTGCAACTTGACCCCGATCAGCACCGAAGACACCACCCGCACGATGAACTCCATCCACTCCGGATCACCAACCGACCCCTGTCCACACCACGGCTTCAACAAAGCCGACGCCATCATCGCACCCCATCTCCGGGACATCATCAACTCTTCCTTCCACACCGCCACCTTCCTGGAGAGCTGGAAGAACGCCAAGCAGACCGCCCTCCTGAAGAAACCAACGGCGGACCCCACCGACCTCAAGAACTACCGTCCCATCTCGCTCCTTCCCTTTCCGGCCAAAGTCATCGAGATGACCGTCAACAGACAGCTTGCTGCCTTCCTCGAGAAGAATGGATCCCTCGTCCCCTCGCTGTCCGGGTTTCGGGCCGACGACACCCAGCTGATCCTCTCCCTCACCAACGACCCCACCACCGCCAGAGCCAACCTACATGAAGGGATGAGAGACGTCGCTGACTGGATGAGGAACATCCGCCTTAAACTGAACTCAGACAAGACGGAAGTCCTCATCTTGGGATCATCACCCTCTGCCTGGGATGACTCCTGGTGGCCCCCGGCCCTGGGCACCGCTCCCAAGCCAACGGACCACGCAGGCAACCTGGGCTTCATCCTGGACTCCTCCCTGTCGATGACCAGACAAGTCAACGCCGTCTCATCTTCATGCTTCAACACCCTGCGCATGCTCCGCAAGATCTTCAGATGGATCCCCACTGAAACCAGGAAGACCGTCACCCAGGCACTCGTCACCAGCCGACTGGACTACGGAAACACCCTCTACGCCGGAACCACAGCCAAACCTCCAAAAAGACTCCAGCGCATCCAGAACGCCTCCGCACGACTCATCCTGGACATCCCCCGACACAGCCACATCACCGTACACCTGAGAGACCTGCACTGGCTCCCCATCAGCAAGAGAATCACGCATCCGTAGAGCCACCGCCGAAGGAAGATCCTTCTCCTACCTGGCAGCCAATACCTGGAACTCCCTCCCCACCCACCTTCGGCGAACCCAGGACCATCTCTCCTTCAGAAAGCAGCTCAAGACCTGGCTGTTCAAGCAGTAACATACCCCCTCCCCCAGCGCCTTGAGACCCTCCCGGGTGAGTAGCGCGCTTTATAAATGCTGTGATTGATTGATTGATTGATTGATTGATTGATTGATTGAAGTATTTTCAATATCTATCTATCTATCTATCTATCTATCTATCTATCTATCTATCTATCTATCTATCTATCTATCTATCTATCTACCTATCTATCAATCTATCTACCTATCTATTTATATATCTATCTATCGATCCAGTAGGTAGTTATAGTTAGCACTTTGTTCCTTTTCAAAAATCTTTTTTTCTTTAGCTGTTATCTTTGATGCTGGTTGACGAATCTTCCCGAAATCTTCAAAACTAATGGGGCACTCAGGTCAGCTCCTGTCTTGAAAGTTTCGGAGTGATTCAGCAATCAGGGCTGTGAAAATAGGGGGGTCCCAAAATGCGTTCTCTCCATGTTAATTTCCATAGAAAACGTTTGTCTCAGCTACAGCCTGAACTGCTGAACAGAATAATACTGAATTTGGCAGAGAGGTAGCTCTTAGTCCAGAGTGCACTCTTTGCTTTAAATTGTGTAAATCTGTTCAATAGTTCCTAATAAATAAAAAATGAAAAAATATTGATTTCTGGTGACAGAAGTGGAACCGCAAACCCTCCCAAGCACGTGCTTGATTTGAATAGGCTGCCAACACTCCAATCCAGGAAGTGTTGGCAGCCGTCTTGCGATTTGGTTCAACCAAGTCACAAGAAACAGGACAGAAAACATCACAAAAACAAGAAAAGGAGGCAGGGTAGGAACACCCTGACCCCCTAGGGCTGCTCAGGGGTTCCAAAGGCCCAAAAAAGCATTTTTTAAATTGTTGGTGGGATTTATAAAGGGTCCGCGAATATGGCTGAATTTTCTTTTAAATGAAGTGCATTCTCCCACACTTTATTTTCTTGAAGCCCCCGGGTCTGCCAGGTCCTGGGGGCACTATGAAATTATAAGGAAACCAGGTACCGCCAACTCCCCGGGGCGATACTCATTTGAATGTGGGGGCAAGGGTTGCAGAAACAAGGGACAGAGGTGCAGAAGGAGGGATGAGGTGTGGGGAGAGATGCAAGAGAAGTGCAGAAAGAAGCAACAGCAATGCAAAAAGGGGGAACAAGGGTGGAGAAAGTGGCAAGAGGGGTGCAGCCAGTAAAATCACATGAGGGTTTGACTGCAACAACAGCTAAGCTTCTATCACCGTTCTTGCCCAAACTTTTTTTTCAGCAAGAGGAGAAAGCATTTTATATTCTCCAGGGCACCTTTTTTCCCCTTCCCTGCCCTAGACCTTTGAACCTCCACACATCAACCCCCTAACATTTACCACCTCCTTAAAGTCTGTGGTAAATTAGTGTGTTAACCCCCTGGAAAAGCAAAAAGCATTTTTAATACATTCTACATGGTATATTGTCTGGTTGTTACAACTATTCCTCATTCAGTGGGAGATTAACTAATATTTGCGTTACTGGCGGGATATTACTGCAAAGTAATATTATTTTGTGTGCAGACTTTGCACCCTGCAACTTGCAATGAGGGCTATAGCCCAAATGAATGTGCTAGACGAGTAGCAGACATACTTTATGTTAAACCTTCATACCACAATGGATTATCAACTTTGTTATTTTCCTTTTAAAATGCTGGGGGGAAATAATGGTTGCTCCAACATCTCTGGTAAAGGCAGAAGGAAGTGCCACTATAAAGAGAGTATATAACAAGCTACAGTGGCTCTGTCGAGGAGCAACAATTACTTTGCTTAACTATGAATAAATCCTAAAACATAATTTTGTAACAGTGTATGTAACAATTAAAGTAATACTGTAGATAGATTAAATCAACATGCACATTAATATAATAGAAACCAGAACATTGCTTTTGCAAGAAATGTTTGTTATTGAATTGTAAATCAAATATCACAAATCAACATTGTAGGGCTGTCCAAATGAGAATCTTAAAAAGTGATGAGTGTTCCAAGGTGACATAAGTGCTCAGTGTTGTGACAAAGTGTATATATACAGTGGTGAAGCTATGTACAAAATACATACAATTTCAGAAGTGGTCAGAAACGAAATTCACAAAGTCTCTCTGGTAATGCTGCAGTTGCTCTCTATTGAAAACCAGAGGTATCTAATGGCTGAACCAACGGTAAGCACCGACGTTTCGACCCTAATGATGCATACGTAATATGTTGTGCCGGGTCTTCTTCAGGACAGGGGATAGCCTAAAATAAAGGAGACATAGTGTAAGGGGGTGTTCTCATGGGGATCAACTAAAGAATGGGCTGGCTTTGCGGTTTACTCACCCCAGACTTGGAAAGAGGTCCTGTGAGGAATGGCAGAAGAATCTACAAAATATTTATTTGATTCAATGCATGATTGTCAGGTTCATGCTTTTAATAGAGTCAAAGAAAACGTGCGGTGGCGCAAACAATGTTTAAGGTCTTACCGGCAGGTATAGAGGCAGACTCTAACTGGCTCAATTGTAGATTTAGAAAAGACAGAGCATCGCGGAGGCTGATGCTAGGCACAAATACTGTGGGGGAGGGCAGATATTACTAGGACGCTATGTTAATGGCTGGAATGATGGATGATAATAGGGACATCGCGCTAATAAAAGCTTACCTGAGGTAAGTGTATTGTCACGAATGTGCAGATCCTGTGGGTGACCATTGCCCTGTAAGGAAGGCTTGCCAAATCCAGAAATCATGAAAATATCATGTAGGAGTCCATACCGGTATGTACCGCTTACCTGGGCTGTGAAGGTCAAAACGGGGAAAATTCCAAAATTAAGGGTAAATCCAGGCCAAAGTCCTGTAACAACATTGTACAGGGATTAGTGGGTGCCCTGGGTTAAAAAGGGTTAAAAACCTCTAGCAGTTAAGCAGTGACGACAGGAGTGCTTACCGTGTACGGGAGCAGCCGTTCTGCAGTCTAGAGGCTGTAACTGTATCAAGCCTCTAAGTATCTGCGATTGCGTCAAAGTGCACGAGGACCTGCGACGCTGATTGCGCAATCGGAGCCTAACATGCAAGACCTAAATGCCCCGATTGCCACGATTGAAGTGCTTGCAGAGATGTCAGCCCTTGTGTGAAATAATGGCAGACATGTTTACTTGTTTAATTGCCAAAGCCTGTTGGGTTACTAAAGTTGGGGCAGAGAGAAATTAGGGGATGTGTATTTTCACGGGAAGAACGTATCTGAATGGCCAAAAGCAGAGGACACAAGCAGCTGGCACTCCATCATTAGAGAATTCATTGCTGAGTAGGCAATGCAGCGGGTTGTGACATATGGTGTAAAATAAATGTCTCATAATGTACAGAAACAGTATATACATCAATTGCTCAGACAAAGGGTAAAAATGAGGCATTTTTCTAAATCACACATATTTACTATAAGATAATTTCATTACGTGCATGCAATTCCAATACAAATTTGGCCTACCGCTCAATGTGGGTCATGCAAAGGTCGTAGATACATGCAGCGCTCAATTAAACAGTTATAGGCAGGTTGGTATGCTGCAAGCTGTTAAGGGTGTATATAAATTACTTGCACAGACAAGCAGTGCAAATAAAGCATTTTCATAATAACACATATTTACAACAGCACAAATTCACAACTTGCATGCATTTAAAAGACACATCTGGCCTACTGCTAAGGTGGGTCTTGCAGAGGTCCTAGATTCATGCAGCGCTCAATTAAACAGTTATAGACAGGTTGGTATGCTGCAAGCTGCTAAGGGTGTGGACATAGGGTGCGATTGTGATATGGGCATGTATGATGTTGTGTGTCTACAGTAGTCCCATCTGTCTCGCTGTCTCTGCCTGTTCGTTTAGACCGTTATTCACTGTGTAGGGAATGGATCCATTTGCACTCTTTCAGATTGAGTACGGGGGCAATTTTACCGCCTCGCGGGTGTGATCTGACCCTTTCTAGAACCCACCACTTAAGACTTTCTGCGCTATGGCTGATGGAATTAAAGTGCTCCACCAGTGGTTCCCCTTGTACCTTACATCTGATCCTGCTCATATGTTGTAGTATACAACATATGGTCTTCACTTTTTGGGTGGTTTGACCCACGTAGATCATGTTGCAGGGGCATCTAATAGCATATACCACACTGCTACTGTTGCAATTAATGTACATGGATAAGTTATAACATCTACCATCATGCATGAATGAGGATCCTACAACTGTCTGTGGGCAAGCCCTACAGTGGCTACATTTATGATGTCCCGTTAAAGCTGGTAAGCTATGTTGGCTCCTAATGTCAGGTGGTTTAGGGTGTTCTAGATATGCCTTCACAACTGCATCTTTCACATTTCTGCTTCTCTTGAAAGCAAAGACGGGTTCTTAAGTAATGCCAATTTCAGATGAGACCAGACCCCAGTATTTTTTTACTATTTTTTTGATGTCTTGGCTGCGCGTGGTGAACGTTGGGACACATACGATGTTATTCCCCATGGGTGCTTTTGGTCTCACCTGAAAGAGGTGGTCACAGGAGCAATACCAGGCACGTTTTCTTGCCCTCTTCAGTGGTCCAAATGGGTATACACTCTCTCTAGTAGACGGCTTTTTAGAGTTTCCGTCTTCTTGAAAAAATCAGTTCTGCGTGTGCAGTTGCGTCTCAAGCGCAGAAACTTCCTGTAGGGTAGGTTGTCCCAAAGACTGCGCGGGTGGTGTGAGTCATATTTAAGCAGGATGTTATGTTCCATGGGTTTTCTATACAGAACTGAGTAGAATTCTTCCTGATCCAATTTGAAGGTGAGCTCAAGAAAACTGATGGAATCATTGCTGTGTGTCATGGTAAATTGTATATCAGGGGATCTGTTGTTGAGCCATTCCTTAAAGGTTAACAAGTTAATTTCTCTTCTCGTCCAAATCATTATAATGTCATCAATATAACACTTCCACACTTCTATCTAGTCTATGAATGGGTTGCTGTCATTATACAGATGTTTGTTCTCAAAGTGGTCCATATAAATGTTCGCTAGGCTGGGAGAAAATCCTGGTCCCATTGCGATGTCTTTGCACTGGTAATAGTGTTGGTTTCTCTAAACAAAGTAGTTCTTGGTCATGGCAATATCTAGCATGGCAACGAGGAAGTCTGTTGGTACCCAATGGGGCCAGGGACATTTGTCTAGGGTGATCCTCACAACTTCTAAAGCATCCCCCTGTGGTATACTAGTATAGAGGGAGGATACATCAAGTGTCACTAGAAATTGGATGTTCACGTAAAATGGCTGTCCCTCCAGGAGTTGAATAATGTGCATTGTATCACGTACATAGGACCTCGTCTGTGGAACCCAAGGTTGTAGAAATTCATCAATGTACTGGTTCAAGGGCTCCAGGATTGAACCAAAGCACAAAACGATGGGCCTCCCTGATGGATTCACCAGGCGTTTATGTACTTTTGGCAACTTGTAGATGGTTGGTATCCTGGGATACTTTTATTTAGAAACTCATATTCCGGTTGACTAAAGAATTCTAAAGACAAGCCCTGCTTGGTAAAGTCTTCGATCAATTGTTTGACTTCAGCGGTGGGGTTCCTTTGTATAGGTTGGTAGCTCTCACTTATACCCAGTCGTTCCTCAATTTCAGCCACGCAGTTCAAAGTGTCCTGGATATCTATGGCACCCACTTTGCCAGCACTCTTGATGACAATCGCTTCGTTGGTACCTACAGCATGCAGGCAATGTATTCTTCTTCACTGATGTTATAGCTAATATATTTGTGGTTACTGAATAGGTCCATGGTCTCTTTCAGTACCACTTGCTCATATGCCAGAATCCTCTGGATCATCAAGTGTGACGCCTGTGTGAAAGTAGATGGCAGCCTGAAGCCTGTTGCCACTGAGATCGGGTGATAATCATGGTTCCTAAAATAATACTTCAACCTGATCTTTCTGAAAAAGCACTGAAGTTCAAGCTTAATGTTCAAGGAGGAGATGTCGGAACAAATGTTACTCCTTTGGAGAGTATCGCTTTCTCTGCTTCCGTTAATGTGTAGTTGGAGAGATTTATGATAGGATCATGGATAGTAAGCGCCATGTTGTTCTCTCTCGTAGTATTAATGGGGGTCATGATCATGGTGCTAATGTCTGCAGGAGTGTCATTTTGTTCAGGTGTCCTTATATTCACAGCATGAGCTGATAGTGTAGCGTTGTTGTCATCTGTGTTACTGCTAGTTGTGGGAGATACCCCTGTAAAGTAGGTAGTCACTGTCAATGTTGAGTCAGTCATGACATTCATAGAGCTATGTGTGGGCACACAGGTGGATGGGGACAGGCTGTGCATGGGTTCTAATGTTGGCATTATTTCAGTTGACTGTGCCTTCGTCATTTTCTTCACCGTTTGTATGTTTGCCTGCGTGTTTGTATCTCCCCGTGAAATTCTGGTTGCTAGAACCTGACCCTTGTGTTGCCTCTCTGGTTGTTCCTGTCCCTGTTTTTGTTGTGGGAACCTCTCTGTCGATCCCAATTCTGTTCTCTGCCACCACCACTGCTTGGAATACGGTTGCCTTCCCCTAAAAAAGGATGTCTCTGGTATCCTTGGCTGCTTGTGGATGTCTTTCTGAGTCGGTGTCTGACCCACTGCCAATTGAGGAATCTGAGAATGTGGCAAAGCATCTAGTGCCTTGTCTGCTGTCCGCTAAGTAGGGGCAAACAACTTTCTTGTTGTAATTCCTGACGCCCTTGCTAAGTTTATCAATATTCTTGTTCAGGGTGAATGTGTTAAAGTCAGCTAAGGTCTTTTCTGCTCGCTCTAAGTGTTGGTTAATGCTCTGTCATCTAATATTTCTTGTTTGAGTGCCACTATCTCTTGTGTCAATTTTTTCATGTGCTCAGTTGCTGTTTCCTCCCGTCACACCATCCAGTGTCTGGAACAGTTGTTTGATATGAAGCTAAAACCCTCTCTATATTTAGGACGTCAATGAAGATGGCTGGCTCGTTTCTAACTTGTAAATATTTTGGTATTATGTTTGATTGAAGATACTTAGCTAGAACATGGCTGTGCATTCGAGAGCATATTAACTTTTTCTCTAATCTCTCTAGCTTTGCTAGCTTATCATTGAGTGTCGTATCTAGTGATGGTGCACTTGCACCAAGTAGAAAATCAGAAGCACCCTGTTCTTGGATCAATTTGCTATTGTTGTCTTCACTGTAAGACAAGGTTTCTTTTTCCGAAATACTAGATAAAGCACAGTGTGTGAAAAGTCACAATGATATTAAATTATACAAAATGAATAAGAGTACTGAACTATTCCTCATTCAGTGGGAGATTACCTAATATTTGTGTTACTGGCGAGATGTTACTGCAAAGTAACATTAATTTTGTGTGCAGACTTTGCACCCTGCAACTTGTAATGAGGGCTATAGACCAAATGAATGTGCTAGACGAGTAGCAGACATACTTTATGTTCAACCTTCATACCACAATGGACTATCAACGTTGTCATTTTCCTTTTAAAAAGCTGGGGGATATAACGGTTGCTCCAGCATCTCTGTTAAAGGCAGAAGGATGTGCCAATATAAAGAGAGTAGCTTTTTTAAAGGCACCATATACAGTAACCCTCTGGAAAAATAGGGAAATAAGACGAGGAGACAGTCCTTAGGGACAGGACAAACAATACATTTTAATGTAGCCATGTTCTACAAAAGGCATTGGACTCATTCTAATTACCAGACCCGGACTATGTGACAATGTAAGGCCGACATTCAATTCGACCATTGTATATGAAACACAGCATAATAGGCATTATGTAGCCATCAGGCGAAAAGTACTCAGTGAAAACAAAAGCCCGAGAATTTTTTGATTGCATTATAAATGTAGCTTAACCAGCATTCCTTGGACTGGACATCATGAGAAGTGGGTTAAGTATTTATCTTAACAACGAGAACATATGGAGACATCAACTTGGAGATCAAGTCCTATCATTAAACATGGGTCCCAGTATCTTGGGGGCTGCAATCAGTAAGGGATGACCTAGGCCAGTGTTTCCCAAACTGTGGTCTGCGAACCCCCAGGGGTCCGTGGCATATTCCCAGGGGGTCCCCAGGCAGCAGTTTGAAAAGCACTGCAAAGTTCCCAGTAAAATTAGCAGTTTGTGCAACAATAAAAGTGTCATGAAAATGCCAGTGATTAATGTATCTGCTGGAGAGAGTTGAGAGTTTTGTCCAGTGGCAGCTTTGACTTATCTTATGTAGCACAGAGGGTTAATATGCCTACTGCAAAGAACGTGTACCATGCATTTTAAAAAACAGTATTTTATGTGCATATGTCAGTGGGTTTCTGCTTTTGTCACAGAAATTCTTTTGTTACTGTGCAATTCATAAGGGGCAATCGTAATCTAGCACAGTAACCTATAAACTCTCATCAAAGACCTGCTTGCAAACTGCATGGTACAAGTTAGTAACTTATGTTTTTTTCCCCAGTCTATAATTATTTGGATGCTGTTAAAAAGGTTTATTTGGGTGGAAATCATTTTTAATGTTAAAGTCAATGCTAACTTCTGTGTTATGTTCTGAATCCTTAGTGTGTGCTTCACCAGACCAAACACTCTTTAAAAATGCCTAGCAGTATGAATGATATGTGAATCCTACACCTTGTAGTCCCCTTTGCCTTATGTAACATTTTCTATACACTGATTTTCACGTATGATTCATTGTCTATATGTGTGTGATGTAAAGTGCTTTGACATCCTACAATGGTATGAGAGATGCTATAAAACAAAGGAAAACGTGTGACAAAGGGGCTATGGAGAGATGAGAGGCCCTGTTGGAGGGTGATAATAAGGGAATCACTGAAGAACCCCATCAAAGATTATCGTATCCTGATGCACAGTTAGGTCTTCATTTACTATTCTTTAAAAGCTAATACAATTCATTATATAATTATGAATGTTGTTTAGACTGCACCATTGTTTCCTACATTTTTTTGGGGGGTGAGCCTCCCAAAGCCCCCTTTGTAGTGGTCAGGCTCAGTCACTGCACTTGGTGTGCACCATATAGGGATTGGTATGAGAACATTTGCCAGGGCTGCTTTGGGTTTCCAGTCTGGCCCTGGCGGGAGCCTTGTACTGCAAAATAAAAGCAACCATTCAAAAGTTAGTCTTGGAGATGCAGCACCAACCTCCCCGTTAAAATGTTTTATTTTTTTGCAATTTCTTTCAATATAAAATACTAAGGGGATATTTACAATAGAATTGGCGGAGCATGTCGTTAACCTCCTTGGCTTAGCGACATGCTTCGCCACTTCAGAAACGCAGGGTTGCACCATATTTACAAGATTATGGTGCAGCCTTGTGTTTCCCCCTTCACTGGTGCTACACTTAGCAGTGTAGTGCCAATGCTGGCCCCCTTGCGTGCAGGGGAAGATTGTTTATGCAGGGGAAGATTGTTTATGTGCAGGAAGTTCCCACTTCCTGCACAAGAACAATTTTGAAATGCTGTTTTCAATCAATCAATCAATCAAGACATTTATAGAGCGCACTACTTACCCGTAGGGTCTCAAGGCGCTGGGGGGAGGGGGGTGCCGCTACTGCTCGAACAGCCAGGTCTTCAGCTTCTTCCTGAAGGAGAGGTGGTCTTGGGTCAGGCGCAGGTCGGTCGGGAGGGAGTTCCAGGTCTTGGCGGCCAGGTAGGAGAAGGACCTTCCTCCTGTAGTCGCTCTTCGGATGCGGTGGACGGCGGCGAGGGCGTGGTTGGCTGATCGGAGGTGGCGTTTGGGAGCGTAGAAGTTGATTCGGTTGTTGAGGTAGCTCGGGCCTTGGTCGTGTAGGGCTTTGTGTGCGTGGGTGAGGAGGCGGAAGGTGATTCTTTTGTTGACGGGAGCCAATGCAGGTCTCTCAGATGTCCGGAGATGTGGCTGGTTCGTGGGATGTCGAGGATGAGTCTGGCTGAGGCGTTCTGGATCCGCTGGAGTCTCTTCTGGAGCTTGGCGGTGGTACCGGCGTAGAGGGTGTTGCCGTAGTCCAGTCGACTAGTGACGAGGGCCTTGGTGACGGTCTTCGTGGTCTCGGTGGGGATCCACCAGAAGATCTTCCGTAGCATGCGTAGGATGTTGAAGCACGCCGAGGAGGCGTTGTTGACTTGCCTGGTCATGGAGAGGGAGGAGTCCAGGATGAAGCCCAGGTTGCGTGCGTGGTCTGTCGGTTTGGGTGCGGTGCCCAGGGCGGGAGGCCACCAGGAGTCGTCCCAGGCGGAGGGTGAAGAGCCCAGGATGAGGACCTCCGTCTTGTCTGAGTTCAGTTTCAGGCGGCTGGTCGTCATCCACTAGGCTACCTCTTTCATCCCTTCGTGCAGGTTGGCTCTGGCGGCGGCGGGGTCGTTGGTCAGGGAGAGGATCAGCTGGGTGTGGTCGGCGTAGGAGATTATGCTGAGGTTGTGTTGGCGTGCGATGGCCGCGAGGGGGCTCATGTAGACGTTGAAGAGGGTGGGGCTCAGCGAGGATCCTTGAGGGACGCCGCAGATGACTTCGGTGGCCTCTGACTTGTACGGTGGTAGGCGGACTCTCTGTGTTCTTCCGTCGAGGAAGGAGATGATCCATTCCAGAGCCTTCTCCTGGATTCCGACGTTGCTGAGGCGCTGTACTAGGGTGCGGTGGCAGACAGTGTCGAATGCCGCTGAGAGGTCTAGGAGGATGAGGGCCGCTGTTTCTCCGTTGTCCATCAGGGCTCGGATGTCATCGGTGGCGGCGATGAGGGCGGTCTCGGTGCTGTGGTTGGCTCGGAAGCCAGACTGTGAGGGGTCGAGGGATCCATTCGTCTCAAGGAAGGCGGCCAGCTGCTTGTTGACGGTCTTCTCGATGACTTTGGCTGGAAACGTGAGGAGCGAGATGGGGCGGTAATTCTTGAGTTTGGTGGGGTCCGCTGTGGGTTTCTTGAGTAGAGCGCTGAGTTGGGCGTGCTTCCAGCTCTCAGGGAAGGTGGCGGTGTCGAAGGAAGTGTTGATGATGTCTCGCAGGTGGGGTGCGATGACAGCGTCGGCCTTGTTGAAGACGTGGTGAGGGCAGGGGTCGGTCGGAGATCCGGAGTGGATGGAGTTCATCGTGCGGATGGTGTCTTCGGTGCTGATCAGAGTCCAGGCGTGGAGGGTGGTGGTGGGGGGTGGTTGTTCGGTCGTGGTGTGCGTTGGTTGGTTGTTGAAGCTGTTGTGTATGTCCGCGATCTTGTTGTGGAAGTATGAGGCGAGGGAGTTGCAGAGGTCTTGCGATGGGGTGATGTCGTTGTTTCCTGCGCTGGGGTTGGATAGCTCTTTCACGATGTTGAAGAGTTCCTTGCAGTTGTGTGCGTTGTTGTCCAGCCGGTCCTTGAATGCAGTTTTCTTGGCGGCGCGGATCAGCTGGTGGTGCTTCCGGGTGGCAAGCTTGAAGGTGGTCATGTTGTCCGGTGTTGGTTCCCTTCTCCAGACTTTCTCAAGGGCTCGGCAGTTCTTCTTGGAGCTCTTGAGTTCGTCGGTGAACCATGGGGCTTTCTTACTGCCGGGTCTGCTGGGCGGGGTCCTCAGCGGGGCGAGCTCGTCCGCGCAGTTGCTGATCCACTTCGTGAGGTTGTCGGCGGCCTGGCTGGGGTTCGCTGAGCTGGCAGGAGGGTTCTGGCTCAGGGAGGTGGCGAGCTGGTCGGCTGTGATCTTGTTCCAGCTTCTGCGGGCAGCCTGTTGCTGGTGGTGGTGGGTCGTCGTTCTTTTGAAGGTGAAGTGGACGCAGCTGTGGTCCGTCCATTGAAGCTCTGTGGCGTGGCTAAAGTCGATGTCTGTGCTGGATGAGAAGACTGCGTCGAGTGTGTGTCCGGCGAGGTGGGTGGGGGTGGACACCAGCTGCTTGAGTCCAAGATTGGCGAGGTTGTCGAGCAGGGTGCTGGTGTTGCGGTCGTTGTTGTTCTCCAGGTGGAAGTTGAGGTCCCCCAGGAGGATGTAGTCAGCGGAGGGGAGGGCATGCGGGCTGACGAAGTCGGCGATGTCCTCGCTGAATTGGGTGCGTGGTCCCGGAGGTCGGTAGATCAGGGTGCCTCTGAGGGTGGTCTTCGGGTCGGTGTGGATCTGGAAATGCAGGTGTTCGGCGGTGGTCAGGGTGTTGTCGGTGCTGGTCGTGAGACGGATGGTGTTCCTGTGGATGATGGCGATGCCTCCTCCCATCTGGTTGGCGGTGCGATCCCTCCGGGTGATCTTGTAGCCCTCTGGGATGGCAATGGCGATGTCGGGAGCTGAAGAGGCGTTCATCCAGGTCTCCGTGAGGAAGGCAACGTCTGGGGCTGTGGTGTCGAGGAGGTTCCAGAGTTCGATGGCGTGTCTGTGGACGGAGCGGGTGTTGAGCAGGATGCACTTGAGGTGGGTGCTGCTGGTGTTCGACTTGGCGGGTGCTGGTGCGAGGCAGGTCCGGATGCAGGTGAACTTGCAGGCATGGCAGCTGAAGGGTCCGTGGGTGCGTCGTGGTGTGGCTTGGTAGCATCCTGGGGGTCGACCGACGTTGAGTGCGCTGAGGTTGGCGGCGGTGTACGTCAGGCGGGTCGGTCGGGGTCCTCGTGGGCCAGGGGTCCTGGCGCTGGGCGCGGTCCGGTCGCGGACGGGCGCAGACGGGCTTACCTTTGGCGCGCCTTCGGCGCACAATCAATGCGCCCGCTGCGCGTGAACGCTGCGCGTTCGCACGGTCGCCATATATGGCGAAGTGCGCGGGGGGCGGAGCAGCTGGGAGGCGGGAGCGGGGAGGGTACAGAAGGAAAAAAGGGGCGGGGTTAGCGGCGGTGGCGGGAAGCGGGGAGCGGGGAGGGAAGGTGAAGGCTAGTCGCAGGCAGCAAAAACACGAGATACAGAAGTCAAAAACACAACTATACAAACAATTCTAAGCAATAAGACGGCAGGGGCACAGGGAGAGAAGCGGACCACGCCGCTCGAAGGAGGGGGCGTGGCCACGCGGCGGCAGCCGGGCAACAAGGCACAAATGCGGGGAGGCACACGCAGCAGCTGGTGGCCGTGCGGCGCGGGGGTGTCCTAGAACTAGGTCACACTCACCTGCGTCGCACGGTCGCCATATATGGCCAAGTGCGCGGGGGGGCGGAGCAGCTGGGAGGCGGGAGCGGGGAGGGTACAGAAGGAAAAAAGGGGCGGGGTTTGCGGCGGTGGCGGGAAGCGGGGAGCGGGGAGGGAAGGTGAAGGCTAGTCGCAGGCAGCAAAAACACGAGATACAGAAGTCAAAAACACAACTATACAAACAATTCTAAGCAATAAGACAGCCGGGGCACAGGGAGAGAAACGGACCACGCCGCTCGAAGGAGGGGGCGTGGCCACGCGGCGGCAGCCGGGCAACAAGGCACAAATGCGGGGAGGCACACGCAGCAGCTGGTGGCCGTGCGGCGCGGGGGTGTCCTAGAACTAGGTCACACTCACCTGCGTCGCACGGTCGCCATATATGGCCAAGTGCGCGGGGGGGCGGAGCAGCTGGAAGGCGGGAGCGGGCAGGGTACAGAAGGAAAAAAGGGGCGGGGTTAGCGGCGGTGGCGGGAAGCGGGGAGGGAAGGTGAAGGCTAGTCGCAGGCAGCAAAAACACGAGATACAGAAGTCAAAAACACAACTATACAAACAATTCTAAGCAATAAGACAGCAGGGGCACAAGGAGAGAAGCGGACCGCGCCGCTCGAAGGAGGGGGCGTGGCCACGCGGCGGCAGCCGGGCAACGAGGCACAAATGCGGGGAGGCACACGCAGCAGCTGGTGGCCGTGCGGCGCGGGGGTGTCCTAGAACTAGGTCACTTCTATGTGTGCTGCCTAATGCAGCACACATGGAAGTTATAAAAAATTTTTTTTTTAAAGATTGTTTATGTGCTGGAAGGCCACCTTCCTTAACATAAACAATCCAAGGTGTTTTGATTTACCATGGGGAAGAGCAAAATCGAGGAGAAATAAGGCATTTCTTAACATTTCACCAAGTTAAGACCAGGTTTCCATTGTCTTAATCTTGGTGCTGCCTCCTATTTACGCTGCCCTTGTAAATAGAAGGCAGCGTCAAAATCAATGGGTGTTGGGGTGGAACACCCGCCGCAACTCCCACTGCCCTGCCCTTTCACGCTAAGCATTGGGTGAAAGTGGGGCTTAATTACAAGGCAGTGCTAAGCCACATTAAGTGGATTAAAGCTGCTGTGTAAATATGGCAAAGCCCCTATCGCCATGGCAACATCACAAAAATGAATGTTCCCATGGTTATAGGGGCTTGTAAATATGCCCCTAAAATTAGAGTATTTGTTTTGTGTGCACACGTGTGTTTATTTTTTGCCAAATTGCTGTAATGTTTGAAAATTAAATCCTACAATTGCTTGGGGGTCCCCGGCTTCCAGTGTTGTCTAAATGGGGGTCCTCCAGAGTCAAAAGTTTGGGAACCACTGACCTAGGCTATATGCTATAGAGAGCTTTCTGGCTATATCTAGCGAGACATGACCAGAATTAACGCAGCTTGCTAAGGTACCGTATTTACTTTGGGGGTATAGTTAGCTTCAGTCACGGGCGAAATTAGACCCAACTTTCGTGGAGGGGGCAAGCATTTCAAGCAATGTAGTCAGGGATTTCTTAATAGCCATTATGAGGGAAAGAAGTGACAAACCGCAGTTTAAACATATTAGACAAACACAATCTTCTAAATGACATGCTGGAGTCTGTATTTATGCCTAGATTGTTGACAGGCGGTGTTTGAACAATTAAATGCATATGAATATTTTGATTGTGATATGTTTATTTTGCTGTGCCACTCGGATCCAGGGCCTTTAACAACCAGTATATCCATCTGCAGTAGGCTAAAAGGCTATATTAGCACATGCTAGCACAGCGAATGGTTGTATCTCTGGCCATTGGCGTTTCTGGATTTGTGTGCTACACCAATAAAAAGTAACAGGTTGGTCTGCAGTACTTGTAATGCTGCCCATTGCCTCTCAGATGAGTGGAGCACACTGTTTGGCGTAACAGCAGCAGTTTACCGAGAAACATTATGCTGGATACAGGATATGAATACAATCACTTTCATTTACTCACAACTTGAACATTTAAAGGCAACAGCAATTAGACTTGTGACCAAAGCCAATGTTGCAAAGAGAACAGTACAGACGCAACAGATAAAGTGCTCCATATCTCTGC
Source organism: Lissotriton vulgaris (assembly GCF_964263255.1). Taxonomy (NCBI): domain Eukaryota; kingdom Metazoa; phylum Chordata; class Amphibia; order Caudata; family Salamandridae; genus Lissotriton; species Lissotriton vulgaris. The sequence goes on from NC_141691.1 coordinate 283,415,750, forward strand.
AAATGCTTAACGTTTGAATAAATCTTTCTCCTAGAAAATCATGCAGTCAGCCACAGCTAGGCACCTGGGGCAGTATCATAATGAGGCACAGAGCTGAGCACCTTTATGCACCTGGCTGGCATAAAGTGAATTAATTTTACTTTATATTTCTCTGAGTTAGTGGTATGCCCACTATGTCAGAGCTGTACTGTCGGAAAATAAAGCAAAAATTCAAAGAAATTGAAGAAAACTGATTTCACTTGATGCCCGGCCTGCACATAAACAGGAACTCAGCTTTGCTCTGCGCCAGAGGAGCCCATCCTGATACGTCCTCAAACCAATACAGATTTAGAAAAACATATATCTAGGTCAAGCCTAGGGAGACATCTAATTTCAGGTCGACCTCGTTCAAAAATGGCCTATATTCAAATAAACAAATCATGCACACTTTACAGCTGTTAACTATAGAATTGTACACCCCACACCTCTTGTCTACAGTACAATGCAGAGACTCAAAACATAGCACTATAGTTTCCTAGAAAAATAGAATATGTGAAGTCAAAAACACTATCTGCTCAAACCCGATTGATGAGATCAGAATCAAGTATAAAAGTTAGAGCAATAATTAAGAACAGTGATTAGACAAATTGGGATACTGAAACAGAAAACAGAGAAAATCATTTCACTATTCATCACAACACTCTGCCAAGGTTGTTTGATGCTGGATTCTTCACCACTACAAAGATGGTGTTAGATCTGGGGCCTCTAGTTGGCAATGGTATTCACCTTTGTCCAAATAGGGACCCTTACTTCTAAGTCAGGATAAGGGGATTACACTCCTTAACCCCTTCCGTGAGGGACTGTTTCCCCCGCTGTGCTGGGGGCGGGGGGGCGCGTACAGCGCCCCCATGCTCATAACGAGGTCAGCTCGTCATGAGCTACGGCGCTTAATGGAACGCTCAGCACAGCAGGGGAATCAGCCCAGCATGCGAGCGTTCCACGTAACGGGCGAAGTCATGACGAGCTCAGCTCGTCATGAGCACTCAAAGGGTTAATAACTCCTGCTCACCCCCTTGGTAGCTTGGCATGAGCAGACAGGCGTATCTCAGAGGCAGTGTGTTAAGCATTTGTGAATATACACAGTATTACAGTGAAAACACTGCAGATGGACACAACACAGGATTTATCAAAATAAGTAATCTTTATATAGACTTAACACAAGACCACAAACAACAAAAATCCACAATACTACGCTTAATATTACTTAAAAAATTCTTCAAGTTGATGGTAAAATGCAACAAAATTCTCAACAAAGTACCTGGATGCATAACGCAAAGTAAACAAAAGGCTTGCAAAAGGGGAAATGCGTTGGTTCTGTGATCCGGGGGAGATGATGCGTCGTGCCTCAATGCTTGCGCAGAGTAGGGGATGCGTCATGATCCGTACCGGTGCCCAGGTGATGCGTAGGTTCTCGGCCTGTGGGTCCATTGCTGTGCGCAAGATGGCACCTTGATGCGATGTGATGATCCGTTGCGATGTGAGAAGATGGCGCCCTTGGTGCAGCGATGCGATGACGATGCGATGACGCCCTGGCAGCCTTGCGACGACTCTGTACTTTGGAGCCGCAACAGGCCCTGCAACACGCTTCTCCAGTGATGCGATGGAGACTCTCACGATGGTGTCATACTTCTCCGTCGAGGCGACAGCAGGCAGCTTCGATGAACACATGCTTCCAGGGAGTTGCGGCAAAGGCTCGCTTCTACGGTGATGCGACAATTTCAGCTGCAGCGCCGACATGCTTCTTCTTGATGCATCGCGCTTCCAGCTCCCAGCGGCATGCAAGTGTCTGGAGTCAGAATTCCCAGCAAGGAAATTCAGTGGGGAGCTGAAGGTGAAGTCTTCAGCAGGAGGCCAGCACAGTTCAAGCCCTTGGAGAATATTCTGCAGATGAAAGACCTTACAAAGTTCCTTCTTCTTTCCCTTGGCAATGAAGCTACCACTGCAGGCCAACCCAGCAAACAGAACACTGGCAGAGGGGCAGTCCAATCTCCTGCAGCTTCCTTGGTCCTTCTCCTTGCCAGAAAGGTTTCTTGTCCAGAAGTGATCTAATTTCTTGGGATCAGGGTCCCAATATTTGTACCCCAAAATCCTTCGTTCTCTGAAGGCAGAGAGGCCTCTGCCTAGTCCAAACCAGTTCCTAAGCACTTTGTTTACATGACTCTCTTCTTCCTTTCACTGTGCAGGGCAGAGACATCAGCCGCCCCACAGGAGATGGAGCCAGCACAGGGGAGGGAAGATACATCTCTGAAGCACTCGGTTGACATGATTCCTCCTCTCCTTTCACAGTAATAATAATAATAATAATAATAATTACAGTGCAGGGCAGAGATATCAGACAAGCCACAGGAGGTGGGGCCAGCATTGTAGAGGGAAGGCCCAGCCCTATTCAGGTCCAAGGTGCAACTCCTCCCTCCCATCTAGATGCAGATCTCTCTATTCACCACCGGGCTACCTCGGCCTGTCTCCTGGAATCCCCCAGCCCTGTCACTCACAAACCCAGACAAGGAATACACAACCAAGCAGAGGCAGGCCTGGATAGTTAGGCAAGTAAAAACCTTCTTTATAAAAGTGGTAATTTCAAACACAGAATATTAAAACCAACTTTACTAAAAGATGTCTTTTATTATTCTGAATTCAGACATACTAAATTCGAATCTCTACCATGTTCCCTTAGTCAGTTAGGTTTATAAGAATGTAATAATCTAACTGCCCATTCTGGCCTATGTAGAACAGGTACCCTTCAATAGTGAAAAACAAAACTGGCCGTAATTCACTATTAGAACATGCTTCACACATCAGAGCATGTCCTACCTTATACAAGGCACCCTGCCCTTGGGCCTACCATAGCGGTGCGTATATGAAGCAAAGGGAAGGTTTAGGGACTGGCAAGTGGGTGCGCTTGGCCAAGTCGACATGACAGTGCTAGACTGCGCACAGGCCTTGCAATGGCAGGCCTGGGACACACTTTACAAGCTGCTTCTGTGGGTGGCACAACCAGTGCTGGAAGCCTACCAGCAGCATTTGATTTACAAGCCCTGGGCACACATGGTGCACTGTACTAGGGGCTGACAGATAAATCAAATAACCCAATTATGGTATAACCAATTAGTACATACATTTAACATAGTGAGCACTTGCACTGTGGCACTGATTAGCAGTGGCACAGTGCCCAAAGCATAGAACCAGCAAAAATATATCAAACAGAGGAGGCAATCCGTCAAAATGGAAGGGAGACTCACGCCAAGGATGCCAGGTTTAACAGATGGCACATGCCAGTCATTAAAAAGAGAATAAGCTCAATCATGTAGGAATCATGTGGTAAATGTCAACAATATAATACTGGAAAGCAGTTCTCTCTTTGCCCTGAAACATCTTGAGGATACCTTAGTGGCTGAATTTATGGTTAAAGTCAAATCCATTAAATGCTTCAGGAAATATAACTGAAAACAACCTCAACAACATTTACTATGATACTATGCATGGCATTTGTGGACTACAAAGCCAATGCTTATCGTAATGCATAGCAATTGATGTCTTAGTTTGCTGCTTGCACGTTTGATATGTGTCTGGAAGCATCTGTGATTTACCACCTGAACTAGTGCATTTTTCTCTTGTTGTAAAATCATCTGATTTAGTATCTGAGGTCCATGAATATGCCATATTTACTCAAATTAATATCTCCCAACCTTCAAGGAACATATGAATGGGCCCAATCGTTGGAAAAGTGGGAGAGTCAATTAGCCTGCGAGTGGGTACACAGTACTTCAGAGGAGCGTTAGGAGGGCATGGATCAAATCAGCTCATCCTAGTCAGAGATCAAAAAAGTTATCCACCAAGCATCTCCGGGTCCTGTGTGTGTAGAAGATACTGTGAATAAATGAATGGCTGTATGGAAATTTATTGCATGCACCTGATATTCTAAAAACTGTTCTGGCACTTAATCAAAAAAGAGGTCTAGGTGCGGGGCCAAGAAGGCTATGGTTTGGGTAGAAGGCAACTAAACATTTAACTTCTTGTGAATAGTGTTGCAGTTAGTTGATAATAAAAGCTGTTACAACATTTGACTATTAAGAAAAAAGAAGGCTCTACCACCCAGTCAGATACGGCAAATGGAAGGAACTGACGAAGATTCAGAAATCAGTAACTTAAAGTGCAGGAGGACACATAATTGAACAGGGGTGATCAGAGACCTATAGGCCCAGGGCCTTGAGCAAAACCATCTTGACTAATCAATAGGAGCCTGATTCAGGAGGTTTGCAACCTAGTCCCAGTCAGAACATGGACCAGGAGATACAAGCTCTCCTTGGTCACACCAATGGCAGGCCATTCACAAAGCCACCTTAAAATGGTCAAGGTGTGTGTAGAAGGAATATAGAAGATCAATGGCAGATATTCCTAGGCGGGAAGACCTCTAATCTCTCTTCTTCCCCTCTTTGCTTAATCACTCACCTTGATGCAGTTCGTGGTGTTACAAGGAAGATAAGTGCTGGGCGTCAGTGACATTCTGTAACATCTTGAATGTGTTTGCTCAGCTTTGGGAGCAGCTTGCTGCATGCCCAGCACAAATACCTACCTATGGCCCTTCTTGAGTGCCTACCCTTCTCTCACATGTTCATACATTCAATCCTATATGTCCTCAATCAAAGAACCCCTTTATACTCACCATCCTCAGCCAAAGGTATCCCGGTTAACCAGGCTCTAACAGATGGTGAACAAACATAGGAGATTGTGAGTGACGGTAAAAGAAAAAACACGTACCAGACACTCATTGAAGCATGAGAGTCACTGCTATCATGCCCCACCACTAATGGGACACTTCCAATGTTCCATCATGGTGCCATATGTAACACCCCATGAGTATTTCTCATTTCTTGTGTTCCCTGAACTCTGTCACTTGTGCATAACCTGCTCCCCAAGGCACTCCACCAAGGTCCATAACGTGTTTCCATTTCCTCCCTCTTAAAAATCCCCTTCATCCGAGTACTCCTTTTCCTGTAGTGCTCATAGACAGCTCCACCCAGCAAGGGAAGAATAGAAAAGAGGCCAGAGCTTATGGGAGAGTTAGACGAACATCTGAGTGATGTTTTCAAAGTGTCAGTGCTGTGTGTTGCATGCAGTATGAGTGCATGACTCTGGGTATCCTTATATATGCACAAGTGACTGCACAAATGAGTGTATGTGAGTATTCACATGCATGTGCGTTTGCATTTATTCCTGTTTGTCTTTCAGTGCACATGTACGGGTAAGTGTTTGTTAGTTTTGTAACCTTTGCCCGATCTTGTATAATGCTGGTCTTGGCACAATGGTGGTGACTCTTGGAACCATGTGGGTGTTCATATGTTGATGTTCCTTCCCACCATAGTATAATGCTAGCACTGGCACAATGGTGGTAATTTTTGGAAGCAAACAGTCAGCCAGGGGAGCATGCCCACCCTTGCTAAGATTCTGGACCTGTGACAATTGTGGTAATTCAAAGAAAATGTGGTGAGTCTCTTGCAGGCTTCTGTTAAAATGCTGGTTCTCAGAAAATGGTGGTACATATTTTAGAAAGTTGTGGTCATGCATGGAATGATGCACACCTCTAGTTAAATGATGCTCTGACTAACTGTTAGAAAATGAGGCATTGGTTGTGAGGCCTGCACAAGTAAAAGGTCTGCATTTGCCCTTCACTGGGAACCAAACCCCCCTTTGTAGCACTTGACTCTCACAAGGTAGCAAAAGTGGAGCAGTACAAGTCCTTCTCTAGGGAGGAGGAGTGGCCTAGAAATTATAATTCACAGACACACAATAATAACACTAAATCAATATTTGTCCAGTATGTGCTTTTTTATTTGGAAAAAGGAAAAAGTACCTTTATTATACACACACTACTCAATGCTATGCAGCAATTAAAACATATACACAATCAGATGGAAATACTTCTAGATGACTTTGTATAAACATTCATGCCTCTACCAAAGGGAGATCTATAATAATGGTATGTAGTAACATGAGCTAAGGGTAAAGGACACTATTACTGTTTTCGGAGACACTGAGTGACTATCTCTTCTTTTAGCTTTCATGTTGGTGTAACAGTGTTTCTCAACATTCCAAAGCACATTAAATATTTACTAGAGAACGAAGCAGCATACTTTGATGAGTAAGATGTCTACAAGGTCCTTTTAAATCGGTACTGTGGCACTGTATAAAAGTTTGAGTAATTATCGCAGCACTCCCACATAAGCCATAAAAATGCAGTTTGCCTTCCACTTATCAAAGAGCGGAAAATAACCATCATATGTTCCACTGATATAAAATGCTGGTGTTATCTTGATTTAAGACACTGAATGACAAGTACCCACAAACGTGCACACTTAGCGCGGTTTCTTTTACTTTCCCTTGAATTTCCTTTAGAACGCTCTCGTTTCTTATTCTAGTTTGACAAATAATGACAGCGTTTAAAGCGTCATACAGGCGGCGCGCGACGACAGAGAACGTTTCAGTTTTAGGAGTGAGCTGTTATTGATTCTATAAAATACGAGTCAAAACTGCTGTGGCAAACGTTATAACACAAATTACTTATGAATTTGCATGTCACGTCTACTGACGTTGATCTCGTGTAGGCTGGATATATGGGACTCAGCAACTTTGAAATAATCAGGTTGGTTTTTGAGCAGCAAAGTACTGAACATCACGTTGAATGTAATGCTGAAGCACGTGCTTTGCATGGTTCTAAGTCAGCAAAATTAGAAAAATGTAAGCAAGTTATTACATTTTTTAAAAGTTTGCGTGCATACATAGTACGTTTATTTTATGTAGAAATGAATGAACATCCGAACAATATTGTACATTGAGCGGGTCTAGTGGACCACGCGCTACCTTCTATTTACACCGTATTTGGACTTTCTTTCTTATAGAATTAAACCTCGTTTTATCTATTGAAGATGAGAGAGGATACGTGCGAATTGAAGCCCAAACATAAAAAATATTGGATTTGAGCGTTCATTTTAGTTATTTATTTACAATATTGCACTTGTGAATGCTTGAAATCACTGAAAAAGCATGATGGAGATTTTTAAGAGAGGAGAATGAATTATTGTGAACTTAAGTGAGAGTAGAGGAACAAGGAAGTGGAGAGATGTTATAGAAACGGAGGGAGGTTGGCATAAAGTGATACTACACGAGAATTTGAAGAAATGGACTGCGAGCTGTAGACCGATGTGTGAGAAGAGGGAGATAAGCGAGATGTGTAGAAGAAATGGGTGAGGGATAGACAGTAGAAGCTAAATTGAGAGAACAAATGAGACTGTAAGTGACCTGATCAGTCACGGAGTAAGTGAGGGAGAGGAAGAAAAAACAAATATGTGTCAAATATATAAAGGTTTAAATGGCATAAAAAAGGGAGCAAGAATTAACTGGAAGCGAGAAGAGAGAAAATAGGAGCATAGGGTATGTAAAAAAAAAGATATTATATGAGAACCATTCCCTGTATACAGAAACACAGTGCTGCCACTTTAGTTTCTTTTATGCTTCTTATAAGAAAACTGCTTATCATAATCTTCGTAATGCATTGAAAAAACAGCCTGCACCTGAATTGCAGATCAGGTTTAATGTTCTTGTTTGTCTTGCTGTGCACCCTTAAATCGATGAGCCTGGCGCAGGCCAAAATAGTTCACCAAGTTACAGGCATGAATAAATACCTCCATTGGGAACAGATCATTCGTGGAAGGCAGATCCACTGAGTCAAAATGCCAGTAGGCCCTTCAAAGAAAGTTGGAGCACTCAACGAGTAGTTTGAATCCATTTTATTTGCACCTCATAAACGTGTTTCAGCATTTCTCAATATAATTAGCGCAAAAGTAAAACAGCCAAGTTCCACTCAAAGCATACTCCCTATATAATATTCAGAGACAAAAAACAAAGGTTACATGAACCTTATAGTTAGTATGACATTTCACTCGCGCAAAAGCAGAGAAATTCAGCCGCTATAGTTAGCCGAGCTAACTATAAGTCGCGCCCCAACAATACACTGCTGATAGCGTCACATTTACATCACTCATGACATGGTTAGAGACATCACTGATGACATTACTGATGACAAAACTGATGACATTACTGATGACATGTCAAATGGCATCACCAATGACATCATCCAGTAAGTGAGTGTTTCGTAAAAGTTTAAGAATGTTATGTATATATGTATGTACATATATATAAATATATATATTAATTGAAAAAAACATAGGTTTCAGGGACGTTATAGTTAGTTGGACATTTCACGCATACAAACCCAGAGAAATTCATCCGTTATAGTTAGTTGAGCTAACTATAACTCATGACCAGCAATGCGCTGCTGATGATGACACATATTACATAATTCATGACATGGTCAGTGATATCACTGATGACATCACTGAAGACATCTGTACAAGGGAGGGAGAAGGGTAAACAGGCAATTTCCACTCACCAGGAATGGGAGGTCCAGCTACAGCAATTGCTCACAGTCAATTAAGAGATCCGAAAGGAGCTTTGCCGTTCCTCAAAAAAGAGGTTGAAAAGAAGAAGTGTACGTTTCAACGGGTTGTCTGGATGCTGTTGGTCAGGTAACGACCTACAGTGGTGCACCCATTTTGTTGGATGTAATGCCCTCACACACCCTTGCAGGTGTCATGCTTCATCATCTGGGCTGCTCCTCGTTGGGTCGGCGGTGCAATACCCAACGGGCGACACCTCAAAGAGGGGCACTTTGGCGGAGATCTTTTATCCAACAGTCGTTGAGTGAAGTGCGGGTATGGGGCCAGTAGTGCGTAGATGTTTTATGTGAGTTAGAATAAAGCTGGGAGTACCAGTGGCAATTTATTCTGGGGGTCTCCTGCTCTAGTCAAAAAAGACCCGAGACTACCATACTTTTATGTACTCCCGAAGATACATAAGGAGACTACACCTGTGCCTGGCCGTCCTATTGTGTCAGGGATCGAGTCAGTGCTTGAACCACTATCGCAATTCTGCGATCACTTTTTGCAACCAAAATGTTTGTAAAGAACATCCACTCATACATCCAAGACACCACGGATGTTCTACGTCTGCTGGATGAAATTGCGAACATTGAACAGATCGACTTCCTCATCACCCTAGCTGTAGAGGCCCTCTACACTAACATTCCTCAAAGGGCCATACAGGGTGTGATTGAGGAAGTACTGAATGCCTCCGACTGGGATTCATGTACACCACCAGCATTTGTGGTGGACTGTGCAACTCTAGCACTAACAGAGAGTTACTTCGAATTCAAAGGCCAGTATTACCATCAAACGCAGGGCACCTCTATGGGGAGCACATTTGCCCCTAGTGTGGCCTGCCTATACATGGCTGAATTTGAAGGTCTACACATCCACAATCATACCAACCCTTACCAGAATAACATAAGGTTGTGGAAACGCTTTATTGATGATATTCTGATCTTCTGGGCAGTCAACATGGAGTCTAATGAAGAATTCTTCACTTGGATCAATACACTGAATCCTTACCTCAACTTCACAATAACGCCTTCATCATCACGAATAGCCTTTTTAGACCTCACCATCATGATTGAAGTTGGGCATTTGCAAACCACAATGTTGAGAAATTGTTCCTACGTCCAGTATTTTTAAAGTATGAGATTGAGTCACGGATGCAAGCAATTGAGCTTCTTCTGGACATGCAGATGTTTCAAAAAATTATTTTTAGGCCATGCAGCAACCCACTTCCCTAACCAATCTCACTAAGGAGACCAGCTCATTCAGCGCCCATGAAGGAGTACTTAAGTTACTCTCTCCTATGCTCCAGTTGCCACAATTGTTTACAGGGCCCTAGGTTCAATACCACTATGTTAATATTTGCTCTTTTCCCACATGCCCCTGTCATCAGTCTAGCTTGCCTTTTCCCTAGGCCTGCATGACAATTCAGGAAGGCACTCTCGGGCTGTTTTACCCTTTTTTAATTCTAGTTCGGATATTAACCTTATTCCTTACTTTGGAATTTCTTTTTCAGAATTTAAAATTGCTGTTTTTAACCATCCCTGAATAAACTTCAATTTTTGTAATTTCTTTGCCTTTGTTATTAGGGATGAATCCTACCTGTCTCAAATCTTTTGATGCAATTTCTCTCAGGCTTAGCATTTTGAGAAAGAAAACACAAGTTGGGAGTGGTTTGGGGGTACAATTTTTCTTAACTTTTTCCTCCCCTTTTCAGCTTCCAAGGGTTCTAGGTATATCTTCTTTTTATCACTCAAGTCTATTACTTTTAGATCTCCATTTTTCTTTTCACTCATAACTTTATTATTCATTTTTGATCTATTCCCCCCTCCCAGAATTCCTAGGGTGGTCCTTCTTTTCCTGCAAGTTAACCCATTTGCCTAACCTTTTCTCCTCTCTTTCTACTACCCGGGTGTTTTTTTGTTGAACCTTCATCCCCCCCTATTTTCTCTTGTCTCATAGGTGAGTGACACTCCGGGATCCTCCTTAGCCTTATATTATCTGGGAAGATTCCTCTTTCTTTTAATGTTACGTGGGACTTAACTCCATTATCCCTTCCTTTTTTATAACCCTTTTGTTTTCTTTTTTGCTAAATGTGTTTTCTGGGAGGGTTTCTTGTCTTTGTCTGCCTATACCATGGATGCTCGCTCCTTCTCCTAATTATCATTGGACATCTGGAAATATACACATCCTGGCAAATATTCATTGACTGTAATTCCCCTGCATCCCCCGCATCGCCTTGAACAAGGGTATAAGGCATTGGTCTAACCAACAACGGCATTGGCCTCCTAATGCCCTGTAATTCCCCCACTGTTTGTTTTAAGCAGATTTCATGGGCCTTTAGTGTATTATTATTTGATAATGTAACCTCTAGCAGGCCTTGCAGCATTTTTTGTAGCATTAACATTATGTCCAGTATTGATGCCGAGAGTGTAGCTGATATATCCAAACCCCACGAGCTACTACAGCCCAGCTTTTGTATCAACTTGGAGCCCTGGTTTCCCCCGAGGCCCAGGCTTTTATTTGAAATTGATCTTATTTTCAAGTCCATAGCATCTCTCTGGCCTTCCACCTCCTCTGGGACAATCTCCTGGAATTCTTTATCAACAGTGATAGTCGTAGAAAATATCCTTGGTGATGAGGAGAGTCTTGGTTCAAAATTGATGTTTATTTGACTTAAGATGCTTTGATCTATTAGTGAATCTTCTATACTTCGGACGCTGTGTCCATTGGCTTCGTGAATTAATATTAGTTCCTTCTTAAAGCCTCGACTTGCGCAGTGCATCCCAGCTTAAAATACTCGGTCTACTTGCCACACTTAGTTATTTTTGACCTACAGAGACTGACATTATCCGATACAGCCTCTACTTGTGGAAAGTTCTGCCCCTCCTACCCACCCAGGCCCGTGCCCAAGTGGTTAGATGTACCATCCTGAGCAGGTTGGACTACTGCAATGCCCTCCTGCTCGGGTCCCCTGAGTTTCTACTGGACAGGCTCCAAAGGGTCCAATCTGCGTCTGCAAAATTGGCCTTGGGGCTGCCGAGAAGATCCCACGGACCATCTGCCTTGGTACAATTGCACTGGCTCCCTCTTAGACAGAGAATTCAGTTTAAGGCCCTCTGTATTGTTTTTAGGGACCTCCATGGTTCCAGTCCAGCCCCTCTACAATCTAAGTTTGTGTGGTATGTTCCTACCAGACAACTTCGCTCCTCGGATGCCAAACTGGTAGTCATCCCCAGATTTAGGAAGGTTAGAGCGGGAGGTAGATCTTTCGAGGTGGCTGCCGCCAGACTTTGGAACACCCTCCCCATTGAGATTAGGCACATTAATGAACTCCTACCGTTCAGAAAAAAGGTTAAAACTTGGCGCTTCCCGGGTTAGCCTATTCCCCTCTGGTCCACCTCTCGCTCTTCCTCAGACTTCTGTCAGCGCCAGGATGCCTAGAATGGTGACAACTTGCGCTTTATAAATTCTTAAAATAATAATAATAAATAAATAATAAATGTGCAGGCCCAAACAGTTTTTAACTTACTAATGGCATTAAATCTTACTTTTAAAAAGGGGACTTTCCCCAGAACTATAAAAGCACTTACATCTGCTGTGGTGTGGTATTTTCGGTGCGCCGTGTTTCTACAGACTTAGGGGCCGATTATGATTGCGGCTAATCCGCATCCTCTGGCCCGGCGGAAGCCACCGCCGGCCCGGAGGATGCAGATTATCCGCTGCGGACTGGAAAAAGACCCCTCGCCAGATTAGGATGGCTGGGGGATCTATTTTCCGTCCGCCGCTTTTCCGCCGGGGTCGCCTTCTGACCGCGGCGGAAAAGCTCTACCATGGCTGGCGGTGTCTATCAGACACCGCCAGCCATATTAGGATGGCTGCGGTCATATGCCTTTCCACGGCCGCATTCCTGCCGTGGAAAGGCATACAGTGTTGTCTTCAGGGGCCAGTTGCGGGCCCCCACGAGTAAAGGGGAGTTGGGGGGTGCACATGGGGGTACCTATGGTACCCCCTGCCTTTGCGTGCACGAAGCAGCAGGCACCAGCTTCGTGCATGCAAAGGTAGGGCGGCGGTCACATCCTAATTAGCACGGAGGGACTGCTGCAGCCCCTGCGGACGGTCCCTCCTCCTCTGGGGTGGCAGACGGATGCATCCTAATCGGCCCCTTAGTTAGCCCCTGCATGAGGATTTTTTTCCCTTTTCCCTTTTCTGTACCCCCTAATGTAAGGGCCTTTATTCCCCCTCCGGGGGTTCCACGGGACACACTCTCTGCCTTCTCTTGCTGACCCTCCAATGTGCGCATTTTTTGCTCTTTTTCCTTAATGTGGGGCAGCTTTTAATGGATGAAAAGTGCCATGTGAAAAGTGCTACCTTGCAGCCTCCTGGCTGAATTTATTTTCCCTCGCGATCCGATTGCCCTGCTCCAGGGCGACTCGCTGATGCTCGCTGATCCCCTTCAACCTTGAAATGGGTAATTGCGTCAGGCGTTACGTTGCACGTCCGCCGTCAACCAACAGAATCCACAGAAGATTCCATGGAAGTAGTGACGGGTTGGATTCACATTGATCACAGTGCCAGAGCAACGATCCCACCCGTCCTCGAAGTAAACCTCACAAGTCCTAGTCCACACCTTGCCACTGCAGCACGTTTCACTTGCTGCTCTTGTGATTTAAACCTCCATGGGCTAAGACCACTTCACTTTATCTAACGGACGCCCTGGGTGGTTTTTGCTGCACCTGCTGCCACAGTTGACAGCCCCCTGTGAGGGCTCCTCTCACTTGTTGCTCCTGATTACCTCGGAGGCATGGACCACCTCGCTGCACGTCGCTGCAGCTCCCGCCAATCACCGCCAATCACCGCCAATCACCAGCCAATCAGCCCCTGGGCCATACTCTGGCATGGCACAGCTGTCCCTTAATTCCCTGCTGGCTGGTTTGTGGCACACAGCTTCACACAGCTGACTGCACAACCGACCGTGCTCGCTCCTGCCTGACCTCCGGTCTCTTACCTGGCTTCTGGTGCAAGCAGTCAACATGAGAAAATGTTAAATGTTGTCAATTTCGAGCGAGATCTGATGGCACTGTGCAGTTGTAGCTAGTAGCTGCCCTAGCACAGACATGAAGATATAGCTCAGACACAGAAATTAATCCAATGAAGAGAACAGAGGGTCTGCAGCTGGCGATGAAGGCAAAAGCACCAAGTGGCCATTCATTATTATATTTGATGGGATCTAGAACACCTACATATGTACAATTTTTCTACCTGTACAACTAAATGACAGAGCAGAACTGAGAACATTTGACCACCTATAGGAGAAGCTACACGCTTTTTAAACTACTTTCTTCAGATGCATGACAGATGTGAGAATACGTGTACTAATAGACATATACCTCAGTCACAAGAGCACGAAGATCTTAAAACTTGACAGCTTACACTTCCAATTTGAGTACAGAAAGAGGCAAGGGAAGTACAAAAAGAGGCAAGAAAAGTACAGAAAGACTCAACAGAAATGCACAAAGAAGCAAAATAAGTGCAGAAGAAAGCAAAAGAGGAGCATAAAGAAGAAGAGATGTACAGAAACAAGCAAGAGAAACACAGAAAGAGGCAATAGAAGTGAAGAAAGAGGAAGAAAGATACATAAACAAGCAAAAGAAAAGAAGAAAGAAGCAAAAAAATATAGAAAGAGTAAGAAAGGTGCAGAAAGAACCAAGAGAAGTACAGAAAGAAACAAGAGAGGTGCAGAAAAAGCAATAGAGGTATAGCAAGAAGCAAGAGGAGTGCAGAAAGAGGCAAGTGGGGTACAGAAAGAGGCAATAGAGGTGCAGAAAGATGCAAGAGAGATGCAGAAAGAGGCAAGAGAAGTACAGAAACTTGCAAGAGAAATAGTGAAAGAGGCAAGAGAGGTGCAGAAAGAAGCAAACGAGGTGCAGAAAGAAGCAAGGAACAATAGAGGTGCAGAAAGAGATAAGAGTGTTGCCGAAAGAAGCAAGAGGTGCAGAACGAAGTAAGAGAAATGCAGAACGAAGCAGGAGAAGTGAAGAAAGAAGCAAAAAATGTACAGAAAGAGGCAAGAAAACTGCAAAAAGAGGAAAGAGAGGTACAGAAAGAGGGAACAGAAATGTAGAAAGATGCAAGAGAGGTGCAGAGAGAGGCAATTGAGGTTTAGAAACAGGGAATAGGAATACAGAAAGAGGGAAGAAGAGTGCAGAAAGAGGCAACACGGGTACAGAAAGAGGCAAGATGAGTGTCTAAAGAAGCAAGAGAGGGCAGAAAGTAGCAGGAGAAGTATGGAATGAAGCAACAGAGGTACAGAAAGAGAGTTGCAGAAAGAGGCAGGAGAGGTGCAGAAAGAAGTAATAAAGGTGCAGAAAGAGGGAAGGTTAGTATAGAAAGAGGCAAGAGGGGTCCGGAAAAAAGTAAGAGAGGTGCAGAAAGAAGGAAGAAAGGTGCAAAAAGAAGCAAGAGAAGTGCCGAAAGAGACAAGAGAAAAGCAGAAAGCGGCAAAAGAAGTGCAGAAAGATGCAAGAGGGGTGCAGAAAGAAGCAAGAGGGGTGCAGAAAGAAACAACAGAGGTGCAGAAAGAGGCACTAGCGGTGCAGAAAGGAGAAACAGAGGTGCATAACAAGGTAAGAGAAGGGCAGGAAGAGGCAAGAGAGGTACAGCAACAGGCAAGAGAGGTACAGAAAGAGAAAAGAGGGAAGAGGGGTGCTTAAAGAGGCAGAAGAGGTACCGAAAATGGGAAGAAGGGTGCAGAAAGAAGCGCAAGAGATGTAGTAAGAAGCCGGAGAAGTACAGAAAGAACCAACATATGTGCAGAACCAGATAAGTGGGGTGCAGAAAGAGGCAAGAGAAATACAGAAAGAAGCAACAGAGTCACAGAAAGAGGGATGCATAAATAAGCAAGATAAGTGCAGAAAGAGGCAAGAGAGGTGAACAAAGAAACATGAGGGGTGCATCAAGAGTAAAAAGGTGTGCAGATAGAGGCAAAGAGTGCAAAGAGAGGCAAGAGAAGTGCAGAAAGAAGCAACAGAGATGAAAAGAGGGAAAGAGGGATTCACAAATAGGAATACAATGACAAATGTGAGGGTGAAGCAGGTGCCTATCACACTCCCTGGGCATTGTCTATATACTGTCTCCTCAAAGACGAAAATATTATTTTTAAAACAATACAGAATCATGGCTTTTATCATGCTGGTGTGTTTCAGAAGTGAAATGGGATTGCTGCGAAAGAAGGACACCATTATCAAAAATGGGGTGACCCAAAAATGGTCCTGGACCTGGGTACAGTACAGTATCAAAAACAATGGTCCTAGACCTGAATTGAATTATTGAGTTAATCAGACTTATAATCAAAAGTATCTTATTGTGAGCGTCCCTTCACTTGCTCATAGTATTCAATCCAAACATTTATACAGAAAATGCAACAACCCAACATGACATGATGGAGAATAAAAACATTTTTATTCTGCCAATTCTGTAAATCAGAAGTAGTTCATGACACTTAGGTACAGAGCATGCTCAAAAAGACGTGCAAAGAAGAAGTGCTCATGAATTAAAGGGAATGAGTGAAAAGAGCAAGAGGTAGTGACTTCCGGTTTCCCGGCAGACACAGCGGAGACAAGACGCCGTCTATACAGTGACCTCACCGGCACTTCGAAACATAGAGGAAGTCACTACCTCTTCCAACTGGGATGAGGCTCCTGCCCCCTTCCCATTGATACGGTGGAAACGGCACACACACCACTTTACCCATAAGATAATGGTCGGACCTTTTTGGATTCAGACTCAACTATGGTGGGACATGTAGCTCTTGCTGGAAGTTATACCTAGTACTTAGCTCCATCTACCTTGCTCAAAAATTGGAATATTGATTACCTCGACTACCCCGATCTCCACGTGGTTGGTAGACACCATTCTGGTACTAAGGTTGCCCTTTCGTCCTGAAGAAGACCCGCAGGCTAACTACACTACACTACCTAACCCCAGAATTTAAGTTGTGTTGAAACGTTGACGTCCCCATATACCCTCTTGGACCACGTGTAAACCCAAATCTGTAAACGTGCTACAAATAGAAACTTGATATTAAAGTACTATGTAGAAAGATTATATGTGGCTAAGATACGAGTAACTGGAAGTAATGAACCAGTTCATGCTTTGTTTTTAAAAAATGTCACTAACTCTTGCTCTTGAGTGTTGGAGTGTATAAATGAGTAAATGTGAGAGTGAGTGATTGTGAGAGTGCTTGTATGGATCAGTGTGTGCTTGTATCAGTTATTGTATTAAAGTGTAAGTATGTGTTAGTATATATTTAAATAAGTGAGGTGGTATGAGCATAACTGAACCAGTGAGTA
Source organism: Lissotriton vulgaris (assembly GCF_964263255.1). NCBI lineage: Eukaryota > Metazoa > Chordata > Amphibia > Caudata > Salamandridae > Lissotriton > Lissotriton vulgaris. The sequence goes on from NC_141691.1 coordinate 283,432,629, forward strand.
AATAAAAGGACTGAATATTTCCATGACTGACTAGGTGTGTGCATAACTCTATCAATGAGAGGCGGTCTGTGAGTGTCTGTATAGATATGTGACTGGATATGATAACGCTGTATTGATGGCTGACTGTATGTATGAGTGACTATATGGGTGAATGAGTGGATGTGTGTAGAGCTACAAATTAGTGAGTGAAAATGTACAAACTGGTATTGGTGTGTTAAAGGTTTTAAAAAATATAGTCTGCATTTTAGAGTGGGTATATCAAGTGTTATATTAGGGTCTGATGAGGAGCATCGGATTTTCCTGTTGATGATGTCATTTGAGATGTCATCAGTGATGTCATCAGTGATGTCACTGACCATTTCATGAATGATGTAATATGTGACGTCATCAGGAGTGCATTGCGGGGCGCGAGTTATAGTTAGCTAAACTAACTATAACAGGGGAATTTCTATCATTTTGTAAGAGTGAAAAGTCCAACTAACTATAACCTCCCTGAAACCTATGTTTTTTTCAGTGAACTTCTAAGGTTTTTTAAATGCTAATTTCTAACTATAACGTGGCTGAAACCTATGTTTTTTTCAGTGACTTTCAAAGGTTTTCTAAATGCTAATTTCTAATTATAATGTTCATTAAACTTATCTTTTTTTCTGTTTTTAAATTATCATCCCATTCTTAACCTGGTCAAAACTGCAAATCTCACCAGTTCTCCATCTATGCCGTCCACCAAAAAAAATCGCCACAAACGAGACCGACAACTAACGCTAATGATATGCAAAGCAAGCGTTTCCGTGGAAACTAAAAACTAAAATATAAATTCCCCATATTTTCAATGACCAGCTAAATTTGCAATGCGATCCTAAAACAGGCGATAGGCCGAGTTACTAGTAACAAATCAACATCAACCTTTAACTGGTGTAAGGAGGTCAACTATCTACTGCGTGAATTGTACCAAACTCACAGCCATATCTAAAGACCAACACGTGATAGAGGTACTGATCATGCAGCTCCGACACCCAACAAGGCCACAACACCCAGCGCCACCACCATCAGAAACTCCCCCCCGGACCACCCCCCCTACTACCACAGACGCAGAACAAAACAGGACAACGTACATTCCCAAAATGCCATGGCCCCTCAGCCGCACAATAACCGAATGTTGGGAGATTGGCAACCAAGTATGTGTGAAGGAGGCAAGTCGCCCATCAATAATAATGCACACAACGTGAAATGTACCGGTGATGTGCTGCATAGACCTTACTATGCAAAGCACAAACCTGTCCATGTGCAGATATAGTATTGATACTTGTAGTGTAGTGCACAGTGGATGCAACCATGTTACCTCAGGCAGTGAGGAAGATCTCGGTTATGTAGCTGTGTTGTCCCCCCTGGAAGCAGAAGCGGAGTGGGCTGGTCCAACGTAAGCCACTCCAGCTTAGGAGTATTTCTAAATAGGCCAGGCCCTGGGCGTGGTTCACTTGTGGGAAGGCCGAGTCTGCCAGAGCGGCGGCCCTCACCCTGGCACGTGGCTGCCACCATGACCGCGAGCCTCCTCGACACAGGCCTCGACACAGGCCCCCTGCGAACTGTCTGTACTGACTACTGCCTTCAAGCTAAACTGCGGACATCAGGGCCCACAATTGAGGTGCAGTGGGGATTGCAGATGACACAGTTCAGTTCGCAAGGCACATTGCTCCCCGTTCGGCCCGCCCGGACCACGTATCTTTGCAGGGTGCACACACGCTGTGTGCTTCAGGTGCTACTAACTCACTGCACCATAAGTCATCCCCACATGACCTTATTAAAGCAGAATTCATTAGACAAAAGACATTGCTCCCAGTGCGGTCTGCCGGGACCACGTATCATAGCAGGGTGCGCACATGCTGAGTGCTCCAGGTGCCGCTGACTGCGCAGCTCAACTCAATGCCATGTGGATGTGTGCCCATCCTGACCACCGCCTCTGGCCTACACTGGAGTTACCATGGTTCATAATTCAAGATTAGTAGCGACGCAAATTGTGTAAGAGATTATCATGGGTTAAGAAGACCAAATGCTCACAATCTGTGCAGCTCAAGTCAATGCCACACGTGTGTGGGCCTTTGCTGACTGTTGCCTCTGGCCTACACTGTGGAAGACCGGCGACACGTGGTGCCAACTAACCCTGTTCAACACAACTCGATCCCACATGTGTAACTGTGTCCTGAGTCCTGAATGGCAGCAAACGTAGCTTCGTGGCAGTGACCATAGCCCCAGACTCCTGTCAATCAGTGAGTTATATTTGCATATGCAACGACAGCAACATGTGGTGCGACTTTAACACAAGCCAATCCCACATATGTAACTTTGCCCTGAATTGCAGTGACCCCAACTTCGTGGCAGCGACCACAGCACCAGACTCTCTTCAATTAGTGAGGGGAATTGGCACATTGAAGGCCAGCAACACGTGGTGCCACTGAACCTGCACTACGCAGGCCGGTGGAGCCTCCAACGTATGCACATGGCTGTGGGCCCTTCCTCATTGCTGCCTCCGGCCTACACTGTGGAAGATTGACAACACATGGTGCCACTGACCGTCTTCAACATAAGCCGATCCCACATGTATAACTGTGTCCTGAGTCCTGAATGGCAGTGACCCCAAGTCCATGGCAGCTACCACAGCACCAGACTCCCTTTGATCAGTGAGGCATATTTCTATATGCAAGGCCGATGTCATGAGGTGTCACTAACTTTGATCAACTCAAGCCGATCCCCCATGTGTAACCGTGTCCTGAGTCCTGAATAGCAGTGACCCCAAGTCCATGGCAGCGACCAAAGCACCAGACTCCCTTCGATCAGTGAGGCATATTTCCATATGCAAGGCCAGCTACAAGTAGTACCACTAACTTTGTTCAACACAAGCCTATCCCACATGTGTAACTATGTCCTGAGTCCTGAATGGCAGTGACCTCAAGTCCTGTACACCTACCGCAGCACCAGACTCCCTCTGATCAGTGAGGCATGTTTCCATATGCAACGGCGGCGACATGTGGTGCCACTAACCTTTTTTAACACAAGCCGATCCCACATGTGTAACTGTGTCCTGAGTCCTGAATGGCAGTGATCCCAAATCCATGGCAGCGACCACAGCATCACACTCCCTTGGATCAGTGAGGCATATTTCGATATGCAAGCCATCGACACGTAATCCCACTAACCCTCTTTAACACAAGCCGATCCCAAATATATAACTGTGTCCTAAGTCCTGAATGGCAGTGACCCTAAGTCCGTAGCACCAATCACAGCACCATACTCCCTTCGATTTGTGAGGCATATTTTGATATGCAAGCTGGCGACACATAGTCCCACTAACCCTCTTTTACACAAGCCAATCCCTCATGTGTAACTGTGTCCTGAGTTCTGCATGCAGCTGTGGGACTTTCCTCACCTCTACCTCTGGCCTACACTACGGTCAGCAGGACTCACAATTCAGATACAGTCCCAATTCCATATGACGCAGTCCAGTAGGCAACACACATTACTCCCAGTGAGGCTGTCCACACCAAGCACCATCACAGGCTCATACAGTCTCAATGCTTCTGGTGCCACTAACCCTATTTAACACAAACCAATCCCACATGTGTAACTGTGTCCTGAGTCCTGAATGGCAGTGACCCCAACTTCATGGCAGCGACCACATCACCAGACTCCCTTCAGTCTTATTTGTTGTTCTTTTCTTTAAATAATTGTTTCTACATGTAAATCTATACATAACTAAGATTCTTCTTTGTCCAACCACACAGGGGCACTTCCAGGCCAAAGAACATTATTGAGGATATGTTGGCAATGTGGGAAGAGTGTGCGTTACCTGCTAATGTGGGGAGAGGGAGCGTCAAAAGGGTATCTCTCACAGAAAGAACTCCAATAAGTTTTCACAAATCCCTCAGACAGATGCCAGCTGACGGACTGAATCACAAAATGATTCTTCAATACTTATGTAGTGTGAGTTATGAAAAGTTTGCCCCCAGGGTGACAGCAGCAGCCGTCTGCACGACTCACAGATGCAGTACTACGAGCCATCCGCATCATTGTGGCTATCCCTGCACTGTTCCGTCGTACGCCATGCCACACCACTCCGATTACGTTCAAACCATGGCCCCACATAGCTACCTGGTGCAGGCATACTTGCTGTTAGTGTTCAGGTCAGTGGTCTAGTTCTCAACATCTCATGGCCACTCCCTGAGGGCAGGTTTGCACACACACCACACCCATCCAGCACATGCGTCACAGGGCATGTGACCACGCAAATATAATAGATGATCAACTTCACATCCTTTATTGCAGGTACAAATTAGCTGGCAAACGCTCCACGGGTCTAATCCATAAAGAGTCCATGAAAAGCAGCGCAAAAGGTTAGTTGCACCCTCAACTGTATGGCCGTCAGCGGCCTACCATCCCCTTGGTGCAGACTTCATAGGCATAGGGTTAGTGCCACCCCAAACTCATGTGGCCACCAGGGGGCTACCACCAAGTGGCACAGACTTGACTCCCACATCCTGAGGTGGTCTCGGCCATTGACATGTGTGAGATCTGCTGGGCCTCATAGAAACCGATGTGGTCTCCACCATACAGGACTCAGCGACATCTGTCAGATCCGCGAAGAATCTCATGTGGTCTCTGACATTCAGGACTCAGGACTCCGCGACATCTGAAAGATCCACGCAAAATCTGATGTGATCTCCGTCATTCATGACTCAGGACTCAGCAACACATGTAGGATTGGTGGGGTTTGACGGGCAAATGGAGTCCGCCCACTCCGCTGGCACCAGGTATTTTTTTGCTCATGGATGTGCAAAGGTGAGAGTCTCTCTCTCTCTCTCTCTCTCTCTTCACTCTCTCTCTCACTTTCTCACTCTCTCACTCTCTCACTCTCTTTATTCCTTTCCTTCTATCTCTCTTTCCCTTCTCCCTTTATCACTCCCTTTCTTTCCTTCCCTCTCTTTTTCTCTCTCTATTTCTTTCTCTCAGTCCTTTGATATCCGCATTACACACGTCCTTATTTTGTGCTTTATTTTCCAGGCTCTGTCGTGGACATCCTTGGTCCCCACAGGAGTCTCCCACCTTGTTGTTTTCTATTATTTTTGTTACATTTTGCTTATTGGTTTATTTTCATATATCTATTTTTTCTAATATTTTTGTTATATTTTGTTTATTGGTTTACTTATATATAATGATAATGATTCTACTAAATCTGCTTGAATTTGTTTTACAATCATTGATACATTGGAAAATATCTAAGTATCTCTTCTATGTTTGTTGTAACACACTGCCCTCCCATGTGACGACCTTTATCCAATCACTGGCATTATAAAATGGTGTTTCATGCAAATGAACATTGTCATGTGAACAAGGCTCTTGCGAGCCGAAACGTCATGAGGCTTTTTCTGCACCTTGATTAAAAATTGGAGCACTACAGATGGTCCGTGTCCGTTAACTTTTTTTCTTGGCTGGGATTGATCCAGAGCGTGAGGAAGGTGACGGTGTGTTTAATATATTAGCTGTGTTGTTTCCGGACCGGCTTTAGACACAAGACCCTTCTCCCAATGGACGGCACCTAAACCGGAAGCATTTGCCAGAACTTTGTCCTGGTAGTGGTTACCCCGGAAGGAGTAAGGCGCCTGACCCCCATCACGCCGAAAGAACAAACAACCCGACTCTGCTGTGAGATTGTGTTCGAGGTAATCCGCGATTTTGCGGTGTGGAAGATTGAAGTTCCGAGACTCAGCTACCTCTGAACAAGTAAGCGCGCTGACTGGCGCTGGTGGGTGAGAAGTAAAAGTGCACGGCTTAGTACGCTGAAGGATATTCATCTGTGAAGTCGGAAACGCCGTATCATATTTCAAAGGGCATTGCGGAAAAATGTCTAGTGACAATGTTCGAGACCGGGAAACTTTGGCAGCCACAATGTTTTCCGATAGCACTCCCCTTCCGATTGACATTAGAGGAAGGATTAATGAAGACGCTAGTGGCGGTAACAGCAGTGCAATGAAAGATCTAATTAAAATACTTGAAAAGAAATCCCGCCTAGAACCATCTAAGTGGTGGGAATCAAAATCTTTACAGAGCTACATTGAGGTAAACCGGATACCACGTGGTCTACGTATATTAACTGCCCCAACATACGAGGACCCTAATCCTGAGCTCATGAGGGAATGGGCAGAATGTAATTTGGACGCATCACGACGTCAGGTCCAAATTCTAATAAAATATGCCGACATCGACAGAACTAAATTACTGGGAGAAATTGCTAACATCCAGGAAGAGTTGGAAGCTATGGGGGAGGAGGAGGAACAAACACGACTACTAAAAGCCATGAGTGAGCGACTCAGAAAAGAGGAAACCAAAATTATGGAAAGAAAGGCTTATAAGTTTGCGAGAGATTGCAATGACTATGAGTTGGGTCAAATTTTTATGTTTTCATGTAAATATGACTCACTCCGGAAAGGAGCAACAAAATCAGCTCCACCTAGATCTAAGGCTGTACGTCAAAAACAAACAGCATCAGACTCCTCAGCCTCATCCAGCTCTGCTCTTAGTTCTGATGTGGAAACGGGATCGGAAACAGACCGCCGCAAGCAATTACAAGCAGATACTGGACCTAAACCCTCACCTGGGCAGGAGATTTCTTTTTTGTGCCAGGACAGACTAAAATCATTAAGACCTTGGAACCAGAGAGGTCAAGCCGCAAATGGGCAAACTACCGAAGACGCCAAAGAAACCGGGCGACAAAAAGGCGGTTTCCAAAAGAAGAAACGAGGACAAGGACGAGGTCGGGGCAGGGAGTTGCTTCCGCACAGAATTAATGAAGAATAAAAACCAAACTATCGTCAACCTAACACCTCTGAAACTAACTAAGGATGAAAAGGAAATCCTCAAATTGGGCTTGACATATGCATCTCCTTGTAATTTTAATTATGCGACCACCCGATGCGATGTGTACAAAGCTGTTCACAAACTAAAACTAAGAAAATTCTATGCTTTGAAGGACAAAAATAGAGATACAGCTCAGTTAACGGACATTAACAGCGATACTATGGTTGCCACTCAGGGCACTAAAATTGTTACTGAACTTTGGGTAACAGAAGGAGTTGGCTATGAGGATTCTCTTATGACTGAAAAACAAACATTTGATGAATTGGGTAATAGATTAGTGGTAAAAACCCAGTTCAGGCCACCCTCTACGTTTGTGCCAATCTTACAGAGAGACAATATAGATGTCTTCCATGAGAATGTGGTGGGGGACCTAAAACAGCTACATGGTGAGACATTGAACAAAAATAAGGACAAAAACCTAAAGAAAAAGAAATGGCAACATAATGCTCATATACAACAATACGAGCTATTAACTAAGAGACTGTCACAAGATAAGGACATCATTGTGAGGGGAAGTGAGAAAGGGGGCAATGTAGTCCTCATGTTAAAAACTGACTACGACCAGAAAGCTTATGCTCAATTGAATAACCGCCAGTGTTATGAACGAACTCAGATGCAAATACTGTCAACAGTTAAGACGAACTATCATCAAAAGCTAAGCAAGTGGTAAACCGCTAAACTCATCACTGAAGCGGAATAAAATTACTTGAAAGTAGACCACCCTATCACTCTCATTCTGTACTTTTTACCCAAAGTACATAAAGATCCACTACATCCCCCGGGCAGGCCTATAATCTCTGCTAGGGGCAGTCTATTGGAGCACACCTCTGTTTATATTGATTACTTTTTGCAGGGTTATGTGCCAATTTGGACTCTTACATCAAGGACACTGGGGATCTACTGACCAAAATCATGGACATTGAATGGGTAGTGGGGGATTGGCTAATCGCACTGGATGTACCATCATTATATACCAGCATTTCCCATCTTGATAGTATTGCGGCAGTCAAACATTACCTGTCAAGGAGGGGCTCTGAGTTTGAAGATCATAACGCTATGTTATTGAGCATGCTTCGCTATTGTTTGATGAATAATTATTTCTTGTTTAATCAGCAACTCTACCACCAACATCAGGGTGTGGCAATGGGGGCCAGCTTCTCCCCAAGCTTCGCATGTTTGCACATGGGAGCTTGGTAGGAGCTGATCCTCAGACCCGAGTATCACAACATTGTTATTCACAACCTGATTAGATGGTATCGGTTTATAGATGACCTAATGATCATATGGAGGGGCAGTAAGGAAGAAGCTTTGGGTTTTGTAGACAATTTGAATAACAATAACCTTAATCTTAAGTTCACTGCCACCCTTAGCCAGGAATCTATTACATTTTTGGACACTGAACTTTACATTTCTGATGGCCATCTTGAAAGCAGAATTTTCCGGAAAACAACTGCTGGAAATAGTATACTCCATGCAGCTAGTGCCCATCCGGCGCATTTAATCTCAAGCATCCCCTATGGGGAAATGCTTCGACTACGCCAGGCTTGTAGCAATCCCGAGGACTTAAAGGCAGCTCAGGAGGAGAGTGTAAAACGATTTTTGGAACGTGGATATTCCAAGCAAATAATTCACAAAGCTTTGGAAAAATCCATGTTACCAACCAGGGAGGAACTCTTAACTGGCAGTAAAAGGCGGTCAGTATCAGAGATGAGGACCTTAGACAATGAGGTTGGTCAGGAAAATAAAGAGTTTCGCATGATAACAGGGTACAGTAGGCAACACAAAGAATTATATAAAATTATAAACAAACACTGGCCTCTGGTTACCCGTGACTCTATCATTTTGGTAATACTCTTCCAAAAAAGATCTCATTGACCTTTAGTAAGGCACCCTCCCTTAGAGATAAGATTGTTGACACTAATCCTGAACCATTTAATAAACCATCATGGTGGCAACAAAATAAAGGATTTTATCGCTGCAAAACTTGTAAGGCGTGTGTCCATGGAATAAATACCAAAACTTACATGGATGGTTTCACTGAAATCCCTCACCCCATCACACAGGTCTTAACCTGTAAAACCGAATTTGCGGTTTACATTCTCCAATGCCCTTGCCCATTAAGATATGTGGGCAGCACGAAGCTTGCGGTACACAAACGCATCTTACAACACCTACGTGCCATTACTAATGGTGATAACACCTACCCAGTCGCCCGGCATTTTAGGGAAATGCATCAGAGCAATAACAACATGCTCAAATACTGAGTTATTGATTCCATCCTAGCCAGTAGAAGGGGTGGAGATAGGGAAACCAAACTGAGGAGACTTGAAACCAGGTATATCCTTTTACTCAACACCAAGAGTCCGGGGGGACTTAATGTTACGGAGGATCTGTATATGTGTTTACCTTGATTTATCCTAGATATTAACGATATGAAATGTGACCTTGAATATCAGGATAATTTTAGCCCGGCTGGGAATTATTCTATGTAGCATTCAATGTATATATCATCCTATATTTTCAAGTTTTGATTGGATCAGACATTGACCTGTACTTACCGCCAATTGAGTAATAGGCTGATTTCACATAGATGGGTGTGGTTGAGTGTGGTAGACTAAGCGGGCCCTTAGTCCCGGGTAGTCATTCACGCTCATCCTTCTAATGCACTTTATTCACGGTATTTGTTATTTAAATACAATCTAATATATTAGAGATAAAACATTACAAGCAGTAAACGAAGGTCAAACAAAAGGTATTTGTTTCATCAAAAATATATTGGGGACTGCTGACGTCAATGGACTTGTATATATTTTATATGCATTGAGATTCAAGTAGTTATATGTTTCCAATCAATAGTGATATAGCATTGTGTGATAGGACCTTAAATCCGGATTAGTATCCTGTCAATAAGGACAATACTCTAGTATTGTAAAATAGCACCTTGCACATTTGCTATGTTTTGCACATTGATAAATTGCACTATTGCGAATTTTGCACATATTAATTTGGTATGCATTTGCACTTTATTATATCGCAATGTTCAATCAATTTTGTGTAACAGATACAATTGGGTATTTTACCATGACTTGAACTCTCCAGTCCAAAGCAATTTATTGGAAGTTGGCAATGTATTTCGTATACTTATTTGGTGATACTATTTGTTTATACCTAAAAGGGGAAAATAATTTATCTCTACTCTATTTTTTATATATTTCTTTTTGTTTTGGGTATTTTACCGTGATTCTACTAAATCTGCTTGAATGTGTTTTACAATTATTGAATCATTGGAAAATATCTAAGTATCTCTTCTATGTTTGTTGTAACACACTGCCCTCCCATGTGACGACCTTTATTCAATCACTGGCATTATAAAATGGTGTTTCATGCAAATGAACATTGTCATGTGAACAATGCGAGCCGAAACGTCATGAGGCTTTTTCTGCACCTTGATTAAAAATTGGAGCACTACTGATGGTCCGTGTCCGTTAACTTTTTGATGTCATGAGTGATGTCACTGACCATGTCATGAGTGATGTAATATGTGACGTCATCAGCAGTGCATTGCACGCGCAAGTTATAGTGAGTCCAACTAACTATAACGTGGGAATTTCAATGGTTTTATGCGAGTAAAATTTCCACCTAACTATAACTGGTGTGAAACCTATGGTTTTTTCAGTGAATTTTTTAGGTTTTTTAAATGCTAATTCCTAACTATAACGGATATATATATATATATATATATATATATATATATATATATATATATATATATATATATATATATATATTCGGTAAGTAGAAACGTCTAAAAACCAGCAGCTGGAAAGACAAAGCAAGACCCATAGGTAGTGCAGAATTTCTTTTTATTCAGAGACCCAACACCAGCCCGACATGACGCGTTTCGGCTTCTCCAAGCCTTGATCACATGACACTGACATGGGGGCTGATGACCCTTTTAAAGTGCACATTGCTAATTTACATAATGGAAATTAAAGAAATACTTTCACTTTTTGAGTCGCGTATTCGCACAGCATATAGACAAGACCCAGTTGAAGTGATCTACAATATCAAACAACATAACGTGTTTGAATGTAAATAATTAAATTCAAGATAGCAGACCCTCAGATTTGTAGAATCTTGTGTACATAGGAGAATCAATGGAGGCAATTATAAATAGTGTTAAAAACAATTACACTGGTAATACGTTTTAAAACAATAAATAATCACAATAATCGCCCAATTGCTAAATTGAATACATAATTCTACCGTATGCATAAATATCTGCAACAATAAAATCATAGATCACATATTGGTGCCAGAATATTTAAAAAACTAAATAGGTAATTTAAAACTGGCAGAAGTTAAGCCCCAGTGGGCGTAAAGTGCATTATCTGGGTGAAGTCCGTGTGCAAACTTGCAGTTGTAAACAGACAGGGAATGATCGGTACCGCCCTAGTGGGCAAGACCCTCTGTGCAAAATACGTAATAACCTCAGTGCAAAGATGCAAACAAAACTCCATTATATAATACATTTAAAGTGCTACCAGTGAATTTAAAAACATGGAACAGATGTTAAAAAATCATGTATTTACAGTAGTGTGGAGGGCTTATAAGTAGGGTAGTTCAAAAGGTATTTTATACAAATTGATAAAGTATAGTTGTGGCACATTCGGTTACTGTCTAGCTCATATAGTATCAGAAGATTTTGCTTAAAACCAACTAGTTATAGATACATATGGCAGTCATCACTGGTGTTGAGCCCGTTAGGTATCTTGGTGTCTGGCATTCTCAGACCGAACCTCGCCCAATATCTTTCCCTCCCAACTTCTCTGCGACCAGCTCAATACCTATTTCTTGGATAAAATAGCAACCATTAAGCTCAATATCCCTCCACCCTCCTCTGCCTTCGTCGATCCCGCCCCCCCTCCCCTCCCCTACCTTCTTACCTCTATTCCTCCCCTCACGCAGGATTCTTTCCTGGAGATACTCCCTAAAGTGAAGTCGGGATCTCCCGCGGACGTCTGCCCAGCACGAGTCCTGCAGCAAATCTATTCCAGCTGCCCTGACCCCCCCATTGCCTTCCTCAACAGCTCCCTGGCACAGGGCGTAGTGCCCTATCCACTTAAGGCAGCTACCATAGTGCCCATTCTGAAGAAATCTGGCGCTGACTCTTCTATCTCGGCCAACTATCGCCCCATCTCCCTGCTACCCTTCCTGGGCAAGGTGATGGAACGCCATGTCACCGCGGTGCTCAGCGCCCATGTTGAGGCAAATGGGGGTTTGGCTTCCCGCCAAGCTGGGTTTCGTCCCAGGCATTCGACCGAGTCAGTCGTGGTCTCAGTCTTGGACAAACTCAGAAAGGGTATGGACAAAAACAAACACCAGGCACTGGTCCTCCTTGATCTTTCCGCCGCCTTTGACACGGTGGACCACACCATCCTACTCACCCGTGTCAAGGCGGCCGGCATCGGGGGATCAGCTCTGATCTGGCTCTCCTCCTTTCTGAGGGAACGCACTCAGGCGGTCCGGCTAGGCGACTTCACGGCTACTCCCCTCCCTGTCACTTGCGGTGTTCCCCAGGGTTCCTCGCTCTCCCCCTTACTTTTCAACCTTTATATCTTTCCTCTCATCTTTGCACTACAGCAGCTGGAGGTCACCGTCTATAACTACGCGGATGACCTCCAGCTCATCTTTGATCTGTCCCCTTCTCCTCTTTCGGTCTCCAATTTCCAATCAACTATGACATTCATCAGGGACTGGATGAACCACAACCACCTTAAACTGAACCCGGATAAAACCGAGCTGGTTCTCACCGGTGGTTCATCCAGTCCCTGGAACTCTCTTTTCTGGCCCCCTTCTCTTGGCTCTGCACCGACCCCCTCCACCACGGTCAAAACACTTGGTGTCAAAATAAATAGCCAACTCACTCTTCATTCACAAATCAGCTCTGTGGTGTCCTCCTGTTTCCTTTCTCTCCGCACTATCCGCACTGTTTCCCGCTTCTTTTCCCCCCAGGCACTCAAGATCATTATGGCCGCACTTGTAATATCCAAATTGGACTACGCAAACGCTCTTTACCACGGCATCCCTGCTTACAGTTTGCGTAGACTCCAGACCGTCCAGAATCAAGCAGCCCGGCTTGTGTACGGCCTCCCTCGATATCACCACTCCACCCCCCTTCTCAGGGAGCTCCACTGGCTCCCCATAAAGGAACGGGCTCTATTCAAGATCGGGTGCATGGTCTTCCAGGCCCGCCAGGGCTCTGCCCCTGCCTTCATCTCCTCACTAATCAAGTCCTATGTACCCGCAAGAGAACTTCGGTCTTCCTCCAGGTCCCTCCTCCAGATCCCTCGCTTCACTCGCAAAAAGTGGGGCGGGGCTAATTTCTCCACCCTAGCTCCAACCTTCTGGAACTCACTTCCTGACCATCTCCGCTCTGCTACTCAGTATCTCCCTTTTCGCAGAGAACTGAAAACGTTCCTTTTCAGCCAGGCCTTCCCCACTTAAAACTCCCTCAATATCCTTTCATCTCTCCCTGGTCTCTCTTCATCTCAGTTGCCGATCCCCCCAGCGCCAAGAAACCGCAAGGTGTACGCTGCGCTCTACAAGTATTTTAAATTAGAAATTAGAATAATATGTCTGGTCTCCAATTTTCTTAGCAAAGCCTCCCTATCGACACCTCTCCTTTGTGGGGGTACAGAGTCTTTTACAAAGTAGATCAAAAGAGAAGCATTTCTTGCATGAACCTTATTAAAGTGCCTCGCGACCGGATCCGCTGGATCCGAATTAATGATAGCTCTCAGGTGTTGTAGGATCCTTTTGTACACCTGCGGTCTGGTACTCCCCACGTACCTCAGACCACAGGGACATTCTAATACATATTATGCGTATTCTGATCTGCAGTTCAACTTTTCTTTAATCTTGAAAGGTGTAGGGAAAAGAGGAGACTGATATTCTGATCTACTGACACCGTTTTTGCAGGCTTTACAGGTAGAGCAGCGCAAAAAGCCCCTACTACCAGATAACCACGATCCTGTGGTTACCTCAGGGCTACTGGAAACTAGGTTATCTTGCATCGATCTGGCCTTTCTATACGTAATATTGGGGGAATTATTAAGCAACTCTCCTATTACCGGATCGCTTTTAATCAGGGACCAATGTTGTTTTATGATTTTATGTATGGCCTGATGTTGGTTGCTATACCCAATAATTAGGCGAACCTCGTTTGTAGTTTGTATGCGGACCCTGGCAGTACTAATTGTTGGGTCCAACAGGGTCTTTCAGTCATATCTATTCGCTCTATTTATGGCACTATCAATGCAAGAGTTAGTATAACCCCTCTCCAGGAATCTGACTTTGCATGCGTTTTGTGCTATCAAACAGTCAGAGCTATTACTTCAAATTCTCCTGATGCGGAGCATTTCCCCATTGGGGATGCTCCTTATCAGGTGCGCTGGATGATGACTGCTGGCATGCAATAAGGCATTATCTGCCGTGGGTTTGTGGTAAAGCCTGCTTTGCAACTGACCCTCATGAACAAAGAATTCAACATCTAGGAACACAACAGTTTCCTCACTCATGTTGCTAGTGAACTGTAAATTTAGTGTGTTAACATTTAGTTCCTGTGTAAAAGATGTTGCCTCCTCAATAGAATCCTCCCAGATGAAAAAGAGGTCATCTATGTATCTCCACCAAGTTTTGACCTTGGTGGTCATGGTCAGATTGTGTTCCACCATGAGGACCTGCTCCTCCCAGTAACCCATGTGAAGGCATGCGTAACTGGGAGAGAAGCAGGCCCCCATAGCCACTCCCCTGATTTGCAAGAACAACTGGTTGGAAAAAAGGAACACATTATTTTCTAGGCAGAGTGAAATCATAGCCAATAACATTTTGGAACGTTCTTGATAACAGGGAGGTCTTCTCCTCAGGAAATGTTCCACTGCTCTAATACCATCCCTGTGTACAATGCTGGTATACAGGGACGACACGTCCATCGATGCTAACAAATATCCTGGTTGCCAATTAAAATTGGCCAACTTTTTGAGCAGATCACCTGTATCCAGGACAAAGGAAGGCAGTGTTTTGACATGTTCCTGCAGGAAGAAATCTATATATCTGCTTACATTTTCTAGTATGCTGTTTCTTGCAGATATGATAGGACGCCCGGGTGGTCGTTGGGGGTCCTTGTGGATTTTTGGAATAAAATATATAACTGGTGTTGTTGGACAATCAATTTTTACATATTTATATTCCTCCATGGTCAGCAGGCCAATACTTCTCCAAGCAATCAGTTTGGAGTAGATGTCTTTGTGTGCCTGTTGTACTTCCTTGGCACTAATTCGCTTGTAGCAGTCCAGGTCTGTCAATTGGCTCAATGCTGTTTCCATATACTGATTTCTTGCCCAGAGGACAACATTGCCGCCCTTGTCTGACTGGCGTATGATTAAATTTTTGTTTGCCTTAAGTTTTTTGATCAATTTGAAATACTGAACGTCCTTGTAATTCCTTCTCCTGGTCACGTTGTGTGTCTTGATATGCAAGTTCTTTAACTCAGCAGACACCCTGTCATGGAAACTGTCCAGATTGTCTTTTAACAGTAATGGGCAGAATTTGGATTTGGGCTTGAAAGGGGTTGGTTGCAATTTTGGTGTCAGTTCCCAGCCGGGAATTGTTTGCGTATGCACCCCTTCCTCTTGTCAGAGCTATCCCTCTAATAGCAGTGAATTCCGAAATAGGCGGTGTCTCAGTGTCAGTGGGTTTGGATGTTGCAAAGTGCTTTTTCAGTTTCAATTTGCGAACGTATTTGAACAGGTCTATTTTTGTGCGCGCATAATTGAAATCACATCGGGCACTGTAAGACAAACCTAAAGATAGGGTAGAGATTTAGCCAGGAGTAAGTAAAATGTCGGACAGATTGACAACTGTACGTGCATCAGTAATTGTTGTGCCTGATTGCGCTGCCACTTTGCTCGTTGTCTTCTCTGCCTCCCTCCTGCGTTGCCGCCTGCGGCTGCATTTGCTCCTTTCTGCGCGTTTCCTGTTGCAGACTTGTTTACGGATGTTCCTTGGGTGCCTGATCTGAGAGTCATTTTTCAGTCCATTTGCATAACCTCCAATTCTTGTCCCATGGTAAATTTTCGAAACCCCGACCTCTCTTTTCTTTTTTGTTCTGAATCTGATTCACTATCAACTTGGGAGCTTTCTTCCGACATGGATGATTGTTCAGCTTGAATGTTGTTAGTTGCTGGGCCCAAGAATTTTGCGCTGACCGAATCACTGGTCGCTTTGCGTGCTTTCAAGTTATCATATTTTCTGGAAAATGTAAAAATGTGTCCATTCTCGTAATCTAGGCGATCACGCTGGAATTTGAACGTCTTGCGTTTTTTAATTACATCTACCTACGCTTGAGCCTTATTTCCATATCTTCACGATATTTCGTTATCGCCGGAGTACTGGGTAGCTTATCAATTTCTCCCTTGATTTTGTCTATTTCGGCCAGAAGTTTCACTCTGTCACTTTTGGCATATTGCACCAGTATTAACATGAGGCGCCGTGATGAATCAAGATTACACTGTGCCCAGTCTAATAGCATTTGCGGGTCAGGGTTCTCATAGGATGGGGTCAGCATGCATCTGAGACCGCGGGGCACTCTACCCACTTCGAGATAACCCGAAAGTGAAGAGTGTTCCCGTGTTCCCACCATTTTGCCTGTTCTTGCTTACAACATTTTTCCAGGGCTTTAAATAGTTCCTTAACGTTGTTCTGGGGCTCAGGCAGAGATGCTGCAGTTGTGCCGAACCTTCCCCAGCCGGGGGGTCCGTGAACATACCCCTCGATGCCTCCACATGCCCCCTGACCATGTCTGCGGACATGGTAATTGGATTAGTTGAGTCAAATATATTTAGAAAGGCTGTCGATACTCTTACTTGTGCTTGTGCCGAAGAGTAGAAGCCTCGCACACCCCACACAGGAAAATCAGCGGAATCCTTCAGCGTCCCAGGCGTTCTCGATGTGGCCCCCGTCCACGATCAGCCTCCGCCAACCTCTGACCCGGAACCAGAACCGTCCTTCCTGTTTCACCGAAGAGAATGTCCGCTGTTCCTGGTGCTCCGACGGCAACTCCTTCTCCCGGAGTACAACAAATAGAGTTCTGCGAACAGAACAACTGATTCAAGCCGTTCCTGCCCAAATTGTTGAGGGGTCTTGCTGATTCCGAGGAAGCAATCCCGGAAATATTTTCAGTAAGTAGAAACGTCCAAAAACCAGCAGCTGGAAAGACAAAGCAAGACCCATAGGTAGTGCAGAATTTCTTTTTATTCAGAGACCCAACACCAGTCCGACATGACGCGTTTCGCTTCTCCAAGCCATGATCACATGACACTGACATGGGGGCTGATGACCCGTTTAAAGTGCACATTGCTAATTTACATAATGGAAATTAAAGAAATATTTTCACTTTTTGAGTTGCGTATTCGCACAGCATATAGACAAGACCCAGTTGAAGTGATCTACAATATCTAACAACATAACGTGTTTGAATGTAAATAATTAAATTCAAGATAGCAGACCCTCAGATTTGTAGAATATTGTGTACATAGGAGAATCAATGGGGGCAATTATAAATAGTGTTAAAAACAATTACACTGGTAATACATTTAAAACAATAAATAATCACAATAATCACCCAATTGCTAAAATGAATACATAATTCCACCGTATGCATAAATATCTGCAACAATAAAATCATAGATCACATATTGGTGCCAGAATATTTAAAAAACTAAATAGGTAATTTAAAACTGGCAGAAGTTAAGCCCCAGTGGGCGTAAAGTGCATTATCTGGGTGAAGTCCATGTGCAAACTTGCAGTTGTAAACAGAGAGGAAATGATCGGTGTGTATATATAAAATTTCTATGGCAAAATGAAACCCCTCATTTTGTTCCTTTTCAAATTAAATGTATTAAGTGTTACCACTTTATTTCAATCAAGATGACTTCAGGTGTGCCATACTTTTGTCATAAGTAAGACTGTTAGCGTTCTAGTTGTTCTTTAGAACACTCTGGGACATTCTGTCATTGGGCTATAGTTGGGCTATATCTGGCTGATATTTGGGCTACATTTGGGCTCTTTTGTCTCTGGTGGCCATCTTGGGAGACTGCATATCAGAATTTTTTTAATGAAATATAAGAGGATTTGAGAAGTCACTCAAAATGTGCCCTAATTTTTCTTTCTTCAGCACTAATCATACTTTCTATGGAAAAATATACCCCCTCATGTTGTTTCTTTTTAAATTAAATGTTTTAAGAGTTACCACTTTATTCCAATCAAGATGGCTTCAGGTGTGCCATACCTTTGTAATAAGTAGGACTGTTAGCGCTCTAGTTGTTCTTTAGAACACTCTGGGACATTCTGTCATTGGGCTATACTTGGGCTACATCTGGGTGATATTTGGGCTACATTTGGGCTCTTTTGTCTCTGGTGGCCATTTTGGGAGACTGCATGTCAGAATGTTTTAATGAAATAGAAAAGGATTTGAGAAGTCACTCAAAATGTGCCCTAATTTTTCATTCTGCAGCACTAATCATACTTTCTATGGCAAAATATACCCCCTCATGTTGTTTCTTTTTAAATTAAATGTTTTAAGAGTTACCACTTTATTCCAATCAAGATGGCTTCAGGTGTGCCATACCTTTGTAATAAGTAGGACTGTTAGCGCTCTAGTTGTTCTTTAGAACACTCTAGGAGGCTGCAGTAGAACACAAAGGAATCAACTGACAGTCTCTGTCCTTGTTGGATGTACATGTTTTACTGAGAATGTCAGACTTCATTTTCACATGACTGAGAAAGATAATGTGAATTTACAGAAAATATGCTTTCAGTTTAGCTTATAGATCCCCTTCCAAACCACTGTGGGAAAATCATGAGATATTAGTTTTCTTTCAAACAATATTCATGATATCACAGCAGAAGGTTTTTTCACATGGTAAAATCACCTTAGAACCCACCACAATTCCTAAAACGAGTATGGTACCATCAACAAATGATTTATAATGTAACTAAAGTCCTAAAACCCTCTATTAACTACAATGCTTTTTAATGAGGTGCTATCATGTATATTGGTCCCAAGATGGCTGCCAACACTTCTTGGATGAAGTGCTGACAGCCAATCAGATCAGATGTGTGGTTAGGCTCCGCCCAAATATATATCTTTTTTTGAACCTAAATTACTCAAAATCCACTGGAGCACATATATTGAGACCTAGCAAAGGCACATCGGGCTAACAGTCCCTACAATTTTGCCAAGTTTCGTGCAAATCCATTCAGTCGTTCGAGCTAAAAGTGAGGCCAACCGCCCTATGGAAATTAACATGGGAAAAACGCGTTTTGGGACCCCCCTTTTTTCTCGGGCCCCCCCTTGATGAAACCCCCCCAAATTGTCAGGGGCTGCTCAGAAACAAAATGTTCCATTTTCCTGAAAATTTCAGCCAATTCCGTCCACAAACGCCAAAGTTATTAGACATAGAATTTTCAAAAATCCCATAGAGAAAAAATCCTAACTATATATACCTACTGGCGACCGCCAGTAGGTAATATATATATATATATATATATATATATATATATATATATATATATATATATATATATATATATATATATATAATTATGTGATCAAGGGCGTCTGAGCCCGAAACGCGTCATCTGTTGTTTGCTGCTGAGGTTGGAGTAAAATAACATCTTGCCTACAAAGAAGTGGTTCGCTTCTCCTTCTTCGCCGCCGAGGCTTTGGTGGAAGTGGTTGGAGTTTTGCCTGCGATATATATATATATTTTAGCACGTTCCCTGTGGCGCGCACGAGGGACCCTTTCGCCCAGTGGCCATGGAAACATGGGAAGTTTCTGTGAGGTTACCGAGGAGTCGGATATTCCATGACCCGCCACTGTAACCTCTGAGGTACAACAAAGCAGCTGATTACAACGGGCGGAGATCGTGCAGAGAAACGCTGCTAACGTACCTGCGCCTTCAGACTTGCTGCTTTAGAGGCTCGTGGCAGAAAGCATGGGACTTCAGCTGCAACTTTCAAAAACATTTTGCGATACTCTACTACACTGCACTGGACTTCCAGCATGCTGTATTATGGGACTGGTAGTCCCTGGGATTGATGCGAGTAGAGTGTAGTCCAGTGCAGGTGAGCCCACTTGCCACTTGGATGTCATTTGAGATGTCATCAGTGATGTCATCAGTGATGTCACTGACCATGTCATGAATGATGTAATATGTGACATGATCAGCAGTGGATTGCGGGTGCGCGATATATAGTTAGTGCAACTAACTATATATGCGAATTTCAATGGTTTTGTGTGAGTAAAATAAGGTTTTGTAAATGCTAATTCCTAACTATATATGGTCTATAACCTATGGTTTTTTCAGTGAATTTTCAAGGTTTTGTAAATGCTAATTCCTAACTATATATGGTCTATAACCTATGGTTTTTTCAGTGAATATATATATACATATACATATGTTAATAAAAAAATAAAATTTTAAAATAGTTCATGGTTTATACATGTTTATAAAAAATAACGTGAAATGCAGAGTAGCCGTTCCCATGCAAAAAGACACAAGGGACACCTTTGCGATTTATTCTAAATACTAAAATCCTGTATTGAATTGCAATGAGGTAGTGGCTGCACTTACAGTGTACACACCAAATCAACGAAGAAAAATCATTGTATTTATATTGATTAGCAATAGCGTGCCAGGTGCTGGATCTTGACAGGATACACTGCCCAGTTCGTATATTGTTCTGCAGACAAAAAAATGACATCAAAACTTTCACAACAACTGCAAGGCGAAAAAAATTCTGATGATAAGCCACGTTACCACCAGGGATTTTACACCTGCTTGCTGCTGGTGTTAAGCAGGACGACTGCATGCAGCATGAAAGGAAACACAGCCAAGAGCCACACCAGAACACACACAGGTGCCATAGAGCCATTCAGCATTATACAGGGATATCCATGAGGGCCACAAGACTAATCGCCCAACCCCAGGACCACCAACGCTCCTAAACCTGCATCTGAGCAAGTGTGTTGGTGTGTTCATTGTGTTAGCATGATAGGCACAGGCCCTGCAACATCACAGTGTGCTGTCTTCAGCAGACGTTACCATGTCACCTCAGCGTTGGCAGTGAACCTGGATATGTAGCTACGCAAGCATCCTCCTGCATGCACAACAGACATGTGCTGGTTCGGCGTACACAGGTCAGAGCAGGGGGTGCCTATCCGGCAAGGAAAACAGGGTGTCTCAGACATGTCCATGTGCATGAAGTACAGTAAGTGTATCTCTCTGCTATGGTGTGGCCTGCCACAAGGGCCACAGCAGACGATGTTATAAAGTGGCATGCACCACCACCAAACAGCACTCTCATGGTGTAGCTGGAATGCCGCAGGGCATGCACGAATAGGCATTATAATCCTGTGCCGTATGAGTGCACGAGATACAACAGAACACTGCACTAAAGTGTGGGATGGAGGATCAGCTGGTTGGCAACGTAACACACAGTGAACCCGCCCATGTGCCATGTGCTGGGCATCTCATCCATGATGACCACAGTCGCAGACATCCCACAACACCCACGACCGGCCTTTGCACACATCCTGTATGAATGCAGCATGGTTTTCACTTCTATGCTTGTTCAGTGGTGTGATGTTGGCAAGTTGTGTGACTTATGCTCCTTGTTGGTGTGTTTCATTTTGGCCATTGTTTGTCTATGCTTGTGCTGTACTTGATTATGCATGTATGTCCTTTGCCCATCTCCCCATTCCTCCACTCCCTGCTTCTTCCTCTTCCTGGTGCTGTTGTTATAATTGTGTTCCTCCACACATGAATACATGTAAAGAACAAATTAGAATACTTCCTTGATTCTTTTACATTGCAAATCGTCTCTGTTTCAGTTTCTTTTTAATTTTCCATATAAACAGTTTTTTTTTATATTCAATGACACATAGAAGTCAGCAGTGCAACGTATTCTATCAACACCCTTTCTAGAACATTCTACAACACGTTCAGGTTACAAGTTCATACATTTTTTTAAACATTTAACGGCGCGTACAGGTCAAAAGTTCACAATTGTTTTAGGTTCGTACACCGCCTTCCAAATGCAAGTAGCAGGTGTGGTTGAGTTGAGGAAATTTTATCCTATAATATGTACTCCACTTTGAAACTGCTTTTTCTTAACCAATCACAAAGATGCTTTTCCACAAAACAAATGTACACCCTACTTTTAAAAAACAATGCTTTTCATCTCCCAATCAGGTATCGTTTTGTATGGCAAAAAAGTAGTTCCCCATCTTTAAACATATTTCCTATTCTACAAAGGAACTGCATGAGCTACAGACATCTTTCCATACCTTCCAGTTATACCTTCAGAATGCTAGTGTGTATCGTAGAACAGAGCTATATTTTCTGGTGCAAGAGGTATGCAGAACAGAGACGTATTGACTTAGACCAAGGTATACAAAATGTGGACATTACGTGGTTTGCACAGAGTAGATTGAAATGGCAGCAATTGTTGCCTTTGGTTAAAACTTGTTTGCATCTCCAACACCCTGACCTCATGATTGTGCACTGTGGTGGAAACGACCTAGGCACATTGACTGGGGAAGGTTTGGAAATGCTTATGATGGACACCTTTGGATGATTGATGTTACTTTTGCTTCAAACTGTCTTTGAATATTCCAATATATGCCAAAGACAGAAGTGGAAATGGTCAAAACAATTTTGTCCTCAGATTGAAAAATCTAGAAAGAGATTCAACAATGCTGTGTCTGCATACCTCAGAGACCACACTATGGAGTCCATCTACAACAACAACAGACATTTTGATATGGCTGATATCTTCAGAAGTAATGGAGTACACTTCACAGATCAGGGAAATCGAGTTTTCCCTAATAACTTGAAGCTGTGCATCCGCACATTATGTAGCTCCAACTAATGAACACAAGGGCTGTATTTAGAGCCACCCTATAACTTACAAATTAGGCCCACTATTTTAGGGCCAGGTAAAAGTAACTCCCGGACTCTCGCCAAAATGTATTCTCCACACAGCTGTGGTGCAGCGACCAGACCATCTGACTCTGCAGCACAGAACTCTCTCTTTTATCACCGGCTCTACTCACCCATAGTTTGTGCTTTACAAATACGGTATTGATTTACCTTCGCACTCCCTGTACACCACCACCTAAGCACCATATATAAGTTGGACAGGTGTGGCACAGCACCTCTGGGTGCACATGACTTCACAGCATAGCACACACAGGTTGGGCTCATGGTTTCATCCCAAGTTCAGCAAAAGCTCAATTTAGCAGCATGACACTCTAGGCAATACCTCATTTAATTTACGTACCCAGCACTTTCGTACCGGTAAGGATTAGTAGTTCAGTGACTTTACCCTGAGTCCGGCAACTCCCTGTATAACACTCTCTAAGCACCATACACAAGTTACAATGTTCGAAACAAAAGTTCCTCCGAGTAAGTATAACTACATGCTGACACTACTTGGACAGATGTGGCACAGCGGCCAGAGCACATGACTTCACAGCACATGAAACACAGTTTGGGCTCACACTTTCATCCCGAGTCCGGCAGCAGCTCAGCTTAGCAGCATGAGACAATACCTAACATATTTTCCGTACCCCAGGACTTTCAGACCAGTACTGGTCAGTACTTCGTCCTAGTAGGTATAAACACATGCTGACACTACTTTCGCAGGTGTAGTGCAGCTGCCACGGTACATGACTTCACAGCATAAAGAACACAATGTGGGCTCATGCTTTAATCCCTGAGTCCCACACCAGCTCATCTTAGCAGCATTGGACTCTAGGCAATACCTCACTTAATTTCTGTAAGCCACCACTTTCACACGGGTAGGGATGAATACTTTGCTTTGCACCCACTCTATAGTACACCCTAAACACCCTACAGAGGTGACAGCACTTCTACTCTCCTCTTTCCTACTTTTTGTGCACTTTTTTCCGCTTACTCGCTTCAACAAAATCACAAAATGGTGCCCAACACTTCCTAGTTGTAAACGCTCGCAAGGCGCTCGCAGCCAATAACCAGCAAGCTTGCGCTCGTAACGCCTGAGAAAATCAGATGGCAAATTCCCAAATATTGATATCTGTAAATTTCAATATTTCTCCAAAACTACTGAACAAATTTGCACCAAATAAACAAAAGTGTGCTTTCTAGATCAAGACCCTTCTCCCTCCCAAATTTGGGGTGATTCCGTTCACCCATTCGACCTGTATACTTGTCCAAAGTTTCCTATGAAAATTAAAATGGAGAAAACATGTTTTGGGATCCCCCTTTTATCTTGGCCCCCCCTTGATGAATCACCCCCAAACTTTTAACTGAGGAACTGAAATGAACAAAAAAAATGTTTGGAAAATTTCATGAAGATTCATCATACAACGCCAAAGTTATTAGCAAAACAAAAAATGCTCTTCCTATGGAAACCTGGTCCTAACTATAACTGCCAAGGTGTATTAAAGAATGAGTGGTTGTATGAGTGTCTTTATGGATGATTTAGTAGGTGCATGACTGACTTTATAAGTGAGTGATTAAACTTGTCTTACTGAATGCATGGGTTAGTGACACACATGTGTGAATGTTTGCATCAGTCTGTCAGTTGGTGTGTAAGCAGCTGCATGGGTTAGTAGGTAGCTAAATAACTGTCTATATGAGTTATTAATTGGTTGTCTGTGTATCTATATGGGTGCCTGAATTTCTGTGTGGGTGGGTAGGGTGGGTGTGACTCTGTGCATAGATATGTGAGTGCGTGATTTACTAGGGGTATGTGTTCAACAGTGCGTCTCTGAAGGGCTGTATGGGTGGGTGGGTGTGTGTCTAGGTGTGTTGGTGAATGAATGGATGTCTCAGTGGTACATGTGTGAGTAACTACATATGTGACAAGATGCCATCTGTGATGTCACTGACCATGTCATGAGTGATGTAATATGTGATGTCATCAGCAGTGCATTGCGGGGGCACAAGTTATAGTTAGCTCTACTGGCAATAACAGGTGAATTTCTCTGATTTTGTACGAGGGAAATGTCCAGCTAACTATAACATGCCTGAAACCTGTGGTTTTATTCAGTTCATTTCTAACTTTTTTTAAACGCTAATTTCTAACTATAACTTGCCTGAAACCTCTGATTTTTTCAGTGAATATATATATAGGTATATATATTTCACTGCGCACAAAACTCCTTCCAGAGATCCCTTGCACTGAGAGGCGTGACTCAATGCCAGCGGTGTAACACCGGTAAAATCAATAGCTGCAAGAACGGTGTTCCCAACGAGCACTCGGGTCCAAAATAAAACATTAGAGTCCGTGCCTTATGCCAATACCAAGAGGTTTTTTTGAGTCATAAACCTGTCGTGGCGTGTTACGCCTCCTTGAAGGCTTGTTCAAACAGCATACATACGAGTGTTCGTCCATTAAATATCTTTCAGTGCAAAAAGACAATGGTAGTGAAAAGAGGACTGGATTTCGGCTGACAGCACTCTAGTACCATCTTTTCATGTAGTAAAATCAGTGAAACACATCACATTTCGGTAACATCATTACAGTCTACTTTTATACAAATCGAGTGACTTGTTAATAACAGTGTAAAAAAGAGAGATTTAATAGATGTTTGCGTGATTTGCTGGTAACAACTGTGGCATATGCTACTCATCGGGGCATGGACGGCAATATTCCGTACGGTTACATCTATCTATGGACTTGTGTGTGCGATCCCAAAGTGATGTGCTCACTACTCTGTCTGCAATATCGAACTGAGTTGGATAATACCTCGGGGTCCTAGGTCATACAGGATCAGTGAGTGATTGACAGGTAAAAGTGAGAAGCCTGCTGGAAGATGTAGCCCTGTCAGACGAAATGGCGATCCAGATGGTGATCGAGTTGCGCAAGTTTGCACTTTGTTTCTAGTAGATATCCAGGTGGTTAAGGATCTCTAGGGACAAGCAAAAGTCTTTGCCTCATGTTTCGATAATACACCCTTGTTAGTGGGTAGTATCAAGGTTGCCACAGTGGAAATCTGTTTATGAATTAAAGCCCTGGTTAGTGGGTGCGATGTGACGACAATCCTGTCCTCTGTGTATTTAAAGTGGACTAAAATGTACAAAAGATCCCCTTTCTCCCATCCAAAAGTGCAAAATTTCATATGTGCATACAGGTGCTGTCCGAAAACATATACTTTGTCAAAACTGTGTGTATATAAATACTTGTATATTACTTGTCATGATGAGTAGAAAACGATGGAAGAGTCACAGAGAAAGGTTTAAGGAACAGGTGCCGCAAGCCTGAGACAGAGTCCCTCCCTTTCTTCCTGTGAGAGAGAGAAAAAAGAGAGAACAAGAAGTAAATGTTAACAAGTGTACCAATGCAGATACATGATCTATTATATCAACAGGTAATCACTGTAAATCATTATTCTAAGAAATATGGAAAAACGCGAAGCTAGATAATCTCCTTGCAAGTGAATGGCCATTTCCTCATCCATGTTGTGCCCGTTAGGATACCGGGTACACATGCTGATAATGTGTCTCGATTCTTTCTGTCGCAGTATAAAGATGCGGTTGCCTCCCCTTTTGTTCAGATTGACTTGTTCTATGATGTAATAGGAGAGTTTGGTTTGATCAGAGAAGTGATGAGATTCAAAATGACGAGCTATAGGGTATTGTTTGTTGTTTTTGTTGATCACCCTGATATGCTCCTGAATGCATTTTTTGGCCATATGTGTGGTACTACCCACGTACCTGAGGTTACATGGACATTGCAAGACATAGATGACAAATGTACTGGTACAGGTAAGGAACTGTTTGATCTTTTTCATCCCATTTGTACTTGGGTTCTATTATTCCTTATCCATGTGGCTGTTATTGCACACTTTGCAATGTCCACAGGGGTAGAAACCTTGAAGGTCCACCCCTCTGGTGATGTTTTTGCAATTGATGTCATTTTGCACTAATAGATCTTTCAGATTGCGGCCTCGTCTGTGTGTTATGCTGGGGCAGTTGGGTAATATGCTAGTTATGATTGGATCTCCTTTAAGAAGGCCCCAGTTTTTGGAAATGCATTTCCGGATTTGATTAAAATTACCATTGTAATTCAGTATCACTCGTGTTTGGGTGCCCTCTGGGTTTTTATCCTGGGCGACAGTGTTGTTACCTAGTATGGTTGCATGTTCCACTCCTTCTACTTTCTCTACAGCCCTTTGCAAAACTCACCTTGGATATCCCCTGTCTAGGAATCTTTGTATCATGATGTTCTTTTCTTTAGTGTAGTCTGTTGCAGTGCTGCAATTTCTCTTTTCTGAGCAGCTCCCCGTACGGGATACTCCACTTGAGATTGTCTGGTTGGCTGCTTAGAGCATGCAACAGGGTGTTTCCTGCAGTACTTTTGCGGAGAGGAGGCGTGTGTAATGTGCTGTCTCTTAACTCTACCTTGGTGTCAAGGTATTCCACTTCTTCTTTGCTGATGTTACTAGTCAGAAAGATGTTAGACTGATTTTGATTCAGCCTACCGATAAAGCCAAGGGCCTTTTCTTTGTCTCCCTTCCAGATGACAAAAATGTCGACTATATATCTTATTTTACAGAACAGTGGTCCCTACTTATGAACAGAATGAGTTACAAGCAGATAATCAAAACACCTGATAAGTGTAGTGTTTATTGTCCAGCCGAGGGAATTTCCGAGGCAGAAGAAACTACACCAACTTTTCCGACTCATCCTACAGCTCTGAGGGGGAACAAGAATTTGCTGGCCCCAGTCGTCCCTATAACTATCAAGAATACGGATATCAGTCACCTCAATTTGCTCCTTTTTTAGGACAACGTCCCGGACCATGGCGACCTCCGAGAGGGAGAGGGAGTTATTCCAACAGAGGCCAAACACGTGGACAGAACCCGAACAACAGCAACTGGGATACAGGGCGTGGCCAAGCTCAGAAACAGGTTCATTTCCAACAAGAACAGCATGGAGAAAGAACCACACGCAACAAGACATATCGCTGGTAACTAACACATCCTCCATGAATCCTATAGTCAATATCTCGCAATATACTTTGAATGAGCATGAACAACGTGCACTAAGTAAAGGGTTATCATATGTCCCCACGAACCAACCGGACCCTTTTACAGTTCGCACTGAACTTTTCAAATTCTTTAGAAAAATCAGGCTAAAGTATTTCTTCAGGAACGCTGGACCATACCAAAATCCATCCTACACTGGCCTTAGGACCCCTTCCACCTTCGTCCCACCTTCATGCACTATGACCAACAAAATCTTGGCATATGAAGCGGTAGTCTGGAGAGATGTGAACACTACCTTGCTAGAGAGAACTTATACCAGATATAATACCAGCAGAGTCGAGAAAGCCGCCCTCCAATCATTGGCTAAGAATACAAAGGTTGTTATCAAACCTGCTGATAAGGGCGGTGCTATTGTCATTCAAGACGTCCAAAAATATGAATCCGAAATCCAACGCAAATCGATGGACGGGGTCAGCTATCACAAACTAAGATCTGATCCATCACAGGCAATAGCACGAGAGATTCTAGAAATAACACAACTCGGACTGGACCAAGGTTTTCTATCAAAGAATGAATTTGAATATCTTAATCAACAACATCCTCGTTTGGCCACTATTTATACACTCCCCAAAATTCACAAAAATGTAAATGACCCACCAGGATGCCCGATTGTGTCGGGATGTGGATCTATATTGGAACCTTTAGGGAGATACATCGATTTCTTTTTGAAACCTCTAGCAGAGGCAACACAGACGTACTTGAGGGATACCTCACAGACAATTAATCTGGTTGAAAATCTACCTTTTAATCCCCTCACTCAGTTGCTGGCCACCTGTGATGTGGTGTCTCTTTATACATGCATCCCTCAAGAGGAAGCCTTAGCGGTCATTACAAGATATCTTCAACAACGACCTGAACCTATGCAAGTGCCAACTGAATTCATAACAGCTTTACTACGTATTGTCATGACGAAAAACTTCTTTACATTTAAGAATGAATTTTTCCTACAGACCCAAGGAGTGGCAATGGGGGCTCCTTTTGCCCCAGATGTAGCCATCCTATACATGGCGACTTTTGAAGACAGTACAGTACTGAACATTCAGAATCCCTTCAGAGACCATCTACACTTATGGGTTCGTTATATCGACGACATCCTGTTAATCTGGAATGGTGATTCAACTACATTTACAAATTTCCATACTTGGCTCAACCAGCAATTACCTCATTTACAGTTCACTACTAAATCGGACAATCAAAGTATAGACTTTCTTGATATTACTATATATCACGATCAAGGTCAACTCTTAACGACACTCTATAGAAAATCATCAGAAAGGAACTCCCTACTCCAATACAATAGTCATCCTCCCCGGGCATTAAGGGACAATCTTCCTTTTGGACAGTTCCTACGTATACGTAGGAACTGCTCCAATAAAGAACATTAACTACAACAATCGGAAGATCTATCTGATCGTTTAAAGACACGTGGATATCCCAGAAGATTGGTCACAAAAGCCCGCAAAAGAGCCTGGTTCTACCCTCGGGAGGAACTTCTGAAAGTAAAAGAGCCCACCCTTAATCAAGCAGATCGCATTGTCTGCGTTACGACATTCTCTACTAAGAGTAACCAAATTGGCAACTCATCTCGGATGACATAAAGCATTCAGAAAAACCACTTCATGCCTTCAAGAAATCTAAAAGTGTTAAGGACTATGTTGTACGCTCTCTTCTTCCCGCTATTGAGGAACCCACCATCAGATCGCTTTGGAATCTCCAACCCGTCACAGGCCACTACAAGTGTGGTCACTGTAAAGCCTGTGACACGACCATACAGACTAAAGAATTCCAGCACAACCAAAGCAAAATCCATCTGAAAACACTGACCAACTGTAATACCTCAGCCGTGATCTATGCCATTGTCTGCCCATGCAATCTCATCTACACAACAAAAGATCAAGCTACGTATTCTGCAGCACATGAGCAGAATTAGGTGTGAAGTGGTGGGTGCACCCCTTGTAGAACATTTCAGGTCACCAACACACCCACCTGAAAGTCTAAAATGGGTCATAATTGAGAAGGCCACTTTGGGACCCCAGGGTGGGAATATTACCACTATTTTAAATATCTGTGAACTGAAATGGATGTTTTTCTTTGACTCCATACAATCTGGCCTGAATGAACATGATAGTTCATTTTCTCAATTGACAACTCTGCCCTAAGACTCCATATAACCCTTCTTGATTCACATATTGATAATCAGTTACTTCAGGTCTTTACCGTCATGAGACAGGTACGGGGACCATCCATTACAACGCAACTATTACAACGTAGTGCTATTACAACGCAGGTATTACAACGTAATTTCTATTACAACGCATGTTTTTACAACGCATGGTGTTACAACGCTAATGCTATTACAACGCATGTATTTACATCGTATTTTATTTTTTTAATTTATTTTGGGTTTTTAGATACATAGTTATTTATATTTTAATTTTATTTAATTATTATTATTATAATTATTATTTATTTAGTAATAATTTTTTATTGTTTATAAAATTAATTAAATTTTATATATATTAAAAAATAATTTTAATACTTAGTGTTTATTAGAAGATTTTTATATATTAATTTTTTATTGTTTATAAAATTAATTAAATTTTATATATTTTAAAAAATAATTATAATAGTTAGTGATTATTAGAAGATTTTTATATATTAATTTTTTAAAATTGTTATTTATTTAGTAATAATTTTTTATTGTTTCTAAAATTAATTAAATTTTATATAGAATATAAAAATAATTTTAATAGTTAGTGATTATTAGAACATTTTGGGTATTTCAGATATATAGCTATTTATATATTAATTTTTTTTAATTAGTATTTATTTAGTATTAATTTTTTAATAATAATTTTATGGGGGTATTAAGATAAATATATTTTTTATAATTATATTATTTGTTTTATATATATATATATATCTATTTATTTAGTTTATTAGTTTTTTAAACATGTAGGATGTATTAATATTCAGGAAATAATTTATTAAAAAATAAGTATTAATACTCAGGTATTTTTTGCAACATAAATATCATGTTTGTCATTATATTATTTTTTGGTAGTTTTAATTAAATATTAAATAAAATTAAAAAGTAAAGAAGATTAAAAAATCAAGTATTAATACTCTGGTTTTTAATTAAAAATAGATTTAATTTTTGTAGAATGTTACATTTGTAATAATTAAATTAATAAAATATTCTTTTTTGTTTATTATATTTTTTATCTAATAACAATACTTTTTTAATCATTTTTAGATTCATATTTATACTTTTTCCCACGCTTTTGTATTGATTTCAATGAAGCGTTTTGTCCTTTATTTATTTCGATGACGTCTTCAATGCGATCCGCGGGACAGTTTGGTATGCTTTTAAAACAACAGATGCAGGAGGGAGAAGAAGGAAATAAGTGTAGACAAATGGTAAGTGATAAAAAATATAATTTTTGATGACTTTATTTTAATTAATAACGTTAAAAATAAAAATAATAAAAGTAGAAACCACATTTAGTTCGATTTAAATTTTGTTTATTGATGTAAACAAATGTAAAAAAATATATATATTTTTTTATTTCAATTGCAAACATTTTTATGATTTTTTTTATTAACAAATTAAAGATTTAGTAATTAATTTAAACATATGATACATTTCAATGTAATTGTCCATTTTCTATTTTGATGTTTTTGGATGACGTCTTCACGTTAACGTCGACGCAAGCCGCCATCTTGGATTTTCCGATTGCTGGAAGTAGCAGGAAGCTGATCTGCGCTAAAGGTAGGAAACTTTTCAAACTTATTTTACACTAAAACATAGTTAAAAAGATATGTATAATGTAATGAGAGGTTAAGTAGAGGTTGCTTATTAAATTAATAGTTGTTTTGATTATTTTTCAACATGTCGCCGAACATTTCACTGTTATATGCCATCGTCGGGTTATTTTACGGGAAAAATAAATGGTAAATATGTTGGTAAACATATAGTGATGATATATATTGTATACATTTTGAACGTAATATGTTTTGTGTAGTTGTAGATATGTTTGGATTCTTTTCATTAGACGAACACAGATAGGAAAGGTTAGAAACAATTTATGGGAAAACTGATTGCATTTGGCTTGTTATGTATTCAAGAAAACTGGTTTCTTTGGATTTAAAAGAGAGTTCGTTTTTCAAAAACCATGTAATGTTTCGTTTGTTTGATTTTTAGAGAATTTAGAAAAATGTTCGCAATTGATTGATATGGTTACATTTTCATGTTTACGTTTTGTTTGAGAGAGTTGATATCGAGGTCCGTAATTTAAGAAAGAAATTGTTTACATATTGGAAAAAAGATGATTTTTCATTGCAAGTAGTAATTATTATTTCGTAAAAATGCCAATTAGATTTTTTAAGTTAGTGAGAAATACTGCAGTTAGGTTGTTTAGTTAGCGAGAAATACTGCAGATAGGTTGTTGTGAAATAAATAATGACATTTTACATATTTTAATAGTTACACAAGGTCATATTTTTTTGGGAAAATTTGATAAAAACTAACAAAAATGCTTTAAATTTAAGCTTAGAATAAAAAGTATCTTAGCTTTTAAAAAACTTTTTCTGTTTGAAATAGCACAGAATTTCAGAAAAATATAAAAAACAAACAGATATATTTTTCGATATTAGTACCAGTTTACTAATATAATTTCTCACAAGCCAGCATCACTTTTCTCAATTAAAGGGGTTTCTTTTTGTATAGCATATATTTTCTTTGAACGTTCAAAATGTTTACAACATTTAGAATAAATGGAATGAAAATTATTTCCATTTTAGTTTTGAAAAAGATTTATAAAAACTATTATGTTAGGGTTTTGTTCTTATGAAAGAGATAAGAAAAGACATTTTTCTTATTTTTAACAGGTGTCGTTTGAAAAAAAAATTGTAAAAAAAGTAAGGGAACCCGACAAGTAATAATTTAAAAAATGTTTTGAAAAATGTCAAATGAATTTAAAAATTTAAAAATTAATTTAGGGCAAAGCAGGAAAGTAAGTTAGAGAAAAAAAAGTTAAAAATGTAAAATATTAGCAACATTTTCTAGGTAGTCCAAAGCCACACACAACGAAAATTGTTGTAGTATACCCAATAGTCTCTCAGACATTTCCTTTGTTTGCCTTGAAGGACGTGGGTTTAGAATACCTGACAATGCCTGAGCAAGTCTCATTTCTTGAAAACTTTGCTCCTTCTTCAAAGTTTTCAGGAAAGAGTAGAAATTAGGATGGTGTTTGCCAATCGTGTGACTGAAGGAGTTATGCCATCCCTCTATGGCATTATTTGTTTTTGCACCACCTTCTAAGCAGGTTGAGTAGCAATTCCACCACTCCACATGGTAACGTGGCTTCCTCCTGCGACCCGACCTGCCTAGACGTCCAATCCATGTGTCTTCAAAATAATTTAAAATGGGTGCCAATTTTTCCTCATTTTCTACAAAATATTCTGACTCTGAAATTGCTGTGTAGTAGTCATCTACACTATCAGGTGGTACAAAACAAAGTGCAGTTAATTTTTTTAGTTCTACTTGTAATTTACTATCAGACGAGTAATCTGCAACCAGGGATGTTTTTTGGAGTTTACGCCAATATGCCTGGGAAAAATGAAAAAAACATCCCTGAATTTGGGTATCCGCGTACAATTTGTTGATGACATTCATCATTGTCAATTCAAAATCTAATATGATTTTCCTAGGGCTTTTTCCTGAAGTTTTTTCTTTAATTACTGATAAGAACTCAGTATAGGTTGCAGATTGCTTATCTGGTAGTAAACTGTATACTAAAGGAACTACATTATTATTAATTTGAGCATGAATACTGTAAATTTGGGTGAATGGATGGGGTGTACTTTTAAACGTCCCATCCATCATCCAAATTTCTGTATTTTCTAATTTAAAAAGGTTACGGGGAGTGCTAAATATTAACATGCGTTTGAGAGGGTTTTGGTTATCATACAGTAGAAAAGGTTCATTAGAAAAAGAAAGAGTTAAATCATGAGGAATTATAATGTCAGCAAAAGTTTGTGGAGTAACAGTTTGTGTGTTACTTGCCTGCTTTTTTCTTTGAATTATTCTATGCAAATTTGGGATTGTTGGCATATTACAAGCAACATGTCCAGGGACATGTTGTGCAACCTCTCTTAAAATTTGACCAGGAGTTTGATTGGAGGTGCATGCAATATCTTTCATTTCATTGATGGTATCGCGTATTTCAATCTCCATTGCAGAGGCAGAGTGGTTATGTTCTGTGGTTCTTACCACAATCTCACCAACAGTAACCGCTCTGCCGCTGCAATGGGCTGTATAATATTGTACACACCTCCAATGTCTCCTTGGTTCACTTAGCCTCTCATTACAGTATACATACCCACAATGTTTAAGTAGTCTATTTCCTTTTCGAGATTTGGTGTAAGTTGCTGTACTTTGGTTTGCCATTTCCTGTTGAAAAATGGAAATGTAAATTATATTAAAATGATGATATACACATTTTTGATTTTTCTTAATTACACATATTTTGAAATATATATTTGCTTTTTATGCAGATGTTAATTTTATTTAGTTTTAAGGTTGTTTAGAAATATGGCAAATGTTATTATTATACTGTAATTTCTTTCAATATGCAATGATGTGGAGTTTGAATAGTAAGAGGCATTTTAACACTATCCAGCACTTTCCCTACTCATGCACTTGCACAGAGTAGGAATAGTAAGTGGTACAGTTTCACAAACCAGCACTTTCTCTAATTAGCCACTTACCTGGAGTTTTAATAGTAAGTTGCAATAGAAAACTGTCCAGCACTTTCTCTACTCATGCACTTTCATGGTCTTGTAATACTGATTGGCTTTTTTTAAAATAACCTGCACTTTCTCTAAATATGCACTTACTTGGAGTTAGAATAGTAAATGGCACTTGGACACTATCCCGCACTTTCCCTACTCATGCACTTTCACAGAGAAGAAATAGTCATTGGCACTTTCTCACTAACCAGCACTTTCTCTGATTATGCACTTACCTGGAGTTAGAATAGTAAATGGCACTTGGACACTATCCCGCACTTTCCCTACTCATGCACTTTCACAGAGATGAAATAGTAATTGGCACTTTCTCACTAACCAGCACTTTCTCTGATTATGCACTTACCTGGAGATAGAATAGTAAATGGCATTTGGACACTATCCCGCACTTTCTCTACTCATGCACTTTCACAGAGTAGAAATAGTAATTGGCACTTTCTCACTATTCAGCACTTTCTCTCAATATGCAGTTACCTGGAGTTAGAATAGTAACTAGCAATAGGACACTATCCCGCACTTTTTCTACTCTTGCTCTTTCACAGACTTGAGATAGTATTTGATTCATTTTACTACTTATGATTCTGCACTTTTAATGCTTTTTACATTGATTATTAATTGCTCTGAAATATGATGCTTAGCTGTGTTTATTAATGAAAATTACCTTGTGTTTTGGAAGGTTCTTTTTGAAAAACTGTTGAAAATAGTTTTGGTATTGGCTGGCTTTTTGTTGATCTGTGCCTTGGAGTGATTTCTGGTTGGCTGTGAAGAAAACAAGTAGAGAAGGTGTTCAATGTTTAGAAAATCTATCATTTTTTGGGGGTGCTCTATATATATATATGTGGGGGAAAAGCATTTACCTTTAAGCATGTTTATAAATATGGCAAATGTTATTATTATACTGCTCTTTCTTTCAATATGCAATGATGTGGAGTTTGAATTGTAAAAGGCACTTTAACACTATCCAGCACTTTTCCCTTTCATGCACTTGCACAGAGTTGGAATAGTAAGTGGTACATTTTCAGTATCCAGCACTTTCTCTGAATAGGCACTTACCTGGAGTTTTAATAGTAAGTTGCAATAGAAAACTGTCCAGCACTTTCTCTACTCATGCACTTTCATGGTCTTGTAATACTGATTGGCTTTTTTTAAAATAACCTGCACTTTCTCTAAATATGCACTTACTTGGAGTTAGAATAGTAAATGGCACTTGGACACTATCCCGCACTTTCTCTACTCATGCACTTTCATGGTCTTGTAATACTGATTGGCTTTTTTTAAAAAAACCTGCACTTTCTCTAAATATGCACTTACCTGGAGTTGGAATAGTAAATGGCACTTGGACACTATCCCGCACTTTCCCTACTCATGCACTTTCACAGAGAAGAAATAGTAATTGGCACTTTCTCACTAACCAGCACTTTCTCTGATTATGCACTTACCTGGAGTTAGAATAGTAAATGGCACTTGGACACTATCCCGCACTTTCCCTACTCATGCACTTTCACAGAGAAGAAATAGTAATTGGCACTTTCTCACTAACCAGCACTTTCTCTCAATATGCAGTTACCTGGAGTTAGAATAGTAACTAGCAATAGGACACTATCCCGCACTTTTTCTACTCTTGCTCTTTCACAGACTTGAGATAGTATTTGATTCATTTTACTACTTATGATTCTGCACTTTTAATGCTTTTTACATTGATTATTAATTGCTCTGAAATATGATGCTTAGATGTGTTTATTAATGAAAATTACCTTGTGTTTTGGAAGGTTCTTTTTGAAAAACTGTTGAAAATAGTTTTGGTATTGGCTGGCTTTTTGCTGATCTGTGCCTTGGAGTGATTTCTGGTTGGCTGTGAAGAAAACAAGTAGAGAAGGTGTTCAATGTTTAGAAAATCTATCATTTTTTTGAGGTGCTCTATATATATATGTGGGGGAAAAGCATTTACCTTTAAGCATGTTTATAAATATGGCAAATGTTATTATTATACTGCTCTTTCTTTCAATATGCAATGATGTGGAGTTTGAATTGTAAGAGGCACTTTAACACTATCCAGCACTTTTCCCTTTCATGCACTTGCACAGAGTTGGAATAGTAAGTGGTACATTTTCAGTATCCAGCACTTTCTCTGAATAGGCACTTACCTGGAGTTTTAATAGTAAGTTGCAATAGAAAACTGTCCAGCACTTTCTCTTCTCATGCACTTTCATGGTCTTGTAATACTGATTGGCTTTTTTTAAAATAACCTGCACTTTCTCTAAATATGCACTTACTTGGAGTTAGAATAGTAAATGGCACTTGGACACTATCCCGCACTTTCCCTACTCATGCACTTTCACAGAGAAGAAATAGTAATTGGCACTTTCTCACTAACCAGCACTTTCTCTGATTATGCACTTACCTGGAGTTAGAATAGTAAATGGCACTTGGACACTATCCCGCACTTTCCCTACTCATGCACTTTCACAGAGAAGAAATAGTAATTGGCACTTTCTCACTAACCAGCACTTTCTCTGATTATGCACTTACCTGGAGATAGAATAGTAAATGGCACTTGGACACTATCCCGCACTTTCTCTACTCATGCACTTTCACAGAATAGAAATAGTAATTGGCACTTTCTCACTAACCAGCACTTTCTCTCAATATGCAGTTACCTGGAGTTAGAATAGTAACTAGCAATAGAACACTATCCCGCACTTTTTCTACTCTTGCACTTTCACAGACTTGAGATAGTATTTGATTCATTTTACTACTTATGATTCTGCACTTTTAATGCTTTTTACATTGATTATTAATTGCTCTGAAATATGATACTTAGATGTGTTTATTAATGAAAATTACCTTGTGTTTTGGAAGGTTCTTTTGAAAAACTGTTGAAAATAGTTTTGGTATTGGCTGGCTTTTTGCTGATCTGTGCCTTGGAGTGATTTCTGGTTGGCTGTGAAGAAAACAAGTAGAGAAGGTGTTCAATCTTTAGAAAATCTATCATTTTTTTGGGGTGCTCTATATATATATGTGGGGGAAAAGCATTTACCTTTAAGCATGTTTATAAATATGGCAAATGTTATTATTATACTGCTCTTTCTTTCAATATGCAATGATGTGGAGTTTGAATTGTAAGAGGCACTTTAACACTATCCAGCACTTTTCCCTTTCATGCACTTGCACAGAGTTGGAATAGTAAGTGGTACATTTTCAGTATCCAGCACTTTCTCTGAATAGGCACTTACCTGGAGTT
Organism: Lissotriton vulgaris; assembly: GCF_964263255.1. Taxonomy (NCBI): domain Eukaryota; kingdom Metazoa; phylum Chordata; class Amphibia; order Caudata; family Salamandridae; genus Lissotriton; species Lissotriton vulgaris. The sequence goes on from NC_141691.1 coordinate 283,470,747, forward strand.
CGAATAGTAAGTTGCAATAGGAAACTATCTAGCACTTTCTCTTCTCATGCACTTTCATGGTCTCGTAATAGTGATTAGCTTTTTTTAAACTAACCTGCACTTTTTCTGAATATGCACTTACTTGGAGTTAGAATAGTAAATGGCACTTTGACACTATCCATCACTTTCCCTACTCATGCACTTTCATAGAGTAGGAATAGTAATTGGCACTTTCTCACTAACCAGCACTTTCTCTGATTATGCACTTACCTGGAGTTAGAATAGTAAATGGCACTTGGACACTATCCCGCACTTTCCCTACTCATGCACTTTCACAGAAAAGAAATAGTAATTGGCACTTTCTCACTAACCAGCACTTTCTCTGATTATGCACTTACCTGGAGATAGAATAGTAAATGGCACTTGGACACTATCCCGCACTTTCCCTACTCATGCACTTTCACAGAAAAGAAATAGTAATTGGCACTTTTTCACTAACCAGCACTTTCTCTGATTATGCACTTACCTGGAGTTAGAATAGTAACTAGCAATAGGACATTGTCCCGCACTTTTACTACTCTTGCACTTTCACAAAGTTGAGATAGAAATTGATTCATTTTATTATTGATGATTCTGCACTTTTAATGCTTTTTACATTGATTTTTAATTGCTCTGAAATATGATACTTAGATGTGTTTATTAATTAAAATTACCTTGTGTTTTGGAAGGTTGTTTTTGGAAAACTGTTCAAAAACGTTTTGGTATTTGCTGGCTTTTTGCTGATCTGTGCCTTGGAGTGCTTTCTGGTTGGCTGTGAAGAAAACAAGTAGAAAAGGAGTTCAATGCTTAGAAAATGTATCATTTTTTTGGGGTGCTCTATATATATATGTGGGGGAAAAGCATTTACCTTTAAGCATGTTTATAAATATGGCACATGACATTATTATACTGCACTTTTAATGTTTGGAACATTGCTTTTTAATTACTATGAAATCTGTAAATGCAATGTATGTATTCATGGAAATTACCTCGGTTTTATGAAGGTTGTTTTTCACAAATTCATCAAAATACTTTCGATTTTGGTTGTTTTTTCGACGTCCTGTGGCTTTTGCTACTTCTTTGGTTTGGCTATAAACAATACAATTTCAAAAGTTTTATTTCACTGTGGTGTTTTTTAATCATTTAAAAAACGAAAAAATATTTTATTAGTGGACATTATCGTACGATTTTGTATTAGCAGTTTTTTTTTTACTTTTTCCTATGGAAGGGTACCTTATTCTTTATGTATATAAATACTCTATACACTGTATTTTCTTTCCGTTTAATTATATTTATTTTTAGTATTTGGGGTTATTTAATGAACTGAGTGGGGGTATATAGAGGGTTCGTTTTTTAACGTGCTTTGTTATTTTCGTTTAATTAAATTAATTTAAACAAATAATTTTAAATTTTATCAACAGTTCTTTTATTTCGAATTTTTTAGTATACATTTAATGTTACAATCATTGGTTAAATATTTTTCTAAAATCCACTTTATTTAATGGAATTATCAAGTTTTCTTTTCCAGTTGGGTCTGCTTGAGATAATATTTCAGTACACTTTTGAAATATATGTATTAATTAATAATAAAACGTTTAGCATGCATTTGGATGTAGGAATTAATAAATATTACTTTTAAGTCATCTCTCATTACTTTAGAAATGTTTCCGTTTTTATAAATTAATTAATAAACTGTTTATTTGTTATCGAAATATTTTAAATCGTTTTATTATTTATTTTATGTTTATCGTACATTATATAAATTTATTTCTCTTAAAATAATTTTTATCTCTTATTTCCGTTCACAATGTTAACAAAAAAACGAATTAACCATACATATTATGTTTTAAGTGTAACTAAATTAATGTATACTACTATATTAATTTATATAATATTTAAACAGTTTTTAATAAAATTACGCTAATAATATGTTAACCTAAAACATTTTAGCAAATCCTTTAAAATAACTTACTGTTGTATGAAATAGAAATGCTTCTACGGTCGCTTTCGGTGATAAATATGTCAAGAGGTCAGAGGGTCAGGTTTTCACGTCTGATTACTCTGCTAGTTGATAATCAACTGTTTTCAAAATGGTGGGATACGTCTATTTATACGTTTTTTTCATTACCATTATATTTGTCGTAAATTATATTGTTTTCTATCATTTTTTTGGGGGATTCATTTTATGAGGAAACCTATAATTTAATTTGTTTTATTTAAAAGTAAGCTTCACAAACTTTCGTTCCGTTTTAGCATCCATTTTGAATGTCTTGTTGACATTGCACGGCATGGAAATAGTAGATGGACAATTTTTATCATTGCTGTGTTTAAAATGGCGTTCATTTGTTTGTAAGGTCATTATTTTTGTCCATCGACTATTGAAAACTCTTATTTTTTCTTAATATCCTAAAATTATATATATATTCTTCTGCGTTGTTACGGAATTGCATGGTATACAGTATTATTTTAAGTACTCGAGTATTAATTTATTAAATAATTAAATCGGAATCGTGATATTACAGTAGTTTTATGACCCGTTTTTAAATACACTTACCCACCCAAAACCCCTAATTTCCCTGTATCCCGTGCCAGATTTTAGATAACACAAAAAAAAAATATATGTAATGGTATGCGTTGTAATTTATTATTTTTTAATACTCAGGTATTAATTTATTAAATAATTAAATCGAAATCGTAATATTATAGTAGTTTTATGACCCGTTTTTTAATACACTTACCCACCCAAAACCCCTAATTTCCCTGCATCCCGTGCCAGATTTTAGATTACAAAAAATAAATAAAATATATGTAATGGTATGCGTTGTAATTTATTATTTTTTAATACTCGGGTATTAATTTATTAAATAATTAAATCGGATTCGTGATATTATAGTAGTTTTATGACCCGTTTTTTAATACACTTACCCACCCAAAACCCCTAATTTCCCTGCATCCCGTGCCAGATTTTAGATTACAAAAAATAAATAAAATATATGTAATGGTATGCGTTGTAATTTATTATTTTTTAATACTCGGGTATTAATTTATTAAATAATTAAATCGGATTCGTGATATTATAGTAGTTTTATGACCCGTTTTTTAATACACTTACCCACCCAAAACCCCTAATTTCCCTGCATCCCATGCCAGATTTTAAATTACAAAATTAAAAAAAAATTATATGTAATGGTATGCGTTGTAATAAAATGCGTTGTAATAGTTCTTTTTAATCAGTAATACTATTTTACGATGTAATAGCATGCGTTGTAAAAAATCGCGTTGTAATAACATTTGCGTTGTAAAAAATGCGATGTCAAAGCATGCGTTGTAATAACATGCGTTGTAGTGACACCAATCCGACAGGTACACCTGTGAATCTACTTATAATGATTAGTCCAGCTACAATTATTTTTCAACGTTCCTTTCCAGTTGCTTTTACCACCTTATGAGAGGGACACAGTGTATATATATGCAAGACGGTACCAGTGGTATGTATATTAATAATATTATTAACTGTTTGCCAGCATGCCTTCCAATATCTTTTAACACGCATGGCTCTACCATCATGTGATAGGTACGCCGTGTCAATCTCTTCCTGCCTTTTCATACAGACTTGTCAATAATTTAATGAATACTCTATATCATGTTACTGTATGTATTGGAGCATATTTTGAACTGGCTCATGACCTGACTGCTTTGTGTTTTTAATGAACCAGTAACAGTACGTGTTAACTTGGGCGCCCAAACTTCATTCATAAATCGAATTTTCCACCGTAATTCTAATTATAAAACCCGACTTTTCCCAAACAATACTCCAATTGCTTTTGCAAATATCGTAATTTAAATACTGGTCTGTACCATAATTGTACCACACTTCAGCAACTCAGTACCCTCGAGATTTGCCGAGTGTTTTTTCCATATCCATTGATCACGTGTCTCTCACATTGCCATGACTACGAAGGCTTCGGGAAGCTCAGCATTCACCTCGAGGCTTCCATTGAGACGCTGGATGAATTATACATCGGTAAGCTAACCGATCACCCTCTCTTGGCATCAAATTGATCACGGGTCCCCCTAATTGCGATAGTAATCAAATCTCTGTCCTCCGCTTAGGTACGCATCCTGACTAACGCAGACGTACTCCACATAAACGGGGACGATTTGAAAATCTCCACGCTACTCGGTAAGCTTCTTTATCTGTTCATACCTCTTTCCCAAGGGATTACAGCTCGGCCATGGCTGAATATGCTTTCCCTTTCCCCCCCTTTTATCTAGATACGTTGAGTGGTCTCCTATGCCCCAGTGTCCGGATCCATCTTCCTGATTAGATCGGGATTCTTGTTTTTACTCCATAAGTAAGTTTGATTTAATCATATCGTTCACAAAATACTTCATAATATAGTTTTTACACATTGTTGGCAATTTCCACAGGAATTACCACCTCTTCTGTTGACTCATCCCGACCCATGACCAGCAAGCACTGATCTTCTCAGGTATGCTTGAAACACGGTGTGTCCACCCTCTTAACCTTTAATTAATTTTTTGATTATGGCCTCTCGTTCAATCATAATAATAATATGTAATTATCCATTTGAATAGGTTGTTAGCCCCTCCACCCTTCCCTCATCCTGATGAAGCCCCTCATGCAAGGACTTCAATGATTCCTGCCTTATTTGGGGTCGAAACGTCGACACAATCCCCGACTTAAGACACAGCCTCTCCTTACCCACTACTCTTGGATATTCCTGAATAGGGGCATGTGTATCATAAATTACTGATGTGAACTATGACCGCTTTTGTTATATAATTTACCATTGAATTTGTACAAACGTGTGATATATACGTGATTTTACTGTCACTATTCCCTTCCTACACTACCTTCACAACTTCACGTCCTCCTCAACCCCTTGGGGCACCAAAACAACCACAATGTTTGAAATTATAATTGTTGGTTTATCCTATAATGTGAATAAAACATTATAGATGCATTTTTGTTCATTTGATTTAATTAATTGTTCTTGATATTGTGTTCTTTTCCGTAACTGGGACCCCTTTTCTTCTTATTGCTGATACTACCCAGGTCCCAGTGACTTTATTGGGTCAACCCCCTTGTTTTGATACTCCAGCCGGACAAGAAGCTTTATTTAAGCGTATTACTTCAGTAATACAAAAAATGTAAGAACAACACAATAACAAATGGGCACAGCCGTGACCCACAACATATAAGACAAAACAACGGAAGCAATGGCCAAAGGGCAAAGCTACAATAGGTCTGTGAACTTGTATTCAGTTTTTACAGACATGAATTTTCAGAAAACCAAAACTTTGCATTTTTACAATATTTCTGTATCATATTGCATAAGAGGTTTTTTCTAAAAGTCGACGGCGTTTCGATGCCTTATTATATTATGGGCATCATCATCAGGACAGGGAAATAATCATTGTTGTCTTTTAAATATTATCACTAAGCCTTTCTACGTTACTTAACAAAGGATAATAGAACACATTGGGAAAAATGAGGAAGGACAGAAGAAAGAGAAAACAGTTCAGGCATTACGTTTAGGCATGTTAAAACAGGACTGATCTTCATCATTGTATCTATTTACAAATGTGGATCTTCCGTGAAGGTGAACTTGCCAAGCATTATGTGTTTCACTTAGTGCCTAAGCAGTCGATTGTGGCCTCGTAGTGAAATGAGTAACATCGTGGGTACAGAGCCGCAAGGTGACTAAATCAGCTGTGAAACGTGCTGTGAAGGGTGGCTGAATCACGGCAATGAAGACCGATCGGTTTAAATGGGAAAACAGCATCGGGGTGTTGGTCAGGCGAATACAGTAAAATGGCATGCGAATGATGGCTGCAGACATGGGCGGCACGGTTACTGTCAGATCTTAAGTATTAAACATTGTGAATCCATGCAAAATCAGTGGCGAGCGAACAGGGTGAGCATTGAGAACGACAGAACAATTCTAAATAAGTGCGGACATGCCATTTTACTGTATTCGCCCGACCAACACCCCAATGCTGTTTTCCCATTCTAGATAATCCTTTGTGTCCCTTACGTATGAGGGTAATGACATCACGTATTCCCTGAGGAAATGATTCACTTAGCATGATACATTTTCTAGAGCACTGCCCTTTGATGAAATTATGGGTCTCCCCGGTGGATTTTCCCTGCAGTTGTGCTTTGGGGAGAAGATATAGGATAGGGAGAATGGGATGATTCTTCTTCAGAAAACAGTATTCCTCCCATTCTATCCATCCTTTGTCTTTCCACTCAGTGAGTTTTTCTCTAATGCATGTTATGCTCAGGTTGTTTTTTATGCGGTTGGATTTCCTGTACGTGTTACTGTCATTTAATTGGCAATCAGCTTCCTGGATGTACATTTGTCTGGGTAAAATGATCATGTTACCGCCTTTGACTGCGGGTCTAACCACAATACTGGTATCTGCCGCAAGCTCACAAATGGCTTTTTTCTGAGTCAAAATCAAGTTGTATTTAAATTTCTTCATTCTTTTGGGCCAATTGTTACATCTCAGGTCAAGTAGGTCCCTTCCTGCTTGATCCTGAAATGTGCCGATGTTATCATGGTTCATTTTGGGGAGAAAAGTCGATTTTGGTTTGAAATTTGTACAGGTAGCTTTATCATAACCAATTTCCATTTCATCTAAAATGCGTAATACATCAGAACTTAAATTAAGACCCTCTTGATCATGTTCTAGTTCATCAAGGGCCATCATGGTATCAATGTCACTAATTATCAATTTGTCATTGGATGTAAGGTGTTCCCCATGTTGTACGCCCCTGCTTTTGGCTGGTTTCCTTTTATGCCATTTTTTAAATTTAAGTTTTCTACAGATTTTGAAAATGGCAATTCCATCGTCTACATAGTTCAAGGGTACAGAGGGGCAAAAAGACAGTCCTTGACAGAGAGTTCTCTTATACTTGATATTAATTTCTCTTGTGGAAAGATTTATAATGATCTGATTTACCTGTTTCTCATCCATGATTAGTTCTTCCTGAAACTAGCCTGTCTTCCCACGTGCTCTTTTCCATTCTCTTTTTTGTCTCCTCTGTTTCCACCTCTTCCGCCTCTTGTTCTGGTACTTATTGGTCTTCCTCTTCCGCTTGGTGCCACTGTGTACTTCTTTACCTTCAGTCTGGGGGATGATCTTGTTGCTTGCCGGCTCTGTTTCATGAGCCGGTACTCGTCTAAAAAAGGTCTAGGGCATGACATCCCTTCGCCCTCCGAGTTAGAACTTTCAGATGTTCTTGTTAGTTCTGAGGCTTCCATATTTGAATCACTGGCACTTGCGATTTCTTCTCCTTGATGTTTGCGTGACAGGTTATCACTAGTACTGTAAGTTTGTGCAGAATCATACAGATGATCATATTTCATGCTGTGGGTTAAGATTTTGCCAGATTCATAATCTCCACAGTCTCTGTGGAGTATGTATTGTATTGTTTTCTTTTCTTTATATCTTCTTCCATCAGTTTTGATCTGTTTTTCATCTCCTCGATGAATTTGCTGACGGGGTCTTGATCCAGATGCCCATTGAGTTCCTCTGCCAGGACTTCGATCTCCCTTTTGATATTAACCCTGTTGGACCAAGTGTATTTAACTAGGACTTGCAGCATGATTTTTAAGCTATTTGCTGAATTTTGTGACCACTCATCCAACATCTGGGGATCTGGGGAGTCATATGAAGGTCTAACATAGATCCTGAGTCCTCTAAGTATCATGTTTTTATCTATGTAGTCCTGCAAAGAGGTGGCCTCCCACCCCTTGGAGATTTCAAGCTTGTGAAGTCTCTCGTATTTTCTCAGGGCCATCTGATTGGCTGGGGCATTACGAGCTTGCTGCTTATTGGCTGCTAGCGGTTGCAACTAGGAAGTATTGGCCGCCATTTTGAGATTACATTGAAGCGAGTAAGGGGAAAAAAGGGTGGGCAGAGTAGTAAAGAGGAGGATAGGAGCACTGTAACCTCTGTGGGGGAGTGCGAAGCGAAGTAGTCATAGCTACCGGTCTGAAAGGGCGGTGTGGCTCAGAGTGACATGGTGCTGAGATGAGATGCTGCTACACTCTGGTGTGAAACTGAGAGCCTAAACCGTGAGCTTATTGCTGTAAAGTGATGTGCTCTGGTCTTTGTAGCATACCTGTGCAAGTAGTGTTAGTAGGCGTTTATACCATACAGGGAGTGGGAAGACAACTACTGACCGTTACTGTGCGCTTATACTATACTGGAAGTTGGAAGCGAAGAACTCACGCCTACCGGTGTGAAGACTCAGGGATCATACTGAGTGTTCTCTGGTCTTTCCAGCATATGTGTGCAAGTAGTGTTAGTAGGCGTTTATAACATGCAGGAAGAGGGAAGCAAACTACTGACCCCTACCGTGCATTTATACTGTACCGGAAGTGGGAAGCAAAGTACTCACGCCTACCGGTGTGAAGACTCGGAGATCAAATCAAGTTGATTGCTGTAAAGTGATGGGCTCTGGGTGCTGTAGCGTACTAGCTGCTGTAGTATAACTGTGGAAGTGGCGTTAGTATGTGTTTATACTATACAGGGAGTACAAAGCGAACTACTCACCCCTACTGGTCTGAAGTCTCAGGATTATACCGTGACCACATTGCTGTAAAGTCAAGTGCTTTGTGTAGTATTCCAATGTAAGTCATAGTAGAATGTTAGTATGTAATGTTAGAATGTAGGGCTGTCATGAGAAGAAGCTTGGGGAGTTTGTACACGGTGCTGGAGAAGACGGTTGCCTTGCTGTCTGCCCCTGTTGGTGGCTGTTTAAGCAGTGTTGTTTTCTTGCAATAAATGTACTTATCAGATCTACTGCTGTCTGCCTAATCAGTACATAAATTTGGCAAGGAGTGGGAGTAGGTAAAATGAAGGCAGCACTCACCAATATTTTGAGCTTGCTTGCGTTGTGCTGAAGAGCAGTTTTCTTCGTAAAGCTGCTTTTACTCATCCCAGAGTTGTCGGCTCATTGACCAATGTTATCCGACCTCTGGTAGGATTTAGATTTTTAGATTTTGCGCTTCCTCTGCCTTTTCAGTACACTCTGGTCACCCGTTCATTTCAATGAGCCCCCTGGTGGGTAATGTTCCAGGGCCAATCCTATTATAATATTGTGGGGTCTCTGCAGGACTGGGGACCTTAATCTCACATGTAAATTAGGAGCAGGAGGGCACAGAGAGATGTTTCGCAGCCTAGGGGGTCGCCACCTCCCCAGGTATTGTTTACTAATTGTTTAGGGGGCTTCGAGGCCAACTGAAGTCTGGAGATCACCACCCTCTGGGGCTTTACTTAAATATGTAGGGTGGGCCTCGCCAGTCCCTGAAGCCTTGGTGGTCCTAGGCAGTGCCTTATTGGTTCTGTAATCACACAAGAAGTACTCATGGTGTTATAAAGTGATACACTCATAGAACCCTTGCAGTTGTAGAATTACCAAGGCTTCATTTATGTAATAGTCTGTTGGTTTATTTTTGATAGGTGCACCGCAAAATTAGAAATGTTTTCCCTCATAACCTCCTATAAACAGACGATTTTCACAATAAACTACAGACAAGTGGTGTCAGAAAAAGAAGACGTATACACTCACTTATTTATTGGTAAAAAACTAACCTCTATTAAAACAACACAAATAAATGGAAAGGCAACTTTATTACATCAAACAATAGTATAACATGAAATAAGTGTGTGGCACTCCTCCAGAAGCAGTTTACAAACTTACAAGAAAAAAAAGAAACATAAGTATGTGTTGCATGTCCAAGAGAAAAAGAATGAAAGGAAGATAGTGAGAATGGGACAGAGAGGGAGTGGGTAGAAGGGGAGGGAAAGTCAAAAGAAAAGAGGGAGGTGGAGACAGAGCGTTGGCGTACTGAACTCTGCCCTCACTGTTCAACTCCCATCACCCGTGTGTCTGGGACGCTAGGGTCCGCAAGAAAGAGTGCGGTACAGCAAGTCTTCAAAATGAAACAGATATGAATGAGGCCAGAAATTACATTATTATCTACAGCAAGATTGCTTGCCTGCATCTGTGTACCCAGGCTGCTGCACCCCAGCCCCTTCCCCCGCACTGTGCTCAGTTGCAGCTCCTGCGCACTGAGGCCTCACTGCTCACCTGCCACCACCGGTGTGTCCAACGTCGTCCTGGTGCAAGCGCTAAGTACGGTTGCCTCTCTGGGTGGCACAGCAGGTCTCACATTGGGGAAGGTGTCTTGATACCATGATGGAAAGCATCAGAATGCCCAGGGCATCATTACGGTGTGAGCACCCCCTCTGCCCATTTTGGCACAACCAATTCAGTTTCCGAAAATGAAGAAAAAATATAATGGTGGAAACATCTGAGGGTAAATTAAGGTTTATTTTAAGCTTAGCAGAGAACACCAGTTGAGAACATCCTTCCTTCTTGAATTATGATCTACCAACTGTTAGTGTTAATCGTGGTTCAAAGAGGAGTTAGAGTGCACAAGAATACACAAGGTTGAATAATAATATGGTATGTGTTGGACTTGGCCTTTTTTTCAGGGTCAACCCTGAACTTGTTGCCTCCCTCCTATATTTTTTCTGACTTGTTGTTGGCTATTTTATGACTCTGGGCACCTTACCACCGCTGATCAGTGCTAAAGGGCATATGCTCTTCCTATTGTAAATAGTTGTATTAATTAGAGATTCCATGATTGACTATTTTGTTTACTTGTCAGACCCTAGTGCAATGCACTGAGTGTGACCAGGGCCTGTAAATCCAAATGCTGTTAGTGGGCTTGCAGCACTGGTTGTGCCACCCACAGAAGGGGCCTTGTAAAAATGTGACTAAGGTCTGCCATTGCGGAGCCTGCGTGCAGTCTGGTACTGTCATGCTGACTGGGCAAGTGCACCCACTTGCCAGTCCCTGAACCTTCCCTTTTCTTCATATCGGACACCCCTATGGTAGACCCAAGGGCAGGGTGCATTGTAAGTATAAGGTAGGACAAGCCCTGATGTGTATGGCATGTCCTTATAGTAAATTACATTCATTTTCGTTTTTCACTATTGCAAGGCTGCCTGTTCTCCGTAGGCCAGAATGGGCTGTTAGAATTATTACATTTTATAATCCTAACTGACTCAGAGAACATGGTAGAAATTTGAGTTTAGTATGCCTGGACTCAGAATGATAAAATACATCTTTTAGTAAAGTGGGTTTTAACATTCTTTGTTTGCAAATACCACCTTTAGAAAGTAGGCATTTGTTTGCTTAACATTTCAAGCCTGCCTCTGCGAGGTTGGGTATTAATTTGTCTGGAGTTTGAGTGACAGGGCTAGGGGATTCCAGGAGACAGAATGAGTCAGCCCAGTGGTGAGTAGGGAGATCTGCATCTTGATGGGAGAGAGAAGTTGCACCTGGGACCTGAATAGGACTGTGCCCTCCCCCCACAGTGCTGGTTCCACCCCCTGTGGTGCATCTGATGTCTCTGTCCTACACACTGAAAGAAGAGAATGAAGACTGTCAACAAAGTGCTCCAGGGCTGTAGTAGCCTTCCACAATGCTGGCTCCACCTCCTGTGGGGCGTCTGATGTTCCTGCCCTGCGCTGTGAAAGGAACGGAGAAGTCTGGTAAACAGAGTGCTTCAGAACTGGTTTGGACTGGGCACAGGCCCCTCTCCCCTCAGAGAACAAAGGATTTTGGGGTATAAACATTGGGACCCTGATCCCAAGAAATTAGATCACTTCTGGACTTTGAAGCTGAAACCTCTGCTGAGGAGAGGAACCTGAAGAAACTGAGGAGAGACTATTCCCAAGCTGAAGTGCTGCTTGGGGGATTGGCCTGCAGTGGTTGCCTGACTGCCAAAGAGAGAAGAAAGAACTTTGTGGACTTTACTTTCTACTTGTGCAAAAGATCTCCGAGGGCTTGGAAGAGAGCTTGCCCCATGACCGAAGTCCCAGGACCAGTGCACTTTACCAGCATTCGTAAATTGCTGCTGAAAATGCTGTTTCAGTGGCTACAGAGGCAGGGACCTGTGACCGACTCTCACAATTGGTCCGGTGTCCTGTAGGTACCGCATCAAGCAACTTCCGCCTCAAACAACGCAAGCTCTGAGTTCACTGACCCCGTCCTGATGCCATCACCGAGCCGTTGCCTGCACCGCGACTGGGGGACACCGCAACGTGCAATGCCTCACTACACCGACTCGTATTGGTCTGACCGAGGCGGTCACTGCTGGTGACTTCGAGTCCTGTGAACGCACCGGAGTTGGGCACCGCCTAGTATGGTTTGCGGTGCACCACCTGACTCACACCACTGTCCGGGCTGATAGATACCAGCTCCCGAACTCCGGCTCTGTCCCCGCACCGCAAGCTTGGAGCACCGCAGCAAAGCACCGTCTCGCCCTGCAATGCACGCCTTGGATCCAGCGACTCTGTCAACGGGCCTCTGCCTGCACTGCATCAAGGGACAACGCCTCCTGCAATGTTTCCTTTCTGCACAGTGACGAACACCTTAACCGGCTCGCACATCCGTGCCGGCCGCCTCAAATAAAAGGTACTGTGATTGAGTCTGTCGACATTTGAGTGGGCCCAGACCGATGCGGTCCGCTGGATTTGCTAGACTCTGTGTTATTTTAACAACGCTGTAGCTAGACAGGGCTACTGACTCACCCAGAACCTCTATATGAGGTTACTCTATATAATATATCCTTATTTTTTATATCAAACCTGGCAAACCTGGTGTGGTGTCCATTTGTAGTGTTGTCAGTGGGTTACTGTATGTGGTCACAAATGCTTAACCTCCAAAGCCTTGCTGCTCATGCCAAGCTACCCAGGGGGTAAGCAGGGGTTATTTTAGGAGTGTAATCCCCTTATCCTGACTAGAGGAGAGGGTCCCTATTTATCACAAGTACCTACCTTTGCCAACTAGAAGCCGCAAATTCTAACAGTATGCAAAAGAACAGAGCGCATGCAAGAAGCATAATGTGCACGTGTAATGCAGTGGTGCAAGCCTGTGTACACTTAGTAATCAGCTCACTATTGAGCCCCAAAAGTCAATGCCACATGTCTGCACCTGAGCACGCAGACTGATGCACCCCACCCCTCCATCAGCACTGCGCTCAACAACACGTGTCTGTAGGGCAGCGCTGCCTGCTGGATCAGGCCTACAGGTTATTTTGAGAGGTTGGCCTGTGGGTTTAAATCCAGCAGTCAGGCTATGGCGGTAGGCCTGAAGCCATAAATTCCTTATCACACTAGTGGATTGCACAACAAGTGCTGCAGTTAACATGTGACTTTTAACTTTCTCCGCCAATAGTGGAGTTTCTACACCCTATCATATGGCATTACAGGAGAGTTAAATATGCCAAACAGGGATTAGACAATGTTACAATGGCTCTGGGGACAGAGCACATACAGCAGCACCCCTGTTTGTAGAGTTTAAAAAACAACAATGAAATTCAGCAAAAAATAGGAGTGACCATGTCATAAGATATACAAACCCTCTTCAGGGCAATACTGCAACACTTAGTATACAAAATGGTATGGTGAAATGTTTGAATTCATTTAAATCACTAGCAATTACTTGTGTTTATTGCAGTCCATTAGGTTTTTCCACCCCATTCAAACTCAGTTTAGGCAGTGGTCATATGCAAAACAGTCTTCACCCTACTCCAGTAGGATCAGTCTAGCCTCAAATACAAGTCCTCCAGGCAGGTCCTCTTTGAAACAGGACTCATGCAACTCAAGACTGGTTTCATCTTGGTTGGGGCTCCTCATTCATGGAGTAGCTTGGCCTCAGCAGCACAGTGAGAACGGGACCGATGTCTGGGAATTCTTGTCACACTTAGGGTGTCGACTGAAGCATAGAAATAAGGGAAGAGTGGACTGTTTCAATTAATGTCAACAACAGGTAATTACTCGGAATGCACTCCATACTGTTGTTCAATTACACACCATGCCTCTCAGTTTGGACTCAGCCATATGCTCAGCCGAACTGAGGTGACTTAGTGGGCAAAAAAAAGATGGATGGATGCGGTAAGATAAGTATGTACTCTGAATGTACACACACAAAAAGATGGTCAGTGGATGTGTTATTTTACCACCGTAAATAGATGTGGGTGGAGACACAAGCCAAACAGTTTGGGTGTTTATATTGTAGTGAAATGTTTTGGGTGAACATGGCCACAAGAATGTACTTTGTGAGCACATAGCTTTGCTACTGAACTATTATAGAAGACCCATCCTAGAGTAAACAGGGGGATATTGTTATGATTTTCACTCGTTCCTGTGATGGCAGTCTTTGGAGCAGACAGACCATCCGGCATGAGGGTGCTTAATGTTATTTGCTCAATACTAGGTGTGGGTAAGTTAAACAAGTGATCTAGGCCCTAGTGCTTATAACAAAAATGATTTGCAAAGCCCTCTTCAGGAGTCCACTGCAGTACCAACACAACTACTAATCATCACACCCCAACGCGTGTGACAATTCTGGGCCACCCAATACTATAATAATGGTTTGGGTGGAATAAATTAGTCATTTAGAATGTATATTGAATTAATAAGCAGCTGTTCTTGTGCTTGTCTCTAAATTAGCCAGACATCACCACCCTGAGACAGATTTTCATAGGTGCCAGTGCTGTCCATTTGGTGCCAGTGCCGAGCACCGATAACCACTGGCTCAAATTAAGCACTGCTAGGTCCACTACCAAGCATTGCACCAACCACTTGCACCCTGGTGTATTTTTACCAGTCATATATTGTTGATTCTCTCCTGTCCTTCAACATGCCTTTCATGATATCAGTGGCATGATCTCACATGGTATGGTTGCCGCCTTAGCTCAAGCTATGTGTATACTAACTGGAAAGCTGCCAATAACAATTAATCTCAAAGCAGAAAACAATGTCAGTCTTACTTTATTGGTGTTGATGTATTCGATGTTTGGTTTGCATCCATTATACAGTGATTTTAGAAACCAAAAGTGACACACAAGTAAGCTGTTTACATGTCTGAGTGTTTGATTGGCTTCTGGGGTTTCTGCTTACTGGTATCTGATTTGGCTCAGATGTGAATAATTTACTGTTCTGACCATTTGTAGCATTCAGTTCTGCACATTTGTACAGAGTTATCTTTCTTCTTCATGATACATGTGTAATGTAATGAATAAAAGTCCTATCTCTCATCAATTCATTTACAAAAGTATTGATAAATATATTTTTTAGTAAATATTGATGTTCCTTACATCTTCTTCAATCTCAAAGGAGTCAGATTGCTGATATAAACATCAGGTGCGGCTATCATCTTTTTACAATGGCACACCACAATTACATTTTTCCAGTAATTTTTTAATTAAAAAACTGTAGTTCTGCTACAATTCCACAAGATATTTTTAAAAGATCAATTAAAGCTACTACACAGGATTGTGTAGTTGACCCTTTAGGCAGATGGCCAATAGCTAAGGCTAAATTGTACGACTCCTGGTTGGCTTTTGTGGTGTACTACGGTCCTAACTTAGATGACCCTGCCTCTCTTCATGCCTTACTCATTCAACTGCTTGATATTAATGATCCTATCATTCTGGGAGAGGACTTTAATGTAGTCATTGACCCAGCCCAAGATACATCATCCAGGAGGGTGGTCGACCCGACCCCTAATATGAGAATTGCACTGTAACAGTTCATCGTGGGTATTGGTCTCAGGAATATCTGGAGACTTATGGGATGTACAGGAGAGATGGCAAGGGGAAAGTTTACTTTTCACAACGAAAAATACAGCTACTGATTTAGGCTAGACTTTTTTCTTGTAGACTCAGGGCCCGATTCACAGAACTAACTTAAGACAAAATCCTATATTTACTACTTTTGGTATTCACAGAAGGCATTTAGTAGTAGTAAGTCTTACGTCTGTCCTAAGTTTGTCTTAAGTTTGTCTTAAGTCTGTCTTAAGTCTGTGTTAAGTTTGTCTTAAGTCAGTCTTAAGACAGTCTTAAGACAAACTTAAGACAAACTTAGGACAGTCTTAAGACAGACTTAAGAGACACTTATGACAGACTTAAGACAAAGTTAGGACAAACTTAAGACAGACTTAAGAAAAACTTAAGACAGACCTAAGACAAAATCCTAACTTTACTACTACTAAATGCCTTCTGTGAATACCAAAAGTAGTAAGTTTAGGATTTTGCCTTAACTTAGTTTTGTGAATTGGGCCCTCAGTGATTATCAAGAATACTATCAGAGTTACTCACGCCCGGGCACATTTATCTGACCACTCTACAGTTAGCTTAAAGATCATTCTTAGAAAAAGGCCCTCCTCTCGGAAATGGACTCTAAATCGTATTCTACACAGGTAGTGGTGAAATTAAAAGTTGTGACTTATGACTTTTTCGTTTTAACATAGATTCAGCTTCCCTGCATATTGGATGGGACACTTATAAGGCTTTCTTAAGAGGTATTCTAACCAGTCTAACTGTTGCCCAAAACAGGAAGGTTAGGAAACACATTAATAAACTTGAAGATTCAGTGCACACCCTCCAGCTAGTCTTGGAACAGGCTCCCAATAGTCCAACTGCAGTACAAACTGAGCACAAGTTACAACTATCAAGTTTGGAGCTTGCTGTCTACCTAGAGGCGATAGTTAGGAGGAAATGGGAAGCCACTCAGTTGTCTCACCATGAATATTGGGAGGGCTGTGGCAAACTGCTCCCCTGGAAGACCAAAGCTAACCAGACAAAAATCTTATGTCAAAACTCAGGCAATGTAATCTCCGATAATGCGAGTTTTGAAAATGCTTTCGCACAGTTTTTCAAGATCTCTTTACAGATGACCTGAAAGTGGGTGGAGATCAAATTGGGAATTTCCTTCAAGACTTAAAACATCCATCCCTACTTGGGGCATGAGAGACGATTTGACTGTCTTGAGGATATTCTCATAATTACTAGTAGCTTTAAAAGAGGGAAAGCTGCAGGGCTGATTCTCTTTCCAATGAGATACAACTTTATGAGTTAACACATGTACTAATAGGTGCAATCAACCTGGCTAGGAAACATGAGAGCACTTTAACAGTAATGATCTGTGATGCTGCAAAGGCCTTCAACAGGGTCAGCTGGCCCTTTCTGTGTAAGATGCTTCAACGTTTCAACCTAGGAGAGTTCTTCTTAGCAGCCGTTAGGGCCCTGTCTAAAAACCCCTCGGCCAGGGTCCTGGTTAATGGGAACCTTACTAAATCAATGAATATCGGTAGGGGTTCTAGACAGGGATGTCCTCTCTCCCCTCATATTTTTAATCTTTACATTTAGCCACTGGCGTGTAAACTAAGGGTATGCTGGAACATCTCTCCCTACGTCTGTATTGGTTGTAAGAAAAATATTGGGTTTTATGCTGATGACTTGATGATCTTTGCAGAATATTTGCCTAAGTCTCTCCCTGCAATTTAGGAGATATTGGAAGGATTTGGAAGGGTGTCAGGATACTCCAATAACCAGCAAAAAACAGAATTAATGCAGTGTAACATCCATTATACGAGTGATTTAACAAGGCAAGAAATAAGATATTTGGGAGTTCAAGTATTGCACAATCTAGAGAAACTAGCTCAAGTAAATTTCAATTATTTACCCACTGGTGTCAGATAACAACTACAGGCCTGGGGTGCCCTCTCACCGTCCTTCTTAGGTAGATCTAATCACCTGAAAATGTCTATCCTTCCCAAATGTACCGTCTTGTTTAACACCATTCCCTTTGAATTTAAGAAGGAGTGGTTTGGGAAAGTTCAAGGGGAGTTTACCAGTTTTATTTGGGGAAATAAAAGGCCTAGAATCTCTTGGAAGAATCTTTGTCGAATGAAAGTACATGGTGGTATCACCAGCCCAGATCTTTACCAATATTAGCATGCTTTCCATCTAAGGAATTTTCGACAGCTTTTGATGGGTAGCTCCTATCTGACTCCGCTCTGTAATGCTCTTGCCGCAGGTTCTCCAGGACAAGTAGATTTTTTTCTACTCAAATTCAGCCATCTCGTATTTAAAATAGTCAGGCTAAAGATTTGAGTGGGTGCATGTAAGATATGGTACCAAGTAAGACTTCCCTTACAAATACCCCCTTAGAGGGACTCCAATCTGGGACTCTCCTGGCACCCCAGCTAGTCTTCTTGATTTACTTGCAATTTCTCTGCGTGAGTGTGGTATTCACAGCTGGGGCCAACTAATTGAGGATAGCCAACTAATCTCGTGGAAGCGACTGTTGGAAATTTCTGAGGGCTGGGTTTACAAATTCAAATACTACCAATTAGCAAGCTGGGCAAACTCTTTGGGAAAGGGCAGTAAGGGGAAATGGCACCTGGAGACCGGTATACGCTCACGGCGTCTTTTGCGAAAAGAAGTTGCAGAATGGTACTGGATGTTAATCCAGGCAATGGAAGAAATGCACATTTTACTGACCGAGATCTGGAGGAGGGAACTGCCAGGCCAAAACCTTGAATTACTTTGGCAAGTATCTATGTCATATATGTGATCATATGTGAAGTCTGCACCACTAAGGAAGAACCATGTTTCTACTGTCCATAAGTCCTATTGAACACCACTGAAAGTCTTGAAGCTGGGAAGTCAGGAGTTGAAGAAGTGTCCTAAGTGTGGAGAACACAATGCAAATGATGTCCACATATTCTGCCTGTGCCCATCAATCCAGGCATTTTGGCATAAAGTTGGTAAGACCCTTTCAAGAATCCTGGGTCACGACATCAAGGTGAGCCTGGCTTTGGCAATCTTTGGGGTGGATTTGGGAGTTGAGGGTAGTATTTGTCTTCTTAAGACTCATAAAGCCCTCATTTTTGTTTTATTTCTTCTTGCACATAGATAGTTGTGTATTAAGTGGAATCTCCCCTGTCCCTCTATAGAGGCAGAATGGATACGATCAGTACAAAAAATATTGAATCTTGATTGGGCTACTTTTCAAATTAATCAATCAATCAATCAGAGCATTTGTAGAGCGCGCAACTTACCTGTGAGGGTCTCAAGGTGTTGGGAGGGTGGGGTTGCTGCTACTGCTCGAATAGCCAGGTCTTGAGTATCCTCCTGAAGGTTAGTAGGTCCTGGGTCTACCATAGGAGGATGGGGAGAATGTTCCAGTTCTTGGCAGCGAGGTGGGAGAAGGATCTGCCGCTGGTGGTTGCTCTTCGGATACGGGGGACAGTTGCAAGTGCGAGGTTGGCAGAGCTGAGTTGTCGGTTAGGGATGTAGAAGGTGAGTAGTCTGTTGAGGTATGCATGACCGGAGTTGTGGAGAGCCTTGTGTGCGTGGGTGAAGAGCTTGAAGGTGATCCTCTTGTTGACCGGAAGCCAGTGCAGGTCTCTCAGGTGGGGTGTGAGGTGGCAGCGGCAAGGGATGTCGAGGATCAGGCGTGCAGAGGAGTTCTGTATGCATTGTAGTAATTTCATGAGTTTGGCCAAGGCTCCTGCATAGAGGACGTTTCCGTAGTCCATCTTGCTGCTGACGAGGGCATGGGTAACCCTTCTTCTTGTTTCGGTGGGGATCCACCTGTAGACCTTGCGGGGCATGTGGAGGGTTTTTGAAGCAGTAGGAAAAGACGGCATTGACTTGCTTGATCATGGAGAGTGTTTAGTCATGGATAAACCCCAGGTTGCATGAGTGGTCAGTGGGTTTCGGAGCAGCTCCCAGTACGGGTGGCCACCAGGAGTCATCCCAGGCTGAGGGGGTGGAGTCGAGGATGAGGACCTCCATCTTGTCTGAGTTCAGCTACAGACGGCTCTTCTTCATCCTTTCAGTGAGGGCTTTCATTCCTTCGTAGAGGTTGGTTTTGGCAGTGAGGGAGTCCTTGGTGAGGGAGAGGATCAGCTGGGTGTTGTCGGCATAGGAGATGATGTTGAGGTTGTGCAATCGGGCGCCATGTGCGAGCAGTGCCATGTAGACGTTAAGAAATGTCGGGCTGAGGGATGATCCTTGGGTTACGCGGCAGATGATCTCAGAGGCTTCAGAACGGAAGGGGGGTAGGCGGATACTCTGGGTTCTGCCGGAGAGGAAGGAGGGGGTCCATTCCAGATCCTTGTCTCGGATCCCTGCATTGTGGAGGTGTGTGTGTAGGCTGCTGAGGCAGACAGTGTCGAAGGTGGCTGATAGGTCCAGGAGGATGAGGGCTGTGGTTAAGAGAACAATGTTCTGGGAACTCTGGGATGACTGGTTTAAGTTACGTGTTATTGATATGATCTCCTAAACTTTCTTAACTCACCTTCTTTCCTGCCTCTTTACTTCTTTTCTTGTCTTTTGTGTAAAAACTACTGGTCCAATGATTAGTGGTATGCTACACAGGTTGCAAGGACAGGGGAGCTCTGCTCCCAGCTATTACTCCTAGGGTAATGTATTGCACCTGTACAGATGAGTCAGTTCTTTAGACTGAGCAGGAGGCTCCTTTTGCCCGGGATGTTTTTGCCTCCCTGGTGGAGGGAGAGGGTACTCTTTGCCACAGTCGGCTAGAGCTCTCTGACATTAGTTGATAAATGAGGACAAAAATAAAGAAATACATATATATATATATATATATATATATATATATATATATATATATATATATATATATATATATATATATATATATATATATATATATATATATATATATATATATATATATATATATATATATATATACATTCACATCTTCTGTATGTTTCAATTCAATCACTTCGATTTTGCAATCCAAAACATTTTTGATCCTGTTCCCAAACATTTTGGGGATATAAATCCCAACGTCAAGAATTCTGTATTATTAATCATTAGATTTAAAATAAACAAGTACATATGCACATCAATTATTTCTATTAGATAACAATTACAATATTTACTAGTGGCAAGTTATCTCACACTCACCAGCGCTTCTTTCTGTATTTTTTCCAAGTAACTGTGCATGTCCAGAGTCACACAATTACCGCAGAAAGCCACTGTGCATCCAAACCACGTTATGCACAGCACAGTCATATCAAGTATTTAAGTTTTAAATCAACAAGATTCATCACACATATTCTAAATTATGCACCTGGTTATGAAAAATAAATTATATCTATCAACTATTATTCAATTTTAATGACATATTTGAGTTGGGGTGGCAGCTGTGGCCGGTAGTGGGAGTGCCTGCCGGGCGGTGACGTGGGGAGGGGGAGGGGCAGGGTGGGGGGTAGTAATGTATGGATTACGGAACTTAACAGGTAAGTAAACATATAAATAAATAAAACGAATTTCGTTGCGCGCGAAGCATCGCATTTGGTGATGCAGTGCACGCAACAAAATTTGTTTTATTTATTTATATGTTTACTTACATGTTAAGGTCCGAAATCCATACATTACTACCCCCCCACAGTGCCCCTTCCCCTAACCACATCAACGCCCGGCAGCAACTCCCACTACCGGCCGCGGCTGTGGGGTGGGCATAACTGTAATAATTTGCTGCAGCATAATTACGCTGAATTAATGCGAAATTTCACAAGTTTCTGTATATTTATGTAACAGTAATTCAGCATTTAGCACTATTTTCTTAGTACAAAAATGCCCTCTTGCATCCAAGTGCAACCAATGCATTTTGTGCTAAGAAATAGCGCTAAATACAAAATAATACAATTAAAAGTGTGATTTTGAGCCCAACTTACTTCCGGCATTTAGAACTATTTTCTAAGTGCAAAAGGGACCCGTGCATCCAAAATGAAAAACAGCAAGAACAGCAAAACTAGAAAATTAATTGTTTCCATGCTTATTTTCTTTCCAAATTATAATTGCATATTCATTGGTAATTCTATGTCAAAGTGTAATGAGGAATTACCAAAATTATGCTTACACAATTAAAATTACTCCCAGGGTATGTATAATTGTCAAAGAGTTCTAAATAAGTCTTTCTTTTAGGATACTGATTTACATTTCATACACTTTTCCTGAAAATATCATTGTAGAAATATTGATTTCAAGCAATAGGCATCCAAATTATGATCTCCCTTTCATTACTCGGGGTTGGTAGGAGTGCAAAACTTCCATCTTCCATAGTTCTTTTTTTACTGATGTATTTTTTATGGTCAGCCCCCTCTTTTTGATTTGCTTTTCACTTCACAACTATGATATCTAATTTTCCTAAGATTAAGTCTTTTGTCCAAACAATGTTCTGTCAGTCTCGATCACATATCTCTTGAGGTATGCCCCACATATATTTCTCCAGATGGGCATTGTAACATGTTGGTTTGGCAAAAAGCACTGCATTCAAAGAAAAGTTTTAGGGGAAGATCCACAGTCACTCCTGATGATGTTGTTAGATTGTGAACACTTTAAGCATTGGAATGTCCATTTTCTTTGAAAAGAGGGAAAACTTTGTGTC
This sequence comes from Lissotriton vulgaris, assembly GCF_964263255.1. Taxonomy (NCBI): domain Eukaryota; kingdom Metazoa; phylum Chordata; class Amphibia; order Caudata; family Salamandridae; genus Lissotriton; species Lissotriton vulgaris. The sequence continues at coordinate 283,493,097 of NC_141691.1, forward strand.
ACTCCTATTTATGTGTCAGCTCTTACAAGACCGAATTTCGAGGAGGGAATTTCGTAGCGCACCCTGCATCGCATTTTGTGATGCAGGGAGCGCAATGAAATTCGTTTTATTAATTAAATTGTTTACTTACCTTCAATTATCCATACTCTAGTTTTTAGCACCCCCCACCCGGCCCCTCCCCGCCCCGCCTCTCCGCCCCACCGAAACTCCCTCCACGGGCCATGGCTGTTCGTGAAGCCTGTCAGCTGTTTCCTCGCACTGTTGGGTGCTTTCTCCTCAGCGACGGTTGCAACCTTCCTGTTACCCCACTGATATTGGAGCTTTCGCTTCCCTTCTCTTCATTTTTATGGCATAGAGGATCCGTCCCCTGGTATGGCTTTTCCCGGCTGTCTCCTCCCCTTGATCATTGAGTTTCCCTGCCTCTGCAACTCCCTTGTTCCCTTTTTTACACACCCAATTCTCCAGCTGGTGAATTAAACCCTTTGTTTTTTTCCTTTCTATAGAAAATAACGTTTTTGCTGATATTTTTGTCTGAAAAAAAAGATTCTGAACAATTTAAATATAATTTAAAATCCTTCATAAATGACTCAGTGAAACAAGCTGTTTCAGTATTGCATCTATACTGGATATGTCTAAAACTTTGGAAGCTTATTTGTCAAAAATGTTTGCTTCCTCAAATGAGGGCTCCTCTGGAAAATGTAGGAAGCCTGCAGTAACCTCTGGGTCCTGTAAAAGCATTTCAATAAAAATTGATCCCCCCACCCAAGAGGTTTCAAAATCGGGCTTTCATCTTCTCCCTGTATTTTGTCCTATATAATAGACACAGATGATGATGATAATTATGGTGTGTTGGCTGACAGATTTGTGGGATGAATCTGCTGATCCTCTTTCTTATGGGCCTTTTGAAGGTGGTGAGTCTCACCCTGTGTGTACAAGAACTTGTAGACCATCTCAGTGATCCCATGTTTAATGCCTCTTTAATTCACTGTCCAATCTCTACAGAGTTTTTCTGTGCCAAACTTGTGGCGGAACTAAAATCTGAATGTCCCTGTCCTTCCTTTTCTAATAATGTCACTGCTTTTCCCATTATTGACCCTAACATGCTCATGTTTTTCAAAGAATTTGGCAAAGATCCTAAAAAAGGAGTGGATAGAGCTTGGTTCAACTGCCAAGATAGAATGTTAGATTTGGTGGGTCCTCTCACCAGGATGCCTGAGGAAGCCAAGATGGACGATTCCTCTATTGACCCTGATACCCTATCCACTTTGGCCAAGAAGGCTAATTGTATACTAGGAAATGCTAATGCGCCTATTCCCTTGAAAAGAAGGAAAAACTTTTTCTTTAGCCTCCAAGGAAGAGGGTCCTTCTGCCAAAGGTCTTATATTTGGTGACTCTTTATTAATCCATTGCACGCTCGTGATGGAACCATTCCGCCACGAGCCACGGTGGGGCTGTGCTGGTGACGGAATGGTTCCGTCACGGCCTGGCCGCCGCGCTTCTGCGGCGCTGATACCACGCCTGCGCTGAGCGTTCCATTGAGAGTGCGGGCCGTGACGGAACCATTCCGTCACAAGCACAGCGCCACTGCAGCTCGTGATGGAGTGGTTCCGTCACAAGCATGGCGACGCCGCGCGGTCCCCCCTACCGCCCGCAGCGGAATTATCACCGTGGGTTAAAGAGTTGAGCATTATGTTTCTACTTTGGCAACCATGGATAATGCTCAAACATCTCTTAAAACCTTGGGTTTTCACCAGGGCCAGCAAATGTCGGAGTCACTGTGCCGCCATTCCTCTAGGAAAGACAAGGCTTGGTAGTTCGGGCTGGACTGTTCCCATGAGGCACAGGGTCAAGGCAGATTTGCATATAGCCAGTGTCTGACCTAGGGTGGTGTGGAGTGCAAAAAAACGATGGATTCAGGCCCAGATCTTTGTACTGGGGTGAATGTAAGACATTGTTCTGCATTCTGTCCATCAACTGTGTTTTTTGCAATTTTCGCCCCAAGTGGGCTGGGTATGCTCAGATGTGAGTCCCAGGCTCTCCACATCACTGGAGTCAAGCAATCCAGGCTAAAAGCCAGAAACCGGTCCTTGGATGCTTGATTCCGGTCTAGGAAAGACATGGCTTGGTAGTTCGGGCTGGACTGTTCCCATGAGGCACAGGGTCAAGGCTGATTTGCATATAGCCAGTGTCTGACCTAGGGTGGTGTGGAGTGCAAAAAAACGAAGGATTCAGGCCCATATCTTTGTACTGGGGTGAATGTAAGACATTGTTCTGCATTCTGTCCATCAACTGTGTTTTTTGCAATTTTCACTCTGAGTGGGCTGGGTATGCTCAGACGTGAGTCCCAGGCTCTCCACATCACGGGAGTCAAGCTATCCAGGCTGAAGAAGGCTGATAACCAGAAACCGGTCCTTGGATGCTTGATTCCGGTCTAGGAAAGACATGGCTTGGTAGTTCGGGCTGGACTGTTCCCATGAGGCACAGGGTCAAGGCTGATTTGCATTAAGCCAGTGTCTGACCTAGGGTGGTGTGGAGAGCAAAAAAACGATGGATTCAGGCCCAGATCTTTGTACTGAGGTGAATATAAGACATTGTTCTGCATTCTGTCCATCAACTGTGTTTTTTGCAATTTTCACCCCGAGTGGGCTGGGTATGCTCAGATGTGAGTCCCAGGCTCTCCACATCACTGGAGTCAAGCTATCCAGGCTGAAGAAGGCTGATAGCCAGAAACCGGTCCTTGGATGCTTGATTCTGGTCTAAGAAAGACATGGCTTGGTAGTTCGGGCTGGACTGTTCCCATGAGGCACAGGGTCAAGGCTGATTTGCATATAGCCAGTGTCTGACCTAGGGTGGTGTGGAGTGCAAAAAAACGATGGATTCAGGCCCGGATATTTGTACTGGGGTGAATGTAAGACATTGTTCTGCATTCTGTCCATCAACTGTGTTTTTTGCAATTTTCACCCTGAGTGGGCTGGGTATGCTCAGACGTGAGTCCCAGGCTCTCCACATCACTGGAGTCAAGCAATCCAGGCTAAAAGCCAGAAACCGGTCCTTGGATGCTTGATTCCGGTCTAGGAAAGACATGGCTTGGTATTTCGGGCTGGACTGTTCCCATGAGGCACAGGGTCAAGGCTGATTTGCATATAGCCAGTGTCTGACCTAGGGTGGTGTGGAGTGCAAAAAAACAAAGGATTCAGGCCCATATCTTTGTACTGGGGTGAATGTAAGACATTGTTCTGCATTCTGTCCATCAACTGTGTTTTTTGCAATTTTCACTCTGAGTGGGCTGGGTATGCTCAGACGTGAGTCCCAGGCTCTCCACATCACGGGAGTCAAGCTATCCAGGCTGAAGAAGGCTGATAACCAGAAACCGGTCCTTGGATGCTTGATTCCGGTCTAGGTAAGACATGGCTTGGTAGTTCGGGCTGGACTGTTCCCATGAGGCACAGGGTCAAGGCTGATTTGCATTAAGCCAGTGTCTGACCTAGGGTGGTGTGGAGAGCAAAAAAACGATGGATTCAGGCCCAGATCTTTGTAATGAGGTGAATGTAAGACATTGTTCTGCATTCTGTCCATCAACTGTGTTTTTTGCAATTTTCACCCCGAGTGGGCTGGGTATGCTCAGATGTGAGTCCCAGGCTCTCCACATCACTGGAGTCAAGCTATCCAGGCTGAAGAAGGCTGATAGCCAGAAACCGGTCCTTGGATGCTTGATTCTGGTCTAAGAAAGACATGGCTTGGTAGTTCGGGCTGGACTGTTCCCATGAGGCACAGGGTCAAGGCTGATTTGCATATAGCCAGTGTCTGACCTAGGGTGGTGTGGAGTGCAAAAAAACGATGGATTCAGGCCCAGATATTTGTACTGGGGTGAATGTAAGACATTGTTCTGCATTCTGTCCATCAACTGTGTTTTTTGCAATTTTCACCCTGAGTGGGCTGGGTATGCTCAGACGTGAGTCCCAGGCTCTCCACATCACTGGAGTCAAGCTATCCAGGCTGAAGAAGGCTGATAGCCAGAAACCGGTCCTTGGATGCTTGATTCCGGTCTAGGAAAGACATGGCATGGTAGTTCGGGCTGGACTGTTCCCATGAGGCACAGGGTCAAGGCTGATTTGCATATAGCCAGTGTCTGACCTAGGGTGGTGTGGAGTGCAAAAAAACGATGAATTCAGGCCCAGATCTTTGTACTGGGGTGAATGTAAGACATTGTTCTGCATTCTGTCCATCAACTGTGTTTTTTGCAATTCCTCTAACAGCAGCTCCTTCATTCAACAAAATCAATCTGACTCCTATTCTGTGTACAAGCTTCAATTCTGCACCCGCTGAACCTGGGGTTTCTGGTCTAGAGGCTACAGATACAAAGGCGAACAATAATCTGGTAAATGTTTACACTTCTGGCCTTTACCCATAGGAGGCAGTCCTGCTTTATTTGTCAGCTCGTGGTTCTCTCTATCCACAGATCAAATTGGGAATTTCCTTCAAGACTTAGAACATCCATCCCTACTTGGGGCATGAGAGACGATTTGAATAGCCCGATCTGTCTTGAGGACATTCTCATAATTACTAGTAGCTTGATAAAAGGGAAAGCTGCAGGGCCTGACTCTATTTCCAATGAGATCTATATGATATTAAAGGATGAACTTGCATCCTTTCTGTTACAGCTCTTTAACTTTGCTTTCACACATAGGGCCTGATTCTGATGCGGTTAGGAAAGCATTCCTACCTAGGGCCTGATTCTGATGCGGTTAGGAAGGCCTCCCAACAGCATTTGCTCCTTCCAAATCAGATTGGTGTCTTACTGAGTGAGGACCCAATTATGATGCGGTTAGGAACATATGCTCCTATTGAATCAATGAGATCCAACTAAATCGTATCGGGAAGCATCCGGGTGCATCGTACTCCGTCGGTCGGACTCTCCTGTTCCTAGTGGGTCAGAAACCATTTCCAAATCGATTAGATTTTGAAGTTTTCCAACCCGCATCAGAATCAGCAGCACAGTCAGGATCTTCCATCCTCTTGGGAACCCGCCACTATAAGCATATTCCTTAACAAAATCAGAACCTGAGGGCCTGTGTGTCTTATAGACCCATCTCTCTTCTTAACAGCGATTATAAAATATACACCCAGATTTTAACAAAACAATTGGATAATTGATACATCTATCCTTCAACTTTCTGCTTACAAATTAACTCTTATTAAAAAAAGAAATGTGTCAATCTCTGTCTCTTCCCTTCTTCTCCATCAGGACTCCAGCCCAATTAGTAGTTATTCTAGACTCTTCTATTCAGATCATTTTTAGGCCCTCTCCATTATCGGGCTCTTCAAAGAATAAAAATTCACCATTTCCAGAAAGGACAAGCATATTCAGATTCCACTGCCCTCGATCAAGAATCCAAAAAGAAACTTCTTGGTGGCTTCAACAGTCAGATGCTTGGAATGGGAGAGCATTTTCCTCTGCCGCCCCAGATATTTTCTTAGAATCCAATGTAAGTCGGACAGGTTGTGGTGCAAGATGTGGTCAGTTCTCAACTGGAGGTGTATGGTCTCTGAAGGAGTCCTTCTTGCATATCAACATTTTAGAGATGCTTGAAGGTTCCTTTGCCATCCAGTCCTTTACCAAAGAAAGAGCAAGTCGCACCATCCTTCTTCGAATGGACAATCTGACAGCTGTCAGATATATCAGTCACCTCAGTCTGAGGTTCTAGTGGCCCTTGCCAAACATCTTTTGAATTATTCCCTTCAACGCTAACTTTCAGTACAAACTGTTTACCTTCCAGGGAGGTTAAATATAGTGGAGGATTGGCACCTTCATGATTCCAGCAATTGCCAGTTGAACCCGTCTGTGATCAATCGTCTTTCCTCCTTCTTTGGAGGAATGTTGATCGATCTTTTTTCTTCTTGCCTCAACTCCCACCTCCCTTTCTTTTTCAGCTGGAGACCAGATCCTCAAGCCCTGTCCATGGATGCCTTTCTCCAAATTTGGCCTAAGTCTCTTCTTTACACATTTCTTCCTTTTCTCCTTATTCGCTGAGTTCTTGCCAAACTCGCAGACAGCGATCTCCCCTTGTCCTAATAACTCCCTTTTGGCAAGCCCAACCCTTGTATCCATACTCTGTTGATGATGGCCCCAGACTCTCCATTTTAGATTCCACCTTTTCCCGAAATACTGCTCAACACTCTGGGTCAGTATGATTCTAGAAGGTTTCATCTTTTTGATTGCTTGAATTATTTCGTGTCATCCTGGAGAACCCCAGGAATTTTGGAAGAATCTATCCAGCTCATACAACAATCATGGGCTCCTGGTACATAAAAGATATACAGATCGGCTTGGCTTGCCTGGTGTAGTTGGTGTATGGACAGGAATTCAGATCCCTTTTCAGCGGAGGTCATCTTGACTGCGAATTTCTTAGCTTCCTTAGACTCTCAAAGTAAAGCGTACCACACTGTCAATATCATATATCGGCTATTTCTGCCAAACATCATCGAGTGGATGACAGACCCATTTGCTAACATCCCTTAATTTGTCATCTGTTAAAGGGTGTAAGATTTGTTAAACCTCCAGTCCCCAAATATAATACTATGTGGGATGTATATTTGGTGCTTACATTGTTCATTTCATGGCAAGAAAATGTTTCCCTCTCTCTAAAACAACTATCTACAAAACTTTCTATGCTTCTTTGTCTGATTTATTTCAAATGTGCTTAAGATGTGAAAGCCTTAGAAGTATCTTCCTTTCATTATTCCTGCCTTGGTGTCTCTTTTTAACTTCACAGATGTAATAAAACAAATGTGTCATCCCCTCACTATCCCTATTTCTCTTCTCAACCCAAATTGTGTGTTGGAAACTGTTTAAAAATGTATGTGGCTCATACTGCAAGTTTGAGATCCCCTTCTTCTCAATTGCTGATTTCCTTCTAGAAACCTCACAAACCCGTTTCTTCTCCCAACCCTGCCTGTTGGTTCAAATGGATCATGTACCTTGCTGGTATTGATATTGCCGTTTTTGGTGCTCATTCAGCCAGGACCCATGGCTTCTCGGGCATTCTGAGCGGGATCTTCGTTACATGATATTCTTAAATCTGAAGACTGGTCTAATGTTACTACTTTTTGAACTTTTTATTGCACACCTATTTCTCATGTTTCTGATTCGGTTATTGCAATGCTTTGAAAATGCATAATAGAAGCCTCCATGTCTTGTGATAAAATTGACATTTTGCTAGCCTTGGTGTCAGAAAGGCTAGATTTTTTCAAAGACACAGAAGTGAGTACTATCCCACTACTATGTATTTAAACTCTCCCTACTATTGTTCCTTTGCAATGCCAGCTCCTGCCACTATCACTTCCTCTTAAAATGGATGAGTCTGTATCTCTCCTACAGGATTCAAGACTTTGTCCTGGAATGTTATGCCCAAGAGGTCATCTGAATCAAAGTATTTTTTCGGACTGTTCCATGAACTTCTTTGTCATGTTGTTCACTTTTTTATTTAGTTCAGATACTTTCTTATTTACCTGTGAAATTTCTCACTTCAAGAAAAGTGGACTTGTTGTTCACAGTTAACATAATTATCAGGTTACTCGACGTCTCATTGGTGTTCCCATTGTGATGTCATACTGTAGTATTATTTCCTTTGTTTTTTGCTTATCTGCTATGATAATTAAAGCAAGAAAAGACTGCATAATATCTAGCCTATCTGACAACAAGGCTAGGAAAATCTGAATTTATGACCACTGTTATTAACTTTAAAAAAACACACTTTAGGTTCAAACCGATTCTGCTCTGACGTGCTCTTTTTTCAGTGCATTCTCAATTTTTGGTGTCTCCTGGATGATCTGAAAAGGAACTAGGAATTATTAGGTATGAGGCATCAAAAAGTCTCATATGGTGAAAAATACAAGCTTTACATAAAGAGTTATTGTAAAACAGGCAACACTGCTTTTTTTCACCTCTACCCATGCATATTATTTTCCTTTATCAACGTGTCCAGCAAGAAAGGCGCATGGGATGAGTATCCAGCAGAGAAGCAATCTTTCTGGACTCTGCCTTGGACAAGCCGCTGTTTCTTGCCTGTCATACGTTGACATTATCACCACAGTTGCCTGCACAATTATTCTATGCGAGACCTTTGGGTGATTGCTTTTGGGAAAAGTCAACAATTTTGACGTGTCTTGCCTTTTCTTCTAAACGTACATAATATGCCAACAATTTCTAAAAATGATTACTGTTTCGTTCAAATGAAAAACAAATCTGTAGCTGGGTTTAATTGCATGTATTGCTAAAACTAAACAAGTGAATTATTCAATATATTTTTTTAAAGTACGCAGGCTGATGGCTAAGAGAAACAATGTTGTGTTACATTTCTTCAGACACAATTAAAAACGAGCGTTGGCAAATCCAATGAATATGTCTGGCCTTGGCACATATGAAAGGTAAATGCTCGTTTTTTTCATTTTCTTTATTTGCAACTTGTGCATTTGTAAAAACGTGTTGGTAAACATAATAAAATAGTGTCCAGCAGCTCAAGTGGCTGCGCACGCGTAAATTGGGAATGGCGTTGGCTATTAAATAAATATTCACAACAGCCGTATTTATGCATTGTGGCCATTATCACCATATGGCAAGGGAAGCTGGAGAACTGACGCAAAGATAACTTGTGCTGCACCAACATTGTGTAGTGTGTCGGTCCGATAATTCCAGGAAAGGTCTGGGCAGAGACAGAGCTCATGCTGAGAGAGAGAGGACGGACTGAAGGAGTGCTGGTGATAATATGAAGAGAAAAAAAAGACTGAAGAAGTCTCACTGAAGAATATCGACAGAAAGAAAGGAGTTTCATTGGCATTCTGGATATAGAAGAAGGACTGCAGAAAACCTGCTGGCAAATGTACAGCCAGGGACGTACAGAGTAATAGAGTGTGGTCACAAACTATAGAGACCAATTCTGGATATTGCCTGTAGAAACTGAGAACAAAGGGTTAAAATTCGATACAACAATTAAGGAAAAAGGTACATTTTACAGGCATAGTCACGAAGAGCAAGAAATAATAACGTACGAGTAATAAAAATAGGAGCATGAGTAAAAATCAAAAAACCATGAAGACCTCACTTCTTGAAACGAGTTTTGTACATCGTCAAAATAAACCACTATAAAAACAAAATCATATTTTGCTTAAAATAAATATCCCTCACGTCCTCTCCCTCACAAACACGCTCACAGGCTCACAGCATATCACATCCTCTCATGGTTGGGACCCAGTTTATAAAATGCCTGCAACTAGCACTTGAGTCTGGTACCAGACAATGTGATCATATACTGCCAGATTCATGAAAAACGGCATTTGCGATTCTGTAATAGCGAAAAAAAGCGAATCGCTATTCAGAAATCGCAAATCCGAATTCATGAAGATTTGCGATTAAAAAAAGTGATTCGCACGCGATCGCAAATTCCGTTAGTGATTACCGATAATCGCAGAAAAATGGCTATTTTCGGCTACCCGCGCCGGGATTGCGAACTCGCAAATAGCGATATCGCTATTTGCGATATCGCTATTTGCGAGATCGCAAACTCGCGAGATCGGGAAAACGGGAAGTCGCATTTCGAGCCCAGTGATGACATCACAACCAGGAAGCTGCCAGTTCCCACCCCCATTCTCCACAGTGAGGCTGACTGAGAGGGAGCAAGTGGGAGAGCTGCTGCAATACAGGAGATTACTACACATCCACTACTTTGCTACAATGTCAGAGGAACCTGTTCCTGGCACCAGCAACTCCTCTGGGCGCAAAAGGAAGCTCAAATTGTCCGAGCAGGAGCTCGAACACTTGATTGAGGGCGTGGTGGCCAGCCACAAGAAACTCTTCGGAAAAGATTCCAGGAGGGTCCCTGAGCAAGAGAAACGTAGGATATGGCAGGGGATTGTCTCCATTGTTAACTCCATGGGAGTGGCCGACAGGTCCCTAGAGGAGTTGAAGAAACGGTGGTATGACCTCCGAGGCCGTGCCAAGGAGAAGGTGGCGGCGCGCCTTGGAGAGTCGTCGGGCACTGGAGGTGGTGGACCAACAGTCCCTCCCAACACAGCCATGGAGGACCAGGTGGAGGACACTCTAGAGAGGGAGGCCTGTATAGGCTTCACATGACTCGACTCATCCCGCATCACCCAAGACACCCAAGGTAAGTGGCATGCGACTGCGACCCTGCCCCCTATGAATGTCCATGACCAAATAGGCTCCCCTAATGTCCCATACGCATGCCATAGTTGCACATCAAGGAATGTCCTGATGCATTGTGGGAGATGTAGTGTGGCCACAATGTAGTAGTACCACAATGCAGCCAGACAGGTCCCAAAGCACACAAAGCCACAGCCATTCAGGGAATGTCACCCAGCATGCATGTAGCAACTGCACGTCTTCCAGATACATGCAACTAATGATCCTCCACTTACCCCCACAGGTGGCGAAAGCAGCGATAGTGAAAGGCTGCAAATTGATGAGGAGGTCCAGGAGGAGGAGGTGCCACCACCAACCCATGCACCAGCCCCTGCTGCTGCTACAACACCAGCAGCCAGATCCACCTGCAGTGTTCCCCCTGCGACTGGTGCAGCACCTACAGCCGCTGCCAGGACAGCTACCATTGTGCCCCCTGCTACTGCTGCACCACCTAGAGCCGCACCCAGGCCAGCTACCATTGTGCCCCCTGCATCTGGCACACCAGCAACGCCAGCTGTCACACCCCCTGCATCTGGGGCACCAGCAACGCCAGCTGTCACACCCCCAGCAGCTGTCGCCACAACATCTGGGCCCGCGCCAGTTGCGACACAGCGGCCAGCCACAGACTCAGGCCAGCAGGGCAGGCGTGGCAGGTCTCGCCAGCACACCACTCCAGCAAGCAGGAGGGGCAATGGACAGGGACTGGCGCGTCTGAGCGTTGAAAGACGCATGTTGCGGATACACCAGCGCCAGGCACGACAGCAAGGAGCCATTCAGCTGCAGCTCCATAAGATAGGGCGCAATGTGGCCACAGTCGCAGACCGCATGGACGGCATGACGGCGGCCATGGCAGGTGTGGGGGAGCGCATAGACAACATGACTGCAGCCATGGCAGGTGTGGGTGAGGGAATGGCTCGCATGGCTGCAGCCATGGAGGCCAACACCGCTGCGATGTCCACACAGCGCAGTGCAGCACGCCGCCGCCACCGTCAACTCATGAGCCGGCTGGCCTCATACAGCAGGGCGAATTATGTTGCTGCAAATGCAACTTCTCTGTTGGCGCGGCGGTCCCTAACACAGCAGCACCAACTAGTCCAGTGCAGTGAGGACATGACCAGGGTCCTGGAGCACCTCACCACGGCCGTTACGGCACTACACCCTCCAGCAATACCATCCACTGTGGGGGGTGATGATGCTAGTGAGGGGGCGTCCAGCATCAGCAGCCACTCAGCCTCACAAATCCCACCACACAGCCGCAGCACAAGGCCCACGCCAGCTCCTGAAGCCCCGGAGGAGGATGCCCCTCAGAGGCGCTTGGGTGCAAAGCGCAGTAGGCGCACTTGAGAACATTTGACTTTCATTGGCACAGGCTGACGTTAAGCCTGCCATGTCCTATGACACAGCAGTATGCTGTAATACTGTTAGTGGGAGATATTTGTACTGAAACCTTATTTTTTTGTGATTTGAACAAATACATTTATTTTGCTACACACATTAGCATTGTGTCATCATTACATTTTGCATGCATTGTTGATTTGTGGGGTGATGGAAGAGGTTGTACTAGAAACTGTTCACTGTGATGTGGTTGCGACGTCTGTGCCCTTCTGCTGGGTTCTCCCCACGTGCATGGCGCGCATGTGCAGGTGGCCGGTTGTCCCCTTCAGATTCACTGCCAGAGATGTCAACAGGTATCCGGCGCTTGGTTGCAATGTTATGTAGTACTGCGCAGACAGCCACAATGCGGCAGCACACTGCAGGACTGTAATACATGGCCCCACCTGTCTTGTGCAGTATGCGGAACCTGCTCTTGAGCAGGCCAAATGTCCTTTCTATGCAATTCCTTGTCCGTATGTGTGCAATATTGTAGCGCCGTTGCTGGGGTGTAGCAGGGTTGAGGTATGGGGTCAGGAGGTATTCACGGAGGGCGTAGCCACTGTCACCTGAATGAGAGGAGCAGATGGTGATTGCCTGTGCTGCGCTGTTACATCTTAGCAATGTGACATATTCGACAAAGTGTACTTACCAAGTAGGTGTCCTTCCCCAAACTCTCCCCTGACCAGTCGTGTGTGGAGGCCGCTGTGCCGGAATATGAAGGAGTCATGGGTACTCCCTGGGTACTGTGCGACAATGTCAGTGATGTATGTCTTAGCATTGCAGACCATCTGGATGTTGAGGGAGTGGTAGGACTTTCTATTGCGGAACATATACTCCATGGCAGCTGGTGGGCAGATGGCGACGTGGGTACAGTCTATGCATCCGAGCACATGTGGAAAATGGGCTACATTGTAGAATTGTAGCTTGGTCATGTCCAATTCCTGTTGGCTGGTGGGGAATTTGATGTGACGGTGTAGCTGGGTGAGCATGGCGTCAACAAAAGTGTGGAGGCAGCGTGACATGGTGGGCTGGGATATCCCCCCAGCAGCCGCTACTATCCCCTGGAAACTCCCGGAGGCCAGGAGGTGCAGGCTACACAATACCTGCACATGTGTAGGCACCGCATTGGTACGGCTTGTTGGGTGCTGCATCAGGGGGTCAAGGTCCTGTATTAGCTGCATTATCATTTCCCCATTCAGCCTGTATTTATCATATATCTGCTCTCTGGTTTGGCCCAGCAAGGTGACCCGCTGGCGGAATATCCTGTCCTGGATCCTGCGTCTCCTCCGTGCTAATCGCTGTAGCCTTCGACGCCTCACCACCATGTACATTCCTGGCATTGTGGGACTCCTAATGCTGCTGCTGATGATTGTCCTTATGTGTGATTGGTCAGGCCAGTACCTGTTGGTGATTGGACAACGGTTTTTTAAAAGTAATTTTTGCATGGCTTTTATGGTTACCACCTGCTTTGAGTTGTCCTTATTTTGCGCGGCGCAAAATGCGATTTTTGGGTTTTTCGCTAATAGCAATTTTTCTTGAATACCGATTGCGAATCTATAGCGAATTCGCAATTTATTTCGCAGAATCTGTGGTTTCTCGCATTTTCCGATTCGCTAATGCTCACCTGCCGGGATTCTGCGAATATAATAGCGAATTCGCTATTCTGTGTTTGCGAATTCGCTATTTTGATGTTGAATGCCGATTACGGAAATTGCGCCCGCAATTGCATTTTTGCCGCGATTGCAGGCGCAATTTTACTATATGAATCAGGCTGATAGTTAGGTATTCTGGTGCATCTTGACTCTAGTTCTACAAATAAATTCTTTCTCCTTCCGCCACATCCATATTCAGCACAGACTGGTTTACACCTATCCAACTTGGCTTACAGCCCTATCCTCTTCTAATCATCATTACATTGTTGTCCAACAACACTATTGTTTCTGCACAATGGCTTTGAAATCTGTTTGATCACATTTAACTAAACTAAATATTTTGAAAACAAAATAAGATTTAGTTGCAATTAAATGATCCCCACCTGGAACAGTGATCTTCATTACAGCAATGAGGCTTTCTCATGCTTCATTGCTCTTCAGCCTGCAACTAAATTAAGTAGCAAATGTTTAATCATGTGGAATGGAATACTTCTCGAATACATTTCAAAACAGAATGGACACTCCTAAGACTGAGCCCAAACATGGAGATTCGATGTGACCTTCAACTCATAAAAATCAGCCCCCTGCCATTTTGAGGATGTTTTTATTCAATGAGATGAAGTTCAACAATATGTCTTCTTAGGGCCCGATTCACAAAAGTAATCTGAGACAAAATCCTAACTTTACGATTTTCCGTTTTCACAAAGAGCCTTTAGGAGTAGTAAAGTTAGGATGTTGTCTCAGTTAAACTTAATGTTTGGTCTTAAGTTAAATTTAAGACCAAAACTTAAACTTATGACCAAATTTTTGACTCAGTTAAACTTAATTTTGGGTCTGAAGTTAAACTTAAGATCAAAACTTAAGTTTAACTGAGACAAAATCCTAACTTTACTACGCCTAAATGAGCTTTGTGAAGACCGAAAGTCGTAAACTTAGTGCTCTATATCGAAGGTAAATTGTTAAATTGCACGTGTTCGATCTGCAGATTACTAGTGACATCCTGTATGTAAACCCCAGATAGAAGAGTAAAGGTATGGTAAGCAGCATTCCCTTTGTTTCCTGTAAACCACAATGCTAGGTGCTGCTTCCCAAGCCAAGACCACTTCCAGCTCACTCACCATTGACACCATAATGTCCTCCTTGTAGGCTCACAGAAAATATTTCCAACTATTCTCTCCACCCACAGTGTAGCATTCTACCCATATAACACTGAACTACTGCCCCCACAACTTGATGTGAAGCATTCTATCATACAATGTAATAAACAATTCAAGGGCTTGCATGCGGATGGAGTCAATGTGAATGTGAGACAGGTGGGGTAGGGAAGAAATCTTTTTCTCAGTCTCATGCAATGGTGCACAATATAGCAGTTGAGGGGTTGTAATAAAACACAAATATTAAACTCACAAGAGAAACACTGCCCTAGTGAATGGACTGTGGGACAAAACATCATAACAGCTTAACAAGACACACCATAAACTCCTCATCTGTAAGAACTGGCCTAATGTACATTAGGCCAAAATAATGAACATTCCGTCTGACTGTTGGACAGATGAACACCCTCATTTCCTAACACATGATGTCCATGACAGGAGACTCAGCAGAAGAAAACTGTGAAGCTGCCTCATCCTTACAGAGTTGGCAACAACCAGTGCGGAGAGTAGAGGGCAGGACTTTTGACTTTGCCCATGATTGGGGCTTATGGCTGAAGATAGGAGACTTCAAATGAGATGGGACTACATAGCCCCCAAAGCCAATTGCACAGCATTATGCCGCATTTAGCGTGCATGTTATCTCAAAACATTTATCCGGTGCACCGTTTGAGAATTATGGCGAGGACAGCAGACTGTCGATAGATAATTAAAACAGTGACCCCCGAAGAAGGGCACGAAGTGGCCCGAAATGCATTGGGTTTTTACACGTAATAAAGACTGTTTGTGATGAACTCTTGCACTATTCGTATTCTCTCAAGAGGCCAGGATCGGCCCAGTTTGAATATAAGAAAATTGAAAATTGGCACCATATCCCGGTCGTGGATTTTAGATTAAATCAAGAGAGAAAATTGTTTGAGTAATGAGTTAAAAATATGGTGAAAAATTGGAACACTGAAAAAATGGATAAATGTTTCGAGATAACATGCACGCTAAATGCGGCATAATGCTGTGCGATTGGCTTTGGGGGCTATGTAGTCCCATCTCATTTGAAATTTTTGACTTAAGGCAGTTGGGCATGTCTACAACCATTCAGCACGCAATCGTGAACAAAGGGAGACCAAAGGACAATCACAAAAAGAAGAAGAAAAAAAATGTGACAAAAGAAGGTGTGCATCCCTTCATCATTATATTGAAGATAGGAGACTGCCATAACTATTGGCATTTCACTCCATTGCCTTGCAAGGCCTTTTCCTGCAGCAAGAATAGCTTCGAAATAAAGGGAAAGCCTGCAAAATCTGCCTCAATCTTTGCACTTTACAAAGTTTGTAAAACTATGGTAGCAATAACAATGGGATATGTTCATGTGTGGAACAATTGAAAATAACAAAAATGATGGGAAGAAGCTAATTCTGCCTAATTAAAAAAAATATTTTAATTTGCATATCAGTGATTATCACTGTGACGTAAAGTCCTAAGGCCTGGCTCAGTCCTATTTAGACCCCAATTCCATCCTAATTCATGAAAGCCGCCATATTCCCTGATAATGGAGAAATATTGCCATGTCTGCCTTTTCACGCAGATTTCGCCAGACCTTATCTTTGTAAGAACTGTGATATCATCAAGTTCTTCATTTAATGACATAGATACAACATCGAAGGTGACCTTCATCTGTGCGAAGTTCTCTTCATCACCATGTCAAGATCAATAACAACGCATACAGACATATAATCAGAGTAATGCATTCTGAATTGAGGTCCCTGGGATGTATACCTTGAAAACATGATCTGTGTCAAACCATATCAAACTTATGTTAGAAATTTCAATTTCTGATAAGACTTAATATACAAGGACTGCCACCAGACCACTTGTCATGAGATGTCCTTCACCCAGATTATCACCTGAGATTCTGTCAGAGACAGTCTCACCTGCTGCTAGCACACTTAAAAAAAACTGGATGATACAACTCGCTTGAAAACTGCAGCTGATAGAGCCAAGTCAAAATGTAAGACAGACTGACTGCTACCGCAGTGGGTCTTTGCTCCTTGCGGGGTGTTAGGAATGGGGTTTCTAGTTGGCTGTTATTTACACCCTGTCCAAGTAGGGACCCTCACTCTAATCAGGGAAAGGGAGTCACCCAGCTAAGATAACACCTGCTAACCCCCATGGTAGCTTGGAATGAGCAATCAGGCTTAACACAGCGGCAACACAGTTAAAATACAACAAAAGGAGTCCACACCAGTTTTGAAAAATAACAAATATTTATCTGTATTAAACAGGACCAAAATGAAAAAAAATCAAATACACACCACTCAAAATATCACTTTTAATAGATTACGCAGGTTTAGTTCAGAGAAATCAATGGATGCATTTATTTTAGTACAACATTCTTTAGATACATCAAAAGTCAAAGACAGTGAAAGGTCAGGGTAGCTGAAGCATTGGAAAAGCAAAAGATGCATTGGTTCTTGTTACACAGGGGAGGTACAGCACTAGCTCCTTAAAGGCAGGGGAGGTGATGTGCTGGTTCCTTACTGCTAGGCAGGGGAGTTGATGCATCACTTCCTTACTGGCAGGGGAGGTGATGTCTTAGTTTCCAAACACGCTGTTTCAGTTCCTTACTGCAGTGCCTTGTTGATAAAGAATCAGAGCTCAGGGACAATGTGTTAAAAAAACAGACGTGCCGCATTGATGCAGGTGCTGTGTCGAATCCAAAGCTGCAACACAGGCACTGTGTCAATTCCACAGCCATGACCAGGTGCTGCGTTGGAGTTGGAGTGAATGCCACCGACATTGGTGAACAGCGCTCTGAACTCACGCCGCAGTGATGTTTCTGAACATGTTGTAATGGCACACTGTGGCCTGCGGTGACCACCGTGATCAATGCTTCAAACAGGATGCAAGCTTCAGGGCAGGCAGTGGTGACGCGTAAATCTTTTGCATCGATGTACTGATAAAACAGGTACAGGGAGTCAATGCATGGATTATCTCCACTGGACTGACCACCGTTGCATCCACTTCACCTTCAACAAACCCACCACATATCACAGCCCGCAACGGATCCCCCCACCGCAGCTGGAACAAGGTCACCGAAGACCAGCTAATCACCACCCTCTCCCAAGACCAACCAACCGGCACAGCCACCTGCAACCTCAGGCAATTGATTGAGGACTGTGGGATAACTCTTGCCCTGATCAAGAAACACTCAAACAGACGCACTGACAGAAAGCCCAGCTCGTTCACCACGACCTTCAGGAATACAAGCGGACTTGTCGAAGACTCGAGAAAAGTGGCGCCACGAACAGACACAGGACAACTACACAGCCATCAAGAACGTCAGCCACAAGCACCACCAACTCATTTGAGCACCAAAAAGACCTCCTTCAAGGAACACATCGACAACAACACGCACAACAGCAAAGAGCTCTTCAACATCGTGAAGGAACTCTACAACCCCAGCTCCAGCTCCAACGAGATCACGCTGTCACAAGACCTATGCGACTCCCTAGCCACCTTCTTTCAAAGCAAGATCCCAGACATCCACGACAGCTTCAACTCCCAGACCCTCCTGAGTTCTACCAACACCGCAGACTCACTGCCGCCCAGCCACACCGACCTCCTGCTCTCCTGGACCGATGTCAACAACAACTTCACCGTCAAAATCATGAACACCATCTGCTCCGGCTTACCATCCGACCCCTGCCCTCATCACCAACAAAGCAAGTGCCATCTTCGCACCCCAACACCGGAAGACCATCAACAGCTCCTTCGAGAACGCCACCTTCCTGGAAAGCTGGAAGCACGCCAAGATCAACGCCCTACTGAAGAAACTCAAGGCAGACTCAAAGGACCTCAAGAACTTCCGGCCAATCTCCCTGCTCCCGTTCATGGCGAAAGTCATTGAGAAGATTGTCAACAGGTAACTGACCCAATTCCTCGAGGAGAACAACACCCTGGACGCCTCCCAATCCAGTTTTTGCAGCAACCACAGCACCGAAACCGCCCTCATCGCTGCCACCGATGACATCAGGACCCTGCTGGATAACGGCAAACCGGCAGCCCTCTTCCTCCTGGATCTCTCTGCCGCCTTCGACACCGTCTGCCACCATTCCCTACGTACACACCTCCACAGTGCATGGATCCATGACAAAGGCCTAGACTGGATCACCTCCTTCCTCACTGACAGAACCCAGAGGGTCAACCTCCCTCTATTCCGATCCAAAGCCACCAAGATCACTTGAGCCATACGCCAATGATCTTCCTTCAGCCCTAACCTTTTCAAACGTCTATATTGCACTGCTCACGAACAATGTCTGATCACACAACCTCAACATGGTCGAGGACACCCAGCTAATCCTTTCTCTCACCAAGGACCCACCGCCACCAAAACCAAACTCCACGAAGGAATGAAGGCTGACACCAAATGGATAAAGAACAGTCGCCTGAAACTGAAATCGGAGAAAATGGATGTCCTCATCTTCAGCTCCACCCCTTCTGCCGGGGAAAACTCATGGAGGCTGACTACACTGGGGCCCGCACCAACACCAACCGACCATGCACTCAGCCTGGAGTTCATCCTGGACTCATCGCTCTCAATGATTCAGCAAGTCATCGCCATCTCCTCCTCCTGCTTCAATACCCTCCACATGCTACGCAAGATCTACTGATGCGTCCCCATGGAAACCAGAAGGACAGTAACCCAAGTCCTAGTCAGCAGCAGACTGGACTAGGGAGAAGCCCTCAACGCAGGAACCACGGCCAAACTCCAGGAAAAACTACAACGCATACAGAACGCCTACACATGCCTCATCCTAGATATCCCCCACCACACCCACATCACAGCTCACCTGAGAGACCTGCACTGGCTCCCAGTCAACAAAATGATCACCTTTAAGCTCCTCACCCACACTTACAATGCACTCCACAACACCGGACCAGTATACCTCAACAAACGACTCACCTTATACACCCCGAATCGCCAGCTTCGCTCCGCTGACCTCGCCCTCGCCAACATTCCACGCATCCACAAGACGACCACCGGCGGCAGATCATTCTCCTACCTTGACGCCAAGACATGGAAAACCCTCCCCACCCACCTGCAACAGACCCAGGACCTGCTGACCTTCAGGAGACATCCCAAGACCTGGCTGTTTGAGTAGTAGCTGCACCCCATCCTCCCCTCAGTGCTGTGAGACCCTCAAGGGTGATTAGTGTGCTCTAAAAATGTTTGATAGATTGATTAATCTCCTTAAGATCACCAGGTTACACTTCCAAGGGCTCAAGAACTGGATTTGGCAACACTTGGCAAGTCAGAACACTCAGCAGAAGTGCCCAGGCATGGGCCGGTGAAGTCTTTGATGGCCCTTAGACTTCTTAACTGGAGGCAAGCACAAACAAGCCCTTGGAAAACCTTGGTATCAGGATACAGAAAGCAAATTCCATCCTTTCACTTCCAACACTGAAGCATCAAGCAGCAGGCTAGTACAACAAAGCAACATGCAGAGTGGTAGTCCTTCTGACAGAATCCAGCTCTTCTTCCTGGCAAAATGTGTTCAGAAGTGTTCTGATTCTGCGGTGTCAGAGGTCCAATAGTTATACCCCTTTTTGCCTTTGAAGTAGGCAAACTTCAAAGGAAAGTCTTTGAACTCCACAAGACCCTGCCTTACACTGCCCTGGCTCCAGGCACATCACAAATGATTGGAGGCAGCTTTGTGTGAGGACAGGCACAGCCCCAATCCGGTATCTGTGACAACTCTTTCCACCACTCTAGCCCAGGAAGGCCCAATAGCCTGGTGATGACCCATCAGGATATGCAGGCACATCTTAGCTCAAGTTGTGTGACTGTTTTGAGTGAATGCAAAAGAGCCCAACTGCCAGCCAACACAGACGTATATCATACAGATAATAACAACAGGTACCAGAGGGTCTAGAATCAAGAAAAGAGTTCAAAGGTATAGGATATCTACCCAACATTTGATTGTATGACAGGGTTGTCTAGGTAACTGTTGCTGAATTTGATTTCACCGTGTTACATCTAGCACAATGAGGTCATTGGAATTGTCATAAGCACGATCGGAAGATAGTACTCGTGTCCTACACTGTCTTAAGTACATAGAGTGAGGATGTGAGGGTTGATTGGACAAATCCCAAATGATGAAGGGCGGATCCGAATGGTGACTGATGGGTATTTTCCTCATCCCTTGAGAGTCTTTGTGTTCATCATGATGACCTCCAGTTAAGGAAGGGACTGTGGTCTGTTGGGTAGATATCCTATACCTTTGAACTCTTTTCTTGATTCTAGACCCTCTGGTACCTGTTGTTATTATCAGATTCTTTGGGGATTGTACTCAGAGCTAGGTCTATAAATTTTCCCCTAGGTCCTCTCCCACCGTAGTGTTATTTGTTGGTATATTATACAGACACACAAAGGCACAGAATGGTTAAGCAAGCAAATGCCCAAAAGTGGCATTTTCAATCACATAATTCAAAAACTGACTTCACCAAACAATGTATTATTATCTGTGAGTTCAGAGACCCCAAACTCCAAATCTCTATCTGCTGACAATGGGAAGTTACACTTAAAGTACATTTCAAGGCAATCCCTAGGTTACCCTATGGGGGAGATAGCCCTTTCAATAGTGAAAAATTAATTTAGAAGTATTTCACTATTAGGACATGTAAAACACACCAGCACATATCCTACCTTTTAATACACTGCACTTTACCTATGGGGCTGCATTGGCCATTAGGGGTGACTTGCATGTAGTAAAAGATAAGGTTTGGGCATGGCAAATGGGTGCACTTGCAAGTCATAAAGGCAGTTTAAAACTGCACACACAGACACTGCAGTGGTAGGTCTGAGATATATTTGCAGGGTCACGTGCGTGGTAGAATCAGTGTTGCAGGCCCACTAGTAGAATTTGATTGCAGGCCCCGGGCACTCCTAGTGCACATTACTAACCACTTACTAGCAGTTCAAATCTGCCAATCATAGATAAACCAGTCACCAATGCATTTTAGACACGGAGCACTTGCTGTAGTAAATCAGGAAATATGTATTGTAGGATAAAAACCCCTGCAACAGGAGCAGTAGTAACCATCAACTAGTAGAAGAACCTGCTAATTAAAAGATCCTGCTCTCACTACATTCCACAATACATCTTATATTTCCAATGCTGTCTTTCTTAGCTGAGGGAGCCCTAACAGAACAAGCTAGGGACACATAAAGGTATGGAACATCCACTACACAATATAACACTTGCACTTTAGTACTGGTCAGCAGTGGTATTGTGTCCAGAGTACAAAGACCAACACATCCAGGTCATAAATAATACAGGAAGAAGGCAACACATTTGGGAATAATCCTGAAAAAGGGCCAAGTCCAACAGAACCCTCTTCCAGCCTAAATCCATGGTAGACTAAACAAAACCTTGATAGACTTTCATGCTTAGAGTGATAGAACATGGACCATGGCCGGCAATGGCAGGGCCTGTTCCAGTTCTGATCCTCTCTGAACCCAGTGGTATTTCCCTGTGTATGCTCTCAGGGACCATTAAGCTAACCCATGGTAAACCCTTCACCTCATCTCTGGACCCCATCTGTGAAGCACCTATCTGTACCTTGCTCACAGACGCATACCAGTAGACAGACAGTACCACCATGTCCAACAAAGTGATGTGGGATTCCACCCCCTAGTTCCGACTTCTGTCCCCAACCCAGGTCAACAACCAGCATAGGCCACTGCCAGCTGTCATTGTTAAGAGCCAGGGCCCAGGATATCTGGGAGTCTCTGACTTATGTGGTTTCTCAAAACAGGGGGCACTCAACCCAGGCAACTTGCACCTTTTTTTCTACTTCACCTCACACCAGCTCAAGGGTGGTATCCTAAGACTGGTCTCTCAGCTCAGGGCTTATACCCTGAGGCTGACAATAGACAAGGGTGGGCTCTCTCTCACCCCAGTCCTCCCTCTGAGGTCCTGTACTTTGAGCTTGTAGAAGGTATAAAACTGAAATGATAGGGAACTTGTGGCAGCCGTCCCTCTGAATTCCTCCAACACCAGGGCAACTCCATTCGCATAAAACAGTCTATGGGCATCTGGGGACTAACTATTACTCTCTCCCAGGTTATCTCCTCTCTCCACCATAGGGACACCAGGGCCAAAGTGCTGATGAAGTCTACACACCTGGCCGGTGTACTGTTCTGGAGAAACTAGCCTTTCCACTATCATGGTGTGGCTATCCCCAGTGTCTCTAAGAGCAGTGACCTCATTCATTTCCAACTGGTGGAAGTGATGACTTCCACCCTCAGGGATCTCAAACTTACCCTCTGAGTCCACTTCCAACTAAGGGAGATCGTGGCATGGTCTATAACCTGCTAGCTCTGGGGACTACTTTCCCCTAAGGCCACACTGGTCACCTGTGTAGTTGTACCACCAGTGGATGATTTCTCTGGACAGACAGGGTCCCCCTGCTTGTGTCCTTACTGGGAACACTCAAAGCTGCAGGGTTGGAAACGGGGTACCCTGGCCACTTCCCACCAGAACCTCCTCCCCTGTTTCTTAGAAAGGGCATGGGAACCCTTGTCTTACCCTTATCTTGGGTCCTGTCTGTGCCTCCCTTGACCTCCCCCTGATTCTGCTCGTGAAAGCCTGATCCACCCATCTTGGCTAGTTCTCCCACATACAACTTCTTGTGGACCTTGGTGCTCACCCAGTGGTCCAACTCCTGAGCAAGCTTCCTGAGGTCAGTAAGCTTACTGTTCATCATGTACAGGTGCAGCTCTGAAAAAACACAGACTAGACAAGTGCTCCCACACAATCAAATTGTACAAATCTTCGTGATCTGTTACCTCACTATCCTTCAGCCAACCATGCAGTGCTCTGCTAAAAGTATCAGCACACTCAACTAGGTCTGGGATTTAAGCTTGGTACACTTCCTAAACGTGTACCAGTATCTAGTGATCAGAGAATCCTTCATGAAAAGTTAGGCAAGCAGACTTGGGGTCCCTAGGGCCAATAAGATATCCCTTCCTTCAGTGTAAAGTAGTTTCACAGACATGTCCCCCAATCTCTCTAAGGGACCTGGTGCATATGCATAACCCTGAAACCATCTTTGCATGTCATCCTCCTTGGTACACTCTTTTCCTAGGATCTTAGGTATGTGCACTTTAAAATCAGACTGCACTTTATAGTTGTTGCCACCATATGCCTCTCTGTTGAGTTTAACTAGTTCCAACTGGAGCTCCCTCTCATGCTCCTTCTTGAGCGTTTCCAGCTTCATCTGAATCCTCCTAGCCTCCAACCTATCCTCCAACTCCTCTGGGGACAGGACCTCTTGAAGAAACACCACTGCTTGCACTAGAAGATGCCTTCCTCCCAGATGAATCCTGATTCACAAAATCCTTATGCATGCTCTGCTTCACACCAAGAAACATTATCTTTCTTATACATTATGTGCTCTTCAGCCTTGATTTCTGCCAGCCTGTCCCTCAGCACTTTTTGCAGTTCCTCCTTTTTAGTGATGCTTCTAATAGGACATTTGAACTCCTTGCAGATTGTTTTGAGCTGAGGTACTGTATAGGCTTCCAACTTCTGTAGCTCAAACACCAAATCAGCAGCTTGCACTGCTGGCTCACTAGTCCGATACATGGTTGTGGATTAAACTCAAGAGTTGCAAAGAAGATAAAAATAAAAAAAACAGTATATAGTTGAGTAATGGCCTGAGATATGCAAGTAGTTTACACTAATCACTGTATGCAATGTACAAACACAAGTCGTATCCCACCTTTGCCACCAATGTTGAAAATGTGGTCTCTAGTTGTCAGTAGTTTGCATTCTGTCCAAGTAGGGATCCTCACTCTAGTCAGGGTAAGGGAGTCCCACGAATAAGGTAACCCCTGCTCAACTTAGCAGGGATCACAGTATTCTGGTGTGAACATGGTATGCAGTGCGTCTCTTCTCCCTAGGAAACTCTAGACTGCAGATTTCTATCATAGTATAGCACATAGAAGTAGGGTATTAGGTTCTACATTTTAAATACCATTTTAATAATGCTTGAAAAGTTAATTTTATTCTCGTTATTTATAACATATCAAAGTCGACATGATTTAGGCCCTTTGTGCTCCCAGGTTGGCTGGTCCACAGTTGACGGTCGTTTTCTAAAACATATAGCCATCAATTTTCTCTTTAAGTAGATTGAGAATGTAATGTTCAAGTAAGGGACTTATAGTTATTGATCACCATACAGGCATGCAACCTTGAGCAGAATTTTTTTTTTTTCGAACAGTAGTGAGTGGAATTTTGCTGATTTGTTTAATACTTGTTTGAAGGACTGATATGGCAAGTTATTATTCCATAGCTCGGTCATGCAGGTTGTTACCCAAAGGGATTTGTAATTGGTGAGTTTACCGTATTCTGTTTCAATTGATAACAAAATGTATTGTAGTGTAAATTCTCCCTATTGTTTCATTTAAAAGACCAAATTCAAGTCAAACCTGGGCCAGGTGAAGCAGACTGATGTATCTGGAAAACTTTTATGTAAGCTGAGACCAACAGTTTATTTAAGAGGTCTGAATCTTTGCTGTTAAATATATTCTGATAAAACATTGAGAGCTCATTGAAGGTCAGTCTTAGTTAAACTCATTAACACCACGTCGTCAGCGTACGAAAAATATGTTAGCAATAATTTACCTATTTGTCGAGGATGAGAATTAATACAATCAATCCTTTGAGCAAGGTCAGACATAAACAAATTGAAAAGGTATGGTGCCAATACGCAACCTTGTTTTAGGTCTTTGGTTGTAGGCAACTTACTGGATACTTCTATGTCAATTATACATTGAGTAGCATTTTACAGGACTACAATAACTTACCTTTAACATTCATAGCTGTTACATTGAACCAACTTTATTAGTTTTACTAGTGTCAACCCACCCACACCATGTAGAGTTACGCCAAAGTCGTAACTTACGCAACAAGGAAAACTTTCACCACTCCTTTTTGTCAGACATTAATCATGGTATTTTGAACACGTCTGGACTGAACTCTTTCCAGTGCCTCAGGTATCATCACTACATCATAAACACAGAACAGGTCAACTGGAATTGTGCGTTAAAGGAGGACCAAACTATGCTGCAACCTTAATTTAATAAAAAAAAGTATATATAACTTTTCATATGATAACATCAAGAGAGCATCCTCAACATAATTTGCATTATATTGCAGAATACATAGCAGTAGGTCATTACAGCATTATTATAATCAATTATGCCACAGCAACTGTACAAGTCAGTAACCAAAGAGTATAAATCAGACCCTGCATTAAGTCAGGACGCTCCTTTGCTGGAGCATCTGCGTGCTTAATAAATGAGTTTAACATAACATAACATAACATAACATGAACAGTGTACCTGTGACATAAACCAGAAGTTACCCCAGTGCAACCTTATCCCCCAGAACCTGCCTCCAATCCAGTATTGCAGCTAGACCTCTAGATATTCTCCCATCTGGGCATCCTCTTCAACCACCGATGCACCAGTTCCTCTGCATACACGCACATTTGGAGGCCCCCCTATAGACATGTCATTGCCATTGTTTTATTCAATAATTGCAATTATTGTACATTTTAGTTCCACACTACCATCCCCACAAAGGACTTAATGCATCTGTTTATAGATCTGTAACGTTATGGTAAAACAATAAAGAAAGTTATTTTTCTGATAGAACCAGCTTACAGTTTGCAGATCGTTTCAATCTTCGTTATCCGCTTCATCACCGTCCACTCTAGTCGTTTCCCATCTTTCCAGCTGTTTTATGACCTGCATTGCGTCCTTTGGGTTCATGAAGATTCGAGGTTTGCTACCATGCAAGATTTTGAGACGCGCAGGCTACAGCATGGCATATTACATCTCCATGTTCTGCAGCTTCTTTTTGACCTGCTGGAATTCCCGCAGAGCCTGCTGCACCGCTGTCGTGAAGTCTGAGACAATGCTACCTTCATCCCTTGGTACCAAGTGGTGCCCATTTCCGAGCGAGGCGGAGTGCCACATCTCTATCCTGATAATTAAGAAGCCTCTCAATTATCGGGCTCAAACCCAGAAACAGAACTGCAGCATTCTCAGTAAGAATAGCAGACACGGTTTAAGATTTATGGAGCTTTATATTATGTATTGCAAGCAGAATACATGAAGCATCTCACAAGCAGGACTAGCAATAACGAGAGCATGTCATAAGTATAGAGAATTTGGTAACGATCAATGCAAATCCACATAGATTCACCTTAAGAGGAGAATGGGGTATCCTAGTTACAGAGGTAAAGTATGTTGTTGTGCAGAAATGTAGTCAGAGGATTTCTTATATTACTAAGCATGTACTCTGAGAAAATGCACTAATAAGGAATAAGCAAGAAGAAGCATTTTACAACAGAATCTATTTGAGGATTCTCTATTAATACTACTGCATTGAATTCAGTCGCTTTCACAGTTTATTCAAGCACATGAGTCTATACATTGTGTAAACAATAGCCTGCGACCTTTTGGATGTCCTTGGTTGGGTAATACTTGATGAGAGGCTCCTGAGCGCACACAGTGTCTATTATTGGGAAGATTTCAATTCTTTATTTAGCCGAGAAATAACCACAACAATTATCTCATGATGTGTACAGCGTCAATTCAAAATGGAAGACAGTACATCTTAGGTTACGTTAGGACAAGCTTGATTTCAAGCATTTCCAAAGTACAAAAGATTAAACAAAATGCACAATCCCTCCCTAATGATTTTTAAATAATTACATCTGCAGCTTTATTACAACACGGATTTCATTTGCTTGTGGTTCTTGTTGTTCAATTAACCAAAATCTTTCGTGGTATCGTAGAGTTCACTTTGCATTTCTTGAACCTTTACAACAATTCTCTCTCTCTTTCTTCCTCCTATTGCTGAAAGCTTCTTATACCCACATCTAAGCCCATTGCAAGCACATGTCCCATGCCGATCAGTAAAATCAAAAGCAGGGTAAAAGTCATTCTAATATTCCTCCACCTATGTTTCCTAACCATTCAACGATCTTAGCAAATCCTCTTCCAACCTATCCCTTCCCAGGCACCTGTGTCTTCCATTTTGATTAACCCACACCTAACGTTAGTGATATAACTAGCAAGCTGATTATCTATTTTTGGAATGTATGTCCAATATTCCATTGCATGAATGGCCTGGCAGACTCAGCCTCCGTTTGCAAACAGCAAATCTAACACAATATGGTTCTGCAGAATCATAGCTCTTGTTAAAACATAACTGAGAGGCAACCTAACAAGAGTTTAGGCAAATAGTTACAATATGAACCAATATAAGCATGAAAAGTCAATCCTCTGCTTGTGTGTACTCTTTTTATTCGTGCTTTACTTCACAAATTATAAGAAAATACGCAGCCAATGTTTTTTGCCTGTACAAGGCGTCTTCAGGGAGCAAAAGAGTATATCGGCAAAGACCGCCAATGATAGTCTACAACATCACAAAGAACAATCAAGTATCCAAAATTATCTGATGGTAAAAACGTGTAGCTCATGAGGCCAACTTTATTGCAGCATTCAAACTGGGTTCCAACAAAACTGTATCAAAGCTGGGTTCATAAATGCTGTGCTGTGAGTCATAAAGCAGCAGTTGCTTCCAACAACGTCATCTTTTTTTGCCCTCGTCCAATCTGATCTCTCTCACAGTAAAATTCCAAGTATCCTCTCGTACTGTCTCTCTCAAAACGATGTGTAAGTCCTCTTTGGTAACAACCATACACAGTCTAATAACAGGCTCTGGTGTTTGCAACTTAAATTCTGCATCAGCTGCTTGGGTCTCAAGCCCGGCTGTCTTTTATCTTTAGTGGGGCAGGTTCTGTAATCTGATTGAAATTCCGCTAATTAGAAATGTCTATAACTTGGACTTCCTGAGAGGGGTAGGCTTGGGCCCTCAACTGTTCTAATAGTTGAGTGAGTGGCTCCTGTGTCAATCTGTTAATGTCTCCTTCAACATACGGTCCACTCTGGTCCACTTCTAGGACTGTAACAAGTATGCACTCCTCCTATCTCAGGCACTGTAACTAGGCCTAATCATAGTTCAAGTAACTCCCGAACATCATGGAAACTGGTCCATTCTGAGACACAAATGTGTTTTGGGGAGCTATGTTACTTTGTTTGGAAGTGGGGATTTCTTCCCCACATCTGTATAGAGCTGGGAGAACTTTGTGGCATGCCAGATTTTGGAATCTTTGGGGTTGACTTAGTGGGCCTAGGTATCAGAGAAATTTCTTCCTGCACTGCAAGATTCACTGCTTGAACATCGATCATAAATCAATCAGGGTTATAATGCTACACCTACTTCTAATGCTCTACTTTGTTGCAAATGTACTGGTAACCTTCTTTAAAACACTTATGCTCGTTCCTGGCACATTTCTTTGACCTCTTCCTACTCCTGGGGCATATCTTCCATAAGCCATGGAGACTCCTTGTATGGTCATCCCAATAATTTGGGTTCCAGTAAGAGTACATTAAGTCCTTTCATTCTTCCATTTTTGCGCCAAGTGGATCGGCACTTTCATGAACTTCTCTTTAAACACCTTTTGCTTTGCTTCAAGCATGTCACTACAATATTTTAAATTCTGTTGGACTTCATGAAGTGGTTTACTGTGCCAACAAAGAACACCTTGTACAAGCTGATTACTATTTTCAGGTCTTAGTCTTTGTAGAAAGGAGGCGAGGAACTCTCCTATGGTGTCTTACTATGAATCATTTAGTCCACTTTGCTCCCTTTACACCTGCATCAACCACTCAAAATAAGTTGGTAGAGACTCGTTGGGTTCTTGAGAGGTTCACTAAAGCTTTGGCCAATATATTTCTCTTTGTGTTTATGACCTTGTAGGTCCTACACTGGCTCTGCGGTCCATTTTTGTATATTATATAGGGCTCTGTGCTGAGGCTCCACCAGGGAACGCTGTTCCCTGGGCGGTCAGTGCAGCAGTGGCCAGTCCTAAAAGCTGCCTTCAAATAGGGAGGACACAGGACAGCCACCACTGCACCACCTCGAGTCTAGTGGTCAAAGACTGCCAAACCCGAAATCGAGCCTCCTAGGGTACAAAGAAAGAAGCATCCTCATCACTGGTTAAAACCAAATACAAGGAAGTCATGAAAGATTTAAAGACTAAAGGACCGGCACCACCACCAATGGAGCAGTAACTTAATTATATATGCTCACTGCCCTGGGGACCACCACATGCCTTAATTATTTTTTTTTAAAACAAAGCGGGGGAGGCCATAGGGCCTCCCGCAACCCCTGGGACCTCCACACCACCTGTGCAAAATTAAATGTTAATTTGTGGGAGGCTTTAGCTCTCCCCCAAGATTCCTTGGAAACCACCATCTCCCTGGCACAAATAGATTAGAAGTTGGTCCATTGCGGACTCCCGGTCCCGGGGACCACCACCTCCTTACTTATTAAAGGAGGGGGCTATGCGGCCCACCATCTGGAGCTCGACATGTCCCTGAGGACCGCCACTTCCCTGGATGGCTCCAGCAATGCCCAGGGGTGCCCACCCCCGCGACATTGCAGTTTGCTATGGCAAGAGTACTGCTCATCATGTAGCAAACCCTCTACTTTCAGCAAGCCGGACCTAAAATGCTCTAGTTTGTTGAAAGCAGAGCAGTGTCCGTTTCTCTGTCCACTGTGAAGCAAGCAGGGAAAAGGAAACATTATTTGGCACCCAGGGAGCTGAGCTAGCATTCTGGATTTCAAAGCAATGCCGGCTCCCGCAGGAGGTGGGTAACCAGCAGTAGTGCGAGGGTCTTCAGGCTCCCCCTGCGGTCCCCAACATTGGCAGTGTGTGCCCTCGGTTGGGACCAGGATTCCCAGCCTAGAAGCCAGCCCCCCTCCCCCCCCAATTTAAAAAAAAGCGGGCCCTCCCTTTTTCTTAAATATTTGTTTTTTAAACAGGGAAGGCCCCTGGTGAAGGGGTCTCGAGGCCAAAATATGCCCGGGGGGGGGGGGGGGGGTTGCTCAGTTCAGCTCCCTTTCAATAAAATAAAATAAAAAATTGAAGGACTTGGGGGAGGGAATCCTGGGGGCATAAAATGTCTGTGGAGGGGGCTGCACAGCTCCATTCATTTTTTTAAATTATAATATTTTTTTTTAAAAAGAGGCAGGGTAACTGGGGCCAAAAACAGTTCAGGAAGGGGGTACACGCGGTACCCTTCTTGACAGAGGCCCGCTCCCTTCTCCACCACTCTGCAAACGCACCTTCTGGCATGCTTCTGTTTGGGATTTGAAGTCCCGTTGGCTGTTGATGGTCACTAGGGGCCAACTGTTACCTCCAGTAAGCACCACACATTGGGATTGCTGAGAGTTTGTCAAACGCCATGCCCTCTTTCTCCACCAATCCGCAAACATGACTCTTGGCACACTGTTGTAGGGGGATGAGGTCCCCCTGCCTCCTGTGGGCCTCAGAACTAAAGTGGACATAATCCCTCAATCATCAGTGTGCCAGTGTGGCATGAGGCACATTTGCATAGTGGTTGAGAAAGGAGGCATGGCTTCTGACAACCTCTTAGCAATCCAGCTGTGTGGGTCTAACTTGATGTAACAGGATCGCTAGTTGGCCCCCAAGGACCCTCTAGAGCCAAGGGTATTGCAGAGCCCCAACTAGTAGTGCACCAGGATGGGTGTTTGCAGAAGGGTGAAGAAAGGGGGCATGGCAAATAAAAACCTCTCTGAAAGCCCACTGTGTGGGAATTGTTGGATGTTACAGAAGGGGTCGTTAGCCCTCATGAACCCTCAATAGCCAAGGGGACTTCATTCCC
Source organism: Lissotriton vulgaris (assembly GCF_964263255.1). Lineage (NCBI taxonomy): Eukaryota > Metazoa > Chordata > Amphibia > Caudata > Salamandridae > Lissotriton > Lissotriton vulgaris. Next base: position 283,524,303 of record NC_141691.1, read on the forward strand.
TACTAGAAGTGTGCTAGGGTGCATTTGCTGAGTTGTGTAGAAAAGGTGCATGGCTTCCTACCAGGTCTTAGCAATTCTATTGTGTGGGACTTACTGGAGGTAAGAGTAGGAGTAGTTGCCCCCGGTCAGGAGGCTGCAATGATATGCATTGATTCTGCTCAGGGATGTGTTGCTCAGCTGCGAAGATGCGTCAGTTCCGCTGGCATGCACCTTAGAATTACCTCCAAGGGTCCAGGACTGCGGTAGCCCAATTGGCAGAGTAGACTCACAGATGACAGAGTCCAGGTGCAGGGTTTAGAAGTCTGTTATGTCCCTGAGGCTTGAGATCAGGAGGCCAGCCAGCTAGCCCTTAGAATCCCTCTTGGTTGTAGGTCAAGTGATGCTGGTCCAGTTCTTCTCACCCAGGCAAGAGGGCAGCGGGCAGCATATCAGCATACCAAAGCAGAAGTCCAGCAGAGTGTAGTATAGCAGAATGGCAGTCCTTCAGCAGCATATCAGTCCTTCTTCCTGGTAGAGTATCCACAGTCCAGATGTGTACTTAACTGGTGGTGTCTGGGGTCCAGTACTTATACCCAGTGGTGCCTTTGAAGTGGAGGATGCTTCAAAGAAAGATCTTTGAAGTGCACCATGTCCGCCATTCCTGTTTTGGCTCCAGACACAGAACAGGAGATTATGCAGTCCTTTGTTGGTGGACAGGACACTCCCTAGTAAGTGACGCTGTACCCAGCTCCTTCCTCGCATCTCGCTAGAATGGGCCACCAAGTCACACCTAATCACCCATATTGTATGTACACATATTAGGGCATCCCAATATACCCTTGTGGGTTAGAGTATTTAGGTAATGGTGCCTACAAAGAATGTCTAACCATGACATCACGTATCAATTAGTATAATATATATATATATATATATATATATATATATATATATATATATATATATATATATATATATATATATATATATATATATATATATATATATGATTCCAAGGAAAACAGGTTAATGTTGCGCTCTCAGGAAAGAGACAAACGACTCCAAAGTGTAATAGTAGCAGTTTATTACACAACGCGTTTCAGCATAAAAGCCTTGTTCACGTGTAACATCAACACAAGTGACACCGGTATTTAAACATAAGTTTTCGCGCTATATCCAAACAACAACATAAGTGTAGGACTAATCCCCCTCTGAGGAAGCTAAATGGCAGACATGTTGGAAAGGTCTGAAGGTCCATCTAACTAAGTGTTATCTGCAGTTATATCACATATAAAAGAATACAACATAATCTCAGGGTATTCTCACCCGTACTGGTGTCAAGCAAAATATGCGCTCGTAATTGGTACACAAGGATAGCAAAATAGCAACATTGTGACTACACATGAGATGGCAGACATGATGGAGTGGTGTGCTCATCATCGCTTTTGGTAAGTACAAGTAATAGTGTACAAATCGATCAAAAGAATTGATGTACATAAAGAGGAATAATGTACATAACAATCAATGTAAAATACATGTGAATTGCAAAGCATAGGTTTCCAAATGTCAGAAACTGTAAACAGCGTGTGATAGTAGCGTAATGTTCAGAAATAGACTCATGACTGTGAGTGATAGGGCACAGTTGCTTCAAACATAAATGCACCGAAGTACTGTGAAGGCTTGAATAAAGCTTCTGTAAAGCACAACAATCTATGTGAAATACACAATTCACATTATATTAATAATGACAAGCAAGAAGGTAGAGTCATGGAACCGCAGTATTGTATAAGTCCCAAACATGTGGCCAAGGTAGTAAACAAAGTTCTTACTTATGCATGAAGGTCTAATATAGGATAAAATGCGTTAGCTAACCGGCGAAAATAACATCTACAAATCGTGAGTCCCATGGTGCAAAATTAGTGATTCCAGGAGTGCAAAGGAATATTGGGTCTGTGCTGGTGAATTCATAGATAGACCCAACCTTTCCTCCTGTGGAACAAAAAACATGAATAAAGATTCAATGTATGATAAAATTATGTCATGAGACATAAGTCAGAAGAAGAATCATGGTTGTACATAAAAGCAGCCTAACGTAACACAGACTATCAATACAGTACAGGTTATACACTCAGACACATCATATCTCCCTAAGGTGACTGGCCAATTCCTCATCGATGTTGAGCCCACCCGGGAATTTAGTCTGGAATTCAATAATGAGTCTGGACTCACGTTGTCTAAGGTTTAAAATTCTGTCACCGCCCCTGGGATTTTTGGGAACATGTTCCAATACGAAGAAGTTGAATTCTGCAATATTGGAAAAATGTTTTTCTTCGAAGTGGCGTGCCACGGGGTATTTTGGGTCGTGATTCACAATGGCTCTCTGGGTCTCAAGTATCCGTTTTTTGGCAGCACAGCTGGTACTGCCTATGTACCATAATTTACAAGTACATTCTATGGCATAAATCACAAAGGTGGTACTACAGGTGAAAAACTGGTTAAGTTTTTTGGTTATGCCTGCATATTCAACGGATCCCCTGTATTTGCTATATTTACAGGCCTTGCAATGCCCACAGGGGTAAAAACCTTTGAGCCCATGTTCGGTAATCTTAGGGTATAGGGTGATGTCATTCCTAACCACTAAGTCTCTTATATTTCTGTTTCTTTTGTAAGTGATAAGGGGCCGGTCAGGTATGTTTTTACCCAGTACGGCATCAGTTTTAAGAATCCCCCAATTCTTGGAGAGAATCTTTTTGATGCTGGCTGTTTCAGTATTGAACGTGAGTATGAGCCTGGTGGAATCTTCATTATCACAAGTCTCTACAGTAGGTTGTTGCTCAAGGGTCTGTGATCTCATTATCTGATTAGCTCTCTCTTTCGCCTTTTTAAGAACCCAGCCTGGGTATCCTCTACTCTCAAATCTGAGTAATATATTGTCTTGCTCTATCAGGTAGGCTTCTTTAGTGTTGCAATTTCTCTTTGCCCTCAGCAGTTCCCCATAAGGTATACTCCATTTGAGTGCCTCTGGGTGGCTGCTGAGGGCATGGAGCACACTGTTACCAGCAGTCGCCTTGCGAAACAAAGAAGTACAAATTTTGGATTTTTTGATTTCCACTTGTACATCCAAAAATTCAGTTCTGATGTTACTGATGTTACCTGATAGGCGGATGTTGTATTTGTTGCAGTTTAACTTAGTAATAAAGTTTTCTGCTTCCTTTTCAGATCCTTTCCAAATAATGAAAAGGTCATCAATGTAGCGAAGCCACATGACGACCATTTCAAAGTCACCTGCTAAGGTGGTGCTGCTGCGGATTTCCTGTTCCCAGAATCCCATAAATAAATTAGCAAAACTAGGGGCAAAGGAAGATCCCATAGCAGTACCGGTGATTTGCCTGTAGAGGGCGCCATTGAAAGAAAAAATATTGTTGTTCAAACAAAATTGCATCATTTGCATAATCATTTTCGAATGTTCACGATAGCATAATGGTCTCTGGCTAAGATAGTACTCACAAGCTTCTAGACCTTGTTGGTGATTGATTATCGTGTACAATGAATGAACATCCAAGACAATAAACAAATACTCAGATTCCCAAACAATATTTTCAATCTGGCACAAAAAGTCTTTCGTGTCCCTGATGTAACTAGGTAATGAGGTTACATAATCGCGAAGGAAATGATCTACATATTTGGATATGTTCTCACTGATGCTGCCAATGGAAGACACTATGGGCCTACCAGGAGGGTTGGTGGCATGTTTGTGCAGCTTGGGTAGTAGATATAAAATGGGAAGTTTGGGAAAATCTCTTTTCAGGTAACAATATTCTTCCCAAACCAACAAGCCTTTGTCTTTCCAAGTTTCTAGTAATTCCCAAATGTATGTAATACTTTGGTTGTATATCTCAGTGCTAACAGGTATGTAAAAGTTAGTGTCGCTGAGTTGTTTAAGTGCCTCATCAATGTATGCCTCCCGATCCAAGATTACAATATTGCCGCCCTTGTCAGCAGGGCGTATTACTATATTGGTATCCTCACACAATGTTTTCAGAGCTTGTTTTTGTGAAAGAGAAAGATTATGTCTGAACCTTCCGTGTTTGTTGGTATTGTTCTTTTTGCGTAAGTCAACCAAATCCTGAATGATGCATTCGTGGAATGTATCTATATTATCATGTGGAAGCATGGGCATAAAGGTCGATTTAACCCTAAAGTCAGTTTTAGCCGGTGCATCTTGTGTCAAGTTCATATCATCCAGACATTGTGTTGCACTAATGCTCTGATTATCAGTTTCACAGTCATCAAGATTAGAAATCATGAGTAAAGTGTCAACATCACTAACAGCTAAGCTCAATGAGCTGGGTCTAGGATTTCTAAAGGTGTTGTGATTCTGACCTAGTCTTTTTAGTTTGTGCCATTTTTTTAATTTTAGCTTGCGCACAAACTTGAAAACTTCAATTCTAGTGTCAGTGAAATTGAAACCAGCAGAGGGGCAAAATGAGAGACCTAAACACAATGTCTTTTTATCAGAATCCGATATAGATCTTTTAGACAAGTTAATAACTGTTTTATTTACCGTTTTCAGGTCCATTAATAGTCCTTGTTTGAGCGTGTCTTTTTTGTTCCCACTGCGCCCTTTGGTTTGTCGGTACTCCCAACGTTGTCGGATCCTTTTCTTGCGGTTTCTCCTCTTCCCCGGCCTCTGCCCCTTCCCCGTCCTCGTCCTCTCGGTTTCGGGGAGGCAAATTCCGGTTGATGCGTTTTTTGTCGATTTTCCTGCATCACCCGAAACTCGTCTAAAAAATTCTTCCTTCGTACCACTTCATCGCTAGATGCACTTTCCACAGTAGTGTCGGATTCATTGCCACTGGTGGTTTGATTATTAGTCGTAGATTCACTTAGGTTTACCACTCCAGATGCTTCATTGGCTTTTTTGTATAAATGGTCATATTTGCGGCTGAAAGTTAGTATGCGTCCGCAATCATAATCAGCGTAGTCACGGTTCATTTTGCGTTGTTTTCTTAGCTTGATTTCCTCTTCTTGTTTAGACAGTCTTTCTTTCATGTTTTCCAGGGTTTTTTTGAGTACTTCCTCATCCATGAGTAGAGATAGTTCCGAGATAAGATCACCAATCTCTTTTAGTAATGTCTCTCTGTCTATCCAGGCATATTTAATGAGAATTTCTAGCATCCCTTTGGAACTACTAGCTGAATGTTCTGACCATTCTGTGAGCATCAGTGGGTTAGGTGTCTCATATGTCGGTGTTATGAAGATTCTCAATCCTCGAGGTACCATGGATTGATCTACGTAATTCTGAAGCGAAGTAGCTTCCCACCATTTGGCCACTTCTGCGCGTTTCAATTTTTCTAATCTTTTTATTTTGTCTTCGGTTGTCTGACTTCTTCCTTCCGTTGTCTGGGCATTCCCAATGTTGGTATTAGTTGGTTTCCTGCTGAAGAGAGCGAGAGCAGCCGCTCTTCTCCCGGATTCTTCTTCTGACATGTTTGTGTTTCTGAAAAACTGCAGATGGTAAATGTTTTGTTGGAGTCGCTAACTGAAGTCTCTTCCCCCTTCCCCGCAAATGGGAAGTTACTCCTGCCACAGTGTCTTTTCCGTTCTGGCGGTAAAATGGCAACAGGACGTTCGAACCGTACTTAAAGGCAATCCAGTAGCGGTTCGGTTAGAGTGGAACCTCACGCGTAGGAAAGACCGACCGTCTAGCCGCTGCCCCGGGGAGAGCCTTGTTGGTACGGTCCGCCGACCGTAAACCACAATTTTCTCACACACAAGGGACGGACCAGTACAGCACGGCTTACCCGCTTCGTGAAGTGATGCGTTCAGGTGCTCGCTCTAAACCACAGCGTCGGTGAGAATCACCCCTGGGCCGGTCCAGTGCACTCCTCAGTAAATCCAGAGGACCAAAAGACGCTTCTTCTGGAGTGCTGGGACAGAATTTTAAACCTTAGACAACGTGAGTCCAGACTCATTATTGAATTCCAGACTAAATTCCCGGGTGGGCTCAACATCGATGAGGAATTGGCCAGTCACCTTAGGGAGATATGATGTGTCTGAGTGTATAACCTGTACTGTATTGATAGTCTGTGTTACGTTAGGCTGCTTTTATGTACAACCATGATTCTTCTTCTGACTTATGTCTCATGACATAATTTTATCATACATTGAATCTTTATTCATGTTTTTTGTTCCACAGGAGGAAAGGTTGGGTCTATCTATGAATTCACCAGCACAGACCCAATATTCCTTTGCACTCCTGGAATCACTAATTTTGCACCATGGGACTCACGATTTGTAGATGTTATTTTCGCCGGTTAGCTAACGCATTTTATCCTATATTAGACCTTCATGCATAAGTAAGAACTTTGTTTACTACCTTGGCCACATGTTTGGGACTTATACAATACTGCGGTTCCATGACTCTACCTTCTTGCTTGTCATTATTAATATAATGTGAATTGTGTATTTCACATAGATTGTTGTGCTTTACAGAAGCTTTATTCAAGCCTTCACAGTACTTCGGTGCATTTATGTTTGAAGCAACTGTGCCCTATCACTCACAGTCATGAGTCTATTTCTGAACATTACGCTACTATCACACGCTGTTTACAGTTTCTGACATTTGGAAACCTATGCTTTGCAATTCACATGTATTTTACATTGATTGTTATGTACATTATTCCTCTTTATGTACATCAATTCTTTTGATCGATTTGTACACTATTACTTGTACTTACCAAAAGCGATGATGAGCACACCACTCCATCATGTCTGCCATCTCATGTGTAGTCACAATGTTGCTATTTTGCTATCCTTGTGTACCAATTACGAGCGCATATTTTGCTTGACACCAGTACGGGTGAGAATACCCTGAGATTATGTTGTATTCTTTTATATGTGATATAACTGCAGATAACACTGAGTTAGATGGACCTTCAGACCTTTCCAACATGTCTGCCATTTAGCTTCCTCAGAGGGGGATTAGTCCTACACTTATGTTGTTGTTTGGATATAGCGCGAAAACTTATGTTTAAATACCGGTGTCACTTGTGTTGATGTTACACGTGAACAAGGCTTTTATGCTGAAACGCGTTGTGTAATAAACTGCTACTATTACACTTTGGAGTCGTTTGTCTCTTTCCTGAGAGCGCAACATTAACCTGTTTTCCTTGGAATCATTTGAATTACCGGACTGCTTCGCCGGCATTTGCGCCAACTCCCACGGGTCCCAGCACTCCAGAAGAAGCGTCTTTTGGTCCTCTATATATATATATATATATATATATATATATATCTAAAAAAAACTCCCCCCGAAAGACAGAGTAGAGGCCACATCTGGGAGATGAGGAAGCTTCTTTATTCAAATTGCTTGGCGAATGCATTTCAGCCTTGTCAGGCCTTCGCCGGCGCCATGATGTATCAGAAGGCTTTTTATGCTGCGATTGGTGCATGGTCCGCTCCACCCCTCTAGTGATGTGCCTACCTATCACAGTTCCCAGATTGCTAAAGGACTGCGATTCCCAGGACGCATTTGTCAGCTCCCAGGTAAGTGGTGCATGGAGTTCTGCTAGGAATAGTCTAAGTACTTAGCGGAAGGCAGGATATTCCACATAGCGTATAACATCCCCTGCTAATTAAAACTCACGATGCCGTCTCAAGTCCCCATTGACCGCATCAGCCTTCGTGTTAAGGTTTCCAATAGGCGATGGCAAATATGGCAATGCACCCCGCCCAGGCTGAGGTTAATAACCTCGCTGTACCGCCGCATATTCACTCATACTTGAAGGCGGGCCAGGTTCCTTCAATACCTTGAAGAGAAAAACAGTGCCGAAGCAGGAGCCAGTGACATCCAGGCCTACTTAGGAAATGGGGGCCTCTGTGACATGTCTCTGGTTGACGCGTTTGACATCTCCTAAAACTCCTCCCAAAAGAAATAGCAGAGGCCACATCGGGGAACAGAGGGGTCCGCTCCACCCCTCTAGTGATATAAATATATCAGCTCCAACTCCACTTCCTTCAGAGAAAGTGGACACCCACACAGGAGCTGGATCAACGATTAGTTTCTAGTTAATTCTGTTTACGTTGTAACGTGTTTTGGCACTTCCTGCCTTGCTCACACAATATATCTATACATTTATCTGAAGAAATAAATTCCACCAGACATGTCTATATCTTATTATTGAGTTTATCTCAAAGCAAATCATATGTATAACATTTGGACAAAAGAATTTCCACATACATTGATATCAGATATTCTGATTATTATCCATGAAGGTTTTCTAGTCATCAGTGCATATATACCCACTTCCTAAAATGACCTACACATAGGAACGAGACCTCTGAAATTGAATTTAGAAATAACTAAAAGGAAAGTTAGGTTAAGAGATGGCATTTTGGTCTCTGTTGTAGTGTATCTGGGAGACTATCTTCAGGAATGAAGATTCGTGTGAAGATCAAAGACCCCCTAAACACATTTTTAGAGAAACAAGAAGTCAAAGCAACCAAAAGTAAATGTAACTATCTTTAAGACATACAGCTGAAATAAGGTGACAGGGGTCTATATTGAAAGCACCAATTTTCTAAGTCTGCAGTATTGCACACATAGTATATTCCGAAGTTATAGTGTAGGACAAAGTTGATTGGTGAGTTTGAAAGTCAGGAATCTAACATGAAGAAGAGATTATCCATTCACCACGTTCTAAAGGAAAATAATGAAAGAAAATATATTTCTTGATTTACTCGTTGGTAAGTCAATGCAAGACTTGAGGTAGTGAATGTTTAAAAAATTGAAGAAATAAATATGTAAATGTCCAACAAGAAACATACGTTTCCAAATTGGCTTGTCAACGCACTTCATTCAAATATATCATCAGGTTATACTTACTTCGAGTATAATCTATTTATTCTCCCCTTGAAAAATTAAGTAGATATCCTGATCTGTTCTACAAAGTAGCAAACCAGGTGCTTACAACTCATTTCATGGGGTTAAATAATTGTTTTTAGAGAATAAAGACCCAATATTTCAAAAGGAACCAAGTAGTGTCAGATAAATTCATAAACGTGTTTAAAGTATGTATTTAGGGAATCATATCCAATTAAAAGTTCACTTAGTCAAGTTCGTGATGTCGGAGAAATCTGTGGTTACTTGGATTCACCGCATGACGCACTATAATGCTAAGATATAGTCCACACTTGTAAAGCACAAACACTCACCCATAAGGGTCTCTAGGCGCAGTCGGGAAGATTAAGCAAGCTATTGCCCAGAGTCACATGGTGCTGGGCTAACCTGCCGCTGGAGGCGGGAATCGAACTGTGATCCCCCGATTCCAGCGTCAGTCGCGCAGGCCGCGGCGCCTCATCTCTCCCTGAGTAAATGGGTCTTATGCCTTTTTCTAAACAAGGACGATTTGGATTTTTACATGGATTAATGTTTTGTCAGGTAATACGATCCAATAACATCAAATTGGTGCACATAGTGTACCACAATCGGGTATGTGAGAGGTACGAGTATATTTCAAGTATTAATGGGAAATTTTCCGCATAGGACCTTGTTTCACAGCTACATAGTTGTAATTAATGAATCTGCTCAGGACAATCCAGTTCTGAGAGCATGTGTTTGCTAAGAAACTAAATCGCACTTTATGTTCTTCATCATCTCTGAAGATTATTGGGATATTTTTAATCTGGAGGTCTATTGGAATGATATTTGCATTCAGGTAGTTAGTGGGAAAGTTTGGATGTAATTCAGTTCTCACTAACATCTTTTTTAGTCTTTCCAAGTGAGCTAAATCTGACTCATGTGGTTGATGAGTAAGAGGCCCCCATGTTCCCAGGACAGAAGGACCACTTGCTATTTTAAATATATATTCATCTGTGTAACAGGGTATTTTAGCTTCAGACGTGTAAAGCTGAGTATGATAACTAAAACAAAAGAAACATAAATAACCACGTTTTTATTAGGATAACCCAATATACCTTTGTGGATCAGCATTTGTAACGTGTGCAAAGTCCTAATGCCATAAAAAAAAGGTCAAGAAAGTGGAGGAGGAAGGCAGAAAGTTAGTGGAAGGCCAACCTAAGGCTGTCAGGTCTAACACTGTCTCAAAGGCAAGACGTAAAAAAACTGCTACATGTCCTCTTTGAAAATAGGTTCATTTGTGGCTAAACATCCTTAGCCAATTTGGCATGAGGAAACCAATACACGGATTCTCACTTAGTAACATACCCAAAGTACAGTGCAAGAAAAACATCCTAAGTTTGTGTCTTTATAAGCCGCTTCCTAAAGGTTTATTTATGGAACTAATTAAAAATCATCCTGCATTACATAAATCATTTGCTGAATTTCCAGCTATATTACTAAATATCTAAATATCCTAAAAATTAAAGTGTGCAGCACAAATTAAAAACCTGTGAGTAATGCCAAATTTAAGTAATCAAGCATAAGTTTCCAGAACAAGTCCTCACTTAACCTTTTCAAGCAATTTCGAGTAGTGTGCACAAAATACTAAGTAGTCTAATAAATAATGCTGGCACAGGGACCTATTTGAAGGTACTTTCTGAAAGTCAGAAAGCTACATCTTGTAAGCTCACATATTCAGAAAATATTTTCTGCTTTCATCCTGTTCTCGTTAATCTGTTGAATTTGCAGATTTACATGAGGATGCCTACTGCAGCATATTTGTGTCCACTAAGCACACAATCTTCATGACTGAGGATAGCAGTAATGTGTTTGCAAACACAATTACACACACACACACACCCACACATATATTCACTGAAAAAACAAATGTCACAGGAACGTTATAGGTAAGCTCAGATTTCACTTGTATAAAACCATTGACATCCAGCAGTTAAAGTTATCTGAGCTATCTATAACTGGTGCCCCCACAATGCACTGGGTGTTTGAATGGCTGTATAGGCGAGTGAGTGAGTTTGTTTGTGAGTGACTGTATTAGAGAGTAAGTGTCTTTGTGAATGGTTGTAGGTGAGAGAGAGGATGCGTGAGTGCTTGAATGGATGTGTGAATGGGTATGTAAGTAGTTGTGAGTGCTTGTCTCAGTGAGTGAGTGACTGTGTTGAGAGGGTGTATGGGTGAGTGACTGTGTAGGTAAATTAGTGTGTGTTTGAGTAGCTGTATGGATGAGTGGTTGTGAGGGTATGTGAGTGGGTCTACTAGGGTTTGTATGGGGGTGTGAGTGGGTGTTTGAGTGGTTATGTGGATGTTGTCATGAGTGATTTCATCAGTGAGATCCCTGACCATGTCACAAGTCATGTAATATTTAAAGTCATAAGCAGTGCATTTCAGGAATGTAAGTTAAAGTTATCTGAGGAAACTATAGCTGCTTAATTTCACTGGTTTTGTACTAGTGAAATATGAGGCTAACTATAATGTCCCTGTAGCCTCCATTTTTCTCAGTGAATTTCTAAGGATTTCAAATTCTATTTCCTAACTATAATGTCCCTGTAATATTTAGTGAATTTCCATTGTTTTTTAACTAATATTTGCATTTACAGAGTGGCGGAGAAAGGGGGCAGGGCCTGTGACCAGTTCTAAGAAATCCTGCTGTGTCGGACTTACTGGAAGTAACAGGAGGGCTTATTGGCTCTCAAGGGCCCTCTGCATCCAATAAGACTTCATTCCCCAACCAGTAGTGTGCCTGGAATTGCATTTGCGGAGTGGTGGAGGAAGGGGACGGGCCTCCAACCAGTTCTCAGCAATAACGCTTTTTAGGACTTACAGGAGGTAACAGGAGGGGTTTCTGGAGCCAAGGACTCCCAACAGCCAATGGGGTGGCTTAATCCCCCAACCAGTAGTGCACAAGGAAGTGGGTTTGCAAAGTGGTGCGAGAAAGGGGGCGCAGCCTACCAAGACCTTCATCAAGCCCACTGTATGGGACTTACTGAAGGTAATAGGAGGGTTTGCTGGCCCCCAATGACCCTCAGCATGCAAGGGGTCTTCATCCCCCAACTACTAGAGCACCAGGAGGCACATTTGGAAAGTGTTGGTGAAAAGGAGCAAGGCATCCAGTGTTTGCTGGGGCCCATTTTGGCCCCAGGGAAAGGTCTTTTTGGAATGTGGAGGGGGAAGCACAGCCCACTTTATTGCCAATTTCAGTCAGGGGACCCTATCCCCCAGGGCCCGGCTTTTTAATGTTCTTGATATTAGGGGAGGGGGGCTGCACTGGGCAAATTTCTACCCAAAGAACTCCATCTCTGGGGCACAACCTTTCTCAAATGGTGGAGGGTTCCCCCTTCTGAGGCAGATTTTGGCCATGGTGACCCCATTCCCTGGGGCTGGGCCATTTGTGCTGCATGCCCACAGGGTACATAGTCTTCACTGTGACTGCCTTGGGAGCCTGGAGGCCCTCACGGTCCTTGCCAGCTCCCTGCTTTGTGCAGGAGCCAGCATTTCCTTTTGTATGTAGAAAACTGCTATACATGCATCTCCCTCTGTCTAAAACAATTTCTGCTCTAGCAGAGTGTTTTCTGTGGCTTGGTAGGAGCAGAATAGCTCCCGCTACGCCACTGCAACCAGCTAAGTCTCAGGTTGGGCACCCTGGGGCGTAGAAGGAGCCGGCCTGGGGGTAGCGGTTCCCAGTGCCATGGATGGCTCCAGGAGGGTGGCCAAGTGACCCCACCTTTCTTATTTCAAGAGCCTGCACTGGGGAGGTGGAGGTCCCCAGGGCCGAGAACAGCCACGGGAGCACGGAGCCCTCCTCCTAATTTTTTAAAAAGAAGGTGGTCCAAGGGATGTGGGGGTCCCTGATGCCCCCCACTACAATCTGATTATGGTCCTGGGAAGGTGGTGGTCCCCTTTAGCCAGGGGGATCGAGAGGTCCCTCTCATAAAAATGTATTAGCCACGGAGAGGTACAAGAGACCCCTCAATTCTTTTTTAGAATGTGGCCGGGGCATGTGATGGTTCCCAGGCCCCCGCATTAATTTAGACAAAAGGCCCTGGGGAGGTAGAAGTCCCTGGGTCATTATTAGGCCCCGGAGAGGGGGTATTTGCGCCCCCTCCTTTTTTTATTATATGCCCCTGGGGTATGGCCCCACCCGGGGGCCTAATTTAAAACAGGAGCTGGAAGCTGCGTTTGTTTTTTTGTCACAAATTCACAAATATTGTGATTTTGCTGCATTTCTTTCTTTAAAAAAATGATTTTATGTCCCAGGGGTACCTAAGATCATGGCTTGGGGGTAAGGGTTTTCCTACCCTACCCTGTCCCATTTTATTTTTTAACAGTTTTTTTCCTTGAAACTCGGGTGAAGCGACATATCACTAACTTTCTTCTTAAATTTGTCAAGAATTACTGAACAGATTTACACCAAAAGCACAATGTGCGTAAACAAATCTACCTTTCTATCAATTTTGGCGTAGTTCAGCAGTTAGGTCTGTAACCGTATTTAAAAAACCTTGCAAATTCACTGAAAAAAACATAGGTTTCGGCAATGTTATACTTATGTCATTTGAGATGTCATCAGTGATGTCATCAGTGATGTCACTGACCATGTCATGAGTGATCTAATATGTGACATCATCAGCAGTGCATTGCGGGCGTGCGAGTTATAGTTAGCTGAACTAACTATAGCGGGGTAATTTCAATGGCTTTGTATGAGTGAAATATCCAGCTAACTATAACATGTGTGAAACCTATGTTTTTTTCAGTGAATTTCTAAGGTTTTTTTAAATGCTAATTCCTAACAATAATGTGGCTGAAACCTATAGTTTTTTCAGTGAATTTGCAAGGTTTTTTAAATGCTAATTCCTAACTATAACGTGTGTAAAACCCATGGTTTTTTCAGTGAATTTCAAAGGTTTTACAAATGATAATTTTTAAATGTATTAATTATTATATTTCTTTCTGTTTATAATAATTTCCTACATTTTTATTATAAATATTTATATTTATTTTATTTTTTAAGTTATATTTCATATTAATATTGTAAAATAATAACAAAACTAAATTCAAAAACATTTTTTTTATTAATTACATTTTTTTTCAATATATTAAAATTAAGTTCTATATAATTGCTTTTTTATTGTTTTTTTTGGGGGATAATCGTACCATATGCGTACGCTGATCGCACTATACTTTGTACAGGTAATTGTACTCTGCGCGTACCAGCGCACACGTTACGAATACGCTTTGACGTTAAGCTTCACATCAACGCTTCCGTGTGACGTCATGTATGGCGCCCCACGCGCGTACGGCGCAAAAGTTTCTAATTGTTCAAAAACATATATGTATGTATTTAATGTACATATTAAGGGAAGACATTTTCTGGGATATTCATGAAAATAGTTTTAAAAAACTTTTAGTAAGCGTATATTCTTTTTAAAAGCAATTACGGAAATAGCGGTCGTACGTACTCGCATCGTAAGAGCACCGTAAGCACACCGTAAGCGTACGCAAAGCCATGTGACTTTTGTAGTGTAGTTCCTATTTTCCCAATAAGCTGTGCGCATTGGAATAACATAAACAATAGTTTAGACGTAGGACTGAGGTTGACTAGGTCTCTATTGAATATGTTAGACTTAATTTAGGTTTGCCAACTAGCTCAGAGGTGACTAGAAACTTTCTCGAATGAACAGGGAGGAGTGAACTTCCCTGATTAGATTAGACAAGAAGGGATTCAGCTTCTGACAACCACATAAACATGACAACTTTGCTCCCCCAGAATAAGGAGTATATCTCCAGAGTCGTGTGAAAGCAATAGATAGCTATTTCACTCATTCAGTTGTGCATACTTAGTTTCATCAGAGTGCAGAGAAATAGAGAGACGGGCGTTTTCAATAAAAAGGTGTTATTTATTGAACAGTCTTCTTTGTCATGCAAGAGAAATGAATTGCTATGATTGCAATACTTGTTATAAAGTAAAGTGCTTACAGTAAAAGGAGTATTACGAAATAATACTGTAAAAGCATTGATATGGTTTCTGAGCCATATGATACTTAAAAGGTATAAATATATATACAGTTACATACAAAGATAAAAGCTTGACTATACGTACTCAACTGGTGCTTCTAAATACGCCTACCCTGGTGTACCTAACTTAAGCCTAGTACGTAGGAAGGAGTAGATGGGCTGCATTTAAGTTAAGTTAGTTTTTGGCAAGTATCGGACCCAAGAATTCTCTAAGGATCTAAACAGCTCCGTACCTTGGTTTTTAGAATGGAGGGGGTCTTGTATCTTGTTCTCAGGACTCGATTTCCCAGTATCCCGCAAGGGTGACTGGGAACACCGGAGCTGGATTTTCTTGGCAGGAGAAAAAGACAGCGTCTTTCTCAGTGCGTCAAATGGGAGGGACGGCTTCCTTCGGCACTCGCATCAGCTGGGCTTCGGATAAGTAGATAGCCGCTCTGCTCCACACCACTGTGTGTTGCTTAAGGCAAAGACTGGTATATTTATACCTGGAAGGTGCCGTGTTTGGCGTAAGGTTGGACATAAGACGTCAATTAAAGATGTCACTAAGAACTGACCATTCTTTCAGTGCTTGCAAGAGTTCTAAGACAAATCAAAACAAAAGCAAGGGAAATTCCCAGGTTGCTGGAGGTTTGGTATGTTGTAAGAACTCATTGTGCTTTCTAGGAGTCTAAGGAAGTAGCCTTGCCGCATTTGGTTTGCATTGGCTATTACTAAATATGAAATATTTAATTAGGGTCCTAGATAAAACACAACACCCACTCCACGTATAACTCCACGTATAATGTCCATCATTACTAAATACTAAGCAATACATAAACATATAGGTATGCATGTGTTTTTCCATCCCATCCCAAAATACGTTAAATGCATTTGAAACTGTATAGATACACGAAAATGAGTATTATACTGTACGCATTCAAGCAGTGGTATCATTCAGATAATTCAAACATAAATATCAGCTGAATGAATTGTGAAAAATTACATTTATGAAATGGCTCTTAATACAGAAGAGAAGGCCAATACAATTTCATCACACATTCATACAAGATTGTAAGTGTGCTAGAGGATTATTCAAAATATTGTCTCTAGAGTCTCTAGAAATAGAAGCTCTGTTCTCTAAGAATAGTTCTACTCTAAGCAGAGTACCTTGTGCCGAAAAAAGTAAATATTTTGGAAGTTCTTTCAGGGTAAGAAAAATTGTTCCAAGTCTCTTCAGCAGTGATGTTTTTAAAAGTTGAAGGCCGAATTCAGAGTTCAGGCAACGCTGTGTGCTCGCTATTTCAATTGTTATTCTCGTTGTTAGGGGAGAACATTATCTCAGCTAGACCAGCTAAAAATTTGTCTACAACAGTAGGTGAAAGTTGTGCCACTGCTGAAAAATCAGAAATAGTGCATATATGTGATGCATTGCCATCATTAGTGTTTAGATCAGCAATGTTCACAGAAGGTTGTACCAGTGAGCTGCCGCTTTCATCTCGTACTTCATCACCACCTACTCGTAATGGTGACGTCTCAACGAATGCCATCATCAGAAATGGTAGCCGCTGGGGACAACATGTTGCATGAGTCGTTACTGGACAAAGCAAAGCGTCGATATCCATTGGTACTATTGATGGTAGTGTGAGACAAACGTCCAAGACGCATTCTTCTCCGATTTGCAGATATCGAAGCACAGGTAAGATGTAATTTTGCCAGATCGGTTTGAATGAAAGAAACCAGGTTGTATTCAGATCTCTTAGCCAGGCCAATCCGAGAACCTTAGTGATATGGTCTCGGTATCGTATTGCTAGGATCATTTCTTCCATCGAAGCCTGAGTTTTGTTTGTGACTTGGCTTGCCATATCGGAGCAGAAGGATCAAATATAAAATTCCTGCTACAAGTCCCAAAATAAGTGGCAGGCCACCGAAAAGAGAGTTCACAAAATTCGGGAAGATGCCCAGGGCTGTCTCAAAGGGTGTTAACAGTCCCGAAAAAATTGTCTTAAATACATGTGTGATGCCACTGGTATCTGACATGTTTAAAATTTGGCTTAACATTTCTACAAAATGCACGGGGCAGTTTGTTGATAAAAGGGTATGTATCTCTGTCGCTGTCCTTGCAGCTTGCAGGTCATACGTCTCTTTGGACAAGGTTAAAGGCACAGTTGTCTGTAAAAGAATAGACTTCATTCTGCTTAAAGTATCAATTCGAATAGAAGAGATATTCACAGAAGGCCAAATTTCTGCCTCCATGTCTGGATTGCTTTTTGGATACAATACTTGCATTCAACAAATGACCCTGGAAGTGACGCTCACGAGATAGGGTTTTCCTGGCACCATTCCACAACAGCTGCGGTCACTTAATATAACGTAGCTACCATTGGAAAGATGTCTGAAAAATGGCTCTATCTGTGTAGCCGGGGTTCCGTGCAGGTGACATGACAGGTTATTTGATGAACCCTTGCAAGGTCCATGCAGGTTTATACCTTCGCATAGGAGTGTACCGCTCAGTGATGTTTTGCAGTTACTGCCACTAAGAAATACCTCTTTCTTTCCCCCACTCCAACACCTGTGTGTAAATGGTAAATTCCAGGTTGATTTGATGTACCCTTTACCCAACCTTTCATACAGGCCTGCTGGTATATACTCTTGGCAGTATTGAAACTGAAAAGTCGCTATCGGGATTGTAATGGTGCCATGTATTATCCATTCAATGACAGGTCTTTTTGACATTGTCAATGGTAATCTCTCAAGTTTTTCAATGCTTAACACCGTATAGTCTGCTCCTTTCTGTGCCAACGAGAATTGTCTATCAGTAAGGTTAAAGATAGAAAATAATGACGTTGTGTTGATTAGATGCCATGGCACGTAGCCTGAACGGAGGTTTTGTAACGTCCAGCCTAGCTGTACAATAGAACGCAATTGGGACTGGCCATGTTGTAACATTATCATATCCTGTTCTATTATATCAATAGCAGATGATACAATGCTATCCAGTGAATAGATTCTGGAGCACAGAGTCGTTAACCATTGTCCACTACAGAAAATGCTTTTTCAAAATCAATACTATCAATTTCTCGTATTTTTCCAGCAGTTTCAATTTGATTTAATTTCCAAGCTTCATTGTATGCTGCGTATATACCGGCATATATAAAACGTTTTTGACGCTGTTTGCGAGGTCCCATTATGAAATCTCGCAAGTCAGCACCTTCTTTAAGTAAAGTTAAGTGTTGCTTAATGTCTGGAAGTGCGGATTTCTGTAGCCAGTCAAGGCATAGTTTTCCTACACTATATGTTGTAACTATCCCTGGATGTTGTCTCTGGGAATATCTTGGGTCTGGCCTGTTCTGTTTGAACCCCTGTATTTTGTTCAGGAATCTATCATGACAGTTGTTAGTGTCTGTGTGACAGATTAACCATTTTTTCAAATCAGGAAGTGTTCTGTTTTGTTTTAAAATATAGGCCACGTCTAACCCCTCATCTGCAGTGGTGTTTCCATCAGGTATTGGCTTTGGTATAGACGGGTTGTTTAAATCTTTTATCTTGCCAAAACCAAGACAGGTTGTTTGCTGAACTGTGTCATCCTGTAAGGTACAGGATATTTACTCTACTTTTCCCAGTACGGCCAGAGCTTGTTCTGGTGGCAAAGTGCCGCTGGTGGAGGGACCTCTGGACACAGACAGTCTGGGTGCTTTTATGACCCCGGACGTAGACCAGCTGATTAAAGTGACCGGAGGTGTTAAATCTGGCTCTCCTAGAGATCCGGCCCCAGCCAAAATTTTAAGAGGCAACATGGAAACGTTAGCGCCGTATATCAGGCATCTTCTTACACTGTCTTTTGACTCTGGTAGGGTACCGACAGTTTGGAAACAAGTGGTGGTACTCCCACTTAAGAAGAAACCACAGATCAGTACATCTCAAATGAGTAACTTATGACCTATCTCACTCCTTCCCTATATTTCTAAAATAGCAGAAAAATTGGTTAATCAACCACTTACGGCTCATATTGAAACCCACCAACTGTTACATCATACTCAGGCAGGCTTCCGCGCTCTCCACTCTATGGAGTCGGCATTACTCTACTCCACGGAGATGCTGCGGAAACATATGGATGAAGGTCAGACAGCGGCACTGATTCTCCTTGATCTCAGTGCCGCGTTTGACACGGTGGCACATCACACTCTGCTTCAGCACCTGAGGGAGGGTGGAGTCATTGGTAAAGCGTGGCAATGGCTGGAATCTTTCCTCCACGGTCGTAGTTTTTGCGTGGAGCAGGGGCCTTATAGGTCTAGGGCTATTGCCCTGAACCAGGGAGTCCCGCAGGGCTCCAGTCTGAGCCCCACCTTATTCAACCTCTATGTTGCTCCGGTGGCATTGATCACGGAGAAACATGGGGTTGATATGGTGAATTATGCTGACAACACTCAGCTGGTTGTGTCTTTGTCACAGCCAGCTGAGCAGGCAGCCAGTCGATTTGCGTCTTGTCTTCAGGACCTGGCCAACTGGATGTCGAGTAACTGTCTCAGGTTAAACGGGGACAAGACGGAGGTGCTAATTGTGGGCAAGTCTCCGTCTGTTTGGACATCTGCATGGTGGCCCCAGACCTTGGGTCCTCTACCCGAACCTAAAGATCAGGTCAGGAACCTAGGCATCTGGATGGACTCGAAATTATCTTTTGAGTATCATACTAGAAGTGTAGTTGGAATGTGTTTTGGCAGTCTCCGCTGTCTGAGGAAGACACTTGATTTGCTCCCGGTGTCAGCTAGGAGGGCCCTGGTCCATGCCCTGGTTACTTCTAGGCTGGACTACGGGAATGCCTTATATATGGGAGCCAATGCGAGGTGTTTCCAGCGACTGCAGCATATTCAAAACGCTGCCGCGCGCCTGGTATTGACGCTTCCTAAAAGATCTCCCTCCAAAAAGACCTTGGAGGCGTTAAACTGGCTGCCGATCAGCGAGCGTATCCAGTTCAAAGTCTTATGCATTAGCCATCGGATTTGCCATGGGAATGGCCCTAGTTTCCTGCGGAACCTGCTCACTCTGTACAAGCCCACACAGATTCTGCGGTCTGAGGGTACTGGCTTAATGTGCATCCCGAAGACCAGTAGGGCTAGGATGGGCGGCAGATACGTTCGCCTTAGGGCGGCCCATAGTTGGAATGCTCTCCCTCTTAGACTTCGTACGGAGCCTTCGGAAAAAGTCTTCTGCAGGGAACTTAAAACATACTTGTTCCCAAAATGATAGTTGCATTAGCTTTGTGAGCTGTACTGGGGGTTGCTTAGGCCACTGAATAGCGCGGGGACACACTGGCTAGTGTAACCAGGCGCTGTATAAATTCAGAATTATTATTATAATTATTATTCAGGAACATTATTTGTCCTGGGATCATGCAGGCTCTGAACAATGCTTCTACAACATGTACCTGCCATTCTATTGTTCCCCAAAAGGTTTTTGTCTCAATGTTATTTTTCCAGTATTCAAAACCAAATGTAGAAATGTTTTCATAAAATTTTTCTGAATAAATCAGTTTAGTATTTGTCAACATATTTTTCTCTCCTGTCTTATTTAACATTTTAAAATACAATGTTTCCGGATCTGTGACATTAAACCCCAAGAAGTATGGGAATTTTTCAAAAAATATCTTTGAGCTGCCTTTTGGCGGGGTTGGACAATGTTCCCATTGATTATAAACAAGAGTATTTCTAGGATTTGCGGATTTATGCAGAAAATGATGCCCGTAATGGTTAAATCAGTACATTTCCTTATAATTCGACGAACCCTGTAAATAATCATGTGCAGTAAATTTTGCTGACATTTCTAAATCTGACATCATATTATTAATATTTTCAAAGTCCCAATCATCAGAGAATCTTCTAGGTGAAAGAAAGTCACTCAACAAAATCTTACATTGGTGTGGTAATTTCAAGAGCTCAACCGGGCCATGAATTTCATAGTCAGTTTTGTCCCATGCTAAACCACCAGGTATGGGGATGGCTGTGATGTTCACTGATGACAGTTCTCTTTTTTCGATGTGTGATGATCTGTGTGGTTTCAGGACCAAGTTGATGTTCTGACTTGCTGTGTCCATTGTACTATATTTTCCATCAATAAATCTACCCAAACTTAAAACCAAGATGAGCCACAGAAAGAGGAAAAGTACGCCTAACACAATCCACAATTTATTCTATTGAGGAGTTAGATATATTTCTTTGAGTTCATGAAAGAGTTCTTTTACTATTTCTTTGAATGTTTTCGTTGCTTGCTTGTCTCCATGTTCACTTGGATCATCGGAAAAATCATGAAAGTTGATAAAATAGCCAGATGCAGTTCTGTCAATTGGTGGGATTGCTTCCGGATTTCCATTGATCTTTGCATTTTCTTTTGTTACATTTGTGTAGTCCGAAGCTACAACGTTGTAGACTGGAGTTTCTTGTTGAACTGTAGCAATTTGGGTCTCAAGAGGCACAAGTTCCATGGCTTTGTTACATAGTCCTTTCTTAATCACCATAGGTTTATCAAATGTGATTAGTCTCTCAGTTTGAACCTCTCGGATTGTAGCAACATTTGGTCTTCTGCTATTTCTTGGGAGTCCACTGGGCCTACTACTTATTATTGGCCACATGGTTGTGGTTTCACCAGGTCGATTGATACAACTCGGTTGTCCTTTTTACCAGCAAGAGGTGGTAGCACTACTGATCTTGTTCCGCTGACAGCTAAGACAGGTTCTGCTTTTCTGTAAGAAGGCCCAAATTCCTTCTTCACCGCAATGTTTTCTCTGACCAGATCCCCAATCTTTGGAATCCAGACAGGTCTTGCTGGGACAGGTGGTTTTTCTTCAGTGGTAGTTGGCTTTAATTTTTCGTTACTCAGACTTTTTCTTGTTTCATTTAAGTCCTGTAAAACAGCCAAACGATCTTTGATATCAAAAGCTTTTTGTTACACCACTGAAGTTTGACGATCTAAGTCCTGAATAAGCATTCTAGTAGCAAATAAAAGTTCGTACGGGCTGACACCTCCTAGAGAATTTCCTGGCATATTATTAAGACTACGTTGCACACCTGTTAGATGTTTAACCCACCCATCACCCGAATCTAATACCCTTGCTGTTATAGATTGCTTTATGTCCCGTTTTTTTCTTTCCACAGCTGCATTTCCCTAAGGATGGAAGGGAGAAGAGTACCGCAATGCAATGCCCATGCTGGCCATGGCCTCTTTGTAAGCCCGAGAGCTAAACGCAGGACCCTGGTCAGAATGTAGCATGCCAATTGCGTATGTGCCGATAAAGACTCGCAAATCTTTTATAACAGTTCTGGCGTCAGCCGAGCGCTGGGGTCAGATCCAAATGAATCCTGTCTTAATTTTTATGGGACCGCATTTGTCCGTCCGGAGGTCTGCGCATAGATAGCCTGATGCTTTCTAATAGTGGTGTCTGGGCTGGTGTCTGGTCCGGTTCACAACTGTGATCTCTGTTGCAGTCCTCACAATTCATTGCAAATTTATAAAGTTCTACTCTCATCCCCGGCCACCAGTACTGAGATTGTAATTCTATTAGATATTTCAGGATCTCTTGGTGCCTCAGACCCAATCCCATGTGTGCTTCTTGTATCAAGAAGACTCTCCGGTACGTGTTTGGAGTTACTCTATCCCCCACTCCAGGGACTTGAGCAAATGGAACGGAGTTCGCATCAATTATGTATGTATTACTGAGTGGATAGTTTAGAGGTAACGCCACATAATTGCCTTCCATTGAGGCTTTTACTGCAAGTAGTGTTTCGCCATCTATTTGTGTTTTACCGCTGTTTTTTTACTGAAGCACTGACAGCTTGCATTATCTCGCTGTCTGTTTTTGTTTTTGACCGAGTGATGGCAGCTACGGAAGCCGTTTGTACAGCTGCTTTGGCGGCCTCGTCAGCCAATGAATTCCCTGCAACGTGAACGCCATCACGTTGATGACTCAGTGTATGAATCACGTGAGTCTTTTGTAGTTCTTTTTGTAAAAGAACTGCCTGTTCCCAAAGCATTTTATGCTTGATTGTGCCACCTTTTGCATCTTTGTAATTGTTTTGAACCCAGTTCTGTAAGTATTCATTGTAAGACTGGACAGAGTAATAGGAATTGCACACTATTAGTGTGGGGAATTTTCGTTCGCTATTTTCAAGTGCCATCTTAAAAGCCTGTAGTTCAGCTCGCTGAGCTGTACAGTCTCCGAGTACTTGAGTTTTATTCATCAGAGGTTTAAATTTCCCTTCGTGCCAATGACCTTTCCCAATCGTGCATGCAGCACTATAGGCTTGTTTATCCCCAACCGCTGGTTGTGCTGACCCGTCTGTATATATTATACAATTGTAATGTTCCAGAGGCATAATCTCTATCGGATGAGGACATTCATATTTGTATTGCAGAAATTCTTGTGTTTTTAAATTAGGATCAAATTTGTATACTACGTCCGGTGCAGCAAGAGAATTAACCCATTGTATCCATCTTGGATGTAAAGCTTTAGCATTGGGGATGCTTTCTCTTGTTACTGCTTCTAGGGCAGGTATTGGTGTAACGATAATTATTTGTTTACCTTGGGCTAGGGCTCTTTCTTTTGCTACAGCCATCTGAGTTAAATGGGCAATTCTAGATTTTTTTAAATTAAATTTGTACCCTTCAGAAGCGAACGCAAGTATTATGGTGTTCACTCTTTTCAAGTGAGTCTTCAGGTCATCATCTGTAAGATAGATGTCGTCGACATAAGATAACGCCTCATCATCATGAATTTGTAGTAACTCTGTTACCCTTGCTGAAAAGAATCCTGGGCTGTTCTTGAATCCCTTTGGGAGACGACAAAATTGTTTTTGCGACCCCATTATTGAGAAAGTGGTCAAATACCTGCTTTCAGGTGCAATGTTTTGACAGAAGAATCCATTAGATATATCTAACATTGTTTTATATTTTTTGCGCACATTGTTATTCATTAGTGATGCACTGTGTGAGTTTTGGACTGCAAAAGTTTTACAGCAGGAGTTTAGGTGTATGTAGTCCAAAACTAAACAATATGAATCGTCTGGCTTGGAGACAAGGATTGTTCATTTGTGAGGTGCATGTTTCAATCACCCCCTGATATTCAAGTTAATCTAAAATTTCTTTTACTTGTTTTTTAGATTCTTGCTTAACCGGATACTGCCTCTGTGCAGTAGGTTGATTTTTTAACTGGATTTTATGATGAGGAGAGTCCTCATCACATCCTACATGATTTTTAGATAATGCTGGGGCTTGGGCCACTGCCCATTTTCTAGCAAGTGTGTATTTTTTATGTATTGGAATGTGATTTGAGAAGGGAGGCATAATCATTTCTTCGCCATGTGGGCACTCCCTGACAAACTCTGGTGGCCAGTCTTTTTCTGTAAAAAGGATGTCATAGCCTTTCGATAGATTCTCCCAAAAGAGACTTTTTATTTTCCTATTTTTATCTCCCTCTATACCTAATGTTTTTTCGTACAGTTTATGGGGCACACTCACTCGGGTGTCTGTAGTTTCCACTTGAATGTATTCATTCGTGTCCACTGTCTCCAGAAGTATCATCAGGATCCTGCGAGCTATGCCCACGTCTGCTGCGCTGTCTAGCATTGTCTGGGCCCACTCTCCGTTTTTCCGTTGCGTCCTTAGGATTCTCAGCATGTTTTATTTTAATACTTGCTACCTTCTTTCTGGGGAATTGTGATTTTTTATTTTGATGAGCAGGTTCTTTGTCTTTGGACTTGACGTGCTCTTCCTTGTGTTCTGACCGTCCTCTTCTTTCCGATTTCTTTGAGGAAGTCTGAAAAGATCGAGAGGAACGTGTATCAACATTTCTAAGGTTATATATTTTCTCAGAGGGCTCCCTTTGGGAAGACTTGCCCCCCCTCTCTGGAGATCTATTTCTCCGTTGGGGAGACCTTCCCCTGGACTGAAATTGTTTTTCTCTGGGAGTGGTTTGTTTGTTACCCTCCCAGTTCTTCTTTTGAGAATTGAGATTATTTTTAATAAAGGTTTTTTCAGGATTTTCAATTAGTTGGGGTTTTACTGGTTTACCACCCAAATTATCTCTGCCTAAATCTTCATATGATTTTTCAATTATTTTTGCGAGCTCAAAAGGTTGGTCTGTTATATCTGTCTCCTTCAACTTTCCAATTTCTTTGAGGAAGTCTGAAAAGATCGAGAGGAACGTGTATCAACATTTCTAAGGTTATATCTTTTCTCAGAGGGCTCCCTTTGGGGAGACTTGCCCCCCCTCTCTGGAGATCTATTTCTCCATTGGGGAGACCTTCCCCTGGACTGAAATTGTTTTTCTCTGGGAGTGGTTTGTTTATTACCCTCCCAGTTCTTCTTTTGAGAATTGAGAATATTTTTAATAAAGGTTTTTTCAGGATTTTCAATTAGTTGGGGTTTTACTGGTTTACCAACATAACTATCTCTGCCTAATTCTTCATATGATTTTTCAATTATTTTTGCGAGCTCAAAAGGTTGGTCTGTTATATCTGTCTCCTTCAATTTTTGGCGGATCGCCACACATGCTGTTTCTCCTTTAATGTTGGCTAATAATATAGCCGAGACCTGCTTAAAGTCTTTTCGTAATTTCATACCCAGAGTTAAAGCAGGTTCTGGACCATATTCATTTTGAAACTGTCTTAGTACATCTGGTATAACCGCCATAGACGGAACACCATGTGTTTTTGTGTAGACAGAAGCAAAGACTGTGCCCCAAGTGTCACAGTCCTCCACATGTGGTGTGATCCCCATTGGGAGGCAGATAGTCAGAATTCTGTGTTTTTCGTGAGGGGTAGTATCAGGAAATACTGCCTCTATCTGAGTGATTTTTTGAGCTAACCAGAATGGAATTTGTTCCCGTTTTGCGGGTGTTTCACCAAGACATGATTGTATATTCTGTGGTTTAATTTTATTGGTGTTCCCCTGATGAGGGGTGTTTTGTGGAAGTTTAATTGCGGGTTGGACTATTGAAGTCCGCATGACATAATGGACCAATTGTCTATGTATTTTAATTAGTTGTTTTAACTGACTAAAAGTTCTCTGGCTGGCCTTGTTTCAATGTCAGGATGTGGTGTGTAGCTGGCTAGAACCGGCCATGTGGCTCCTGGTCTACCTAATGGACCTAGCCTGGTAATGTGATTTTGATGATTTAGGGCGCCATTAAACAAGAGCAGGTGATCTTGGTACGTTAGTGGGATTTCAACTTCCTCAAAAGGGGAGTATTTCTCTGGAGATTCCGCTACTTTGTAGAAGTGGAATTCATGTGTTACAGCATTTGCTGCTGGAAAAGTTATCCAGGAATAGAATACCTCTGTCTGCCGAAACTCATGTGCCTCTACCACAAATACGACCGTACCACCTCTTGATGTTACTCCA
This sequence comes from Lissotriton vulgaris, assembly GCF_964263255.1. Taxonomy (NCBI): domain Eukaryota; kingdom Metazoa; phylum Chordata; class Amphibia; order Caudata; family Salamandridae; genus Lissotriton; species Lissotriton vulgaris. Next base: position 283,550,575 of record NC_141691.1, read on the forward strand.
TTTTCTATAAGTTTTATATTTATGGTTTTTCTTATGTTGGCCGGGATGATTACTGCATCACGGTCGTCTTCATTCAACCCTGTAAAGTCTGCACCCGGTTGATTCGCATTTACTACGGCTCCACCGGTTTTGTTGTTGTCGCCGTTAAGCGACATTATTTAATGAAAAGTGTCTTGCAGAGCAATTTTTTTGAGGAAACAAAAGATTAGGTGCACAATATTTTGGAACACTGTATCCTTCAACGTTAATTATACCATAAACTAATACATAGGATTCTCATCCTACTAAGTTCCGGCGGATATTAACCTTTCACTCTCTCCAGAGGTCTATTGGAGTTTTTACAGGAAAAAGGAGTCTGTGTGAAAAAGCACGACTGAGTTACTCTAGTATCTTGCGTTAGATTATCGCCTTACCAAACGTTCGGTGCCATGTAGTGTAGTTCCTATTTTCTCAATAGGCTGTGCGCATTGGAATAACATAAACTATAATTTAGACGTAGGACTGAGGTCGACTAGGTCTCTATTGAATATGTTCGACTTAATTTAGGTTTGCCAGCTAGCTCAGAGGTCACTAGAAACTTTCTCGAATGAACAGGGAGGAGTGAACTTCCCTGATTAGACAAGAAGGGATGCAGCTTCTGACAACCGCATAAACATGACAAATTTGCTCCCCCAGAATAAGGAGTATATCTCCAGAGTCGTGTGAAAACAATAGATAGCTATTTCACTCAGTCAGTTGTGCATACTTAGTTTCACCAGAGTGCAGAGAAATAGAGAGACGGGCATTTTCAATAAAAAGGTGTTATTTATTGAACAGTCTTCTTTCTCATGCAAGAGAAATGAATTGCTATGATTGCAATACTTGGTATAAAGTGAAGTGCGTACAGTAAAAGGAGTATTTCGAAATAATACTGTAAAAGCATTGATATGGTTTCTGAGCGATATGATACTTAAAAGGTATAAAATATATACAGTTACATACAAAGATAAAAGCTTGACTAAACATACACAACTGGTGCTTCTAAATACGCCTACCCCGGTGTACCTAACCTAAGCCTAGTACGTGGGAATGAGTAGATGGGCTGCAGTTTAAGTTAAGTTAGTTTTTGCCAAGTATCAGACCCAAGAATTCTCCAAGGATCTAATCAGCTCCGTACCTTTGTTTTTAGAATGGAGGAGGTCTTGTATCTCATTCTCAGGACTCAATCTCCCAGTATCCCGAGAGGGTGACTGGGAACACCAGAGCTGGATTTTCTCGGCAGGAGAAAAAGACAGCGTCTTTCTCAGTGCGTCAAATGGGAGGGACGGGCTTCCTTCAGCACTCGCATCAGCTGGGCTTCGGATAAGTAGATAGCCACTCTGCTCCACACCACCGTGTTTTGCTTAAGGCAAACGCTGGTATATTTATACCTGGAAGGTGCTGTGTTTGACGTAAGGTTGGACATAAGACGTCAATTAAAGATGTCACTAAGAACTGACCATTCTTTCAGTGCTTGCAGGAGTTCTAAGACAAATCAAAACAAAAGCACGGGGAATTCCCAGGTTGCTGGAGGTTTGGTATGTTGTAAGAACTCGTTGTGCTTTCTAGGAGTCTAAGGAAGTAGCCTTGCGGCATTTGGTTTGCATTGGCTATTACTAAAAATGAAATATTTAATTAGGGTCCTAGATAAAACACAACACTTTAAAAGGAGAGATTTGATTGGTTCATAACACTTCCTATTCCAACTGTTGAGAGACCCTTCCCACTTTAATCATTCTACTTTGACTTTCTAAGGAGATGCATCTCTTCTGTGAATCTTGTCAAAATAGAGGGAAGATCACCATGTCTACACCAGTGGAGGCTTCTTCTAATCATTCTTCAGAGGAAGAATGTATTCCTGAAGAGCCAAAAAAAGAAGCTTTAATTTGGAAATGTTTTACTTTCCCTGAAGGGGAAAAAAGGGTTAAAGCACCCAAAGTAACTTGCAAAATATGCGAGACTACTCTTTCGAGGGACGATCCAACCAAAAAGTACTCGTTTGGGACAGCGAGTATGGTGCGACACGTAAAAACTCTGCACCCCAACAACTTTGCAAGAGCTGCAACACAAAGGTTGCAGGAGAACCCAACGCCTGCTGTACCGAGTACATCAACTGCACCACCACCACCTTCGGCAAGCAGTCCACATCCTAACATAGATCCCGGTTTTGGAGAACTGAAAATTCTTTGTGTTTTTTGCAATGAATTATTGTGTTATGGGGAACAGTCAATTGACCTCATCAAACGAAGGAAACAAGAGCATCGTTGTCCACAACATTAATTTTTTTATTTCATTGTTTTGTTCCTTTTGGACACTTTTTGGGGTGCAGTTTAATATTTTTGTTTAAAAAAAGAAACAAAAAAAAACGTGTTAAGAAAATGCAAAAAAAATACAAAAATAAAAAGACAAAAAAAACTTCTTCTCAGAACTACCTTCGCTTGTCAAAGAATGAGCTATATTTCTATGATAGTGTGTAAAACGTTGTCTGAATGAATGTGTAGTGCATAAATAAATGAATGAATACATTAGTAGTGAATGGTGAATGTGAAAGTGCACAACTATAAGGAAGTGCTACAGCACAAATCTATAAGGTGTTTACATATAGTATACTGTAGTACTTCCGAAGCACTTGAATGTAACATAGGCACATAAATATGTTGCAAGTCTATGCTTCAATTTGCACTGCTGGAGAAACTGCTTGGGTGAATTTATATGTGTTAAGTGCGGATTTACAACCCCTTGTGCCTCTTTTACACAGCCTTTGGGTCACTTTTGTGGCACAGCGGTGGTGTAAATGATGTGCCATGGTTTGTGGTATTTACAATGTGACACATCTGGAAGGTGCATCATATTGTAAAGCTCTGCACCAGGAGGAGGCTTTCCTGTGCAGGGGGAGGAGTGGGGGGAGGTGTTCTTGGACAGAAAGGCCTACTATAAGTGACTGAGTGAAATTTATAAGATTCCATTTAGTCACTTTTGGGCTTATACTGTGTCAAAACCCTGCACCTGCTTGAAGCAGGTGTAAGGATTGACACAGCATTGTGAGCATAGGGCCCCAAGAGCATTGCTGGTGCTGTGTTGCGCTTGCAACGCAAGTCAAACACTGCACCGTATACACAGCACAGATACATCACATATCTGTGCCGTTTTTGCCCCATAATGCACCACATTGTAAATACGGAGCATCCATGATGGTGATGCCACAGTGCACAATAACTGGCATATCCCTAAGGATGTACCACTTATTGTACATCTGCCAATTAGTGTTTTTTTTTATTGAAGTTTTTACAACAATTTTTTAAACCTCCCCACCCCCTCCCCCACAGGACAAATCCATTAAACCTCGTATCAGGAGTAAGCAAAAAAACATTTCATAGCATTTCATTACCTTCCACTGCATTTAGCAAAGTAAATTTCTATAAAAATAGATGTAAGATATCGAGAAGTAATGGAGAGAAGAACAAAAGAAGATAGACGTTTTATGTCATTGATGAACCGGAAAGAAAGGGTCAAGAAAAGATGAAAAATGTATATGTATTGCAGACACTACCCCACCCCTTCCCGCCATTTGTTTATCGGAGACCAGATTTGCTGCCCCTTTACTCTGACGTTTTCTCCTCTCCTAGCATAAATTGAGTTTTCTAAATTACAGCTGTGTAGCAACCTGGCTAACCATTGTTGCAGTGTAGGGGGTGTTCTATCCTTCCAGGCCGTAGCAATACACAGACGAAGTACTGCCATCGCTACAAATAAAAAATATTCCTGATTGCGGCAAGAAATCTCATTTAAGAACCCTCTGGCGTTAGCTCTGGCGTTAGCTTAATTTTCACATTTAACTCTCTGTCCATAAATACCTCCATAGATTCTAGAAGGGGCGGCAAAGCTGGGCAGCTAGCAAACATATGGGTTGTATCGCCCTCCGTGCTGTCACATCTAGGGCATAATATCCCCTTTGTTCCCCACCATTGAGCTATTTTTGCAGGTGTATAATACAGTGTATACAAGGTTTTAAAATGTTGCATTCAAAGCTGATGAGCAGAGGATATCATGCCCCAGCTGTAGTGACCTACCGAATATCCCCCGTGGTATCTCTAATCTGTTCATCCATTTCAATTCAGCCTTTTCTAAATCATCTTCTCTGTTCTTAATGAGCTCCGCGTACAACATTCTGATTGTGCAGCCTTGCCCCTCTTCAATGACCTGCAGTATTGTGTTAATTTCAAATCCACGTGCTCCCCCTATCTTGCCCGACGGAAAACTTCTTGCCTGTAGATATTTAAAAAAGCTTCTTGAATTCATTCCAAATTCCTCTTGAATTACAGAGAATTGGCGTATACCCTCTGGAACTATGAGGTCCCCCACCTTCTTAACCCCCAATCTTTCCCATTCCCCAAAAATTACATCCCCGAAGATATCCTGTGGTATTGTAGGGTTGTTAGACAATCTAGTATAAGCATTAAATCTACCCAGGCTGAAGCTCTTCTTGAAGGCCCTCCAGATCTTATAGGCTGCCTCGACTGTTTTAGATTTGGTTTTATTAAAGAAGCTTGGTTCAGTATATCTCAGAAGCACATTCGCTGTTTCCACTCCTAAAACCAGTGCATAGATTTCCGTGGAGCCCGTGTGGTGTTCTTCCTTCATTTCTGCCCCCCCAAGAGGCCTGACATTTGTTGTAGCATTGCTGCCCAATAATATAGTTTTAAATCGGGCATGGTCCAGCCCCTCCATTCCCGTGGTAGGGACATGAATCGAAGAGCTCTTCTTGTTTTGCCTTGGGACCAGATAAAGCGATTAAATATATGTTCTATTATGTTAAACCAGCCAGCATTAAAAAGTAAGGGGATTAAGTATAAAAACTTTGGAAGAAGATTCATTTTCACAAAATTCACTCGTCCCACAATAGACATATGGATATTATGTACCCTGTCTAAGTCTCGTTTAGACTTGGTTATTATCGGCTTTATGTTCAGTTCCACTAATTTATCCAGGTCTGCAGTGATAGAGACTCCCAGATATACCCCATCTGCCACCACCTGTGGATCTGTGCATTCTGTATGTGCATTGTGTATAATTTGTGTTTTGGCTTTATTCAGAGCGTACCCTGCCACCTGGCCAAAGTGGTCTGCTTCTATTTCTATCTCTCTTATAGCCTCAGTGGGTGTAGGTGTAATAACTTCCACGTCGTCAGCATACGCTAAAACTTTGCTTGGGCCCATCTTTGTTATTATTGGCCGTATGCACTCATTTTGTTCTAATTTAGAAATTAGCGGATCTATATACATTGCAAACAAAAAGGGTGAACACGGGCAGCCCAGGCTTGTGCCACGCGAGATTTCAATTGGGCTTGAGCATCCCGCGTTGACCCTTATGCATGCCGTTGGAGCCCTGTATAGTGATTGTACGGCTTTCACAAAACTTTCCCCACACCCTGATTTTCTCATTACTGCCCATAAGAACTCCCAAGCCACACGGTTGAAAGCCTTCTCGGCGTCTAAAAGAAGAACTGCCATGGGACCCCCCGCACCTCCCTGTGCAATCCCCTGGGCATCAAATAGAGTGATTACTTTTCCGATATGTTGTGTAGTACCCCTATTTGAAATAAATCTGTGTTGATTCTTACTGACCGATCCTTCAATTACCCCAGAAAGTCTAGTTGCTAAGGATTTAGAGAATATTTTAATATCCAAATTTATTAGGGGGATTGGTCGATAGGAACCCGGATCAGTCGGTGGCTTACTTTTCTTAAGGATTACTATTATATCAGCCCCCGCCCAACTAGCAGGGGTTGATGCTCCTTTCTGTGCCTCATGTATTGTATTCATTAACTCAGCTTTCATTGTCTTAAAGAACACTTTGTAGAATTCCCCTGGTATCATATCTGGCCCAGAAGCTTTGCCAGAAGGCAGACTCAGCATGGCCTCCTGAACTTCGTCTTCGCTCAGCGGTGCCCCCATCTCATCCCTATCTTCCTCCGCTATTTCTTTGATTAATATACCCTGAAAATATCTGTTTATCCCCTCCGGTAGTATGTCCTGGTCCGCTGTATATAGTTTTTGATAAACTCTCTAAAGTCCTCCAGAATCTCCTGCTCATCTGAAACCATATTTCCTCCTGTATCCCGTATTTCCCTAAATACTCCCTTAGCTACTCTCTGTCTAGTTTTTACTGCTAGAGTATGGCCCACTTTTCATTATATTCATAGCAGTTCTCCCATCTCACCCTTAGAGCCTGTTGCTCTATATCTAGTCTATCCATAATAGCCTGCTCGAGCTCCCGTTCTGCCTCCACCACTGCTCTCTTTAACTGCTCTGATATATCCCTTTCCTTTTTCGGTTTAGCCAGGCTATAGCTCAGCGTCTCACCTCGGACCCCTGTCTTAAAAGCGTCCCAGGTATTTCCAGGCGTGGTAGTACCCCTATTATTGTCCCAAAATTATTTTATCCATTTGTTCATGTGATTTACATAACTTGGATCTACCAAGAGCTCCTTTTCAAATGTCCAGGCCCTTTCCTGTCTCCTAAATCCTTCCCAGCTAATTGTGAGGATAAGTGGATTGTGGTCCGATACTATACGTGAAAGTCTCTCTATGTGCAATTTAGAAAAAGGGAAACCAGATGTAAAATAGTAATCTAACCTAACACAGATCTTATGTGGCGCAGAATAATAGGTATATCCAGGTTCCGCTGGCTTTAACTTTCACCATGCATTGCTTAAGGAGTTATTACTGGCCATCCTCTGAATTGCCCGACAGACTCTTCTTTTCCTGCCCATGTACTGTCCGTTCGTATCCAGTCCTAGCCCCATAGCTCCGTTTATGTTATAGTCGCCAGCTAAAATTATTTTTGGCGCCCAAGTTGCTAACTCTATGTCCAGAAAGTCTATTACTTCTGGACCATCCTGTGTAGATCCATATATTGAGCCTAGTGTAACCCATTCCTCTCCGATCCAGCATTCTATCAGGGCCCATCTCCCCCATTGGTCTTCTAGCTTTTTCCTTGTCAGTGTGTCAAACCTCTTAGTTAAAATGGCCACCCCCCTATTCTTTGCGCCCTGCTTGGAGTAGGCTAACAGTCGGAACCCTAGTTGTTCTAGCAGAAATGGTTTATTCCCCTCTATATGAGTCTCCTGCAAAACAATGTAATCTGTCCGCGTATCCTTAAGTATCAGTGCAACTTTCTGCCTTTTTTCCTTATCATTAAGGCCACAGACATTGAGTGTCAGTATCTTAATATTGACATTAGTATTAGTGTTAGCGCACATTCCAGCTAGATACAATCACACCGGTCGTACCTTTCCTTCCTGCTCCTGACTTACCCTTAACAGCTCTATTAAAGTTCCCCATGGCAATCAAATGTGTCTACTTACCCCTGATTAAACCTACCCCTCTCCCTCGTCCTGTGCTCCCCTGACCCCACCCTCCCTCTCTTACAGACAAATAGGTCAGTCCTGACCTATGCATGGCTGCTTCCTAGACCCTCAGGGTGTCACATCCCCCCTCCCATTTACAAAGCCTTACTGCATTTTAAAGTATGTTTTTTCTACCATCCAATAAATCCCAAAATCGGCAAAAAGAACCACCCTCACCCCAACTGATAAAACACATTTTGTGTCCCTTTATGTCCAACCTATTATCCAAATTCAAATATCTCTGCGTCTCTTTTTCTCTTTCAATTCCTCCAGAAAGGCCTGTGCATTAATCTCGGAGAAGAGCATCCTTGTCTGTCCATCTACTTTTATTTTGAGTCTTGCCGGGAATAGCAGATATGCCTCACATCCTAGTTTCTGGAATGGGTCAATCAACTAACGTAACCGCCATCTTCTTTCGACGGTGACATGACAAAAGTCAGGGCGTGCGAAAAAGGTTATTCCATTAAACGTGCAGCGATCCTGAGGTTTTGCTCTGTCCAAAATCTCTTGCCTAGCCAAGAAATTCCCCATGAACACTAGCATGGCTCTTGGTTTGTCTTTCTGAGAGCCGCTATATGTTTTCTTTTGCGTTAAAAGGAACCTCTGGGCCCTTTGCACCTCTGTATCCCAGTTCCATCTATCCATCTCGGGGAACGCCCCCTTGAGAAGCATAATTACAAAGGATCTTGGGTCTTGCTTTTCTGCCCCCTCTGGAATTCCCAAAAGTCTGATGTTATTTCTCCTCTGCCTGTTTTCAAAATCCTCAAGCTTCCAGTTCATATCCTCGGTAGCCTTTACTTGTGCCTCCTTGAACTCCTGCCAGCTAGAAACCTCATCCTCCAATTTCCCAGTTCTTTCCTTCCTGCCATCTCAGCATATAGCTTGTTCATTTTACTGAGGGAGCTTTGAATTTTCTTATTCACTTGCTTTGTCCTTTTACTTTCTGCCCTCGCTTCTCCCTGCATCTGCTTTAGGGTAGAGTATAGCAAATTTAAAGTGGGGGTGTTGCTGTGCTGATTACTATGCTGATCTCTAGAGCTCCCCCGAGCTAGGTCATCTTCCTGGTATAGACTCGAGGTAGCCGAATAGTCCCATAGTAGCTCCTTTGTCACCTTATTTTGTGTTGGGCTAACGGGCACCTGCCTCTTAGGGCGTCGTCGACTCCTCTGCTGCTGCTGTTTTTTTTTGCGTTATGGAAATCTGCTGGATTGATTCCTCCGACCCTGAATCCGATGTCTCCAGTTCTGTATCCTTTCTTATAGCTCGGCTTGCTTCTGAGCTTTCAGCAGACTCGCCCCCTGTCTCACTTCCTGTTAAAGCCCCTTCGGAAGTTTCTGAGGCGCCTGTCTCGTCGTTTACTGAGAAAAAGCAGTCCTCATTTGGGGGATCCAGGGGACTGCTGCCCCCCTCTGCATTTGCTGGCACCGTGTGGACTACTGGGTCAGCTTGATCTACTTCCTCAGTATCCCCAATCAGGGAGGGCCCTGGGGAGTCTATACTGATAGCGCTGCTACCTGCGTTTATGTCAACGCTATCTCCCTCCAATAATGTTTCAGTCAACTGTTTATCTTGTGCATCTAGCAATGTTTTTGGTGTCCCTATTGTTTGCGCCATGCCCCTTGTGCAGCTTACCTCCGGCGACTCTAGTGGCTCTGCAACTTTTGGCTCTGCATCTCTAAGCTCTGTATCTTTTGGCTCTCCCGGCTCCCCCAGCGCTTTACCAGTCTCTCCGCCGTACTCACTGCTTCTCTCCTGTCTCCAGGAGTCGGTAGTTTCTCTGTGCTCTGCTCGTCTTGCTCTGAGGTCGGCACGTCCGTGAGAGGCCTGCGCGGTACTCCCTGCGTGTGCACCTCCGCTGCGGGGGGAGAAGCAGGTAGAGATGACTCAGTGGTTACGCTGCCAATTAATGTTTTAATGTAGTGAATGGATCACTGCACACTGATCAATGAGTCACTACAAAACTATTACTGGAGTGACAAAGTGTTTGGTGGGAGTGTAAGGAAACAGACTGCGAAATTGAACATATAAAAGGCAAGTTTGCAGGTGCATAGAAGACTGCAAGCATAGTCTATAGGATTTTAAAGCAGTCAATGGCCTAAGGCCTTTGCTTCATAATTACTTGGGTACTGACTGCATGATTACAGTTCTGCAAGGAGAGTGCATGACTGAATTTATAAGAGATTCATTTTTAGCACAGTGCATAGGTAAGGACATTCTGCTGAATAGCTCAGTAAAATACTGAATCAGCAATCACTGAGGGTTTGCTGGAAGTGTAAGGATACAGACTGGGGACTTAAAGGTATAAAGGACAAGTTTGCTGGTGCATAGAACAGTGCATGCATAGTCTATAGCAGGGGTCTCCAACCGGTCGATCGCCAGCTACCGGTAGCTCGCCGAGACCCTGTGAGTAGCTCGCCGACTGCTGCTCAATTTTTTAGCCCATTAGTTTTATTTTGGGCTGTTTAGGCTTATTTCCGTGTCTGTTGCCCGCCCTCACCCAACGCTCCAATTGGCTTGCGCTTAGATGGGGTGGGGCGGGTCGAAGAGGATGACGTTCCTTTGTTGCAGTCTCGCATTGAGGGAAAAAGGAAAATGCCCTAAGGGCACAGACTCACCGCTGGTCAGACCCGGAAACGATTAGAGGTGTTGGGCATGGGCTCTCAACTCAACTCGCCTGTGCGAGCGGTGCCATGAATTATAACTCCAGTCCTGCTGTGCGGGCGCAACTACTAAGCCCCCCTCCCTGGCCATGACCCACCTTGCCTCACTCTGCCACCGCCACCGAGAACCCGCTCCTAGTCCACGCCACTCCCGAAGGCAGGCTGAGGTCTGAGGGGACACAGAGACCCACCCCCGGGGGCGCAGCCTGAACTACTCGCAGATTTCTTTTCTTTGTCTGCGCCGCCCACTGATATCCCCTCAGCCTTTCCTTCAGCAGCCTGGGACCCTGGAGGAGCTCAAGTGCGCACCCCCCCTGGGCTGCCTTCCCTCCATTCCTGGGACCCCGGAGGACCTCAAGGGCGCCCCTCCCTGGGCGCGGGGGCATCTGCTCATTCCCAAGTTTTGCTTTTTAACAACCACAGTGTGCAGGGGATTGTGGAATACATTTTAAGAAAGATTACCGGGGGGCTCGCTCTCTGTACCGCGGAGGGGGGGAGCCAGGAGGGGCTTGATTTTACCTGCAGTTCTTCTGACAGCTGAGCATGGTGCAAGCAGGCCGCACTGCCTCAAGCTCCAATGATTTGCCGCAAATACCCCTAGCAGCCCCCACAACTCGGCAGCAGGAGGTGAGGTCTCCCACACCGCAGCAGGAATCGATCTCGGTGAGGGGCAGGACAGACAGGGGCATGAGGAGACAGTGGTGCTAGGGAGAGACTGGAGGGCTGGAAAGAGAGTGAGTGAGGGAGAGAGAGGGGCAGCTGTACTGAAAGAGACCGCGAGGAGCAAGAGAGAGAGGGGCTGGGGAGAGAGAGGGGCTGGGGAGAGACAGTTTGTGCGGAGAGAGACAGTGAGGGGCTGACAAGAGAGGGGCTTGGGAGAGACAGTGGAGGCGCAGAGATACCATGAGAGGTAGGACATAGAGGGGGCCTGGGTAGGGGTAGGAGGAGAGAGTGGGGCTGGGGAGAGACAGTGGGGATGGAGAGAGACAGAGGGTTCGACGAGAAGATTGTCGAGATGTCACTGACAGACTTAGGGCGTAGACCGGGAGAGAGGGGGCCAAGGAAAGAGTGAGGGAGAGCCAGAGACGATGAACAGGGCTTAGCACAGGAGCAAGGGCAGTGTAGGGTTAGAGAAGGGACAGGGAGCATGGGCAAGGTGCAGTAACAGAGAGCGTGTCCGGGAGCCAGGACAGAGTGCAGGGGTTGGGACAGGGAGCAGAGGCAGAAAGGCAGACACGTTGGGCACAACAAGGGATAGGGGGGAGTGCAGCGATAGAGGACAGTGTTGAGCAGGGCAGGTACAGGTGCAGGGACCTTAACCATGGATATGCAGTGAGTAGGGAGTGGGACAGAGGCAGGGTCCTGTGGCACAGAATCGGACAGACAGGGGGTACCGGAAGCACGGAGGGAGAGCAGGGGAGGACAGAGAGCAGAAACAGGTGACAGGGTGCAGGGGGCGATAGCATGGGCATGGGGCAGTTAGAGGGCACCGGAAGCACCTCTCAAGCTGGTCCATTCTGAGCCTGTGCTGACTGAAACAGAGGTGGGCTGGACCACAATGTGCCTTTTCACTGGCCTCTGTGTGCTCTTCAGGGACACAGGCAGCTCTGGCTTCCCAGCTCTGGCCTCTCCACAGTGAGGCCTTGACTGTTTCATGGTGTCGTGTGGCCACTCAGGATGTTATGTATGGTTGTTTTGTGGTCTGTTTGTGTGACAATTTTATTGGTTGGTAGTCTCTGCCAATGCTTGTCTGTGGGTTTTGACTATTTGTGTGCTGGTGGGCTGCTTTTTATTGTAAATTTTTCTGATAGTACAAACATTGCCTGCTGCAAGCACAAATAGCCAAGTAGTCTTCCATACCTTGAAAAACACCGTCCTACAACATGTCTAAGTTTTACTTATTTTGCAAATGTGGGCCACTTTTTTTGAGCTATTTCATTTGCCTGCCCTATATTTAATAACATACCAGGTCTAGTTGCAAAGCGCGCGATTACCCGAAGGTGTCCTGGGGATGAATAACAGATGTTTATTGTTACCCAACTCAAGGCTATTCATTATATCGACCTCAAACGGATGAAAGGATGAGTGGACCTGCTGGGATTTAAACCTGTGACCATGAGATCAAGCACAGGCCCCTGCAGTGGCTGCTTTAGTAAATGTAAATGTAAATGTAAATGTATAGGCATTTATATAGCGCACTACTTACCCGGAGGGGTCCCAAGGCGCTTCGACCGTTGCGAAACCCTTCCTGGCTTCCCTGAGAGATGGTCCCTTAATGGGTATCTCCAGGGTGAGACCAGGCATCCCCGGCGGTCTGGTGGGGCCGTTAGTGAAGATGAGGCAAGCTAATGCCCAGAGTTGCCGAGTGTGATCGCTGATCAGAGTGGGCACCGAGGCGAGAGAATTATCGAGTCCGCTGACCCTGGTCCAGAAACCTGCCGCGCCGGGAATCGAACCCTGGTCCCGGGCCGTCCTCTGCTCTCGGGTCTGCCGCCTCTAACCAGTGAGCCACACTACTCCACTGAGTGAGCCATCAGACACGGCTTATGGGGCTGCTTTTAATTTGGTGCCAGAGCCTCTTTTCTGTCCCATTCCGACAAGCATCAGCCTCCGCTTGCACGGCTTGTGCTTTTATTGTGTCACTGTTGTGACTTGTGCTTTAGCTTTTTGTCCCACTGTGCTGCAGAAGGCAGTGCATAGGTAAAAAGGGAAAAAAAATGTTTCTTTCAGTGTTATTGTTTTGAAGCCACAGTATGGGGCCCATGGGCTCTGAAGAAATAGGTTTAACGTCAATTAAACTGGGCGGGTGAGGTCGCCCGAAAAGTGCGCGAGTTGCTTGGGGTTTAGTAGCTCATGACGATTTTCACTGACCAGAAGTAGCTCACACTACACAAAAGGTTGGAGACCCCTGGTCTATAGGGGTTTGAAGCAGTCCATGCCCTAAGGCCCACTTTGCACCATGAGTACTGGGTACTGGCTGAATAATGACAGTTCTGCAAGGAGAGTGTCTGGTTGAATGTATAGCAGCTTCACTTTTAGAACAGTGTATAGATAAGCACATAGTGCTGTGTGGCTCACTATAATACTGAAACAGTAGTGTGATAGTGTTTAGTGGAACTGTAAGGATACAGACTACGGAATTGAATGTATAAAAGAGGAGTTTGCTGGTGTATAGAACAATGGATGCATAGTCTATAGGGATTTGAAGCAGTCCATGCCCTAAGGCCTACTTTGCTCCATAATTACTTGGGTACTGACTGCACGATTACAGTTCTGCTAGGAGAGTGCATGACTGAATTTATAAGAGCTTCATTTTTAGCACAGTGCATAGATAAGGACAGTCTCCTGAATTGCTGAGTGTTTGAGTGTTTGAAGGAAATGTAGAAGATACAGACTGGAAAAGAATTTAAAAAATGCATAAGAGAATCTATCGTAGTGCTATACTTTCATTACAGTGAATATTTTAATACATAGTACTCAAACTATTATTAATATTATATAATAATACATTAATTCTTGTAACATCTCATAATTTAATAGAGCTTCTAAAATAATTTCATCAGATATTTCATTTTCCTGGTTATCAATTTCGGAAGTTATATGATCAAACTCAATATCATATAATGCTTCCACAAAATCAGCATCCAAGCTTTCATCTAGGAAATCACAGCTGATATCTGCAGCACTAATTTCTTCCTGTTCTGTCTCGCTGCCTGTGAAACGTATCTTTAGTCTTCTATGAGACTGTTGCTAATTTCGAAACCGTCTTCCATATTGTTCTGTTGTGTATCCATCTTACGTTGTAGGTCCTTGTACAAAAACATAAACACTTCATTTTATCATTTTTCCTAATACACAAAACTAGGTTCATCAACTATTTTGCCCTTTGAAAAATATTATACAAATACCATTCTCAACTACTTTATAAGAATATATAAATATACTTATTTACATGAATGTTGAGTTTTAACATTTTCTTTAATTTTCAAACCAGTAACTCCTTATCACTATAGGAAAAAACTCAGGTTGTTATAATAAAATGCAGTACTAAAAAAAGTACAATATGTCTATTCACCTTACCTGTTCCAAATAGTAGATGTGTTGTAGTAAAATACAAAGAATACTGGTACACTCAGTATATATATATTACGTTTTTCAAATGTCTTTAAAAGATGCAAACCATCTTAAACATAAAAAATAATAAAAAAATTATATATTATAAAATTAGCATCTGTGGAAGACAAAAAAAACTGTTACAATATATCTTTCACAACACAAAATAATTTGTAAAGCATTTCATTTGCCTTTTTTGCTGTTCTCAGAATATATTGAATTTCACTAGAAACAGTGAGTTCAATAGTACTCATCACATAACAGCGGGCAAAAAAAAGACAATCAATAAGATAATCTTAAAAAAACATTCAACATTCTCAATAACAATCTAAAAAATAGAAATAAAACATATGTTAAATGTTTTTTTCTAACAGAAATTTCTTATGTAACTATGAGATATCTCAAACAATCTTAAAAAAACAAAATACTATCAGTAATTTTCATATACTGAAAATAAAGTAACTTACAAATATATGCTGACAAAATATACAACAAATAGTCCGTAATGGTTTTACATACTTTTCCTCATGGCCAAATGGTATATCTCAAATTCTTAGTTCAGAAGTTCCTCAATAGTAATCCTCAGCATCCGTTTCCCACCTTTCTATTCCAAAACCATCAACATCATTTGCAATGTCCCCCAGGGCTCATCCCTCAACCTGACGCTATTCAACATCTACATGGCATCCGCACACAAGTGGCCTGCCATCACAACCTGAACATTATCTGCTAAGACAACAACACCCAACTCATCTTCTCCCTCACCAAGGAGCCACATTCCACCAAAAGACGTCACCAACTGCATAAGGATCAACTCTCTAAATATCAACTCAGACAAAAACCTACACCCAGTACAACCAGTACAAAATACTTCCGCCCGACTGATCATCAATGTCCCCTGCCACAGCCACAACATCCACCACCTGAGAGATCTACACCGGCTTCACGTTGACAAGAGGATCACCTTCAAGCTCCTCACCCTCACTTACAAAGTACTCTACAACACCAGACCAACCTACCTTAACAGCAGTAATCCTAAAAGGACAAATTTTGTTCCTAAAATTTAGGTTTTAAAAGTATTAGGTAAGAATTTGGTAACTCTTTAGGCAAACGTTGTTAAAAAAAACAATTGACTATCATTACAATGTATCCAACCTTTCAGACATTTTAAATAAACAGTGTAATGTCCAGATGTTGTAAAAGGTCCATCATGAAAAATAAATGCAACAGTTACAGAAGTTCTTCCTGATATTGATAGTTGAGTAGCTACAAAATATTTAATTAAAGTTTCCAATTTCCTTTCATCAGCTCTACATTGTTGCAGCATTACAATTACATAATGTCCATATCTTTGTATAAATAATGTTGATGACATTTCTGATTTACATTGGCTACACTCCATGTTTTGACTTGCTCATCTAACTAGATTGTTAAAAGACACCGATTCACAGTCTGGTAAAGTCAAATATATGAATCTTTCAGTGTCTATGTTAGTGCTACATATAAACAAACAATTTTCACAGTCATGTTGCCATCTATAAGAAAGGCCAAAAAGGTTTTCAATATCTATACCTTCATCTTCTACTACAACGAGCATATACATTAGAAATTCCTGACAATCCTGCTTAATATTCTGCATAAATTGAGTACAACCAGAACATATGTCCAAAACATTTTGAATATCAGAAACACTTTGTATTTTACTTATATCACTACTACATGTCTCATAAACAGAATACATCAATGAACAGAATCTTTCTTCCGGATTTTCAACAATTTGCTGTTGCAAACTTTCAAGAAAAAAAACAACATTAACAACTACATTAGCATAGCAGTTGACACCAGAACTATTTTCAAACTGATAACCAACATTCTCTTCAGCACTGCCCTTTTTCTTTTTGCTTGCAATCACAACTTCATTTTGTTTTTTTTCTTTTTCTACAACTTCACTGCAGATATTGTCAAATCTTCTTTTTCTCCCAGCCACACACTTTTCTAATACTGGATATTGACCTAAATTGGGTGAATATTCTCTTCTTAACCTATTATATTCTTTCACACAATTCGCATCTGCACTCATTTTCTTCTCATCAAAATCAATCAAGTAAAATCCAGATAAAGTTCTCATTCGAGACAAAGCAACATATGCCATACCTTCTTTAAACACGGTATGTCCAATATTCACTAAAGCACTATCTACACTTAAACCTTAAGATTTATGAATGGTCACCGCATACGCCAAAGAAATAGGAAACTGTCTTCTACGAACATACAAATCTTTTTATAATTAACTAAATCAACAATTGTACCCATTGCTCCATTTATTAAGTCTTTTGCCACATTCAAATTACGTTGTAAGTCACCCTACAGTTTACACATCCATATAAATTATTTTCTAAGCCAGCAGTTTTACTTATCAATTTCTCTAAAGAATCCAATTTCCTCTTCATATTTTCAGTCAAAATAATAGAGATTCCTTCATGTTCTATTTTATCAACAGCTTCAAATTTAATAATTTCTTCATTTTCCAATTTTAAAATGTCTTCATTGAATATAGAACATTCACGCAGTGTTGGCATTAAGCAGATTACAGATTTGTTTTCTGCAATTCTCATATATATTTACTCAGGAACAATATTTTCATTTGGAAACAAATTGGAAAGTAATCGTCTCTGTAAAGCTTCTTTGAAATGTTCAGTCACTTTTCCAATTCTTATACCTTGAAGAATACTTCCATAATCAGCATCATTTGCCTGTCGCATATTTTTAATAAGTTCCTTATTTTCAAAAAATTACCAAATGTTAACATTTCCAGTGCTCCCCAAAGACTTTCTGGTATCTTCATGCGCCAGTGTTTTAAACACTGGTTGTCCTTTTACAGGAGTAAGTTGTAATAGATCTCCAAAAACTATGACGTGCTTTCCTCCAAATATTACTTCATACTCTGTTTTAAGAATTTGCTGCATTCTTAAATGCACAAAGGCAGGCATTAAGTTTGATACCATGCTTACCTCATCAATAATGAGAAGTTTAATTTTCTTCAAGACTCTTGAAACTTCACAACAAGCTTCTCCAGGTGGCTTGTGGTATTCCTATTTGTTTTCATGCTCTACTGGTAGCATTAATAAACAATGTAAAGTAATTCCTTCAATATTGTACCCTGCCAACCCAATTGGAGCAGTGACAACACAAGAGCAATGCGACTCTGTTCTTTTCTGAAGATAAGTGGTATTACTTTAATTAAAAAACTTTTTCCTGTTCCAGCTTTTCCACTGACGTACATTCGGATAGGTTGAAATGATGAGCAAGAGCACTCTTTCTTTTCATGAAGTAATCCATGGTCAATCTGTGCTCTCACTTGCTCATATATTTGTTTCTGCTCAACATTTAGTTGTTCTTCCAAGTTTCCTAAGTTTGTTACATCTTCTTGAGCTCCACTTCATCCATATCAGTTGCTGCTTCATTTTGAACAATTGGTTCTCCTAGTGGATCCTGACTCAACGGAGCAGAATGTTGACTGTCTTGAGAACTGTCTCAAGCAATTTCAGCTGCAATCGTAGCTTCTTGCTCAATTTCGTAACATTTTCACATAATGAGCAAAAAACAGGACATTCTATAGAATCTTAACTTGCGTTGAAGGAATCTTCATAGCTCTCAAAATCTCCAAGTAATTCGAATTCTGAAAGCCACGGCTTGAAAAGTTGCAAAAGAGTAAAATTCCCTTTTGTCAGGAGTTTCGCAACTCAGTTTACGGTGATTAATCAAATGCCCTTTTCTTTATTTTACCAAACATCCTTCAGAACCAATCACAGCATATATACCATTATTGATGTTTTCTGTAATATTCCGTTTAAAAATATAGTTTTGCAGCACTTCATAGAGACAAATGTTCTAAAGATGATGACTTCTATTTGGATAATATGTATCCAAAATATTAGTTTTCACAATATCTATACTTTCTGGCTCTTTTTCAGCTAAATATTCAATTTTTTTATTTCAGATTTAAGTACTGGATTTCGTGTTGCAGCAAGACCTAGACTCACCTAAATAATTCTTCTAGATTTGGAGTACAGATTTGCAGATGATAAGCGATCCGAGCATTCATATGCTCCAATTTCTCGATGAGATAACATCTTCAAACTGTAAGTATATAATTTCTTACTCTTCTCGTGGGAAATCTCTTCCCACATTTCCTTCAATTCCGTCTTTTCTGAATTTGTTATGTATGATGTTACATATCAAGCAACAGCAATGGAATTGTCTGCAAAATATTGAATATCCATGTTAGCATTCCACATGGACAAAATGACTGGCTGTAGTCATTTATGTATTTTTGGTCTTCATTTCTTCTTAAGTTGTAGGTATTTTTTGGAGACTTTCTTGTAATAGTATGTCACAAAGATGACATAAAACTGTTCACTCTTCCTTTCGATATTACAGGATGTGGAAATCCAAAACTAAATTTGGTGTAGAATTTGTCCTTAGATTTGTACTTTCGACGACAGTATTTCCAACAAAAATGGCTTTGCAATTCTCCAGGTGTCTTGTATTCAATATTTAGTAAATTTGGATTTGCCTCTGGAAGAAATTGAAGTAAATCATCCCAAGCATATTCAGCACAGCTTAGAGTAAGGAACCATGTAGGAGTTCCTAAGTTCCTTAGCATACATTTAAGTTCTCCATGACGACGGTACCAGTACTCATTAGTATCACGCTGACATGCCATTAGATTAAATAGCTGAGATTCCAAAACAGTATCTTTCTGCTGTACTTTATCCATAAATTCCTTTGCCGAAACATTTTGCAGATGTACACCTGTTTTCAATGTATGGTTCATTGCATAAGCAAGTCCAGACAAGTCACTCTCAAACAAAAGATGAAATAAATACGGAATACATTGTCGAAATCTTGGATCTTCTGCATATAATCTTGATGTCCGATATTCAGATGCAGGAATCTGCACAGGTTGGTCACCATATCGTCCTCCTTTTCCTGTTGGAAACAACTGAGGGAAACAACGAGCTTCCAAACTTTTTTCCCATACACTAATGGTACTTCCCTTTGCTTATTTCATTTAAATTAACTCTATAGTATTCCCCATCACTTCTTTGGAATGAAGTGGATAAACAATGTTCGTAGATTTCTTCAGCTCTGTACACATCCACTTTTTCAATTTGTCCAGATGGCGAGTCACTATCTTCTTCTACAGTTATTTCATCTTCTCCCACTAGTATTGATTATTTCTTATCAGATACAACGCTGCCTTTTTCACTTTCCTAACATCCATTAATTCTTGCCAGATTTTCTTACTCTTAGTAGGAACGCCATTAACAAGAATAACTAAAGGTTCATCTTCCACATTTTCTACACCAATTGTTTTAATATTTTTCTTTAAATCTAGAGGCAAATATACAACTCTTCCCTTTAATCCTCTCTGTAAATCTGAAGGAGGCAATTTTCTTGTCTTATGCTCCATACGAACAATAGCCTGAAGTGGATGCACACATTGAATAAGAATAGACTCATAGGTATTTAAATCCATCAGTTCAGAAGGATTATTTACCAACTCAAGATTATTATGCACAGCTCTAGCAGGCATTTTGTTCTCGTCTAATTTGTTATAACAATATTTACAAATATGCTGATCAGAACTCAAATCAAAACAATTCTCTACCAATAAATAAGTTGCTAATTCCATCCACTCATTATTATTTTCCTTTTTTCTTTTTAAATACAGATCAACAGTCCTGGTCTGATTTTTATAATGAGTTCGTCGACAACAAATACAAGAATAATTTGGCCTTTCACCTGAAATCACCATAAACTTTGTAATTTCTTGCTAAAGATTTTATGTACTACAATGTTGTACATTCTCTTTCACATTTCCTTCTATTAAAGTATCAATTTCTGCACCGTCTTCCTCAGGACCAAAGTAACTAACCTGAATTTCATCACAAACGTTCATTACATCTGATACAGATTCACGCAAAAGAGAACTGTTCACATTTTTTAACATTAGGGCTGGACTTTTTGCATAATACAATCTTCTGACTAATTTCCTCATTTGAGTATGATGTACTGCTAACAACCTGAAATGGTGAAAAACACTTCGACATAATTTTTTAGATAGACAAGCCAGAGAATGACCTTGCAAACCAGTATTTTCTCTCACTCTGCAAGGGTCTAGTCCTTGCAACATCTTAATCTTTTGTTTAACACTTTTCTTTGTATAGTTAAGTAAGAAATTGCGTGAAAAATCAATAGATTCCTGCTGTACACTACAAATACTACTGCATTTCCCAGTGTACACTGGAGCTTTAGGACGTCTGCCTTAAACTTCATCAGCTAACACCTCTTCTGCATTTCTAGGAACAATGTTCTCTTTCTCAATAAGTCAACCATTTCTAACCTCATAAGCACGATCTCTAGTGTCAACTGCATGCAACAAATCATTACTCTGAAAATAACTCTCTTCATTAAAAAAAGGCTCAGAACTTTAACTATGTTTCCATTCATCCAAAAAAACCTCAGAAAAATTACTTCTGTTAATTACTCTTCTCCACTTACTTTTGGCCTTCATTAAATGGATTGGCTTATCTAGTGATCGAATTCTATTGATTACTAAAATAAACAATTTTTTTTCAATTCGAAAGCTTTCTCAACTATATTTTCTATACATTTCTTCTTATAACATGCTGTTTTTTTTTACATTTCTTCACGTCTTTGATCAAATTCAACAAAACTCTATTATAAAACATTCTTTTTCTAATTTTCTGAAATTGATTCTTCCTCCTTTTACTATACACTGTTTTTTTACAAGATGAATTCCCATGGTTGTTCTCTTTTCTCTTGTTTTTCTTTTTAGTTGCAGATACACAATTTGTATTTTTATCATTGTGCACACTACTCCTACTGTTTGAAGAGTTCTTCAAAAAAACCTTCGTTCTCTTAACAGGACTTTTTTCTTTTTGTTCACACACTGTTGTTCAGGTAAATCTTGTTGACTTCTCTTTAAATAAGACGCTTTATTATGTTGTTTCCTCTTTTCACTTTTTGAAGGCATGGTGAATGTCTTTTAGTATTGATAAATAGAATCTGTTATAAAAATATATATATAACATTATAAAAAAAATAGGCAGTTTATCTACTAAGGCCTACTTCACTGCATCAATACTTGAGTACTGACTAAAAGATTACACTTCTGTAAGGAGAGTGCCTGACTGAATTTATGAGTGCTTCAGCATATGAGGACAGACGAGCAGTATGAGGAAACAGGAAGAATATGAAGACAGAGGAGTGAGAATGAAGAAATACAGAGGAGTATAAAAACACACAGATGTGTATATGGAGACAGCGATGTGTATGAGGAAAGAGAGAGGAGCATCAGAAAATAGGGGGGAGTATGATGAGAGAACGGAGTATGAGGAAAGGGGGACAAATGAGGAGAGAGGGTGGAGTAAAAAGAAAGAGGGGGAGTTTGAGGAGAGAAGAAAGAGTATGAGGAGAGAGAGAGGGAGTGTGAAGAGAGAGGGGAACTATAATGAGAAATGAGTGTCTATGAGGAGAGAGGGGGGAGTATGACAAGAGAGGAGGGATAATATGGAAAAAGGTGCGAATATAATTTCTTAATGTCCACAGATGCACAGTGTGAAATTATACAAAAAATATGAGACCTTACATTTTACCAAAACATATTTACTACTGTAAAATGGTTAAGTGACTACACACATTCCATGTATATAACTACTACATTTCAGTGAACAACCCTGACTCATTTTGCAAATACATTTCCAATCTGCTGCATTATTTTTACCAACATTACATCCAAAAAGTGACACAATAGAACAACAAAGAGGCAAAAGGGGCTTGTAAATCTGCACAACAGTGTATGCAGTAATGTATGTATACTGATGGAGAAATTGTTAACAGGGAGGTATAAAGAGAGAGGGAGGAGTAAAATGAGAGAGGAGGGAGTATAAAAAGAAGGGGGAGTATTAGGAGACAGGGGAGACAATGAGAAAAGAGGAGAAATATAAGGGGAAACAGGGGAGTATGAGCACAGAGAGGAGAAGTATGAGGACAAAGGGAAATATAAGGACAAAAGGGATTATGAGGAGACAGGGGAAAGTAAGAGGAGAGAGGGGACAGTATGAACACAGGGAGGGGTATAAGGGGAGAGAGGGAAGAATGAAGAGAGTGGAGGAATATAAGGAGAGACGACGTAGTATGAGCACTGAGAGGGGGACTATGAGGACAGTGGGGAATATGAAGAGAAGGGGGAATATGAGGAGAAAGGGAGGAGTAACAGGACAAAGGGGAAAATATGAGGACAGGAAGAGTATGAGAACCAGGACCGCTATGAGTAGAGAAAAGTGAGAATAAGGAAAGAAGGGGAATATCAGGAGAGAGGGGACAGTATGAGCAGAGAGTGGGAAACTGTGAGGATAGAGGGGGCAGAATATGGAAAAAGAGGCGACTATAATTCCTTAATGTACACAGACCCTCAGTGTGATTCTAGACAAAAAATATGAGACCATGCATTTTACCAAAACACATTTACTACTCTAAAACGGTTAAGAGACCGTACACATTCCATGTATATAACTACTACATTTCACTGGACAACACTGACTCTGTTTGCAAATACATATTCAATTTGCTGCATTATTTTTGCCAACATTACATAAAAATGTGACACAATAGAACTACAAAGAGGCGCAAGGGGCTTGTAAATCTGCCCAAGAGTGTATGGAGCAGTGCATGTATACTGACTGGGGAATTGTTAAGAGGGAGGTATGAGGAGAGAGGGAGGAGTATGAAAAGAGAAATGAGAGTATGAGGACAGACCGGAATATGAGGACAAAAAGGATTATGAGGTGAGAGGGGAAAGTAAGAGGAAAGAGGAGAGAGTATAAAAATGGAGGAGTATAAGGGGAGAAAGGGGAGAATGAAGAGAGAATAGGAATATAAGGAGAAAGGACGGAGTATGAACACAGAGAGGGGGACTATGAAGACAGTGGGGAATATGAGGAGGAGGAATATGAGGAGAAAGGGAGGAGTAACAGGACAGGGGGTAAATAGGAGAATAGGGGGTATGAGAACAAGGACGACTATGAGGAGGAAAAAGTGAGAATAAGGAAAGAGGGGGAATATCAGAAGAGAGGGTACAGTATAACAAGAGAGAGGTAGACTGTGAGGAGAGAGGGGGGAGATTATAGAAAAAGCAGCAAGTATAATTCCTTAATGCACACAGACACTTAATGTGATTCTAGACAAAAAATATGACCCATACATTTTACCAAAACACATTTACTACACTAAAACGGTTAAGTGACTGCACACATTCCATGTATATAACTACTAAATTTCAGTGGACAACCCTGACTCATTTTGCAAATATATATGCAATTTGCTGCATTATTTTTGCCAACATTACATCAAACAATTGACACAATAGAACAACAATGAGGCACAAGGGGTTTGTAAATCTGCCCAATAGTGTATGCAACAGTGTATGTATACTGACTGGGAAATACTTAAGAGGGAGGTATGATGAGAGAGGGAGGAGTAAGAGGACAGAGGAGAGAGTATAAAAATGAGGGGGAGTATTAGGAGACAGTGGAGGCAATGAGGACAGAGGGGGAATATAAGGACAGGGGGACTATGAGGAAAAGAAGCACTATGAGGAGAGAGAAGTGAGATAAGGAAAGAGGGTGAATATCAGAAGAGAGGGGACAGTATAAGCAGAGAGAGGTAGACTGTGAGCACAGAGAGGGGAGAATATGGAAAAAGGGGCAAGTATAATTCCTTAATGTACACAGACGCTCAGTGTGATTCTAGGCACAAAAATATGAGACCATACGTTTTGTCAAAACACATTTACTACACTAACAAGTTTAAGTGACTGCACACATTCCATGTATATAACTACTACATTTCAGTAGACAACCCTGACTCATTTTGCAAATACATTTCCAATCTGCTGGATTATTTCTGCCAACATTACATCCAAAAAGTGACACAATAGAACAACAAAGACCCACAAGGGGCTTGTAAATATGCCCAAGAGTGTATGCAGCAGTGTATGTATACTGACTGGTAAATTGTTAAGAGGGAGGTATGATGAGAGATGGTGGAGTAAGAGGACAGAGGAGGGAGTATAAAAAGAAGGGGGAGTATTAGGAGACAAAGGAGACAATGAGGAGAGAGGGTGTATATGAGGACTGGGGGGACTATGAGGACAAGGAGCACTATGAGGAGAGAGAAGTGAGAAAAAGGAAAGAGGGGGAATATCAGAAGAGAGGGGACAGTGTAACAAAAGAGAGGTAGACTGTGAGGGGAGAGGGGGTGTTTATGGAAAAGGGGCAAGTATAATTCCTTAATGTACACAGACGCTCAGTGTGATTCTAGGCACACAAATATGAGACCATACGTTTTACCAAAACACATTTACTACACTAAGAAGTTTAAGTGACTGCACACATTCCATGTATATAACTACTACATTTCAGTGGACAACCCTGACTCATTTTGCAAATACATTTCCAATCTGCTGCATTATTTTTGCCAACATTACATCCAAAAAGTGACACAATAGAACAACAAAGACGCACAAGGGGCTTGTAAATCTGCCCAAGAGTGTATGCAGCAGTGTATGTATACTGACTGGTGAATTGTTAAGAGGGAGGTATGATGAGAGATGGAGGAGTAAGAGGACAGAGGAGGGAGTATAAAAAGAAGGGGGGTATTAGGAGACAGAGGAGACAATGAGGACAGAGGGTGTATATGAGGACTGGGGGGACTATGAGGACAAGGAGCACTATGAGGAGACAGAAGTGAGAAAAAGGAAAGAGGGGGAATATCAGAAGAGAGGGGACAGTGTAACAAAAGAGAGGTAGACTGTGAGGGGAGAAGGGGAGATTATGGAAAAAGGAGCAAGTGTAATTTCTTAATGTACACAGACGCTCAGTGTGATTCTAGGCAAAAAATATGAGGCCATACATTTTACCAAAACACATTTACTACACTAAAACGTTTAAGTGACTGCACACATTCCATGTGTATAACTTCTGCATTTCAGTGGACAACCCTGACTCATTTTGCAAATACATTTCCAATCTGCTGCATTATTTTTGCCAGCATTATATCCAAAAAGTGACACAATAGAACAACAAAGAGGCGCAAGGGGCTTGTAAATCTGCCCGAGTGTATATAGCAGTGTATATATACTGACTGGGGAATTGTTAAGAGGGCGGTATGATGAGAGAGGGAGGAGTAAGAGGACAGAGGAGAGACTATAAAATGAAGGGGGTGTATTAGGAGACAAAGGAGACAATGAGGACAGGGGACGAATATGAGGAAAAGGGGGACAATGAGGACAAGGAGCACTATGAGGAGAGAGAAGTAAGAATAAGTATAGAGGGAGAATATCAGAAGAGAGGGGACAGTATAAGCAGAGAGAGGTAGACTGTGAGGAGAGAGGGGGCATATTATAGAAAAAGGGGCAATTATAATTCCTTAATGTACACAGACACTTAGTGTGATTCTAGGCAAAACATATGAGACCATACATTTTACCAAAACACATTTACTACACTAAAACGTTTAAGTGACTGCACACATTTCATGTATATAACTACTACATTTCAGTGGACTACCCTGACTCATTTTGCAAATACATTTCCAATCTGCTGCATTATATTTGCCAACATTACATCCAAAAAGTGACACAATAGAACAACAATGAGGCACAAGGGGTTTGTAAATCTGCCCAAGAGTGTATGCAACAGTGTATGTATACTGACTGGGAAATACTTAAGAGGGAGATATGATGAGAGAGGGAGGAGTAAGAGGACAGAGGAGAGAGTATAAAAATAAGGGGGAGTATTAGGAGACAGTGGAGCAATGAGGACAGAGGGGGAATATAAGGACAGGAGGGACTATGAGTACAAGGAGCACTATGAGGAGAGAGAAGTGAAATAAGGAAAGAGGGTGAATATCAGAAGAGAGGGGACAGTATAAGCAGAGAGAGGGAGACTATGAGCAGAGAGAGGGGAGAATATGGAAAAAGGGGCAAGTATAATTCCTTAATGTACACAGACGCTCAGTGTGATTCTAGGCACACAAATATGAGACCATACGTTTTACCAAAACACATTTACTACACTAAGAAGTTTAAGTGACTGCACACATTCCATGTATATAACTACTACATTTCAGTGGACAACCCTGACTCATTTTGCAAATACATTTCCAATCTGCTGCATTATTTTTGCCAACATTACATCCAAAAAGTGACACAATAGAACAACAAAGACGCACAAGGGGCTTGTAAATCTGCCCAAGAGTGTATGCAGCAGTGTATGTATACTGACTGGTGAATTGTTAAGAGGGAGGTATGATGAGAGATGGAGGAGTAAGAGGACAGAGGAGGGAGTATAAAAAGAAGGGGGGGTATTAGGAGACAGAGGAGACAATGAGGACAGAGGGTGTATATGAGGACTGGGGGGACTATGAGGACAAGGAGCACTATGAGGAGACAGAAGTGAGAAAAAGGAAAGAGGGGGAATATCAGAAGAGAGGGGACAGTGTAACAAAAGAGAGGTAGACTGTGAGGGGAGAAGGGGAGATTATGGAAAAAGGAGCAAGTGTAATTTCTTAATGTACACAGACGCTCAGTGTGATTCTAGGCAAAAAATATGAGGCCATACATTTTACCAAAACACATTTACTACACTAAAACGTTTAAGTGACTGCACACATTCCATGTGTATAACTTCTGCATTTCAGTGGACAACCCTGACTCATTTTGCAAATACATTTCCAATCTGCTGCATTATTTTTGCCAGCATTATATCCAAAAAGTGACACAATAGAACAACAAAGAGGTGCAAGGGGCTTGTAAATCTGCCCGAGTGTATATAGCAGTGTATATATACTGACTGGGGAATTTTTAAGAGGGCGGTATGATGAGAGAGGGAGGAGTAAGAGGACAGAGGAGAGAGTATAAAATGAAGGGGGTGTATTAGGAGACAAAGGAGACAATGAGGACAGGGGACGAATATGAGGAAAGGGGGGACAATGAGGACAAGGAGCACTATGAGGAGAGAGAAGTAAGAATAAGTATAGAGGGAGAATATCAGAAGAGAGGGGACAGTATAAGCAGAGAGAGGTAGACTGTGAGGAGAGAGGGGGCATATTATAGAAAAAGGGGCAATTATAATTCCTTAATGTACACAGACACTTAGTGTGATTCTAGGCAAAACATATGAGACCATACATTTTACCAAAGCACATTTACTACACTAAAACGTTTAAGTGACTGCACACATTCCATGTATATAACTACTACATTTCATTGGACAACCCTGACTCATTTTGCAAATACATTTCCAATCTGCTGCATTATTTTTGCCAACATTATATCCAAAAAGTGACACAATAGAACAACAAAGAGGTGCAAGGAGCTTGTAAATCTGCTCAATAGTGTATGCAACAGTGTATATATACTGACTGGGGAATTGTTAAGAGGGAGGTATGATGAGAGAGGGAGAAGTAAGAGGACAGAGGAGAGAGTATGAAAAGAAGGGGGTGTATTAGGAGACAAAGGAGACAATGAGGACAGGGGATGAATATGAGGACAGGGGGGACTATGAGGACAAGGAGCACTATGAGGAGAGAGAAGTAAGAATAAGTAAAGAGGGAGAATATCAGAAGAGAGGGGACAGTATAGGCAGAGAGAGGTAGACTTTGAGGAGAAAGGGTGGAGATTATGGAAAAAGGGGCAAGTATAATTCCTTAATGTACACAGACGCTCAGTGTGATTCTAAGCCAAAAATATGAGACCATACATTATACCAAAACTTATTAACTACACTAAAACGTTTAAGTGACTGCACACATTCCATGTATATAACTACAAGTTTATGAGGTTGGTAGACAAGTGCACAGCTACGGTTGGATTATTTTGCAGAAAAATGTTCATATGATAGGGTAGGTGCTCCCAGGTATCGTCCTCTGCCCTGTGGATGAGTAGTATTCAGTTTATGTATACTGACTGCAACATGTTACATTTAGAACACTATTAACTACTCTACAACTAAAAAAGCAACTGCACACATTCTACATTTTTTAGTACTGCACTTTATTGCACAAAGGTGACTCACTAAACACATTAACTTACCAAATAATTTAAGCACAATAGTTATCCAAATGCAGACAAACTCAAAATATGATTCTACAAACTTTAGAAGGTTAAAAACATTACTCCTACTAGAAATAAATTGCACCACATGCATTCCCTTACAAGTTATCAACTCACATCTCAAACTGATTTGTAGATTAAGAAGAATGCCACTCACACAGCAGATATTCTTATACAGAATCTCTCTACTTCAGTGTTTACAGCAAAACCAAAGAATGGCATATTTTCCCTCTCATTTTAAACATATATACATGGCAATAACAAATCCAATTCCTTCACACTTTAATTCAAAACCAAACACACATTTCTATTGGTTCAACATTTCAACCCTTTCCAACTGACATAACTTTGCACCCTACCCCCAACAGACAATGCAAATTTCAACTGTACACAGAGGTCAAAAGTTCAGCACTCTATAAAACACTGCTCCTCAACAAGTTAGACTATGCATGAGTACTTACTTATAAGTACCAATAAAGACAAAAGGTCGCATTAGAACCAACCAATATATAATCACATAAACTTGATAGATACCTGTAAAATATATATTTTTAATTGATTTTTATAGCTTAGGTACGCTTACGGGACGACTTACAGACTTCGCACCGTAAGTCGTACATATGTGCATGGTACGTGTACGCTAAATCTATCGTAAAAAAAAATAGCTCTATCACTAATTTTTTATAATCCCGGGGACCCCATCCTCTGGGCTGAAATATAACGTTTGGGACCGTGGGGGGAGCCCCAATGCCCCCACGGTCCCAGCTAGCTCTCCATGTCCTTCGGGAGCCGGCATTGCCTTTCGTCAGAGAGAGCAGCTTACAAGCTGCTCTGTCTGATGAAAAGCAATCTGCTTTCCTACTTGAAAGAGAGAGCAGCTTAACCTGCTCTCTCTTTCAAATAGGAAAGCAGTTTGCTATGGTAGGGTGGGAGCCACGAGGCTCCCGCCCTACCTTAGCAAACAGCAGTTTCCAGGGATAGGCACCCCGGGACACTGCAGGAGCTGGCCCTGGGGGGTGGCGGTCCCTTGGGCCATCAAAGGCTTCAGGAGGGGGGGCGCCTCCCACCATTCAAAAGCCCCGGGGGGGTGGTGGTCACCGGGAGTGAGGGGTCTGTCACGGACCCCCAATTTTCTATATTAAAGCCCCGGGTAGGTAGCGATCCCCAGGGCGAGTGGGGGGCTTGAGCCCCCCACACAGGTTTTCCCTGACACAGGTTTTTTTAATAAAAAGAGGCCCCGGGAGATCGAGGTCCCCGGGGCTGGGGGGTGGCCATGAGCCCCCAGCATACATATAGTTAAAGCCCCGGGGTGGTGGTCCCCGGGGCAGGGGGGCCCCTCTGGGCCCCCAATATTAAAAAAAATTGCCCCCAGGATTTGGCCCCCTTGGGACTAATGAACAATAAAGCGGGCTTCGTTTTTTTTTCTTTTTCACTGCGTACGCGTACCATACACGTATCCCATGATTTAAAAAAAATATTAATCATTTATTTGGGCCTAAGGATCCATGTTGGCCCCTGAGCAGGCCTAGGGGGTCAGTGAGAAAAATGGCCCTGCCTGCCATATTCTGAATGATCTGCAAACGACCCAATAGATACTCAGGGAGTCCTAAATATAAAGTGTTGACGTAATCCAGTCTCGGTATCACCAAGCCCTGGACAACTGTTTCACGGTGAGAGACTGGTAAAAGTGGGAGAACGTTTTTCAGCATTTTCAATGTCCCGAAACATGTACCAGCCACTGATTGGACTTGCACCTTCATAGAGAGTGCAGAATCAAATTTGACCCCTAGATTTTTCACAGTAGTGACCTCAGACAATGGGGGGGACATGTCTTGTGGCCACCAAGAGTGGCAGGCTTCATGTGGGTGAGAGCTAAAAAAAATGATCTTGTATTTATCAGAGTTACATTTTAATTGATTACAGGTAAACCACAAAAAGATCTCAGAGAGGCAATTTTGTATTCAAGTCTCATCAAAATCAGAGCCCTTCTCGCACATGAACAACAATTGAGTGTATTCCGCATATGACACTATAATAGCGCCATGCTTCTCAGCGAGAAGGGCAAGAGGGGCCATGTACAAATTAAACAGCGTAGGGCTGAGAACCGATCCCTGCGGGACCTGATTTCTGTCAAAAAAGGTGGTGCCCAGACTGTTTGGGAGCGGTTACTGAGAAAAGAAGTCAACCATTTCAATACCGAACCTCCAAATCGGTCCTCCTCAAGTCTTTGCAAAAGTCGCTTGTGAGGGATGGTATCGAAGGCCTTGAAAAGGTCGAGCAGCAGCAGAATCAGCCTCCCACCTCTATCTAACATGGCTTTAATCATCTCAGCAACCACCAGCAGGGCAGTTTCAGTGCTGAAGTTGGCTCTAAAGCCCGATTGGCTGCGGCGTAGGAGATTATTGGTGTCTACAAAGTTCGTAATGACTTTGTTCACATATTTCTCCAGTACCTTGGAGAAAAAGGGCGGAAGGGAGATGGGCCTATAATTACTAATCACCTTAGGGTCTGCTGTGGGTTTTTTTAAAAGAGGGAGGATTTTGGCACTTTTCTTAATTTGAGGCATAAGGACCTTAAAAATTGAATTGATAGTCGGATTAATCACTTCAGCTATGGGCCACAAAACTTTAGCCGAACAAGGGTCTGAAGGTTAACCAGACTTAAGGTTTTTCATAAAAGAAAGAGATTGATTGAGAATGGCATTCGGAAATTGCATAAGACGGACGTCCCTGCTGTGGCCAACTCCCTCCACCCCTAAGGGTTTAGTCTTAAAGGAGTCCTGAATACCTAGAATATTTTTGTGGAAGAACCTGGCCACCTGTTTGGTCCAGTCACTAGTGGGGATGAACAGGCAGCTAATAGATGAGGGAGACGAGAAACGTTTGACAATAGTAAAAACTTCTCGACTTTTGTTAGCTGCCTGTTCTATTTTGGTGGCATGGAACAATTTCTTCTCCTCTCAAACTTTCTTATAATGTTCTTTTAGAGCTTGATTATGAACGGATTTATCTGAAGGACTATAATGCCTTCGCCATACTCGTTCCAGATGTTTACACACACTTTTACTTGTTTTTAGACTAGGCGTAAACCAGGGTGCAGAGACTCTGGTAAATTTAGCTTCTTTCATAGTAGGGGGAGCAAGTTTCTGCGCCTCCTGATTTAGCCAATCCTCTAAAAAGAATACATCCTGCTACGGCTGGCCAATGAGGAGGCTAGGGTATTGGCGCAGAGCACTCTGTATTGCCTCTGATTAAATCAGGTGAAAAGGTCTAAAACTACTACGAGAAAGAGATTTTTCCATAGGGCACAATTAATCCAGTTCCTTCCTTATATTGAAATATATTAAATAATGGTTTGACCACGTTAAGGCAAGGGGCGTCTCAGTTTCAATCTTCATGGAGAAGAAGACCTGATCTAGAGTGTGCCCTTTATTGTTGCGTAGGTAAGTTAAGATACAGGATTAGGTTAAAAATATCCAAAGATTCATACAATTTTCTATTATCTGGGTCTCGAACATTATCCTTACGGATATTAAAATCGCCCAGAACCAGGCATTGGCTGTGATTAGCAGCAATAAAAGCATACACCTGGCCAATGGACTCTAAGAACGTTCCTGCCGACCCTGGAGGGCGGTAAATCAGGGCCCCCGCAAATGACTGATGTGCTGAGACCATAAAAAGGAAACACAAACTCTCTGCACCTTCCAGATCTGGCAGTGATAGGGGAATACTGCTAAAAGAGCTCTTATAAATTACAGCAAAGCCACATCCCCTGCCCGTGGAGCGATCTTTCCTTAAAATTAGATACCAAGGTGGAATAGAATTAGCAATGGTAGGTCTAGAGGCTTGAATGAGCCATGTTCCTGTCAAAAAGAGCACATCTGGGTTGAGATCAACTAAAAAGTCATATAATTGAAACTCGTATTTCCTTACGGAGCATGTATTTAATGGAAAAGCTTTTAAATGTTTGCCCCCAAATTTCTGCAAAGACCTATGTGTGCAGACAGCAGATGTAACATCAGGTGGCCCCAAATTAGATTAAACTACCCAGCCGAAGTCTTTGAAGCCGGGAGGAGACTTACTCTGAGGGACATAATAATGAGGGCTACACGGTAGACACCTACCAATGTCAAGAAGGCACTGGGAGCTGTACCTGATCATCGGTCTGTGTTGCAATATCGGTCTAGCAGCATGTCCGGCCAGCCTGCTCCGGGATACTGAAGGGCACAGACAGGCTTGCCTTCAGCATGCCAATTGCGTCCTAGCTGTGCGCGTCCGCTGCGTGCTCTGGCAGCGTCCCGTTTAAATAGGGCCAGCGAAAAACAACAAGACCGCCCTGTCTGGCGGTGACGGTCAGAACTGTACAAAAGTCAGGGTTCGATTCCCACTCCAGTGTGCATAATAACGATAAAATTCCCCACAGAATGAATCACAGGTAAATAACACTAAAAATACAAAGATTCTTTAATTTTAAAACAGGTCAGGTACTAAGGGCGCTAGGACAAGCAATTACAATTTGCAGCGTGATACAGTGAGGTAAAATGCAGAACCAGTTAGTTTCGAGTCTCGCGCACTGGCTTGGCATCCCGTTTACATAAGGCCAGCGTGAGGGCAGCGAAAAACAACTAGACCAGACCGTCCATCAAAAATGGCAGTGGCGGTCAGAACAGTATAAAAGTCAGGGTTCAATTCCCCCACCCGCTCCAGTATGCAAAATAACAATAAAATTCCACACAGAATGAATCACAGGTAAATAACACTGAAAAATAAAAAGATTCTTCAATTTTAAAACAGGTCAGGCACATAGGGCGCTAAGAAAGGCAATTAAAATTTGCAGCGTGATACAGCGAGGTAAAATGCTAAAGGTTTCGGGGCTCGCGCAGCATACCGTTTAAATAAGGCCAGCGTGCGGGCAGCGAAAAACAACTAGACCACACTGTCTAGCAAAGAAGCAAAGATGGCGGTGGCGGTGGAAACTGTATAAGATTCAGGGTTTGATTCCCCAACCCGCTCCAGTGTGCAAAATAACAATACCATTCCCCACAGAATGAATCACAGGTAAATAACACTAAAAATAAAAGGATTCTTCAATTTTAAAACAGGTCAGGCACTAAGGGAGCTAAGAAAGGCAATTCAAATTTGCAGCGTGATACAGCAAGGTAAAATGCTAAACGAGTCAGTTTCGGGTCTGTGTGAATGGTTCATTGACTAGGTGTATAGGTTTAAGAGTGCATGGGAAACATTTGTTTGGCTGACTGAGGGTATTTATTTGTGTGTTGGTGAGTGAATATATGTTTTAGTTGTACATCTTCAACTAAGAAAAAAATAAAAAGGCATTGTATGTGAAGGTTGGTGTATATAAATATGTATATGTAAGAGTCAGTGATTGTGAAAGTAACTATATGAATGAGTGTATATTTGTAATGGTGACTTTTTAACATATTAACTATGAGTTACTATGTGTTTGAATAAATGAGGTGCTGTTGGATAATTGTGTAAGTGAGTAAATGTAAGTGTGATTAATTTTTTTCATGAGTGAGTAGGATGACTGCATAACCGACTAAGATGACTGCTGATTTTACAATGTCTATATATGTGTATAAGTGCATTTGATAGTGTTCTATTAATTAGTCACTGCATGTATAAATGATTCTGTTGTTGAATGGGTAGTTGTGTGTGTAGACGTAGGAATCAGTGAGTGGGTATGTAGTAACTGGTATTGGTGTGTTAATGGTTTTAAATATGGTACTCTGTATTTTACAGTGAGTGATGAAAGGTTATACTAGTGTATGATGAGTTGAATGAGATTGTCACGTGGATGATGTCATCAGTAATGTCATCAGTGATGCCATTTGAGATGTCATCAGTGATGTCATCAGTGATGTCACTGAATGATGCAATATGTGAAATCATCAGCAGTGCATTACGGGCGCGCAAGTTATTTTTAGCAGAACTAACTATAAAGGAGGAATTTCTATGGTTTTGTATGAGTGAAAGGGCCAGCTAACTATAACACCCCCGAAACATATTTTTTTATGAGAACTTCTAAGGTTTTTTAAATTCTAATGTCTAACTATAACGTCTCTGAAACCTATGTTTTTTTCAGTGAATTTAAAAGGTTTTTTTAAATGCTAATTTTTAAATGCGATAGTAGTTATACCTATTTTTTGTACTGATTTTCTACAGTTTTTTAACTGTTTATTTATAAATACTTAATTTCTTAAATAAAATTATATATTTTTCTGAAAATTGGAAAAAAAATGTTAAAAAAATTCAAACTGAAATATTGATACATTGTTTTGTTTTTATTTTTTATTTTAATTTATTTATATTATTTTCTTTTAAAAAACAAAATGTTTCCACATTTTTTTCTGAGTTCCGCGCCCAAAGCATACACATCACTGTGGGTGCCGGATTCTAGCCGCCATTTTAGAAAAGTCATGAAGGATCCGCGTACGGTGTGCGACAGCAGCGTGTTTTTCAGTTACATCATATACATTTAATATTACGTGATGTGCATGACTGGTATGCGGCCAGTCCGCGACTCCCGCTCCCGCGCATTCTGGACACACATGCATTACAGTACGAGGCGCTTGTACGGTGGCGGGTCCCACTTGACGTCATATACGTGCTGTTTGATAATTTCGTTAATGCCTCAATGCTATTCACGCCTCTGTTTGTTCCTTGTGCTCGACATTGGGTGCATATTTTTTTTTTCATGATATCTAAAACAAATATGTACACAATATTTCTGGAATATTGTGAAACCTGGAAACTGAGATTTGTAATAGATCTGCTTGAGTGATTGCATAACTCTATGAGTAGTGCTTGCATGATTGTATGAGTGCAAGGGTAGTCACTGGATAATTGCAGGAGAAGATGGATAGTGACTAGCTGATTGCATGAGTGAAAACATACACATTGAGTGCATGGATTTTAGTATAAATAGTACCTGAAGGCATAGATGAGTCATTGAGTACTGCCTAGGTGAATAGATAAATGCAACAGAAGGGCATGGGTGATTCTACAACTGCAAGGGTAGTGTTTAGGTTATTACATGACTGCATAGGTACAGCCTGCATGATTGCATGTCTATAGGGTTAGTACATACATCGACCCTGTGTGATTCCATGCCTGCAAGGGTAATATCTGGGGGATTACTGAAGTACATAGCAAGTGACTGGGTGATTTTATAAGTTCATGAGTACCGCCTGGTTGATTACTGAACTACTATGATACTGCCTGAGTGATTACAGGAGTGCAAATGTAGTGACTGGGTAATTTTAAAAGTACATGAGTACTGGCTGAGTGATTACATACATCGGTTTATAAGTGCATGGGTACATCTTGGGTGATTGCAGGACTACTGAACTAGAGCCTGAGTAAATAAAATATTGCAAAAGTAGTGCCTGTTTTTTTATAACAGCATCACTACTGGCTGAGTGATTGCATGAGTACAAAGGTAGTGCCTCCATGATTCAAAGAGTGCAGCAGTAGTGCCTGGGTGACTATATAAGTACATAAATACGTTAGTGATTGCATAAGTTCATAGATAGTGCCTAAATTATTGCATCAGTACAGCAGTAATACCAGAGTGATTCCAGCACTGCATATGTAGTGCCTGCACATTGTAAGACTGCATGAAGAGTACTTGGGTGTTTGTATAAGTGATTGATAGTTAGTCCTAGCCAGATATAAAGCTTCATACTACTACATAACTCAACCATAAGAATGTCCATTTTGTTAAAAGCACGCATACATACGTCTCTACCATTTCAAGTAGTGAAACCTAAAAACTGAGACATGTAATAGATCTGCCTGAGTGATTACAAAACTTCAAGGATAATTGTATAAATATCACCTGAAGGTTATTACATGACTGCATAGGTACAGCCTGCATGATTGCATTACTGTAGGGGTAGTACATTACTAGAGAATGTATGATTGCATGCCTGCAAGTGTAATATTTGGGTAATTACAGAAGTACATATATCTCACTCTCAACACCATGCACAGCTCAAAACTTCACAGAGTATACTTCCATTTTCAAAAACACACTGGCAATTATATGGTATATATATGGTATATGAAATATAGCTTTTCTCACATCATACAAATTACTCAAATAAATAACATCTCTTCAAACATATCAAATCTCACTTTCAGGCTACTGCTTAACCATTGTAAAACTACTTATAATAATACATCTACCTGAATACAAAGTAGGAACCCTTCACATATCTTTAGTAAAAGTCTCACCATAGTATTAAAACCATATGTGAATATGTCTCTACCATATCAATATCCAAACCTTAAAAATTCACCAAACATACTCAAGCAAATATCAGAAATGAAGCTGCATATTCAACTGTACCTCTCTAGAAACTTGAAATAAGAAGCCTTATTAATAACACCTTATGTCAGCAACTTTTACAAAACATTTTTGTGCTGCATCTTCACCATTCTACTAGTACTCACAGTATTAAAACTACCAAATAAAAAACAACACCACCTTTTGATTATACATAATGCACCTTCAAATGTATGACATATGAAAATACATTAACAAGTATAAACATACTTCAGACAGAAGTCCATACACCTAAAACCTTGACAGACTCTACCACCACATTTTAAAGCAACAGCTAACATTATGCAATATACTACAAATGTACATATCCGCACACTAAAACAAACTACAATGATGACTAATCCATATTCCAATATACACATTATACTATAAAGAATCAATTTCAAACAACATTCAACTACAATAAAACAAACTACAATAAACATGTCTACATTTGATAATATATTTCAAATATCAAAGCTCTTGTTGGTTTTTTACCTTTAAAAATAAAATGAACACATAATACACCTCACAAATGTATAACTCACCTTCCAAATAGATATGCAGAATATGAAATATCAGAAAATAAACAAAGGAGTGTCCTATGCACACAATCAATGTAATGCAATGCTCTCAGCAAGGCAAAACCGGTAATGGCAAAGATTCCCTGTGTTTCTCCACACAAATAAATGTAACTAACAAATCCCATTGCTTCCTAAATTATTTCAAATTTTAGAAAACACCTTTCTATTGGTTGGACATATTAACACTTAACAAATGACTTCTAAAAGTAGCCAAACTGCTTCTGGAATTTTTTGGGAGTCGCGACTCCACCGTGCACCAACGCAATGGAGCTGCAAATTCATACAGGAGTTCAAAAATATATTACAAATACAAATACCACTATTTTTTTAAAACACACCACTTCTGAAGTTACTACTGATTTGGGAAATCTTACTTTAATAAGATTTCCCTTATTTATAAATTACAATTTCACATTTTAAGTCCACAGCTAAGTTTCAACCCATCCCCCATTCTGCTTAATGCCAGTTTCCTTGGTAACAGTTCATGGAATATACAGCTGAACTGACAGGTTACAAGTTTACCATATTTTCAAGTTCACCACACAATGTTACAAAAGCAGGTGTGGTTGACATTTCCAAAACATAAGCTTATACTATCTACTGTACCTTTCAATTTTTTTTACTAACCAATAAGAAACCTGCTTTTTAAAGAGAGTAACTTGCTACTATTTTTGGAATATCCAATGTTCTTAAACAGCCAATCAATTGTCTACTTTTTAAAAAACAGCATCTTGTCCACCATTTTACATAGCGCTCATTCTACCAACTGACTTCCTCAGCTACAGACTTCTTTTCATTACTTCGAGACATCCCTTCAAGATGCTTACAGTGTGGATAGGTCTGGAATTGCTAATGAAGGGCACCTTTGCACAATTAATGTTGCCTTTACCTCACACTGTCTTTGTATACTCTAACATATCCCAAATTCAGAAATGGAAGTGGTCAAATAAATTCTGTCCACAGATAGAAAAAGCTAGAAAGAATGTCAATGAAGCTGTTTCTGCTTACCACATGAAACCATAAGATGGGCTCCAAATATACCAGCAATCTATGTTTGATATAGCTGGCATCTTCAGAAGTGATAGAGTACACTTCACAGATTAGGGAAACAAAGTCTTTCTCAACAACCTAAAGCTCTGCATCGACACGTACATGTAGCTACAACAAACTCATGATAAAAACAAAGGCTCTTTTTAGAGACACCCTATAACTTAATACTGAAACATACAATTTTTAAACTTTTTGAGGGGATTCACGCACCCGGCGCAAATTCACAATACAAAAGCAGAAACTCAATGCACTACAACACAACACACTTTTCAAGACCCTCAGGATTGATTGGGAATTAATCCCCCAACTTATTATGCGCCATGGGGCACGTTTGCACAGTGGTGCAGGGAGGGGGCAGGGCCTGATGTGCCACTTGTGCAAACACGCGCTGTGGCACATTTTAAGTTAGGGGATTAAGTCCCTTCAAATCCTGAGGGTCCCTGGGGGCAACTAACCCACCCGGAAACTCCAGTAAGCACCACTGGGCTGCGTTGCAGAGACTTGGTCAGCGACCACGCCCTTTTTTACACCTCTCTGCAAAGCAACTCTGTGGCAATTACTGGAGGTACCTAGTGGGCTAGTTGGCCCCCAGGAACCCTCTGAATCCAAGGGGACTTAATCCCCCAACTTAAAATGCCCCTCTCCCTTCATTCAGAAAGGTGGTCCATTAAGAAGGTGGTGGTCCCAAGTCCTCCCGGTGGCGCTTTAACTCTTCACTTCTTCTCGATCCTAATTTCTCCTCTTCCTTCCGTACTTTCACCGATGATTTCTTTCTGACCAACTCTACCCCTAATATTCCTCCTCATACTCTTTGGGACTCTTTCAAAGCTACGGCAAGAGGTTTTATTATCGACTTTGTCTCTCGGAAAAAGAAACAATTTCTTCAGAAACGGAAATCTTCTCTCGCCCACATAAAAAGTTGGAATATCAGTTCTATACCTCTTCTGCTAAATGCATGTCACCAGATCTTCTGCGCACCAAAATTTCCTTTAACAAACTTTCTACGGATAATGCCTCGTCTATACTTCTTCGGAGTAGTGCACGGTACTACGGAGGTCGTAATAAATCTGGCAAACTTTTGGCGAATTATCTTAAAGCCCGCAAGGAACGCACTGGGATAGAATCTATTTTTTCATCGGATAATACTCTCCTTCATGAGACTGACAAGATTCTTGACCAATTCCAACTTTTTTACCAGCAGCTTTACAATCCAGAATCTCCTCCTTCTTCCCCTATGCTTCATTCCTACTTTGAGAAACTTCCTAAACCTTCTACACCTCATCTTAATTTTGCCTCCCTTGATCTTGATCTTACTCTTCACGAACTTTCTGCAGCACTCTCTTCCCTTACTAAAGGTAAAACTCCTGGTCCTGATGGTTTTCCAGTGGAATTTTATTTACATTTTTCTGATCTTCTTCTGCCCAAGCTATTAACTCTTTTTCAATCTTTTGCTTCTTCGGGTTCTGCTGCAGGCACTTTTCAAGAAGCTACCATCTGTTTGATTCCGAAAGAGGGCAGAGACCCGAAGTTTTGCAAAAATTACCGCCCTATATCGTTAGTTAATGTTGACTACAAACTCTTAGCCAAATTACTTGCTTAACGATTGGATTCTTTTATGCCACATCTCATCGGCAAAGAACAATTTGGTTTTATCAAAGGTAGGCTTACTTCTGACACTTCTCGCCTTTTTCTCAATGTCCTAAATAAAGCTTCCTCTCTGTCGTTTCCCTTGGCTGCCATTTCAGTTGACGCTGAGAAAGCTTTTGATCGGGTAGATTGGTCCTTCTTATTTGCTTCTCTCACTTGGCATGGTTTTGGTCCCAAATTTATATCTCTTGTATCTTTATTATATTCCGCTCCCAAGGCTTCTGTTCTTGTTAATGGGCATCTCTCTGCTTCTTTCACTCTTCGAAGAGGCGTTCGTCAAGGTTGTCCTCTTTCTCCGCTCCTTTTTGATTTGGCTCTTGAACCCTTCTTGTCCTCCATTCGCCAGAATACTTCTATCTCCGGTTTTCCCTATGGCGATAACCAGTTAAAACTCTCCGCGTACGCTGACGATATCCTTTTGTTCATTTCAGATCCGGAGTCCTCCCTTCCCCCTTTATTAGCCGAATTTGAGGAGTTTTCCCTTGTATCTGGATATAAAATTAATTCGGATAAGACAGAAATTCTCCCTTTGACGAAGTTCTGTCTTCCTCATCTTTTCTCTTCTACAGGTTTTGCCTGGAATAGCACCAAGATTAAATATCTTGGGATTTGGTTCTCTAACTCTATCACTTCCTCTGTCAAACTGAACATGTCAGCTGTCCTCTCGCGTATTGACCAATTATTCTCTTCTTGGAATCCGCTTTTTCTTTCATGGTGGGGTAGGTTGGACTCTATTAAAATGATGATTGCTCCTATTCTTATCTACACGCTTTCTATGTTACCTGTCCATATTCCTGCTCTATATTTCAAACGTCTTGACTCTTGCATCTCAAAATTTCTTTGGAAAGGCAAAAAATCCAGAATTTCTCTCTCTTCTCTTCGTAGACCCAAATCCAATAGTGGTGTTAATTTCCCTGACTTCCGTTCATATCATAAATCCTTCTCCCTT
Organism: Lissotriton vulgaris; assembly: GCF_964263255.1. Taxonomy (NCBI): domain Eukaryota; kingdom Metazoa; phylum Chordata; class Amphibia; order Caudata; family Salamandridae; genus Lissotriton; species Lissotriton vulgaris. The sequence continues at coordinate 283,591,555 of NC_141691.1, forward strand.
CGTCAAGCTTCACGTTGGCTTTCAAGTAAACTCTCCCCTTTCTCTCCTCTCTGGCTCTCGATTGAACATACCTTTCTGTCCCCTTTTTCCTTTGAAGAGTTTATCCGATTTTCCTCGAAATCCCCTTATGAATCTTTCCCGTTATTCAAACATACTTCTTCCCTCCTACGACCTTTATTTTCCCTTTCATCTACTTCCCGTGTTTCCTTCTTACAACAGCCCATCTGGTACAAATCCCTTATTCTTATCAATAATAGACCTATCTGTTGGTCCTCTTGGAGACGAAAAGGTATTATATGGATTCATCAGATCTTTGATGGTACTACCCCTTGTTCGTTTCCGCTTTTTCAACTTCAATTTTCTTGCCCTCATTCCTTTTTGCATAAATATACCATTCTTATGGGAGTGATTCTCGAGTGTTATTATTCTCTGTCTCCCTCGCTATCCTTCACTCCTCCTTCTTCTCTCCTGGTGTTGCTTTCTACTCTTCCTAAAGCGTCTCTTGTATACAAATTCTTTTCTTCCCCTAACCCGGATCGTCCTAAATCTAAAGTTGAACTTTCCTGGGAAGCTGATCTAGACTGTGTGTGGCCCACTTCCATTTGGGATAAACTCTGGCTCAAATCTTTGAAGGTTTCTCGCTCTGCTTCTCTCACTCAATCTCTCTTCTTTCTGTATCACAGACTTTATCTTTCTCCTCTTTCCCTTTCTCATTTTTCCTCTTCTTCTGATTCTGCCTGTTGGAATTGTAATTCACCTGATGCTGATCTTTTACACATGTTCTTCTATTGTCCTATGGTTTCTACTCTTTGGAAAAAGGTTTGGCAGTGCATTTCTCAGATTTTTTCACTTTCTGTTCCATACTCACCTTCTATTCTTTTCCTAGGTAGTCTCTCAGAGGCATTTACATTACCGCCACACTCTTCTGGTCTCTTTGACCTTATGCTTGCACTCGCTTTTCAGCATATCTCTTCCAATTGGAAATCCCTTGCAAAGGTCTCCATGCAACATTGGTGGAATTCTATTTGTTATTTTCATAGACTCGATGCTTCCTTTGCCTCCTCCTGTAAACCTCCTCGTAATGTTAAGCTTTATTCGCTTCCCCTCACTGTTTATTTAGATCGTTTAACTACAAAAATGAAACCATTCCTAATCAATTCTGAGAATTTTAAACCCCCTTAAATGATTTACTCTCTGTTGTACTTATAGCTCATTGTATTTATCTTTTGATGATGTTTTATTATCTCTCTTGGTTTCTTCCAATGTTTATTGAGATATTATACAGTTTTTGCAGATTGCCTTTATTGCCTTTACTTCTTTTATTGCCTTTATGATTTCCTTTTTCTTTCTTTCTTTCTCCTTTTTGCTTTCTCCCCCTTTCTCTCTTTCTTCCCCCACTTTTTCCTTTTAAAATTACATAAAGTGCTTTCTTGTGCTATAATTTTGACATTAGGAATGTTATGCTTTTTACTTTCCCATATATTTTGTATCTCCCTTCCTTTTGTCAGTTGTTGCCTTTTATTATATTAATAAAGCTCTTCAAACATAAAAAGAAGGTGGTGGTCCCCGGGGCATGTGGGGGGACTTGTGTCCTCCCCACAGATATTTGTATTTTTTATTATTGAATTGAGCCCCTGGGAGATGGTGGTCCCTGGGGCTGCGGGGGGTTTGTGGCCCTCCCCACACATTTTTTTAGTGCCCCTGGAACCTGGCCCACCCGGGGGGCTTAAATACAACCAAGCGCGGGAGCCCATGCATTGTTTTTTCATCAGCCGGATTCGCGACTCCAGCACAAATTCTGACAATTAAAACAAAAAAATGCTTTTTTTGGCCCTGGGGGTCCTTGTAGGACCTCCTGAGCAGGCCTACGGGCTCAAGGTGTTTCTACCCTGCCCCCTTTTCTTGTTTTATCACTTTGTTTCACAGTTTTCTTGAGTCACAAGATGGCTGTCAACACTTCCTGGTTTGGAGTGTTGGCAGCCAATCACAGTGAAGCTCGTGCTCAGGAGGGTTTGGAAACCCACTGCTGCCCTTGATATCAAAACTTTTCTTTTTCTAATTTCTGAAGAACTACTGAACAGATTTACACCATTTGACAAAAAGGTCTCTATCTGAACCAAGGGCCTCCTTTTTGCCAAATTTGGTGTAAATCCATTCAGCTTTTCGAGCTGCAGGTGTGTCTAAAGTTTCCTATGGAAAATTAGATTGTTACCCCCCTTTTTTCTCAGCCCGCTTGTCAAATCACCCCAAAACTTTTAACACAGAAGCTGACCGGAGCGGGCCACTAGTTTTAAAAATGTTGCGAAGATTCGTCAACCGGCATCAAAGATATTGAGAAAACAAAAAATGCTTTTACTATGCAAACTAGGTCCTAACTATAACTACCTACTGGCGCACTGCCGGTGGGTAACATATGTGTATATATATATATATATATATATATATATATATATATATATATATATATATATATATATATATATATATATATATATATATATATATATATATATATTACCTACTGGCTATCGCCAGTAGGTATATATAGTTAGGATTAATTCCCTATGGGATTTTTGAAAATTCTATGTCTAATAACTTTGGCGTTTGAGGACGGAATCGGCTGAAATTTTCAGGAAAATGGCACATTTTGTTTCTGAGCAGCCCCTGAAAATTTGGTGGAGTTTCGTCAAGGGGGGGCTGAGAAAAAAGGGGGGTCCCAAAACGCGTTTTTCCCATTCATTTTTCCATAGGGCGGTTGGACTCACTTTTAGCTCGAACGGCTGAATGGATTTGCACGAAACTTGGCAAAATTGTAGGGACTGTTAGCCCGATGTGCCTTTGCTAGGTCTCAATATATGTGCTCCAGTAGTTTTTGAGAAATTAACGTTCAAAACAAGATATATATCTGTAACAGCGCTCCGGGCAGCGATCCGGTCCGCTTACTTTTCGCGTTTCGGAACTTTGCGCGCAGAAAGCTGATTGGCTCTCCGGTGTCTGTCAACATTCTAAACAGTCCGGAGCGGCCGCCATCTTATCTCTCGGTAGGATCGAGAGAGAAGAGGTGAAAAACGAAGGGGGAATTTATTGAAAGGGTGCAAGGTATACCCCTCTTGACCCCCTAGGATTGTTGTTGGGGTTATTAAAGGGTCCCGTGGGGAAAATAAAAAAAAAATTATTTTTCACGGTAGAAGCGTTTCCCGGGCCGCGAACTGGGCCGCAAACTGGTAGCGAAACGGGAATTCGCCATTTTGTGCTTGGTTTTAATTGTTTAGAGACAAAAATTATCGCCGCACATCGGCCACAATGCATGAATATCGTTGAAAAGTCAGCGATATTCATGCATTATCCAGCAAATGCTCTTAGCCATGTTATCCACCTTCCATTGGATAACAGAAAGCTGATTGGCTCTCCGGTGTCTGTCAACATTCTAAATAGTCCGGAGCGGCCGCCATCTTATCTCTCGGTAGGATCGAGAGAGAAGAAGAGGTGAAAAACGAAGGGGGAATTTATTGAAAGGGGGCAAGGTATACCCCTCTTGACCCCCTAGGAATGTTGTTGGGGTTATTAAAGGGTCCCGTGGGGAAAATAAAAAAAAAATGATTTTTCACGGTAGAAGCGCTTCACGGGCCGCAAACTGGGCCGCAAACTGGTAGCGAAACGGGAATTCGCCATTTTTTGCTTCGTTTTAATTGTTTAGAGACAAAAATTATCGCCGCACATCGGCCACAATGCATGAATATCTTTGAAAAGTCAGCGATATTCATGCATTATCCAGCAAATGCTCTTAGCCATGTTATCCACCTTCCATTGGATAACATGGCTAAAAACTGCTCTGTGCGTGAGCTTTTTTTTTTTTTTTCTTTTTTTGCTGCGTGACGTTTGTTAACGTTCGATTCGATGGAAATCAGGAAGTGTTGAACACCATTTTGTCACTGCGAGTAAATATTTTGTTATAAATGAATCCTTATTGATAAACATTGTCTGCGCCATCTTGCGTTTTTGTCCAATGCCACAATTTTGTCGTGCACGGCAGCGATTTTAGATGCCTTGACCAGGGCCACTCTCTGCACGCCGCCGATTCTCAGCATGGCTCCCCACCCTCGCACGCATCTCCCCCACGCAATGGTCACCCCCGCTCTCTCTCTCATGCATGGGCCATATACTTCCCCCATCTGCGCTGCTCTTCTCTGAGAATCACACCCTGTGCCCGCTCGACACCTCCCTTTCACCCTATTCACTACCGCACCCTCTTGACACTCCTCTTCCTCTGTGTCCGATTGTCCAGGCCGGACCTAGGCTATCACCTAGCCCTGCGGATGTAGTTTATGGCCCCAGCTGTAGAGTATCCAGACATGCCAACCCTCCCGATTCAGGTGTGAGACTACTGATTTCAGTGCTAGTCTTTCGCTTCCCGATTCCTGCAAGGAAAAACCCGGGGGCATATTTCCAACAACTAGCGGTAATTTTTGTCTCTAACTTGTTTAAGACAATAATTATCGCCGCACTTCGGCGAATTTTATCGCACATAAACCTTGCTATTAGCAAGGTTTATCGCAAATGCGATAAAAAACGGCCGCAATGCATGAATATCGCTGAAAAGTCAGCGATATTCATGCATTAGTCAGCAAATGCTCTTAGCCATGTTATCCACTTCCCATTGAACAAGCGCATGGTCTTTTAAAGATTTGTGAAGTACTCGGGGCGGCGGTGTGTGTGTGCCCTCTTTCAGGAGCGGGCGGGGGGGCACTGCCAGCAATTTGCAGGCCAGGCAGTGTTCAACACGTGCATCACCCTTTCTCTGCCTGCTATTGCGCTCCATGCTTCGGAAAGGTAAGAAAAAGAACGTGCATTTGAGTTTGAAATGTCCGATCTTGTAGCAGTACACTTGCAAAGCCCACACATGACAATAACCCGATTCAAGGCCCCATTCACCCGATTTTTTTAAAAAATATAGTACTCCAAGACAGTTACATTTTAAAACTTTATTAATATTTAAATATAACGAACGCAACAAAAACTGTAAATATATTTAACCATTTTTTTAAATTAACCAGAACTATAACGATAACAACAACAACAACAATAATATAACTTTTATGCCTAAATTACGCAAACATTTAGCTAATCTGCTAAAGGGGGGAGTCGCCATTTCTTTACAATAATCAATAATGAAAAATCCACATCAATAGGGTTGCCTGTTTTCTCGATGCAGCACTATAGTGCAATATACACAGCACCTGGGGTGTCAAGAGTGAACAGGTCTTTCTTTGTTCCTTAAGATGTTATCTCCGAGAATGCTGATGCATTGGTGTCTGTACACTTCTTTGTCAATTCTGTCAAGATGATAACTGCTTTATAAACAGACGATATCTTTGTTTAGTCATTAGTGTTAAGTGTGTCTGAAACTACAGTGCCCTTCTGTTTTTTTTTCTTCAGGCTCTACAGAGTTTTGTGTGTTGTTCTTTTGAGCGACAATTATTCCAGAGGTTTCAGGTTCACTTGTTTTGTTCTGCAGTGAGTTAACAGCTTTAGAGAGTTCATGTTTATTTGCTATGTCCTGCTGTTCGTCAACTGCTTCAGAGACGTCAGCCTCATTTTTTATGTTTCAGTAGATCCTGGACCTGCCCGGCCGCGCCCAAAATGGCGCCGGTGTAAATGGGACTCGTAACTGCTTGTTCTGTACTGGTTGCCCAACCTTGATATCACGAGATACATATGCAGTTTTGAAGCACATGGCGGAGGCTTGTCTGCTGTAGTGGGGCGCCCCTTTATCTTTTCAGTCGCCATTCCGCCCGCTTTTGCTACACTGTGCCTTTTCCGCCATTCAGCTGTTTAGCGCCCGCTCTTACGGCTACAGCGTCTCGCTCACCATGTAGTTGAGTTGCTCCCACTCTTGCGGTGCAGCGGTAGGCGGCTGCCACAGGACTCTTAAAATGGCGGCCGGCTCTTCGGATTTGGGCCTGGTCCAGTAAAATGGCCCTGGGACACCTTGGAACTCGGACGCTTGTCTGCCAGGGCTTGGGTTCCATTCTCGAAAGCGTCCCCTCAGCCTTGAAGATTGTACAAAAGTCTTGGGGGCCCTCGACTCCCGCAGGCTTCCGGTGGGGAGCGGCTGCCATGATTGCTTGCGGAATGGCCACGACGGAGCTACGAGATGGTGGTGCTCTCATGGTGACGCCAGCTTCAGTCTGAAACATCCAGAAACAAGGTGGGGCTTTCATCGTTTGGGGAAAAATAATGTTTTAATCCAATGAAAAGTGTTATTTTTAGGTCACATGACCTAGTCTTACATAATTAGGAAAAGAAAAGTAAAATGAACCAATGAAAAGTTTTATTAACAAGTCACATGACCTGTTATGCTTACGTTACGCGCTGCGCGGCGCGCTCTGGATCGTTTCCGGGAAGCTGCGCCTTGCGCACCGGAGCACTTCCGGGTGCGCTAACGCGTCGCGTCATATGACGCATTACGTGACAATGCAGGTGCAGAATATAGTCAAAATGTCTCCACCAACCAGCGGTCGGAATTCCACCGCTTTCAGCAGTCCAAAAAGTTTGGTCAAATCTTAAGAGCGGGAGCAACTCAACTACATGGTGAGCGAGACGTTGTAGTCGCAAGAGCGAGCGGTAAACAGCTGAATGGCGGAAGAGGCACAGAGTACCAAAAGCGGGCGGAATGGCAACTAAAACGGTAAAGGGGCGCCCTACGACAGCGTGTCTTCAGGTGAAACGGATTGTGGGACAAGGTCCAGAATGAAAGATTCTTCAAAAGGGAAAAAATTCCGCCGGACCCCGGGAGCCGGCCGCCTATGCCGGGGGCGATCTCAGGCCTCACCAGGGCAACACGACTTGGGGAGGGGGCAGGAGCCAAGCGCCCCCTCTCAGTCCGTGCCATCTCACCGCCCCTCGGGGGCCTCCGTCAAGCGGTTTAGGGAGGCACCGTATCACATTGTTTTCCAATGCAGTCAGGTCCACAAATGGACCCCACTTATTTTGAATAGTGAAGCTGCAGCAGGTGCAAATAAGGTTTAAACAGTGTTACAAGAGCTGCTTAGAACTCTGAAGTATGGCACTCAACAACCAGGACTTATGCCATTTATATAAGGCAGTGACATGGAAGCAACTCAGGGACAAAAAGCATGAACGAACATTCACGTATGAAAATCTTATTTGGAGAAGGGGTAGAATCCAAACGCCCCCTGCCAGTTCGCGCCACTACACCGTATGTGGAAAATCTGAAGCCATCGTTCTACAAACTCTCAACGCTTGTTATCAGTGCATGACTTTCATGCTCGATCGATTGAGCTAGCCGGATCGGGCAATAAAAAGTATAAAATAGTTATGTAAATAGTTATTTAATAAAATGTTTTACTCTGTTTCTTTGGTGGTGTGTTGTGTATATTTATAATATTTGCATAGGGTTTGCCGTTATTTTGGGCGGTGTGGGTGGCGGAGTCGAGCTGTTTTGCAGCCCTCATGGTGTGGAGCTCAATTAATTTCACTATTTTCGTATTTCTCATGAAGGGTTATTCCTAATGTTTGTATTTTACCGAGGTTAAAAAGAGATCGAATTAGTGGTCTACTGATTTTGCTCGATTACTTTTATTTTTTTACACGATTTTTGACTATCTGCAAAGACTAAACAGAGTATTGCGACTTTGTGCTTGTTTGTAAATAGAGAATGATCCAAAGAGAACCAATTGTAAAACAGTAAATGCTTGGATAATAATTAATCAAATGGAGAGACAAGCAGGTACGACGGATTACAACAGGGGTAAAGGTCTGAGTTAACTACCGTTCACTATCTGCAAAGAGAGAGTACTACTAAGAGAAAAGAGGGGAGTGGGGGGGGGCAGCGTTCAAAGCACATCAGCGTGCATAAACACGAAAACGTTTTTACCTATCACGTACTTGACATTTGACAGCTTTTGATATTTGCTATTAAAAAACCATTGAAATTCACAGAAAAAACCATAGGTTATAGTCCATATATAGTTAGGAATTTGCATTTACAAAACCTTGAAAATTCAATGAAAAAACCATTGGTTTTAGGCCATATATAGTTAGGGATTTGCATTTAGAAAACCTTATTTTACTCGCATAAAACCATTGAAATTCCATATATAGTTATAAGCGCTAACTATATATCGCGCACCCGCAATCCACTGCTGATGATGTCACATATTACATCATTCATGACATGGTTAGTGACATCACTGATGACATCACTGATGACATCTCAAATGACATCACTGATGACATCACTGATAACATCTCATTTGACATGACTGATCACATCACTGATGATATCATTCATGTGATAATACCATGAACCTCTTCAGACTCTAATATAACCTTAGATACAATCAGTGTAAACAGACAGTCACAGACTGTCACTCATCCATGGAGTTACTCACACACCTAGTCAGTTATGCCAAAAATCAATCACACCTCCATTTTCTCAACTATACAGTTATACACACCTTACTTATTCAAACATATACTAACACATATTTACTTTACTCTCTTATACAATCTCTGATACATGTTCACAATGATCCATACAGCCACTCACACATTCACTGGCTCTTATGCACAGTTATTTATAGATGTCAACTCTCACATGTACTGTATTTTACATATGTACTTAATTTGACATGTAGCACTGAGATATCCATTCACTCACTAATACACTCATGCACAGTCAACCGCCCATACAGCTGTTTCCACATGCACTTTTGAATCTATACATATAGTGAATCAACTACTCACACATCTATGTACAGAGTCACACACCTCCCAGCCACCCATACACACACACTCAGTTTCCCATACAAATACTTGGACAACCAATCAATAACCCATACAGTTACTCATATAGCTACTGATCAACATATGCAGCAGTTTGTAGAACAACAGATATAATGATGCACAAATTAAAACAGTTTAGTCACTAACCCATGCACTCAGTGAGACACATTTAATCACTCACTCAATCAGTCAGTCATGCACCTAGTAAATCCTTCATCCAGACACTTATATATCCACTCATTCTTCAATATGTAAAACATATTTTAACTTTACAGAAACATACAGTCACTGGATGTTGTAATCAGTGATGTCATCAGTGATGTCATTTGAGATGTCATCAGTGATGTCATCGGTGATGTCACTAACCATGTCATGAATGATGTAATATGTGACATCATCAGCAGTGGATTGCGGGTGCGCGATATATAGTTAGCGCTTATAACTATATATGGAATTTCAATGGTTTTATGCGAGTAAAATAAGGTTTTCTAAATGCAAATCCCTAACTATATATGGCCTAAAACCAATGGTTTTTTCATTGAATATATATATATATATATATATATATATATATATATATATATATATATATATATATATATATATATATATATATATATATATATATATATATATATTACCTACTGGCGGTCGCCAGTAGGTATATATAGTTAGGATTTTTTCTCTATGGGATTTTTGAAAATTCTATGTCTAATAACTTTGGCGTTTGTGGACGGAATTGGCTGAAATTTTCAGGAAAATGGAACATTTTGTTTCTGAGCAGCCCCTGACAATTTGGGGGGGTTTCATCAAGGGGGGGCCGAGAAAAAAGGGGGGTCCCAAAACGCGTTTTTCCCATGTTAATTTCCATAGGGCGGTTGGCCTCACTTTTAGCTTGAACGGCTGAATGGATTTGCACGAAACTTGGCAAAATTGTAGGGACTGTTAGCCCGATGTGCCTTTGCTAGGTCTCAATATATGTGCTCCAGTGGATTTTGAGTAATTTAGGTTAAAAAAAAGATATATATCTGGGCGGAGCCTAACCACACATCTGATCTGATTGGCTGTCAGCACTTCATCCAAGAAGTGTTGGCAGCCATCTTGGGACCAATATACATGATAGCACCTCATTAAAAAGCATTGTAGTTAATAGAGGGTTTTAGGACTTTAGTTACATTATAAATCATTTGTTGATGGTACCATACTCGTTTTAGGAATTGTGGTGGGTTCTAAGGTGATTTTACCATGTGAACAAACCTTCTGCTGTGATATCATGAATATTGTTTGAAAGAAAACTAATATCTCATGATTTTCCCACAGTGGTTTGGAAGGGGATCTATAAGCTAAACTGAAAGCATATTTTCTGTAAATTCACATTATCTTTCTCAGTCATGTGAAAATGAAGTCTGACATTCTCAGTAAAACATGTACATCCAACAAGGACAGAGACTGTCAGTTGATTCCTTTGTGTTCTACTGCAGCCTCCTAGAGTGTTCTAAAGAACAACTAGAGCGCTAACAGTCCTACTTATTACAAAGGTATGGCACACCTGAAGCCATCTTGATTGGAATAAAGTGGTAACTCTTAAAACATTTAATTTAAAAAGAAACAACATGAGGGGGTATATTTTGCCATAGAAAGTATGATTAGTGCTGCAGAATGAAAAATTAGGGCACATTTTGAGTGACTTCTCAAATCCTTTTCTATTTCATTAAAACATTCTGACATGCAGTCTCCCAAAATGACCACCAGAGACAAAAGAGCCCAAATGTAGCCCAAATATCACCCAGATGTAGCCCAAGTATAGCCCAATGACAGAATGTCCCAGAGTGTTCTAAAGAACAACTAGAGCGCTAACAGTCCTACTTATTACAAAGGTATGGCACACCTGAAGCCATCTTGATTGGAATAAAGTGGTAACTCTTAAAACATTTAATTTAAAAAGAAACAACATGAGGGGGTATATTTTGCCATAGAAAGTATGATTAGTGCTGCAGAATGAAAAATTAGGGCACATTTTGAGTGACTTCTCAAATCCTTTTCTATTTCATTAAAAAATTCTGACATGCAGTCTCCCAAAATGGCCACCAGAGACAAAAGAGCCCAAATGTAGCCCAAATATCACCCAGATGTAGCCCAAGTATAGCCCAATGACAGAATGTCCCAGAGTGTTCTAAAGAACAACTAGAGCGCTAACAGTCCTACTTATTACAAAGGTATGGCACACCTGGAGCCATCGTGATGGGAATAAAGTGGTAACTCTTAAAACATTTAATTTAAAAAGGAACAAAATGAGGGGGTATATTATGCAATAGAAGGTATTATTAGTGCTGCAGAAAGAAAAATTAGGGCACATTTTGAGTGACTTCTCAAACCCTCTTCAATTTCATTAAAAAATTCTGACATGCAGTCTCCCAAAATGGCCACCAGAGACAAAAGAGCCCAAATGTAGCCCAAATATCACCCAGATGTAGCCCAAGTATAGCCCAATGACAGAATGTCCCAGAGTGTTCTAAAGAACAACTAGAGCGCTAACAGTCCTACTTATTACAAAGGTATGGCACACCAGAAGCCATCTTGATTGGAATGAAGTGGTAAGTCTGAAAACACTCAATTTAAAAAGGAACAACATGAGGGGGTTAATTTTGCCATAGAAAGTATGATTAGTGCTTCAGAAAGAAAAATTAGGGATCATTTTGAGTGACTTCTCAAATCCTCTTCTATTTCATTAAAAAAATTCTGACATGCAGACTGAAACATGCACTTTGAATACCAGCAGCAGACGTCCCTGGTGAGCAGTAGCTTTACTAAAGTGATCTAATGTGCAACTGGAGTGCTAACATTCAGAATTTATGGCAAATGTGTGACACATCTGAATGCCTTCTTGATGGAACCAAAGTAAACAAGCATTGAAAATGCAATAGATCTCGCCCTCGTTTAAGTTAAAGTCATTCTGTTTGTAATGAGGTGGCTTTTTAGCTTTGCTTTTATTAGTGTTTTTTCAACTTTCATGTAAATAACATGCATCTGTATGCATATAAGTATATGTATGCATGCATTTATGTTTGTATTTATATAAATCATTAAAAAGCATTGTAGTTAATAGAGGGTTTTAGGACTTTAGTTACATTATAAATCATTTGTTGATGGTACCATACTCCTTTTAAGAATTGTGGTGGGTTCTAAGGTGATTTTACCATGTGAAAAAACCTTCTGCTGTGATATCATGAATATTGTTTGAAAGAAAACTAATATCTCATGATTTTCCCACAGTGGTTTGGGAGGGGATCTATAAGCTAAACTGAAAGCATATTTTCTGTAAATTCACATTATCTTTCTCAGTCATGTGAAAATGAAGTCTGACATTCTCAGTAAAACATGTACATCCAACAAGGACAGAGACTGTCAGTTGATTCCTTTGTGTTCTACTGCAGCCTCCTAGAGTGTTCTAAAGAACAACTAGAGCGCTAACAGTCCTACTTATTACAAAGGTATGGCACACCTGAAGCCATCTTGATTGGAATAAAGTGGTAACTCTTAAAACATTTAATTTAAAAAGAAACAACATGAGGGGGTATATTTTGCCATAGAAAGTATGATTAGTGCTGCAGAATGAAAAATTAGGGCACATTTTGAGTGACTTCTCAAATCCTTTTCTATTTCATTAAAACATTCTGACATGCAGTCTCCCAAAATGGCCACCAGAGACAAAAGAGCCCAAATGTAGCCCAAATATCACCCAGATGTAGCCCAAGTATAGCCCAATGACAGAATGTCCCAGAGTGTTCTAAAGAACAACTAGAGCGCTAACAGTCCTACTTATTACAAAGGTATGGCACACCTGAAGCCATCTTGATTGGAATAAAGTGGTAACTCTCAAATCCTCTTCTATTTCATTAAAAAAATTCTGACATGCAGACTGAAACATGCACTTTGAATACCAGCAGCAAACGTCCCTGGTGAGCAGTAGCTTTACTACAGTGATCTAATGTGCAACTAGAGTGCTAACATTCAGAATTTATGGCAAATGTGTGACACATCTGAATGCCTTCTTGATGGAACCAAAGTAAACAAGCATTGAAAATGCAATAGATCTCGCCCTCGTTTAAGTTAAAGCCATTTTGTTTGTAATGAGGTGGCTTTTTAGCTTTGCTTTTATTAGTGTTTTTTCAACTTTCATGTAAATAACATGCATCTGTATGCATATAAGTATATGTATGCATGCATTTATGTTTGTATTTATATAGATATACAGATGATATATGTTTATATATGTATGTATCTATATATATATTCACTGAAAAAACCATAGGCTATAGACCATATATAGTTAGGAATTAGCATTTACAAAACCTTGAAAATTCACTGAAAAAAACCATAGGTTATAGACCATATATAGTTAGGAATTCGCATTTACAAAACCTTATTTTACTCACACAAAACCATTGAAATTCCATATATAGTTAGTTGCACTAACTATATATCGCGCACCCGCAATCCACTGCTGATGATGTCACATATTACATCATTCATGACATGGTCAGTGACATCACTGATGACATCACTGATGACATCTCAAATGACATCACTGATGACATCACTGATGACAACATCCAGTGACTGTATGTTTCTGTAAAGTTAAAATATGTCTTACATATTGAAGAATGAGTGGATGTATAAGTGTCTGGATGAAGGATTTAGTAGGTGCATGACTGACTGTATGAGTGAGTGATTAAATGTGTCTCACTGAGTGCATAGGTTAGTGACTAAACTGTCTTAATTTGTGCATCATTATGTCTGTTGCTCTGTAAACTGTTGCATGTGTTGATAAGTAGCTATATGAGTAACTATATGGGTTATTGATTGGTTGCCCAAGTATTTGTATGGGAGACTGAGTGTGTGTGTGGGTGGCTGGGTGGTGTATGACTCTGTGCATAGATGTGTGAGCAGTTGATTCACTAGATGTATGGTTTCAAAAGTGCATGTGGAAACAGCTGTATGGGCTGTTGACTGTGTGCATGAGTGTATTGGTGAGTGAATGGATATCTCAGTGCTACATGTCAAAGTAAGTACATATGTAAAACACAGTACATGTGAGAGTTGACATATATAAATAACTGTGCATAAGAGCCAGTGAATGTGTGAGTGGCTGTATGGATCATTGTGAACTTGTATCAGGGATTGTATAAGAGAGTAAATATGTGTTAGTATATGTTTGAATAAGTAAAGTTTGTATAACTGTATAGCTGAGGAAATGGAGGTGTGATTGATTCTTTGCATGACTGACTAGGTGTGTGAGTAACTCCATGGATGAGTGACAGTCTGTGAGTGTCTGTTTACACTGATTGTATCTAAGGTTATATTAGAGTCTGAAGAGGTTCATCGTATTATCACATGAATGATATCATCAGTGATGTGATCAGTAATGTCAAATGAGATGTCATCAGTGATGTCATCAGTGATGTCATTTGAGATGTCATCAGTGATGTCATTTGAGATGTCATCAGTGATGTCATCAGTGATGTCACTGACCATGTCATGAATGATGTAATATGTGACATCATCAGCAGTGGATTGCGGGTGCGCGATATATAGTTAGTGCAACTAACTATATATGGAATTTCAATGGTTTTGTGTGAGTAAAATAAGGTTTTGTAAATGCGAATTCCTAACTATATATGGTCTATAACCTATGGTTTTTTTCAGTGAATATATATATATATATATATATATATACACATATATATATATATATATATATATATATATATATATATATATATATATATACATATATATATATATATTCACTGAAAAAACCATAGGTTATAGACCATATATAGTTAGGGATTAGCATTTACAAAACCTTATTTTACTCGCATAAAACCATTGAAATTCGCATATATAGTTAGTTGCGCTAACTATATATCGCGCACCCGCAATCCACTGCTGATGATGTCACATATTACATCATTCATGACATGGTCAGTGACATCACTGATGACATCACTGATGACATCTCAAATGACATCACTGATGACATCACTGATGACATCTCAAATGACATCACTGATGACATCAATGATGACATCTCAAATGACATCACTGATGACATCACTGATGACATCTCATTTGACATTACTGATCACATCACTGATGACATCATTCATGTGATTATACGATGAACCTCTTCAGACTCTGATATAACCTTAGATACACTCAGTGTAAACAGACACTCACATACTGTCACTCATCCATGGAGTTACTCACACACCTAGTCAGTCATGCAAAGAATCAATCACACCTCCATTTCCTCAACTATACAGTTATACACACCTTACTTATTCGAACATATACTAACACATATTTACTCTTTTTTACAATCCCTGATACAAGTTCACAATGATCCATACAGCCACTCACATATTCACTGGCTCTTATGCACAGTAATTTATATCTGTGAACTCTCACATGTACTGTGTTTTACATATGTACTTACTTTGACATGTAGCACTGAGATATCCATTCACTCACCAATACACTCGTACACAGTCAACCACCCATACAGCTGTTTCCACATGCAGTTTTGAACCCATAGATCTGGTGAATCAACTGTTCACACATGTATGCACAGAGTCACACACCTCCCAGCCACCCCCACACACACACTCACTCTCCCATACAAATACTTGGACAACCAATCAATAACCCATACAGTTACTCATATAGCTACTGATCAACACATGCAGCAGTTTATAGAACAACAGATATAATGATGCACAAATTAAGACAGTTTAGTCACTAACCTATGCACTCAGTGAGACACATTTAATCACTCTCTCATACAGTCAGTCATGCACCTACTAAATCCTTCATCCAGACACTTATACATCCACTCATTCTTCAATATGTAAGACATATTTTAACTTTACAGAAACAGACAGCCACTGGATGATGTCATCAGTGATGCCACTGACCATGTCATGAATGATGTAATATGTGACATCACCAGCAGTGGATTGCGGGTGCGCGATATATAGTTAGCGCAACTAACTATATATGCGAATTTCAATGGTTTTATGCGAGTAAAATAAGGTTTAGTAAATGCTAATCCCTAACTATATATGGTCTATAACCTATGGTTTTTTCAGTGAATTTCAATGGTTTTCTAATAGCAAATATCAAATGCTGTCGAATGTCAAGTACATGATAGGTAAAAACATTTTCGTGTTTATGCACGCTGATGTGCTTTGAACGCTGCCCCCCCTCCCCCCCCTCTTTTCTCTTAGGAGTACTCTCTCTTTGCAGATAGTGAAGGGTAGTTAACGCAGGCCTTTGCCCCCGTTGTAATCCATCGTGCCTGCTTCTCTCTCTTTTTGATTGATTGCTATCCAAGCATTTACTGTTTTAGAATTGGTTCTCTTTGGTTCATTCTGTATTTACAAACAAGCACAGAGTCGCAATACTCTGTTTAGTCTTTGTAGATAGTGAAAAATCGTTTAAAAAAACAAAAGGAATCGAGCAAAATCAGTAGGCCACTAATGGGATCAGTTTTTGACCTCGCTAAAATAGAAACATTAAGAACAACCCCTCATGAGAAATACGAAACTAGTGAGATGAACTTAGCTCCACACCATGATGGCTGCAAGACAGCTCGACTCCGCCGCCCACCCCACCCCACCCAAAATAACGACAAACCCTATGCAAATATTATAAATATATACAACACACCAGCAAAGTAACAGGGTAAAACGTTTTATTAAATAACTATATACATGGCAGCCTGCTGCAACATCGAACCAAATGCCTTTTGGTGACTCTTCCATTGTGAACATTGTCCCACAATCCGTTTGACCTGAAACGATTACACAAATAAAACATTTGTGAGTTTTAAATTTCCGGAGAAGTATAATTCACCAATAGTTTTCTCTGTAGATCTTTTTCCATTAACAATCCCAGTTCCATCACCCGCCCAGGATATCCCTACTGTTAGTTGTCATTGTTGCTTCTGTTTTAATAAAAAATGTTTTAAGGTGTTTACTGTTTTAGTTGCGATGTATATATTTATAAGTTATTAAAGTGTTATAATCCTACTAATTTTTTATCGATTATTGCTGTTTGAGATATTCCCTGTCTACAAACAGAGAAGAATAGAAATATTCTGTCTCCCTTTGCAGATAGTGAAGGATAGGTAATGCAGACTTTTGTCCCCCGTTGTAATCCGTCATACCTGATTGATTGATTGGCTGGACATTTATTGTTCAAGGAATAGTTCTTTCGAGGTACTCTCTGTTTGCAAATAACGTGGAATAGAAATATTCTGTCTAGTCTTTGCAAGTAGTGAAGGGTGGGTAATGCGGACCTTTGTCCCCCGTTGTAATCTGTCATGCCCATCTACTCCCCACTGATTGAGAAACTAGTTCCACCCGGACCATTTATTAGAGGTACATCATCTGACTCAACCGGAGAGAACCCCTAATAAAGAAGACATATGTAAAATACGAAGTAATCCCTGTATCCTGTTAAACAGAAACTTTAGCATGAAACACACTTGAAAAGGAAGGGAAAGAAATCGAACAAAATCAGTAGGCCTCTGATGAGTTTTTGACTTCGCTAGAAATAAGAAACATGAAAGTGGTGAAAGAAGCCAAGCTTGACGTTACGGCAGCCACGAGGTAGCTAGGCTCCGCCACCCCCCCACTGCTCCAAGCATGTCTGTCCCACCGCCCGCCACGCCCAATAACGGTAACATGAAATAAATACAAATCAGCAGATACCTACCCCCATTCCGGAAACTCCCGAAGTGCAACAGGTTCGCGGCTACGCCCATGCGGAAGACGAGGCCTTCGGCACGTTAAGGGCGAGTCCTGCTGGCAGCCGTCGGCCGGGGAGGTCATCCGGTAAGGTGGGCCAGGAGAGGAGCCGAAGCCGACGGGATTCTTCTTCTTTCTTCAATAATGGCTGCGACAACACGCGGGGGGATGTCTTGCACATGCCACCGACCTCCCCCCTCCCCTCGTATCTCCGGGCCAAGAAAGAAGCCGAGGCCGAGGGATTCTTCTTCTTTCTTAGATAATGGCTGCGACAACGGGGGGGGATGTCTTGCACATGCCACCGACCCCCCCCCCTCGTATCTCCTGGTCTGGCCCCGGCTTGATATGAGCTCCCCGTTCGGGCCTGAAGCGGCGCCCTGCAGGCCACGGGGGGGATGTCTTGCCTCTGCCTCCGACCCCCCCCTCTTATCGCCTGGTCCGGACATCACGGATATCAACGCCAGGTGTCGGCGTGGGGTGCGCTGGGAGGGAGAGGCGGCGCGAACAAGCCTCTCCCACCCCCACAGGTGGGGGCCCCTCGGCTGCACCCCCAACGCTCCACTCACCCAACAAAAGGGTTCCTCCACTCTTACGATACAGCGACGCTCCACTCGCCCAACAAAAGGGTTCCTCCACTCTTGCGCTGCAGCGACGCTCCACTCACCCAACAAAAGGGTTCCTCCACTCTTGCGATGCAGCGACGCTCCACTCACCCAACAAAAGGGTTCCTCCACTCTTGCGATGCAGCGACGCTGCACTCACCCGACAAAAGGTCTCGTCCACTATTGCGAGGCAATGATGCTCCGCTCACCCAGCGGGGGTCTCTTCCACTGTTGCGGTGCAACGGCGCTTCTGAGTTCAACTAGAAAATGAGTCCTGCATCCAGAAACGTTCTCTTCAACTTTGAAGATTCTATAAGAGCCACAGGGGCCCCCGACCCCCGATGGGGAATGACTGCCATGATCACCCACGGAACGACCACGACTTAGCCGCGGGACGTCGGCGCGCTCATACCGGCGCCGGCCTCAGTCTTGAAATGACCAAAATCCTGCAAGACTACCAACTTGATCAATTCCGGTGGGACACCAGTATGACCCGGTAGGAGAGATTTTTGCCTCCCACCCCTCTTTGACTGATGGTTCATGTCGCCAGTCCCCTCTACTACCCTTCAACGAAAACTTTTGGACTGCCGAAAGAGGTCCCGGTCCAACCACGAGTTGGTGGAGACATTTTGACTATACTTGGACCTTCCTGACCTCACCCAAAATGGCGCCGGTACAAATGAAACTATTGTGCCCCGATTGCTCAGCCTTGATATCATGAGATATGTATGTAGTTTTTAGCACATGAATTGATATGGGATAAGACTGATTATATGTTCGGACAATGAAATGATCCGGGATGGGTATTGATTATACGTTCGAACAATAAATTGACATGGGACTTGTACTGATTACACATTCGGACAATGAATTGATATTAAGTTCTAATGCATCATTGATTACTGTATTTATTGAAGGTTAGAATTGTCGACACTTTTGGTACTTGCTCACAATGAATTATCGATATGATTTTGTTGCACTTGTCGCACTTTTTACTGATTATATGTTCGGACAATGAATTGATCCGGGATGGGTATTGATTATACGTTCGAGCAATGAATTGACATGGGACAGGTACTGATTACACGTTCGGACAATGAATTGATATTAAGTTCTAATGCATCATTGATTACTGTATTTATTGAAGTAATACTCATCTCTCCGCATGAAATTAATTTTCCACATGCTACACAAGTCAATCTCATCTGCCCAAAGTTCTTTTGCAGATTTGGGACCGTTTCCCTTGCCTCTGACTCACTTATTGCTAAGTCATTGGTGGATGTTTTTGCCGGTCGGGGGTTATCCTCCAAATCTCGAAGTTGTGCTTTAGAATAATTAAGAGGGTGCCACCTCTCCATGTGCCGATGCATGGTATGATTACCATAGCTATATTTTTTTTCGGTCCCTCTCGAGAGGTTTTTTTTGCAGATGAGGCAGGTAACGAACCTGGCTTTAACTTTCTTTTCATGAGAAGGAAAAGAAAAAAATTGCCAGATAAAATTCACTTTCACATGGGACGTTCTTGGCATTTCTTTTAGTTTTTTAATGTACATGTTCATAAAACGATTACACAAATGAAACATTTGTGAGTTTTAAATTTCCGGAGAAGTATAATTTACCAATAGTTTTCTCTGTAGATGTTTTTCCATTAACAAACCCAGTTCCATCACCCGCCCAGGATATCACTACTGTTCCCCATGTCATAAAACCTTAGGATGTTCAATAACTGAAACAGCTAATATGGGTTTACTTACAGGGGACATCTTTTGTTCTGTTTTGTAAAGTAAAACTATTGTGAACGCAAGTATTATACATAGTAAGTGTTTAATATAGCATTTGTCAGTCATTGGTTAAGCAGCTAGGACCTGTTCACTCTTGACACCCCAGGTGCTGTGTATGTTGCACTATAGTGCTGCATCGGGAATACGGACAACCCTATTGATGTTGATTTTTCATTATTGATTATTGTAAAGAAATGGCGACTCCCCCCTTTAGCAGATTAGCTAAATCTTTGCGTAATTTGGGCATAAAAGTTATATTATTGGAAGTAGATGGTTATAGTTCTGGTTAATTTCCATTCAGAATGTCCTACACAGCACCACTCTAGGTAAATATGCTGCCTTGGGACTATTCGCACAACAGACCGCTACTGACCATTGTTGCTTCTGTTTTAATAAAAAATGTTTTAAGGTGTTTACTGTTTTTGTTGCGATGTATATATTTATAAGTTATTAAAGTGTTATAATCCTACTACTTTGTTGGAGTGCTATATATTTTTAATGTGACACATAATTGTGAAGACTTTGATGTACATAAAGGCATCCCTGGAATCTTCCGCTTCAGGCTCGGTCCCACACACCCTCACAGTGAGAATCCCCTCTCCAATAACAATACAGGATGGTTATCAGATTGTAGGAATGCGTGTAGTGTGACGGATCTCATCGGGTGGGGGCCTTGATCTACTGTAACTTCTTTGAAGAGGGGTGATTCTTTACAGCTGGGGCCATAAACTACATCTGCAGGGCTAGGTGATAGCCTGGGACGGGCCTGGACAATCGGACACAGAGGAAGAGGAGTGTCAGAGGGTGCGGTAGTGAATAGGGTGAAAGGCAGGTGTCGGGCGGGCACAGGGTGTGATTCTCAGAGAAGAACAGCGCAGATGGGAGGAGGTTTCTAGCCCATGCATGAGAGAGAGAGCGGGAGTGACCAGTGCGTGGGGGAGATGCTTGCGAGGGTGGGGAGCCATGCTGAGGATCGGCGGCGTGCAGACAGTGGGTCTGGTCAAGGCATCTAAAATGGCTGCTGTGCTCGACAAAAGTGTGGCATTGCAAAAAAGGCAAGATGGCGCAGACAATGTTTATCAATAATGATTTATTTATAACAAATATAATATTTACTCGCAGTGACAAAATGGCGGTCAACACTTCCTGATTTCCATCGAATCGAACGTTAACAGACGTCACGCAGCAAAAAAAATAAAACGCTCATGCACAGCCGCTGGAAGACATGTATCAACATATATGAGCCTCCTCAGCCACCCTCAGAAAACATAAGGGATCAGGATACGTCTCCCGTACCCCCTTATACCCTGTAATTTAATTAAACCGAAACACAAAATGGCGAATTCCCGTTTCACTACCAGTTTGCGGCCCGGTTCGCGAACCGGGAAGCGCTTCTACCGTGAAAAATCAATTTTTTTTTATTTTCCCCACGGGACCCTTTAATAACCCCAACATCATTCTTAGGGGGTCAAGAGGGGTCTACCTTGCCCCCGTTCATTAAATTCCCCCTTCGTTTTTCACCTCTTCTTGTCTCTCGATCCCACCGAGAGACAAGATGGCGGCCGCACCGGACCGTTTAGAATGTTGACAGACACCGGAGAGCCAATCAGCATCGCTTCGCAAAGCTCCGTGACGCGAAAAGTACGCGATCTGGAGCGCTATCTGGGACGCTGTCACAGATATATACATTTTTTAAAACGTTAATTTCTCAAAATCCACTGGAGCACATATATTGAGACCCAGCAAAGGCACATCGGGCTAACAGTCCCTACAATTTTGCCAAGTTTCGTGCAAATCCATTCAGCCGTTCGAGCTAAAAGTGAGGCCAAACGCCCTATGGAAATTAACATGGGAAAAACGTGTTTTGGGACCCCCCTTTTTTCTCGGCCCCCCCTTGACGAAACCCCCCAAATTTTCAAGGGCTGCTCAGAAACAAAATGTGCCATTTTCCTGAAAATTTCAGCCGATTCCGTCCAAAAAACGCCAAAGTTATTAGACATAGAATTTTCAAAAGTCCCATAGGAAAAAAATCCTAACTATATATACCTACTGGCTATCGCCAGTAGGTAATATATATATATAGATATATATATAGATATATATATATATATATATATATATATATATATATATATATATATATATATATATATATATCTATATATATATATTACCTACTGGCGGTCGCCAGTAGGTATATATAGTTAGGATTTTTTCTCTATGGAACTTTTGAAAATTCTATGTCTAATAACTTTGGCAATTGTGGAGGGAATCGGCTGAAATTTTCAGGAAAATGGCACATTTTGTTTCTGAGCAGCCCCTGAAAATTTGAGGGGGTTTCGTCAAGGGGGGGCCGAGAAAAAAGGGGGGTCCCAAAACGCGTTTTTCCCATTCATTTTTCCATAGGGCGTTTGGCCTCACTTTTAGCTCGAACGGCTGATTGGATTTACACGAAACTTGGCAAAATTGTAGGGACTGTTAGCCCGATGTGCCTTTGCTGGGTCTCAATATATGTGATCCAGTGGATTTTGATAAATTAACATTTAAAAAAACAGATATATCTGTGACAGCGTCCCGGATAGCGCTCCAGTTCGCGTACTTTTCGAGTAATGGAGCTTTGCGAAGCAAAGCTGATTGGCTCTCCGGTGTCTGTCAACATTTTAAACAGTCCGTAGCGGCCGCCATCTTGTCTCTCGGTAGGATCGAGAGACTAGAGGAGGCCAAAACGAAGGGGGAAATGAAGGAAAGGGGGCAAGGTAGACCCCTTCTGACCCCCTAGGATTGATGAGAGGGATATTAAAGTGCCCCGCGGGGCCAAAAAAAACAAAAAAAAAATTGTGTTTCGTTTTAATTAAATTACAAGATGGAGGAAAAACAATGTGGGAAATGGGTATAAGGGGGTACGGGAGACGTATCCTGACCCCCTTATTTTCTGAGGGTGGCTGAGGATGCTCATATATGTTGATACTTGTCTTCCAGCGGCTACGCGTGAGCGTTTTTTTTTTTTTTTTTTGCTGCGTGACGTCTGTTAACGTTCGATTCGAAGGAAATCAGGAAGTGTTGACCGCCATTTTGACACTGCGAGTAAATATATTGTTAAAAATAATTGTTATAAATTAATCCGTATTGATAAACCTTGTCTGCGCCATCTTGCTTTTTTTCCAATGCCACACTTTTGTCGTGCACGGCAGTCATTTTAGATGCCTTGACCAGACCCACTCTCTGCACGCCGCCAATCCTTAGCATGGCTCCCCACCCTCGCAAGCATCTCCCGCACGCACTGGTCACCCGCGCTCTCTGTCTTATGCATGGGCCATAAACCTCCCCCCATCTGCGCTGCTCTTCCCTGAGAATCACACCCTGTGCCCGCCCGACACCACCCTTTCACCCTATTCACTACCGCACCCTCTGACACTCCTCTTCCTTTGTGTCCGATTGTCCAGGCCGGTCCCAGGCTATCACCTAGCCCTGCGGATGTAGTTTATGGCCCCAACTGTAAAGAATCACCCCTCTTCAAAGGAGTTACAGTAGATCAAGGCCCCCACCCGATGAGATCTGTCACACCACACGCGTTCCTACTATCTGATAACCATCCTGTATTGTGATTGGGGAGGGGATTCTCACTGTGAGGGTGTGTGGGACCGAGCCTGAAGCGGAAGATTCCAGGGATGCCTTTTTGTACATCAAAGTCTTCACAATTATGTGTCACATTAAAAATATATAGAACTCCAACAAAGTAGTAGGATTATAACACTTTAATAACTTATAAATATATACATCGCAACAAAAACAGTAAACTCCTTAAATTTTTTTTATTAAAACAGAAGCAACAATGGTCAGTAGCGGTCTGTTGTGCGAATAGTTCCAAGGCAGCACAACGTGCTGAGTTGTGGACGCACCCAGGTGAAGAACCATCCCTTCTTTAAACCCCATGGTGACCAACTATAGTTTATTCTCTATTTCGTTCCCTTGCCATAACAAAATAAAAGTCTTGGGTTATTTATGGAAGGGAAGACTTTTTGTTTCTTCCAATTTTTTAAAAAAAACAAAGGTTTAAGGAAAGGCAACCCTTAATGTGCATGTTTTCCACAGAAATTTGCCTTTGAAAACTAGAGGCAATAAATAAGGCCGAAATCTGTATTTTGTTTTTGGATACACATGTTATTTGTGTCTGTGTATTCATTTTTATGCATGACTTTTTATGGAATGGTTAAAATAACTTATGATGCAACTTAACAGGAAAGATCACAAACATTTCAATGAGTGCTATGTCCCAGGTTTACATAAAGTAGTGTTTACCTAGAGTGGTGCTGTGTAGGACACTCTGAATGGAAATTAACCAGAACTATAACCATAACAACAACAACAACAACAACAATAATATAACTTTTATGCCCAAATTACGCAAAGATTTAGCTAATCTGCTAAAGGGGGGAGTCGCCATTTCTTTTGATAATTTATTCACCCATCCGTAGCCTCTCTAATTTCCATTACAATGTGTTTGTTGTTGTCGCTAGCTGATGAAAAAAACTAAAGTGATAACTTCCTCATCCTTAATTTGTCTTTCTTTGTTCCTTAAGATGTCATCTGTGTCAACCTCTTCCGAGAATGCTGATGCGTTAGGGATTTCCTTGTGTTTCTTAATAGCATTGGTGTCTGCACACTTCTTTGTCAATTCTGTGAACATGACAGCTGCTTCATAGACAGACGATATCTTTGTTAAGTCATTAGTGTTAAGTGTGTCTGAAACTACAGTGCCCTTCTGTTTTACTTTCCTCAGACACTACAGAGTTTTGTGTGTTGTTCTTCTGAGCGACAATTATTCCAGAGGTTTCAGGTTCACTTGTTTTGTCCTGCAGTGAGTTAACAGCTTCAGAGACTTCATGTTTATTTGCTATGTCCTGCTGTGCGTCAACTGCTTCAGAGACGTCAGCCTCATTTGTTATGTTTGACTATATCCTGGACCTGCCCGGCCGCGCCCAAAATGGCGCCGGTATAAATGGGACTCGTAACTCCTTGTTGTGTACTGGTTGCCCAACCTTGATATCACGAGATACGTATGCAGTTTTGAAGCACATGGCGAGCAGGGACGAGAATTGATTGAACATTTTGACATCCCTATTGATATTAAGTTCTGATGTGTTATTGATTACTGTACTATTGAAAGATCGAATTAACGTCACTCATGGTACTTGCCCGCTTTTGCTGCACTGTGCCTCGTCAGTAGCGGTCTGCTGTGCGAATAGTCCCAAGGCAGCAGAACGCGCTGAGATCTGGACGGCACCCAGGTGATGTCCAGTAAGTTGTCGCACTGGTTTTGGTATCCTACAATGCTGGTCCGAAAAACGGCGTGGGGCGCCCCGGGGGGGGGGGAGGTGGTGAGGGGGGGAGGCTCGTCTGCTGTAGTGGGGCGCCCCATTACCGTTTCAGTTGCCATTCCGCCCGCTTTTGCTACACTATGCCTTTTCCGCCATTCAGTTGTTTACCGCCCGCTCTTCCGGCTACAGCGTCTCGCTCACCATGTAGTTGAGTTGCTCCCACTCTTGCGGTGCAGCGATAGGCGGCTGCAACAGGACTCTTAAAATGGTGGCCGGCTCTTCAGATTTGGGCCTGGTCCACTAAAATGGCCCTGGGACACCTTGGAACTCGGACGCTTGTCTGCTAGGGCTTGGGCTTCATTCTCGAAAGCGTCCCCTCAGCCTTGAAGATTCTACAAAAGTCTTGGGGGCCCCAGACTCCCGCAGGCTTGTGGTGGGGAGCGGCTACCATGATTGCTTGCGGAATGGCCACGACGGAGCTACGAGATGGTGGTGCTCTCATGCTGACGCCAGCTTTAGTCTGAAACTTCCAGAAACACTGTAGACTATCAATTCGATGAGTTCCGGTGGAGCCCCAACGTGACCCGGTAGGGAAGAACTTGCCCTCCCCTTTTTTGAGTGATGGTTCTTGTTGCCTGTCCCCTCTGTTGTCATCTAACGAAACCTTTTTTGATTGCTGAGTGAGAAAAAAAAAGGTGGGTCTTTCATCGTTTGGAAAAAAAAAATGTTTTAATCCAATGAAAAGTGTTATTTTTAGATCATATGATCAAGCCTTCCATCATTAGGAAACCAAAAGTAAAATGAACCAATGAAAAGTTTTATTAACAAGTCACATGACCTGTTATGCTTACGTTACGCGCTGCGCGCCGCGCTCTGGATCGTTTCCGGGAAGCTGCGCCTTGCGCACAGGAGCCCTTCCGGGTGCGCTAACGCGGCGCGCCATATGACGCATTACGCGACAACGCAGGTCCAGAATATAGTCAAAATGTCTCCACCAACCAGCGGTCGGAATACAACCCCTTTCAGCAGTCCAAAAAGTTCTGTTAAATGACAACAGAAGGGACAGGCAACAAGAACAATCAGTCAAAGAGGGGAGGGCAAGTTCTTCTCTACCGGGCCACGTTGGGGCTCCACCGGAACTGATTGAATTGGTAGTCTACAGTGTTTCTGGATGTTTCAGATTGAAGCTGGCGTCAGCATGAGAGCACCCAATTCTAAAACAGTATATGCTTGGATAACAATCAATCAAATGTAGAGGGAAGCAGGCACGACGGGTTACAATGGGGGCAAAGGCTTACGTTACCTACCCTTCACTATCTGCAAAGAGAGAATACTCCTAAAAGAAAAGAGGAGGGGGGAGGCAGCGTTCAAAGCACATCAGCGTGCTTAAATACGAAAATGTTTTTACCTACCACGTACTTG
This sequence comes from Lissotriton vulgaris, assembly GCF_964263255.1. Taxonomy (NCBI): domain Eukaryota; kingdom Metazoa; phylum Chordata; class Amphibia; order Caudata; family Salamandridae; genus Lissotriton; species Lissotriton vulgaris. The sequence goes on from NC_141691.1 coordinate 283,618,299, forward strand.
ACATTTTACAGCTTTTCATATTTGCTATTAAAAAACCATTGAAATTCACTGAAAAAACCTACGCGTTACAACTACGTTTGCTTTTTCAAAAACCTTTAATAAAAATGTTGGTGCACAAATACGGGCCTACAACCCCGTGGGCCGGCCACGAAGCAGGCTGGAACTGTAAATGGGGGGGGGGGGTGTATTTATTTGTGGAAAACATAACAGAGTCAGTGGTCGTTGATTTCATAGTAAAAAGTGCGACAAGTGCAACAAAATCATATCGATAATTCATTGTGAGCAAGTACCAAAAGTGTCGTCAATTCAAACCTTCAATAAATACAGTAATCAATGATGCATTAGAACTTAATATCAATTCATTGTCCGAACGTGTAATCAGTACCCGTCCCATGTCAATTCATTGTTCGAACGTATAATCAATACCCATCCCGGATCAATTCATTGTCCGAACATATAATCAGTCTTATCCCATATCAATTCATGTGCTAAAAACTGCATACATATCTCATGATATCAAGGCTGAGCAATCGGGGCACAACAAGGAGTTGAGAGTTTCATTTGTACCGGCGCCATTTTTGGTGAGGTCAGGAAGGTCCAAGTATAGTCAAAATGTCTCCACCAACTCGTGGTTGGACCGGGACCTCTTTCGGCAGTCCAAAAGTTTTTGTTGAAGGGTAGCAGAGGCCTACTGATTTTGTTTGATTTCTTTCCCTTCCTTTTCAAGTGTGTTTGATGCTTAAGTTTCTGTTTAACAGGATACAGTGATTACTTCGTATTTTACATATGTCTTCTTTATTAGGGGTACCCTCCGGTTGAGCCAGATGATGTACCTCTAATAAATGGTCCGGGTGGAACTAGTTTATCAATCAGTGGGGAGTAGATGGGCATGACAGATTACAACGGGGGACAAAGGTCCGCATTACCCACCCTTCACTACTTGCAAAGACTAGACAGAATATTTCTATTCCACGTTATTTGCAAACAGAGAATACCTCGAAAAAACTATTCCTTGAACAATAAATGTCCAGCCAATCAATCTGTGGGGAGAAAAACAGGCATGACGGATTACAACGGGGGACAAAAGTCTGCATTACCTATCCTTCACTATCTGCAAAGGGAGACAGAATATTCCTATTCTTCTCTGTTTGTAGACAGGGAATATCTCAAAGAGCAATAATCAATAAAAAATTAGTAGGATTATAACACTTTATTAACTTATAAATATATACATCGCAACAAAAACAGTAAACACCTTAAAACATTTTTTATTAAAACAGAAGCAACAATGACAACTAACGGTAGTGATATCCTGGGCGGGTGATGGAACTGGGATTGTTAATGGAAAAACATCTACAGAGAAAGCTATTGGTGAATTATACTTCTCCGGAAATTTAAAACTCACAAATGTTTCATTTGTGTAATCGTTTCATAAACATGTACATTAAAAAACTAAATACGCTCCACTGTTTTAGAAAATCTTTACAACTTGCTAGATCACCCTTTAAAATTACAACTACGAAAACCTACTTACTTAAGCTGTTGAATTCGGCTTCAAATGTAAAGCATAAGTTCAAGCTAGCATATCATATGTCTAAAAGGTTTAACATAATTGATATGCAAATGTAAATACTACCCTTTCTTAATGGTGACACCTTATCTCTCCAATATCCCACAATTTCCATGAGCAAAGCAAAAGAAATTCTGAGGCCCTGAAGAAATAAGGCTTACTGTGGGGTTCAACTCAATCTGGTGTTTGGGAGATTCCATGTTTTAGGGTGATATTCTGTGACAGGGTGCAGGCACCAGAAGAATTTTAGCCTAGTTCATCACATTGGAGAATGAGGGTCTGGGAAAATATCTAATCTGGTGAAGAACCATTCCTTCTTTAAACCCTATGGTGACCAACTATAGTTTATTCTCTATTTCGTTCCCTTGCCATAACAAAATAAAAGTCTTGGGTTATTTATGGAAGGGAATATTTTTTGTTTCTTCCAATTTTTAAAAGAAAAGAGGAGGGGGTGGGGGGGCAGCGTTTAAAGCATATCAGCGTGCATAAATACGAAAATGTTTTTACCTACCACGTACTTGACATTTTACAGCTTTTCATATTTGCTATTAAAAAAACATTGAAATTCACTGAAAAAACCATAGGTTATAGACTATATATAGTTAGGGATTAGCATTTACAAAACCTTAATTTACTCGCACAAAACCATAGAAATTTGCATATATAGTTAGTTGCAATAACTATATATCGCGCACCCGCAATCCACTGCTGATGATGTCACATATTACATCATTCATGACATGGTCAGTGACATCACTGATGACATCACTGATGACATCTCAAATGACATCACTGATGACATCACTGATGACATCTCAAATGACATCACTGATGACATCTCAAATAACATCACTGATGACTTCTCAAATGACATCACTGATGACATCACTGATGACATAACAAATGACATCACTGATGACATCTCATTTGATATCAATGGTCACATCACTGATGATATCATTCATGTGACAATACAATGCATCTCCTCACACTTTAATATAACCTCTGTTACATCAAGTGTGAAATACAGAATATCATTTTTTAAACCATTGACACACCAATACTAGTTACTACATACGCACTCACTGATTTCTATGTCTACACACACATTCACTCATTCACCCATACAATCATTCATACATACAATCACTCATCTTTACAACACTATCATATTTAAATGTGAGGACATTCTCTGTTCACCTTGTTTGCAGCCACGTGAATAAATGAAAAGGAAATCACCTACCGTTTGTGGCTTTTTCTACAAGAGGTAAGGTGCAACTACGAGGACCATAAAGCTCCTGAATAGGCCACGCCCACAGAGAGGTCATTCCGAAGTATAAAGTTGCATTTCCTGGCTCTGTGCTGCGTATTCCCTTGTGCCATTGAGGAAGAATCGAATTATTTGAAACGCGTCTGGCAAGGAGATTTAAATGCGAGGACATTCTCTGTTCACCTTGTTTGCAGCTACGTGAATAAATGAAAAGAAAATCACCTACCGTTTGTGGCTTTTTCTACAAGAGGTAACTCTTTCCGAATTTGATGTTGGCGGCCTGCCTCGGTCGCGGAAGAAGCCCAGCTGAGAACACAGCGTGTCCCGTGATATGCCAGGGAGCAGTATCGCTATGGGAGGTAGCCCTTACACGGAGGCATAAGCATGCAGCAAGGATGCACAAATACTGTAACCCGACCCACTGGGGTTTTAATATTTTGATAAATTGCGCAACTCAGGCCGGACTCACTGAAGGTTGATAAGGTGCAACTACGAAGACCATAAAGCTCCTGAATAGGCCACGCCCACTGGGAGGTCATTCCGAAGTATAAAGTTGCATTTCCTGGCTCTGTGCTGCGTATTCCCTTGTGCCATTGAGGAAGAATCGAATGATTTGAAACGCGTCTGGCAAGGAGATTTAAATGTGAGGACATTCTCTGTTCACCTTGTTTGCAGCCTCGTGAATAAATGAAAACGAAATCACCTACCGTTCGTGGCTTTTTCTACAAGAGGTAACTCTTTCTGAATTTGATGTTGGTGGCCTGCCTCGGTTGCGGAAGAAGCCCAGCTGAGAACACAGCGTGTCCCGTGATATGCCAGGGAGCAGTATCGCTATGGGAGGTAGCCCTTACACGGAGGCATAAGCATGCAGCAAGGATGCACAAATACTGTAACCCGACCCACTGGGGTTTTAATATTTTGATAAATTGCGCAACTCAGGCCGGACTCACTGAAGGTTGATAAGGTGCAACTACGAGGACCATAAAGCTCCTGAATAGGCCATGCCCACTTGGAGGTCATTCCAAAGTATAAAGTTGCATTCCCTGGCTCTGTGCTGCTTACTCCCTTGTGCCATTGAGGAAGAATCGACAGATTTGAAACGCGTCTGGCAAGGAGATTTAAATGTGAGGACATTCTCTGTTCACCTTGTTTGCAGCCACGTGAATAAATGAAAAGGAAATCACCTACCGTTTGTGGCTTTTTCTACAAGAGGTAACTCTTTCCGAATTTGATATATATATATATATATTTATATATAAATATAAAGATATATATTCCTTTCACTCGCTCTCAGCTCCCGCTTCGATCAGGAAAAACGAGCATGGAACCAGGTATATTGTGCAATATTATCTCAGTTTATTGACAGTCTGCCATGAGGCGTTTCGGGCGATCCCGCCCTTGATCACATGACAACTCATGGAGATTTTACCCTGCTTTTTAACGTGCAAGTGCAATTGACAATCTAATTGACATACAAAACATACTATTTTCTTTCATATAGGTTTTTACCTCATTATGAAAACATGAATGTTTCAAGGCTTTCAAATATACCATATTTAGACAGGTTCCAGAAAATACATGTATAAAATACATATTCATTTCAGCTTCAAAATGCACAAACCATACCCTAAATGAAATACTATGCCCAAATTGTGAAACTCAAAAGCAGTTTTGAAAGGCCCCATATTGACATATTTGCAATATGTAACATGGCTGGGATATATATATATATCTCCATAACACAACCTCCGAGCAAGAAGAGTCAAACTCTTCAGGGTGGCCTCTAACAGGTGGGCACAGAGAAGCCCGTCACTTCAACACAAAACAACACCAGAAGCCCGTTTATGGAGACAAGTTGCTTTATTCCTGGGCTATGCAGCACAAAAGCTTCCTTAACTCCTACATTTTTCGGCGGATCACGGAAAGGAAGCGGAAAAGCCAAGTGCATCTGTGAATACACTTTTTAGGTTTATCTTAAGTCACATGACTGATAGGCATACAATTCTCAAAATGCACCAAAGAATACAGGTAAGTGCTGGTATTTAAGGACAGTTCACATTATTCTGGCAACAGTTGTAAGTTGCTCAATGCAGTATCCTGTGCATTTCATATTAAAATAAACCCAAATGGAATACAGTCATGGATATTTTTATGTCAGCATGATGCTAAATGTTCAGTTCTCCTGGTCAAAAGCTCACGTCCCCAGAACGATTGGTGCAGGAGGTCATCCTCACCAAATCCCTTCCACCGCTGCTGTAACTGTTCGCTGATTAGCATTATCTTGAATAGGCCAAGAACCTATAGGTCAGAACTGCATGCTCCTTAAATAAAGTCCATAACACAACCTCCAAGCAAGGAGCCTCCGACCCTTCAGGGTGGCCTCTCACAGGCGGGCAAGGAGAAGCCCGTCACTTCAACACAAAACAACACCAGTGGCCCGTTTCTGGAGATAAGTTGCTTTATTCCAGGTCTATGCAGCACAAAAGCTTCCTTAACTCCGACATGTTTCAGCGTTTGCCTTTATCATGGAAAGTAAGCGGAAAAGCCAAGTGCATCTGTGCATACATTTTACAGGTATGTCCTGTGGACAACCATCTCCCTGAGGCAAATTTGAATAAAGGAAGGGAGCCTGGCTCAGGGACCTCCACATGGTCCTGGGTACTGCCACCCCTCAGGCCTCGATCCAGCAATATCCCAGGGGGCTCACCATCTGGACATTGCAGTTTGCTATGGCTTGGCAGAAGTTCCACTCCCAACTAGCCATAGCAAACTCTTATCTGCTTCATGCAAGTGAGAGCAAACGTGCTCTCACTTGCAGGAAGTGGAGCAGAATTGATTTAGGATTGTGGCTTCCTCCGTCCAAAAACAATGCCACCTCCTGCAGCAGGCAGGGAGCAAACATGCTCTCACTTGCAGGAAGTGGAGCAGAATTGATTTAGGATTGTAGCTTCCTCCATCCAAAAACAATGCCACTTCCTGCAGCAGGCAGGGATCCAGCATGGACTGCAGGGACCTTCATTCCCCCCCGGTCCATGTAGAGATGGCCATGTACCGGGATTTGGTCCCCAGGGAAATATTGACCTGGAGAGAAGGGTCCCCTCCTTTTTAAAACAAAATATGAAGGCTTCACCCTACGGAATGGGGTCCTCTGGCCTGGAAAAGCCTCGGGATGGGCCCCATCATGTTTTTATTAAATGGGCATGGCCCAAGGGGGCCAAGAAGACCTTGTGTTACCTCCTGTAAGCCCCACACAGCAAGTTTGGTCCCCAGGGCAATATTGGCCTGGAGAAAAAGGCCCCCCTCCTGTTTAAAACAAAATATGAAGGCTTCACCCTATGGGGTGGGGTCCTCTGGCCTGAAAAAGCCTCGGGATGGGCCCCCCTATCATGTTTTTATTAAATGGGTATGTTACCTCCTATAAGCCTCACTCAGCAAGTTTACTGAGAAGTTGTCAGAGGCCACACTTTTTTCCACCACTCTGCACACATGCCTCTCGGCACACTGCTGGTGGGGTGGTGATGTTCCCTTGCCTCCTGAGGGCCTAAGGACGAAAGCGGACTTTGCCCCTAGGCAGCAGTGCGCCCGGAGGTGTGTTTGCAGGGTGTTGGAGAAAGGGGTATTGGCGTCTGACCACCACTCAGAAATCCAGCTGTGTGAGCCTTTTTGGAGGCAATAGGAGGGCTGATTGGTCCTGTTGGGCCCTTAAGGGGACTTCATCCCCTACTAATAGTGTGCCAGGAGGCATGTTTGCAGAGTAGTAGGGAAAGGAGGCATGGCTTGCTCTCAGATCTCAGCGATCATGTTGTATGGGACTTACTGGAGGTAATAGGAGTGGTACTTGCCCCCCAAGGATATCCTTGGGTTGTACTACCCCTCCTGTTATAGGATTGCTGAGACGTTGTAAGAGGCACACCCCTTTCTCCAGCACTCTGCATTGGCACATTAGTAGTTGGGAGATGAAGTACCCTTAGCTCCAGAGGGACCTTGGGGCCATGAAGCCCCCAGAGTACCTCCTGTAAGACCTACATAACAGAATTCCTGTGAGCTGATCAGAGACCCCAGCCCTTTCTCCACTACTCTGAAAACCATAGAACTTCACAGAGAAAACCAAGGTTACAGGGATGTTATCATTAGGAATTAACATTTAAAATACCTCAGAAATTCACTGTAAATATCAAAGGTTACAGGGACACTATAGTTAGGCTAATATTTCAGTCGTACAAAACCAGAGATACTCAGCAGTTATAGTTGACTGCGCTAACTGTAACTCATACCCCCAGAATGCACTGCTTATGACCTCAGGTATTACAGCACTCATTACATTGTCAGTAACATTATTGATGACATCACAAATGTTGCATGCCCCATCCTTTCCAAGCCAATATTGGAATTGGAACCCCTTCCACAAAGTCTAAATTAAAGGGAGGAGGCCCCCACCAGGGGCTATTAAAGCCCTGGGGACCCCATCCCCTAGGCCTACATTTAATATAGGTAGGGTCCATCAGGGTTGTGCTTTGGGAAAATGACAAGAAATAATCGGCCTATTAAAGGCTTGGGGAGGGTCCACATGGAGATTTATGTCCCCATGAGGGTTGACTCCCTCATTAGTTGGTTTCACCAAAGAGATTTAAAGGTTTATCTTGATCCTAATAAGATTCCCTAAGTAAAACACAAACAAATGGAGGAGGTTGGACTGTGAGCAGTGGTAGGCCACAGTATGAACACTAATTTCCTGAGATGTTTCAAGGAAAACTGATAAGGATAAGATGAAAGATTAAATTTGAAAAATTGAGAGAGATTGGAGGCCACAGCGTGGCTTGGTCCTGTCGTCATTGCTCGGGAGGCTGATTGGTATGTGTGTGTCTGTGTGGACTTGCTAGATCTGAATAAGTGGGTAATAGTCGACCATTATCCTTTGCCTAATGTAAATTAGATGTTGTCTATGCTAAAGGGGTAAAGTGTTTCTTGACTGTTGATATAACCTCTCCTTACCATCAGGTGAGTTTACATCAGGATTCACAAGAATTGACAGCATTTGTCACACCTTTTGGCATTTAGAAATGTATCTGCTTGCTGTATGGCTTGATTTCAGTGGCGGTGGTATTTCAGTGAGTTATGTAGTGTGTTTTGAAAGGGGTACAAGCCATCACAATCTAATAATTCAACCTATTGGTGAATGTGGAGGCCCACAATGAATAAGTGTGTGAGGTACTTCGAAAGCTGAAAGAAAGTGGTCTGAATTTAAAGGCAGAATAGTGTTGCTTTAATCTAGATTAAATCAATTACCTAGGTCACAAGATAACATCAGAGGGCACTGCACCTATGAAATAGTTGGTAGGTACAATTGACAGGTTAGCTAGTCCGGTATCCAAGGAAGAAGGGATTACATTCCTTAGTATGACTATAACAAGTTTCTTAGAAATCTTGCAAAAAAGACTACGAATATGAGACCGCTGGTAAAGAAAGGTACCATTTTCAAGTAGAGTGAGGTATGTGAAATGGAGTTAAAGAAATTAAATAGAATCTTAGAAAGGCTTCTAGTTTACAATGTTTTGAGCCTTGTCAGGAAACTATTGTTATGTTAGATGCCAGTGCAAAAGGGCTTGGAGCAGTGTTAATACAGAAACATGAGGTTGTGGAAAAGATGTTTTTCTTTTCATTTTAAGAGGACTGAAGGGGTTACAGCTGAATTACATTGTCATTGAGAAGGAGGCTTTGGCAGTGTTCTGGGTGGTGCAGAAGTCAAAGAACTTTGTGGGGGGCTCTAAATATCCTATATAAACAGACCACTAACCTGTATGAGACATTTTTGGGAAAAGGGGATTAGATGATGTGCCTGGGAGAAGTAGATATTAGGTTGTTTCAATTTGATATGATGTACGTACCTGGAGCAAAGAATAACAATGTTGATTGTTGGTCGTCGTTGGTTGGCAAGGTCAGCTCGGCAGAACAAGAGGATTTGGGAGCTGAGGATAAGGAGTTTGAGGTGTGTTTGATCAGAGAAGGAATTGTTTGGGAAGGATAATGGGTAGTGGTGTTATGATAGATTGATGTGATTTAGCAGGTGATACAAAGAATTAAGAACAGGTCGAGTGGTCAAGAGAAAGATCATGATTAATTGCAAGGATTTTTCAAAGTCGAAGATGAGCTTTCTTTGCAGGGTGAAATACTTCTGAGAGGTACCGGCCAATGTACTAGTGGCCGGGGATGCACATTCAATTGGAGAGAAGTGTAAGAGAGTGTGTGCATTGTGCCAATACTGAAAAAACTCTTACATCCATAGTTCAGCTGATGTCAGTGAGACAAAGACCCAAGGAACCTTGGCATGAAGTTGCCATGGACATTTTGGACCCAATAAGACACTGTATCATGGCCAAATATGAAATTGTATTGCTTTATATGTATTCATGGTGGCCTAAGGAGGGAATAATTAATTCAGTGGAAACACAGAATGTAATACGTTTTCTTAAACACAAAAAACATATCACATCCCAAATGCTGTAAGGACCTAGGCTCATAAGATGTGGAAACTGGGAAGAGTGGTGAGAGTCACGTGTGGATCAGAACCATCTGCAGAAAATAAAGAAGGTAATAAGAAAAGGAAGTTGTAAATAGACAAGAGGTGAGGAAAAATTGAGGACCAAAATTTCTGATGGAATATCTTTAATTGTATGTTGTTTTTTTTGTTTTTTATGTCTATGTCATACATTATCTGTTGTGTTAAGAAGAGGGAGGTGTGTGGTAGCCTTCCTATGGTGTAGCTTATAGAGCATCAGCATCCAGCTCGCCTCTGTGTGAGTGTGTGTGTCTGTGAGGTCTTAGCCATGGAATGTAAATTTCCTATGCCACATGTTACTCATGGGCATGGTTTTGATGGAACTGAAATTTAGAATTGAAATGAGAGGAGCAGAGGGAAGTGTAGAGGTTGAGGTGTTTCTCTGCATCTTAAAATAAACGCTGTTGGATTCAACCCTTCTTGCGCCTTAATTTCAACAAGGTCAAATTCAACAAAGTTACCAGGGGCTACCAAGGGGTTAAATTAATGAGTACCTTGATTCATTTAAAATGTTTTATTTCGGTACATTAAAACCATAAAATATACATAAAAACATTCAATTGATGTAATTACAAAGTCCAAATAGAAATGCAGGCGAGCAATTTATACAGGAGAATGTGGAATGGGGGATGTCTAATCCTTACATCCATCAAAACATATTTATTAATATTAATACATTAGTAAGGGGAAAGACAAATAATGTTCTAGTTTATGATCCAAAACCAGGCATAAATGTTTCGATATCATTGAAATCTATTACAATTGATGTATTTACACTTATTAGTTCAGATAGCGAAGCAAAAAACAATATCATCTTATTGGGACAACTATACTATTTTGATCAATTTTAATGCAATATGGAAGTTTCACTAGAGTTTCAGGCCCACTTTTGCTCATAAAAAGTTAATTGCTAGCATAAATCTGCTAATTCCAAAACCAATGACGTGTGTAGTGTCAATTTTTAGAATCCTTTCTGCCTCTTTGTGTAATCTCACGCCTAGATTTAAGCAAAGCGGTTTAATCCATCTTTTCCTGGCTGCAGCGTAAGCGGGACAAAAGAAAAGGATATGTGACTCAACTTCTTTGGCTTTACCTGAGCATAGGGTACATGAGATGTCTATATTCTCAGTATGATTTTTGGACCTCCTTGCTACGATTGTGTTTATGTTCAATGCACCATATCTATATTTCATGTATAGTGTTTTAGCAATTGGGGGATGAACCTCATCCAAAAACTGCTCAAAGTAAGCTCAATCTTTAAACAGAAGGAACTTACTTGTTAGACTCCCACCTGCTAGATCATTTAACACACTGTATTCAATATATGCCCAAAAAGAGGTTTTCAATGCCCTTTTCAAGCCTATGGTTAGTGTAGACGGATCGTCCTAAAACTGCGATAGGCCAATAATTTTCAACCATAGGCAAACATGTCTTAGCCATATAATGCTATTATTCTGGTCGAATTCCATTATTTCTTTTATGCCGGCCCTATAATCGCATAGTGATCAGTGCGTTTCATATTCAAGTCGAGAATGATTGATATTAATGGTGTACGTACAGGCAGCCTTAACAAGACTCTATAAAATTTGTTCTCACCCACCTCAAAATTCTTTTTGTATGAGGGTACCCATATTTCAGCCCAGTATAACGCAGCAGATTGGGCTTTATACTTGAATACCTCTAATGCTTGGGAAACAGCCTTAGTAAGACTATTCCCATGCCTTTTTATGATTGGTAGCATATTTTCTTTTAGAGTAATTTTACTTTTCTCTATTTCGGTCTTCCATTATAGTTTAGTGTCCAATGAAACGCCGAAATAACTAAAATTCTATACTTATTCCAAACTTTGACTATTTAGGACCATGTTTTCCCGAGAGGTTTTATGGCCATGTATTTAGTCTTGTTGATATTTATCTGGAGGCCTTTGTTATTGCAATATGTTTGGAACGAGTTTAATAGACATTGTAATCCCTTGGGCGTTTGAGATATTAATATGGTGTCATCAGCGAAGAGGAGAGCTAGTATGATTTCTCCACTTAGGCTTGGGGCGTCATTTTTGCAACTCTTCAAAAATGATGGAATGTCGTTAACGAATAATGAAAATAACGTGGGTGCCAATACACAACCTTGGCGAACCCCCCTCTTTATGGGGATTGGTCCTGTTAGTTTTCCCTTCGGGCCCCACCTGATCTTGGCATAGTTATTTTCATGTAACCTCATAATCTGTTCAAAAAGGTTGATTGGCAACCCTTGGCATCTCAATGACTCCCATAACAGATCTCGAGGAATAAGATCAAACGCAGCCTTAAGATCTAAGAAGGCTACGTATAAATGCCCCTCTCTTATGTTTACATATCAACATTGGCAACAAAATCTAAATACCTGGTCTACGGTACTTGTTTTGATTCTAAACCATGCCTGAAACTTTGAAAGAACTGTACTTTCCTCAATCCTTATATACATACGATTTAAAATGTGCCTTGCATAAATCTTTAGTAAAATGTTGATTAAACTGATTGGGCAATAGTTTACTGGGTCGTACCTATTGCCCTTTTTAAAAATTGTATAGATTTCCGCCCCCCTCCATGTTGCTGGAATTTCTGCACCCACTGCTATGGCATTACATAAATAGTTAATATAGGGACCCCAGACACTGATTTCATGCTTAAATAAATCTCCCTGAATTTTATCCAGTCCTGGCACTTTCCTATTTTTAACTAAATTAATAGTCAATAATTTTTTGTCCAAATCAAAATCTAACTTGTCTGTGCTTGGACTAATTGGTAACCCATTGTTCGGTGGAACCCTATAATTATCTGGTGCCGCATATAACTTTGTGAAGTGCTCAACCCAAATTGCTGCTTCAAGATAGACATCTTTTGCTTCTTTTCCTGCTTTATTTCCTTTGGCTACAAGCCTCCAGAAGCTCATTTGGTCCTTGTTCTTAGCAGCTACAAGAAAGTCTGACCAATTTTCATCATCCCATGTTGTTTTAGTCTTCTCTTGGGTTTTCCTATAAATAAGTCTTAGTTCTTTTATTTTTGGCGTACTGTTATTTTTTATGGCTTGCAGTAATTCAGCATTAACTTTGCGACAATCCTTATTATACCAAGTTTTCCCTTCCATACTCAGGCACACGACAGCTTAAGCGGACGATGATCACTTTCTATTCTTAACAAGAATGTTTAAGTCTACTACATATCAAGTGATACCAATATATAATAATTTTTGCTCTGGGAATTGCCCCTGCAGAATGTATAGACCTTTGGTGTATCTGATGGTAAGCGACCGTTACATGCTCTCAGACTGTTATTTTTTATGGCATGCAGAAATTCAGCCTTAACTTTGCAACAATCCTTATTATACCAAGTTTTCCCTTCCATCCTAAGGGTTTTTTTATCTTCACCAATCTTTTTTCCACAGTTTTATTTCTAAGATTGTCCCAAGATTCATTTTGTTCCCTTTTCAGGGATGGAACACCAGCTAATATTAGAACATAAGGACACGTTGCAAGGGGTAGTTTTAGCCTCTTGGGCTGTACTCTGTCACCCTAGAGCTGCCCTTCTTGGAGTGATCTGATCTATCTTCAATCCGGATGTCAGTATTTCTGTGTTCCCCCCTAGCCCCTGTGGTCTCTATTCTACCTCCTGCAGTTCCGCCATTGTTTGCTCTTTCAATTCTCACTTGATCTGGGATCTGTTTCTCACAACTGACTATCTTCCTTTCAATATGTGTAATCCTGGATTTGGCTAATAGTTTTGTCCCTTGTTCAATAGTTCTATTTCCATCCCCAATTATGGTGCCTAGATTGTCTATAGCCAGATTTAACTGGTCTGTTTTGCCGTCCATGGCCTTCAGTTTAATGCCAATACATTAATTAATTTGGGTCTGCAGTTTTAAGGATATCCAGCACATTTTGCTCTATTGCCCCAACACCTTCGTTTACTTGACCTGGGTAGAAAGGGTAGTCTATCTCAGTATCTCAGTTTGTGTTCCAACAGTCCTACATAAGATCTCCTTGTGTTCAAACTTTTTTTGTGTTTCCTATATGTATTCTCCCCGCTCCCCATGTTTCCATTTTTATTCACCAATTCTTTTCCCCCTCTGTACATTCCTGGGTTTTTCTTTTACCACTCCCACCTGTTTTGGGGCGCTATGCCTTGTTGATATTCCGGGTGTCCTAATTCCATCCAAGATGGGAGACCCCGGGGTACTCGATATGGAATCTGTGATAGGTCTATTCGGATCAGGACAGAGGGTTACAATACGACTACTCATATGTGGTTGTGCTGTACTAGGTGACATTTGTAAGCTAGATTGTCTATATGTCGGTAACCTAGATGGATCAAGTGACAACCTTCTTTCAGCTAATTCAATTTCGTGAGTTAAAAGTGATTCTGCTCTTATTATGAAAGCATCAAGGGTGCCTGCAGTACCCTTCTGCTTACTCATAATTGGGTTTGATTCTTGCTGTAAAGAATATATGTACTCGAGCACACCCACAGTAGCAAAAATACCCCTTAACCCTTTCGCTGTGGCTGCAATTCCGCCGCAGCGCAAAGGGGCGGGGGGGGCGCACAACGCTCCAACGCTGGTGATAGAACCGCTCCGTCACGTCCCTCGGGTGAGCTGTGCTTGTGACGGAGCTATTCCGTCACGGCCCCACCCGCTCAATAGAACTCGCAGGCGCGAAATCAGCGCCAAGCAGGCGGGGCGAGCGGGCCATGACGGAACCGCTCCGTCACCAGCACAGCCCTCCCGAGGGGCTTGAGGGAGTGGTTCCATCACCAGCGTGGGAGGGGTTAATACCTCTTTGGACTCAACTAATCATGCGCTTACCCCTATATATGTGTCAGAGTAGATCTTAGAGAATTATCCCCGTCCAGTCTCATACAGTCATGGACGGGCGCAGATGGGCCTGCCCTTGGCCCTGGCTTAGCACGGGCAGCGCCCGCGCGTGTCCCGTGCTGCGGGAGCCCTGGAGCGTTTTTGAGCGCCTCCTAGAGCTCGATGGTGACGCTGTAGGCAAGTCCCGAAGGGGGATGCTGAGATTTGTAGTCCCCAGCACCCACGTCCTGGCAGCTGGATGTGCGTGGCAGCTGGAGCAGCAGGGACAATGTTGCAGTCGGGTGACTGGTCACAAGGAAGCAGGTAGGTTTCAAAAAGGCAAGGTGCCCAACAGGCTCAGGCAAGAGACCCGCGCTGCGGGAGCCATGGCGCGTTTTTGAGCGCCTCCTTGCTCTCAATGGTGACGCTGTAGGCAAGCGCCGAAGGCGGGATAATGGGATTTGAAGACCCCAGCACCCACGTCCTGGCAGCCGGAGGTGCGTGGCAGCTGGAGCAGCAGCGACAATGTTGCAGTCCGGGGACTGGTCGCAAGGAGGCAGGTAGGTTTCAAAAAGGCAAGGTGCCCAACAGATTCAGGCAAGAGACCCGCGGGGAGCGTTTTTGAGCACCTCCTAGCGCTCGATGGTGATGCTGTAGGCATGTCCTGAAGGGGGATGCTGAGATTTGTAGTCCCCAGCACCCATGTCCTGCAGCCGGAAGTGCGTGGCAGCTGGACCAGAAGGGAGAATGTTGCAGTCCGGGGACTGGTCGCAAGGAAGCAGGTAGATTTCAAAAAGGCAAGGTGCCCAACAGATTCAAACAAGAGACTTGATCCACCTGTGAGGGTTGTCCTGTGCATATCTATACTGAGCTAAACACATCTGATAGGCATTAGAAGTGCACACAGAATGCGAAAATGTCATTTGATCTTATGTTTGATGGCGTGATCTGTAATGCGTTCAGAGAAATACATTTGCATTTTTTTCCTAGCAGCTTATCTTTCTGCAAATCATTAAATGCCCATGATTGGGAGCTGGCAAAGGTAAGGTGCTACGCTGAATACAATACGTGTACAATACGTGTACACAGGTTCAACGGGCCTAACTACAGCAATAATAGATATAATATGTTTATATAGAGCTTCTGAGATGTATTAGCACTGTATATAACTTAACAGTTTAATCAAATTTAATGGTATTCAATCAAGTCTCAGAATGAAGGAATGACTGCGTTGGTCTTGCCTTGGTTCACCACAGATTTAAATTGGAAGTGTTTGACTTACTGAGCCATATTCGCATGCTCTGCTCTTAATTTCATCCTTACAATTGATTGAAGTCTCTTTGCGATCAGAGATGGTCTGTCTGTTGAATCAATACCAGGGGTTGGGTATTTTTTTCCACATGTAATCCAAGGACTTCCATGTCTATTACTGCACTTGTCACTCACACATATCAAATTGAAACACTTTTGTAAGTATTCAGACCATGAAACTTTGTCACTGATAATAAATGAAGGTGCTAAGAAAATAACCCGTAGTCAGCTGTTACCAGTTATTCACAGTTGTTAAACGTGAATGAGTGCAGGAGCAGGATTCGATGACATCGCACAAAATGCCAGTCTCATTTGCAGAACTGCAGACACGAAAAGAGGCACAGCAGTATGGATGGCAGAACTAAATGTGATAGACATCAGAGAAAAGTGCATCATGATAAGCCAGAAAAGACTGATGATGCAAAAAGCCACACAATGGCGAAAGGCATGTTTTATGATGTAAAACAGGGCATCCATCTAGAACTGTGTTTCACGGACCATGATAGGCAATTGGCAAACATCACTGCAGGGCCCAGAAGCCGCAAATAGGTACATCTGGTTCTGGCAGGGTAACTAGTTCCTCGCATATTCACAAGTAAGCCAAACTGCTGAATTCTGAGAAAAATAAACTTATGTGCCAAATATATGCATGGAATACATTGCCAAATAAAATAAACTATGGACGTGGACCAAAATGTAGCAATAGACATGCACAACTCGTATGTAAACTACCTTTCAACATAATTAGCAGTTACGTGGTATTTATTTGGTACGAACGTAGCCACAAAGCAACAAAATGCTTTTCAGCGTCAAAGACAAGGATACTGATGAATCAGATACACTGATTAATCCTTACTTAACATAGAAAATGACGTTTTGATACCTTTTTAAAAGAAAACGACAAACTTGCACAACGGATGCTCATTACTTTTAAGTGGATTGAGATATACTTATAAAGAAACGTAATTACTGCATCTTAAAAGCATGCAGAAAAAGAGTAGACATAAAATTGCTTTTTTCAGTAACACAGGAGTGTATTTACTAAAATTCTATAGTATTCTTTTAACTTGAATTAGAAATGTGAAAGTAATAACTCACATACTTGGAGGAATTTTTTAATATTTCTGTAGATAATGATACATATGTGAAAAATTAAAAGAACTAAATGCAAATTAGATCAGATTCTGATTGATTATTGAAGATTGCTTATCACTAAATTTGCTCGTGTTACAATGTGCACTCACCAAGAACGGGAAGTGGTGCTCCATGTAAATGTTAATTCTGATTTCATTGAAGCTTTTACAGAATAATGTTTATATATGCACTAATGTAATGTGCCTAAAACAAAATGTCTTTATTAAGATTTTGATAGAAAGTTACATGTTGGTACTTACGAAATGCAATAGTACGTTACAGGTATACATTATTTACAATATAGTAACTTACATTAAGCACATATTTACGCTTCAAATCATGTCTAAATGTCAAAATTCCTAATAAACATTTATATTTAAATACTTGAACTCTTGCTTATGTTAGCCTACATACAAATAAGTCTGTTTACATATCCGTGCAAAATGTTTCCCTTTTCTTCTTGCTTGACTCTGTCTCCATGGGAGAATATGTTTATATTACAAATATATTTCAACTGCATCCTGGGCCTACAAGAGCCATTTGATATCAAAATTATTACTCTCACAAAGAAAGGAGCCTAGGGGGAAACAGAGACAGGCCGCCCCCCACTCAAATATCTCTCTTACAACAATGGCCTGCTCCTGAACAGCTCGACGGCTAAACAAAGGGGAAGAATCTACTCTTGTGGTAGAGAGAATATCTAACTTCTATCCACAGTGTTACACAACGTTGTAATTTTCAATCTGGCAATGATGCCAAGATGTGTGTATGTGTATCAGTGTCACCACCACGCTACATATAGGACCAACAACAGCTCACTCTGATTAAAAGTCAACCAAACTTGACTTTTAATCAGAGTGAGCTAACAGCACAGAATAAAGTCATGAGTTGCCAGTTAGCCCTACTCTTTTTATAGTGGTATTTTGGTTTTTTCACCTAATTGGGCACGGAAATATCACACTGGGTCTTCAGCACTCACAACACCTCACGGTTGTTGGTCCTGTATGCACTTTCTTTATGTTTGTTTTCTCCCATTTTCTTTAAGGTTGACAGTAGCCGATGATGAGAAGTGAGGAATCAGGCGAGTACCAGTCTGATACAATCCTCTCCTTGGTGTTGCTTCCGTGAGGCACTGTCAACCTCCCCTCCCCTTTTTTTCACGTATGGAAGGGAGGATATATATGTAGCGTGGTGGTGACACTGATACACATACACACATCTTGGCATCATTGCCAGATTGAAAATTACAACGTTGTGTAACACTGTGGATAGAAGTTAGATATTCTCTCTACCACAAGAGTAGATTCTTCCCCTTTGTTTAGCCGTCGAGCTGTTCAGGAGCAGGCCATTGTTGTAAGAGATCAAAATTATTACACCAGGAATATTTGCTTGGGAAACTCTGCTTTCAAACTTGGTCATGTCAGATTTTTTAAAGAATCTTTGTTTTAAGGCCCTCAAGATCTGATCACTTATGTAACCTGAATCCCCTATTATATGTCTTCTTTATGTCTCACAAAAAGCACCCTATACAAACTGACCAATGGACTGAGAGGTCTGATCTGATGAGGTACCCTAGAAAGCGACACCCTGGAACTGTGATAATATAATACCCCTAGTGGATTGATAATTGGAGCATTCATTCTTTTTGGCACCTTTCCCATGCAGATTGCTTACTATCGGACTGAAGAAAACTATTGGACTCTCTTGAATGATGTATACGCTGTGTGCACAATCCCCTGACTTCTCTACCCATTGGGCTGACAGGATTCATGTCCTTTCCTGAACTTTCCTTTTAGAACGTTGGTAATTGATGGCCCAAAAATATCAATTTGATGATTCTGTACTTGTATCATTCATTGCCTGATATTGGTGTCTCTTACTATCTCTATGACTAGTCTCCAATAATTGATTGTCCATTGCCATAGTAATTGAGGGATGGGAATTCCAAAGAGGTCTCTAGTCTACAGGTCATAATGGTAGTGACTGAGTTATTTGCCTGTGTGATCCTAGCTCGCCTAATGTTTTTCAGGAGATTTGGTTTAGAAGTAATAATTATTTATCTGTATAATGTTTTATTGAAAGTCATATACATGAATCTAATCATTATCTTATCGATCAGTTATCCAATGATTAAATACATAGGTTTATTCTGACATCATAATGGTTACATTTAACATGGCTTACATAACATGTATTATTGGTTAGGTGCACTAGTAACACATCCTGTATTTAACTATGTATATTTAACTATCTCATGCAGAAGATGCATACCATCTACCAAACATCAAAGATGATAGCAGCAAAGACACTCTGATACTTCAAGATATCGTAAATTTAACAACGAGGATCCAAACATTCAAATTGCAGACTAACTCAGAACCCCTGAAAGGTCCTTGGTGCAGGTGTAAAGGCTGTGAGTGATGGTGATGAACATATTTGGACAGAACAAGGTCTCTTGAATGGGAATGTCCCATCACATGTATGGTCTTCAAAGGACAGTATCAATGAAGTGCAGCAGAAGACAAATTTTGTTCTAGAAAATTCATTACATATTAGTCAGAGAAGGGCCAGTCAGAGCAGCATTAACCTATCACTCAACCACATATTTACCTATTTGTTGGATTAACCGCTAACCTCAATCTCAATGTCTGTATTAAATCTAAAGGGTAATATATTCACAGGTGCAGAAAGAAGGCGCCCTTCATTTCTGACATTTTATTTTGTTTGGCTTATCGGGCCACTGCACTTGTTCTGTCACAAAAGAAAATGCACCCGTTTTAGGGGTCCCAGTTTACAGTGTGCAGTCTGAGAAAGACTCTATCTTTAGTTGCATGAATGAAACAGAGCAAAATCTTCTGAACACACTCATAACAGGTCTGATGATGATGATGATGATGATGATGATGATGATGATGATGATGATTACCAGGGCTTGGTTCAGTCTCAGATGTTACAGGATCTGTGTCTGGCCTGAATAATGAAAGTCGAATCACACATTATTCAAGATCCAGATGCATGTCCATGGCTTTTACTACAGCATTATCAAGTATGTATTTCATGTTTAAAATCTCTGCATCTCTAGTAAAAACCACTTTCAAAATGTCCATCCTCTGAGGTGCCTTTCTCTCATCAGCACTAAAAACCGGTGAAATTACTCCATTCCTCGTGAAACTCATCTATAATCCATACAACCTTCATAATGATGACATCCCACCTCTTGTGGCAGAGTGTATGGCATTGGCTTGGGACCTCCAGGGACTGCACCTGGTGGGCAATTGCCCTCCATATGGCCTTACGCTGATGGACATTGAGCTTTAGGCATGAGAGACAAGAAGATGTATATATTTGTAACACTGTGTTTTGTACCACTGTGCGCCAGTCCAGAAGCATGTAAACACATAGCACCCAGAGACATCAATGGACAGCAGAGGCCATAGACCATGTCACAGAGTACACTTTGAGAAAGCCATCTCATTGCAATGTAAACATCTATGATGATGGACACACTACCTGCCCCTCTCATACACATGTAGAGTGACAGCATTGAAATCAAGGTGAAACTGTGCCTCATCTGTGATGCACTATGTGAGTGAGCATGACATCTGATACTCTGTAAATGCTGTGTAGTGGTCAGACTCACTTTGTGTTATACTACACACCGATTAATGTCCTTGACCATTGCATAGCTACACATGTCATGTAGGTCACAATTAGGTACCTGATCTTATATTCTCACTCTCTTGTCACAAGGTGTAGGCCTGTCTTATGTACTCCTCATGACTAAAATTGCTGCTTCAGAAATAGGATGGTGGACAGCACATATGTTTTTCAAAGTCATTTTAGTGATGTGGCCTTAACACATTGTACATTTATGTGCCAGGACTGGGGGCTATTCACTGACGAAAAGTGTGGTACATCACAAGAATCACATGCATGTCTAATGAGAATAGTGGCACGGTGCATACACATATGAGACTCTACAGATAATGGAATCAAAAGAAAGATGACATGTCCACTGTACATTTAGAAGATGTGTGAGAGGTGATTTGCCACCAATAGGGATAGATACAGGCCTTGTACTCCTGTGCAGAATGGCCACATCTCCATGGGGTTAGTATCAAAACAGTACACGCATTAATCAGTACCCTCTGGACATTCTACATTTTACATCTCACTAATGATCATTTGCACACTTAATGAGCTATGACATGACATGGTACAGGGAGTGAGAGTGGGAGTTCCTCAAAACAGCATTGTAACTGTATAACTGCAAAAACCAAGTTATATCCATAGCATCATTGCATGCAGTCAAGGATCTAGGGGAATAAGGCCATACACCACATTGAGGTGAAATCATTGGGCTAGGCAATGTCTCACACATTTACATGAACCATTCTCAAAACAATATGTGTGATGTTTGGCTTCAATAGAGCTGCACTTGTGTCTATGTTGCCGTCCTCCCCACATACTAAAGTGCAAAAGGTCTAGGTCATGTATGACCCATTCTGTTTGCCAAATCTGAATACATTAACATTGGCTTGCATTCACAGGCACATACTAGTGTACAGTAACATAGTGTGAGCATTCTGAGTACTCTAAAACGTTTACTCTTACACTTACCAATACCTCTGGAGCACCATATAGCTGCCCGTACTGGCCCAGGAATTCATCCACCAGGACCTCCAGCTCTTCAGTGGTGAAGGGACGGGCCCTGATGTTATCTATACAAGCCATGAATGGGTCCAGAGTAGAAGTACAGCAGCAGTTGGTGGTGATAAATGGCAGGCAGCACTGTTTGAATGCAAGTGACAGGAGTGACTCTCTCACAGATATGTATGGGCCTCTAGGGTTGTTCCAATGGAACTTTGCTGATGCTATTGGTCCACCTGGTTTGCATATTTCAACTGCGGCCAATGCCTGTCACCGCAGTGGCGGAGCACCCCTACAGCGATGTTAAAAACTGAAAGGCACTACCTCGATGGTGGTTCCCATTGGCTGCAATGACATTTGCATAGGCAGTGTCACACCGTGAGTGCCCGGTGTACTCTACCGCCATCCTGTATCTTTCAATTGTGGACAATGCCTGTGACCGCAGTGGCAGAGCCCACCTACTGCGATGTTCAAAACTAAAAGGCACTAATTTGATGACAGTTTCCTTTGACTGCAATGTTATTCTTATAAACTTTGTCACACCATGGGGGCCAGGTGGCCTCTACAGCAAGGCTGCATCTCTCAATTGTGGCAAATACCTGTGACCGCAGTGGTGGAGCACGCCTAGCATGATGTTCAAAATTGAAAGGCACTACCATAATGGCAGTTTTCATTGGCTGCAATGTCATTCGCATAGGCAGTGTCACACCGCGGGAGCCAGGCGGTCTCTACTGCAATCCTGCATCTTTCAATTGTGGCCAATGCCTCTGACAGCAGTGGCAGATCACACCTACTGCGATGTTCAAAATTTAAAGGCACTACTGCAATGGCGGTTCCCATTGGCTGCAATGACATTTGCGTACGCGTGTCACACCGCGGGGGCCAGGTGGTGTCTACTAGGCCTGGGTGGTAAAATCTGTTCCGCTCGCGGAATTTGCGAAATTTGGGTAATTCTGCTCTCTGTAGAGAATTCAGAATTGCCAAACATTCTGAGATCTGCGGTTTTGTGGAATTTTTTGCCTATTTGGGCTTTCAAAATGTGTGTTCATGAGATATTTCCCCCGAAGCACACAAACAGCGCTCGCGAACAGGAAAAAAGCACTGCGAATGGGCGGAACAAGCAATTCCGTGTGTTTGGGGAACTCTGCCTGCTCGCAGAGATTTTTTACTGTTTCGTGGAGCTTTGCGGAGCGCGACTATGCAAATTCCGCCCACCCCTAGTCTCTACCACAATCCTGCCTCTTTCAATTGTGGCCAATGCCTGTCACCGCAGTGGTGGAGCATGCCTACCACGATGCTCAAAGGTGAAAGGCACTACGGCTATGGTGGTTGCCATTGGCTGCAATGACATGTTTATGCGGTGTCACACCGAGGGGGCAGGTGGTCTCTACCGCAGTCCTGCATCTTTCAAACGTGACCAATGCCCATCACTGCAGTTGCAGAGCACACCTACCGCACCTGTAAACACATTGCGCATTAGCATTCTTGCTTTGCGAATTGAATCAGTGATCACAATACATTTCCTCAAAAAAATTTCAGCTTGTGGTAAATTGAAATGAGAGTGTGACATTGAACTTAAGTATGCCCACAAGTGTCATGTAAATACAAGTGATCACATTTTTTGGTATGTCCTCACTCACTTGTTAAATTTCCTCCATGTGGGCATGCATAGATATTTCATGTTGAATTGTTTATCATTTTTGTGAACATGCCAATGTGTGCAATGCAAACTCATCTCACAGTCATGGTGGACTGGCCACGTAATGTGTACATATCTCTGTAGACAGTGCAGTATTTATATTGATAGTTGTACGCTCCCTGGGCTCATTTAGCAATGATGTTGTGCTTAGTGTGACTAAAGCTTGAGGTTGTGCAGTGACATCAGCTACATACATATGTGCTGTGTCAGTTGCACACAGGCCTGGAGGCACATGATGTAGCAGCGCACCATTTACCATACACATAGTCTGATTTAAATTTGACAGTAGTTAATATGTACATCCTGGCTACATGATGGGCTACAGGGGATCAAGGTGTCTATGCATGTCACTACAATCAATCAATCAATAAGGCAATTGTAAGTACCCTACTCAACTGCAGGGGTCTCAAGGCACTGGAGGGGGGAGGGTGTCTGCAGTTCCGTTCAGTCAAAGAGCCAGGTCTTGAGGGCCTTTCTGCCAGTGTTCAAGGAAGGGGAGCGTCAGATGTTGATCCGCAGATTGTTCCAGGTCTTGGCCACGATGTAGGAGAAGGCTCCTGCCCGTGTTCTAGTTCTGCATATGTGTGGGGTTTTGGCAAGGATGAGGTTGGTGGATCAGAGGTTTTTCTTGGGTACGTGGAAGGTGATTCTCTCGTTGAGGTATTGGGGGGTCCAGTGTTGTGGAGGGATTTGTAGGTGTGGGTGAGAATTTTGAAGGTGATTCTATTCCCAACGGGGGGGGGCCGTGGAGGTCCGTAGGTGTTGGCTGATGTGTTCGTGTCGGAGCATTAGAGGACCAGTCTGGCGGCGATCTTCGGTATCGTCTGGCGCTTGCAGAGTACCGATTTGCTGATGTCGGCATAGAGGGTATTTCCGTAGTCACTTGTGCTAATTGTAAGGGCGTGGGTGACTGTCTTGCTTGACTCAGGGTATTGATTTGAGGGTCTTGCGGAGGATGCAGAGGGTGTTGAAGCAGCTGGAGATGACGGTGTTGACCTGTCGGTTCATGGAGGGGGAGGAGTTGAGTATGATGCCGAAGTTTCCTGTGTGTTCCGTGGGGGTGGGATGGGTCCCAATAATAGTGGGCCACCAGGTATTGTTCCATGCTGATGGGGTGGTCCCAAGGTTGAGGACTTCTGTCTTCTCTGAGTTGAGCTTCAGGCAGCTGTTGCCCATCCAAGATGCAATGTCATGCATTCCTTGTTGGAAACTGCATCTGGTGATGGTGGAGTCTTTTGTTAGGGAGAGGATGAGCTGGATGTCATCGGCATAGGACACTATGCTGAGGCCGTGCTGTCTGACGATGGTGGCGAAGGAGCCATGTAGATGTTGAAGAGGGTAGACCTGAGTGAAGATCCCTGGGGTACTCTGCAGTTGATTTACATGGGTTTGGAGAGGAGGGGTGGCAGTCTGGTCCTTTGGCTTCTGCCGGTGAGGAACGAGCAGATCCAGTCAAGGGCAGTTCCTTGTATGCCAGCGTGTAGTCTGGCGACGGGTGTGCGGTGGTAGATGGTTTTGAATGCTGCTGACAGGTCAAGTAGGATCAGGCCTGTGGTGCGGCCTTGGTCAACAAGGGGGCAGATGTCATCTGTGGTGGTGAGTAAGGTGGTCTCAGTGCTGTGGAACCCAGATTGAGAAGGGTTCAGGATGGTGTTGTCTTCGAGGCACCTGGTTAGTTGTGCATTGACGGTCTTCTCAGCAACTTTTGCTGCGAAGGGGAGGAGCAAAATGAGCCGGTAGTTCTTGTGGTCCCTAGGGTCTGCTGAGGGTTTGTTGAGCAGTGGTCTGACCTCTGCGTGCTTCCAGGCATTGGGAAGGTGCCAGTCTCAAAGGCGGTGTTCTGGAGCGATGGTGGCAGAAGCCCTGGGGTAAATGTGTGGTGGGCAGGGGTTTGTAGGGGCCCCTGAGTGGATGCCTTTTATTGTCGAGGCAGTCTGTTTGGTTGTGACTGGGATCCAGGAGGAGATGGTGTCCTGTCTGGTGTCATCGGAGTACAGGATGGTTGCTGAGTCAGGAGTTTGGTCGTTGAAGTTGTCGTAGATGTTTTTGATCTTCAGGGGGAAGTAGGATCCGAGCTTGTTGCAGAGGTCCTGGGAAGGGGTGATGTCCGTGGCTTCACTGCAGGGCTTAGTGAATTCCTGGATGATGCTGAAGAGTTCCTTGAAGTTGGCGAGGATGTTGTTATGGATGAAGGTTCTTCTGGTGGTTCTGACACATTGGCGGTACTCGATCATGGCCTTCTTGTAGGTGGTGTGGTTTTCAGGTGTCCTGCTGTTTCTCCAGTTCTTCTATAGGCGTCTGTCGGTGATTCTGACTTCTTGGAGGTCGGTGGTGAACCAGGTGGATTTCCTGAGCTGTGTCTGTTGGACTTGCATAGTGGGGCAAGCGTGTTTGTGCAGTTGGAGATCCATGTTTGAAATTCACTGGCTGCAAGATTGGCGTCAGTTGCAGTGATAGGGGTGTTGCCGTTGAGCTGCTCCTCAGTGACTCTGCTCCAGTTCCTTCACGGTGGGCGTGCCGAGGGATTGGGCGGTTTAGGTTTGTTGACGAGGAAGTGTATGCCGTGGTGGTCATTCCATTGGGGTTATATGGTGTGACTGAAGTGAATGTTGTTTCCTCCTGCGAAGATGGGGGTCGAGGGTGTTTCCTGCCGTGTGGGTTGGCATGGTGATGAATTGTTTCAAGGGTAGCCAGGAGGGTGGCGGAGTTTAGAGTGGTGGAGTTGGGGTCACTGGGGTTGTCGAGGTGGAAGTTGACGTCTCCGATGAGTGTGAAGTCCATAGAGGCGATGGCATGGGGGCAATTAAGTCAGTGATGGTGTAAGCAAAGAGGACTCAGGCAGGGGGCCTGTAAGTGAGGGTGCTGGGAAGCGTGGAGTTGGGGCTGGTCTGGACCTGGAAGTGCATGTGTTCGGCCGTGGGGAAGGTGTTTCTCTAGGTGGAGAGGTGAAGGGACATTTTGTGTGCGATGGTGAGTCCTCCTCTGGCTGGTTGGGGCTGTCCTTCCTCTGGATCTTGTATCCTTGCAGGATCGCAATGGCAATGTCCGGGGCGGAGGATGCGTTGGTCCAGGTTTCTGTAAAAAAGGTGACATCGGGGAGAGGGAGTCTAGGAGGTTCCAGATTTCTAAGGCGTACCTGGGCATGGTTCGAACGTTGAGGAGGATGCACTTTATGGTGTTGGTGATGTTGGCAGCAGTGAAGGATTTACTGCAGTGGTGGCAGGAGAAGTGGCTGTGTGTCATGGACACAGGGGGAAAACAGACACAGACAGCTACAAAAATTAAAACAAGCATACAAGTAGTGGAAATAAGGCAATCAAAACAAAACAAGGTCAGGCAAAACAAAACAAGTTAAGGCAAATAAAAAGAAAATGAACAAGGCCGTCAAGACAAGAGGCAAGTAGCGAGGCAGGCAATACCAGCGGAGTACCAGGGCAGGCAGAGAGCGTTCTCAAACCCTATTCGCACCAGTCAGTGGCAGCAATGGACAGGCAGAACTGCGGGGAAGGAGAGCGGGTCCCTGGTCAGAAGATCAGGGGACTTGCTTGTGCATTAAACTGTTTTTACACTCCTGTCAATATTGTGGTTGTGTGAGTCATTATGTAAGATGTTACACACATCTCTCTTACTCATGTTTACATCTGTTCACTGCCACAATACATAGGAGACAACCACCTGTGTATCTGCATTTCCCAGACCTTGAGACAATGGAGGATACTGACTTCATTTAGAAATTCTGTCTGAATTTCCTTACCCTTCAGGAGCTATGAGCTCAGTTGGAGCCACATTTGAGACCTCACATATCCAACATCTTTGGCATCAACAGTAAAGTTGATGACCACCCTGTTTTTCTTTGCCACTGGTTCGTTTCAGTACACGGTGGCCATCGCAGGTGGGATGTTTCAACCTATGTTCAGCATGGTGTTGGATGACGTCCTGTCCGTATTGTTGACCTACAAGGATAGCTACATTCACTTTCCAAGGAGACATGAATTAGGGATGTGAAAGAGGAATTTTATGACATTAGTCACATGTCTAATGTTGTTGGAGCCATTGACTGCACACACATCGACCTAGTTCCACCACAGGCACATGAGCACATCTACCATAACAGGAAGCATTGCCATTCATTTAATGTGTAAGTGGTATGCCAAGTGGATATGATTATCTCCCATGTATGTGCCAAATTTCCTGGTTCTGCACATGTCTCCTACATACTGTATAACAGCATCCTTCCACAATTGATGGAAAATCTATATCTGGAGCATGCGTGGCTTGGTGGTAAGTGAGTTGGGTCAAATAGTGTGCTGTGTGTGTGACATGCTATTCTCCTCAAATATTTATATTAAAAACTTGGTCTGTGTTTCTTACAACTAGGCGATTGCATATCCCAACCAGCCTTGATTGCTGAGCCCAATGAGGAATTCAAGGACACCGGAGGAAGTCCGCTTCACTGATGCCCATGGGAGGACAAGTTCTGTAGTGGAGTGTGCTGGGTCTAAATTCAAATTCAAATTATCTTTATTCGGTACTTAAAAAGATACCATTAAAGAACATGAAAATACATACATACAGTGTTTAAAAGCATTTTAAATAGCAATGTTAAAAATTACAGTTAAAAATAGGTCTAAAAAGGCAATAGAAAAAGAGACAATAGACCATTGGGGGTCTCATACTGACATTGGTTCGGTCTATGTAGTGATGGTTTGGACAGTTGTTTCCATAGTGTTCCTCAGTCTTATGGCAACCTTAATAAAGCTTATAACACAAAACAAAGTATATGGATCTGGGGCTTTTTGCAAAAAAAGGAGGGCTGCTTTGGCATGTTTCAATCTTTGGTTTTTCAAAATCCTTACTAAAAACTTCCTTCTAGGCTCTAAATAAAAAGGATTAATAAAACAAAGGGAAGGGTATCCTGCGGAGACCTAGTGTCGCAGCCGGAGGTACCCTTCAGCTCTACCGTACGTGTGAATCCTGCGGGAACGGCCAATAAATGATGAAGGAGATTCAGACGGAACCTAGTCATGTAAAATCTTTCCTGCGCATTGTACATTACCGCTAGGTATGGTTCCATTCTAAGTGTTGTAGTTGTTAATAAGCCATGGGCCACCACGGATGTTTTCCTGTTTTCAGCGTGGGCCCTTCTGGCTGTTGCCCATGCACTAAATAGGTTTTTGGCCAGGGTTTTGTTCTGAGCGGTCATTGACTCCGGCTCAAAGAACAGATTCTTGCAGCCAATACATTCCATGGTGTCCTTTACATATTTGATATAGGTTAGGAGGGGCACAACGGTTTAGAGTACTGTGACTTCAAAAAGATGAAGATAAGGTAGTATGAGTTTGTGTGCTCTCGTGGGTCGTGTTTCCGTCGAAGCACGTTTAATCAATGGTGAAAAGTGTAAGCATCGTGATGCAAATACATCCCCAATGGAGGCACTACGGTGAAGTTCAAACAATGATTCAAATAGAGTTGCTGTAGGTTTGAAGAAGTTTAATCTTGAGTCATGAAATTTAATCCATAGATATTGTATTCATATCAAATCTTGATTCAAAAACAAATAGAAATGAGAGGGGAACGCCTCCGATGCATTTCGGGCTGATAGCCCTTTATCAAGGAGCGCTGAAAGGGAGACAAAGAATGCCGTGAGGGCAGAGGTCTGACTGAAAGAGTGACCAGTAAATGTTATCTGTGCCGATCAATTGTGTGGGCGGAATAAAATAAGGGATGGTGAGAGGAGTGAATGGGTCGGGTAGCGTCAGCGCGTGACGAGGGTAAAGGAAAGTGAGGGAGTTAGGTCGCAATGCTACCGGCACAAGCGGTGCGGTTAAACACTTACTTCGTTACACAGGTGGTAAACCTCGCATGATTCGTGTAAGTCCGGGCGGGACGCCTAAACTGTGTGAGGACGCGGGGAAGTTAAGAAGGGGCGGGTGGACATAAAAGTGAAAGAAGGACTAACGGTAAAAGGTGCAGGGAGTCAGGGTCTAACGTGGGGGCCATCTTGGGAAGGTGTGAGCGAGCAGGCAAGAGCAATGCCTACCTGATATGCATTGCTCTTGCCTGCTCGCTCACACCTTCCCAAGATGGCCCCCACATTAGACCCTGACTCCCTGACTATTGAATACAATATCTATGGATTACATTTCATGACTCAAGATTAAACTTCTTCAAACCTACAGCAACTCTATTTGAATCATTGTTTGAACTTCACCGTAGTGCCTCCATTGGGGATGTATTTGCATCACGATGCTTACATTTTACATATTTGAGCCATGGAATCTGCCCCCCTCTATCCCGGCTCAGGCAATCCTTGATGATCTGTCTGCTGAGGCTAGCCTCGGGGTTTGTCCAAATCTTGATCCAGGCCAGGATGGGTCGAACCGTAATTTTGTCCTCAATATAGGGCTCGCCCAATTCCATGTGTGTTATGTGTGAGGGGGTGCTCTGAGGAACCTTTAGTAGTTTTAAAAAAAAATTGTTTTCCTCAGCTTGTATCTGGTATACTTGATTAGTTTTACAACCCCAGACTTCTGCTCCATATGATACCTTGGCGCAGGAGACCGCTCTATAAAGGTTCAGTATCTGTTCCGGTGACCATCTACCTAACCTCCTTCCGTAAGCCATTATAGCGCCCGTTGAGGCCACCAATTTGGTTGCGTGTTTTTCCGCCAGGTTCTTAAATTCCAATTTCTCATCAAAGAGAACGCCTAGGTAAGAGAAGGACTTAACTCTTCCTAGCCTATGTGAGCCTATGCTGTGCGAAAAGGTCTTTTTTGAGTTTAAACCTGTGGACATAACAAAAGACTTGTCCAGGTTTGCTGAGAGATCCAATGAGTTCATAAAATTAACAAAACCATCGATTAACTTTTGTAAACCCAATGGAGTGTGGGCTAGCAACACCGCGTCGTCCGCATACAAGAGGACGGGTACCGGATGCTGGCCAATCTTGGGGGAGTCCACTCCCAACTTCATAAGTTCTTGATCCAAATTTGTTAATATACAAAGAAAATAAAAAAGGGGCTAAAATGCAGCCCTGCCGCACACCACTTGTGCAAGGAAATGGCTCTGTCTTCATTCCTTCTTTATTACAGCGAACTGCAGCTGCGGTCTCCCAGTGTAATGCCTTCAAGGTGTCCACTAGCCCATGATCCACCCCCAGGGAGGTCATCAGAGCCCATAACTTCTGTCTGTTGACACGGTCAAAGGCCGCTGAAACCCCATATGGATAGTCCCCTTGGCGGCAATGGTGTATTTGGTGGTGAGGAGATACAAATTTAAACATTGGTCTGTTGTGGATCTTCCTTCTCTGAACCCATACTGTACATCTGTTAAAATGTGATTGTCCTCTGCCCAGATTTGTAAACGATTTAAAATCACTTGTCCCAAAACTTTAGCCGTAACGTCTATTAATGAGATAGGACGGTAGCATTGGGGGTCGTCCCGGCTACCCTTTTTGTGAATTGGGACAATAGTTGCCCAGGACCAAGAGCGAGGCAGTCCTGCCACTACTGCCTCGTTCAAGACCCTGGTGAGAATAGGTGCCCATAAGTCAATGTTGCTCAAATAGAGGTCAGGAGGGATACCATCGGGGCCTGGCGCTTTATTTTTTGAGAGCCCTTGGATAGCTGATTTTACTTCTCCCAGCGAAAATCCTAAGCTTACGGGTGCTGCTGGTTTTGCGCCTTCGTCTTGCAGTGCCAACCCAATGTGGTTGTGAAGACCACGATAGTGATTATACCATTGATCAGGGAGAATGGCATTCACTATGTCTGGCCCCCTTGGATCTTTAAAACATGGGTCATTTATAACTCTCCAAAAAGCCGTCATGTCGCCCCTCTCTGCTGCTTTCCTTAGATCCTCCCATGCTTGATTTTGTAGGGTTCTTTTGTGCGTTTTCAAGGCTTTTTTGTAATTGGATCTGCTCCCTGCTATTTTGGCTTTGTCCTTTGGATGACCAGTGAGGCATTTTTTGAGGTCTTTCAGTGCCTTGGTGCAGTCATGATCAAACCAACGTGGGGTCTTGGGCCGTGTGATTCCTGTTCGGGGAGAGGATTTCAATAAGGTATCTACAAGTTGGGCAATTTCTTCAAAGGCCCTAACCACAGTTAGTCCACCCATATTTTCGTCCAGGCATACTTGTATTTGTTTTTGGCCCTTCGTTACAAGGTTGAGGTAAAACGTTTCTCCATTAATCTTAGCCCATTTCAACCTTCTCCCTTGTGCTGTCGCCTGTTCTATGGCCTCGGGTACACCCTCTGCTGTTCTGAGGTTCATACCTTAAAAATCCAATGCCAGCGGGTTGTGATCACTAAAGGGACTAATTACAATTTCAAAGTTTATAATCCATTTTCTGAGTGTTGGGGACATCATGACAAAATCTATGTAAGAGTGGCAACCCCTTCCTTTATACGTTGGATTAGGTTCCCTCATGTTGCCTATCTTTATTAAATCCATTATAAATGATAGGTTGTGCCTCTTTATAAATTTCTCCATCTCCTTGCCTTCAGAGGTGTGAGCAAAGTGTGGCCCCTTTTCATCCGGGCACCTTGACCAATCCTTATTTATTGGTCTTAATTTTTCACAAAGATGGCAGTTAAAGTCTCCAGCTAGAATGGTATACGGTGACCCCTTGGCATGATTGATTGAAGACATGTTTTTAAAATGGTCATCCAATTCTTTCATGGTGTTATTTCTGCCACATGGACCCACTGCGTTGTACCAGTTTATCAGTGTGATTTTTAAACCCTTGTGGGAGAAGCCGATCACTTGCATGTTTGTAGAGTCCCAGCTCAGGTTTGACCAACACCCCTGGATGCGAAGATCTACATATGTGATAAGTCCGCCAATAGCTCTTCCGGAAGGCGCCCTTACTGCGGGGACCCCAAAACATTTGAACCCTTCCAGTGAAAATTGATTGGGTTCGACAGCCCAGGTCTTCTGGAGGCAGATGATATGGAAACTGGTTATAAAATCTCTCCACTCCTTCACATTGTATTTGGCTGCCACCCCTGCAATGTTCCAGGATATTACTCTTATGCCAGACTCAGACTCAACCTTGTTTGCGCCAGCCTCCATGGGGCTACTGACTGGTGCCTCCCCTGATGCCACTGGGGTATCCATCTTGTCTAGCAAGGGTCCTCCCCTTGGCTCGATTGCCTGCCCAGTCCTTAGTGTGTCATTTGGGTCAACTGCTATGGGTTCAGGAGTGGGTACCATCAAGGCACTGCCTGTCTCTACTGGGGCAGTAAGTGGCAAGCACCCTATTTGTCGAGTTCTTTTTGCTGAGCTGCCCTCAGGTGGGTGAAGTTGGCACTTTCTGTTCCGTTCGAGTCAGTTGACATTTTCAAGGGCACAGAACCTGTTCCAATGTGCGTGCATTGCAGCTACAGGATCGTAAAGGGGGAATGCCTGCCAGGGAGTCTGCCAATTATCTGCTCTATGTAACTGCAGAGGGTGTGGGGCCCTATTCACTCGAACCCTGTTTGGTTGTGTTAGTCTATGTGAGGGTGGTAAGGGGTAGAAATAGGATAAAGGTAAGGGGTATATGTTAGTTTGTGGTCCCAACGAGGGAGAGTTACATATATGGGTAACTACAGAGGTAACCCTGAAGTTAATTGCAATAACATCCCCCGCAATAGTTTTCGCACCATTTCCTGTCCATTGCCCCCTTCTGACAGACAATATTTCCCCAGACATGTGTAAAGGTAATGGCTTGTTAGATCTTAGCCATTGTACGCATTTGTTCCTCAACTCCACTTCATTTCCTCTTTTGCCTTCCTTTAGGGGCGGTACACCTGTTAGCACAACTATATAGGGTAGTGCTTCCGGTGGTAGATTAATTGAGTGGAACTGCACTCCCGTTTTAACCCTTGCTGCAGCTATTGGTGTGGTGGTCTTTGCTTGGGTGGGGTTCCCTATTTTGGTGTTACTTTCAGTGTCCTTACCTAATGGTGGGGAGCTCTTCCCTTGATTGTTACTTGCCTGAGGGGCTGTGCCATTTAGGCTAGAAGGTGGGTTAGCATGGGTTTTTGCTGGCGTATTATTTAGTGGGGCAGCGCATTTTTTTTGTTTGACAGAGTTTTTATCAGACTCTACCTTGCCATTATTTGTAGTCTTTTCAACCCCTGGTCCAACCTTGTCCTGGTTGCCTGATGCTAGAGTTGATGCTTGTGTCACCGGTCTGGATGGTCCTATCACTCTGTTATTTATTACAGATGTTAATCTGTCCAATTTGGACATTAGGGGCTTAACCCCTTCAGTGCTGATGACAAAGCCAGCTCGTCATGGACTTTACCTGCCCTGTGCTTATGACGAGCTGGCTTCGTCATGTAAAGTGGGATTTATTAAATTGCAGCACCTAGGGGGAAAACCCATAGCAGCCAAGGTGTTAAGGTGCGCACTGATGGTCTCCTCCAATTCTGCTTTAAGATCTGACACCATATTGGCTACCAAGCAGGGTATGCCAGATGTGGTGTTGGCCATTGGGGTTGTCAGATTGTTTTTGGGCTTTGAATTATCTTTCCCCCCCTTTTTACTATTCTGCTTGCCAGCACTGTTTTTCCTAGACCTCTGGGCAGTTTTACCTGGGTTTCTAGTTTGTAGGGTAGCCCGGGGTGTCTGCTCTCGATTAACAGAATCTGCATCTCTAGCTGTGTTTTTGGGCGTGTCTGTGGTTGGCTGTGCACATGGGAGCTCTACGTAGGAGGATGTTAACGAAAAACGTATGTCCGGTTCGTCTGTTAAAGTTATCACCGGGCCATCCTCTGTGTCATGAATAGCTACTGTAGATGCTATCGAGAGTCGCCTTTCAGTATTTTCAATGGCGGTTGCCACGACCCCAATAGTCTGTTGCAACATTTTATCTATCGCCGTTAAAGTTGGTAGAGGCTGCAACTGTGGTGAATCGACTTTCTGTCTGGTGTTGGATCTCAACGTAGGCATTCTGTTTGTTTTGGTCCCCCTCCTCATGATTTCAAAGTCGATCAATCGGCAGTAAATACGGGTAAAACCCCCTCTGCTATGTGAACCTGGTAATGACAGATAGGTTTATAACAGTAATAGTGGGGTGCAGGGGACAATACCGCTTCCGTCTTAAAATACACTTTATAATGACCCAAACAGTACCTTAGATGTGACGAGTCAAGACAGGGCGACAGATGTTAGTGATATGGCTCAGCCCAGCCTTGTCTGGCCTTAGAGGGCCCGCCCTTTGCCCGGGCTTCCCCCGGCGCTCCCGCGCGCTCCCGCGCGCTCCCGCGACGCGGGTGGGACTGCTCAGTTTTATGCGCCAGCAGGCGCGCTCTCTGGTCCCGCGGTCTCTTCCTGGTCACGGGGCAGCTGGGAAGGGTAGTTTTTCCAACCCTCTCGGTCCCCCCCTCTCGACGGCTGCTCCTAGAACAACGGCGGAGGGAGACAGGCGCGGTACACCCGCAGGGGCTCCGCTTCCAGCAGCACCACGCCTGGGAGCCTGGAAGGTGTTGAGGTGATTTTGAAAATGCTTTGTGCTGGGTCTAGATTTCGATGTCTGAGCAAGATTGGTGGTGAACTACTTTACTCTGCCCAAAAGGTGTGCCAGATCATAATGGCATGCTGAATGCTCCACTACCTGGCCTTGCACAAAGCGATCCCCCTGATTTTGGAGGATGTTGAACTGCAGATGCCTCCCACTGCAAATCCACAAATGCCCAGTGACAATGAAAGTGGAGATGAGGAAGGTCTTGATGCGCATTAACAGCTTATCACCACTTACTTCACTTGAGGGAAAGTTACCATGGAGCAGAAATTACAGTGTCTGTTTGCTTTGCTGTTAGTGCCAAAGCCTAGATGATGTGTCTAGATGCTGGCTGTTGTTGGCACACTGCTAAGGGCTAATGTGTTCGGCACAGTGTTTTTGTTTCCACGTACCTCATGTCTATATTGTTGATGTTGGTCTGTGTTATGTGGGATGAATCTTCTGTGGTGTTGACTAGTGGTGTGTTGTTGCTGTAATGCCATCACATGACAACTCAATGTCATCCTCTTGTGTCTTTCTAGATTCCTCTACCCCATCAATGTCTTGTCACAAACAAATCCTGTGGTACATTGGAATCAGAACTGACATTGTACATAATGTGATACACATGGAGTTGAGACAAAGGCATAGGTGTGTAAATAGTGTTTATTTTCGATTAGATTGTGAGAAATTTGAAGTGACAGAAACGTAATTTGTGCATAGTGAGTGTATGAGTTATCATTGATGTTAAACAGTCACAAATAGAGTAGTCACCATAATGATGGAATTACACAGTCCAACAAACTCCTGCCATCAATATGGCAATGTGGGATTGGATGATCAACAATGTCAATGTTCAATGCAACACTGGTGCCAATATGGCTGGCTCAACGACTTGACTTTGGTTGGTGCTTTGCCACGTGATCCTGCAGTAGTGTTTCTCGGATATTTCCTCTTGCGTTTGGCAGGGGGAGGCCTCTGCTGCAAGCTCAGAGTTGTCAGAGGAGTCATTGTCCTGCAGCTCACCTCTCTTTGTGGTCGCTGCTGAGGTGGTGGGAATGTCAGCAGTGGGGGTGAACCGTCATTTGAGCAGCATGTATGTCCCTCACAACACCCGCAAGCTGGCCCATGAGATTCAAAAGTTGTCCCATTTGTGTGCCCATGGACATCTGTAGCAGGCAGAACTCACACAGTTCTTCTACAACCTGGCCCATTTGTCCCTGGTCTGTTGGTATGCACTAAGGACTATTGCCAAAGTAGCCAGGGCTTCTGTCTCAGTGTCCGCATGTGATTGTCCCGCAGTGGCCCTCCCACCTGCCCTGCTGACATGGACCTGTGGTATTTGCTCTCTACGTACCCACACACTGTCCCTGGAATCCTCTGCTTGTTTGGTGGTGATGGTAACCACTAAGCCAGCAACAGTGTTGCAGGTGGCGGTGGTTATGGTGGAGGTGGCTGCACCACAGGTTGTTGTAACAGGGGTCAGCATAGTTGTTGTTGCTGTTGTGCTGATAGTTATGGTGGTGGTGGTAGGGACAAAGAGGGCCTAAGACAGAGATTGCACTGGCAGTCCTGAGGGGCCAGGTTCTTGCTCCTCATCAGAGAAACGTGGAGAATCATCATCAGGGAGTTCACGATCTTGGGGGGAGACTGGCTCTGCTGGTTGGTGGTGGTTTTGCCAGCTGATGCTTCTGAATCTCCTGTTGAACAGAGGTTAGATTGTCAGTTTATTACACTCCACAACATTGGCGACACTGTTTTGGATGTTTCAGTTGATACACCAAACATTTTACATTGCAATCACTTGGTTTTGGTAAAAGATAATCAGCATCATGACATGATGCTGAGGTACATACGTTACTTATTATTAGTATGACATGTACATCACAACCATTTGACATGTATATATAGTGTGTTTATAAGGGCATGTCATCATCTACCAACTTGGTACACATCCACTTTGGTTCATGCTTGGATTTGGTTGACTTTTCTGAGAATCTGTTTCAGCCATGCCAAAAGTCCTGATTTCATGAGTGAAAATTTATTTAAAATCATGTGGTTTCGTTTGTTTGACTGATTTACCATGCATGTGTTGTGTTCATTTGAGCCATCATGCTTTTAAACAACGGCAATTACAGATTGCATTGGGTGTTTTGAATTATTGGGTCCTGAAGAATTTAGCATGTGACTTTGTGATTCAAAGTGTAATTTATGTGACATTTACATGTGCTTAGCTGTGTGCGTACTGGATATGACATTTGTATCTGTACACAGTTGTATAATAAGTGAGGGATGTGGTGGTCATATGTCTCCTTGCATTTTGATAAGGATGGCAGGGTGCATGTGCTAAATACCTACCTGTTAGGTGGCACCGTGGAGGGAGATGACTGCCACATGGCTCTGAGATGGGGGAATTTTTTTATCATGCTCAGCTGGGGGATAAAAGTGCCTGATGGGATTCGTATTGCTGGCTGCCTGTCCCCAACCCCCCTCCCTGGTGAGAGGGCAACCTCCCTGTGAGGTGGGATAGAGGAAGGTAATAGGTTACACATGGCTTTGGATTGGTGGAGGTGCCCATCCTGCTCAGCTGTGAGGGAAGGGGGGCCTGGTGGGAGTTGTAGTACTGGCTGCCTGTCCTCCCCTCCCTGGGGAGAAGGCTACATTTGAGGTGAATCAGAGGAAGGAAATGGTAGATATGTGAGACATGTGTTGGAAATAGTTTGTTGTACATAAGTTAATTTAGGTGTAGAAAGTGTTGCTTTATAGTTGTG
The DNA here is from genome assembly GCF_964263255.1 of Lissotriton vulgaris. Taxonomy (NCBI): domain Eukaryota; kingdom Metazoa; phylum Chordata; class Amphibia; order Caudata; family Salamandridae; genus Lissotriton; species Lissotriton vulgaris. The sequence continues at coordinate 283,655,578 of NC_141691.1, forward strand.
CAAGACAGTACATGGCAGTGTGATGGGATACATTTGTTGGTACTTACCAGCCTCCACTCCCCCATGTGAGACTCTCTGGATGCAGTATAGCAAGCACCTTCTCCTCCCATTCAGGTAATGTTAGTGGTGGAATGGGAGGGCCACCACCAATTCTCTGAGCTACCTCATGGTTCCTGTTGGCACGGTTTTTCACCCTGGTCTTGAGATCGAGCAACCTCTTCTAGATGTCACGCAGTGTAAGCAGGGTAGTCCCAACTGCATTGACTTTTTTGACTATCCTTTCCCACATTTGATGTTTTCTGACTAGTGGGGTCTGTTGGACCATGCTTCCAAACAAATATTATTCGACTATAATTATCTTGTCTACCATCACTTACAACTCATTGTCTGTGAATGTGGGCATTTTTTTCTGTGACAAGATGTGTGATGTGCAAATAAGTGACAAGTGTACGTAGGAAGGTGGTGGTGGAGATGTGTGAGGTGTGTGTTGGAAGTGTTGGTGTAGATGGTTGTGATGCGGTGATGTGTGATGAGTTGTCTCTCCTTTCAGCTGTGGTGTATCGACCTTCACTGCTGGAGTTGTGCAAAGGATGATGGTCAAGGGAGGGGTTGGTGTTATACTCAGCTATTTGAGTGTGTCAATATGAGGTATGCCTGTCACATGTGTTTTTCATGTTGACCTGGGTGTATCATTGGGGTATGTCAGATGTGTTTGAGGGCAGCGGTGAGAATAGGCACACTTGGAGGCCTTGTTGTGGAGTTGACCATTCAGTTTTATGCACAACCGCAGCGATCGTAACCCAATGATCGTTCCGCCTTCTCCGCCAACTCATCATAATTTCACTCACCGTCATTCTGCGTAAGGATCGAGCTTTTTAGTGCTTTCTGCAGCATTTCCATCCACCGCTGCTGGATTTACAGTCCGGACGTGGATGTTCAGTTTATTGTAAAATCCGACTGCAGCAGTCGGTTTTTACATTCTTTGCATCGTAATGTCACTGCCAGTTTTGCTGTGGAACATACAGGTGTTTTTTTCCAGAAACACCGCGGTTGGAAGGCTTTTCCGTCCGTCATTGTAATGAACCCCTATGTCTTCAGACTACACCCCTCCCCTCCATGACTAGAATGTTCTTTTTAGATGATATGGTCCACACAAGGAAAATACCATTAACCCTGAGCAAGGTTTTTATCACATGTGGTAAATACCGCCTCTTCTGACTTTTTAACTTGTGAATAAGGTATAACATGCAGAATTAATACACCAAATTCTGCATGTTTTGCATTTTTATGGACTTTTCACACATATATTTTTGCACATTTGATCTACTGGAATTTTTCAGCGGAAAACTGTAAGAGTGTGACAATTATCACACAACTTGCAATTCCTGTGCAAGACGTGTTTGCACAAGGACTGGAATTAACTCTTGAATTTGTAATCTGGGCCTAAGATATTGCTAGTGAAGCTCACCACTGACTTTGGGCGAGGTTACGACTATAAAAATACAAAATAAATAAATAAAAATAATTACTGAACTTGTAAAATAAATAGATGTGAGATGTTGCCAATACGTTACTTCCTTAGTACATTGTGTTATTTAGATGACTCATCTCAAAGGTATTTTTTAAGGTACTCATTAGTGATATTTCAATGTTCTTTCAACATAGTGCTCATGGATAGTTGGATATCATCATCTGAGGGGGAACATCCTTTACAACACGGATGTTACACCACAGTTCCCTTACGTTGCAACTTTTACAACGCAACTTTTAACAACGAATTGCGCTGGGGGGCGCTCCAGGATAGTAAATAGTTTAATTTACCATCCAACTCCTTCCCTACTATCCACGGGGACTGGAGTTGGAATAGTAAATTAAACTATTCACTATCCAGCCCCAACAACGCAAGTCGTGGCAACGACTTGCGTTGTAAAACATGCGTCGTAAAGTACTGAGATGTAAAACATCGCGTTGTAATGACATACATCCTCATCTGAGCATTCCGCCACAAATGTGATGCAGATACCTCTTTGTGGGAACTATTTAGAATATGGCACACCTTAATGTGATTTTAAAGCATCTTTGCTCACAATTAACCTGCTATATTTTAATAAAGGACTTTAATTGTAGATTTAGATTATCAGATTTTCACAGAATTGTAGATCTTGTTTGCCGATCCTTTTTTTTAATGTCTTGATTTGCAATAATGGGGCTCAAAACTCATGTTGTTATAACTGAAATATTGATTCAAACATACATTTACCTATATTTAGAAACAACCAGTCACTAATGTGGGCTGACCATAATATTGATTGTGATGGTATAGGCTGTGAAAATTTACCAAACATGCATGCACCTTTGTGCTCAAATCGGTCAAATCAACCATGGAGTGCATACTGGTAGAATATTCTTGTATACTCCTACTGTAAAAAGCAACTAAATAGAGCATTTCGGGGCAGATTTACAATTACTGGCGCATCCCTGCCGATATGCAGGGATGCACCAGTAATTGTGCACCGCAGCTCCGCCACCCTTGATGCACCGCATTTACAATGCGGCAAAAACGGCACAGATGCGTCACGCATCTGTGCCCTAAAAGCTGCGCATTGCTGCAGTTGCGTCGCAAGCGTGAGGTAGCTCCAGCAATTATCAGGGGGGCCCTATGTGCACAATGCTGCGTCAATCCTTACACCTGCTTCAAGCAGGCGCAGAGTTTTAACTCAGCATGGGCCCAAAAGTGACTGAGTGAAATCTTGTAGATTTCACTCAGCCACTTTTGGGAGGCGTTCCTGCGCCAGAACGCCTCCCCCTGTGATGGTACGCCTCTTCTGGCGCAGGGCTTTACAAAGTGACGCATCTGGGAGATGCGTCACGTTGTAAATACCCTGCACCATGGCGCATCATTTGCGCTGCCGCTGCATCACAAAAGTGACACAACGGCAGCGTAAAATCGGCGCAAGGGGCTTGTAAATCTGCTCCTTAGATTATGTCAGAAGGTGGACACAATTATGGGGAAAAGGTTCCACAACTCTCTCCTGCCTTCTTTCATATAGCCACCTCGTTCTCATCCATCCTCTTTGGAACATTCCTACAGCTTTAGAACGTCCATGATGAGGTGCTGCGTTACCGCAGAAGAGAGCTCATGGATGTATTTAGAGTTATGCACTTACATGCTGTTGCTTCAATTACGCACCGGCGATGAGCACCCGGACTGAGAAAGGGGCAGCCTCACTGTCTCTGCGCCTGTCAGTTCTGCTCTACACACTAATTCTGCTGCAAATCCCCAGATCAGACTGCTGGTTAGACGAAGGTTTAGTGACTCTACAATTTAGAAAAGGATTAAAGCTTATTATGCAACTACCTTCAAGACCTCTCTGGGGTACTTCCTGCAGCAGTCTCAGAAGCTTCCACTCGGACATAGTCACGCTCCTCCTGGGCTAGCCTACATTCTTTTAATGTCGCAAGCTGGATTCCTCTCTCTAAAATGTAACTCGAAGGGCACATCCTTGCCTGGCTCCCACCTGGGTATAGCGATGCTTCTTGTGAACCCGCCTACTGCTTCAAGTTGTCAGGTGTCACACTCATCTATCTATTACCTCTTTGGTGGTATACTTCTGCTGTCTGACTACTCTCTTTTTGGGCCAGCCAAACCTATCTCATCATCTGTGCTGCCCTCCTCCTTTATATTATTTCTAAAGGGGCATGCCCCTTCAAATTCCTCCCTGTGGGGGCTCCAATATGTCTGCCCTACCCATGTAACCTGTCCAGAATCCTGTAAGGCCACAGACTCGCTGTGACCAGAGACATTGTCCCATGCATCGCCTCTTCCTGGAACTCATAAATGAAACCAAATCATCCCGAGTGTACTTACCTAAACATTCTCGAGGCTCGGATAGTGAGTACATTCAACACCGATCATAGCAATTCCTAATGCCGTATTGTAAATAGTGTTCACTACACATCTACTCAGTGATATGCATACCTCATCTACTAAAGTTGGCCCAAGCAACCTTTCCGTTTAAACTCTGCATCTTTCTTGAGATAAAAAAAATTTAAAAAACATGGTTCTCCCCATCACATACTGTTTCACTCTGCTCAAGAAACATTTGAGAAATGACCTGTTACAACTGGCGGAATTATTGCTATTCATTTTTTTGGGTGACAGGCACATTTTAGAGGGTTGTATACACCCAGTGGTCACCCCTCTGGATTTCCTCACGATCACTCACATACCTCATATTCTGATGAATTGAACAATTGCTTATTACATTTCCCAGCGTGTCTCACCATTTTAGATTACCGTATTTCTCAATTTTGCAATTTAGTTTTGTTGCATATTTTCACTGTCGCTATTGCTTATTATGTTGTACAATAAGATCTATTATTATACTTTAAGGAATATTATATTTTGGTTAACTTGAACACACTGTTGGATGTTCATATATACAGTCCTCTTATATTTAAGGAATCTTTCTTCTGTTGTCCCAGATTTCACCCTTTCCTCTCAATAATGTATAGTAACAAAACTTGTGAACCCACTGTAAGGCAATTTGTTATGTCATCATCTTTTCATTAACTTTGATATTTACAATTTATTATTGTACCATTTCTGTTCACATCATTCCTGATCATTGTACCTCAATTCATCATCCTCCAGGGTTTTCAAGCAGCAACTTTACCATTGCAGCTGCTAGTATAACACAGCTTCCTACCTTTTAAAATGAGGTAGGATAACCTATCTTCTATTTGAAAAAATGGATACAATTATTTTAATCTAACCTGATTGCTATTGGTGGCCAAAACTCTGACCGCATCGTTGTTCGACCAATTACGATGTTCGCAGTAGGATTGTAAACCGCGGGGTCCTTCGGAATGGCTCTTGCAGAAGTCGTGTCAGTCGGACTCGCATCCTACAGTGCTACAAACAACTTTTCTGAACGACCGATTACAATGTCAATTTCCAACAGCCTTTCCAAGGGGGCCTGTTCAAAATGAAAAGGCTGTTGGAAAGTAATTTTGGGGGTCCCTAGCCAGACCCCCTTCATCCTGCAGCCTCTGGTTGGGACCCGAGGGGCTACCTTAGGGATGTCCCTGTAAGACCCTGCACTGTGTGATTGTCACTGTGGGGTACCTGCCACAGGGTATAGGGTTTCACACACCCTACTTCCCCATTGGAGCCTGTGTGATTGGGCAGAACACAGACTCCCATAGGAAAAAATGGGACTCAGACCAAGCAGTGTTCGGTAGCATCGTAGTCAGTCGGGTGGAACCACTGACAGCGAGCCGGTCAGTTCCCAAATCCGAGACAGTCAGGCAGAAAATTTCCACCCAACATCATAATGAGGGCCTTTGTTACTCAACAAATGAATTCATGGTATGAATATAGATGGCACTTTACCTGGGTTAGTACCTCCCAGAAGGTGTAGATGAAGGTGACTTAGATGTAAACAAGTTTACAAACCTAAAATTAGAATGCCAGTTGGTGACAAAATAAATGCTGTTTTATAAACAAACAATTTGATTAGCCGAGTACAGGTAAACAGGAGAATGTCACAAATTAGATTGCAGTTCTTCGTGGCCTAAGTAAATTATGTGGATTTTTGTTACTTTAAATGATGCTCTAATTTGAGATCAATTGAGGCACACCAATAAAGAACTAACACAAAAAAACTTCTAGCAAGAACCTACGTTTCCAGGAGGCCATAGAAATTGCTCAACCAAATGAACACCATGTAATTTGCATGATGGCAATGACATGTCCATCATAACCAGTTACAAAGAAAAAAACCTGATTCCACAAATAGAGAGTTTAGACCAGGCATGAAGACACTAACAAATTAGTCCACATTTAGCATCACAATCATGAAGGCCAAATGGAGAAAATCTCAGCTGTTTGTGTGTTATGTAGACCTAAAGACTGCTTTTTGATTGGTTCCATTGTCATCGTCTCTGGGGCAATTTAGAGCAATGGGGCATTCCAAGAGGGGCATATTATCAAAAACTAGCGATATTTATCGCTAAATGAGAGTAGTAATTTTTTTTTTTATTGCTGCGCATCGCCGGATTTTATCGCAGAGATAACATGCTGTTAGCAACATTTATCCCAAAAGCGATAAAATATCCGGGGATAGTGTTGTAAATCAACGGCGATTAGGTTAAGCATTAGCAGAAGACATGCTCCGTTTTGAGCATTATCATAACAAATGTGCCGACTCCATTTTGTATTTGTAACGGACATTTTGTATGCCATACATTGCCATGTACTCGTCATGTGCTTTGTCCTACCTTCTTGTTAACTGTTCTTTAATTCTGCCCGGCAACAGGCTATTTTTAGTATTCCCCACTTCCAGCATGTCCAGACATGCGCAGTAGGGTCAATGACCGTTACTAATTGGTTCCAGATAGGAATGTGTTTACCAGTTACCGAAGACTGTTAACTCCGCCCATCTATCGATTGTGCCTTCCAATATGTTCTTGTATGGTCATGAAACTGCTCTTGTCTTCTGTACCGCCTTCTCTTGAACCACTTAATTGTGTATAAAAGGGGCATGTGCTTTAGTTCAGTGTGCTACTCGATACAATACTGAAGGGTGTTGTGTGGACTGTAGTACCACCTTTAAAGGTTTGATAAATTTTGCTTTTGTATTTTCCAGTTTCATTGCCAACTTCTTCCTAAGGTCTGAGGACTCTGTGCAGAGAAGGGAGAACCCTTGCACTAACTCGGCCTAGCTGAGGTTTCCTTACAACAAATTGGTGCCCGACACGTGGGGCTCATCGGCGACTCGGATGCCCAAAGGAGTGGTCGTGTCAAAGAATTGGAATCTTGCTGCGGACCCGATTGCATGCCAGAAGAAACCTGAGTCTTGGCATCCAAGGCTTTTTTTCCTTTCTTTCCGATCTGACCATCCAGGTGGTGCTGGTCCTCGACTGAGATCTCTTCTGTTGGTTTGCCGTGCAGTGGCTGTTTGGTCGAATTTAGAACTTGTCAGTTGGAATCTGGACGCCCTGTGATTGGTAAGAACCATTGTACGGTACTTGCTGTGGGTTTTGGAAGCCTGGGAGTGCCAAGGCAGTTTTAGGATACGCTTGCTGTGGAAATTTTGGAATGACTAGTCAATGATGTGTATGTGTATGTGTATCTATAATATATGTGTTGCAACATATGTAGGCAGGTAATGAGGAGATATTTCTCTACAATGCGATTTTGATTTGAACGGCAAAACGTATTACAGATACTTTAAGGGCTACTTTGATTATAATACTGCATATTTTGCACTATTTTTGGCGTGCCTGCTTTTAGCGCACTCCGTAGGATGTGCTGCTTTTGTGGAAATAACCAGTTAAGTCTTGAGGAATCGCAGCCGGCTCCCCCAGAGGGGACGGCTCATAGAGATATGTACCTTAAATATGGTCTTTCTTCTATAATGTACAGCACATTGTGAAGGAAATACACGTGAAAGGATCCAGAGTTATGTTGGCCGAAGTATGGGTCATTTGATATGTGGAAAATAGGGTATGTGGAACAGTGTATGTTTAAGCGAAAATCTAGACAAGATATGTTTGAGAGTGTATGAATGTGGGTGAAAGAAGTACGTGAGCAAGCGCTGATTGAGAAAGAACAATGGAAGAATGTGTATGAAAAAGCGCAAGAACTAAGAAAGAAGGAGGCAAAATAGTTGGAAGAGAGACAGGAGAAGGAGCGCAGATTACAGATTTCTGGCCAATATGCTGTTCGGCAACCTCTTTATCCTGTCCTTAATAAACCGCAAGATGATTTTTCTTTGTTAGATCGTCCTCCGCCTCCATATATCGTTCCGTCCGCTCCATCTGGTGAAGAGGAGGATTCAGGGGCTGATAAAATGCAACGTGACACCCGCTCCATGATTACGGTCGATCGTGCGGCTGAACTTAGAAAGTCACTTAAGGATATTGTTGCTGTTTCTGATATTTTAGAGACTTTAAAGGGATGGCACGATAGAGAGCAGATATATTTTACTGAACATTTTGCAGAAGAAGTTGTTGATATGTTTCGAAAAGTATCTGATGTTCTCGAACCTGATGATGTGGCAATCGATTGTAAGCAATTACATAAAGGTCTTTTTACTCTTTCCCAGGTCACTGATACGATCAGGTGGCTGGTTAAACTTCGTAATGAGGCGCTTCGGCTACGAGAGGAGAAACGGAAAGCTAAAACAGATGAACAAACTAGTGCATGCAAAACCTATTTGAGAGGCCGCGCCTTTATATGTTCCTTCTAAAGGAGCAGGTACCAGTGATGATAAATATTCTGTAGATGCTAAAGGGTATTTAATTTATAATTGGGTATATACTCCCTGGAATAGAGCAGATGTTATGGCACTTAAAGCTGCATTGCCTGATCCGCGTAAAAATCCTGCCGCTTTCTATGAGGAAGTTGAGGGAGACTTAAATTCTTGACCATGACATTACCTGATATTGATTTATTTTTGGGGCTCATATTGCCGCCCGATATGTCGAGATCCGTGCATAAAATAGATGTTAGCACAGCGTATGGAGCATTATGGAAGGAGATAGAGAGGGAAGATGTGGACAGAGAACCAGCGAAAAAGCCACATCAGTTGATTTTAGATCTTCCCGGTGCAATATTAGCTAAGTTAAAAACGATTATTCCCCCTAAAAAGATTGATTGGACTATTCTAGCATCTTTAAAGCAAAAGTCAGATGAATCACTTTCAGATTTCTTCACACGTTTTGAGGAAGCTTTTCGTGATTTCAGTGGCCAGTGGCTAACGGACGATACGGGCCGACACTTGTTCGTAGATAAGTATGTCACAAAACTATTACCGGGAGTGGCTAGCCGCTTGAAAGCTAGTGAAAGCTCTTGGACCACCTCTTCTCCGGCATCCCTCCTGACAATGGCTCAATATTACGAGCGTCAGGAACTAGAAGCGAAGGGCAATGAGGATAAAAAGTCTAAAGAATTAAAAACAAAAGTTATGTTATCTCAGGTGCATGGTCCACCTCTTCGAGGTAACGATAGAGGCGGACGAGGATTTTCTAACTCCTTTTATACTCGTCCCTCTCTGGCCATTAATCAATGCGCGCATTGTAGGAAATTTGGTTATTGGGCAGATGAGTGTCCATTGTTGCGCTCACAGCGTTATGTCCGTGGCCGAGTATCCATGAGGAATCGCTCGGGGAGCTCAGGACCCAGAGGTGCTATGAACGATCGTGCTAGGTTTGATTCTAATGTGCGGATACAAAATGGGTTCAATACTATTTATAGGCGCAACCAATAACAGATGTCTGATTATGTGCAGCCTGAGTCGCATGATTCTGCTTATGCAAAGGATTGCGTAGGATGGGGTAAGGAATTAGTTGAAGTTCCAGTAGATCAGAGGGATCCTTATGTTACAGCACATGTTTTGGGTTCTACTGATCAGTTTCTGGTTGATACAGGAGCTACTCATAGCGCTTTGTCTAAACAATTGGTTCCAAGGGCTCCCCCGTCTGGCTTAACGATTACATCGATAGGGTTCGATGGAACACTTTCCCTTAGCCCATTGTCACAACCACTTGCATTTCATGTTGATAAGTTTGCTGCTCCATGCCCGTTTTTGCTTTCCCCAAATACACCAGATACTATTGTGGGTCTTGATATGCTCAAGTATTTAAGAGCCACAATAAGATGTTCCCCTGAAGGAGTGCGAGTGATTTTGAATGACAATTACCCTGAAACTAGACAGAGTTTTTATTGTTCAAGAGGATGCTGCATTAGCCTCCCTACCTAACACTCTGTGGGCTACTTCAGATACCGATGTGGGTCAGATGGTTATTCCACCAGTGCATATTAGTGTAAAGATGTGTTGCCACGTTTGCCTCAATATCGAATTTCACAGGAGGGTGAGGAAGCACTCATACGAATTGTACAAGATCTTATTGAGGTTGGAGTTGTTGAGGAAGTTCCCTTTAACATTTGTAAGAGTCCGATCCTCCCAATTTTGGAGAAAGCCACTGATACTAGGATCTATAGATTTATTATTGATTTGCGGGAGGTGAATAAGATAGTGGTACCGCAATATCCAGTGGTTTCTGATATCACGACACTTCTCACTTTAGTTCTACCTACTGCAACTACGTTCTCTGTTATAGACTTGAAGAACGCTTTCTTTTCGATCCCTATTCATCCTGATAGCCGATATTTGTTCGGTTTCACTTTGAATAATCAATCGTATAGATTTTGTAGAGTTCCTCAAGGCTATACTCAGAGTCCTAGTATTTACAGCAAGCATTGAAAAGACAGCTTGATTCTTTTGTCCTACCCGAGGGTGTGGCGCTCATTCAGAATGTTGATGATATTTTGTTAGCATCCGATACCCCTGAAAAATTTGAGAAATGTACTCTGGCTTTGCTTTCTTTCCTTGCCTTACATCAACATAAGGTATCGAGAAAGAAATTGCAGTATTGTAGACCAAAAGGTAACCTACTTAGGTCACCTTTTTTCTAAGGAGGGGCGTGCACTCACATCAGATCGCATTCAAGCAATTCTAGACACACCAGTACCTTCCACACAGAAAGAGGTTCGAGCATTTTTAGGTCTTACTTTTTTTTGTAGGCAATGGATATTAGGATTTTCACATATTGCTAAACCCTCGTTAGCGCTTTTGATAAAAGATACTCCAACACCCCTTCCTTGGACAGATAAATGTGAGAGTGCCTTTCGACAGTTACGACAAGCTCAATGTTCAGCACCAGTGTTAGGTACTCCAGATTATACGAAGCTCTTTACATTGTACGTACACGAGAGGGATGGGTGTGCATTGTCAGTTTTAGTACAGACACATGGTGATAAGCAACGCCCTTGTGCATATTATTCAGCAGAACTTGATCCTGTTGCTCGAGCGTTGCCTGGTTGTTTTCGCTCAGTAGCAGAACAGCTGTGTCAATACGCCAGAGTGAAGGGATAGTCTTATCACATAAGCTGTTGGTGCTGGTACCCCATGCTTTTGATGTCCTTTTGAATCAAACAAAGTCGCAGCATTTGACAAGCGCTCGTCTGACAGGATATGAGCTGACGTTGTTAGCTCCCCACATTACATTGAAGAGATGCGCAACACTAAACCCAGCCACGTTGTTGCCATTTCGGGCGACTCAGCCTGAGGCGCAGGAAACACATGATTGTATTTTTCTGAGTGAGGAACAGACAAAGGGTCGTATTGATTTGCAAGATACGCCCCTCCCAGATGTGGATGGAGAATTGTGGGTTGATGGGTCTTGTCTGAAGTTACCGGATGGTACACCTTCAGCCGCATATGCAATTACTACGCTTCACACGATAGTAGAGACAGCTCGCATACCACAGAAGTCAGCTCAAGCAGCAGAACTAATAGTTTTGACACGAGCGTGTGAGCTTAGTGCAGGGTTGTGTGTGAATATTTATACAGATAGCCGCTATTGTTGTAAATAAAACAGCGATAGTATTAAGCATTCACTGAAGACATGCTATCATGTCTTTGTTCTAGTTTTCCCGCTCATACTTAAAATACGGCCAGACTCCATTTTGTTTTCTGGTGTCCATCTTGTGTGTTATATTTTGCCATGTGCTCGCCACAAGGCGAGTCCTACCTCACTGATTGTCACCCCTGCAGTTTGCCCAGCAACAAGCTATAAATAGTTCTTTGTGCATCTAGCGCATGCTCAGTAGGAGTCACATCTGTCTTTAATTAGCGTAGATTGGAATGTATATTTCGGCGGGACTCAAGAACCGTTAACTCCACCCATGTATCAATCATGTTCAAGAAATGTCCATATACGGTCGTAAATCATGTTTTGAGTTGTAACCGCCTACTTATGAGCCCCTTCTTTGTGTATAAAAGGGGACCGCATGTCTGAGTTCTTTGTGCTACCTTGTACAATACTGTAGAGTGTTGTGTGGGCTGCAGTACAACCTTTAAAGGTTTATTAAACTATGTTTTTGTATTTTCAGTTTCCGTGCCAATTTCTTTGTGTAGTCTGAGGACTCCGTGCACAGAAGGGCGAACCCTTTGCATTCGCAGGCCTTGCTGAGGCCTTTATTCATCAATTGGCGCCCGTCACGTGGGGCTCATCGGCAACTCAGATGCTCGAAGGATTGGTCGTGACGAAGGATTGGAACCTTGCCGGGGATTTGATCACTGCCAGCGGCATCTTTAGTCCTGACATCCCGAGATATTCTTCCTTCCCTTCCGATCTGACCATCTGGGTGGCGCCGGTCCTCGACTGAGATCTCTTCTGTCAGTTTGCCGTATAGTGGCCGTTTGGGCAAATTTGGAACTTGGCAGTTGGAATCTGGACGCTCTTGATTGGTAAGAATCGTTGTACGGTACTTGCTGCGAGCCTTTGGTAGTCTTGATTGGCAAGGCAGTTTTAGTAAACGCTTGCCGCGACTAATTTGTTTGCTTGTTTGAGGTGACTAGTCATATTGTTTGGTTTGAATTTGTACATATATGCGTTGCAACACATATAGGCAGGCAACGTGGAGATATTTCTCCTGAACTGTGGATTTGAGCGGCGCAACGTTTTAAGTGCCATTTTACTTATAATATTGCATATTCTGCACTATTTTGGACATGCCTGTTTTTAGCGCACTCCGTAAGTGGTGCTGCTGTTTTGGAAATGACCGGTTGGTACTTGAAGAATCACAGCCGGCTCCCCCGGAAGGGACGCCGAATAGGGACGTGTATGTAAAGTTTGGTCTTTCCCCCATAATGTACAGCACGTTATGGAGGAAATATACCAATAAGGATCCTGAATTACGATGGCCTCTGTATGGATCGTTTGATTTGCGGAAAATTGAGTATGTAGAGCAGTGTATGTGCAAGCGGCGAGTGAGGCAAGATATGTTTGAGTGTATACGTATGTGGGCGAAAGAGGTACGAGAGCGTGAGAAGCGTGAGCAGGTACTGATTGAGAAAGAGCAACGTAAGAGTGAGCGTGAGAGAGCGCAAGAGTCGAAAAAGTGCAAAGCAAAGGAATTAGAAGAGAAACAGGAGAAAGAAATTTGGTTGCAAGTCTCTGGCCAGTATCCGGTTTGACAGCCTCTTTATCCTGTCCTTAATAAACTTGATGATGATTTTTCGTTATTAGATCGCTCTCCGCCCCTGTACGCCTGCCCGTCTGCTCCGAGAGGAGGAGATCAGGATTCTGGACCGTCCGCGCAGAAAGTGGATACGCGATCCATGTTATTGACCGATCGTATGGCTGAACTTCGGAAGGTTGCCTATCGGGTTAACAAGGATGCCATTTCTCTTGTAGAGTTATTGAAAGATCTTGAAGTATGGCAGGATAGGGAGAAATTATACTTTACTGAGTTTCTTTCTAATGAAGTAGTGACTGCTTTTCGGAAATATTCTGATGTTGTTGAACCTGATGATGTGGTAGCTGATTCTAAAGATATGCGTAAAGGTTCTCTTCTTCCTTCTCAGGTGCCTGATGCGGTTCAACAGCTGTTTGCGTTGCGGGATGGGATGTTTCAGCTACGGGATGAAGCGCGTAAAAGGAAAGCGAATGAGGAGGAAACTAATCCGAGTGGCGACGGGAAGCAGTCATCCATCTTTTATTCAGATAAGATCGGTGCAGTGAATGCTAAACCAATGCTGGAGGCAGCGCCTTTGCACGTTCCTCCTAAGGGAGCGGGTACTAGTTCAGATAGAATGTCAGCTGATGCTAAAGGGTATTTTATTTATAATTGGGTTTTTTTTACGAGGAAGTTGAGGGGGCTCTAAATTCCTGTACTATGACCCTGTCTGATATTGATTTATTTTTCGGGCTTATATTACCCCCAGATATGTGGATATCTGTGCGGAAAGTGGATGACCTCCAAACTTTTAAAGTGAGATCAGCGGATCTTGAGGATGAGGATAGGGGCAGGAAGCCTGCGCAAAAGCCGCCCCAAGTGATTTTAGATCATCCCGCTGCCATTCTGACCAAATTAAAAATGAATATTCCCCGTAAAAAGGTTGATTGGACTATGTTAGCATCATGTAAACAGAAAGTAGAGGAATCGGTTTCAGATTTCTTCACACGATTTGAGGAAACTTTTCACTATTTCAGTGGGCAGTCGCTTACGGACGACACGGGTCGACATCTTTTTGTTGATAAGTATGTTTCGAATTTATTACCAGGAGTAGAAGCTCGATTGAAAGCGAGTGAAAGCTCTTGGACGACTTTGTCACCGGCATCCCTCCTGACAATGGCTCAGTATTATGAGCGTCAGGAATTAGAAGCGAAGGGTCATGATGAAAAGAAATCTAAAGATTTAAAAACGAAGGTTATGTTAGCACAAGTGTATGGACCGCCTCGTAGAGGTAACGAAAGGGGTGGTCGGAATTTTACTGGTTCTTCGTCGGGACAAACTGATTTGGCCCGGGATCAATGTGGGTATTGTAGGCAGAGAGGCCATTGGGCAAACGAGTGTCCATTGTTGCGCGCACAGCGGCAAGAGCGCGGGCAGGGACCGATGAGGAGTAGGGGAGGTTCTTCAGGCCCTACGGGCAACATGAATGATCGTGCTAGGTTTGACTCTGGTATGCGACCGCAAGATGGGCCTAATGTTTTTGATCGACGGAATCAATATCAAATGTCTGAGTATGCACCTCCTGAACAGCATGATTCACAGTATGCATAGGATTGCGTAGGATGGGGTGAGGAATCAGTCGAAGTGCCAGTAGATCAGAAGGGTCCTTATATTGCAGCACATGTTTTGGGTTCCACTGATCGGTTCCTCGTCGATACAGGAGCTACTCGTAGCGCTTTGTCTAAAGAATTGGTTCCGAGGGCTCCCCTGTCTGGCTTTACAATTACATCTATAGAGTTCGATGGAACACCTTCTCTTAGCCCACTATCACAACCTCTTGCACTTCTTGTAGATACGTTTGCTGCATCATGTCCATTTTTGGTCTCCCCGAACACGCCTGATAACATTGTGGGTTTGGATATGCTCAAGCATTTTTGGGCTACGATACGATGCTCCCCTGAGGGAGTACGTGTTATTTTGAATGACAACTATCCGACAATGGAGAGGGTGTGTACGATTGCAGAAGATACTGCATTGGCCTCTTTACCTCATACTCTGTGGGCTACTTCGGATACTGATGTGGGACAGATGAGTATCCCCCTGGTACACATTAGTGTAAAGGAGGGAGCTGTGTTGCCACACCTGCCTCAGTATCGAATCTCACAGGAGGGGGAGGAGGCACTTACAGAGATAGTGCAGGATCTGATTAAAGTAGGGGTTGTTGAAGAAGATCCATACAATGTGTGTAACAGTCCTAAACTACCAATTTTGAAGAAAGACACTGACATTAGGATTTATCGATTTATTATCAATTTGAGGGAAGATAGTGATACCTCAATACCCAGTGGTTTCTGATATTACGACACTTCTTACTCTGGTCCCGCCAACTGCAACAACGTTCTCTGTTATAGACTTGAAGAACGCTTTCTTTTCGATCCCTATTCTTCCTGACAGCCGATATCTTTTCGGATTCACTTTGAATAATAGATCGTACAGATTTTGTTCCTCAAGGCTATACTGAGAGTCCTAGCATTTATTGTCAGGCATTTAAACGACAGTTAGATTCTTTCATTCTACCTGAAGGAGTGGCGCTAATACAATATGTCGATGATATCTTGTTGGCAGCTGACTCCCCTGAACAATGTGAGGAGTTTACCTTGTCTTTGCTTCCTTTTTTGGCATCGCACAATCACAAAGTATCGAAAAAGAAATTGCAATATTGTAGACCAAAGGTAACCTACTTAGGTCACCTTTTGTCTAATGAGGGACGTGCACTTACACCAGATTGCATTCAAGCCATTTTAGATACACCAGCACCCTCCACGCAGAAAGATGTTCGAGCTTTCCTGGGTCTCACTTCCTTTTGTAGACAGTGGATATTAGGGTTTTCATATATAGTTAACCCACTGTTAGCACTTTTGACAAAGGATACTCCAGTTCCTCTTCCATGGACAGATGAATGTGAGAATGCTTTTCAACAATTACGTCAGGCCCTTTGTTCAGCACCAGTGTTAGGCACCCCTAATTTCACGAAGCCCTTTACATTGTATGTACACGAGAGAGATGGATGCGCATTATCAGTGTTGGTGCAGATGCACGGCGACAAACAGCGCCCTTGTGCATACTTCTCCGAAATGCTTGATCCTGTTTCTCGAGCACTGCCTGGTTGTCTTCGCTCAGTTGCAGCAACAGCTGTGTCAATACGTCAGAGTGAGGGGATTGTGTTATCTCATAAGCTGTTGGTGTTGGCCCCCCATGCTATCGATGCCCTTTTGAATCAAACAAAGACGCAGCATTTAACTAGTGCTCGTCTGACAGGATACGAGCTAACACTGTTGGCTCCTCATATTACATTGAAGAGATGTGCAACACTGAATCCAGCCACGTTGTTGCCCTTTCCAGTGACCCGGCCTGAGGCGCAAGAGACACATGACTGTGTCTTTGTGACGGAGGAACAGACAAAGGGTCGTATTGACTTGCAAGATACGCCCTTTACAGATGTGGATGGAGAGTTGTTGGTGGGTGGGTCTTGTTTGAAGTTACCAGACGGAACTACCTCAGCAGCATATGCAATTACTACGTTACACACAATAGTGGAGACAGCACGCATACCGCAGAAATCGGCACAAGCAGCAGAACTGATAGCATTGACACGAGCGTGTGAGCTTAGTGCAGGGTTATGCGTGAATATCTATACGGACAGCCGTTATGCTTTCGGAGTAGCGCACGATTTCGGCCTGCTCTGGATAGAAAGGGGCTTTTTGACATCACATTGAGCACAGATAATGTATGGAGAATTAGTACATAACCTCCTGACTGCATTGACCTATCCGAAGAAGATAGCTATAGTGAAATGCAGCGCACACAAGAAAGTGACAGATAAAGTGGGACAAGGAAATGCTTTTGTAGATCGAGTGGCATGTGAAACTGCGATGCAGCCTGGCTCCACTCCAATGTATGTTGTGAAGTCACACGCTGAGCGATGGCACGATGCTAGGGAAGAGGTGTTAGAGATACAAAAGACCGCTACTGATAAAGAACGAGAGCAATGGTCCAAAGAGGGAGAATTGGATGATGAAGGTTGTTGGAGGAATAAGCAGATGGATAGGTGGAAGTTACCCACAGCCTTCGTACAACCTATGGTTCAGATGGCACATGGGCTAGCACATGTTGGAGCTTCGGCAATTGTGAAATTGCTTACGCAAACTTGGGAGCATCCAGAAATTGCTAGCACGGCTAAGAGAATAGTACAGAACTGCATGATTTGTCTTAAATACAATCCAGGAAAAGGGACACGAACTCCAGCAGGAGGATTTGCAACACCTACTGCACCTTTTGAAGTATTGCAGATGGATTATATTCAGTTGGAACGCTGTAATAATATGAAGTATGTTCTGGTTGTGGTTTGTGCATTCAGCAAATGGATTGAAGCATACCCTACGAAGGACAATACTGCAATGACTACTGCTAAGGTGCTGTTGAAGGAATTTTTTCCTTGCTATGGTGTCTGTAGATTGTTGTGGAGTGACAACAGGCCCCATTTTGTGGTGGACGTTGTTAAGTATGTCCTGAAAGGATAAGGAATAACGCAGAAGTTTCACGCAGTGTTCCACCCACAATCAGCAGGATTAGTGGAAAAATATAATGGCACGTTGAAGCTCAAAATAGCGAAAACACAGGCTTCTACCTCTCTGACTTGGCCAGATGCTTTGCCTTTGGCATTATTGACTATGAGATCCGTACTGCATTCTCGGACGTGCCTAACGCCCTATGAGATCGTTTTTGTGCGTCCCATGAACATTTGGGGGGTGCCCAAACCAAGCTCAGTGTGCGATGTACCTTGTGTTTTAATGAATGACTATTTGGTACAATTAACTGACAGTTTGGTTTCCATTCATCAACAGGTTCGAGAAGCACTCCCGGATCGGTCCACAGGAGAAGGCCATAATCTCCGGCCTGGTGACTTTGTCCTTGTGAAGTCCTTTGAGAGGTCGAGCAGTCTGGAGCCGAGGTGGTGTGGTCCCGAGCAGGTTCTTCTCACCACAAGAACAGCTGTCCGAGTCACCAACCGGAAGAACTGGATACATTCCATCCATTGCCGGAAGGTGCAACCTGACCTGGTGGAGTCTGCTGTATTGACTGACCATCGAGATATCCTGACTGCAGAAAGAGGCCTTGCTGTGGTACCTGACGAATCTGAGGAGTTCTTCCCGGACCCGACAATCCCTGGATCAAGAAGATATAACCTGCGACCGAGAAAAGAATCTGCAATTGTGTGAGAAGTTGTCAGAGCGGTCCCTAGGTCAGTGAAACGGAGAGCCGATGAGGCAAGGGGGGGATCAGCCCTTCATTAGTGTAGTGACACCCGTCTTGGCCCGCTGGTGAAGAAAACCACGGCTACCTAGGGGTAAGAGTTCTGACAACACTTTAGTTTCAGGAAGATACTGTGTACATTTGTTAGAATGGATAAGAAGAAGATTTTTGGTTCTGTAGGTTCCATTATTGTTGTAGCAGTTGTTGCTACAGTCATGTGGCTTGTAGAAGATAAAGCTCCTGCCCGTGAGCTATATGTTGTTTCCACTCCAGTCCCAAATGAGCATTTCTTTTATACACTTCCATATCAAGAGTTGAAACATCAACAGTCCTATTTGAATAACACTTTCATCCAAATGTTGCATCACACCCACGTTGCTACGAATGCCACAAACTGTTGGATATGTGGGATGATGCCGGCGCATCAAAAGTAAGGGGGAACAGTGTTCATACCTCTCCCTTTCTCTCATAATGGCTCTTATAGGGCATGGTATACTTTGCTTTTTGCAACGAGAAAACCCACTGTGGGTAGACTGCTTTTCAGACTGACTAAAGAATGCCATCAAGATAAGGAAGGCTATCCACAAGCCAACTGAACTATATGGGAGTGGGAAGAATATCGACCGGACAATGAATCAACGCCTTATATTTTTACAAACACTAGAGACACTGTTGGAAAGGAGAAGTTTGTGATTTCAGTGGCCCAAGCACAAGCAGATTTATGTGTACAGAGTATGGGCCATATTCCTGTAGGTGTTAGTGACTGCATTGTCGTATTGAATATTGATGGCCTGAACAACAGCACATTCTTAGCCTCTCATAATACTTACTTTGTATGTGGAAACAAAGGTTATTATCGATTACCAGCAGGATGGTCCGGAGTATGTTATGAATCATTTTTATTGCCGCCTGTATTCTTGGCACCTGCATCATATCATAAAGATTTGAAATCACTGAACAATGTGACTGTAAATAGAGATAAGCGAACTTTGTCTGTAGATAACGTTGACCAGACTGATACTAGTCTGCAGCCGTATATAGATTTCAACTTAGGATTGTTTTTCTTTGTGGGAGCTGCTCTGAACAGTAGAAAGATACGACGATTAACGAGAGTAGTGGAAGCTGTTACTAATCAAACTGCTGCAGCCCTTGGAAGTCTTTCTGAAGAGCTGCAAATTACTAGGATTGTTGCATTACAAAACCGAATGGTTTTAGATGTAATGTTAGCGGATAGAGGCGGGGCTTGTAGAATTATTGGAAACAGTTGTTGTGTCTTTATCCCTGACCATACTCCTTCTGTGTATAAAGCCATTAACAAATTACATAAAATTGCAGCTGATATACATGTTGATAATGGGTCTTGGACCTTCACAGGCTGGTTATGGACCTTGATCTCTACATGGGGTTTGAAAGTTCTCAATGGACTTTGTATAGTTGTTGCCATATTATTCACGTGTTGTGTATGTGTTCAATGTAGAGCAATGATATGTTCTTTATGTGTTTCATTTTGTGTGCCCAATAAACAATCCGTTGCAGAAGATGCCCATCGGAAAACTATAACCAGAGAGATAGCCGACATGATGAGCATTGACATAAACGATGAGTATTTAGATTATCCAAGGAAACCGAATGTCTTCAGCAAATGCTGAAAGGGTCGTCTGTTGTAAATAAAACAGCGATAGTATTAAGCATTCACGAAGACATGCTATCATGTCTTTGTTCTAGTTTTCCCGCTCATACTTGAAATACGGCCAGACTCCATTTTGTTTTCTGGCGTCCATCTTGTGTGTTATATATTGCCATGTGCTTGCCACGAGGCGAGTCCTACATCACTGATTGTCACCCCTGGAGTTTGCCCAGCAACAAGCTATAAATAGTTCTTTGTGCATCTAGCGCATGCTCAGTAGGAGTCAAATCTGTCTTTAATTAGCGTAGATTGGAATGTGTATTTCGGCGGGTCTCAAGAACCGTTAACTCCACCCATGTATCGATCATGTTCAAGAAATGTCCATATATGGTTGTAAATCATGTTTTGAGTTGTAACCGCCTACTTATGAGCCCCTTCTTTGTGTATAAAAGGGGACCGCATGTCTGAGTTCTGTGTGCTCCCTTGTACAATACTGTAGAGTGTTGTGTGGGCTGTAGTACCACCTTTAAAGGTTTATTAAACTATGTTTTTGTCTTTCCAGTTTCCGTGCCAATTTCTTTGTGTAGTCTGAGGACTCCGTGCACAGAAGGGCGAACCCTTTGCATTCGCAGGCCTTGCTGAGGCCTGTATTCATCACTATGCTTTTTGAGTGGCGCGTGACTTTGGCCTGCTCTGGAAGGAAAGAGGCTTTCTGACATCACACGGGATGCACATAATGCACGGAGAACTAGTGCATAATCTTTTAACTGCATTAACATATCCAATGAAAGTAGCTATACTGAAATGCAATGCGCATAAAAAGGTGACAGATAAGGTGGGACAAGGAAACGCTTTTGTAGATGGAATGGCACGTGAGACTGCGATGCAGCCTGACACTACTTCTATGTATGTAGTGAAGTCACAAGCTGAGCGGTGGCATGATGCTAGAAAGGAAGTACTAGAGATACAGAGGACTGCTTCTGACAAAGAACGAGACCAATGGTCCATAGATGGAGAGTTGGATGATGAAGGTTGTTGGCGAAACAAGCAGATGGATAGATGGAAGTTGTCTATATAATTTGTACAACCTATGGTTCAGATGGCACATGGGCTGGCACATGTTTTAGCTTCAGCAATAGTGAAGTTGCTTACACAAGTCTGGGAGCATCCAGAAATTGCTAGCACAGCTAAGAGAGTAGTACAGTCCTTAATGATTTGCCTACGATTTAATCCTGGGAAAGGGACACAAACTCCAGCAGGAGGATTTGCTACACCGACTGCACCTTTTGAAGTTTTGCAGATGGATTATATTCAACTTGAAGGCTGTAATATTCTGAAGTACTTGGTGGTGGTATGTGCCTTCAGTGAATGGATTGAGGCATACCCCACAAAAGAAAATACTGCAATTACTACGGCAAAGGTGCTTTTGAAGCAATTCTTTCCTCGCTATGGTGTTTGTAGATTTTTGTGGAGCGATAACGGAGCTCATTTTGTAGGTGACGTTATAAAGTATGTCCTGAAAGGATTAGGGATCAAACAGAAGTTTCATGCAGTGTTCCTCCCACAATCAGCAGGTTTGGTGGAAAGATACAATGCTACTCTGAAACTGAAATGAGCTAAGATTCAGGCTTCAACTTCTCTGAATTGGCCAGATGCGTTGCCACTGGCATTGTTGTCAATCAGATCAGTGCCTCATTCTCGAACAGGTCTCAAACAGGTCTCACACCTTATGAGGTTCTGTTTGGCAGGCCCATGAATATCTGGGGAATTCCTAAACCAAGTTCTGTGTATGATGTACCTTGTGTCTTAATGAATGACTATTTGGCACAAATAACTGATAACTTGGTTTCTATTCATCAACAGGTTCGAGAAGCACTTCCTGACAGATCCACAGGTGAGAGCCAAAACCTCTGGCCTGGCGACTTCATCCTTTTAAAGTCCTTCGAGAGGTCGAGCAGTTTGGAGCCAAGGTGGCGTGGGCCAGAGCAAGTGCTACTTGCTACAAGAACAGCAGTTTGAGTCACGAACCAGAAGAATTGGGTCCATGGTACCCATTGTCGCCGAGTACTCCTGACTTTGGTGGAGTCTGCTGTGTTGACCTACTTACGAGAGGTTCTGACTGCGGAGACAGGCTGTGCTGTGACGCCTAACGGATTTGAGGAGTTCTTCCCGGACCAAACAGTCCCTGGAGCAACAAGATATAATTTGAGACCGAGAGAGAAATATGCAGCATTTGTGAAAGATGTCTGAGCATTCCCTGGGTCAGTGAAACGGAGAGCCGATGTGGCAAGGGGGGGGATCAGCTCTGCATTAGAGTAGTTACACCCATCTTGGCCCGTGGTGAAGAAATCAACGGCTACCCAGGGGTAGGAGCTCTGACAACTACTTTAGTTTCAGGAAGATTTGTTCTGTGTTGTGACTAAAATGGAAAATAAGAAGAGTTTTTGTGCTGTAGGATTTGTTGTTGCTTTGGTGATTGCGGCAATAATAACATGGTCTGTTGAGGAGACAACTCCTGCTCGTGAGTTGTTTGTTGTTTCTACACCTACACCAGAGGAGCATTATTTCTTTACGCTCCCATATCAAGAATTGAAACATCGACAATCTTATCTCAATAATACCTCCATTCAAATATTGCATCACACCCACATCGCTACGAACGCTACGAACTGTTGGATTTGTGGGATGACGCATGCACATCAAAAGAAAGGAGGGAAACCGTTCATACCTCTCCCTTTTTTGCATAAAGTCTCGTGTCGAGCCTGGTATAATTTGCTCTTTGCTACCAGGAAGCCTACAGTAGGTAGACTACTTTTCCGGTTAAATAAAGAGTGCCATCAAGATAAAGATGGGTATCCTCAGGCGAATGGAACTAAATGGGAGTGGGAAGAATATCGACCAGACAATATTTCAACCCCATATATCTTCACCAATACAACAGACTCATCCAATGCCGAACATTTTGTTATTTCTGTTACTCAAACACAAGCAGAACTATGTGTACAGAGCATTGGACATATCCCTGTGGGGGTCAGTGTCTGTATTACTGTATTGAATATAGATGGCTTAAAAAATAGTACCTTTTTAGCCTCACACAATACTTCTTTTGTGTGTGGAAATCGTGGATATTATGGACTGCCAGCCGGCTGGACCGGCATTTGTTAAGTATCATTTTTATTGCCCCCTGTGTTTCTAGCACCTCCACTGTATCATCGAAATCTTAAACTGTTTAACAATATTACTGTAAATAGATACAAGAGAACTTTGACTACCGATGGCATTGATCAAACCGACACTAGTCTACAACAATATATAGATTTTGATTTAGGATTGTTCTTTTTTGAAGGTGCTGCATTAAACAGCAAAAAAGTGCGACAATTGACTAGAGTAGTGGAAGCTGTCACAGATCAAACAGCTGTAGCTTTAGGAAACATCACTGAAGAATTGCAAATTGCTAGAATTGTAGCTTTGCAGAATAGAATGGTGGTGGACGTTATACTAGCAGATAGAGGGGGTGCATGTCAAGTTATAGATAGTAGCTGCTGCATGTTCATACCTGACCACACACCATCAGTGTATAAAGCGATTAATAAACTTCATAAAATCGCTGCAGACCTTCACACAGAAAATGGTACATGGACTTTTACAGGATGGCTATGGCTCTGATTTCTGCCTGGGGCTGGAAAGTATTAACAGCCCTATGTATAATAATTGCAATAATCTTCACTTGTTGTGTATCTATTCAGTGCAGTTCGATGATATGTTCTATGTGTGTTACTGCTTGCATACCGACCAAAAGCAATATTGCAGAAGTCAAAATGCAGAATGATTTGAAAAAGGAGATAGCTAGCATGATGGTCATTGATATAAGGGATGACTATCTAGCTTTTCCCAGGAAGTCGAATGTCTTCAGCTAATGCTGAAAGGGTCGTCTGTTGTAAATCAACAGCGATTAGGTTAAGCATTAGCAGAAGACATGCTCCGTTTTGACCATTATAGTGACAAATGTGCCAACTCCATTTTGTATTTGTACCGGCTATTTTGTATGCCATACATTGCCATGTGCTCGTCATGTGCTTTGTCCTACCTTCTTGTTAACTGCTCTTGAAGTCTGCCCGGCAACAGGCTATTTTTAGTATTTCCCGCTTCCAGCATGTCCAGACATGCGCAGTAGGGTCAATGACCGTTATTAATTGGTTCCAGATAGGAATGTGTTTGCCAGTTACCCAAGACTGTTAACTCCGCCCATCTATAGATTGTGCCTTCCAATACGTCCTTGTATGGTCATGAAACTGCTCTTGTCTTCTGTACCGCTTTCTCTTGAACCCCTTAATTGTGTATAAAAGGGGCCATGTGCTTTAGTTCGGTGTGCTACTCGATACAATACTGATGGGTGTTGTGAGGACTGTAGTACCACCTTTAAAGGTTTAATAAACTTTGCTTATGTATTTTCCAGTTTCATTGCCAACTTCTTCCTAAGGTCTGAGGACTCCGTACAGAGAAGGGCGAACATTTGCACTAAGTAGGTCTAGCGGAGGTTTGCTTACAATAATAGCAGTGAAATGCGTGAATATTGCTGGAAATTATTGCTAATAGGGACGTAAGCTAAATATCCACCTCCCATTGGATATACAGGCTAAGAAGTTGTCTAAGCAGGCGTTAGGATTTGGTGATATTCGCGCTTAGCGCAAATATTTTAATCGCCAAGCCTGCGTTTGATGATAGGCTGCTTTCAGTCGCTAACAGGTTGGGTACGCCAACTTTGCATGTCATTAGCGATAAATATCGCTGACATACATAGTGGGCCCCAAACTGCTCGCTATCACCTAAAATCTGTCACTAACTGATGTTAGCGAAAGCTTGCTAATAGGGCGATAAAATTGTCGCCGCATTCCGTCCGAAAACAGCCGCAAAAGCGGCGATCATTTCATTTCGCCTGCCTTGGTAATATGCCCCTTATTGAGGGCAACCACAGGACTGTACGCAGAAACCTGGGCACAAGTTAAAGTAGGAGATGATAGTCGACTCACAAATAAAAATCGCCACAATAAATGGCCTCAAGCAGGGTTTCATACTCGACCTGAGTCTGTTTAACCTATATCTAGCAGATCTTGTAGGTGCCCTCCCACAAGACAACAGAAATCCCCCAATCCTGGTGTCAGAGAAGTTAAGTGGCCAGCAGGTAGTTGATATTGTTCTCTTCAGTAAAATACTGATAGGCCTGCAACAAAGAATGAATGCCCTAAAAAAACTACTAGTACGATCAAGAGTTAGAGCTAAATTAAACAAAACTAAAGTGGTTTGCCTGGTTGATTCCACATTCAAATAATTTACCTGGTTTAATGAAGGCAAGAAGGTCGAGGTTGCTACCACATACAAATATTTAGGCATCATTTTCAAACATCAAATGACCTTAAAACATCATTTAGCCACTATGCAGGCAAAAACACAATCATTACATCTTGGGTTCAAATTACTGCAAAAGAAACTGAGCTGCCAGTCATTTAGCCATTTAATGTCAGCACAGCAAATTCCAATGGTGGCCTGAGGAACGGAAATCATGGACGAACGGGAAATAGATATACTCAACAAAATCCAAATGAAAGTGTTTAAAACAGTGTTTTCTATACTAAAACGAGCTACACCAGCCCTGGTAGGTCTAGAGTTTGCCTTGAAAAATGAATCGCTTCAATCTAAGAGCACCTTACTCAAACTGTGCTGGAGACTGCTCACTTCTGAGAATGGCTACATTAACAATTTTTGCTGGCTTGCCAACGAGGATCAACAAAACAGTAACCAGAAAGTCTCTTGGGGGGGAATACTTATGTCAGGGCATCAAGGAATTGGGTAATCAAAACGTCTGGGCCACCAGTGGAGGAAAATCTGCCTTTATCCAAGTAAGTAACTCCTCAACCCGATTCCTTTCTTTCTTAACAGAGAAAAGTTCCTTCACAAACAGAAGACATGCCTGGACAGTGATCAACTCATACCAAACCTTGAGACCTCAGGAGTACACAATGATTTGATTATTTATTGCTTGATTAACAAAAATCATTGCAATTAAAACTTTAAAACAAAACAATATAACAATTCCAGTTTCTTTAGGCAATAAGTGCCTGTGCAAAAAGGATGTATCTATGGTTACTTGCTGTACCAGGACATTGAGACCACTTGTAAACATTTTTTAAAACAAGAGCAGTAAAATCTAATAAAGTATTATGGTTACATACAGGAATATACGACAAAATAGTTCCAGTCTCAAAATACTTTATTCAGTTTACAAGATAAAAATAGGTATTATATATATTATATTATGCTACAGGGCATTTTGCTTTTTTAAATCTTCCACACAGCGGCCCGGCCGTGCTGAGAGGCACCACCACCTTCGGGAAGCAGAATGCAACTTCCTGCAGGCAGAGGCTCGAGTCTTCAACTTTGCAGGACTCTGTGGCACAGCGTTTCCATTTTAAACATCTTGCCAGACTGTGAAGCAGCCTACTATAGGTAACAATTGACAGCATAATTGACAAACGGAGACTGGAACTTACTTAAAGTTAATATGTCCCAGCGCACTAAGAACTTCAAATCCCACTAAGCATCAGTGGGCTTGTAAATAAGGAAACGCCCACTGAGGGGTTTGAATAAAATAAACCGGATATGCCAATTAGTGCGTGCATCCAGTGAAGTTTGTGCAGCCCATGAAGAAGGGGCATGGTGGCCCTGAAACGCGTCGGCAAAACTAAATGAATGCGGAGCATGAAAGCAAGATGAAAACGTAAGCTGGAGAGCGGAATGCTGTTGTGTGCTCTCAGAATGCTACAGGGCATTTTGCTTTTTCAAATCTTCCACACGGTGGCCCGGCCGTGCTGAGAGGCACCACCACCTTCGGGAAGCAGAATGCAACTTCCTGCAGGCAGAGGCTCGAGTCTTGAACTTTGCAGGACTCTCTGGCACAGCGTTTCCATTTTAAACATCTTGCCAGACTGTGAAGCAGCCTACTATAGGTAACAATTGACAGCATAATTGACAAACGGAGACTGGAACTTACTTAAAGTTAATATGTCCCAGCGCACTAAGGACTTCAAATCCCACTAAGCATCAGTGGGCTTGTAAATAAGGAAACGCCCACTGAGGGGTTTGAATAAAATATAACGGATATGCCAATTAGTGCGTGCATCCAGTGAAGTTTGTGCAGCCCATGAAGAAGGGGCATGGTGGCCCTGACACGCGTCGGCAAAACAAAATGAATGCGGAGCATGAAAGCAAGATGAAAACGTAAGCTGGAGAGTGGAATGCTGTTGTGTGCTCTCAGAAAGCTACAGGGCATTTTGCTTTTTCAAATCTTCCACACGGCGGCCCGGCCGTGCTGAGAGGCACCACCACCTTCAGGAAGCAGAATGCAACTTCCTGCAGGCAGAGGCTCGAGTCTTCAACTTTGCAGGACTCTGTGGCACAGCGTTTCCATTTTAAACATCTTGCCAGACTGTGAAGCAGCCTACTATAGGTAACAATTGACAGCATAATTGACAAACGGAGACTGGAACTTACTTAAAGTTAATATGTCCCAGCGCACTAAGGACTTCAAATCCCACTAAGCATCAGTGGGCTTGTAAATAAGGAAACGCCCACTGAGGGGTTTGAATAAAATAAACAGGATATGCCAATTAGTGCGTGCATCCAGTGAAGTTTGTGCAGCCCATGAAGAAGGGGCATGGTGGCCCTGAAACGCGTCGGCAAAACTAAATGAATGCGGAGCATGAAAGCAAGATGAAAACGTAAGCTGGAGAGCGGAATGCTGTTGTGTGCTCTCAGAATGCTACAGGGCATTTTGCTTTTTTAAAACTTCCACACGGCGGCCCGGCCGTGCTGAGAGGCACCACCACCTTCGGGAAGCAGAATGCAACTTCCTGCAGGCAGAGGCTCGAGTCTTCAACTTTGCAGGACTCTGTGGCACAGCGTTTCCATTTTAAACATCTTGCCAGACTGTGAAGCAGCCTACTATAGGTAACAATTGACAGCATATTTGACAAACGGAGACTGGAACTTACTTAAAGTTAATATGTCCCAGCGCACTAAGGACTTCAAATCCCACTAAGCATCAGTGGGCTTGTAAATAAGGAAACGCCCACTGAGGGGTTTGAATAAAATAAACCGGATATGCCAATTAGTGCGTGCATCCAGTGAAGTTTGTGCAGCCCATGAAGAAGGGGCATGGTGGCCCTGAAACGCGTCGGCAAAACTAAATGAATGCGGAGCATGAAAGCAAGATGAAAACGTAAGCTGGAGAGCGGAATGCTGTTGTGTGCTCTCAGAATGCTACAGGGCATTTTGCTTTTTCAAATCTTCCACACGGCGGCCCGGCCGTGCTGAGAGGCACCACCACCTTCGGGAAGCAGAATGCAACTTCCTGCAGGCAGAGGCTCGAGTCTTCAACTTTGCAGGACTCTGTGGCACAGCGTTTCCATTTTAAACATCTTGCCAGACTGTGAAGCAGCCTACTATAGGTAACAATTGACAGCATAATTGACAAACGGAGACTGGAACTTCCTTAAAGTTAATATGTCCCAGCACACTAAGGACTTCAAATCCCACTAAGCATCAGTGGGCTTGTAAATAAGGAAACGCCCACTGAGGGGTTTGAATAAAATAAACCGGATATGCCAATTAGTGCGTGCATCCAGTGAAGTTTGTGCAGCCCATGAAGAAGGGGCATGGTGGCCCTCAAACGCGTCGGCAAAACTAAATGAATGCGGAGCATGAAAGCAAGATGAAAACGTAAGCTGAAGAGCGGAATGCTGTTGTGTGCTCTCAGAATGCTACAGGGCATTTTGCTTTTTCAAATCTTCCACACGGCGGCCCGGCCTTGCTGAGAGGCACCACCACCTTCGGGAAGCAGAATGCAACTTCCTGCAGGCAGAGGCTCGAGTCTTCAACTTTGCAGGACTCTGTGGCACGGAGTTTCCATTTTAAACATCTTGCCAGACTGTGAAGCAGCCTACTATAGGTAACAATTGACAGCATATTTGACAAACGGAGACTGGAACTTACTTAAAGTTAATATGTCCCAGCGCACTAAGGACTTCAAATCCCACTAAGCATCAGTGGGCTTGTAAATAAGGAAACGCCCACTGAGGGGTTTGAATAAAATAAACCGGATATGCCAATTAGTGCGTGCATCCAGTGAAGTTTGTGCAGCCCATGAAGAAGGGGCATGGTGGCCCTGAAACGCGTCGGCAAAACTAAATGAATGCGGAGCATGAAAGCAAGATGAAAACGTAAGCTGGAGAGCGGAATGCTGTTGTGTGCTCTCAGAATGCTACAGGGCATTTTGCTTTTTCAAATCTTCCACACGGCGGCCCGGCCGTGCTGAGAGGCACCACCACCTTCGGGAAGCAGAATGCAACTTCCTGCAGGCAGAGGCTCGAGTCTTCAACTTTGCAGGACTCTGTGGCACAGCGTTTCCATTTTAAACATCTTGCCAGACTGTGAAGCAGCCTACTATAGGTAACAATTGACAGCATAATTGACAAACGGAGACTGGAACTTCCTTAAAGTTAATATGTCCCAGCACACTAAGGACTTCAAATCCCACTAAGCATCAGTGGGCTTGTAAATAAGGAAACGCCCACTGAGGGGTTTGAATAAAATAAACCGGATATGCCAATTAGTGCGTGCATCCAGTGAAGTTTGTGCAGCCCATGAAGAAGGGGCATGGTGGCCCTCAAACGCGTCGGCAAAACTAAATGAATGCGGAGCATGAAAGCAAGATGAAAACGTAAGCTGAAGAGCGGAATGCTGTTGTGTGCTCTCAGAATGCTACAGGGCATTTTGCTTTTTCAAATCTTCCACACGGCGGCCCGGCCTTGCTGAGAGGCACCACCACCTTCGGGAAGCAGAATGCAACTTCCTGCAGGCAGAGGCTCGAGTCTTCAACTTTGCAGGACTCTGTGGCACGGAGTTT
Organism: Lissotriton vulgaris; assembly: GCF_964263255.1. Lineage (NCBI taxonomy): Eukaryota > Metazoa > Chordata > Amphibia > Caudata > Salamandridae > Lissotriton > Lissotriton vulgaris. The sequence continues at coordinate 283,685,509 of NC_141691.1, forward strand.
CCATTTTAAACATCTTGCCAGACTGTGAAGCAGCCTACTATAGGTAACAATTGACAGCATAATTGACAAACGGAGACTGGAACTTACTTAAAGTTAATATGTCCCAGCGCACTAAGGACTTCAAATCCCACTAAGCGTCAGTGGGCTTGTAAATAAGGAAACGCCCACTGAGGGGTTTGAATAAAATAAACCGGATATGCCAATTAGTGCGTGCATCCAGTGAAGTTTGTGCAGCCCATGAAGAAGGGGCATGGTGGCCCTGAAACGCGTCGGCAAAACTAAATGAATGCGGAGCATGAAAGCAAGATGAAAACGTAAGCTGGAGAGCGGAATGCTGTTGTGTGCTCTCAGAATGCTACAGGGCATTTTGCTTTTTTAAATCTTCCACACGGCGGCCCGGCCGTGCTGAGAGGCACCACCACCTTCGGGAAGCAGAATGCAACTTCCTGCAGGCAGAGGCTCGAGTCTTCAACTTTGCAGGACTCTGTGGCACAGCGTTTCCATTTTAAACATCTTGCCAGACTGTGAAGCAGCCTACTATAGGTAACAATTGACAGCATAATTGACAAACGGAGACTGGAACTTACTTAAAGTTAATATGTCCCAGCACACTAAGGACTTCAAAGCCCACTAAGCATCAGTGGGCTTGTAAATAAGGAAACGCCCACTGAGGGGTTTGAATAAAATAAACCGGATATGCCAATTAGTGCGTGCATCCAGTGAAGTTTGTGCAGGCCATGAAGAAGGGGCATGGTGGCCCTGAAACGCGTCGGCAAAACTGAATGAACGCGGAGCATGAAAGCAAGATGAAAACGTAAGCTGGAGAGCGGAATGCTGTTGTGTGCTCTCAGAATGCTACAGGGCATTTTGCTTTTTCAAATCTTCCACACGGCGGCCCAGCCGTGCTGAGAGGCACCACCACCTTCGGGAAGCAGAATGCAACTTCCTGCAGGCAGAGGCTCGAGTCTTCAACTTTGAAGGACTCTGTGGCACAGCGTTTCCATTTTAAACATCTTGCTAGACTGTGAAGCAGCCTACTATAGGTAACAATTGACAGCATATTTGACAAACGGAGACTGGAACTTACTTAAAGTTAATATGTCCCAGCGCACTAAGGACTTCAAATCCCACTAAGCATCAGTGTGCTTGTAAATAAGGAAACGCCCACTGAGGGGTTTGAATAAAATAAACCGGATATGCCAATTAGTGCGTGCATCCAAGTGAAGTTTGTGCAGCCCATGAAGAAGGGGCATGGTGGCCCTGAAACGCGTCGGCAAAACTAAATGAATGCGGAGCATGAAAGCAAGATGAAAACGTAAGCTGGAGAGCGGAATGCTGTTGTGTGCTCTCAGAATGCTACAGGGCATTTTGCTTTTTCAAATCTTCCACACGGCGGCCCGGCCGTGCTGAGAGGCACCACCACCTTCGGGAAGCAGAATGCAACTTCCTGCAGGCAGAGGCTCGAGTCTTCAACTTTGCAGGACTCTGTGGCACAGCGTTTCCATTTTAAACATCTTGCCAGACTGTGAAGCAGCCTACTATAGGTAACAATTGACAGCATAATTGACAAACGGAGACTGGAACTTCCTTAAAGTTAATATGTCCCAGCACACTAAGGACTTCAAATCCCACTAAGCATCAGTGGGCTTGTAAATAAGGAAACGCCCACTGAGGGGTTTGAATAAAATAAACCGGATATGCCAATTAGTGCGTGCATCCAGTGAAGTTTGTGCAGCCCATGAAGAAGGGGCATGGTGGCCCTGAAACGCGTCGGCAAAACTAAATGAATGCGGAGCATGAAAGCAAGATGAAAACGTAAGCTGGAGAGCGGAATGCTGTTGTGTGCTCTCAGAATGCTACAGGGCATTTTGCTTTTTCAAATCTTCCACACGGCGGCCCGGCCGTGCTGAGAGGCACCACCACCTTCGGGAAGCAGAATGCAACTTCCTGCAGGCAGAGGCTTGAGTCTTCAACTTTGCAGGACTCTGTGGCACAGCGTTTCCATTTTAAACATCTTGCCAGACTAAGAAGCAGCCTACTATAGGTAACAATTGACAGCATAATTGACAAACGGAGACTGGAACTTCCTTAAAGTTAATATGTCCCAGCACACTAAGGACTTCAAATCCCACTAAGCATCAGTGGGCTTGTAAATAAGGAAACGCCAACTGAGGGGTTTGAATAAAATAAACCGGATATGCCAATTAGTGCGTGCATCCAGTGAAGTTTGTGCAGCCCATGAAGAAGGGGCATGGTGGCCCTGAAACGCGTCGGCAAAATTAAATGAATGCGGAGCATGAAAGCAAGATGAAAACGTAAGCTGGAGAGCGGAATGCTGTTGTGTGCTCTCAGAATGCTACAGGGATATTTTGCTTTTTCAAATTTTCCACACGGCGGCCCGGCCGTGCTGAGAGGCACCACCACCTTCGGAAAGCAGAATGCAACTTCCTGCAGGCAGAGGCTCGAGTCTTCAACTTTGCAGGACTCTGTGGCACTGCGTTTCCATTTTAAACATCTTGCCAGACTGTGAAGCAGCCTACGATAGGTAACAATTGACAGCATAATTGACAAACGGAGACTGGAACTTACTTAAAGTTAGTATGTCCCAGCGCACTAAGGACTTCAAATCCCACTAAGCATCAGTGGGCTTGTAAATAAGGAAACGCCCACTGAGGGGTTTGAATAAAATAGACCGGATATGCCAATTAGTGCGTGCATCCAGTGAAGTTTGTGCAGCCCATGAAGAAGGGGCATGGTGGCCCTGACACGCATCGGCAAAACGAAATGAATGCGGAGCATGAAAGCAAGATGAAAACGTAAGCTGGAGAGTGGAATGCTGTTGTGTGCTCTCAGAAAGCTACAGGGCATTTTGCTTTTTTATATCTTCCACACGGCGGCCCGGCCGTGCTGAGAGGCACCACCACCTTCGGGAAGCAGAATGCAACTTCCTGCAGGCAGAGGCTCGAGTCTTCAACTTTGCAGGACTCTGTGGCACAGCGTTTCCATTTTAAACATCTTGCCAGACTGTGAAGCAGCCTACTATAGGTAACAATTGACAGCATAATTGACAAACGGAGACTGGAACTTACTTAAAGTTAATATGTCCCAGCGCACTAAGGACTTCAAATCCCACTAAGCATCAGTGGGCTTGTAAATAAGGAAACGCCCGCTGAGGGGTTTGAATAAAATAAACCGGATATGCCAATTAGTGCGTGCATCCAGTGAAGTTTGTGCAGCCAAGGAAGAAGGGGCATGGTGGCCCTGAAACGCGTCGGCAAAACTAAATGAATGCGGAGCATGAAAGCAAGATGAAAACGTAAGCTGGAGAGCGGAATGCTGTTGTGTGCTCTCAGAATGCTACAGGGCATTTTGCTTTTTCAAATCTTCCACACGGCGGCCCGGCCGTGCTGAGAGGCACCACCACCTTCGGAAAGCAGAATGCAACTTCCTGCAGGCAGAGGCTCGAGTCTTCAACTTTGCAGGACTCTGTGGCACTGCGTTTCCATTTTAAACATCTTGCCAGACTGTGAAGCAGCCTACGATAGGTAACAATTGACAGCATAATTGACAAACGGAGACTGGAACTTACTTAAAGTTAGTATGTCCCAGCGCACTAAGGACTTCAAATCCCACTAAGCATCAGTGGGCTTGTAAATAAGGAAACGCCCACTGAGGGGTTTGAATAAAATAGACCGGATATGCCAATTAGTGCGTGCATCCAGTGAAGTTTGTGCAGCCCATGAAGAAGGGGCATGGTGGCCCTGACACGCATCGGCAAAACGAAATGAATGCGGAGCATGAAAGCAAGATGAAAACGTAAGCTGGAGAGTGGAATGCTGTTGTGTGCTCTCAGAAAGCTACAGGGCATTTTGCTTTTTTATATCTTCCACACGGCGGCCCGGCCGTGCTGAGAGGCACCACCACTTCCGGGAAGCAGAATGCAACTTCCTGCAGGCAGAGGCTCGAGTCTTCAACTTTGCAGGACTCTGTGGCACAGCATTTCCATTTTAAACATCTTGCCAGACTGTGAAGCAGCCTACTATAGGTAACAATTGACAGCATAATTGACAAACAGAGACTGGAACTTACTTAAAGTTAATATGTCCCAGCGCACTAAGGACTTCAAATCCCACTAAGCATCAGTGGGCTTGTAAATAAGGAAACGCCCACTGAGGGGTTTGAATAAAATAAACCGGATATGCCAATTAGTGCGTGCATCCAGTGAAGTTTGTGCAGCCCATGAAGAAGGGGCATGGTGGCCCTGAAACGCATCGGCAAAACTAAATGAATGCGGAGCATGAAAGCAAGATGAAAACGTAAGCTGGAGAGCGGAATGCTGTTGTGTGCTCTCAGAATGCTACAGGGCATTTTGCTTTTTCAAATCTTCCACACGGTGGCCCGGCCGTGCTGAGAGGCACCACCACCTTCGGGAAGCAGAATGCAACTTCCTGCAGGCAGAGGCTCGAGTCTTCAACTTTGCATGACTCTGTGGCACAGCGTTTCCATTTTAAACATCTTGCCAGACTGTGAAGCAGCCTACTATAGGTAACAATTGACAGCATAATTGACAAACGGAGACTGGAACTTCCTTAAAGTTAATATGTCCCAGCACACTAAGGACTTCAAATCCCACTAGGCATCAGTGGGCTTGTAAATAAGGAAACGCCCACTGAGGGGTTTGAATATAATAAACCGGATATGCCAATAAGTGCGTGCATCCAGTGAAGTTTGTGCAGCCCATGAAGAAGGGGCATGGTGGCCCTGAAACGCGTCGGCAAAACTAAATGAATGCGGAGAATGAAAGCAAGATGAAAACGTAAGCTGGAGAGCGGAATGCTGTTGTGTGCTCTCAGAATGCTACAGGGCATTTTGCTTTTTCAAATCTTCCACACGGCGGCCCGGCCTTGCTGAGAGGCACCACCACCTTCGGGAAGCAGAATGCAACTTCCTGCAGGCAGAGGCTCGAGTCTTCAACTTTGCAGGACTCTGTGGCACAGAGTTTCCATTTTAAACATCTTGCCAGACTGTGAAGCAGCCTACTATAGGTAACAATTGACAGCATAATTGACAAACGGAGACTGGAACTTACTTAAAGTTAATATGTCCCAGCGCACTAAGGACTTCAAATCCCACTAAGCGTCAGTGGGCTTGTAAATAAGGAAACGCCCACTGAGGGGTTTGAATAAAATAAACCGGATATGCCAATTAGTGCGTGCATCCAGTGAAGTTTGTGCAGCCCATGAAGAAGGGGCATGGTGGCCCTGAAACGCGTCGGCAAAACTAAATGAAGGCGGAGCATGAAAGCAAGATGAAAACGTAAGCTGGAGAGCGGAATGCTGTTGTGTGCTCTCAGAATACTACAGGGCATTTTGCTTTTTCAAATCTTCCACACGGCGGCCCGGCCGTGCTGAGAGGCACCACCAACTTCGGGAAGCAGAATGCAACTTCCTACAGGCAGAGGCTCGAGTCTTCAACTTAGCAGGACTCTGTGGCACTGCGTTTCCATTTTAAACATCTTGCCAGACTGTGAAGCAGCCTACTATAGGTAACAATTGACAGCATAATTGACAAACGGAGACTAGAACTTACTTAAAGTTAATATGTTCCAGCGCACTAAGGACTTCAAATCCCACTAAGCATCAGTGGGCTTGTAAATAAGGAAACGCCCACTGAGGGGTTTGAATAAAATAAACCGGATATGCCAATTAGTGCGTGCATCCAGTGAAGTTTGTGCAGCCCATGAAGAAGGGGCATGGTGGCCCTGAAATGCGTCGGCAAAACTAAATGAATGCGGAGCATGAAAGCAAGATGAAAACGTAAGCTGGAGAGCGGAATGCTGTTGTGTGCTCTCAGAATGCTACAGGGCATTTTGCTTTTTCAAATCTTCCACACGGCGGCCCGGCCGTGCTGAGAGGCACCACCACCTTCGGAAAGCAGAATGCAACTTCCTGCAGACAGAGGCTCGAGTCTCAACTTTGCAGGACTCTGTGGCACAGAGTTTCCATTTTAAACATCTTGCCAGACTGTGAAGCAGCCTACTATAGGTAACAATTGACAGCATAATTGACAAACGGAGACTGGAACTTACTTAAAGTTAATATGTCCCAGCGCACTAAGGACTTCAAATCCCACTAAGCATCAGTGGGCTTGTAAATAAGTAAACGCCCACTGAGGGGTTTGAATAAAATAAACCGGATATGCCAATTAGTGCGTGCATCCAGTGAAGTTTGTGCAGCCCATGAAGAAGGGGCATGGTGGCCCTGAAACGCGTTGGCAAAACTAAATGAATGCGGAGCATGAAAGCAAGATGAAAACGTAAGCTGGAGAGCGGAATGCTGTTGTGTGCTCTCAGAATGCTACAGGGCATTTTGCTTTTTCAAATCTTCCACACGGCGGCCCGGCCGTGCTGAGAGGCACCACCACCTTCGGGAAGCAGAATGCAACTTCCTGCAGGCAGAGGCTCGAGTCTTCAACTTTGCAGGACTCTGTGGCACAGCGTTTCCATTTTAAACATCTTGCCAGACTGTGAAGCAGCCTACTATAGGTAACAATTGACAGCATAATTGACAAACGGAGACTGGAACTTACTTAAAGTTAATATGTCCCAGCGCACTAAGGACTTCAAATCCCACTAAGCATCAGTGGGCTTGTAAATAAGGAAACGCCCACTGAGGGGTTTGAATAAAATAAACCGGATATGCCAATTAGTGCGTGCATCCAGTGAAGTTTGTGCAGCCCATGAAGAAGGGGCATGGTGGCCCTGAAACGCGTCGGCAAAACTAAATGAATGCGGAGCATGAAAGCAAGATGAAAACGTAAGCTGGAGAGCGGAATGCTGTTGTGTGCTCTCAGAATGCTACAGGGCATTTTGATTTTTCAAATCTTCCACACGGCGGCCCGGCCGTGCTGAGAGGCACCACCACCTTCGGGAAGCAGAATGCAACTTCCTGCAGGCAGAGGCTCGAGTCTTCAACTTTGCAGGACTATGTGGCACAGCGTTTCCATTTTAAACATCTTGCAAGACTGTGAAGCAGCCTACTATAGGTAACAATTGACAGCATAATTGACAAACGGAGACTGGAACTTACTTAAAGTTAATATGTCCCAGCGCACTAAGGACTTCAAATCCCACTAAGCATCAGTGGGCTTGTAAATAAGGAAACGCCCACTGAGGGGTTTGAATAAAATAAACCGGATATGCCAATTAGTGCGTGCATCCAGTGAAGTTTGTGCAGCCCATGAAGAAGGGGCATGGTGGCCCTGAAACACGTCGGCAAAACTAAATGAATGCGGAGCATGAAAGCAAGATGAAAACGTAAGCTGGAGAGAGGAATGCTGTTGTGTGCTCTCAGAATGCTACAGGGCATTTTGCTTTTTCAAATCTTCCACACGGCGGCCCGGCCATGCTGAGAGGCACCACCACCTTCGGGAAGCAGAATGCAACTTCCTGCAGGCAGAGGCTTGAGTCTTCAACTTTGCAGGACTCTGTGGCACAGCGTTTCCATTTTAAACATCTTGCCAGACTGTGAAGCAGCCTACTATAGGTAACAATTGACAGCATAATTGACAAACAGAGACTGGAACTTACTTAAAGTTAATATGTCCCAGCGCACTAAGGACTTCAAATCCCACTAAGCATCAGTGGGCTTGTAAATAAGGAAACGCCCACTGAGGGGTTTGAATAAAATAAACTGGATATGCCAATTAGTGCGTGCATTCAGTGAAGTTTGTGCAGCCCATGAAGAAGGGGCATGGTGGCCCTGAAACGTGTTGGCAAAACTAAATGAATGCGGAGAGCGGAATGCTGTTGTGTACTCTCAGAATGCTACAGGGCATTTTGCTTTTTCATATATATATATATATATATATATATATATATATATATATATATATATATATATATATATATATATATATATATATATATATATATATATATGATGAAAACAGTTACCATTGTACTACATTGTGCAAATGCCCAATAAGGTGCCTAAGAACACAAACTGTATAATTATATTTCAAAGTGCAAATGAGCAGTAAGGTGTCTCTGTATATTTTAAAACCTATTATCTAAGGTTGCCTTAGTGCATAGAATTTTTATGCAATGAGTTCCATTGTGAAAACAAGCTATGAAAGTACATCAGTGATTTAACGTATTCCATTGAGGCTAATTACCATAGTAGCATAGACATTAAGGGCCCGATTACCATGTCCATCGTTCTGGAACTGTAACCGAATGACCTCCTGTCATCGGTTACAGCGCAGGAATTAGAATGTGACTGAACCATGTTCAGTCGCATGCTTTTACTTGCAATTGGAGCATGCATTCTAAAATTGTAAGGGGCTGAGGTGCAGTTTATCCCTGCACCCTCTGGCAGACACATCAAGGTGCCTGCCACGGGGTGCAGGTATCAAACAGGGGGAACCCTAGCCCACCATTCAGTGGCCTGGCACCCATGGAGGCCCAGTTGGGGGCCCCCAAAATTGATTCCCAATGCCTTTCTGTAGGAAACTGCCAATGTAATCCCTCAGCCGGTAAGAGCTGGCCGGGGATTATTGTTGGCCTTCCGGATGGCAGACAGGCTCTCCGAGCCCATTGGAAGCCATCCGTAAAACCAATTTGGTTTCCCTTCTTAGCGAATGCATTGTAATCGGTCAGTTGGAAGGGAAAACGAATCTATAATTATGTTGCGGTTAGGATGGCAAAACTTAACCGCATCATAATCAGTCTCTAAATCGTTTCTTGTTGTCCGCAACCGTAAAACAACCACAATGTTTCATAATTAAGACAATCCTTGGATAGTAGATACCAATAGTTTTTCAGCAATAGCTGAAATCGTTTGCCATTTGACATAGCTGGGCATAAAATAAGGGCCTGAAGGGACGATGTTACCCCAGCCTTAAGAAATACGGGTTTTAGAATGCGCAAGGTTTGACATAGATTAAAAAGGCAAGGAGCAAGGATGCAACCTTGCTTTAGGCTATTAAAGATTTAAATTTGTTGTGATAAGGCACCACGTCACCTAGGTTGACCTGGACGAGAGCATTGGTATAGAGGAGAAATATAGCATCTAGCAATTTCCGTGGAATGGCCCAGCCAACCCATTTTTTTCCATAGTAAAGTTTTTGGAGCTGAATCATAGGCTGCCTTTAAATCTATTATAGAAATACATAGATTTCGTTTTTTTTTAAACTACCCATTCTGCTAGTAAACTAGGGGCCAGCAGGTTGTGATAGTCATTGGCCCTTACAAGCACCTGTTTGATTGAGTGAAATTATATCTTGCTGTGCTGCCCAGTTTCAAGTCAATCAATAAACGTGAGAAAAAACCCTTAGAGACTTCGTCAGTTAAGGCGATTAACCGATAATTAGCCGGGTTGCAAGATGCTACCTTGCCCAGATACAGGGACAATTTTCAATGCCAATACCTTGTTGAACACTGAAGTCAACACATTGGCCCACATGTCAATATTGGCACGGAATAAGACATTGGAAAGCACATTTGGGCCAGGAGCACCATTTGATCGAAGACGGCGAGAGAATGGCTATTTCATAAACGCTTATAAGATGCAGATCATTCTTCAAATCAGGGCTGCTAACTTGCTCAATATATGACTCACTGAAATGAAAAATACCTTTCTTGGATTTGCAGATAGAAAGCGTAAATTAGTCTCTGGATCATTATCTACTGTACTGTTTTATAATTCATTTGTTACAGGAGAAGTGTTCCCATTATATCTCCAGATGGTATCTAGACAGTCACACAAGTTTGTACTTACAAGGTTGCGGTTCGGGATGGCACATTATTTAGTGGCCCATCCCCAGATCAAGAAACATCCGACAGGACCATGTATGTGTGACTCTATATCTACCCAAAGCACTCAGCACTTTCTTTTGTTCTGTGAACTGTACAGGGAACAGCGTACTATGTTTTTGAAACCTATGCTTAACAAATATGGTGTACGTACAGTTAAGGAAGCCATGGGCCTAATTTTAAATTTACAATCAGCAGATATTTGTTTTTATACTGCAACGTTTTTAAACAAATGCATTTATTCCAGGAAAAATATGACTTTTTAATGTACCATATTTATGGATTTTTTTAAAACTTCTGCATTTTTATCTTTTTTTAATCATGACGTATTTACTGTTTTATCTGTGCTTTCATGGTCATTCATTTGTACCGAATAAAAGCTTGATGAACTGAACTGAACTGACTCACTAGATTTCACAATGATATTTGTATGGACCATGAAATATACCCAGGCTCATGCAACTCACTATCGCTATATCGCTATATTTGGCTTGCTAATTTTATCACAATTATAACAGAGGTCTTGCTTATTCATACAGGTTGGTAAAAAAGTGTACTCCTTTGTCTTCCATAATATTAGTACTGTAGGCCATGTTGCCCCCCCTTTCAAGTTCATTAATTATTTCCCAAAAATGTTTACATCATTTTGTCTAGAGGCATGGAGTAATCTGTGCCATAGCCCTGATTGATATCTTGATTTTGTCAACCAAACTTCTTGTATATTACATCTTCTTAGAGCAATTATTTTATCCTTATACATAGTAAGATTGCTGGTGTTCTGAGAAAAGGCATCCCGTACAACTTTATTGAGTCATCGTTTTAATTTAAGTAACTGAAATGTGTACCATGTATTGGGAAGATTAATGTTAGATTTGTTTTGTTTCAATTTCGTACTGGAAATTGTCCCACCAAGGATGATGTAATATAATTCCATTCATCGAGCATTGAAACTACCCCCACCTTGCACTGGTCACTCTCCTTTATTATTGCTTCGCCATCCTGTATTATTGCTTCATGTTTATCCGACTTCCATACCAGTCTCTTCAAATTATATGAAGAATGGACAACATACAGTAGCTCTTTAGATCTAGGATTACAACTTATTGGCAATTGTAGTATAACCGTCTGAGGGTTGTGGTCACTCTTGAGTTGAGGGCTTACCATATATATGACAATTTTTTGGGCCCAAATTTTCTGAAATACAGGTCTAATTGATAATTGAGCCATGCTTACACAGTTTAAAAGATAGAAATGACCTGAATTTGCTCAAAGTTTTTTTTTTAACAGAGTGTTACTGCACTTATTTGCCATACCATTACTCTTTCCATTTAGGCAGTTAAAAGTGACCAGATGGAAGTTAAAATCACCCGAAACGATAAAACCAACATCTGGGTGCCGAATTATTAATGCGTTTAAGATATCCTGTATTATGAACAGTTGGGTCACCTTATTTATCCTCACACTAAAATAATTATTAGTCATAATCAAAAAGTCCTTTATTTGTTTTTTTCATAAAGGCCAATAAGTAAAATATACTTTTGGCGCATTCAAATCTTTAAAAAACAAAGTTTAAAAGTAGTATCATTCCCTTAAAATAATAATGCATATTTACAATATTTAAAATGTTTAAAACTGTTCCTTTATGAGACCCTTTTGGCTAAAAGCAGTCCCCTTTTCAAAGGCGGTTACTAATTTGTATGAAAAACCTTAGCCCTCGGCAGGTTAAGATAGAAATTAAATATTATCATCTTATGGCAATGGTACTGTTCTAAAAACCATTGCATCTAATCCAACTGCAAGTCAACTACTTCCACTGGTAGATTTAGTTGCAATATAACATCGGAGTCTGCACTTTGCACTTCCTAGTTTATTTGTGTATACTGCCGGGAGGTTAAACTCATTGAAACAAAGCAATGGAGTTCCTTGTTCTCTCCACGTTTCTTGGAACAATAACGTTTCAAGTGTTTAAAAATAAGATAGTACCTTGTTCGGCCAACAAATGGGCCGGCCCGTGCACATTCCAAGAACAAATACTCAGTTGCAAATCTTTACCATTTGCAACAGGTAAAGATCCTGGAGGCACATTTGCAAGGGTTGCTGGAAGCCGAGTCCAGTCCTCCAGCTGCATTTTGATTTTAGGTAACAATTCACTTTGAGAGTATTAGTAATTAGCAGACCGGTATTGCAAGGTGATTTATTCAATGGGCCAGTCACAGCTATAAGTTGTAGAATTAACCTTTTACTTTCAACCTTATTTCTTTCTTTTTCCACTTTTAGTGCTAGTGTCTCTAGAATCGATGGATATTTTAAGGGGTAATAGGGGCATATTACCAAGCAATAACGATAATTATCGCTATTGCTTGGTTAGAGACAAAGATTTACCGCTGAGCTGCGGCGATTTTTATCGCAAATAAACCTTGGTATTACCAAGGTTTATCGCAAATGCGATAAAAATCGTCCGCAATGCATGAATATCGCTGAAAAGTCAGCGATATTCATGCATTACCGAGCTAATGCTCTTAGCCATGTTATCCACCTCCCATTGGATAACATGGCTAAGAACTGCTCAGGGCACGTGTTAGCTTTTGGAGATATTTACGCTTAGCGCGAATATCTCCAAAAGTTGGTAATAGGAGATAACGATGTTAGCAACTGTATCCAGTCGCTAACATCTTGGCACGCCCACTTTGCATGTCATTAGTGATAAATATCACTGACATGCAAAGTGGGGCCCAAGATGGTCGCTATCTCCTTTTAGCTGTCGCTAACTGGTGTTAGCGACAGCTAGGTAAAGGGAGAAAATTTTATCTCCGCTTTCTTGGCTTTTAAAGCCAAAAAAGCAGAGATAAACCCCCTTGATAATATGCCCCCAGTTCTTAACCTTAATGCCCCAGTTCATAAAATAAGAGCTTTAATCTAGGAGTTTATTTACTATTTCATCAGTAGTCAAAGTTGTTATGGTAGTTTTAATGAATGCTAAATCAGAGATAATTTAAATACGTTTAAGGATTAAGCTCCGATTAGGACTATAATGAATACCATTAGATTCATATAAAGGGTAAACAACTAATTTAGCATTATTAGAAGTTTTTTTCCCGGCATAACCCCTAGAGATATTGTTGAGCCTGGTTTGCTATCTTTGGCTAAATAATTGATTTAGTGTTCTCCAGAAAGTGGTGAACTCTGAGCGGCACAGGGTTTTGTCATGTTAACTCTGCAAGCCCCATGCACAATCTGAATTCCATGACCTTGAGGCAGGAGTGTAGCTTCATTGTGTACTATTTATTTAGTCCTGGAATGTGGATGACAAACTATTTCTCTATTACCGTTTTTGTAACTCTGCATACTTTCACTCCGAGTCAAAGACCTATTGTCTTGCTTAAACGCTGCTTCATTGTTAAAGCCTACTATGTCAGGAGCCGCTGTATTGACAGCAGTTAAAATGACTACCCCTTAAAGGGTGCTGTACCTCACTCTTCAATCTGGGGTTCATGTAATGTGACTCAGTAGAATCAGAGAGATATTCTTCACTCTTATGGGAACTATCCTGCCCTTGTGATTTCTGACTAGCTGGTTTAAACATAGGCTAGCATTCCCTAGATTTGACCACTGAGACAATGGTTTTCTTGGCTTTATTCCGAGCCCTATGCAACCTCTTCCTGGCTCTTTTTGTCAATGGGGAACTCCACTAAAACTGTCACCTGAGTCTGTGGAATAGGTAACCTGGCTTCGCTCTATATTAACATTTCCTTGCAATATAGCGCTTTCATCTTTTGCAATATCGGGTCCTAAACATACTTCTGGCTTCCCAACATCCCCCGCTGATGCCATAGTTATATCATTTGGGAATATCTAGCTGAGTATGTTGGAACTTTATGTTCACACTTGTTACTTCTAATCCTGGTTTGGTATTGCCAGTTAGGGATAGTTCTAAGTTTGTTTGCACAGCTAATTTCTTAACTTCATCGAGGAGAGGCCCTACTATAGTCGGGAGTTCAGAAACATTATCAAAAATATGTGAACACATGCATTTGATTAGTTGGTTGTTAACATCAGACTGAGCTCTTACCACTAAGTTGGTTAAATTGTGTCATTTCGTGTCAATACTCACCACATAAACTGCTAACATATGTAATAGTCCCACAAGATTGAGCTTGTTGGCATTAAAACTTAATAATGTTGTTATGCATCCATTGTATTCAACAACGTTCACCACACTCCATTGTTATCTGCCCATTGGTGTTTGAGTGGGCACTCTACTGCTCAAATAAGAAAATCATATTTGTCCAAGAATAAGAGGTCTGCAAAGTTCAATGAGTTTAGCCCCTGATTGGAGCGTGTGAGTTTAACCGTTTGAGGGGTTAAATCTGGATGACATCAGAAACTTGTTCACAGTCACATATTCTGGAGCTAAATGGATTCATGCCATTTTTGCTGATTGGTGACTCAATTATGGATTCTCCTGGACTTTCGCAGACACTCTCATTCCTAGTCATGGACATTGGGGGTTTAGGAAAACTATGATTAAGTTGAATTTCGCCCAGACAAAAAACAAAGACATTGCCTTCACTTGAATCCCTGAAACAGTTGGTTATGACCCAGGCTTTATCTTCAGCCTTTAAAGCATTGGTGTTAGGACTGTGCTTGGAGGCGCTGGGTCCCACTGCTTGAAGAATACTATGCTTTGTGCTCTTTCTTGTAACCCCAAGGGCCCGAGGTGAGCTAGCTCCCTGTTTGGAAATATAGGATCATAAAACTTTACAAAGAAGTCCCAAGCAATGCGGTGTGTGCATTCTTTTGCAGCTTGAGACCCTCAGAAGTTGTGCCTTGTGATCGTGGGCATGCAGGAGTAAGTGGAGACCCAGATGCAGTGGGTGTGTGCCGTGGTGCAGGCCAAGGCATTGGTGAGGAGCGCCTGGTTGTGGTGTGTACGGGGGGCGAAATGAAACTCAGATGCACAGAGTGCTTGTCATGGTGCAAGCCGGGCGTTGGTGAGGAGCGCCTGGTCGTAGGGTGCGCCAAAAGAAGAAGTGAGTCTCAGATGCACAGAGTGCATGTGGTGTTGCAGCCAGGGCATTGGTGAGGAACGCCAGGTCTGTGTATGCACCGGGAGAAGAGGTGCTACTCGGACGCGCAGACTGTGTGTCGTGGTGCAGCCAGGGCATTTGTGAGGAGCTCCTGGTCATCGTGTGCACTGAGAGGAGAGGTGAGAATCAGACGTGCAGAGTGCGTGTCGTGATGCAACCAGAGCATCGGTGAAGAACGCATGGACATCGTGTGCACCGGAAGAAGAGGAGAAACTGGGATAAACATTGTGCGTGTCGAGGTGCAAGCAGAGGCTCTGGTGAAGAGCGTTGGGTCATTGTGAGTATCAGAGAAGAGGCGAGTCTCGGATGCACAGTGTGCATGTCAAGGTGCTGAGGGCAGGTCTTGCTGTCACTGAGTCGGCTGGAAGGAGGGCAATGTCATTGGGCCCTCGTAGTAAAAAAGCAGCGACCCAGACCAGCAGCCCCGGAGGAGCTAAGACACCAGCCTGAGCTCACTGTACCCCGTGACGGAGTTCTGGATCAAGGCCCAAGTCACTGAAGTTGGAGAGGAGAGTGGAGTCGCACCCCCCCAGGTAACGTGGATCACTACCTGGGGTGGGGTGCGGGCCCGGAGGGACACTTTTGGCCTCTCGCTTCTGTAAGCTGCATAAGCCTATTGCTTCAGCTCTCTATATCGGCCCATGCTGATGCAAGAAGGGGCAATACTGGGGCCAGAGTGAGAAGCAGAACTTTTGTGTCATCATTGATCCATATTGGGGGCACTGTTAATGGAGCACCTAAACTGTTGTATTACACTTTGCATTATTGCTGCTAACAAACTATCGAACTGTTGTATGACACCTGACCTCATTTCTTCCTGACGAACTACATACTTGGTGGGCTACGCCCTGCATTATTTTCCCTTGCATATTACCTGATTATACTGTGGCGCATTGCATTATTTCTACCTTACACAGTATCTGATTTTAACGTGGCGCAGTGCATTATTTCTTACTTGCACAGTGCAGGATTGTAGCATGACGCATTGCTTTGTTTCTTCCTGATACGAGGCATGTTGGTAGTGATATGCATTGCATTATTCCTTCTGTTGCAAAGTACATGACTGTGGCACTGCGCATGGCATTGTTTCTCTGTGACACAGTACAAGAGAATTTGTCACGCATTGCAGTATTGGTTTTCTTTTGCAACGTGTGTGATTCTAGCAATACAACTGGCCTAACCTTCTGGAAATGGTAAGAAGTCAGTTTAACTGTTGGTTACAAGCGGTGGTTGGGATTAGAACCTAACAACACACCTGAAAGAATACTACCCATTCTTATATGTTGGTTTTGTATTGTGTGGTCATATTGTATAACTTCTTATATAAAGATTATATTCATTCACAAAAAAACTTGTGTGGAGTCTATTTGTGGTGATATCATTGGGATCCAGAGAGTGTGGTTGCACATACTGTACACTTCTGCCTTGGAGATAAGGCTAGCTGCTCGTGCTAAGCTACTAAGGGAGTGAGCAGGGCTATCTCAGACGGTGTCCTTACTTAGCCTAACGTTGAAATGAGGGGTCGGGGACTCCCACTTCCAACATTTGGTGGCGGCGGCAAGCGATAAGGACCCCCACTTCCATCAATGGGTCTTTTGTGGCAGCAGCAAAATTTGAGCTGATCACTTGTTGAATTGCCAAACTTCAGGGACAGGCTCAAATGGACTTGGGCTATAGCAAATATTACATGAGAATGCTCCCTTTCATATGAAATATTTTTTTTACAGCAGTTGCATTTAAACATAAAGAAGTAGTATCAACAGACAGGTGCAAGCGATCTCTAATTTTGTCACCCTGAGATAGTGCACCATCACATCCAGTCTGGACTATAGGTGAGGATAGAGAAGTTGTAGATAAAGACACCCTATCCTCACATTAGGCTTTGTCTGATTGTTTAAAATACGCCATGATTCTAGGCTGAGTGAACTGAGTCCCGAAGACAGTCACTGGTTTAGATGCTTGGTCATGGACATTTGATTCATGATCTGTATGTCGCCCCAGTATTGGCTGGTTTCCCTGACTTGTTTGTGTTAAAAGCAAATTTAGCTTTCTGGTTAGCAAATTGAATACCGGCCCTTTTGCTTAGCATTAAATTATATTCATATTTGAGTTTTTGCAACAAGGTTTTAATATCAAGGAAGATATAAATAATTGTTCACATTTTGCAATCTGTTTTTCTAAATGTAATAATTTGGTGCTAAATGTCTTATTTTCATGGGCCTATAAAGAAATAATCACCCCTCTTAAGTAGGACTTAAAATCATCCCATTTTATAATAACAGAGGTAACACCATCAGGATTATCTAATAAAAATACTCTTGAATAGTTGTTAAAATAGTGTCTTTCTGAACATCTTGAAGAACAAAATCTACATTCACTCGCCAACCTGAATGAGAGACAAAAAAATTATTAACTTGTAAATGATGTGAAATTGTTGAATGGTCTGAGATTTCAAGGTTTCCAATGGAAGGTTGAGTTATAGACTCCACCAAATCTCTAGACACTAACAAATAATCTAGGAGTGAGTGAGCGCTATGGGGATTAGAAAAAAAAGGTGAATTCTTTCTAAGTGGGGAAATGTAGTCTCCAGATGTCAACAAGCTTATTGTTTTTAAATGCAGTTCTGAGTGAGTGAAATGCTTTGGTCGAGGATAGCCTATGTAAAAGAGGGTCACTTATCAAATTAAAAATCTCCACCCACAATCAAGGAAACTTCTCCAAGCTGAAGAATTTCAGTGGTAATAAATGACCAGAAATTAGGGTCATCTGCCGTTTGATCCATAAATATTGATTAAATGTAAAATTGTATTACCAAGTTTCACTTTAACCACCAGAAATCGTCCCTCAGAGTCAGATTGTTTATCTAAAATTTGCAATTGAATATTTTTAGGAAAAAGAATAGGCACATTATTCTTTTTACCTAATGCTGGGGAAGAGATAATCGGACCAACCCATTTCCTTTGCATGTATACTGAGATGTTGCATAAACTTGTGCTTCTTGTAATAAACAAATACCAGCTTTTGGATGTCTTAAAACCCTAACATTCAAAGAAACTATTTAAATTGTGTGAGCAGTATTCATATACTAAGAAGTTAAATAAAGACGAAAGTTAGAGAAAAGAGCGAAGCGATATACAAGATCTGAAAGAAGCAACAGGAGAGACCAAAGAAGTATCCTTAGAAACAAAGATAAACACAAAATAAAGAACACATGTATATATAAAACAGTGAAAAACATATATAGACATTTATGAGACATTCATGTGCATATGAGAAGAAGAAACAGAGGAAGAGAGGTACACCCATACTTAAAAGAATATTAAATATAGTAACAGGAATAGTAAAGACTTAAAATACGTGCCATATATGAACTCCCATTTAAGCAATTAAAATGGTAAGCAATAATACAGTCAAAACATTTTCAACTTGAAGAGTCATGTTCATCCACTGATAGAGGAGAGTGATTATCAAGAAAATCTGACGGTGAAAGGATTTACAAATGTCGTCATCCAGATACGCATGGTGGATGGATCAAAGAATCCATATTTGAAGCCAGAGTTTTTCAGTCGTGATCTCAAAGCTGCAAAGTCTCATCATATAGCAACAGTCTCCTTAGCAAAAATCTTGATCAATGAAGATTTTAGAAACATTAACCAGGAGAGAGGGAAATTCTTGAGCTGCTTTCCTGTTAAGGGTAAGATTGTGATGGTGAAGAACCCTGAAAATGACTTGACGAGTGTAGGAAGGTTGATATATGACTATGGTTACCCCTAAATATTTTGCCTGGTGTTTAGCTAGTTTTTGACATAGTTGGCCTGGGATCCTGCTATTCAGGGCCCCAGGCTGATTGCTCTCTCCTTAAAATGGACTCCATGTACCTTAGGTGCATACACAATTGGAACTGGTTCACCTTATTGGCACCTGTAACAGTGTACCCTAGGTACCCAGGGCATAGGTGTTTCCAAGGGCTACCGAAGGCTGCAGCATGTATTGTGCCACCCCTGGCCTCGCCTCCATATTTGACACAACTGTCTGATCACTCAGCTGGGGTAAGTTGGTGTAATCACCTCTTACTTAGATATAGTATCCCTATATCTAACCTTAACTGGACACATGTTAACCTATAAGCCATTCCTATGGAAGGCCCCCGCAATCCTGGGGGCAGAGTGCGTGGTTACATGTGAGATGGTGCTCTAGCATGAGCTGAGCCTGTCTGCAGCTGTCGGGAACAACTCCCTTAGCTGTTCCGAGATATTGCCATACCATATACTCTTAAGTGCATTATAATCCTCGCGGTTATATGCTAACTTCGGTTTGGCTTTATCAAAACATGTCGAGTAAGGTGTCATACGATTTGGAATACTATCCCCTCGACAGTTCTGTCGACGGGGATAGCATTCCACCCTTCTAGAAGGACACGACATGTACATAGCCTTAACCCGGTTAAAGTTAACCAGAGCCTCAGCATCACAAAATGGATGCTGCCACCACAGACACAAGTCTGACCTCCTGCTGCTGGGAGTCCTTCCAGCGAGGGAGGCTTGGACAAAGGGTTTCCTGCCTTGGGAGGAGCGAGCACCACCCCAGACAGGATTTTATGTATTGGGTAGGACAGGGCTGAATAGAATCAGACATGCCCGGGGCACACAAGGTGTCCCCGTGCATAAGCCAGTCCAAACCGGTCCTGGGACTTTCCAGACCCATGCCTGGCGAGGAGCTGGACAAAGGAAAGGGGGTGTAACCGCCCCCCTTCCTGGTCCCACCCAGAGGAGGGACCTAGCAGGTGATCCACCCCTCAGATTGGGAATAAGAGTGGGAGCAGTGCCATAGCACCTCAGATCATCCTGGATCAACTTGAAACTAAGAAGACGACTGGACTTTGACATTCTGCTGCACAGAAGACTGAAGAGCATCTCCCTTGTGGCCTAGGAGAGGCCACCCTGTGAACACAGGCACCATCCAGCAACTCGACATCTACTTTGCCGCCGCCTCCCACCAGAGCCCAAGCCCAGAGCCTGACAAGACCCAGACTCCCACACTTCTCACAGCTCGATCCACATTCCCTGCAAAGAAGGGACCCGTGGAGGCACCGAGAGACGTGGGACCGGACCTCTTGAAATACCCCTGAGAAGCTGACTGCGTGGCATCCGAGGCACCCTCGATATTGTGCTTTGGGGACTGAGAAGCCCCACCACCGAGAAGCCCTTACACCGAAGATCAGCTCCCCAGCATCTCCACGATCTGCGTGGGGCCCTTTTGCATCGTGCCATTCGACGCGCCATCCCGGCCACTTGCCACGTGGTTAGCGGCCATCTTGGCGATGAAACCTACAAAGTACACTGCGGGTCTGATTGCTCTAGTCTTGCCCTCGCTCCTGTAAAAGGGAGCACCCGCTTTAACCTTGCTGGTCCGAGTGATAAGCCTTTTTCAATTCCTGCGTGGCTTGCATTAGCCAAGGCCTGTTTGCTCCAATCAAGTTGCCGATACCGCCAACAGCGAGGAGCCTGCATGGGACAGCTCGTGATTGACTCCTGGACATCCTCGACCTCTTCGTGTCCACGTGGCTGCAGAGAGAAGCTACACCTCAACGCCTGTTTGCACCCGACATCGCCTGGTTCCATCCTGGTTCCACGGTAGTCACTGGCTAGTGACTTTAAACATTGTCCCCTCTGCTTTCAGGTCTTCACAACTTCAGATCCACCCTTGGATCCACCGGAACTCTTCACATCGAGCCGGCTGCAGCATCTCCAGCTCCAAGCACCATCGACAAGCGTGACGAAACCCGACACTACTTCGACCCTATGCACCCGCGTCCTGTGGGTTAGGTAACTCAGCAACGCCGATGTTCCCACACTGGTACACACCTCTAGTGTCTGTGTCTTAAGTTTCACTCCTCTAGGTCACTCGGAAGGTTCCTAACTAACTAACTTTATAACTTACGCACCATAGACATTGCATTGGTGAGTGCGTGCACTTTAAACACTGCACCCGAGTCCCGCGGGCCTTTCCCGACTTAGTCACTGCCAGTCCCGATCAGCTCCAGCGATTCCCAAGTCCCTAGGCCTATTTCCTTTTCAATTGGTATCTCTTAAACCACTTTCTTAGTATATGGTTTAGGTGGCCCCTAGGGCTCATCCATATTGTGCAACTTTTGTGTATTTTAACATTGTTTTGTTTTAACACTTGTGCTTCTGTGCTCATAAAGAGTATAGGGGATATTTGTAGTTAATAAATATATATATATTTTCAATATATATCTGTCTGGTGTCCTTTCATTGGTATTCAAGGGGGTTGTATATGGTAAACAGCTTACTTCACATGCCTTTCAGAGTTTAGCCTAAGACTGATTTGTCCACGCTACCACTAGGATAGCTGGTCTATAAGGTTGACTTACAACCAATCATCATAAGGGTTGCTTGGCATGGTACAAGGTGATCACTAGAATTAGTGAGCATCAGATACCAGGCCAACTTCTCACATTGGTGAGCAGCGGATTGGGATCTGAGCTTGCTGTTTGTTTTACCATTACAATATTTGAGAGTATCAATTGAAAAATCGTACAGGTACCAGCTAGGTACATATAAAACAAGACTAGTATACTTAAGTTCTACTGAACTTAGTTGTTGTAGAGGATAGGGAGTAGCACACCCTGACTACAAATACTAGATAGGTTTAGTAGGTAAACACCAGTGTAGGTAGATTGCAACATATCCACCCACACTAGAGCAATGTCTGGAGCAGAGGGTTCCACTGGGAATGTCTCTGTTGAGAGTGACTCTCCAAAGGCACCATCCAAATTTGCTATATTCTCCTTTAAGGAACTAAGGCAGCTTTGTGCCTTAAGAGGTCTGATGACAGGGCCATCCCCTACTACAGACCACCTTAGAGAGCTCTTAGACCACTCTGAGGCTCTAAAGACCTCTAACGCAGACCCCACAGGGAATGCTGATGGAGGCTCTCCCACTGAAGATGACAATACTGATACCCCTGTCCCTATAGTCCAGGTAGATGAGGATGACCAAGTCACTGGAGCTCCTCAGGTAGATGAGGAGGAGGAAGAAGAAGAGGAGACAGAAGGGGGGAGCAGTGATTCTGATGATGGCAGAAATAGTCAGGTGCTAGTGAGCAGGCTTAACCAGGCTAACTTAAGTGTATTTGGGACTGAAGCAAGGATGACTTTGCCCAGACACCCAGGGGGACTTAACCAGGAGCCTAGGAGGAGGAGGAATCACTCAGGTGAATCCAATACCTCCCAGGCTTCTAGAGGTTCTCATGGTCACTCCAGAAGGGAGATGACTAACCCTCAGAGAAGGGAACATGAGGCCAAAATGAGAGAGGCTGAGCTTAGGATCCAGAGACAAGAATTAGAAGTTGCCCTGGCCCAAGAGAAACTTGCTAGAGCAAGACAGCCTAGAGAGAGTGGGGTAATAGAACCCACTGGTGGCAGCAATATCCACAAGGATAAAGACAGGTCTTTTGATAACAGAAACCTGAGTAAAATTGTGCCCCCCCTACAAAGCTGGGGATGATAAAATCACAAATGGATGACTGTACTTGAGAGAGCCTGCAAAGTACAGCAGATCCCTCAGGAGCAGTGGGCAGCAATCTTGTGGCTCTCCTTTGAAGGTAGAGGCGGAGACAGACTCCTCACAGTTAGTGATGGGGATTCTAGAAACTACCTGGTCCTGAAGAGTGCTCTGATTGATGGGTTAGGTTTAACCACTGAACAGTACAGGTTAATGTTCAGAGACACCCAGAAGACACAGACTCAGGACTGATCTGAATTTGTTGAATGTGCCATTAAGGCTCTGGAGGGATGGTTGCTGGGAAGCAAGGTTACAGACTATACAGGATTGTATAATTTAATTATGAGAGAGCAAATCTTAAGTAATTGTCAAAATCAGCTTCTACATCAGCACCTGGTTGACTCTGATCTGACCTCCCCACAAGAATTGGGTAGGAGGGCAGACAAATGGGTCAGAACCAGGATCAGGCCTAAGAACCAGGGTGGTGACCAAAAGAAAGCGACTACCAAGCCTCAAGAGAAGGGTGGGGATAAAAGTAAGGAAAAGACTTCCCCAGGGCCCCAAAACTCCCAGAATGGTGGTGGGTCCCAAGACACTTCTTCAACCCAGAAAAAGCCTTATTGTCATGCCTGTAAACAGGTTGGGCATTACAAAACAGACAGCTGTTGTCCCAAGAATGGCAATAAAGAGAATATACCTCCAAAGCCAGCTCCAACACCTCCTGTTACTGTCAGCAGTAATCCCCCAGGAAGTGGGAGCACACCCAGGAATCTGGGTGGGTTTACTTTGGAGCACAGGTGGACCCTGGCCTATACGGGTCCCCATCCCCAAATAATCTTGTTTATGAGACTGGCATGGGGTTTGCCAACTTCTCTGATTGGCCAAATATCTTGAGCAAATATAGACAAGAACCCATCATCAATGGTTTGAAAGTTGAAGCTTTTAGAGACACAGGGGCTAGCATCACCATGGTGGCTGACTGTATAGTCCCCCATAAGCAACTTTTACCTGGTGCCACATACCAGGTAACAAACATTGATGGAATCCAAACAAATCATCCCATGGCAGTAGTAAGTCTCAGCTGGGGAGGTGTCACTGGCCCAAAGAGAGTGGCAGTGTCAGCAAACTTGCCTGTAGATTGCCTACTTGGTAATGATTTGGAAATCTCAGCCTGGGCTGAGGTTGAACAGCAAACCCATTCTAGAATGGTAAATCTCCATGGAAAAGTTAGTGGGGCTGTGATGGCTACAGCCCCAACCCAAGATGTCCTTCCTGAAAAGGTTGGTAGGGCTGAACAAACCTCAGCCCCATCTTTAGCTAACTTCCCTCCTGAAAAGAGTAGCAGAGCTGTTATGATAACTGCTCATACCCAAACTGAGTCTCCTCCTGAAAAGGTTGGTGGGGCTGCGATGGCCACAGCCCAAACTCAAACTGATACATGGGTAGTGAAGCCTGAAATGATGGATCACTCCACCCAAACTGAGAGCATGGAGGAGGAAGAGAAATCTCCCCCTCACCAGACATTAGGAAAGGATCAGCCTCCTCAGGGAACTGATCTTAACCCTGATGAAGGAACTGTCCAAGAGGTTGTTAGGCCTGGCCTGACAGAGCCTCTGATGGCAGTGGACCCTTCTCAGGTGGGACCCAGTCTGGAGCAGGTAACCTGCCCCTCTCTACCTTGCCTTAGTCAGCCCAGGGCTGCAGGGGACAAGAAGGACAGTGAGCCCCAAAGGGCCCCCTGTCAAATAAAGCCCCCCCATCAACAGATTCGGGGCACCAAAACTAGTAGCCCTAGTGAGGTGAAAATGTTAAAAACTCCCGAGGGAGCCCCCTTAAAAGTAGTTAGGGACCTCCCACAGATGGATTATGTTGGGCGCAGCCAAACCTGGGACCCCAAAGGCCCAAACCTGAACTGTCCCTTCAGTAAGCCAACAAGAGGGACCCAGCCTCCAGCTTTAGGTAGCCAGAGGTTGACCCTGAGAGCACAGTGCAACTCAGTCAAAGACAGAAAGGCACACATGGTGGGGAGTGATTGGAGGAAGCTGAGTCCTAAAGAGGAATCTCACTTCAGTACTCCATCCCAACACCAGCCTTTGACTTTGCAAAGACACACCACAGGTAGAGATTCCCTATGGTGGAGACCCTCAGATACCCTTAGGGTGAGGGATTGCTTAGTGGACCATGACACAGGGGGTAACCAAGCCAGAGCTGGTACTTCCTTATATGGCCACTTAGGCAATATAGGCTTACCTGGTCAAGGATAGCCTTATCTCCTTTCGTTTGGGGGGGTTATGTAGGAAGGTGGATATCTGACTATGGTTACCCCCAAACTTTTTGCCTGGTATTTAGATGGTTTTTGACATAGTTGGCCTGGGATCCTGCTATTCAGGGCCCCAGGCTGATTGCTCTCTCCTTAAAATGGACTCCATGTACCTTAGGTGCATACACAATTGGAACTGGTTCACCTTATTGGCACCTGTAACAGTGTACCCTAGGTACCCAGGGCATAGGTATTCAAAGGCCTACCAGAGGCTGCAGCATGTATTGTGCCACCCCTGGCCTGGCCTCCATATTTGACACAACTGGCTGATCACTCAGCTGGGGTAAGTTGGTGTAATCACCTCTTACTTAGATATAGTATCCCTATATCTAACTTAACTGGACACATGTTAACCTATAAGCCATTCCTATGGAAGGCCCCTGCAATCCTGGGGGCAGAGTGCGTGGTTACATGTGAGATGGTGCTCTAGCATGAGCTGAGCCTGTCTGCAGCTGTCGGGAACAACTCCCTTAGCTGTTCCGGGATATTGCCACACCATATACTCTTAAGTGCATTGTAATCCTCGCGGTTATATGCTAACTTCGATTTGGCTTTATCAAAACATGTCGAGTAAGGTGTCATACGATTTGGAATACTATCCCCTCGACAGTTCTGTTGATGGGGATAGCATTCCACCCTTCTAGAGGGACACGGCATGTACATAGCCTTAACCCCGGTTAAAGTTAACCAGAGCCTCAGCATCACAAAATGGATGCTGCCACCACAGACACAAGTCTGACCTCCTGCTGCTGGGAGTCCTTCCAGCGAGGAAGGCTTGGACAAAGGGTTTCCTACCTTGGGAGGTGTGAGCACCACCCCAGACAGGATTTTGTGTATTGGGTAGGGCAGGGCTGAATAGAATCAGACATGCCCAGGGCACACAAGGTGTCCCCGTGCATAAGCCAGTCCAAACCGGTCCTGGTACTTTCCAGACCCAGGCCTGGTGAGGAGATGGACAAAGGAAAGGGGGTGTAAATGCCCCCCTTCCTGGTCCCACCCAGAGGAGGGACCTAGCAGGTGATCCACCCCTCAGATTGGGAATAAGAGTGGGAGCAGTGCCATAGCACCTCAGATCATCCTGAATCAACTTGAAACTAAGAAGATGACTGGACTTCGACATTCTGCTGCACAGAAGACTGAAGAACATCTCCCTTGTGGCCTAGGAGCGGCCACCCTCTGAACACAGGCACCATCCAGCAATTCAACATCTGCTTTGCTGTCGCCTCCCGCCGGAGCCCGAGCCCAAAGCCTGACAAGACCCAGACTCCCAGACTTCACACAGCGCGATCCACAGTCCCTGCAAAGAAGGGACCCGTGGAGGCACCGAGAGACGTGGAACCGGACCTCTTGAAAGACCCCCGAGAAGCTGACTGCGCAGCATCCGAGGCACCCTCAACATTGTGCTTTAGGGAATGAGAAGCCCTGCCACAGAGCAGCCCTTGCATCGAAGATCAGCTCCCCAGCATCTCCACGATCTGCGTGGGGCCCTTTTACATTGTGTCACTTGATGCGCCATCCCGGCCACTTGCCACGTGGTCAGCGGCCATCTTGGCGATGAAACCTACAAACTACACTACGGGTCTGGTTGCTCAAGACTTGTTCTCGCTCCTGTAAAAGGGAGCATCCACTCTGACCTTGCTGGTCCGAGTGATAAGCCTTTTTTGATTCCTGCGTGGCTTGCATTAGCCAAGGCCTGTTTGCTCCAATCAAGTTGCCAACACCGCCAACAGCGAGGAGCCGGCGTGTGACAGCTCGTGATTGACTTCTGGACATCCTCAACCTCTTTGTGTCCACGTGGCTGCAGAGAGAAGCTACACCTCAATGCCTGTTTGCACCCGACATCGCCTGGTTCCATCCTGGTGTAGTGTAGTTCCTAGTTTCCCACTAGGCCCTGCGCATTGGAATAACATAAACAGTAGTATCGACGTGGAACTGCGGATATTCCAGGCCTCCACTGACTATGCTAAACTTAATTGGGTTGTGTTACCAACTAGCTCAGAGGTCACTGGAAACTTTCTTCTCTGCATAGGAAGTGATCAGCTTCCTTGGCACAGACAAGAAGGGATTCAGCTTTCCAACAACCGTGCAACATGACAACTTTGCTCCTCAGATCAAGAGTCAATCTCTAGGGTCGTGTGAAACAATAGACATGTATTTCACTCAGTCAGTCTAGTGCAGTTTACTTTCACGGTATGTAGAGAATAGAGAGACGGGCGTTTGTCAATAAAGGGTTAACATTTATTGAACAGTCTTTCTTCTCGTACAAGAGAAATGTATTGCCACAATTGCAATAATTGTTATTATAAAAAGTACGTACAGTAAGATAAGTATTGCGAAATAGAACTGTAAAAGCATTGATAGGGTTTCTTAGCCATACAATGGTTTAAAAGTAATAAAACATATATACAGTCATATATACATTAGGCTAACATACTCAACTGGTGCTTCTAACTAAGCCTACCCCAGTGTGCCTGACCTAAGCCTAACACGTGAAAGGGGAGTAAGTAAGTAGCTGTAAGTTAAGTTGGTTTTGCCAAGGTTTGTTTCAAGAATTCTCGTCTAAGGGTTTAGTCAACACCATACCTCTGAATAGAATGATGGAGGATTGGTATCTCCTTCAGGGGTCTCTCTCGATATCCCAGTCACCTGCGAGGGTGAACCGGAAACGCCGTGGCTGGATTTCTCTGCACGAGAAAGGCAGCGGGTCTCTTCAGCGCGTCGAGGAAGGAGGGGGGACAGCGTCCGCGGGCAGCTGGAATCTGCTGGATGTCTTCGCAGAGGGACGTCTGTTCAGCTCCTTAAGCGTACTGCACCATAGTTCGCGCTGTAGCGGCGATAATGGTAATCAGCAGCTTCACCACCACAGGATAGCAGGCTGCAGCGACAGAGTGCTAGATTTACCAACACAGGGTCATGCAGGCAGCCAGCATCAGTAGCGTGTAGCTCACAACAGCTCCTAACCGGGCAACAGGCTCGCATTGCTTAAGGCAACGTTGGTAATATTTATACCTGACAGGTGCCGGGTTTGACGCAAGTTTGCTGGACATAAGACGTCAATTAAAGATGTCACTAGGAAGTGATAGTTATCAGTTGCTCATTAGAGTTCCATTACTAATCAAAACATAGCAAGCGGGGATTTCCAGGTTTGCTGAGTTTTTATCTTGTTGAAGAACTCGGAGTGTTATCTAGGAATATCAGATAGTGACTACTGCTCTGTCATTGCACTAATTGGTCGCAAAGGAAGTGGCAGAGGGAACTATGCTGGAATGTGGCTCTGTTCGTGTGAGGCCAGAGATGACTTTTCAGAAAATCGCACTTGAACGGTTATGCCAATATAGGGAATAAAGGGATTTATAGCCGAATAGGGGCATAAGGTCACAGTATCGATCAGGAACCTAGATAAACACGCAACACCCACTCCACGGGTTAATGTCCATCAAAATTACTAAAACTAAGCAATTAGATGCATGTGTAACATTGCCCACCCCAAAATACATAAATGCATTCGAAATAGGCGTACTTGTAATACATGAATTTAGGTACTGTACGTTTTTTAAAGCATAGTAATCATTCAAAAAATTATTGCATATGAAATCAATGAACGATTATGCATAAAGAATTACACATGAAGTATCTCTGACAGAAGAAAGGCGAGATAAATCATCACATAAAAATGCATTGTAATAACATGTGTGCTAGAGGCTGGTGTAATGTTGTTATGTCTCTAGATGTGTTTAGAAATAGAAGTGTGAAGCTTCTGTTCTCTAAGAATAGTTTTTACGTTAAGCAAAGAATTGTTCGTGCCAAAAAAGGTCAATATTAGAAAAATTGTCCTATTCAAAGAAAATAGATTTCCAAAGCTCTTGGCAGTTTTTGTTGATCAAAACTGAAGGCCGAATTCAGAGTTCATGGGAACGCTGTGTGTCGGAAAGCTTCCAAAAAGTTATTGTTTCTCTATGGGTGAGAACATCGTATCAGACAGGCTCTCAAAGAATTGGTCTACAAAATCAGGTGATAGTTCAACCAAATTAGATAGCGCTGTAACTTGGCAGGTGTGAGAATGATTGCTGTCATCATAGTCGGGACCAGCAATGCTCACAGAACGTTGTACCTGGATGATGTTGCTTTTGTCACTCGCTCCACTGTTACCACTTGGCTGTAGCACAGGAGTCTCCACGAATGCCGTCATCAGGATTGGTAGCCGCTGGGGACAACACAATGCGTGAGCCGTTATTGGACTGAGCAAAGTATCGACGTCCATTGGTACTGCTGATGGAAGTGAAAGACAGATGTCCAACACGCATTCATCGCCGCAAAGCATACACCGTAGCACAGGTAAAATGCAATTTTGCCATATCGGTCTGAATGAAAGGAACCAGGTCATGTTTAGATCTCTCAGCCTGGCCAATCCAAGGACGTTAGTTATCCTGTCCCGGTAGCGCATTGCTAGGATTGTCTCTTCCATTCCCATGGGAGCTATGTCTGAGCCGAGGCTTGCCATAACGTAGCAGGAGGGTCAAAAATAGAATCCCTGCGACGAGTCCCGAAAATAATGGTATGCCGCCAAAAATGGAGTGCACAAAATTAGGAAAGATTCCCAAAATTGCCTGGAAGGGTGTTAGCAGTCCCGTAAAGACTGTCTTAAATATGCCTGGGATGCTTGTTGCACTAGACATGTTAAGGAGTTGGCTGAACATATCTACGAAATGCACGGGGCAATTTGTTGATAAAAGGTCATGAACCTCAGTAGCCGTCCTTGCGACTAGAAGATCATACGTCTCTTTAGATGACGTTATAGGCACAGTTGTCTGTAAAAGTACAGATTTCATTTTGCTTAATGTATCAATTCGTATAGAATAGAGATTCAGACGAGGCCAGATGGGAGTCACTATGTCTGGAGGCCCGCTCGGGAACAATGCTTGCATACAACATTCGACCATGGACGTAACTTGTACTAGATAACTTTTCCCTGGCGTCAGGCCACAACATCTGTGATCCGTTCTAAGAATGTAACTCCCGTTTGCGAGTTGCATAAAGAAGGGCTCTATCTGAGTTGCAGGTGTGACTAGCTGGTGGCATGAAAGGTTGTTTGAATTTCCATCACATGCTCCGTGTAACTTAATACCCTGACACAAAAGTATACCGCTTAGTGAATGTTTACAATTTTCACCACTAAGAAATAAATTTTTGTCACTGTCACTATAGCAAGAATGAGTGTATGGTAATTTCCATTCGGATTTTACATATCCTTTACCCAATTGTTCATACTGGCCAGCAGGTATGCACTCAAGGCACTTTTTAAATCGGAAAGTTGTTATCGGAATTGTGATAATTCTGTGTATTATCCATTCAATGACAGGACTCTCTGACATTGTCAATGATAATCGCTCAAGTTTTTCGATGCTCAGGATTGTATAGTCTGCTCCTTTCTGTGCCAAACTGATCTGTTTATCAGTAAGGTTAAAACTGGAAAATAATGACGTCGTGTTGATTAAACGCCAAGGCACATAGCCTGAACGAAGATTTTGCAGCGTCCAGCCTAATTCTATAATAGAGCGTAATTGAGATTGGCCATGTTGTAACATTAGCAAATCTCTGTCTATCACATCAAAGGCAGAGGATACAATATTGTCCAACGAATATATTCTGGAAGACAGAGTCATTAACCCATTGTCTACCACAGAAAGTGATTTCTCCAAATTAATACGATCAATTTCTCGTATTTTTTCAGCAGTTTCAATTTGCCTTACTTTCCAAGCCTCGTTGTAAGCAGCATAGATACTGGTCGCTATGAAACGCTTTTGACGCTGTTTGCGTGGTCCAAGAATGAAATCGCGCAAATCAGCACCCTCTTTTAATAAAGACAAGTGTTGCTTAATTTCAGCCAGTGTGGACGAGGTTAGCCATTCAAGGCAGAGTTTCCCTACACTGTATGTTGTTATAATCCCTGGATGTTGTCTCTGGGAATATCTAGGGTCTAATCTGGTCATTTTTAACCCCTGTGTTTTATTCAGGAATCTATCTTGACAGCTATTTGTGTCTGTAGGCCAGATTAACCACTTTTTCCAATCAGGATGTGTTCTGTTGAAATTTAAAATTTGTGACACGTCTAACTCAATATCTGTGGTTGCATTCTCAGGTATTGGCTTTGGTATAGACGGTGTTTTAAGGTCTTTGATCTTAGCTAGGCCAAGACAAGATGTTTGGTGTATTGTGTCATTTAAAAATAACATTTGTTCAGGTATCATGCAGGTTCTAAATAGTGCTTCAATGCCTTGCACCTGCCAATCTTTTGTACCCCAAATTGTTTTCGTTTCAATATTATTTTTCCAATAATCAAAACCAAATGTCATCATTTTGTCATAAAATGCTTCTGAATATATCAATTTAGAATTTGTCAGCATTGTTTTCATTCCTGTTTTATCTAACAGTTTGTAATAAAACGTTTCTGCATCACTGGTGTTAAACCCTGAGAAGTATTTGAATTTCTCAAAAAATGCTTTAGGACTGCTTTTAGGTGGTGTAGAACAATGTTCCCATTGATTATACATAAAAATATTTCTAGGCTGTGCAGATTTATGCAAGTAATGATCCCCATAGTGGGTGTAACAGAATAACTGCTCATAACTAGATGAACCTTGTAAATAATCATGATCTGTGAATCTAGCTGACATTACTAAATCAGACATCATGTCATTAATACTGTTAAAGTCCCAATCATCAGAGAATGTACTAGGTGTCACAAAGTCACTTAAGGAAACCTTTAGTTGATGAGGATACTTCAGGATTTCGACCGGACCATATATCTCATAGTCTGTTTTCTCCCATACTACCCCACCAGGTATTGGAATTGCTGTGACATTTACTGTTGACAGTTCTCTTTTCTTCACGTGGGATGATCTGTGTGGTTTCAGGACTAGGTTGATGTTCTGACTTGCTGTGTCCATTGTAATATATTTTCCTTCAATGAATTTTCCCAAACACAGTACCATGATGAGCCAAAGCAGGAGGAAAATTACACCTAGACCGAACCAGAACTCTAGCCAAGGGGAAATTAGGTAGATTTCCTTCAGTTGATGAAAGAGTTCCGTTGCTTTTTCTTTAAAATACTTTTTTGTTTCTGGCATCACTTCGGGGTCATTAAAATCTTCAGAGAAGTTGTCGAAGTTGATGAAATAACCAGAGGCAGTTCTGTCAATTGATGGGATTGTTTTTTCAATCTGTCTCTCGGTAGCACTTTCTGATGCCACATCATTGTAGACTGGTGTTGTTTC
Source organism: Lissotriton vulgaris (assembly GCF_964263255.1). Classification (NCBI taxonomy): domain Eukaryota; kingdom Metazoa; phylum Chordata; class Amphibia; order Caudata; family Salamandridae; genus Lissotriton; species Lissotriton vulgaris. Next base: position 283,717,530 of record NC_141691.1, read on the forward strand.
TTGACGAACTGTTTCAATCTGTGTTTCAAGAGGCACGAGTTCCATGGCATTATTGCATAGTCCTTCATTGTGCACTGCAGGCTGATCGAATGTGATGAGTCTTTCAGTTTGAACCTCTTGGATTGTTGCAAGTTTGGGTATTCTGTTGTTTCTTGGGAGTCCACTGGGCCTACTGTTGATTATGGGCCACATGCTTGTGGTTTTACCAGATCGATAGACACGACTCTGTTCTCCTTTTTACCAGCAAGGGGCGGTAGCACAACTGATCTTGTTCCGGTGACTGCTAAGACAGGTACTGCTTTTCTGTAAGAAGGCCCAAATTCCTTCTTAACCGCGATCTTTTCTCTGACTAGATCCCCAACCTTTGGAATCCAGACAGGCCTTGCTGGAGCTGTTGCGGGTGGTGCCTCGTCAGTGGTACTTGGCTGTTGCTTTAACTTTATGTTGCTTAATGATTTTCTTGTTTCATTCAGTTCCTGTAAAACAGCCAAACGGTCTTTTACATCAAAGTGCGTTGTTTTTTCTTGTACCACTGACATCTGACTATCGAGGTCCTGAACTCGCATTCTAATTCCGAACAATAGTTCGTATGGGCTGAAACCTTTTAGAGAATTTCTTGGCATGTTGTTAAGACTAGTCTGGACACTTATTAAATGTTTGACCCACCCAGCGCCTGAACCTAATACCTTCGCTGTTATAGATTGCTTTATGTCACGTTTTTTTCTTTCTACCACACTATTCCCTTCGGGGTGCGACGGACAAGAATACCGCAACCCAATTCCCATGCTGGCCATGGCCTCCTTATAGGCTCGAGAGCTGAAAGCAGGACCCTGGTCAGAATGGAACGTGGTAATTGCGTATGTGCCGATAAAGACTCGCAAATCTTTTGTAACCGTTCTAGCGTCAGCCGAGCGCTGGGGGCCTCATTTTTTAAGTGCTTTTCGTCTTAACTGTTAATAGGACGCAGGATGGGGTGTAGGCAGCATTACGCTCTTTCTGACTGGTAGCCGGTAGCATGGTTCGCTACTGCGATCCCTATTGCAGTTTTCACAGTTGTTGGCATATATTTGGTGTTCTACACTCATTCCCGGCCACCAGAATACTGATTGTAATTCAGTCAGTGATTCCTTGATCTCTCTGTGCCTAAGACCCAAACCCATATGTGCGTCTGCTATTAAAAATATTCTCCTGTTCGTGTTTGGAATTACTCTGTCCCCCACTCCAGGGATTCGAGCAAAAGGAACGGAGTTTGCATCGATTACGTATGCATAATTGAGTGGATAGTTTACGGGTAGTGCTGCACAGTCGCCTTTTACGGTCGTTTTTACTGCCAGCATGGTTTCCCCGTCTATGTACTTATCTGTACGCTTTTTTGTGGCTACGGAAGCCGGTTTAGTTGCTTCCGCTTTGGCTGTATTAGCCAATGAATTCCCTGCAACGTGAACGCCATCACGTTGAAGACTCTGTGCGTGAATCACGTGAGTCTTTTGTAGTTCTTTGTGTAAAAGAGCTACCTCGTTCCAGAGCAATTTATGCTTTATTGTGGCACCTGTGTCATCTTTGTAGTCGTTTTCGATCCAACTCTGCAGTTTATTGTTGTAAGAGTTGACGCAAAAATGAGAATCGCACACTATAAGTGTCGGGAATTCACGTTCTGCATTTTCGAGCGCCATCTTTAAAGATCTGATTTCAGTTCTCTGAACCGAACAGTTTCTTACAGATTCAGTTTTTGTTACTTTCGGTCTGAATTTACCGCACAGCCAACGACCTTTAATAATCGCACATGCTGCATCGTAGGATTTTCTCTCTACGTTGAAATGCTGTACAAAGCTATCTGTATAGATTATACAGGCATATTGTGGGAGAGGCAGAATTTCGATTGGCAGAGGATATTCTTCTTCATATTCTAAATCATTCAGTTCTTCAAATTGCGGGGCGAAATAGTATTTCACGTCTTCCGCTCCTAGAGAATCTATGCATTGTATCCATTTCGGATCCAATGACACTGTAGGCAGGTTTACCGGGCTGAATAGCGCCTCGAAGGCGGATTCCGCTGTAAGGATATTAATCCGTTTGCCGTGTGCTAGTTCTCGTTCATTTGCCAATGCGATTTGCACTGCTTTCACAGTTCTTTCTGTGGGACTGAATGTTTTTTCTGCTTGTGTGTACAAGTGAGATTTAATTGAAATAGGTACCTTTTCTCCCTCATTAGAGGTTAGGTATGTGAATCCGCATCTTCCTGGGATGACTCGGATTACAAGATCACGTGTGTTGTCACGTGTATCTAATTTAGTTTTTGCTAACATGTCTGTTTGCAGTGATCTCAAAGTTTCTGTGTGTTTTTGAGTCCAATTGATTTGTTTAAAATCAGGTTTAATTAGTTCGTAGAGAGGTTTAACCCTCTCTGCGTAATTTAGTATGAAAGTTCTTCCGAAATTCAGAAAACCTAGTATGGATTGTAAATTCTTCAGCGTTTTTGGAGCTTGGAGTACAGCGCACTTCTCTAAGAAGTTGTCCGCTAGGCTTTTCCCTTCACTTGATAATTCGTACCCTAAAAACAGTACCGTCAGATCGGCAATTCGAGACTTTTTAAAGTTGAATTTGTAACCCTCTGCTGCGAACCCAAGTATAATGGTGTTCACTCTTTTCAAGTGAGTATCCAAGTCGTCGTCTGTGAGATAAATATCATCTACATAAGACAATGCTTCATCATCATAGATTTGTAGTAACTCTGTTACCCTAGCTGAGAATAGTCCTGGGCTGTTCTTGAACACCTGTGGGAGTCGACAGCATTTTTTCTGTGACCCAAATGCAGAGAAAGCGGTCAAATATCTGCTTTCTGGTGCAATGTTTTGACAAAAGAAACCATTAGAAATGTCTAATGTTGTTTTATATTTTTTCCTAACTATGTTATTCATTAGGGCTGCACTATGCGAGTTTTGTACTGCAAAAGTTTTGCAACATGTATTAAGGTGTCTGTAGTCCAAAACTAGACGATATGAATTGTCTGGCTTGGAGACAGGAAACAAAGGATTGTTCATTTGAGAGGTGCATGTTTCAATCACCCCCTGGTACTCAAGTTGATCTAAGATCTCCCTGACTTGTTTTTTAGCTTCTTGCTTTATGGGATACTGCCGTTGGGCAGTTGGTTCACTTTTTAATTGGATTTTGTGAGGCGGTGAATCCTCATCCCATCCTACATGATTTTTATATAATGCAGGTGCCTGGGCCATTGCCCATTTCCTTGCATATGTATATTTTTTGTGAATCGGAATGTGATTCGAGAAGGCAGGCATAATCATTTCTTCGCCACGAGGGCACTCCCTGACAAACTCCGGGGGCCAATCTTTTTCAGCTAACAGAATATCATAGCCTTTTGAGAGCTTATCCCAAAATAGACCCTTAATTTTCCTAGTCTTATCACCCTCTATACGCAATGTTATTTCGTATATTTTATGGGGCTCGCTAAGTCTGGCGTCGGCAGTTTCAACCTGAATGTATTCATTCGTGTCCACTGTCTCCAGATGACTCATCAAGATCTTGCGCGCTATACTGATTTCTGCTGCACTGTCCAACATTGTCAATGCCCACTCCCCGTTTTTCAACTGTGTCCTCAGTATTCTCGGCATGGTTGATTACTCTAATACTGGCTACCTTCTTTTTCTGAAATTGAGATTTCTTATTTTGAGCAGGTTCCTTGTCTTTGGACTTGGTGTGCTCTCCTGGGTCTGACCGTCCTCTTCTTTCCGAATTCTGTGGAAGAGATCGAGAGGGACGTGTATCAATACTTTGATATCTATCAGGTTTTTTCAGATTATCCCTATTTCTAAGGTTATATCTTTTCTCAGAGGGCTCCCGTTGGGGAGACTGGCGTTCTCGAGTCGGAGTTCTTTCCCTCCGTCGAGGAGACCTTCCTCTGGACTGGAAAACTTTTTCCTTGGGAGTGGATTGTTTATTTCCATCCCAGCTTTTTTTAGGAGTATTTAAATTATTTTTAATAAATAATTTTACTAACTCTCTATAAGCTTTTGTTAATTCTCCTATGTTAACTAAGAGATCTTCCTTCGACATTTTTGCAATGTCAGGATGTGGTGTGTAGCTGGCTAGAACCGGCCACGTGGCTCCTGGTCTACCTAGTGGACCGAGCCTGGTAATGTGATCATTGTGTTTTAGGGCGCCATTAAACCAGAGCAGGTGCTCTTGAAATTTAAGTGGAATTTCAATCTCCTCGAAAGGAGCGTACTCTTCCGGAGGTTTCTCTATTTTGTAATAGTGAAACTCTTTTGTTATAGCGTTTACCGCTGGAAAGTTTATCCATGAATAGAATACCTCTGTCTGCCGATACTCGTGAGCCTCTATCACGAAAATTACTGTACCACCCTGAGGTGTCAGTCCGTTTACTATAAGTTTTGAAGTTATAGATTTTCTTAACTGTGCCGGGATGATTATTGCATCCGGGTCTGTGTATTCGGGACCTTGCTGAGTCGCATCTGCTGCGGCCCCAGAGGTTCCGTTTTCTGGCATTGTAAAAATGCGAGGTTTGCAGAGTAGGTCTCCAAGGAGACAAAGATTAGGTGCACAATATTTTGGAACACTGTATCCTTCAACGTTGAATAAACCAGAGCTTTACAGAGGAATCTCTTCCTACTAAGGTCGGGCGGATTTTAACCTTTCACCCACTCCAGACGTCTATTGGAGTATTTACGGGAGAAAGGGGTCTGTGAAATATGCACGACTGAGTTACTCTAACTGTCTTGCGTTAGTTTATCGCCTTACCAAACGTTGGGCGCCATGTAGTGTAGTTCCTAGTTTCCCACTAGGCCCTGCGCATTGGAATAACATAAACAGTAGTATTGACGTGGAACTGCGGATATTCCAGGCCTCCACTGACTATGCTAAACTTAATTGGGTTGTGTTACCAACTAGCTCAGAGGTCACTGGAAACTTTCTTCTCTGCATAGGAAGTGATCAGCTTCCTTGGCACAGACAAGAAGGGATTCAGCTTTCCAACAACCGTGCAACATGACAACTTTGCTCCTCAGATCAAGAGTCAATCTCTAGGGTCGTGTGAAACAATAGACATGTATTTCACTCAGTCAGTCTAGTGCAGTTTACTTTCACGGTATGTAGAGAATAGAGAGACGGGCGTTTGTCAATAAAGGGTTAACATTTATTGAACAGTCTTTCTTCTCGTACAAGAGAAATGTATTGCCACAATTGCAATAATTGTTATTATAAAAAGTACGTACAGTAAGATAAGTATTGCGAAATAGAACTGTAAAAGCATTGATATGGTTTCTTAGCCATACAATGGTTTAAAAGTAATAAAACATATATACAGTCATATATACATTAGGCTAACATACTCAACTGGTGCTTCTAACTAAGCCTACCCCAGTGTGCCTGACCTAAGCCTAACACGTGAAAGGGGAGTAAGTAAGTAGCTGTAAGTTAAGTTAGTTTTGCCAAGGTTTGTTTCAAGAATTCTCGTCTAAGGGTTTAGTCAACACCATACCTCTGAATAGAATGATGGAGGATTGGTATCTCCTTCAGGGGTCTCTCTCGATATCCCAGTCACCTGCGAGGGTGAACCGGAAACGCCGTGGCTGGATTTCTCTGCACGAGAAAGGCAGCGGGTCTCTTCAGCGCGTCGAGGAAGGAGGGGGGACAGCGTCCGCGGGCAGCTGGAATCTGCTGGATGTCTTCGCAGAGGGACGTCTGTTCAGCTCCTTAAGCGTACTGCACCATAGTTCGCGCTGTAGCGGCGATAATGGTAATCAGCAGCTTCACCACCACAGGATAGCAGGCTGCAGCGACAGAGTGCTAGATTTACCAACACAGGGTCATGCAGGCAGCCAGCATCAGTAGCGTGTAGCTCACAACAGCTCCTAACCGGGCAACAGGCTCGCATTGCTTAAGGCAACGTTGGTAATATTTATACCTGACAGGTGCCGGGTTTGACGCAAGTTTGCTGGACATAAGACGTCAATTAAAGATGTCACTAGGAAGTGATAGTTATCAGTTGCTCATTAGAGTTCCATTACTAATCAAAACATAGCAAGCGGGGATTTCCAGGTTTGCTGAGTTTTTATCTTGTTGAAGAACTCGGAGTGTTATCTAGGAATATCAGATAGTGACTACTGCTCTGTCATTGCACTAATTGGTCGCAAAGGAAGTGGCAGAGGGAACTATGCTGGAATATGGCTCTGTTCGTGTGAGGCCAGAGATGACTTTTCAGAAAATCGCACTTGAACGGTTATGCCAATATAGGGAATAAAGGGATTTATAGCCGAATAGGGGCATAAGGTCACAGTATCGATCAGGAACCTAGATAAACACGCAACACTGGTTCCACGGTAGTCACTGGCTAGTGACTTTGAACATTTTTCCCTCTGCTTTCAGGTCTTCACAACTTCAGATCCACCCTTGGATCCACCGGAACTCTTCACATCGAGCCGCCTGCAGCATCTCCAGCTCCAAGCACCATCGACCAGCGAGACGAAACCCGACACTACTTCGACCCTATGCACCCGCGTCCTGTGGGTTAGGTAACTCAGCAACGCCGGTGTTCCCACACTGGTACACACCTCTAGTGTCTGTGTCTTAGGTTTCACTCCTCTAGGTCACTCGGAAGGTTCTTAACTAACTAACTTTATAACTTTTACGCACCATAGACATTGCATTGGTGAGTGCATGCACTTTAAATACTGCACCCGAGTCCCGCGGGCCTTTCCCGACTTAGTCACTGCTAGTCCCGATCAGCTCCAGCGATTCCCAAGGCCCTAGGCCTATTTCCTTTTCGATTGGTATCTCTTATACCACTTTCTTAGTATATGGTTTAGGTGGCCCCTTGTGGTTCTGAAAATTCCGGACCCTGCCATAATGGTGTACCAAGGCCTAAACACTCGTGCAGAAAATATCATCATACCACGACGAATTTGGTATCAATAGACCGGTAATGATCAGGACATTATGCCTGTGTATTTGCGTCACGATCGAGTGATGCTATCACCCTTAAATCACTGTTCTTGTCCTGAGCCCACGGCATCCATCTTGTGTCTTGCCCTCATATAGTCAATTGATTAAAGGCTGAATTTGATCCAAAGGACACGTCCACCTTTCTCTGACTTCTCCATGACCTGAACAGGCTGAATCTGCCTACGTGATGCTGGCCTCACCAAACCAGTCCATGCCCTCTAGTCAATCTATATTAAAGATCTGAGCAACTTGTTGTGTACATTGACCTGAGCAAGATTAGAAGGCCGAATACAGTAGCCATGCCTGTTTATGACCCACAAGCATCTCTTATCCTACATTTCTATCTTCCACACCTGGCTCTGTTTCTCTGCTTCTGGGCTTTTACAATGGGGAGGTGACTGTTTATATGATGGGGAGGAAACCAGTTCTATGGTGAGCTTCTCCGGACTGCACAGGAAAATATGTGAAGTTTGACATATGTTCATGATGGAAGATGGGTTGGTCAGTTTGGGCAAGTAGAATGGAATTCATAATTATAGCCTGCTTTGTTATGGTACCATGGGAGCGACCTACAATGATGTGTGTCACAGCAAGAAAATGAGCCTAGGGGCAAACTTTTTGTATAAAAAGCCTGCCTGAGAAAGCTCAGGCAGGCTCCCTCTTTCAATTGTAAAACTACGGTTGGACGACGAAGCCTCATAATTAATTATAATAAAGATGTCTTTTAATTTTACAGATTGGCTCTTAATTCCTTTGCTGCTTTATTATGCAAACTGCTGGATAGATCCCTGGTGGGGAGACTGAGTCATTTTCCACTTTTCTTCAGTTGGCTGCCCAACTCGGGGCCTTATCATGGAGTGGTTATCTGCAGGAGTGTTTTGTCAAAGGATGGAAAAACTGCTGGGGAAGACAAGACAGAATTCTACCACAAAGAGGTACTCTGGGCACAGGGTTTTCTGGGGGATTATCTGTCTCTGTGGCCCAGTATGTTTTTTTTGATTTTTCTGACTTAAAACTCTCCTAAAGATGCCACTCCTGACTAAGGAACCCATTCTTTTTTTGCTGTAAGTATTTTTTAACAGACTGTTAGTGCAGTGGGGAATTGACAGTTATAATCTGGACAAATATTTGTGTATATGCAAATTGCAATTTGTATAGGCAGTTGAAGAGATATTTTCTCCATCTGTTTTAGTTGAAGAATAAAAATGGGTCGCTCCCAGTATTTATTGGTCACGGAAATGTGACGCAGTCCTTGGTTATTTATTGGTCGCAGAAATGTGACGCAGTCCTTAGTTATTTATTGGTCACAGAAATGTGACGCTTTGGTTTGGGTACCGGTACATTTGGTTCATTTGGTAGGCCTTTGGTTGCTGTGGTTCAGATTATCGTTGGATAATCTTCCTCAGTATTGGTTCCTTAGTTTTATTTGAACACTGCAGTATTCAAAAACCGTGGGTCACGTACATTTGCGTGTATATCGTTGGAGATAGCCCCATGAAGTTTGAAACCCGACTAGTGAGCGCAGATGCCTGGTCGCGGTATTTTGTTTTGTATTAGTACTGACTAGGTTGCAACAAAGGATTCCTGGTTGGAGGATTCGCGTCTGATACCTCCGGTTGGAACTCCAATTTATGAGCTCTCTCTAAAGGTCTGTGAGGCTGTCTCTTTTGCAGCCTTCTGGAAATCTGTTGAAGAATTTAAAAAAAAAAAAAAAAAAATAGGAACTAAAACGTTTTTGTTGTAAATATGGTTTACAACTAGCATTGGCAGGTTATTTTTGAAGACAGTCTGTAGGCTGTTCCTTGTTCCTGTCCTAAGTGTTTACCTATGGGTTAAAATGTGTGTTTAAATGTCTATGTTGTTTGTGGGTTTTGTTGTAAATTGCGACGACGCGATTTACAAGAAATGGTTAGAGCGCGCTGTTTTGTGTGTCCTGAGTGTTTGACCCCCCTTCTGTTTTGTGTCTGGAATGAGCTCATGTGTATGGGTCACGTTCAATAGATGTAAATAAGGCTCCAAAGAAAAAAAAATGAAAAAACGAAATTGCTTGTTCTTTAGACGCACGGTGTTAGATGTTCACAGCCAAGTCTTTTCAGCTGCAGTATTATCTAATAAAAATGTTCATTCAGCCAGCACCTCTCTAGTTAAACACGGGTGGTGGAATTTTGCAAACAGTCCTTTCTAAATGTGGCGCAGTAATCTCACGCATTCCCAGTTAGGCAGCTGCGCTTAGGCTTGTGTGTTAATATGTATCTAAATAATAGGCAAGGGATGTAGTGAGCGTTTTATATGTAGAACAGTCACAAATAGCAATAATTAGGCTTCATTAGGAGAAAATAATTATTAATTATGAAAAATAATTATTAAAAACAAGTGCTACAAAAATCGTTTTTTAATATTTGTGAAGCTTAACACTCATACTATGACCCCCTAGCATTAAAATGTTTCATTTAAGTTATGTTGTACCACGAAAATGACCAAGAACGTCTGTGCGCAATTTCCCTTACCCTAGGCGCAAACAAGCTCATTTCTATGAGGTATAACTTAGTATTTTCAAAAGTATGACTCATAAATCAGGTATTAGACATTCTAGTAATACCCATTATGCAATAAAATTATAGAATATTTTTTCTTAGCATCCAGAATACAAAAGTCGATTTTCACATAAATAGACTGTTTTAAATGGTTTCAGGGCCCCCTTTTTAAAGTGTCTCTTCAGTAAAATACATACATTTAGATCTTAATATATATATTTGCAGGTTGTGCCTTCTTAGGATTCAGCGAGGCAATGTGTCATAGAAATTGTTTTAAATATAGTGAAATATTGCAGGTTATGTGGAAGTGGTTAAACCTACTGGCCTTGTCAGCTTCAGTTACCAGGAGCAGGGGACTGGCAGAACCTGTATAACGTGTTCCAGCAGTAGCGGCCGAGATGTTATCTTGTAAGGCTGTCTTGTTGACATTTGTGACCTTTTAATTAGGGCCTCGCCTGTGGAATGCAGCATGACATGGTTAAACGTGCATCTGATGCTAACTTCAGCTGCCTCTTTGTATTTAAATCCCTGCCCCTGCCACGGTCCTGACCTGAGGTCATTTGAATAGCCTGACTTGCTCCGATAAATTTAATTCCTGCTCATGTTTATAATTTAAAAGTATCTTCTTAGAGCGTTACAAATATGACATTAGCTGGGATGGGATTTTCGTTTTTGGGAACTAAAATGAGCAAAGGATGCAGGGCACATGTACAGCAAATGATGATTGCATTTTAGCCAAAGAATAAATAATAGCTCCAGCATGTTCCCACAAAACGCTTGTTGTTCGGTAAATTATGTCATCAACACATTTGTCTCAAATTAGAAATACGGCAGAGCTGACACAGCATTGCATCCCGCTGATAATAATAAAAGGAACACTATTTAATTTGTAAAACTGCAGCCTCATTTGTCAATACCCTGAAGGATTGTAGAGCCCACACGTGGTTTGCATAGCTCCCAGTTGCTTTCAAAATGCTGCACACAAGCGCTTTATATGAGATGTAGTTGATTGTATATGATTTAAATCTGTAACCTTCATTCATTGCAGGCTGGCTTGTTCTCATTTGCCGCATTCACATTACATCTGCGTTAAAAGCGCACATCTGAGATAATAAACAAATAGGAAAGGTATTCCTCATGCAAAATTGTAGCACCTGCACTTCATGTCTTACAAATTAAGCACTGTGTAAAATGAAGGAACATGATTTAAAAAGGGCAAATGCAAAAGTGATTTCTTTGAGAAAACAAATACCAAACATTCTGCTAAATGATCTGTAGAACTGGTATATGTGTGTCTCCATGCTAGGAACGAATTTTTTTTTAGTTAAGTTTATTTGACAAAAAGAAAAACGAAGTGTTACATTGAGTTTTAGATAAGCAATAAGTAGAAACTCTTCCCCAAAATTCTGCAACTTAAAGGCCTTAGGCCTGAGTGAGAATGGGCGTTTTTGCAAGGTACATGAAAAAAAAGGTTACAGGTAAGTAATGAAAAGTTTTTGTATGTCACGTTGTGTCATGTTTTGTAGTCTGATAAAAAGGGTTATAATTGATGTTGTATTATGAGAAATGTGTGTGTTGTGTATCTTTTCTGCTTCTTCCTACAGATAATTCATGGATTAATTCACAAGACACGTGAGTTGGCTGGTTGAAGAGAAATGTTTTTTTGCGTAATTTCTTCAAGAAAAAATGTGTGTGTTTATGTTTCATTTATACATTTGGTCCACTGAAACGCGTATTTCACAGCAGAGTATCAATTACCTGATACTCTTCTGTCAAAAGCAGGGTATAGGATTTTAGACTTGACAATTGAGATTGGGCTGCAGGTTTATAGTGTAAAGTACATATGCCATAATATTATGGAGGGCTGTTTTTCCTTGTGCTTGATATACAGCAAGTATATCTTATGGCTTGAGATGGCTTGATATGTGTATTTTTTTTAATTTTTGTGTGTATGTTCTGTTCTATGGTGCTACTTTGAATTACAAGTTCCCCTGTGTTGTGAAGGAACGCATATGACGATATGCATTGTTTCACAATAAATTGGATGAATATTGTATTAAGATAAATTTCACAGATATGGACCTCATACTGTGAGCGAGTAAGGCAGCAGTTTTTCCAGTGCATGCCTAAATTTGGCTGTAATGATTTTTTTAAGAAAACTAAAATGATATACTGGATTAAAGTGTGCTATCCGTTCTTAGTCACTTACTGCCTTTTTCATTAAGGACAGGCAGCTCTGCATTTATGTATCCTTGATTGGGCCTAAGGATGGAATTATAGATCCGTGACTAAAGGTGGCCTAATTTCGATATCGCATTTTTTTGATCGCACTTTTTGATTCCTGAATAAGCCTATGGATTCATTTTTTCCCTGAAGAGACAACTGAACATTAGTTAGAATTACCGTGTAGGGTATAGATTGTCAGCGGTAGAGTTAAATTGGTGTAACATTGGTCTTTCATGTATCCCTGTGCTCTTGGTGCTGTGTCACATGCCTTAGGCCACCCAAGCAAACTCTTGTCCTTCCTGTAGATTTTTCTTTTTGCTTTTTACCTGACCAATGTTGCATCATGTTTAGTTATTGAAGATTTTTGTTGTGTTCTACTTCCATTTTCCCTTCTTCATCTTCCTTTCACCAGTCAGCCCATTTATTATTATGGGTGTATTGTTCATGTTCACACTTTTAGACTGCAGTGATGTATTAGGAACCCCCCTTATGCTACATACCATTCCCTTTTGTGTGACCAGACTAGTTTTCGAGAATTTTCTTTAGGCCCACTTCAAATGTCTTTTTCAGACTGACTGTCAGGATAGTGATAGCCTGGTTAATTGACCCAATACAAGTTTTCCATCTCAATAGGAGATTTTCCATCTCAATAGGAGATATCTCAAGTTTACATTCTTTTTAGTACGGCATATTTTTATGTCTATTTTTAATTTTTCAGTTCCCTTCTGTTTCTGCTGTTTCAATTTTTTAATAAGATGTGTTCTAATCATGCAGATACCAGGACTCTCTAGTTCTTGTCCTCTTGTCTGCACAGTTGATCATTAGCCTTTGTATTACATAGCGCACTTGATGCACATTGTTTTAAAAAGGGATTTTTCTTCATGTCCTTGATAATGTGTATTATGCCATTGCTCTATTTGAGATGTTCTAGATAAGGAGTTTAGGAACACCTAGGCTTCATCATTAAGGAGAATATGTATTTACCCCATTAAATAATGTATCCTATTAGATAATGCCACTGTATGAGGGCATCCATTTAGGTTCCCATGACGAATTGCCACTCCTTTGCAGATTGCAGGCCACTTGCTTGCAGCCCTCTTGTCAAAAAGCCAACCCATGAACTGTTTTTATATCTGACTTGAAGGAAACTAACAATTGTGTTACACTTCCTATATCACTAGGTTCTGCGGGAATCTTCCAGAGTCAAAAAGGAAGAATGTTACCCTGCAGACCGGTGATCAAAAAAAGCCTGGCCCCATCAGTAAACATGGCAGACGACTACAGACTTCTTGGCCTTGCAATTCCTGACAGCAATCAGCAGCATGAACAGCAATCAGCAGCGTGACAGCAATCAGCAGCGTGACAGCAATCAGCAGCGTGAACAGCAATCAGCAGCGTGGGCAGCGGTCATCAGCATGGACAGCGATCATCAGCGTGCCTCCAGTGGTACCTCCTAAGCAAGCCATTTGTTTCATCAGAAGGCGTTGTAAAAAGAAAAGAAAAAAGGAGCTGATTTTCTGTTTTGCCTCAGAAGTTCAGTGCAAAGATGCGAAGGATCCCTGCTTTTGATGGCAGGACTGTCATCCACTTTGTTCAACTTGTTCAAACTGTCATGTGCTTGAACCTCTGGCAGCGCGCGGTCCCCTGACCCCCTTGGCCTGAGTTTTTGGCCTTTCCCCACACACACCTCTTTTCCCTTTGCTCCAGCAGAAAGGCAGTGCACCTGAGAATCCAAGTTTGGAAAAGGCACTACATTCCGGTGCCCATGAAAAGAGCAGCTTGATCGTCCTCTGACACTAAATGATGAGTGTTGGAGTCTGAAAGGAGCTACTGATCTTGAGAGGTTGATTCTCAGTGGTGCTTGTTTCTGCACAAGATGTTTTGTGCCCTTGATCAATGAAGAGCACATTTCCTGAGGTGTCACAGAGAAGAGACACTGGTGCATTTGTTTTAAGACATTGAGACTTTGAATGAACTATGGGTGTTCCAGGAGGGCACTCCTACTGAGCATGAAAAGGCCTGGATCAAGAGGCCCAACGCGAAGAAGACACTGGAAGCGGATTTGATGGATAATAGAAGCCTGCCAGGAGAGGCTTTGACGGACTCTGGGTATTTTCTGTGAGCTTGCATAGAATTGGAGTTTGGAAACTCATTTTTGCTGCTTTGCTGGCATTTGTTTTAAAGTACTATTCTGTTTAGTAAAAGCAGAATGAAGTCTCTCTGTGGAAGTGTATCCCTTTTTCATCTAAGAGCATTGATCAGGAATGCCACTGTTTCACTTGAACATATAATAGATTACTGAAATGCATAGGAAGCTATATAGAATGCTATTAGATAATTCTAGGATTTGCCTTCTGCTTAGGATTGTGGAAAATTATGATTTCATTCGTAATAATGGTCACTACTTCCTACCGTGGTCTATATGTTCTCAACAACGTGTTTCCTAGTGTTATTCTAAAATGACATTGTCTTTTATGGGTGGGATTGTTTTGTTGCTACCCAATTGACATCTGCACCCACCTCCCAACCTATGTCTCTTCCTACTATTACCTCTTTGCATTTGACCTTTGTTTCTCCTTTTCTCTCTTGCTTTTCCTGAAATTGTATTATGGTTTTTGTTAAATTTTTGATTGGTTACCATTTGCCAGTTGCAGGGTCACGTAGGAGTACCAACGGTTCAGTTTGTGACCTGAGTAGTGGCAGTAGGCCTGCAGGACTTGCAGTGTCCCTATGACCTGCTAATAATCACAGCTGAAGTACTCTACCAAGATTGCGTGAGCGACATTAGAAAATGGAGATTGTATTGAGGAATGACGATAAAAAGCAAGAGATGAAAAACCGAAATTATAGAATGTTGTTCTCTAAGTGTGGTCTATTAGTTATTACGTCTGCACCAACTTCTCAACCTACTCTTTCTTTACTGTTTCTTCACATGACTTTCCTATTTTACCTGAACATACATTGGTTAGGCCAGAGTTTACTGATAGACCCTTCTGTACAGCTTCAACACTAGAACATCACTAATTGTTGGGTGGGTGATCTTATACCACATACTACAGATAGAGGTGTTCACTATTTGGTCCTGCCATATATGGCCTTTGTACCACTACGTGTGTAAGAAGACTTGTCCCGAGAGAGTTGCTAAGGAGTAAGATAATACTACAGCAACCACTTGATGATCTGATAAGTATAGACCTAGATTCAGACTGACATGGGTTTAGGTTATTGCCTATATAAGGGCAAAAGGAGCGTCTGTGGTTCTGAAAATTCCGGACCCTGCCATAATGGTGTACCCAGGCCTAAACACTCGTGCAGAAAATATCATCATACCACGACGAATTTGGTATCAATAGACCGGTAATGATCAGGACATTATGCCTGTGTATTTGCGTCACGATCGAGTGATGCTATCACCCTTAAATCACTGTTCTTGTCCTGAGCCCACGGCATCCATCTTGTGTCTTGCCCTCATATAGTCAATTGATTAAAGGCTGAATTTGATCCAAAGGACACGTCCACCTTTCTCTGACTTCTCCATGACCTGAACAGGCTGAATCTGCCTACGTGATGCTGGCCTCACCAAACCAGTCCATGCCCTCTAGTCAATCTATATTAAAGATCTGAGCAACTTGTTGTGTACATTGACCTGAGCAAGATTAGAAGGCCGAATACAGTAGCCATGCCTGTTTATGACCCACAAGCATCTCTTATCCTACATTTCTATCTTCCACACCTGGCTCTGTTTCTCTGCTTCTGGGCTTTTACAATGGGGAGGTGACTGTTTATATGATGGGGAGGAAACCAGTTCTATGGTGAGCTTCTCCGGACTGCACAGGAAAATATGTGAAGTTTGACATATGTTCATGATGGAAGATGGGTTGGTCAGTTTGGGCAAGTAGAATGGAATTCATAATTATAGCCTGCTTTGTTATGGTACCATGGGAGCGACCTACAATGATGTGTGTCACAGCAAGAATGTGAGCCTAGGGGCAAACTTTTTGTATAAAAAGCCTGCCTGAGAAAGCTCAGGCAGGCTCCCTCTTTCAATTGTAAAACTACGGTTGGACGACGAAGCCTCATAATTAATTATAATAAAGATGTCTTTTAATTTTACAGATTGGCTCTCAATTCCTTTGCTGCTTTATTATGCAAACTGCTGGATAGATCCCTGGTGGGGAGACTGAGTCATTTTCCACTTTTCTTCACCCTAGGGCTCATCCATATTGTGCAACTTTTGCGTATTTTAACTGTGTTTTATTTTAACGCTTGTGCTTCTGTGCTCATAAAGAGTATAGGGGATATTTGTAGTTAATAAATATATATATATATTTTCAATATATATCTGCGTGGTGTCCTTTCATTGGTATTCAAGGGGGTTGTATATGGTAAAACAGCTTGCTTCACATGCCTTTCAGAGTTTAGCCTAAGACTGCTTTGTCCACGCTACCACTAGGATAGCTGGTCTATAAGGTTGACTTACAACCAATCATCATAAGGGTTGCTTGGCATGGTACAAGGTGATCACTAGAATTAGTGAGCATCACATACCAGGCCAACTTCTCACAACGAGGTTTAGTTTGGCCTGGTTTACAATGAGTTGGAATAAGATGTTCCTTATTAATTTCAATTTTTTCTGAAAACTTCAAGTTTAATAAATTAGGCAATAGATTTTCAAAATCTACAGTCATTCCTTTCTATATATTAAGGCAAATTAAAAATGCACAAGTTATATTGCCTAGTTCTACTTTCTAACTCAAGCAATCTAGTACTAATGGAAGGAATTTTGTAACAAGTGGTATTAACGTACCTGTTTTTGTTACTGCGTCATTTATTTTAATCCCATTATCCGCAATCTTCATTAAATGACCAGCCATATCTTTTTGCATATTTTTAATTTCCATGGCAATACTATCTGTATTTGATCTAACAGCCTGCAGTTTCTCGAAAATATGAGTAAGGGAAAGTTAATATTTTTTACTTAACAGGTGGAGAAGATACTGTCTGATTATGTTTATAAGTTGACGAAGTTGAAGCTTTGCTTTCCATATTCAATTTTTTTTATAAATATAGTCAAAATGGTAAATAAAAAGCAGAAATGTGGTACCAGTGTGGTGGTAAAATATACAGATGTGGCAGCTAGAACCAGCAGTGAGAGGCTACCAAGACTTAAGCATCACTCTTTCCAGACCCAGAACTCCACCTTCCTGACAGGAACTCTGGAGCCAAAGTTAAGGGAAGCCTCAGTGAAGAAAAGCTGGGAGCCAGAGGAGTCATTAAGCTGTCTGCCCCACTAAGTACCTGTAAAAAGCACTTCTTCATAAGCAGGTAAGGGTCCACAACAACAGGAAATAAATTATTCCTGTGAAATCGGCATTAAAAACCCTCATTGTTAGGGTGGGCATGCTGGAGAATCAGCGGCGACACACCATCTTGAATTGTGCGCTCATACATCACCCGGCTCTCTTTGCTTAATGCAGCTTAGCTTCCTATATTCCAGATGCTTTGCTTATATGATGTTTTCTGTGGTGCCCCGTCACACCAAGCATCATCGAGCCTGTTCATTCATAATCAACTTACTTGTACAGTGCCTCAAATTCATTTTCATTTACAAGAAAGAATTGGCCAATGCATGCCTGGGGGAGTGTCACTGTTCAATAGACCTCCCTCACCTCTGGAAAGATCCAGCCTTTTGTTTGATCTTCTTGCACAAGAGGCTGTTGCTTTCGACCAGACACACTGCCTGCCCCACATGCAGGAGCAACATGACCATGGATGATGTGAGGCTATGACCCAGCCCTCTTGGCCCTTCTGAGTAACGATGAGCATGCTCCACTTGCTGTAAATGGTCAGGCCCTAGTCCTCCATACACTATTAATAATCACACAGACAGAGTTAGTATCTGGAACTGTCCCAGGGCACGTGCGCCCAGCCCCATTTATTGCTAATGCTGTATGTCTTGTGACCCCTGTGATGGATTGGTGTAGGGTGATGGTGTAAGCCAGCCCTTGGGAAGCGGCTGGCCCAAGCATACAATTAGAAACACTAGAACAGTGACCAGCCAGTAACTACACAAGCATCCCTCAATCTTAACTCCTCCGCTGGGCACCTTACAGCCCAATGCCCCCAGTGAAGATTCTCTGTGGGCTGCTCCTTTCCACATCAAGAGCCCGATGATCATTGGTTTTATAAACTTTTGAAGAACAAAGTGCTAATTCATTAACTGTGATTGAAATATGTAACAGAGATGCCTGCAGCAGGTGCATCTACCCACGGAGCCAGATTAGATATCGGATTTATGCTTCTATGCATTTGATTCACGTTCTTTTCAGGCAAGTGGCCTTCCTCAAGATATATTATCTCAAGATACAGTGAAATACAATCTAATTTGTATTTGTGCATTTATATTTCTTCTGCAATTGTGCGACTGTAATCATTCAAAATGCCTTGGGAAACAGCTGCATCATCTCTGATAGCTACATTGAGATACAGCATATTGTTTTTATCTTTGTTGGAAGAGGTTGCTTTTACATATCTTGATAATGAATGTGTTTATATTGGGGAATGACTTATACTGTGGCCTCAGTGTGGGAATGGAGGCAAGTCCCACACATATGGAGTATGTTCTTGCTATAAAAGGAGTTGGGTGTAAGCACAGTAAACGATTAGCAAGACCACGAATTAAAAACTGACTGATGAACATCAGAAATTTAATTTTACCGGATAGAATGTGCTGAAATAGCACCAAAGGAACGGACAAACAATATCGTGCATCTGAAACTTGTGGTGCTACTGTGCCTGTGGGTCTTCATTTGGTCTCTAGGTGATGTAGATTAGGACCGGCAGCTGTTAAATGTTACCTGTATATAACCTAAGAGGATTTCTTTTGACCCAATGTAAAGTACTCATGTTAACGACCTGGGAAGTATGAGAGTGAATGCCGAGATTCGTACTCATGACTTGCACAGCGTCTTATATTCCAGAGATGAGCACAGCTGCAGCTGGTCCATTAGGGTGGAGGAACGACAACCCCCTGCCACCACCTGCACATGAAACGATAATAAAAAGTATGTTAAAACCCTCATGCGCAGTGAAGCTCTCTCCAGCCTCAGCTACATTGTTGGGGCTGGAGAGAGCAGGCCAATCCTGAAGCTTCTCTCATGTTAGAGCAGCTTTAGGATTGACCACCCCAGAGCCAGAAGCAGAAAGAACTGATGCTCAGGAGATTGCGGCAACGGCAGCAGTGTTATGGTAAGTTATTTTTTCAGATATATTGTTTTTACCCAAACCGTCCCTACCTCCCTCCTCCAGCCCAGCCTGCCCCCTCCATTTGAATAGGGGACAGGCCACTACTGGATGAGTGTGAGACTCCCTAAGCAATTGGACCGGCTATAAAAAAAAAAAAAACAGTGCATTAGAAATTGGGACTATGATGTCTTGAGTAATGAATGGTACTTAACCAGCAGATGGAGGAGGGGGAGTGGGCAAATGGGGAATGGCTTTATTTGGATGAACGGTCTTTTTCATGGCTTTATTTTACATGTCTGAGAAGGTACATGCCATTCACCAAATTATATTCAACACCCTTAACTATGTATGATAGAGCGCCAGCAACAAATCAAAGCGCTGTGGACACGTCAGGGCTATGATGCACTATATATATATTGTAGAGCACAGTACAGTACATCACTAAGAAGACCAAACAGACATGGAGGGAAAAGTGAATTGGACTCCAAGGGTTTGTTTGCTTGAAGCCCTACTACCAACACTACTGCTTAAATTTACTTTTCAAATGATGTGAAATAATCTACATTTAAATTGCAGATGTTTGCCTAAATATTTTCCATTATATCTCCCAAATGCTGTATGCAGAAGTCTATCTTCAGAAAAAACTACCTTATCACTGGAATGTTCAGCAATGGTATATGATCATTGGTACATGTTTGGCCAAGCTTACAATGCTTGGCTGAGAAGGCACAACTGCACCTTCAACAAGGGTAGAAATGGTAAACACTTAGGGCCCAATTAAGAGTTCATCGGAGAGAGTACTTTGTTTCCAATGTGATGGAGTACCCCTCTACCAAACTGCGGGCTTTATTTACAAGACTTTACGGTACGGCAGTGCTGCAGGCTTCCTTCTGGCCTGCCCTACGGCAAAGAAAAAGGGTAGAAATGCACTATATCTATCAGATATGGTGCATTTCTGCCCTTTTTCCCCTACACTGGCGCACAATGGGCTGCCATGTGCTAACACAGGCACCTTTGCGCCATGGTGCCTGTGTTGCAGGGATGCAGGAAGGGAAACATTCCTGCACAAAAACAATCACAAGACGAGTTTTCCTCTTTCTATGTGTGCTGCAGAATGCAGCACCCATAGAAAAAGAAAAAACATGGAGAAATAAAGGTATTTCTCTGTACTGCGCCACCCTAGTTTTTGAAGCTGCCTCAGAGTTACGACTCCTCATGAATCTGGGGCAGTATCAAACCAACATGGGTTTTACTTGGAATGCCCACTTCAACACCTATTGCACACCCTTTCAATGCAGAAAACTGTGCTATAGGAAAAGATATTTACAAGTCTGCATTAAGTCACACAAGGCCCTTGCATCACCTGAGCATCCCAAAAAGTTACGCTCCGGTGGCACAGCCTCATTGTAAATGAGGCCATGAATGTCTACCAGCCTTCAGTATGTTGACAGTGGAGACTATTCTGTCTCCACCACCGACAAACATCTTGGGCAGCCTGACGGAGTAAGGGTCATCAAAGGTTTTGCAATTTGCCTGGTCACCCTATTTTGAGAGGGCAGATGGGATGTTTTCACCGTCTGTCACCAACAAGTAAAAACCTGACGATAACAGGCAGTAAAAACTGCAAAATGATCCCACACCATTGGAGGAAACTCCCATGTATGGGGCTCATTGCTTTTTTTATTTTCAAAAAGAAAACCTCTCTTTTGGATTTTATTTACAAAAATAAAAATAAAAATTGATGTGAGAGCAGGCACATCTAAGAAAGGGGGATGAAGGTCCAAGAAAGTGAGCACCAGGAGACCTTGGCTTTGAGCAGGCAGCAGAACGTCCTTACCAGCACGATGATGCCACCAGCATGCACACCACAGCCAATTGAAATGCTCCCACGACCTATCCCATGAACACCACAGACAATTGAAATGCTCCCAGGGCCTATCTCGTTTATGTGTTTTGCCTGAGCCCGTTGCCTCTCTCAGCTTTTACATGCATTTCTCCTTCGTCATTGGTTCAAAAGGCACCTCATTGTTTAAACAATTAATGGTCATCTTCGGAAAATCAAACTGATCAGTTGCGGCAGTCACTCTCGAAACTATTCCTGTTGGCATGCTAGAACAGTCATTGGTATATACGTGAGTCCTGAATAATAACTGAAAATGCGAGGCAGATCTATTGGCTTTGAAAGTCATTGTTTAGAACACGTGCAGTGATAAAACAATCTCCCAGCCTCGAGCAGAGGGTCAAAGGTTATTGATTCCTTATTAATGGTTTAGGCATTAGAGATGCATTTTTGCACATAGGAGTTCATCTATTTCTGTATAGTAATGTTTTCTCTCTTTCTCACTTTGAAGGCTAGCCTCTTTTATACAAGTACTTGAGAATGAGGTTTAATGCTTGTGAAGAGCGTAAATGGTTACAGTTTGAAACAGAATTTTGCATTTATCTAATGCATATAATAATATCGGGGACACAATAAAAGCCTGGTTCCCACAAGACTTCAACCGACGACCCTCAGTTTGATTACTACACAAGCAATCTAGAAGTGAGAAATGGACAGTCTGCAGCTCGCTGACCCGCCTACCCTTTCTTCAATGTATCTTAATGTTTTTTCCTCCCATAGATCTGTGACAAATGTCTCTTCCTTACACCTAAAAGCCGCAACAGCCAGTTGTGAATGAGTGTGTAAAATATATCTTAAATTAAAGACATTTGCAGGTCACACATTAGTGTTGTTGTGTGGTTTTGCAAGCTTTGTAATAATGATTCCTCTTTATCAACTGAATCGCTGTTTCCATAACGCAAGCAGGTGTGAGCAGCTGTCGTTCTGAACAGATCAAATAAAAGATGGCTAATGTAGCGACACAACAGACAGCTGTCACAGGCGCACAGATACCAACAGAAACATAACTTGCAAACACAAAATATGATACAGATAGAAATGGCATAAGGCTGGATGATGGATCGACCAAAATGAATATTTTACATTAAAGCTAAGATATAATGAAATGAAGGCCAAATACTGAAGGGATTCTATTAACCGTTACTTAATATTATCTTAAAATTAATATTAGTTGCACCTACCTGTTCTGGACCATTAAAAACACGAGGCGATGGGGAATTTGTCCCCAGAATGAATTTACAAAACAAATAGATCATGTTATTTACAAAACATGTTCGTGTTGTCACTTGATGTGACAGAAATGTATTTTTTAATAATCTTCAGATCATGGAAGTTGACATCAGGGACATATAATCATGACATTTCAAAATATGAATATAAATACTGCAAACAAAATCATTTCAAACACATCACATTCATATTCAGACGCCGATCCAGAAAAGAGTTTAAGGGCAAACACAACTTTTGCATCATTTTTCAATAATTACTAGATACAAGTGGCAGCTGCTTAATTTAGAAAATGGGGCGAGGCATTGTTGTACATACACGCACATAATCACTCACCCAAAGCACATATTCTCTCACCCACCCATTTGCAAGCACAGCTCATGCATGCAAATATGCATACATTCATAGTATACACACTGATGCCTTCCCAAACATTCATTGGAGCACTTACTTGGGGACCAAGGAGGGACAAGAAGGTTGGCCTGGGATGGAGATGAGGGGTTTGGGCATGCAACAAAAATGGAAAGATCTTACCACCTGCTTTCCTTAGCTGATCTTATTAAGTGTCAGCCAATGAAAGGAGGACCTCTCCTAACTTGTCACTGGGTCGGGTAAGTTGAGCGAAAACATAAAAAAAAACTTTTTTGATTATATATTTCCATATAACCTTCATACAGTTTACTAAAATTACACAAACCATCTCAGTTACTGCATTTTAAGCCATTTTGTGTCTGGTCAGAATAACACAACCAGTCATGCTATTATCCTGTTCAATTAAAGAAATATAAGATAACGTAATATTACATGGTATTGAGATTTCCAAGAAGGTCACTGGTTGCCTCACTGTATCATAATTCACCACCTATGAACTATTTCAATATTCTCGACCATCAGCTGGCAATGCATTACTACCAGTAACATAGTAATAACTCAACCAATCAACTCACTGTTGAGACCTATCACCAAACATTCAGGTTTGTAAGACACTGTCTTCACATATAGCAGTATATCTAATAAAAGGGGTGGAGAGGAAAGAACGGTCAAGAGTGAAACTCCCAGGGCCAAAATTATGACCATCTAGGAGATGGCACATACAACCTTTACCTATTTCAAACATTGCTCGTTGATGTTATTACCACTAGCTTCAGCTAATGGGTGATTGAGTTTGCTTTGGAAGTCAAAGAGGTGACATCTTCCTTTATTAAATTCAGTAACACTTCCCATGCTTTTTCCAGTTCCAGTTTTCCCCTACCGCTCGTGACCTCATGGTTCAAAGATATGCTTTGATAATCAACAATTGAAGTAGGTCTATTTTCCAAACTAAATAACTCAGGCCTATTGCAGATGTCCACTTCATTGCTATTTGCATTTTAGCCAAGATCAATGTTGTGTGTCAATTTACAATTAGAGGGAAGAAGGTACATCCCTAATATACATGTCTCTGAATTTACCATTATGTGTCTATCTGTAGACTCATTCAGAAACTCAACAATTTTAGACCAGTATGAAGCAATTTATGGTCAAGCCTAAAGCATATGAAATTGGTCTGCCCCCAGCAAATCACATTAGGGCACAACACTGCTTGAAAGGAATGTGGTAATCTCAGGTGAGATAGACCCTGTGAATGTAAAAAATATGGATTAATATAAATAGTGCATTTCCAGAAATGCTGGGAATATTTGCAAGCACTTTAGCCCAGTCTGCATCTTCTACTGTTTTATGAACAACTACTGCCCAATTTTCTCTGAGGGAATCCAGAGGGGTATACATGTGTATTCTCAGTGCCCTCTAAAACAATGTTAGTGCCTTATGCATACCCATAACATAATAAATAGTATGGAGGTTCTGGTTGACCTGCGTTATACAATAGTAAGGGCCAATTACAAGTTAAATGGTGCGGTGGTTGGACCACCCCACCGCCGCCCCGCCAAAACTGTGTCAGAACTGCCATCCATATAATGACATTTTTAGTCATTGGGAGGTGATTCCTTTGGGGTTCTTACAGCTGTACCTAAAAAATAGCACCACAATGGTAATGTGAAAAATAGTTCCAGAGATGACACAGGCGCTTAGTATTGAAAACATAAGGCGATGAAGGCCAGAGTGCTGAAACTTTACAGACACTCACCCCGTCACAGATTTGGGTTGAATCCATCATCATTTTTAGCTCACTTTGCCACCCCAGTTCAGACATAGCTATATGCAAATCAGTCTTGACCATGTGCCTCATGGGAACTGTCCAGCCTGAACTGCCAAGCCATGTCTTTCCTTGACCGGAAACAAGCATCCTGGGACACATTTTGGGGTAACACCCCTCATCAGACAGGTTAGCTCGAATCCAGTGGCAAAGTGAGCAAGGGACCCACATCTGGGCATACACTGCCAACTTAGGGCAAACAAAGCAAAGACAAGGAGCTGATGGATGGAGAGCTGAAACTGGATTCAAGCTGACCTGGCTGATATGGGGTGCTACCCTGAAACTGGTCCCAAGATGTTGTTTTCCGGTTCAGGGAAGACCTGGCTTGGCAGTTCGGGCTGGACTGTTCCATGAGGCACATGGTGAAAACTGATTTGCATATACCTGTGTCTGAACTGAGTAGGCAAAGTGAGCTAAAGAACAATGATGGATTCAACCCTGATCTGTGACTGGGGGTCTCAGATCAGTGGCAGCCAACACTTCCTGATTTGGAGTGTTGGCAGCCAATCAGAACGAAGCTCGTGCTTGGGAGAAGTTGCGACTCCTCCTGGGTGCTCAGATATATACATTTTATTTTTTGAATTTCTCATCAATTACTGAACGGATTAAAACCATTTAAAACAAATGAGTGCTTTCTGAACCAAGAGCAACCTTTTTTTACCAAAGTTGGTGTAATTCCATTCAGCAGTTCAGTCTGGAGCCTTGTCTAAAGTTTCCTATGGAAATTAACATGGGGAAAACGTGTTTTGCGACCCCCTTTTTTCTCAGCACTCGCTTGATGAATACCCCATAAACTTTCAAGACAGGAGCTGAACGGAGTGGGCCGTTAGTTTTGAGAATTTCATGAAGATTGGTCAAACGGCGCCAAAGATATTGGCAATTCAAAACACACTTTTCCTATGGATAATAGGTCCTAACTATAACTACCTACTATATACATGAAATAAAATTAAATTAAATTAAATGAAAATTGTTATTGATAAAGCGCAAATCTGCCCCTCCGAAAGGAGCATCCTGGCGCTGATGTGGAGGTGAGCAGCTGTACCAATGATTTTAGATTAAATAAAGACATAATGCATCCGGAGCTCCAAAAATACAAGTCTTTAGTTCTCTCATAAATTGTGTTTCAGATTTATGTATTCTCAAATGGGGAGGGAAAAGACTCCAGGCCCTGGTGCCTAGTGTGATCAGAGTTTTTCCTCCCCTAGTTTTGCAACTGAACCGGGGAGATTTAAGAAGGTTGGCTGTCGAAGACCTGAGGGTTCTGGTTGTAATATACGGAGTGAATTTTGACAATACGTAATAAGGACCCAGTTTAAGTAAGGCTCTAAAGGTAATCAGGAGAAGCTTAAAAAGTATTCTCTTGTGCAGTGGAAGTCAGTTCAAGGTTTTCAGAGCAGCAGAGGCAGAAGATATTCGCTGGAGTTTTAAAACGAGTCATGCTGCTGCATGTTGGACAACCTGAAGTCTTTTTAATACTTGTTTATTGGCTCCTGCCAGGAGACCATTACAGTAGTCCAACTGTGCTAATATTAAGGCTACCGCTACTGATTTTCTTGCCGTGAGGCAGGGCCGTACTGGCTGTAGCGGGCACCGGGCAATACCCCGGGTCGCCGCACAGGTGGGGGCCGGTTTGGGGCCCCTGGGGGCCAATTTTGTTACAGGGCCTTTTTTGCAGCATAGCTGCAAAATCGGCCCTGTAACACAATCCGCCGAAAAACCAGCCCTGGCAAAGAGCTCTGCGGCACCCCCCCCCCCCTCCCCCCACCCCGGGGGGGAGGGGGCCGAGCACTTTGGCATGGCCGGTTTTGGTTCCCAGTCTGGCCCTTTCGCGAGGGGAAGAAAGTCAAAGAATTTGTTTAGTGATTTTATAAGAGTAAAACAAGTCCCTGCAACCTTTACTGCATTTGGTTTAAAACTGAGGGCGGAGTCAAACTGTACCCTTATGTTTCTTGCTATCATGACCATTTCTGGCGGGGGTGTCGTATCCTACGGCCACCATTCTTCTGGCGAAAAAGAAACTACTTTGCCTATATGTAGTATTTCAGTTTTTTCCGTATTGCAATTAAGATGGTTATCTTTCATCCACTGGAGAACTTTGGTAAAACATTCTTTAAAATTTAGTTCTGCCTCCTTAGAATTTTGATCTAGGGATAAGATCATCTGGGTGTCGTCAGCATTGGATGTAACCTCGATCCCAAATGAAGCTATTAATGAAATAACTGGAGCCATCTAAACATGAAACAACAGGGGACTTAGGGAAGATAAGAAGGTTCCGAGGGATACAGCTTGCCTGCGCCCTGAAAGAAAGGATTTTAGCCACTCAAGGGCAATGTGGGGACCACATGATTTAAGCCTGAAGAGGAGGATGCTGTGCAATATAGTATCAAATGCGGCCGTACAGGCGCAGACAGGTTCGCCTTTGGCGCACCTTCGGCGCGTACGCTGCACGTGTCCCGCCAAGCATCCGCCTAAGTAGCTGCCAGTTTTTGGGTGCAATAAATTGCTATTTTCAAGATACTAGGACCAGCTGGTCCAGATATTATCATTTCTTGAGCCATTCATTTGGTTATATTCCTCCATTATTTGATCTCTTACATTCATTGATTTATATGTTTGTGATATTGCTGTTTGTGATGTATTAATTTTTTGTAGGATGTTTGATGCAGATACGTCATTATATATACTCTTTTGACATTGTTTGTTTCTATGTGTGTAAAAATTATGTATAGTAGTGTAAATATCTGATTGTACAGTTTGTTTTCATTTCTGCTAATTTATGTGAAAAATTTGAAAAATTACAAAATCATTGGCACTAAATAAATATGCTGAGGGTAGACATAATAAATATGCTTCTAACCCTCCAAAGATTTGTTTAAAATAATTGTGGTTTGGGCGAATTGTGTGTTGTACATATAAGTAGCTGGCCGAGCGCGGGAAAGTGCAGAGTTATGACTTCCCCACCAGAAGTCAGGCCGTTCCTGCCTGAAGGTGTGTCCGCTTCCCTCCAATCAAACGATGAGAGCCGCGTTGGACCGGGGAAGCGGAGACGGAGAAGGAATGAAAAACTCAGCGAGATTCAACAATGAAGTGAACCAGGTAAAATGTGCAAACAGCAAGATTTCAGCAGCAGAGCGACATATACAAACAATGCTTACATATAATATTATTAAAAAAATAGTGCCCTACTGTAATACTCCCATATCGATATAAAAATGACCTACTAAAACAGGTCTAAAAAACATGGGTCTCGGGTAGTAGCGCGTAAAGATTTTAATAACAAGTGAGTGCTCGACGCACCTCGAATTCAACGCAAGTCCGGCCAAGCATCCGCCTAAGTAGATTACCGGGCGCAGAAAAGTGCAGAGTTCTGACTTCCCCACCTGAAGTCAGGCCGCTCCTGCCTGAAGGTGTGTCCGCTTCCCTCCAATCAAACTACGAGAGCCGCGTTGGACCGAGAAAGTGGAGAAGGAAAAGGAAAGTAAAACTCAGCGGGCTTTCAATAATGAAGTGAACCAGGTAAAATGTGCAAACAGCGAGATTTCAGCAGCAGAGTGACATACACAAACAATGCTTACTCATAATATTATTAAAAAATAGCGCCCTACTGTAACAAACTACTAAAACTACTAAAACAGGTATAAAAAACATAGGTCTCAGGTAATAGCGCGTAAGGATTTTAATAACCAGCGAGTACTCGACTCACTTCCAATTCACATATATATATATTGATTGGCCAATAACTTTGACGATGTTTGACGAATATTCACTAAGCTTTCCATAAAAAAGGCTTAGCCAACTCAGCTCCATCCTGGAAAGTTTCGGAGGTGGGGCAAGAACATTTTTACAATTTTCCCCCCAAAAATTAACAGCAATACTGTCAAAATGGTGGAACGGAATTACACCAAACGTCATGTGATTTTCATTTTCATTGCAACTCTAAATCAGTCTCTTAAACTGAGGCTGAATTTAATGCTCCATTGCTTTAGCAAAATAATAAAACAATATTAGCAGACTAAAACGTAAATAAAAGTCTTTAAAAATTATTCAAATCTATTTACACACTTGTAATACATATTATAGAAAGCAATGGCAACGCCAATAGTTCTGGCCTTGACAGTCAGTGTGATGGTTACTTTAAAAAATATGAATATCACAGGCATATGACACAAAAATAAAAAGGTGGTAAAAACATGCCACTGTCTAAATGTGGAAGCATATTTAATATAAACAAATGAATGATAATATATTATCAATCGGACATTTCTGATGCTTCTTACCAGGCAGGTATGTTAAGAGGAGGATAAAAATACACTTAACAGGAAAACATGATTCTTATTGGCTCCAATGAAATGTACTACTGGAATGAATTACTGCAACCTGAAGCTATAGTAGAAATACAGAAGGATGACAAAAGTAAATAAAAAAATTATAAAAGAAGGAAAGAATTAAGCTTTAAAAAACTAAAGTGATAGTACACTAGTCCTTCAACAAAAGGGTATTTCTTTTTAGGATGATGTGCACATAAGCTCAAGAAACATTTGGACTGGTACGGTTCAAGAGAACTGTTAGAAATGAGGGTCTCTAGTTGGTAATGGTATACACCTTTGGCCAACTAGGGACCCTTCTTCCTAGTCAGGGTAAGGAGGATACATTTCTAACATGAACCCTGCTCTGCCCCTTGGTAGCTTGGCACGAGCAGTCAGGCTCATTTCAGAGGCAGTGTGTAAAGCATGGGTGCACGCATATTGTAATACAGTGAAAACACTACAAATGGACACCACACCAGTTTAGATAAATAGGTAATAGGAAACAGGGAGGGAGCACACTCCTGACCTCTTAACCGGGTCGCCCCATCGCATTGTGGTCAATGTAGTTCGTATACCTCAGGATAAAATTCGTGGGTATAACACCAAGTTGGGGCAAGCAGGTGCTAGTCTCTGTTGTCTCTAGACGCGAGACATGGCTCGCGTTTCTCGATAATATCCGTCATCAGTAGAGATAAATCCGGGGTGGTTAAGAGGCTGCAAACAATCCAGGCTTCGTTGCCTCTCGGGCGCGGAGGTGCATCGCCAACGGCTCGTCAGCCAAGGAGACCCCGGATTTATCTCTACTGATGACGGATATTATCCAGAAACGCGAGCCATGTCTCGCGTCTAGAGACAACATATACTAGCACCTGCTTGCACCAACTCGGTGTTATACCCATGAATTGTATCCTGAGGTGTATGAACTGCATTGACCACAATGCGATGGGGCGACCCGGTTAAGAGGTCAGGAGTGTGCTCCCTTTCTGTTTCCCGTTTCTGGGGCTCCCTCGAGCCTCCTGGCTGACGAGCCGTAGGAGATGCACCTCCACGCCCGAGAGGCAACGAAGCCTGGATTGTTTGCAGCCTCTTAACCACCCCGGATTTATCTCTACTGATGACGGATATTATCCAGAAACGCGAGCCATGTCTCGCGTCTAGAGACAACATATACTAGCACCTGCTTGCACCAACTCGGTGTTATACCCATGAATTGTATCCTGAGGTGTACGAACTGCATTGACCACAATGCGATGGGGCGACCCGGTTAAGAGGTCAGGAGTGTGCTCCCTTTCTGTTTCCTGTTTCTGGCGCTCCCTCGAGCCTCCTGGCTGACGAGCCGTAGGAGATGCACCTCCACGCCCGAGAGGCAACGAAGCCTGGATTGTTTGCAGCCTCTTAACCACCCCGGATTTATCTCTACTGATGACGGATATTATCCAGAAACGCGAGCCATGTCTCGCGTCTAGAGACAACATATACTAGCACCTGCTTGCACCAAGTCGGTGTTATACCCATGAATTGTATCCTGAGGTGTACGAACTGCATTGACCACAATGCGATGGGGCGACCCGGTTAAGAGGTCAGGAGTGTGCTCCCTTTCTGTTTCCTGTTTCTGGGGCTCCCTCGAGCCTCCTGGCTGACGAGCCGTAGGAGATGCACCTCCACGCCCGAGAGGCAACGAAGCCTGGATTGTTTGCAGCCTCTTAACCACCCCGGATTTATCTCTACTGATGACGGATATTATCCAGAAACGCGAGCCATGTCTCGCGTCTAGAGACAACATATACTAGCACCTGCTTGCACCAACTCGGTGTTATACCCATGAATTGTATCCTGAGGTGTACGAACTGCATTGACCACAATGCGATGGGGCGACCCGGTTAAGAGGTCAGGAGTGTGCTCCCTTTCTGTTTCCTGTTTCTGGGGCTCCCTCGAGCCTCCTGGCTGACGAGCCGTAGGAGATGCACCTCCACGCCCGAGAGGCAACAAAGCCTGGATTGTTTGCAGCCTCTTAACCACCCCGGATTTATCTCTACTGATGACGGATATTATCCAGAAATGCGAGCCATGTCTCGCGTCTAGAGACAACATATACTAGCACCTGCTTGCACCAACTCGGTGTTATACCCATGAATTGTATCCTGAGGTGTACGAACTGCATTGACCACAATGCGATGGGGCGACCCGGTTAAGAGGTCAGGAGTGTGCTCCCTTTCTGTTTCCTGTTTCTGGGGCTCCCTCGAGCCTCCTGGCTGACGAGCCGTAGGAGATGCACCTCCACGCCCGAGAAGCAACGAAGCCTGGATTGTTTGCAGCCTCTTAACCACCCCGGATTTATCTCTACTGATGACGGATATTATCCAGAAACGCGAGCCATGTCTCGCGTCTAGAGACAACATATACTAGCACCTGCTTGCACCAACTCGGTGTTATACCCATGAATTGTATCCTGAGGTGTACGAACTGCATTGACCACAATGCGATGGGGCGACCCGGTTAAGAGGTCAGGAGTGTGCTCCCTTTCTGTTTCCTGTTTCTGGGGCTCCCTCGAGCCTCCTGGCTGACGAGCCGTAGGAGATGCACCTCCACGCCCGAGAGGCAACGAAGCCTGGATTGTTTGCAGCCTCTTAACCACCCCGGATTTATCTCTACTGATGACGGATATTATCCAGAAACGCGAGCCATGTCTCGCGTCTAGAGACAACATATACTAGCACCTGCTTGCACCAACTCGGTGTTATACCCATGAATTGTATCCTGAGGTGTACGAACTGCATTGACCACAATGCGATGGGGCGACCCGGTTAAGAGGTCAGGAGTGTGCTCCTTTCTGTTTCCTGTTTCTGGGGCTCCCTCGAGCCTCCTGGCTGACGAGCCGTAGGAGATGCACCTCCACGCCCGAGAGGCAACGAAGCCTGGATTGTTTGCAGCCTCTTAACCACCCCGGATTTATCTCTACTGATGACGGATACTATCCAGAAACGCGAGCCATGTCTCGCGTCTAGAGACAACATATACTAGCACCTGCTTGCACCAACTCGGTGTTATACCCATGAATTGTATCCTGAGGTGTACGAACTGCATTGACCACAATGCGATGGGGCGACCCGGTCAAGAGGTCAGGAGTGTGCTCCCTTTCTGTTTCCTGTTTCTGGGGCTCCCTCGAGCCTCCTGGCTGACGAGCCGTAGGAGATGCACCTCCACGCCCGAGAGGCAACGAAGCCTGGATTGTTTGCAGCCTCTTAACCACCCCGGATTTATCTCTACTGATGACGGATATTATCCAGAAACGCGAGCCATGTCTCGCGTCTAGAGACAACATATACTAGCACCTGCTTGCACCAACTCGGTGTTATACCCATGAATGGTATCCTGAGGTGTATGAACTGCATTGACCACAATGCGATGGGGCGACCCGGTTAAGAGGTCAGGAGTGTGCTCCCTTTCTGTTTCCTAGATAAATAGGTAATATTTATCTAAACCAAACAAGACCAAAACAACAAAAACCCGCAATACACTTATAAAGATATGGCTTCTAAAAGGTCGAAACAGTCCTGTTAATAGAAAACTATAGATGCAACTCATTTAACACAAAGTACCTTGGATGTGTGAAAATCATAAACAGAAACAGCCACAGGGAAGGTGATGTGTCATTTATTTATGCACAGGGAAGGATTGCATCATTTCCTTAATCCAGGGGAGGTGATGTATCAGATCCTTACTGCCACACAGGGGAGGTGATGCATCGGTTCCTTACTGAAGATGAGGTGATGCATCAGTTTCCTATTGCATTCCCATGGTTGATGTAGACTTGATGCCCTGGTGCATTGCGCGAGGAACGGGCATACATCGTTCTCGATGCGGTGGTGGCAACTGCGCTGCGTTGATTTCTCCAGCCACAGTCCCTCGATGCATTGGTTCTTGCATATGCACTGCAGGGCCTGCGTCAGAATTGGTGCGGTGATCTCGGACTTGGTAGATCACTGGACTCAATGAGCGTTCAACGATTTCTCTAGGCACAGGCAGGCATTTGGTCAGTTTCTCCAGAGATGCATTGGAAACAGGTGCGGATGTGTCGCGCTTCTCTTAGTTGCATTGCTTTTCCAGCTCGCAACAGTAGGAACAACCTCCAGAGGCCCAGAACAGCAGCATGTGCCTCTTAGCAGGTCAGAACTCCCAGCAAGGAAGTTCAGAGGAGCTGGGGGTGAAATCTTTCTGTACCTGAGACTTCGAAACAGGAGGCAAGCTCTACTTCAAGCCCTTGGAAATCTTCCTCAAGCAGCCACTGCAGGCCAACCTCAGACTGCACACAGCAAAGGGGGTGTGCCTATCCTCAGTTCCTTCAGCTCTTCTCCTTGGCAAAGGTTCCTCTTCAATACCAGAAGTAATCTAAAGTTCATGGGTCTGGGCACCAACTTTTATAGTCCATTTCTCTTTGTTCTTTGGTGTCAGAGAAGCTCTGTGCTTAGTCAAAACCAGTTCGCCCCTCTCCAGTGCAGCTTCCCAGCAGGAGGTGGAGACAGCATTGTGTAAGGCAGGCCAGATGCAAGGAAATCTTCCTCCCCCTACTCTAAATGCAGTCCAGGTCGATTCAGTCCAGCCCTGACTCATTCAGGAAAGGCAGGACACACATCAACCCCCCTCTGGCTGTCTGAGAGAATGCAGATCCCCAGCACGTGTCACTCCAAAGCCAGACAGTCTTACCACACAATATAAAAATATTTTTTCCTAAAAGATGCATTTTTATATTCTGAGTTCAGGCATACTAAACTTTATCTTTCCATCTTGTCCCAATGGGAATTTATATTTATAAGATATAATAAATCAACTCCCATCCTATCACACGAGAGAGGTAGCCTTTCAATAGTGAAAAACAAAATACACTATATTTCACTAAGAGGACAGGTCACAGACCTCAGTACATGTCTTACCTTTCACATACACTGCGCCCTGCCCATAGGGTTACCTTGGACCTACCTTAGCGGTGACTCACATGTAATAAAAGGGAAGGTTAGGGCCTGCCAAGTCGGTGCACTTGCCAGGTCAACATGTCAGTGCTAGACTGCACACAGACACTGCAGTGGCAGGTCGGAGCTATATTTACAAGCTGCTCATGTGGGTGCACAATAAGGGCTGTAGGCTCACAAGCAGCATTTGATTTACAGGCCCTGGGCACACACAGTGCACTGTACTAGGGACTTACCAGTTAATCGAATATGCCAATCATGGAATCATCAATAAATAAATACAACTTACATGGAGAGCATGTGCCCTGTAGCACAGCAATGGTTGAGTGTCCAGAGTCATAAAACCAACAAAAACACGGTCCAAAACAGGAGGTCAAAAAGCAAAACGTCTGGGGATAAACCTGCTGGAAAGAGCCAATGGGTGAAATGTTCTAAACCCACTGCCACATGATGTATGCCACAGCAGATGAAAACAAAACTTGAATGACAGTTGAACACACAATTGCATGACAAGGTCTGGACCTAAGCTTCTCAATTTATGTAAGTATGTATGCATGCTCCCCTAGCGTGCCCCATGAAACAACCTTCAAAGGGAAGAGGCTCAGTGAATAATTGTTATTTATAAGGGGTGACTACATTGCTCATCCGACCAAATTGCTCATCTACCACAGTATTGCACTAATGCCCTCTAACTCCAACAACACTATAGCGGACAAATGAAATGCTAAGAAAGATACTTCCATTAAGGACCTCTTGACTAAACCGGCGGGCAAGAAACCAGATCATACAGAGGAAACTCACCCCACCTCAAAACATGAAATAGGCAGCATTGGCTCTGATGCAATGGGAGGAGATGAACGAGTCACTCATTGATTTCTGGAGAATCTCTTTTGAATTCTCTGGGCAGGTAGTACAACTCTCAAGCCGAGGCATGATGGTGGAAATTAAGGACCTCACACAAGAAATGGGTAAATTGGACAACTGGATTGACAACATGACTCACATGGTGAAGAGCTGGAAGCTCATCTGAGAGAATTGTTGGAACTTGGAGATCAAAACGAGGGACTGAGATACCAAGAAGAAGACCTTGAAAACAGATCCTGGATAATGAATATGTGCATAAAAGATGTGATACACTAGGCAGCGGCATTGTTACTGGAGAATTACTTCCACTGTCTCTTGCACCATGTTGTGTCAGATCTTGACCAGCAAGATATTCTCCTGGATAGAACTTATTGAATAGGCCATCCAGCTAAATCTCCTGGTATGCCCCAAAATAAATTAACATGCCTGTATTATTACAGAGACATATGATCACGTCTGCAGTGTGAGATCGCATTGCCCTTGCCTTTGAAGGCAGCAAACTTTGGCTATACCAGGACCACTACTCTCAAAGTCGCAGTCTACTGAGGCCTATCACAGAATCTTTGTGAGAAAAGGGAATCCATTGGAGATGGGGCTCCTGGTCCATCTCTCCTTCATGTGGAACAGGGAAACACACTCACTCCCTTCAGCATATCCCCTCACACTCTGTAATAGGAGGCATGAAGCCGGCTGGGACCGTGTGGGCATTGGGGCTCCCCCCAAGGTCCCCATCAAGGAGGCCAGGCCCGGGGGATGGGGTCCCTGGTGCCAAAACTGGCCTCAGGAGGGGGCCCACGCAGCCCCCTCCTCAAAAATATTATTTAAAAGTTTAAAAAATATGTGACCACACCCTGAGTCTGGGGTCCACGGTGCCAAAATGGGCCATGGGAGGTGGCCCAGTGGCCTCCTTCCCGTTTTCTTTAAAAAAAAAGGAAAAAAATGCTCAGGACCAGGGGGATGGGCTCCCCAGGCCCCAAAACATAATAAAGGGAAGGGGAGCCACAAAGCCCCCCTTTTAAAAATGCAAATTAAAAAATAGCTGGTATCTCGCGGAAGGCCATGCCCCCTCCCTGTACCACTGCGCAAATGCGCCTCATGGCATGTTTTAAGTTGAGGGATTAAGTCCTGTTAAATCCTGAGGGTCCCTGGGGACCAACTAATCTTCCAGGTACCTCCAGTAAACCCCACACAGTGGGATAGCTGAGAGGTGGTCCGAGGCTACACCCCTTTTGACACCACTCTGCAAAAGCACCTATTGGTGCATTGCTTGTGGGGCAATGAGGTCCTCTTGTGTCCTGAGGACCTCAGGACACATGTGGACTTCATCCCCATCAAGAAGCAGTGTGCCAAAAGGCGTGTTTGCAGAGAGGTGTAAAAAGGGGGGGTGGCCTCGAACCACCTCTCTGCAATCCAGCTGTGTGGCGCTTCCTGGAGCTACATGTTGGGCTAGTTGGCCCCCAGGGACCCTCAGTATTCAAGGGGACTTAATCCCCCAACTTAGAACGTGCCAGGATGCGTGTTTGTAGAGTGGAGGAGAAAGAGGACGTGGCCTATGTCCACCTCTCAGCAGTCCCACTGTGTGGGGCTTACTGGAGGTAAAGGTAGGCTAGTTGGGCCCTAAGGACCCCCAGCAGTGAAGGGACCTCAATCCCCATTGAAGAGCGTGCCAAGGAGCACATTTGCAGAGTGGTGGGCAAAGGAGGCATGGCCTGGTATGAGAACTTAGCAATCCTGCTGTGTGGTACTTACTGGAGGTAATAGGAGGGGTAGTTTGCCCCCAAGGATGTCCTTGGAGGCCAAATACTCCTCTTTTTACCTCCAGTAAGTCCCGCGCAGTAGGATTGCTAAGATGTCTAAGATGTCTTCGGAGTCCATGACCCATTTCACCTTCACTCTGCAAAATTGCCTCCTTGCAGACTACGGGATGGGAGAAGAAACCCACTTTACTCCTGAGGGTCTTTGGGGGCCAAGAAGCTCTTCTGCAACCTCCTGTAAATCCTACTCAGTGGAATTCCTGAGCTCTGGTTCGACGCCCAGCACCCTTTCTCCATCACTCTGCAAACGTGACTTCTTGTTGAAGAAGTGTTTGCAATGTAATAGATTTAAAATTTGTGAGAGTTTGAGCTATTGGCATTGTAAATGTACAAGTCTTTTACTAATGTTTTTTTGGAGTGGAGTGGATGTATGTTGTGTTTGGTGGAATTATGTGGTATGTTGTGTAGTGAAATTATGTGGATGGAAAGTGCGTGGTATTTAGTGTGTAGGAATTATGTAGAGTGGGATTATGTGTTATGAAGAGTAATTATGTTGTATGGTGGTCTGTGTTGTGGAGTGGTAATCTCAGGTTTAGTCTTCCTCATTTCCATAGAGTCTCAACAATGAACTAAGTGAGACAAAAAAGAAGGAATCACTGAGGAGCACTTGTGAACCTAGTCAGAGGTATGAGCAGGGTCACTGGAATTATACAAATGTTAAACTGCACGGACTTTCGCACAATTATACATTTTCTGCATTAGCCACACAATTCATGGCGGCGGCCGGCTGAGCCGCGGCAGTACTCCGCCCACGGACTCCTGCAGTTTCTAGGATCGGAGGGCAGAATCTTTTGCAGGCTTAATCTGTAGGTCTCTATGTCGTCTCGATAAGCTGCAGACAGCCGCAGAGAGCCGCATTACAATTTGGATTTCTAAAGTATTGTGTTAAGTATTTCCCTCAGTATCGGTATCGGTATCGGCGTCGTTCCGCCATGCCGCCACACCTCCGCCTCTCATGTGTTTGGGGGAGGAGGCAAACTCGGAGCCCGCAGCAGCAGCGTCCGCATCGTCTACGGAGGCAGCAGCTTTCCAAGCTTCAATTTCATCCGGCAGGCGAGAGCGAGAGCAGGTATCACAGCGTTCTGTGTAGTAAGTCCACCAGCATTCAAGCCCTTGCATTCCTTAGCGAGTGGCTGGATCTGGTCGCTGGCCGCCCTGGAGCTCCGCAGGGGACGCCACACACGAGGTATTTTACTGGGGCAGCATGGTGCGGCGGTCGCTTCAAAGGCACAGATAAAAGCACAGCTAGAGCTGCGCGACGAGGGAGAGCTTTTGGAGAAATGGCCCCTAGTTCAGCAATGTCAGCGCAGACATCAGAGCAAGAAGCAAGTTGGTGATAACAGCAGTGACAGTACTGAAGGCGGTAGTGGGGAAGACTTGGACACTTTGAATCCTCTGGGTATATCAGTGTGTACTGAGGAGGTTTTTCAGGAGGGCAGTGGGAAAGGGAAAGTGAGAGGGCGGGTGAGAAGGAAACGCACAGTTGACAGCAAGAAAGAATCTAATAAGGCGTTCTTCCACAAAGCTGAATGCAAAAATACAAATAAGTCTCCCTCTTCTGCTGTGGATACATCGATAAATCATAACGTTCTGAGTGGAGTAGCTTCTATTGGGGTTTGGAAAGAGGGCTTGATTACAGAAGGCACAGTTACCCACTCCACCTCTAAGACTAATATCTCTGCTGCTGATATTGCTGAGGGTACGGGGAAAATAAAGGTGTCGACTTATTTAACTGGTCAGGTAAAGGCAAAACGTTCCTATACTCCTAAGTCCACAAAAAATAAATCAAAGAATTCTGCTACCAATTTAAAAAAAATAACCCCCTCATTGCGCTCTTACTTTAAAGTAGTTCCCCAAGTGGTGCTATTGGCAAGTAATTCTTGTTCTCCTTCTTTGAGCCAGGAGGTAGGGGATACTTCACCGGAGCTACAGATGGCCTCTAAACACGTGGAGGAGCACACTATAAGGGAAATGGCAGTAACGAATATCCCTATTCCAGATCCCTTTCTGAAAGCCGGTGTGGGCTTGAATGAAATTAGCACATCTGCCAGTACCACTACCACTACCACTGCCAAATCCATAGATGATAGTACCATCGTGAACAATGGCAATATTGATATACACAAGAAAGATATGGAGGGCCATTTGGATCAATCACTTTCCTCTAAGTCAGGTGGATCAGGTCAATCGAATTCTGCAGATCACCAAACAGTTATTAATTTAGAGCAATCAGCGCCCTCGTTGGTACTGTTCGCACCGCTGGCACCCCCATTCCCTCTAGCGCCACCAAGTGTAGCATCCAGCCTTAGCCTACAGTCAGTCTTCCAGGAAACAGGCACAATATCTTCTATTGATAGCAGGGGAGATCCTAGTCTACCAGAGGATACTACACGGGTTCTGAATTCATAGTTGGTCTCCACATTACAGGCCTCTTTCCAGGCAATGTTTGAGACTCTGGCCACAGACATTAAAAAGGGGTTCGAGACTTCTGCTTCAAATCAAGCCGATATTCGATGCTATTGTCAGTGATTGGACAGCAAACTTGGTGCTCTCACGACTAGGACAGAGACTCTTGAAGATTCCGTCACAGAAGTTAATATTAACTTAAGTGCCACAAAAGCAGAACTAAGGAACCTTAGACAGGAGAATCAGAGTCTGTCCGAAAGGCTGGAGACGTTGGAAAATCATGCCCGCAGGAATAATCTTCGAGTTTTGAATATACCGGAGGAGAAAGAGGGTTCCGACATCAAGCAATTTATTGTTTCTCTCTTGAAAGAGGCCCTACGGCTTGATATGTCAGAACAAGAAATAGCTACGGACATTCAGCGCATTCATAGAGAGCCATTTCGGAGAAACTCTCAGAGAACAAAACCTAGGAAAATCCTGGTTAACTTTCTCACATACTCCCTAAAAGAAACTATTTTGAATATCGCATTGAAACAGAAAGTGGTAACCGCTAAGGGGTTCAATTTTCAGATCAGATCTGACCTCTCGAGAGTTACGCTTGATAGACAATGGGAGCTTGGAAAAAGGTTGGAAGCCTTTAGGAGTCAAGGGGCCGTCGCTCAGTTAGTCTTTCCTGCGGCATTAAGAGTTATGTATAAGAACACTATGCATAACATAAGATCAGTACAGGCTGCAGATGATTTTCTGCTGAGTATGGGCAGGGGGCCAGAGTCAGCTAAGTAGTATTGTCCCTTTCCCTCTTTCTGGTTTCTCTCTAGGTTGCCTCACTGCATTCTAGTTTCTTGACAAATTCACAAATTCACACCAGCTCTAAGGATTCTTTCTTTATAAACTTGCTAGAATGGCTTATATTCTGTAGCTAGACATATAGAAGAAATATGAGTTTTTTTTTTTTTTTTTAGTTGTGAATAATAGGTGGTGGGCAGGTGTTTAAAAAAGTAACAAAAAGGAGAGGAAGGAAGGAAGGAAAAAAAAATATATATATATAAAAAAAGGGGTGGAGGGGAGAAGAAAAAAAGGAGAGAAAAAAGGGAAAAATATATATATATATATAATAATAAAGGACTAAAAGGAAAACGGGGAAAGGGAGTAAATAAAAAAGAAAAAAAAAAAGAAAAAAAAAAGAAAAAAAAAAGGGAACAAAGGTTTACACATATAAAATAACAAAGAATATATCTATATTCTTCCTGTTTAATCCAGTTATACTAAGCGATATATACTCACTTGTGGGCTTCAGTTTAGGTAATCATACTACCTTTTTAATCTCACTTAGGTCGTTTTTCTTTCCTGCCCTTGTTTCATTTCCTCTTGTCTATTTCCTCCCATAATTTGTAGATGGTTGATATTCGCAGGGGTCCACAGCGGAGTGCTATCTTTCTGGGATTCCAGATAGATTGTGTGGGGGTTTCCCGTGGGTGGGGGGCATGGGGTGGGTGGGGGGTTAGGGGGGGGGGAAAGCAAAAAAAGTCCTCTTAAGCGTCCTTTACAGTACTCTCTAAAAAATAATGAAAGGAGTCGATCAATTTATAGTTTTCTCTTTGGAGTTTGGCAGTATTGGTCTTTGAGTTATATGACATTTTCTCTCTTGTTCTAATGCATAATCTACGTATTTTGTCTTGGAACACTAACGGTCTTCGCACTTCACCGAGAAGAAATAATATTATGCAATATCTACGTGATTCGGTTGCACAGGTATTAGTGCTCCAGGAGACACATCTTGCAGAAACAGAAATGCAAAATCTCTTGAGTAAGAATAGATGGATAGATTTTGGTGTTATAACATCTCAAACTTCACACATTAGGGGGGTGGCCATTCTTTTAAAAAAATCTATTAAGGCCAGGCTAGTTGCTAAACAGGTAGACCCGTACGGAAGATGGGCAATAGCTTCTGTTATTATTTCGGGTTCACCATATACCATAGTAGGTTCCTATGGTCCAAACCAAGACGATCCATCAGTATTGGTATCTCTCTTCGCAGAACTATATGCATTTTCAGAGCCGGTTATCCTAGCAGGCAACTTTAATATAGTTCTAGATCCATTATTAGATAAGTCATCCACTAACAGGGCTATAACTTTATCTAAGACTAGAACATTTTTATTAAATAACATGAAAACATTGAACTACATCGATATATGGAGGACTCTACATGGGTCTCAAAAGGGGGTCACTTTGAAAAATTATAAATTTCATCACCAGTCTCGGATAGACTTCATTCTGATCAATCAATCTTTAGTTAAATACGTAAAATCAGTTGTTCATTTACCTTTCCATCTCTCAGACCATACTGCCATCTCGCTTGAGCTTGAGGTTCCATCCAGGCCCTCGTTAAAATACTGGTCGTTCGATAGATCAATACTTTTCACTTCGGACATCTCAGAAGCATTAAATCAGGAAGTTAAATTCTTTTGGGAGTTTAACAAGGGTTCTGCGCCACCTGGAATAACATGGGACGCATTTAAACAACTCTAAGGGGCTATCTAACTAATATATCAGCACATAAAAATAAGACCTATAGGGAAGCTGTTGCCTCTCTTGAATTGGAGATAGCAAAACTTCAAGAAGAGATTATCACAAATTCAGCATCAATAGGGTCTTCACCTGTTGGGATGCAAGAGAAATTAACAGTCCTAAAGGGAGATCTTTCCTCAGTCTTGAGTGCACGGGTCTTAGAGAGATGGGAGGCTAGTAGACTGGCCCACTTTGAATATGGGGAAGGTGCCAGCAAGCTCCTTGCCTGGAAGTCAAAGACTGATAGGGTCCGAAATAATATTAGTGCCATTAGTAAAGATGGTGTACTACATTCTACAGATGAGGGAATTAGTGGCACTTTTAGAAGTTTCTTCAGCGAGATTTATCAAGAAGATACTGATGTACAACCCACGCAAGCAAGGGACTGGTTATCCAGGATCGCTTTACCGGTTCTGGACCCTGAACAAATGGGAATTTTAGATGGCCCTATTACATCGGAGGAAGTCAGCTTTGCCATCTCGAAAAGTAAAAAAGGCAAAGCAGCAGGACCAGATGGGTTACCCTCGGAAATATGCAAAGTATTATGTCCAACTATTCTTCCCTACTTAACAAATCTGTTCAATAACATCCTATTAGAAGGTGCCCTACCTCCTGCGTCCTGGGATAGGGCCTCCATAACCCTGATTTTAAAGCCTGGCAAACCCGCATCCAATTGCGGGTCATATAGACCAATTTCAATCCTTAGTACGGATTATAAAATCTTTGCAGCCGTACTTGCGAATAGATTGAGTGGGGTAGCAAATAACATCTTGCATAGGGATCAGAAAGGTTTTGTGAAAGAGAGGCAACTGCACGAACTGACGTATGACCTCA
Source organism: Lissotriton vulgaris (assembly GCF_964263255.1). Lineage (NCBI taxonomy): Eukaryota > Metazoa > Chordata > Amphibia > Caudata > Salamandridae > Lissotriton > Lissotriton vulgaris. The sequence continues at coordinate 283,759,603 of NC_141691.1, forward strand.
TTAGTGCTATAGATATGGCCACTTCAGCATCACTTCCTTTAGCAGTTTTCACTCTTGATGCCACCAAAGCCTTTGACAGGGTAAACTGGGTGTATTTAGAAGAAGTGTTAAAAAAGTTCAATCTGGGAGACAATTTTAGACGAGCAGTAAAACTACTATATAAAAATCCTTCTGCTTCATTACTGGTTAACGGGGAGCTTACGCAGCCATTCGATATTACACGAGGAACCCGTCAAGGGTGCCCCCTCTCACCACTCTTATTTGATTTATATATTGAGCCTTTTGCTCAACTAATTCGGGACAATATTAATATCAAACCTTTTATTTTTGAATGTTGGGAGCGGAAAGTCGCACTATACGCGGACGATGTCCTTATCTTTTCATCGGAGTTAAGTTCAGCCTTCCCTACGGTCATATCTATTGCAGAAGAGTTTGGGGCAATATCCGGTTATGAAGTGAATGCATCCAAAACCGGCATTATGGTTTGGAATCAACCTGCTCCGGTTGCAGGAGTACAGCCAAGTGTCACCCTTAGGTATCTCGGGTTAAATATCTATACGGATATTAATAAGATCGCCCCGTTAAATTTTGCTCGTGTTGCTAAGGAAGCTCGAAGATTGCTGAGATCATGGTCAGCTCTTCCTATTTCCCTGATAGGTAGATCTAATTTGGTCAAAATGACCATTTTACCCAAGATTATGTTTTTGTTTATCGCTCCTCCTCTTTTCTTTGATCCTTCTATGACTGCCAAACTTCAAACGGAATTAAATAGATTCATTTGGAATAGCCGTACGCCCAGGTTATCCTGGAAGAAGATTAGACGGCGTCGAGAAAAAGGAGGCCTCACAGCACCAGACCTCCAGATATACGGCTGGGCTTTCCAACTTTCCCATATTAGGATGCTTTTAAAGACCCCTAATAACGTAGGGAGCGGAAAATTATTCGTAGCACTTCTCAAAGGGGAAAAAATTGGGCCAACAAACTTTCTGTTAAAATTCGGGGACCCAAAATACTTTAAGAAGGTCAAGTTAAAGGTGTTGAGGGACTTAGCTAGAACATGGACAAATCTAAGACGCACACTTAATTTGGATTATTATCAGAGTCGGGCCCCGCTATGGGACTCGCCAGGTGCTCCATCTTGGCTTTTGGACAGTTTAGCCCTCCCAGTTAGAGAGGCTGGGATCTCAGCTTGGGGGGACTTGTTTGTTGATGGAGTATTACGTCCATGGGAGACCTTGAGCTCAATAATAGGAACTCGCTTTTCACGCTTTAAATATCTTCAAATCCAGAGTTGGTCCCAAGCTTACAGCCTAGGAAGGGGTAGGCATAAATTAGGTGCTGATCACAATCTAGTATCCTATCTGATGGACAAACCTCCATTTAAGAAAGAGATAACATTTTGGTATAACCTTATACTAGATGAGATTGATGGCAAATTTTTGCTACCCCACTCCCTTTGGGAAACATATATACCTAATACTGATGTAGAGGGCTTGTGGCTCAAATAATTTAAGATTCTAGGGGAGACTGTAAAACCTTCTTGGCTTCGTCGGAACCACTTGTTGACACTGCATAGAGCGTATTATTCTCCACTACGTTTATCAAAGTTCACCAATAATGCTCAGGTTGCATGCCCTAGATGTGGTTTAGTAGCAGCATCAGATATACACATGTTCTTTGAGTGTCCCTATATAACATCTTTTTGGAATGAAATCTGTGCTTCGCTTTCACTAGCAATTGATATACAAGTCAGTCCCTGCCCCACGTTAGTTTTCTTTGGTATTATACCCGAGATTGAAGGTATAAGTAAAAAACTGGTCTTTTATAGTTGTTTATTAGCTAGAAGAGAAATTTGCAAACGCTGGAAAGATAAGACGCCTCCTCTTTATACAGATTTGCGAGCAGCGATGTTACAGATGTCCAAACTAGATCTGGCTAGAGTAGGCAACCAACATAAAAGGAGATTTTGGCTACTTTTGAACTGGTAACTATAGGCCAGAACATTGTGTTTTTTTTTTCCCCAAGTCCTATGATTGTGCTACTTGGATGGATCATTTGTTCTTTTGATCCCTTTTTGCTTTACACACCCTATATATGCGACTCTGGCTATAAAATGGGTTGTACATAGCAATGCACCAACCCTGTCGGTACCATTAGATGAGGACAAAGTGGGGATGTGTGGCATTGTGGGATACGCTGTCAGGTACCATTTAAATCCCCCCCAGTTTACCTGGGCCAGTGCCTTAGTCATCTCCTATACTTCTTCGTCATTATATGGTTACCAAGGGCGAATATGAGGACACAAAAAAAAAAAAAAATTAGCCACACAATTCCTATTCTGCTCCCTAATCTGCAGATTTGAACAAAAAATGCCTTGTTTCTAGCTCAAATGGCTCAAACATTACAACAAATGCAGCGACAAGTGTTACAGCATGGTCGAAGGGCTTATTGCTAAATGTGGGTGTTAAATTGGTACTAACTGTGCGCAAGCCACTGTTGCTTCGTTCTGCGCCTCTCTTGCCTCTTTCATAATTTCTCATGCTTCTTTCTGCACATTTCTTTCTCTGCACTTCTCCTGCCTCTTTCTGCAAATCACTTCTACTTTCTTCACCTCTCTTGTCTCTTTCTGCACCCTGCTTCCCTCTTTTTGCACCTCTCTTGCCTTTTTCTGTATCCCTCCTATGTCTTTCTATACCCATTTTGCCTCTTTCTGCACCTCTGTTACATTCTTTCTGCATTTTTCTTTCTTCTTTCTGCACCTCACTTGCCTCCTTCAGCACCTCTGCTGCTTTTTTCTGCAGATAACTTGCCTCTTTCTGCACCTCACTTTCTTCTTTCAGCACCTCTGTTGGTTTTTTCTGCACTCCTCTTGCTTCTTCTAAACCTCACTTGCCTCTTTCTGCACTACTCTACCTTCTTTATACACCTCTGTTGCTTCTTTTATCAATTCCCTTGCCTCTTTCTGCACCTTTCTTCCTTCCTTCTGCACCCCTCATGCCTCTTTCTGTACCTCTCTTGCCTCTTTGTGCCCCCTCCTACCTTTTTCTGCACCCATCTCGCCTCTTTTTGCAACTCTGTTGGTTCTTTCTGCACTGCTCTTGCCTCTATCTGCACTTTTCTTGCTTCTTTCTACACTTCTGTTGCTTCTTTCAGCAATTTTATTCCCTCTTTCTGCACTTCTCTTCCATCTTTTTGCACCCCTCCTGCCTCTTTATGTACATCGCTTACCTCTTTGTGCACCTCTCCTACCTCTTTCTGCATCCACTTGCCTCTTTTTGCCCCTCTGTTGGTTCTTTATGTACTACTGTTGCTTCTTTCTGCACTACTCTTGCCTCTTTCTACACTTCTTTTCCTTCTTTTAGCAATTTTCTTGCCTCTTTTTGCACTTCTGTGGCTTTTTTCTGCACCTCTCTTGCATCTTTCTGCACGTCCGTTGCCTCTTTGTACAGTTCACTTGCTTCTTTCAACACCTCTCTTGCCTCTTTCTGTACCTCTGTTGCTTCTTTCTGTATCCCTCCTGCCTCTTGCCTCTTTCTGCAGCCCTCTTCCCTATTTGTGCAAATCTCTTGCCTCTTTCTACACCTCACTTTCTGCACATCTCTTACTTCTTTCTGTACCTCTGTTACCTCTCTCTTGCTCTTTCTGCACCCTTTACGCTTCTTTCTGTACCTGTTGGTTCTTTCTGTACTGCACTTGCTTTTTTCTGCACCTCACTTGCCTCTTTCTGCACTTCTCTTGCTTCTTTCTACACTTCTATTGCTTCTTTCAAGCTATGTTGCTACTATCAGCCATTCTCTTAGCTCTTTCTGTATGTCTCTTGCTTGTTTCTGCACCTCTCGCGTCTTTCTGCACCTCTGTTGCATTTCACTTGCTTCTTTATGCACATCTCTTGTCTCTTTTGGCACCCCTCCTGCCTCTTCCCTATTTGTGCAACTCTCTTGCCTCTTTCTGTAACTCTCTTCCCTCTTCTGCACGACTATTGCCTCTTTCTGTACTTCTGTTGCTTCTTTCTGCAAATCTCTTCCTTCTTTCTACACCTCTTGTGCCTCCTTCTGTACCTCTGTTGCCTCTTTCAGCACCTCTGTTGGTTCTTTCTGCACTGCTCTTGCTTCTTTCTGTACCTCACTTGCCTCTTTCTGCACTTCTCTTGCTTCTTTATATACATTTGTTGCTTCTTTCAGCAATTCTCTTGCCTCTTTCTGCACTTCTCTTCCTTCTTTTTGCACCCCTCTGTCTCTTTCTGTACCTCTCTTGCCTCTTCGTGCACCTATCCTACCTTTTTCTGGACCCCTCTTGCCTCTTTTTGCATCTCCGTTGGTTGTTTCAGCACAGCTCTTGCCTCTTTCTGCACCCTTTGTGCCTCTTTCAGTACCTCTGTTGCTTCTTTCTACCCTTCGCTTCCTTCCTTCTTTCCGCACCCCGTTGCCCCTTTCAGCTCCTCTGTTGCATTTTTCTGCACTCTTCTTCCTTATTTCTACAGCTCCCATGCCTCCTTCTCCACCTCTGTTGCCTCTTTCAGCACCTTTGTTGGTTCTTTCTGCACTCTCTTCCTTCCTTTTGTACCCCTGAGTCTCGTTCTGTACCTCTCTTCCCTCTTTGTACAGTTCACTGGCTTCTTTCAACACCTCTCTTGCCTCTTTCTGTACCTCTGTTGCTTCTTTCTGTATCCCTCCTGCCTCTTTCTGCACCCCTCTTCCCTATTTGTGCAAATCTCTTGCCTCTTTTTACACCTCTCTTCCCTCTTTCTGCACATCTCTTACTTCTTTCTGTACCTCTGTTACCACTCTCTTGCTCTTTCTGCACCCTTTGCGCCTCCTTCTGTACCTGTTGGTTCTTTCTGTACTGCACTTGCTTTTTTCTACACCTCACTTGCCTCTTTCTGCACTTCTCTTGCTTCTTTCTACACTTCTTTTGCTTCTTCCAAGCTATGTTGCTTCTATCAGCAATTCTCTTAGCTCTTTCTGTACGTCTCTTGCTTGTTTCTGCACCTCCCGCGTCTTTCTGCACCTCTGTGGCCTTTTTCTGCATTTCACTTGCTTCTTTCTGCACATCTCTTGTCTCTTTTGGCACCCCTCCTGCCTCTTTCTGCAAACCTCTTCCCTATTTGTGCAACTCTCTTGCCTCTTTCTGTAACTCTCTTCCCTTTTCTGCACGACTATTGCCTCTTTCTGTACTTTTGTTGCTTCTTTCTGCACTTCTCTTCCTTCTTTCTACACCTCTTGTGCCTCCTTCTGTACCTCTGTTGCCTCTTTCAGCACCTCTGTTGGTTCTTTCTGCACTGCTCTTGCGTCTTTCTGTACCCCACTTGCCTCTTTCTGCACTTCTCTTGCTTCTTTATATACCTTTGTTGCTTCTTTCAGCAATTCTCTTGCTTCTTTCTGCACTTCTCTTCCTTCTTTTTGCACCCCTCTGTCTCTTTCTGTACCTCTCTTGCCTCTTCGTGCACCTAACCTACCATTTCCTGGACCCCTCTTGCCTCTTTTTGTATCTCCGTTGTTTGTTTCTGCACAGCTCTTGCCTCTTTCTGCACCCTTTGTGCCTCTTTCAGTACCTCTGTTGCTTCTTTCTACCCTTCTCTTCCTTCCTTCTTTTCGCACCCCGTTGCCCCTTTCAGCTCCTCTGTTGCTTTTTTCTGCACTCTTCTTCCTTATTTCTACAGCTCCCATGCCTCCTTCTCCACCTCTGTTGCCTCTTTCAGCACCTTTGTTGGTTCTTTCTGCACTGCTCTTCCTTCTTTTTGTACCCCTGCGTCTCGTTCTGTACCTCTCTTGCCTCTTTATGCACCTCTCTTACCTCTTTGTGCACCTCACTGTCCTCGTTCTGCTCTTCTCTTGCTTCTGTCTGTTAGAAATGGTATTTTTGGTCAGCTAGGGCAGAAACCATCACTCTAGTCAGGATAACGTAGTTAAACTCCTGAAATAACCCCTGCTCACCCCTTTCGCAGCTTGGCACAAGCAGTCAGGCTTATCTTAGAGGCAGTATGAAAAGCATTTACACATAACCAACAGTAAAACAGCATAAGCACTACAAATGGATAACGCACCGGTTTAGAAGAATATCCAATATATTTATATACTTAAGACAGGCCCAAAAATGACAAAAATCCACAGTACAGTACTTAAAAATCTTGAATTATCAAGACATGCTTAAATAATAGTTTCTCGAGGTTGATAGCTCCATCTGGGGCTATCACGTAGTCGTAAGCAAACAAATCCAAACAGTTCTGGCTGACTGCAGCATCTCGGGCCAGCTACGGTGTCGGGAAGACCCGCAAACAGTACCTTTTAGAAATGCAGGGCGTTGGTGACTTCTCGTTTAGCTTCTGATAGCACAGCATCCGCAGACATCGGTTCCAAAGGTCAGTTCAGGAATCATCGGGTGTCAAACTCCCCTCTGTTGAAGTCAGAAACGCTGGTGTCGGAAGGCGTTGGGTGCTGTGGTGCGAAGTTCAGCGGTGCAGCAGACGGTGCCCTCGGGTCGCAGAGCAGCGACTTGGTGGCACATCAGGCAGCATCGTCGGTGAGAACAGGGTCACAGTGCGAGAGGAAGGCGGTGGTCGTCACCGTGCAAGCAGCGGCATTGTCGTGGCTGAAGCGCTGTTGTCAGCTGATGAATTGGAGTCAATAGTGCTGGCGTCAGTAGGCCAAGGATGCGGTGCGGGATGAGGGTTGTGTAACTTTATGAGATGTGCCCTCAAACCACAGTGCAGGCAGCGGCATAGATTTCGGCGTGGAGTGGCGTTGTCAGGGATACAAGGCCTTGTCCTGAAGCGAGGTGGTGCGGCGTGCGGTGCCCACAGGTCGCGGTGCAGGCAGTGGCTCGGTGGCTGCATCAGCAGGCTTCATCGGTGAGACCAGGTTCACGGTACGGCATTGTGGTGGTGCCCTCTGCGGTGCCTTCAGGACACGGAGTCAGCAGAAGCATTGTAGACAGCGTTGGGTTGCTTTTTCCTCTGTTGCAGCACAAAACAGAAGACGTCTTTTATTGGAGAAACTCACAAAAGTAGATTGCAGAAAGTTCAGTCCAGTCCTTTCACTGCCAGAGACAGAAGCAGCCACTGCAGGCTAACACAGCAAAGCCCACAGCAAAGTGGTAGTTCATCCTCATAGCTTCTCCAGCTCTTCTTATTGGCAGTCTTTTTGATTCCAAAGAGTTTTAAAGTACAGGGGTCCGGGCCTCAATATTTATATCCCAGAATCCTTTGATCTCTTAGACAAATAGTGTCTGTGCCTAGCCATAAACAGTCCTGCCCTCTCTGGTGTGACTTCCTGGCAAAAGGTAGAGAAGGCATTGTCAGAGGCAGACCAGGCCCTTGTGGTGCAAGGAACTCTCCTCCCCCTTCCTCAATTGAAGCCCAGGTCTATTCAGCCCTTTCCTGACCCACCTAGACTATGGGGAGCTACTCCTGCACCCCAGCCTTCTGTCACCCAAAACCCAGACAGGCAATCCACATTCACTATCAGGCCATGCCACACACGCCAGGGCATGTTCTCCCTTTCACATACACTGCACCCTGCCCACGGGGGTACCTTGGTCCTACCTTAGGGGTGGCTGACATATAGGAAAAAGAAGGGTTAGGGCCTAGCAAGTGGGTGCACTTGCCAAGTCGACATGGCAGTACCAGACTGTGCACAGGCTCTGCAATGCGTGGCCAGAGTCTCATTTACGGGCTGTTTGGGTGGGTTGCTCAATCCAGTGCTACAGCCCACCAATAGCATTTGATCTACAGGCCCTGGCCCGCGCAGTGCACTTTACTAGGGACGGACACATAAATCAAACAGGCCAATCATGAAAACACTAATCCATAACACATTGTACCACATGAACACTTGCACTTTACCATTGATCAGCAGTGTGAAAAAAGTGCAGAAACACTAAGCCAGCGCAAACAGAGTCAAAACCGGGAGGTCAGAAAGCAAAAACTCAGAGGAAACACGCCAAAAGATGCCAAGTCTAACACATGCCCGCTCCAGCTAAAATTAGGGAGAACTACCCAACCTCCTGGTAGTTCTCTTCACTAAGGCGGAAGAACCAGAACAGACCATATGCATTGGCGTGTTCTGAGCAAGGGCGGTGTTCCACTGTAAAGTCCATTCCCTGTAGGGAGATGGACCACCTCAACAGTTGTGGATTCTCACCCCTCATTTGCATCAACCATCTGAGGGGCCTTTGGTCTATATGAAACCGGAAGTGAGTCTCAAACAGGTAGGACCCCAGCTTCTTCAGTGCCCAGAGCACAGCGAAAGCTTCCCTTTCTATGGCACTCCCGTTAGAGTAGTCTCCTGCTAAGGAAGACCACAGGCTCATCTAGGCCCTCGTCTTTCAGTTGTGAAAACACCGCTCCCACACCATGCTCTAAAGCGTCAGTCTGCACAACAAATTTCTTGGAGAAGTCGGGTGCCTTGAGCATGGGTGCTGTGCACATGGTGGCCTTCAGGGTGTCAAGAGCCTTCTGGCAGGATTCAGTCCAGATCACCTTCTTGGCCTGTTCCCATGAGGCACAGGGTCAGACTGATTTGCATATGGCCATGTCTGGACTGGGGTTGTAGAGTGGGCTAAAGAACGGTGATGGATTAAACCCAGATCTGTTGACTGAATGTGAAAAAGGTCCAGGGAAGGTATGGCTTGGCAGTTTGGACTGGACTGTTCCCATGAGGCACAGGGTCAGACTGAGTTGCACATGGCCATTTCTGAACTGGGGTGGCAGATTGGGCTAAAGAACGGTGATGGATTAAACCCAGATTTGTTGACTGGGTGTGAGTGTTTGATTGATTCAGATGCTCCGTCCATCACCACCCCCTTTTGTACCAGGTCGTTACCTAGCAGACAATCTATAGGCATGGAAGGGCTCACAACCACCCTCAAGGGACCTGAGACCCCCCAAATCAAAGGGAACCTGTTCCCCCAAGACACTGGCACTCTGAATTGCCTATAGCAAAACTTGGTGGAATGCCCTTGGAACAACCTGCTTCTCAGAGACCAGGTGACACCGGACTAAGGTCGCTCTAGCTCCAGTATCTCTGAGAGCCTCCACCCTTTTCCCATTGATGGCCATTCGGGTGCTGTATTCCTTTGTGTTAGGGGCACCTGGTTTCCCAGGACCATCTCACCGTCCCCTAGTGAAACGAGGGTAATTTCGGCGGAACCCCCCACCCTCCTGTGTGTACTCTTCCTCCACAAGTGATACACTAGCCAACATCTTGGACTGCCCACCAGTGGGTGGCTGTGCCCCCTTAGGGCACCTTGGGTCCCCCTTCATGTGGTCCACCTGGTCACATGAAAAACACTTGCGAGGGCCGGTATTAGCAGGCTTTGCTCTGGGGGATGGAAACTTTTACCCTGGGTGTTGGTTTGGGGCCTTTTTAGAGAACTCCTGCCCTTTACCCTTGCCCCCCCCCACTTTTCTGCTGGGGACCCTGTCCACCTTTGGCTGAGATCCCCCAAATGCTTTCTTGTGGACCCAGGTACTCATCCATCGGTCCGCCCCCATAGCAAGCTTCCTGGGGTCAGTCAGCTTACTACTAACTAGGTGCTGGCGCAGATCTGCAAAACATAAACTAGACAAGTGCTCCCATGAAATTAAATTGTAGAGCCCCTGATAATCTGTCACATTATTGTCCCTCACCCAGCCATCTACTGACCTACAGAATTAATCTGCACATCTCAAACAAGAGTTGGAGTCAGACTTTTTACTTGACCTAAACCGATCCCTGTGCTTCTCAGGAGTGAGTCCATACCTGGTGAGGAGAGCATCCTTCATGTCAGCATAGGTGAGGTTCTGTCCCTTACCAAAAGCTATCAGTGTATCGCTAGCATCTTCTGGAAAAAGAGGCCATAACCCTGCCCCCAGTTTCTTTCAGGGACCTCATTCATATGAATAGGCGCTTCCTTCCCTTGAAACCACCTTTGCATGTCATTCGCCTTCTGGTACTCTTTACCTACATTCTTAGGGATGTGCACAATACGATATGTCTGTACTGATGAGTTGCTGCCACCATCCATGCCAGATTTGCTTTTCAATTCCAGCTCCTTGAGTCCATGCTAATGGTCTAATACCATCCTCCGTGACTCCATCTGGAGCCTCTCAAGCTCTATCTCATGCCTCCTAGCTTCCTGTCTATCCTACAGCACCTCTGGGGCTAAACCATTGCTACCTGGTCTGGAGGTACCCCCCAAAAGCCCATCCACCCTAGGAATAGGCTCGTCCGACTCTCCAATGAGAATACCAGATTGCTCGCTGGCATGTCTGGCTGCAACCAAGGCCCTCACTGCCTTTTGTAGCTCCTCCTTCCTAGTGAGGCCTCTGACTTGGACTTTTAGGTTTTTGCAAATCCCATTCAACTCCTTCACGTTGTAGGATTCCAACCTATCCTCCTCCAGGGCAATTTCCATGGTTGCAACAGACGATGCTCTTGATTCCGGCATGATGAAGGAGCAAGTTAAAGCTGGCAAGGTGCAAAATAGGGTAAAAACAAAAGTATGTGGTATGTAATGGTATGTGATATGGTAGTAGTGCACACCAATCACTGTAAGCCAAGTGCAAGCGCAAACCCTACCCTTACCACTGACAACCAATATTAGAAATGGGATTTTTGGTTGGCTAGGGCATGTGCCAAAGTTGGGCAGAGACCACCACTCCAGTCAGGATAATGGAGTTACACTCCTAAAATAAACCATGTTCACCCCCTTGGTAGCTTGACATGAGCAGTCAGGCTTATCCTAGAGGCAGTGTGTAAAGCATTTGCACATAACCAACAGTAATACAGTGTAAATACTACAAAAAGACACCACACCAGTTTTGAAAAATATCCAATATTTTTATATACTTAAGACAAGACCAAAAATGATAAAAATCCACAATACAGTACTTAACAATCTTCAATTATCAAAATATGCTTGAAAAATAGTTCCTTGAGGTCGATAGCTCCATCTGGGACAATCACGGCAATGTAAACAAACAAATCCATACAGTTCTGGCTGACCGCGACGTTGTGGGTCAGCTACGATGTCGGCAAGACCCACAAACAGTACCTTTAAGAAACGTAGGGCATCGGCGACCTCTCATTTTGCATCCTAAAGCTCAGCGTCTGCAAGCCTCAGTCCCAGAGGTTGGTTGCAGACTAAACGGGGCCCCTGGAGTCACACACATTGCATGTCAAACTCCTCTCTGTTGGAGTCAGAAGCGCTGGCGTCGGGTGCTGCAGTGGATAGTGCAGAGGTGTGGCGTGCAGTGCCCTCAGGACGCAGTGCAAGCAGCGGCTCGGTGGCGGCATCAGATGGTGTCGTTGGTGAGACCAGGGTCGTGGTGCGAGGTGAATGCGGTTCTCGTCGCCGTTCAGGCAGGTCACAATGCAAGCAGCATCATCGTCATGGCTGAAAAGCTGTCGTCAGCTGACGAACTGGAGTTTATGGTGCCGGCATCAGTAGGCCAAGGCTGCGGTGTGGGATGAGGGCAGTGCATCATGTAACTTGACAAGAAGTGCCCTCAAACCATGGTGCAAGCAGGGGCATAGATTTCGGCATGGAGCGGCATCAACAGGGATACCAGGGCGTCGCCGTGAAGCGAGGCGGTGCGGAGTGCGGTGCCCACAGGTCAGGGTGCGAGCAGAGGCTCGGTAGCTGTATCAGCCAAGGTAGTTAGTGATACCAGGGTCATGGTGCTGCTTTGCAGCGGTGCCCTCAGCAGTGCCTTCAGGACACAGAGTCAGCAGCAGCATTGTAGACAGGTTTGGGCAGCGTTTTCCTTTGTTGCAGACCAAAGCACACAGTCCCCAGTGCTGAGGACAGAAGAGTTTGAAGTCTTTGCTGTTGCTGAGACTTCTTGAACAGGGGGCAAGCTCTACCTCAAGCCCTTTGAGAACCTCACAAAAGTAGATTACAGAAAGTTCAGTCCAGTCTTTTCACTGCCCAAGACAGAAGCAGCCACTGCAGCCCAACACATCGAAGCACGCAGCAAAGTGGTAGTTCCTCATCACAGCTTCTCCTTGGCAGTCTTCTTGATCCCAAAGAGTTCAAAAGTTCAGGGTTCTGGGCCCCATCATTTATATCTCAAAATCCTTTGATCTCTTAGGCAGAGAGTGTTTGTGCCCAGCTAGAACCAGTTCTGCCTTCTCTGGTGTGACTTCCAGTCAGGAGCGCAGACGGCATTGTCAAAGGCAGACCAGGCCCTTTGAGGTGCAATGAAATCTCTTCCCCATTCCCCAATTGCAGCCCAGAGGTGGCTGACATGTAAGAAAAGGGAAGGTTAGGGCATGGCAAGTAGGTGCAAAAGCCAAATCAACATGGCAGTACCAGAAAGCACACAGGCTCTGCAATGGCAGGCCAGAGTCACATTTACATGCTGTTTGGGTGGGTGGCACAATCCAGTGTTGCAGCCCACCAACAGCATTTGATCCACAGGCCCTAGCACACACAGTGCACAATACTAGGGACTGACACATACATGAAATAGGACAATCATGGAAACACCATCCACAGCACATTGTACCACAGGAGCACTTGCACTTTACCACTGATCAGCAGTGCGAAAAGTGCGCAGAAACACTAAGCCAGCACAGAGTCAAAACCAGGAGGTCAGAAAGCGAAAACTATGGGGAAACATGCCAAGTCTAAAACTTTCTAGACCTCAGTTGCTTCTTTCAGCAATGATCTTGCCTCTTCCTGATCTTCTCTTGCTTTTTTCTGCACCTCTCCCCTCTTTCGGCACCTCTGTTAATTCTTTCTACACCCCTCCTGCCTCTTTCTGCACCCCTCTTCCCTATTTGTGCAACTCTCTTGGCTCTTTCTACACCTCTCTTCCCTCTTTCTGTATCACTCTTGTCTCTTTCTGTACCTCTGCTGCTTCTTTATATTCCTCTCTTCCATCTTTTTGTGTAACTCTTGCCTCTTTCTGGACCTCTGTTGCTTATTTCTGCACTTCTCTTGCTCTTTCTGCACCCTTCATGTATCTTTCAGCACCTCTGTTGATTATTCCGGCACTTCTCTTCCTTCTTTCTCCCACCCCTTGTGCCTTTCTGCACCCTTCATGCATCTTACAGCACCTCTGTTGCTTCTTTCTGCACTTCTCTTGGTTCTTTTTATACTTTTCTTGCCTCTGTCTGCACCCTTCGTGCCTCTTTCTGCACCTCCGTTGCTTGTTTCTGCACTTCTCTTCTGTCTTTCTGCCTATTTCTGTACCTTTGTTGCTTATTTCTGCGCTTCTATTGCTTCTTTCTGCACCTCTGTTGCCTCTTTCTGCACTTCTCTTGCAATTTCTGTACCCTTTGTGCCTATTTCAGCACCTCTGTTGGTTCTTTCTGAACTGCTCTTGCTTTTATCTGCACCTCACTTGCCTATTTATGCACTTCTATTGCTTCTTTCTACACCTCTTTTGCTTCTTTCAGCAATTCACTTGCCTCTATCAACACTTCTGTTTCTTTTTTCTGCAGATGTCTTACCTCTTTCTGTACCCATCTTTTCTCTTTATGCACCTCTCTTGCCTCTTTCTGTACCCCTGACTCCTGTTTCCTCACCTTCCCTGCCTCTTTCTGTACTTCTCTTGCTTTTTTCTGTACCTCTGTTGCCTCTTTCTGCACATCACTTGCCTCTTTCAGCACTTCTGATTCTTTTTTCTGCAGATCTCTTGCCTCTTTCTGTACCCCTCTTTTCTCTTTCTGCACCTCTCTTGCCTATTTCTGTACCACTGACTCCTGTTTCTTCACCTTTCCTTTTTCTGTACTTCTCTTGCCTCTGCCTGTACCTCTGTTACCTCTGTCTGCACTTCTCCTGCTATTTCTGTACACTTCATGCCTCTTCCAGCACCTCTGTTGGTTCTTAATGCACTGCTCTTGCTTTTATCTGCACCTCACCTGCCTCTTTATGAACTTCTATTGCTTCTTTCTACACCTCTGTTGCTACTTTCAGCAATTCACATACCTCTGTCTGCACTTGTATTCCTTCTTTCTACACCCCCTGCCTCTCTCTGTAATACTCTTGCCTCTTTGTGCACCCCTCGTACTTTTTCCTATACCCCTCTTGCATCTTTTTGCACCTTTGTTGGTTCTTTCTGCACTGCTCTCACTTCTTTTTGCTCCTAACTTGCTTCTTTCTGCACACCTATTCCCTTTTTTTGTACCTTTTCTGCCTGTTTATGCACCTCCTTTGCCTCTTTTGCACCTCTGAGTCAGATGTAGTTTTAACCCCCTGCCCTATTATGTACTAGGGTCTTACAGGTTTTTTTTAAATGTGGGTTGGGGGCACACAGCCCCCGCAGCCTCAGGGACCGCCCCATCCTGGGCTTGTTTTTTTTTAAAACAACCTGTGAGGGGGGCTAAAGCCCCCTCACATTCCCCGGGGACCGCCACCTCTCAGGGGCAGTACGTTTTTAAATACGGGGCCTGTTATGGACCCCGAACCCCGGGACCACCACCTCCCCAGAGCTGTGCATTAGGCGGAGGCCTTCATGGCCCTGGGGACCGCCACCCCCAGGGCCAGCTCCAGCAGTGTCCCGGGGTGCCCACACCAGGGACATTGCTGTTTGCAATGACAGGGCGCTGTCATTGCAAACTACTTTGCTTCGTTGAAGCGAGAGCAGGGAAATCTGCTCTCGCTTCAAAGAACCAAAGCAGAATTGCTTTTCAACAAGGGGAGCTGCATGTCAGCAGCTCCCCATGTGGAAAAGCAATGCCAGCTCCTGCAGGACGCGTTGAACTGGTGGGACCGTGGGGGCATCGGGGCTCCCCTCATGGTCCCCAATGGATAGGGCCTGCTCCCAGGGATGGGGTCCCCAGGACTAGAAGCGGCCCAGGAGGGGTGCCACATGGCCCCCTCCCCAAATAAAAAAATATTTTTAAACAAATAAGTAAATAAATAAAGGCCGGCCCCAGGGATGGGGTCTCCGGGGCCAATATAGGCCTCAGGAGAAGGGGACCACACAGCCCCCATCCATAAAAAAACTCAAAAAAATAGTGGCCATGCCCTGGGGGATAGGGTCTTCGGGGCCAGAATTGGCCACAGGAGGGGGGCCCACGTGGCCCAATTCCCATTTTTTTTAAAAAGGGGTCAGGCCCTGGGGGATGGGGTCCCCAGGGCCCTAAAAAAGGGGAAAAGAAGGGGGGCCACACAGCCCTCCTTCTGAAATAAATATGCACAGCGATCATGCCAGAGGCCCGCCCCCTCCCAGCAACACTCCGCAAACGCGCCCAGTGTCGCGTTTTAAATTGGGAAAGGAATTCCCCTTCAATACTGGGGTTCACTGGGGGCCAACTAGCTGACCAGGTACCTCCAGTAAGTGCCACAGGGCAGCGTTGCAGAGAGGTGGTCCAGGCCACGCCCCTTTTGACACCTCTCTGCAACACAGCTCTGTGGCACCTGGTGGACTAGTTGGACCCCAGGGACCCTCAGGATTCAACGGGACTTAATCCCCCAACCTAAAATGCGCCACAGGGCGCTTTTGCACAGTGGTGAAGGGAGGGGGGATTGGGATGACATGTGTGCAAACACGCCCTGTGGTGCGTTTTAAGTTAGGGAAATAATTCCCCTTCAAACCTGGGGGCCCCTCGGGGCTAAATAGCCCACCAGGTGCCTCCAGTAAGTTTCACTGGCCTGCGTTGCAGAGAGGTGGTCCAGGC
The DNA here is from genome assembly GCF_964263255.1 of Lissotriton vulgaris. Classification (NCBI taxonomy): domain Eukaryota; kingdom Metazoa; phylum Chordata; class Amphibia; order Caudata; family Salamandridae; genus Lissotriton; species Lissotriton vulgaris. The sequence goes on from NC_141691.1 coordinate 283,775,211, forward strand.
CTTGCCCCTTTTTACACCTCTCTGCAATGCAGCTCTGTGGCGCTTACTGGAGGACCTAGTGGACTAGTTGACCCCAGGGACCCCCAGGATTCAAGGGGACCTAATCCCCCAACTTAAAAAGTTCCACATGGTGTATTTGCACAGTGTTGAATTGAGGGGGCGGGGCCTGAGGTGACATGTTTATGTTTATGTTTATGTTGGTAAATTTATATAGCGCACTGTCGCTCCAAGGAGCATCCTGGCGCTCCAACTCCATTACTGATAAGATGGTATGCTTTTACTGATTGTCGATGTTTTGTACACAAAAAGGTCAGACAAGTGATTTGCAAACTGATTTGGCTAGCCCGTAGATCAGGGGTCTCCAACAAGTAGCTCGGGAGCTACTGGTAGCTCGCCAATAACCTCAAAGTAGCTCTCAGAGGTGAAGCCAAACCCAGTGTCTCACTGAGATAGTCTCTGCATATTAAATAAGGCAGCACTGCTCATCTCAAGACCCTTACAGTGACTGCCAGCCAAACCAACGATAGGGCCTCATTCTAACACTCAAACACTCATTGTATCGGTCTATTGGGCCTGCCACATGACCATCTGAATCCAATATCAATCTAACTAAGTCACACAGAGCTTGGTCATGTTGTAGGCCCTACTCTACTAGGTGCACCAGGTGTGTGCAAAATGGATAATGAAAGTACTGTGCAGCAGTAGCCTAAGCAGTCACCAAGGCTGTTCCACCCAAGTGTGGGCCTTTAGGAGCCTGAGTTAAAATGCGTTAGAAAAGGTGTGCAAGATCAGTTCAAGAACTGAGGAGAACAGGTATAATCTGGAGTAGAGACAATTAAAAGCCCCATCGGCATCCATTTATGTGTGGTCTGTCCGACATTGTGTCCCACCCTAATAAATAGTGTTGCTTACCGGAAGCTACACCTGGTGTCAAGGACTGCCAAATGTGTATACTAGCCCCCATCTTAAGGATTTTATGTCTGGCACAATTTTGTCTATTCATGGGCATAATAGCGCGAATGACATAATAATGGCCATTCTTGACTATTTTGGACATTCTTGGTGTAGATGTTGCATACTGGCCGCACACCTTCTCCTCCACACTCCCGGGTTCACTTCTTCAGGCAGCTTGTTATAGATGCTTCATTGGCTGCCAATAGATTGTCAAGTCAAATGTAAGGCCTTATGCTATATGCATAAGAGACTCTTTCAAACATGGCCCTTGTATTTGAGACATCTTGTGTCGTGGTATATACCCAAACGTTCCCGCCTTTCAAGTCAACCTGACTTGGCAGTGGTTACGAGAGTCAAGAAAACTCATCAAAGTGGTAGGGCTTCTGTGTTTTTAGGAACTAAACTCTGGAACACTTTGCCACAGATGCTGAGAGCCTGTAAATCATTTACAGCTTATCATAAGCTCCTCAAAACTTGGTTGTTCCTACCAGACTAGTTCTTCCATCGATCTTGATTGGTATTGCATTGTATTGATGTTGTTGTGAGGAAACCTTTCTTATGGTTGCCGTGCACTTAAAAATTACAATTACATTACATTACATGACTGGCATCTATCAGTGACATAGTAAGAGCATGACTGGTCTACCTGTAACTATCTCTGACATAATGGTGGCCATCCTACCAGTCATTTTGTTAAGCCTGTGCACAATAGTGACCCTGGCCTAATTGTGGGCATTATTGGCATGATGCAGACATATATAGCATTATGGCAACTATGCATGGCCTGTGATTCTAATATATGGGGTTCCAAGCAGTATCTGTCCATTTGAGGTATTTGTACATGTGAGTTGTTGATAAAAATGACAAGCTGGCTGTATTTCATAAAAAAGAAAACAAATAGGTTAAAGCCAATAGTTATGTTTTTATTTTTATTTTTTACCAAAGGGTTTGTTTCTATAAAATTGAGTTTGTTTGTCCAAAATGGAAAGCTCCATTTGATTGAAAAAAATATGTGCAATCTCAGAAACTGATATGCTGAACAGACAAAAGGTTGCAATTCAGGAACACATTTAGATGTATTACTGTGGTTATGTCCATTTTGCCACGGAGAATGTGATGATTTGAATGTTACTTTATTAGTCTAGTGAAGACATTTAATATGGTAAACTTTTTCCTGACATTTCTGCTGGTAGCCTTGCCCGGAATGCTTGTGTGGTCACTACTGGTAATCCTGCTTAGGGTGGTCATAGTGTAATGCTTACATACATTGTCACTATTGTACAGTGATAAAATGTGCTAGTAGCTTTAGAGAATTTTCCTTGAGCAGAAGTAGCTCTCACTACAGAAAAGGTTGGAGACCCCTGCCGTAGATCCATGTTTTAAGGGATTTTTTAAATGTCTGTTCAGAAGTAATTTTACGAAGGTGTAGAGGGCAGTTTATTCCATGCTTTGTCTCCTATGACTGCCAGAGATTTTCCTCCCTTTGTGGCCAGTCTGAACTTGGGGACAGTCATCAAGTTGGCAGTAGCTGACCTACGTTCTCTTGTAGGATGGTATCTGTTGAACTTGTTATGCAGTTATTGTGGGCCACACTTGTGGAAAGCCCTAAAGGTGATCACAAGGACTTTAAACAGAATGCGCTTCTGAATAGGGAGCCAGTGCAGCATGACCAGAGCGGCCGATGCTGATGATTTTCTGGGCCACCTTAGAACCAGCCGCGCCACAGAGTTCTGTACCATCTGTAGTTTGTGCAGGGTAGATTTTGCCACCCCTGCATACAGACTGTTACAGTAATCTATCCTTGATGTGATCAATGCAATTGCTACAGTACGGCGGGCTGATAGAGGCAGAAAATCAAAAAAAAATCTGAGGCCTTCTATGATATTAAAACATAGGACGGCAACTTCTCTCGTTTGTTGTTTGAAGGAGAGCATCTCATCGAATTTTATTCCCAAATTTCGTGTTGCAATAATGGTGTTTGGTGGGGCTTCCGCATCAGATGGCCAACAGGTGTGCGGGAGAAGAGGTTGTTTTTCCCAAATGGTAAAATCTCTGTTTTAGCAGAGTTGCATTTGAGGTGATTGCTGTGCATCCAGTGGAAAGTTGCAGTCAGACACTCTTTCAGAACCTGTTCGGCTTTTTCTGAGTTTTCATCCAGAACAAGGACTAATTGAGTGTCGTCTGCGTAAGCTATAGTGCTGATGTGATAGGAAGCAATAAGGTTGATCAGGGGAGCCATATAAAGATTAAACAAGGTAGGGTTCAAACTTGAGCCCTGGGGTACCCCTGAACCAATCTTCTTCTCTCCCAAGTGGAATTGTCCAAGCATGGTTATCTGTCTTCTGTGCAACAGGAAGTTTTTAAACCATTTTAACACGGTGCCCCCTATGCCTACCTTGATTAGGCGATGTAATAAGATGGCATGGGACACCGTGTCAAATGCTGCAGATAGATCTAGGATGATTAAAACTGCCCTCTTACCTAGATCCAATGCAGCTTCTATGGTTTCCGTAGTTGACAGAAGTGCCGATTCCGTGGAATGGCTTGCTCTAAACCCTGCCTTGTTTGAATCAAGGATGTTATTTTCTTCCAGGAATGTTGAAAGCTGCTTATTGAAAAAGGTTTCAGCACATTTACATATGGCAGGGAGTTGAGAAATGGACCGCAGGTTAGATAGAACCGATGGATCATGCAGGATCTTTTTTTGCAGTGGTTTGACTACTGCGGTTTTCCATGAGGTAGGAACCTCTCCAGTTTGGAGCGATGTATTGAGAATAGCATTAATCACAGGGTTTACTTCCTCTTTGATTGCATGAAGCAATGAGGGGGGACAGGGATCAAGCGGCGATCCAGATTTAATTTTTGAGATGATTTGCGAAGAGTCTGCAAGATTAATCGTATGTGAGCAAACACACCCAGTAGCGCGTTTTAAGTTGGGTAATTAATTCCCCTTCAATGCCTAGGGCCCCTGGGGGTCAACTAGCCCACCAGGTACCTCCAGTAAGCACCACAGGCCTGTCTTACAGAGAGGTGATCCAGCACTTACTGGAGGTACCTGGTGGGCTGGTTGGACCCCAGGTACTCTCAGGATTCAAGGGGACTTAATCCCCCAACTTACAATGCGCAAAGGGTGGAGATAGGGGGCATGGCCTTTGTCTACCTCTCACCAATCCCACTAAATGGGGCTTACTGGAGGTAAAAGATAGGCTAGTTGGCCCCTGAAGGACTCCCAACAGTGAAGGGGACTTCAAGCCCAATCCAAGAGCATGCCAGGGAGCGCGTTTGTAGAGTGATGGGCAAAGCTGGCGTGGCCTTGGTACAAGTACTTACCAATGCTGCTGTGTGGGACTGACTGGAGGTAATAGTTTGGGAAGTTGACCTCCAATGATGTCCTTTTGGGCCAACTGCCTCCAGTAAGTCCCACACAGTGGGATTGCTAAGACGTCTTAGGAGGCTATGGCCCCCTTTCTCTACCACTCTGCAAACGTGCCTCGTGGCAGACTACGGGATGGGGGATGAAGTCCAATTTAATCCTGAGGGAGTTTGGGGGCCAAGAATTCCTCCTGGTACCTCCTGTAAGTCATATGCAGCGGAATTCCTGAGCGTTGGTTGGATGCCTAGCACCCTTTCTCCACCACTCTGCAAACACGACTACTAGTTAAAGTAACATATTTCTGCACCTCTGACTTAGAGGTAGTTTTAATTCCCTGCCCTATTATGTACTAGGTCCTTACAGAGGAGGTCATGCTAATCACAGGGGTACCCCAACGCATATTGTTCCCTAGTGTATGTAGGTGTTTTCACTGTATTCTACGTGTCTTTTAGCATAGCACTGGCTGTAGGCCTGGTTAGTCAGAGTGCGTTACCACCAGTACCCGTCTAAAAAAATTGTGGGCAAAGGATGATTTTGTAAAAAGGCCTCTTTCTGCTCCTCCGTTGGTTCTATCTGCACATGTCTTGCTTCTTCCTGCACTTTTCTTCGTCTTAGTGGACAACTGTTTCTTCTTTCTGCATTTCCTTTGTTTCTTTCTGTGCATTTTTACTTTTTTCTTCACATGTCCTACCTCTGTAGGCATAGTTAGAAACTAGCATTTAAAAACTTTGAAATTCACTTAAAAAACCATAGGTTTCAGGCACATTTTAGTTAGAAACTAGCATTTAAAAAACCTTTGAAATTCACTGTTAAAACCATAGATTTCAGGCATGTTGTAGTAAGAAATTAGCATTTAAAAAGCCTTTAAAATTCACTGAAAAAACCATAGGTTTCAGGGGCAATATAGTTAGTTGGACATTTCACTCTTCCAAAACTAGTGAAATTCCTCCGTTATAGTTAGTTCAGCTAACTATAACTCGTGCCCCCACAATGTACTGCTGATGACGTCACATATTACATCACTCATGAGATGGTCAGTGACATCACTGATGACATCACTGATGACATCATCCATGTGATTATTTCATGCATTTTCTCACACCCTAATATAACTTTTGATACACCCACTCTAAATTACAGACTGCCATTCGCCATTCTTAAAACGATAGACACTCCAACACCAATAACTACATACCCACTCACTGATTCTTAGGTCTATACACACACCCACTCACTCACCTGTACAGTCACTCATACTTACAGTCACTCAGTACAGGACTATCATATGCACTCTTACACCTATATAGACCCACACACCGCCACTCATCGATAGAGGTACTCACGCACCTCCTAAGTCATGCAAATAATTAATCACACTCCTATCTACTCACCTATACAGTCATACACACACCAGCTCACTTACACATACAAATACTAGCACATTCTTACACTCTTATACAATCACTGATACAAGCAAACACTTATCCATACAGCCTCTCTCACAATCACAGACTCTCACTTATAGCCATTTATATACTCTAACACACATATATACTGCCTTTCCCATATGTAGTTACTCACACATGCGCAACTGATATAAACATTCACTCACTAATACTCCCATACACACACTAACCCACCCATACAGTCCATCACAGATGCATTCTTGAAACCATGCACTCAGTGAATCACCCACTCACACATCACACACATCCCACCCACACCAACACTCATACACCCATAAAGATACTCAGACAAATAATCAATAACTTATATAGACACTCATGTAGCTATTCAATTCAATTCAATTCAAAAATTCTTTATTTCGGCCGTTCAGGCCATAAAGGAGTACAAATTCAAACATTTTAAAAGGAGATGAAATATAAAATTCATTAAATGGGCACCGTAAAAGTCATTGAACACAGATTAGCACATAATAGCTGTATTTACAGTAAAAAATAAAATTCCCAAGTATTGAGCCTTAGCATTCGATGTCAATTAACTGGCGCCGCTTAGACCACATGCCAATGCCAGAAACCGGTCCCCGGAAGCTTGTTTCCTTTCCAGTATAAGAATTGGCTTAGTAGTTTGGTCTGCCCTGTTCCCATGATGCACTGGGCCAGGGACAGACTAATTTGCATGTAGCCAGGTTCTGAGCTGGGATGGTGCAGTGAGCTAAAAAACGGTGATGGATCAAGCCCTGATCTGTTGACTGGGTACGAGTGTTCTGCTTAATTCACATACTCTGTCCATCACCACCCCCTTTTCTGAATCGCTTAGACCACATGGCTAACAAATACTTAAAAAGTGCAAATACGATGCAGCTTGACGTGTCAGTCTTTAGAGATCTAAAGGCATGTAAACAGTTTGTAAAGCCTAAGTTTAAGCCTAAGCCAGTACTTCCTGGATTTAGTGTAGGCTGGACAAAAAAAAGAGGACGTGGAGTTCGTTCTCTACATCACAGCTACAACCTGGACAAGATTTATTAGCAAGGACTGACCATTTGCTTGTAAAGACTTTAAGAGGTAAAGTGCCATATCTCCATTGGATAAAAAGTTTCCTTGCTAAAATAGGGAAGACAACGTCCATAAAATTCTCAAACAAATAAGAATTTTTTAAAAGTAAAAAGGAATCAGTCAAAACGCCTGTATTAGAGGCGCAGATAACAGAGGTCAACACTCTTTCTTTAAAAATCCTAGTTAGAGACTCACGGGATACATTAAGACAGACCCTCTCCGGATTGTCCCACATGTCGGGCTGACCTAAGCTTATAAATTTGCGCTTTATACACGCCAACGAGGGAATTTTACCCGCATTATTAAGACTTAAAACCTGCTTCAGCTCTTGCCTATAGTGTAGCAAGTCTATGGTTACCCATAACCTGCGCCAGAACCTAAGCGACTTCAGTTCTAGTTCATCTTCTATTGGTATCAGTCCCAAGTCTAGCCTTAGGGGGAGGAGCGGGGTACTTTGTGGGGGAGACGACAACCGACTAATAAATTTTGTTCAGTCTTAACAATATCTGGCCCGCGGAAGTGTCCCCACAGCTCTCCACCATAGAGTGCAGCAGCCCTTGCTTGGGTCTTGTAAATCTCCAGGGCTGGTCTCACTTGCTTCAATGTTGAAGTATTTGAGACTTTAAGAATACTGCCCGCCAGTTGTGATAGTTTCAATTGAGATTTGGCTTGTTGGGGTCCCCAGGAAAGATTTATATGCAGTGTGACCCCGATATATTGAAATGTCGTGACCCTTTCCAACCTCACAGTACCCAGAGTCAGATTTGGTCTTGTGGATGCCGGAGGATTAAATATCATAAATTTTGATTTATCGGCATTAATCTCAAGACCACGACATCGACAGAAGTCCCCAAAGCCATACAATATCCGTTGAATCCCCATTGGGGATTTGGAAAGCAGGAGGGTATCATCGGCGAACATGATCGCCGGAACCCTCCTACCTGCCAACCTTGGCGCGTCATTATTGGGGGCATTGTCCAGGTGTGAGATTACACTATTAACATAGATGCAAAACAGTGTCCGGGCCAGAACACAGCCCTGCCTCACCCCTCTATCGACTGGAAATCTCGGTGACAGTGCCCCATTCCTCCCACATCTAACCTGGGCGAAATTCCCCTCATGTAGTCTCAATTTTACGTTCAATATTTGGGGTGGGACGCCCAAATCCTGGAGAACCCACCACAATTTTCCCCGTGGCACTAAATCAAACGCGGACTAGAGGTCCACAAACACCATGTAGAGGCTGTCACCCTCGATCTTTACCGTTTTCCAATACAGTCGAATCAGGCGAAAGATCTGGTCCATGGTGGATTTGTTCCGCTTAAACCCTGCCTGAAGAGGACTTAAAACTTCGTGTTCCTTCATCCATGCTGACAAATGGTCCAGGACAAGCCGGGCAAAACATTTTTGGGGGACGTCGATAAGGCTAATAGGCCTGTATTTGGTGAGCAGAGGAGAGCCCTTCTTATGAATTGGGACTATCTCTGCGCCCAGCCAAGTACCGGGGACCTCCATACCCCCTAGGATTGCGTTAAAAACAACAAGCAGGTATGGGGCCCAGCGCCAAGAAACCGTCAGGTGAATGCCGCGCTTTATAAGTAATTTTTAAATTACATTACATTACATCCCTAATTGGTGCCTAAATAGGTCTCCTGGGATTTTATCAAGCCCCGGTGCCTTACCCACATCAAGTTTTCCAATTGCGTGAGAGACCTCCCCAGGGTGAACTCTAAGGCCTCATGCTGAGCAGTTAAAAGTACAGGTGCCGCCATGTCACCCTCAGTAGGTTCCTCTAAATATAAGGCTTTAAAGTGAGATTCCCACACTAATGCATCGATATTGGGTTCTATAGCTGATTTTGGTTCCCTGAGCCTATATTAACTAATGACCAAAATCTGCATGTATCCCTTAATTCCAGGGCAGTGGTTAAGTTGTCCATATCCAACTCACTCTTTGCATGACCCATAACTTTTTTTATATTGCAATCTTAATTCACAAATTTTAGGTTTATCAGTACCAGACTTGAGTGCCGCAATCAACTCGTTCTTAACCTTTCTACAGGCTGAGTTATACCAGGATGATACTGGTGTTCTCTTCTTCCTAATGGAAACCTGGGGGTTAAAAACCTCTGCTAGACCAGAAACTAGATCCATGTGGATGCACCTTAATTTCCCATTAAAATCTGGTGGTGTCGATTGGGTGATTAAAAAATCAATCTCCAAAAATCGAGGGAGAACTACATTGTATATTCTGGCCAATTCCTCTTGGGATTGTACTATTTTGCCCCACTTTACCCTACGTCTGTTATTTGAAAGTATCAACCCTTCCCCCGGATCATCCCTGTCTGAGGTGGGAGATTCCTTTAGTCCAGGGAAAGCCATCTCCAGGCATAGAGCATTGTGGTCACTGTCGACCCTAGGAATTACTCTAAAATCAATGACCTTGGAAAACATCCTTGTTTCCACCATAATGTAGTCAAGGCGAGATTTGTGACCCCTTTTATTGAAGGTGCACACCGATGGAATATCGGGCGGTGTACACCCGTTACAGGCCCTTAAGGAATTATTTAAAATAAGGGCTGTGATTTGAATTGCTAGGGGAGACCATGACTTAGGATGAGGCGATTGACATGGAGAAATGGCCCAATAATCATCCTCACCCATAATGGCGCCCTCGTTCATTCCCAAGAGGGGCTCGAAATGGCAATTTACGTCTCCTGCCACTAGAAGATGGCAGTCGTTCCACAATGTGCTCACAAAGTGGGCTAATTCGTCAATGGTGGCTGATTCGGAAGCCAAACTAACTGGGCATGAATATACGTTCACGATGGCTAGTTTAAGAGAGTTTGGCCAATTCAGAAGTATGCACTGAACATCTTCAGAGAACGTGGCCCTAGTCTCTACCCTACAACCCAGGTGAGTAGCTACCCAGATAGTGAGGCCACCTGACGGTCGTCCTTTCCCTCCCCACCTGGCAGGTACATGGAATGTGTCATATCACAGTCTAGAGTGTGCATCCCTGGCCGAAGTCTCTTGAAAGAGGGAAATATCATTTTGGTCCACTAAGGAACCCCACTCTGTACAATTAAGTTTGTGAGATAAACCCGCCACATTCCAAGAAAATATAGTCATCGTCTTTAGTGTTTTAGGAGGATTTGAGAGGACAACACTATCCAGCAGGACTCCGTCACCTGGGGCTACTTGGGGAGGTAGCACTATATGCGGCATAACTGTGCCCTCAAATCCATCATAAACCGCTTTCATGTTAGGTCTCTGTATGCGGGTATGGGGGTCTAAAAGGGAACTAGATGGACTAGACTGGTCGCCACTGCACAACTCCACTACTCCACTCAATTCAGTAGGGTGCCTAGATTGAATATTGCTCACTGTGTCAAGCTTACTATACTTTAGTTAGTCCACCATTTTCAAACAGCTAAACCTATTGTGAGTAATTGGATAACTCTGAGCCATTGATTGCCCATGCCTGCCCCTCTCCACCCTTGCCCCTCGTCGATGCATTACTAAGGACCAATAACCTGGGCAATCTTGCAAATCTGTTGGAGGATAAAAAAAAAGACAAATGGTGAGATTGAATGGGTGTCCCAGTACTATTAAAGTTCCAATTACAAATATGCTCCACAGTCTGTGTATCCCTAAAGTTTACCAAAACGCAATCACCTGCAATGGATTTGGGACTGTGACCTACCCAAGGAAGCCTACATAACATCAATAATTCACTGGTGATGTGGGAGGGTAATGGTCTATAATGTTTGAGCCAGTGCGTGACTTTGTTTTTAAGAGAGGATTCCTGGCCAGGGTCCGTTAGTTCAGGAACACCTGTCAATACTACCAAATATGGACTAGTTTCAGGGGGTAAATCAGTTCTAGATACCCCCTGGACTACTGCTGCGGATGAGGTCTGTCCAGTCTCTTTTGGTTTTGCTACAGTAGTAGAAATGCTCCTACTCAAATTATCAAAATGAATATTGCTCACTGTGTCAAGCTTACTATACTTTAGTTAGTCCACCATTTTCAAACTACTAAACCTATTGTGAGTAATTGGATAACTCTGAGCCATTGATTGCCCATGCCTGCCCCTCTCCACCCTTGCCCCTCGCCGATGCATTACTAAGGACCAATAACCTGGGCAATCTTGCAAATCTTTTGGAGGATAAAAAAAAAGACAAATGGTGAGATTGAATGGGTGTCCCAGTACTATTAAAGTTCCAATTACAAATATGCTCCACAGTCTGTGTATCCGTAAAGTTTACCAAAACGCAATCACCTGCAATGGATTTGGGACTGTGACCTACCCAAGGAAGCCTACATAACATCAATAATTCACTGGTGATGTGGGAGGGTAATGGTCTATAATGTTTGAGCCAGTGCGTGACTTTGTTTTTAAGAGAGGATTCCTGGCCAGGGTCAGTTAGTTCAGGAACACCTGTCAATACTACCAAATATGGACTAGTTTCAGGGGGTAAATCAGTTCTAGGTACCCCCTGGACTACTGCTGCGGATGAGGTCTGTCCAGTCTCTTTTGGTTTTGCTACAGTAGTAGAAATGCTCCTACTCAAATTATCAAAATGAGCGGACCGGTCATCAACGTTATTGGTAGCATCAGAGACAGATGGTGCAACAAAAGTGAGGGAAATATCTATTACAGGACTATTACAGACAAAATTCATTTGACCATTACTCAGACATAAGTCTTTTGACTTGGGTTTGTCCAGAATGCCCCGTGTAACCTGTTCCAACTGAGAAAGCTGATGTTCAATACGCCCAAGTCTAGCTTCTAATGGACCAAGCGAAGATCTTAATAGGTCACCCAGTTTTTTAAGGAGGGATTCTTGTGCCGTCGATGTCTTGAGCATGAAACAACAAAGGGTTTGGCTAGAGCGCAGTATATAATTCTCAACAAAACAAGATGCCAGTACTGCTATTTGATTTAACACATTTGAATGCACAATGACTTAAACAATTGTAGCATTACCACACAACAAATTGTGACTGTATTAATCTTTTTATTTTTTGAATATTCTCAATTATTACAAAACAGTATTATTTCAAAGATTCTAAAGCAATTTCATAGAGGAGAGGGAATATTTAAAATCTATGATCCATTTGGATGTGAAAAAGTGAGTTTTTTTGGACACACAAAAAGAAGACATGTATTTAGAAGTGTTGGGGCTACAATCAAACATCACATTCATCATCTGTCATTTAGTCAATACAACTGTCCTGGACATTCATCTCGCGATCAAAAAGAAGTGTGAGTCAAGAAATAAAAGAAAAAAGGAAAGAAAAAAACGTGAATAGCCTCACCAGGGGTTCAGACGAACTTCTTATTAATGTAGGAGGTGGGGTACTATTTTAATTTTATAATATTTCGAATGATAACATTGTAGTCAAATATCAGGCCATCAAAACTTGTTACAATCTCGATATTTCACAAATATATTGTCACAAGATTAGCCTGAAAAGAAAAAAGAAGGAAGGTTGACGCGTTTCAAAACCCCTGAATCATGGGGGTTCTCTTCAGGACCTTGAGGGATCAGTCCTGCAAAAGAATAAAACAACAATTCTTACTAACCTAATTCCTGAGTAAAACCTTCAACTTTAGAACAGACAAGCCTCCTCAGCTAAATTACCTTGTCTTCTTAACAATCCTGCGTAAATCTCAGTTCCAATGCACTACGTCGTATGTCCAAATTTCAGATGGAATTCAAGATTATTATCGTGGTCAATTCCAACACACACAATCAATTGTCAAAAGATTACCGTCGTGATCTGCGAAGCAAAGCGAAAACCATGTGATGTTATATGAGACACAAACAATATGAAGAACGCCATATGACTCGCAACTCTCAGATAATTACCTTCCCAAAGAGGGAGATTCTTCCTGAAGTAAAACAGGTGCTGGCTCATGCAGCTCTTATTTAATCACCCGATTCCTATATGGGATTTAGGAAAGTGGAGTCAGTTTTATGTTGAAGATTCAAACGCGTTACATCTTTCAAGAAATGTATCTTAATTTATCGAAATCCTGAACTCCATGCACACCCATGCTTGTCCTGTTCCCATGGAGACCTAATGCCATGCGTCTAAATTGAATCGTTACACGAGATTAAAAAAGTTCCTGCTCGGAACGCCACTTGTCTCTGATTAAACAAAGCGGAGACACTTTCCTAGCTCATACGGTTTAACGGATGCCTTTGTGTACGATGCGTCTACTATGGGGTGGTGTTTCTCTTTCAGATTTTCAGAGACATACCTTGTTTGTCGGAACGGGTCTCCTCTCGATCAGCACAGCGTCTCACAGTCCACTGCTGCACTGTGGGTCTATCGCTTCCCCGGCTCTATTAGATTACGTTCATCTGGCACTTAGCATTGTGGGGAATGTAGTTGTTTCTTCAAAATGGTGCGACCGCTTTTGCAATTCAATTTCTGTGCCATGGTTCTTATCAATAATAGACACCTCTTCATGGAAGTTTGTGTGACATTGTCGTTGTATCCTAGCAACGGTCCTTAATGAAAGAAGTCATTGCGGTTCCCCAAAAGGGGTTCATTGTTATGTAACATTGATCGGGTGGATCTTGGGCAATGTAGTTTGATGGTTTTTGGGTGTACATGCTTAGATGTCCTTATAGAAATCCTTTGATCAACGGAACTCCGTTATATCACATTGTGGGTGTGGTAGTGCATTAGAGATGGTATAACTCTGACATCTCATTTAGTCCTGTAACTGCAGAGTTATATTTTAGAATTAGAGTCGCTTCTCACAAAGACAATTTTTCTTCCAGGTCACCTCCTCTTGGGTCGGGTTCCACCTTGGAGATCATGGTCTTTTTCAGATCATTTTCTGAGTGTGAATATTCAGTCCAGTGTTGCACAAGCGGTGCAGTGAGGATGTTTCTCTTAATTCGCGATTTATGCTGATTAATTCGCTGTCTCACTTCTTGGCTGGTTTTCCCTATGTAAAGTCTGCTACAAGGGCATAGAATGCCATAAATCACAAACTTAGTTTTACAGTTTGTGAATTTTGAGTGCCTCCATGAAATGCTATTATGTTGGAACAAGTCTCCCTCCATTGTCAGTGAACAACACAGGCATGTTCCAAATTGATGGTGGCCTGTGATTGGCGGTAAACTCATGTATTCCCTGATTGATGGGGGCTTTTTTCTTGGCATGACTGCTCTGACTATGTGGTTTACCACACTCTTATCTTTCTTGAACGCAAAAAGCGTCATTTAAGTGTCCATCCAAATCATTGACCAGGTGCCAAATTTGGTATATCTGTCTTTTTAGCCAATTCGACGTGGGGCAGAAAGTTGATACACATACTATTCTGTTTTGGTCATTTCTTGTCTTTTTTGTGAGGAGAGTGTCTCTTGGTGTCCACCAAGCTCTTTTGAGCGCATGCTTCAAAAGTTTACCTGGGTATCCACGAAGTAGCAGTCTCTGTTTTAGGGCATTGGCATGAAACATATATTCGTCTTTGAACGTGCAATATCTCCGGATACGTAAAAATTGGCCCAGCGGTAAATTTTCACGGAGGCTTCTAGGATGATAACTTGTAAAGTGTAAAGCTTTGTTACGGTCTGTCTCCTTTTTATACAGAGTGGTGACCAGATTTCCATCCGTACAGTACACTTCTACATCCAGGAATGGTAGTCTATGCTTTGAATGTTGTATGCAGAATTTTATATGTTCAGTCCGATTATTTAGCCACTGGTGGAAAGACAGTAGTTGTTCCTTAGTCCCTGACCAAGTGAAAAAAATATCATCTATGTATCGGAGCCACCCTCCGATCCATTGTAAGTAAGGGTTATTCTCATAGATGAATTTGTCCTCAAATTGACTCATAAACAGCACTGCCAGTTCTTGGGCAAAAGGACACCCCATTGCTACACCACGGGTCTGGAAGAAAGAATCATCTTTGAATTTGAAGAAATTTCGTTTTAAAGCTAATCTTGCCAGATCCACAATAAATTCAGTTGGCACCTTCATCGGTCTTTCTCTTGTGTTCAGAAATAACCTTAGTACCTCCAACCCCTCTTCCTGGGGGATCTGGGTGTATGGAGATGTAATGTCCATACTTACTAAGTAATATTTGTTCTCTTCAAAAGATAAGTCAGTCAGTTTGTTAATAAAGTCAGTCGTATCCTGCAAAAAAGACTTGACTTTAGTCATGAAGGGTTTTAAGAAAAAAATAATGAACTTTGAAACAGGTTAAAAGAGGGAGTCACAGCCAGACACTATTGGTCTTCCAGGTGGTTGTTTCTTGTCCTTGTGGATTTTTGATAATGCGTAAAACAAAGGAATGCGTGGATGTTTATTCTGCAAATAATCTGATTCCTTTTTTCCAAGGAAACCTTGTTCAAAACCCTGATTGATAATCGCGAATAGTTCTCTCTGTAGTTCTTGGGAGGGGTTCTTGTCTAGTTGTTTATAACAGCCTTTATCCGATAATTGTTTATTAATTTCTGCCGTGTATGCTTCCACTCCCCAGATGACTATGGAACCACCTTTATCGGCTTGTTTGATTATAACATCTTTATCATTGGCAAGAGTTTGTAGAGCGTCCTTTTGATCTCTTGATAGAATAGGTTTAATAAAACCTGCTTTTTTCTTCTCCTGTGATGAAATTGCCGAGAGAATTGTTTTTTCGAAGGCCAGGACCTCTTTAGGTACCTTACTTGCGGGGGGACACAATTTTGATTTCTTTCTAAGACCTGTAGTTTCTAAGCTCTGTGGCCGAGTTTTATCCGCAAAAAATGTAGTCATCCTTATTTTCCTGCAGAATTCAATAAATTCTGAATTAAGCCTGATGAAATCTGTGTTCCGAGTGGGCACAAATGATAATCCTTTTTCCAAGAGGCTAGTTTCTGTTGTTGATAGAACCTTGTCAGAAAGGTTATAAATTGACGTTTTTGTAATTGCTGTAATTCTGCCTCCGTGTTGACATTTCCCGTGGTTGGACAAATCTGGTTTTCGCGCATGATTTTGGAAAAAATGATAAAGTTGTTCCGGGACCTTTTCTGATTTTCTCGGAGGAAACGTTGTGCTTCTGGTCTAATGTAGAAATCTTGTTGCAAGTAAGGGTATGCTTTCTCTAGTGAGAAATTCCTCTTGTCTCTTTCAAAGTTACTTTCTTTCTGGCTGATTGTGTAATCCTTAAACTCGATGATATCTTTCTCTACTTTATCCAGCAGAGCTTTTGAGTCCGTTATGTGTTGGTTATTTTTTATTTCTGTTTCCAAAGCTTCTATCTCTTCTAATTGGACTTTAGATAGACGTAATGCTGTTTCCACTGTTAATACCATCAGGTCTCTGCTACATTTGGTCTCTATTAGGCTGTATCCTTTTTTTATAAATAGGATCTTCTGTGAATACTACTGGAATGTTCCTGATGATCAGTCCTCCAGGGATAGTACCCGATCTCAGGTGTTGAAGGAGGAAGTGGCCGTGAAGGTCAGTTCGAATTTGTTTCTTTTTTAGCCGAGTTAGTTTTTCTGAATCATTATTTACTTTAGCTGAGCTGCTGAGTGTCGCTGATCCGAATAAAGGAGGGTTGCTCAAGAGTTTTTTTACATGTTCCTCTGAATAAGCCAGAGTGTCATTTTCCGTCATAGTCCTTAGGAAATTCTGCGCGAAAGATTTTCAATGTGTTTTCTCAAGAGAGTTCCTTTGAGTTGTCTAATTCTCTCCCTATTTGCCTTGTAGATATAGATCTTAGACTTGGTGCTTAAACCGAAACTCGCAAAGTGAACAAAATAAATGTGAAGAAAAGAAAAAAGAGGATGCGGTAATTTAGCTGAGGACGCTTGTCTGTTCTAAAGTTGAAGGTTTTACTCAGGAGTTAGGTTAGTAAGAATTGTTGTTTTATTCTTTTGCCGGACTGATCCCTCAAGGTCCTGAAGAGAACCCCCATGATTCAGGGGTTTCGAAACGCGTCGACCTTCCTTCTTTTTTCTTTTCAGGCTAATCTTGTGACAATATTATTGTGAAATATCGAGATTGTAAAAAGTTTTGATGGCCTGATATTTGACTACGATGTTATCATTGGAAATAATATAAAATTAAAATAGTACCCCACCACATACATTAATAAGAGGTTCGTCTGAACCCAGGTGAGGCTATTCACGTTTTTTCTTTCCTTTTTTCTTTCATTTCTTGACTCACACTTCTTTTTGATTGCGAGATGAATGTACAGGACAGTTGTATTGACTAAATGACAGATGATGAATGTGTGATTGTAGCCCCAACACTTCTAAATACATTTCTTCTTTTTGTGTGTCCAATAAAACTCACTTTTTCACATCCAAATGGATTATAGATTTTAAATATTCCCTCTCCTCTATGAAATTGCTTTAGAATCTTTGAAATAATACTGTTTTGGAATAATTGAGAATATTCAAAAAATAAAAAGATTAATACAGTCACAATTTGTTGTGTGGTAATGCTACAATTGTTTAAGTCATTGTGCATTCAAATGTGTTAAATCAAATAGCAGTACTGGCATCTTGTTTTGTCAATGTCTTAAGCCACAAGCGCAAAATGTGGCCCTGGGCCCAATCATGTCGATGGCCCCTGGCTAATCAATTTATTCCAGACATGGCATCCCTTGTCTGTCGATGTTATGTCACTATCACCCAACCCTTTGGCAAGTTTAGACTTTCTTCTGTCCTCAATAGTTGCAGCAATGCGCTTTCTTTTGAGTTCGGTGCCTTTTTGACTTTCCTGAAGATGTCGGGTGGGTGGTTTCTCAGGGGAATTGGCCGGGATTGGAGTATCAATAGTCAGTGAGACCTCTGGTGATTGTAAACAGGCAATTGATGAGGTCCGCTCAGGCTCTTGAAAAGCAGGTGGGAAATGTAAAATTATTGGAACTGAAGTAATATTGGCACCACTATCGCACTCGGGCGTCCGAGCATTGGCAAAATGTCCCATTGAGGAGTGTTTGTCCAAAGCAAGATCTTGAGACACCCGGCGCTCCATCAAAGTTATCCCCTGATCAATGACTAAGTTTGCCCTTGTTATAAAATTATGCAAAGTTCCCTAGCAGCCATGGTTTTATTCCTTGTTTCACGAACATCCATGCTATTACTAGGGCTATCACAGAAGAGATGACAGTATTTACTGCAAGCCCCCGCAAAAGGTATATGATCTTCATTGATCAAAGGAGGGATGGCCCGGTCCGGTCTCACACGGTCTAGAACGGGCTAAAACGGGCCCGCCCTTGGCCCGGGCTTCGCCTGGCACGTGCCCGCGCGTGATCCGCGACGCGGGAAGCATAGGCCAAGATATAGAGCATGCAGGGGGCGGGAAGAGGCACCAGCGTCAGGGCTGCTGGTTCTTGCAGTCCCACAGTGAGTCCAGGCAAGAAACACACCACTCCGAGCCGCGAGGCGCTGTAATGAAGGTCCGGCATGCAGGGGGCGGAAGGAGGCACCAGCGTCAGGGCTGCTGGTCCTCGCAGTCCCACAGTGAGTCCAGGCAACAAACACACCACTCCGAGCGGCTCCTGTGCAGTGGGGGCCGCGAGGCGCTGTAATGAAGGTCCGGCTTGCAGGGGGCGGGAAGAGGCACCAGCGTCAGGGCTGCTGGTCCTTGCAGTCCCAAAGTGAGTCCAGGCAACAAACACACCACTACGAGCGGCACCCGAGAAGCGGGAGCCTCAAGGTGCTGTAATGAAGGTCCAGCGTGCAGGGTGTGGGAAGAGGCACCAGCGTCAGGGCTGCTGGTCCTCACAGTCCCACAGTGAGACCAGACAACAAACACACCACTCCGAGCGGCTCCCGCGAAGCGGGGCTGCGAGGCACTGTAATGAAGGTCCGGCGTGCAGGGGGCGGGAAGAGGCACCAGCATCAGGACTGCTGGTCCTCGCAGTCCCACAGTGAGTCCAGGCAACAAACACACCACTAGCTATTCACAAACCCATGCAGCCACTTACACAGCAACAGACAGACGGATACAGATATTCACACAGTTTAGTCACTAACCCATGCATTCACTAAGATACGTTTAATCACTCACTTGTATAGAAAGTCACGCACCTACTAAATCCTCCATTCAGACACTTATAGACCCACATATTCTTCAATACACCTTTCCCTATATATATTAAACATATTTACAATTTACAGAAACACAATCACTGGATAATGTCATCAGTGATATCATTTGAGATGTAATCAGATGCCTTCACTGACCATGTCATGAGTGATGTAATATGTGACGTAATCAGCAGTGCAATGCTGGGGCGCGAGTTATAGTTAGCTGAACTAACTATAACGGGGTAATTTCACTGGTTTTGTAGTGAAATGTCCAAATAACTATAACGCTATAACGCTATAACTATATTCACTGAAAAAACCATAGGTTTTAGGGGTGTTATAGTTAGTTGGACATTTCACTCGTACAAAACCATTGAAGTTCCTCAGTTAAAATTAGTTATACTAACTATAACTGGCGCGCCCGCAATCCATTGCTGATGATGTCAGATATTACATCATTCATGACATGGTCAGTGACATCACTGCTGACATCACTGATGACATCATCCAATGAATGTGGTTTGGTTCGATATTTAAATAAGTATTATATATATATATATAGTAATCTGCCTTAAAGACTGAGTGGATGTATAAGTGTCTGAATGGAGGATTTAGTAGCAATCTGATTGACTGATATGGTAACAATAACGGAGGAAGAAGATCAACTATTAGGTATCCCCCAGTTACCACTGAGAAAGTAGCAAGGTGTACTGTTTCAGCTCTCCCGATTTTTAAGTTAGCAAGGTGTAATGGCAGGTGCCTATCTGATATTGAGCAAACAAAGACCTTTACTAGGGATCAGGCGCTATCAACAATAGATTACATTTTGATAAGCGCTATACACTGGGGATATGTTATTGATTTTATATTGGAGGGACGCAGGGAAAGTGACCACTTCCCCCTACGTCTATTGTTAGAAGCCAAACACTTCCAGACTCAGATTAGTTTAGGCAAGCAGCCTATGCTGCGTAATAATAGGCGTGCCGTTAGATGGCCTACAATCTTAGGGAAAATTGATCCGTTGACCTCTATATATAATATTTTTAGTGATCTTTTACTTTTACTTTTGTTCTAATGATGACACAAAACCTATCTTAATTACCCAAATCCAGGCTATGTTAGTGGAGAAAATGTAACCCTTTCTCACTAGAGCAGCAATGGGGAAACCTTCTCATATTAAAAAGTCGAGACTAGCTAATCCCTCATTCAATGAAGCATGTAGAACGGCTAAAAACGACTTAATAAAAACATTGCGCCTCAAAGAACCAGTCCTAATTAGGCAAGCGAGAAATATCAATAGTCGGACCCTAAGGATAGATCGTAAAAGGTTGGGAGGATACAAGATGGGAAAATCTGTTAGTTGCAGCAAAGTCAGGAGACCACTCGCTATTCTGACGGATTGTGGCACAAGTTTAGTAAGTTAGCCCAGGATTACTACCTGGCTCCTACCACCTGTTTTAAACACTTTGCACATTTATATGCACCTGAGGAAATGATACCAAAGCAGAACCCAGATATAATTAGTGAGTTGGTAAAGCATGATGACACTGTTTCACTTGACTTTACCCTCACAGAAACTAAGAAGGCTATACTATCAATTAAACAGAACAAACGCCAATACTGTTATGCTAAATACCTGTTATTCCTCACAGCACATTGGAATCAAACCAAATGTGGGTTCTAAGACTAGTGATTCAGTCTGAATAAATCATTATGTTATTGTTTTCACTTTGAACACATCTGTAAATTACTTGATGCAACTATAAACAATTTTTTGATCCCTCTAATCAAAAAAACATTATATACAATGAACAATAAATACAAATGTACATATTCCAAGGCATTTATAACACATTCATTATTTCCCAGTCAATCCATAAATTCCACATTCACTCAGTCATTCTAAAAAAACATAGGAGAAGATTATCTATTTACATGAAACATACAAAACACCATAAACAATACTTTTTTGAAATTTTGTGCTTTCAACAGAAACTGTAAAACATTTGAGATCTATTGGCGTATAAACTGGCGGCCTACGCGTTTTGAACTCCTTATGAGTTGGGAGTTCTCATCAGGACCTCATAACTGTGAAAGAAACAGAAAGATCTGTTTATGCCCAACTCTTAATTCTATATAATTAGCCCGCCCCTACGTGGTGCTGCCACCTCTTAGCTCCTAATGAAGAGGAGTCTCAACAATCAATAATCAATCCGATGGAAAACACTCTGGCAAAGATAAATGAGCCACCATTACTTGACCTTGCAACTTTAAAAAAAAATCTTTTTGACGAAAGACACATATCAAACACTCTCACAGTACATATGTCCCAGAGCGTGTGGGAACAAAACAATTGATTGGTGTCACATGTGGGGCTGTCAATGGAGCCTGCATGGAAGTGGAACAAGGACTGCTATAAGATCAATTGTTCTATTGGGAAGCAGGGGACTATAAAAAGATGGGGGGGGTTTTACCTTGGACGAGGGATCTCCGTAGTAAAGCGCCGTATGTATCGTATGAGGCGGTCGAGTAGATCACGCTCACAATGTTGCCTGCGGGAGGAGAAGCGTATTCATATTAGCTGCATCCAAAGAAGCGGAATGGGTTAGAATGACATTTCCTCTAGATTAGAACAGTCGGTTGTCACAGTCATACATTTCGCGTACAAATTTCGGTGAATATAAATGACCGTGGGCGCTGCTGTCGAATTTCCAGCTACTTTTGTGTTGGTAGGAATCGGCTCTTAACCGGAAGCGAAACCACTGAAAAACTGAGTTGTCATGGGAATTGTAGTATATTGCTTACAGAGGGTCGGAGAGTGCCGTGTTTGTAAATGATACTAGATGGGCACTTTATGTTTAATTTTTTGACAATATAAAATATAACCCATGATTAGAATGACATTTCCGTAAATGGCCATTATGGACATCGCGCTTAGTGTGCGCGTTCAATGCTGGGAAATGTAGTCCGCTTTAATTTTTTGTCAAATGTCATTCTAACCCATTCCCCTTGTTTGGATGCGGCTAATATAAATACGCTTCTCCTCCCGCAGGCAACATTGTGAGCGTGATCTACTCGACCGCTCCATATGATACATACGATGCTTTACTACAGAGATCCCTCGTCCAAGGTAAAAAACTCCCCCCATCTTTTTATAGTCCCCTGCTTCCCAATAGAACAATTGATCTTATAGCAGTCCTTGTTCCACTTCCATGCAGGCTCCATTGACAGTGCCCACATGTGACACCAATCAAATGTTTTGTTCCCACACGCTCTGGGACATATGTGAGTACTGTGAGAGTGTTTGATATGTGTCTTTCGTCAAAAAGATTTTTGGGGAAAGTTGCAAGGTCAAGTAATGGTGGCTCATTTATTTTTGCCATAGTGTTTTCCGTCTGATTGATTATTGATTGTTGAGACTCCTCTTCATTAGGAGGTAAGAGGTGGCAGCACCACATAGGGTGGGCTAATGATATAGAATTAAGAGTTGGGCATAAACAGATCTTTCTCTTTCTTTCACAGTTATGAGGTCCTGATGAGAACTCCCAACCCATTAGGAGTTCGAAACGCGTAGACCGCCAGTTTACACGCCAACAGTTTCTGTTGAAAGCACAAAATTTCAAAAA
Source organism: Lissotriton vulgaris (assembly GCF_964263255.1). Classification (NCBI taxonomy): domain Eukaryota; kingdom Metazoa; phylum Chordata; class Amphibia; order Caudata; family Salamandridae; genus Lissotriton; species Lissotriton vulgaris. Next base: position 283,797,738 of record NC_141691.1, read on the forward strand.
AGTATTGTTTATGGCATTTTGTATGTTTCATGTGAATAGATAATCTTTTCCTATGTTTTTTTAGAATGACTGAGTGAATGTGGAATGTATGGATTGACTGGAAAATAATGAATGTGTTATAAATGCCTTGGAATATGGACATTTATATTTATTGTTCATTCTATATAATGTTTTTTTGATTAGAGGGATACAAAAATTGTTTATAGTTGCATCAAGTAATTCAGATGTGTTGAAAGTGAAAACAATAAAATAATGATTTATTCAGACTGAATCACTAGTCTTAGAACCCACATTTGGTTTGATTCCAATGTGCTGTGAGGAATAACAGGTATTTAGCATAACAGTATTGGTGTTTGTTCTGTTTATTTTCATGTCAGTGGCTTGGCCTTACTGTTGGGAGCCCATACCCAGTAGTGTTTTTTGAGATACTATCAATTAAGGCATCAAAAGCACCAGGGCCTGATAAAGTTCCGGGGGATCTCTTTAGACACGATCCAGATGTATGGGCCCCCTACATGAATTTATTGTGGAATGCAATAAGCAGTGGTGAGCCCATCCCTGTTTCATGGAAGGGGGCGGTGATTGTCCCTATACACAAGAAGGGTTCTAAAGACAATCCCGCCAATTACAGGCCGATTAGCCTGATAGATATTACCCAAAAAATATATTCTAAGCAGATCCTGGAAAGGTTACATGTTTGGTTAGCAGAGAATGACATATTGTCTCCTTACCAGGCTGGATTTATAAAAGGAGTCAGTACCATGGACCAGGTGTTCAGGCTGCTAACAATTGCCTTGAAATATACCAAATTAAGATAAGGTAGTTTGTATGTGGCCTTCATTGATTTTAATGCCGCATTTGACCTAGTTCCAAGAGATCTTATGTGGGCAAATCTGTTGAAACAAGGTGTCCCCAAAAATATTCTGGTACAACTTAAAAGACTTCATGAAAATAATTATGAAAGAGTTTGCTGGGGACCTGGTGGGGAACTAACTGAGGAGATCCCGGTGAGGAGAGGCGTGTGCCAGGGGTGTGTCCTAGAGCCAACCCTGTTCCTCCTTTATATTAATGACATGGTAGGCTCCTTACTGAACTCAAACCATGATTCGCCCAAGCTAGGTGGTTCCCAGGTATGTGCCCTTACGTTTGCGAATGACACAACCTTGCTTTCTAAAACCCTTAAGGGGTTTCAGAACCTCCTTAACAAGATGGAAGAGTACTGTATAGAAAAGGGCCTGGAAATAAATCCCTCCAAAACTAAATATATGTGTATCAGGCCCCACAAAAGTTTTAAAAACAATATGGTGCAGCAACAGAGAGGGATGTTAATTTCGTTTATCTAGGATTTACCCTAGATTCTAACCTTTCGTGGCGTTCCCACATCAGGAAATCATGTACGATTTAAAACAAAATTCAGCGCCCCTTCCTAAAAAAACTCCATGTCACTTACACTAAATCTATTACCCCAGCATTGGAGCTATACAAATTAAAGGCTCAAACTGCGGCCCTCTATGGTTCTGAATTGTGGGGTGGGGAGCAATTGACTTCAATTACGATGGGGGAGAATAGGGTCTTAAGAGCACTGATCCTGTTAGCCCAAAACACACCGATGTTTCCGTCCGTATTTGACGTAGGGATAAATCGCATTGAGGATAGAGCAGTTTTGTTGACCCTATTATATTAGATCAGGTTATGGGCTACCTATGAACTTTGTATTTACAGACAGGCAGTAAAAGAACTAATTGCATTAGATACACATGTATCCTTCCCCTGGTTGGCCAATATTCGCAGGTAGCTAACAGACCTGGGGCTCAGCGAGTTCTGGCTCCATCCAGAAAATCTGACCCTCAATTCCAAAAGTGAACTTAGGAGGATTTATTGGAATCCGGATGTACTAAAAATAGTATCGAACAGCAGCGTTGGCCCGCTTACGAGTGATTATTTGATGATCAAATCTGTCCCTCGTTTTGAGGTTTTCCTTGATCAAATAGAACCTCAACTTGCAAAAACACTGTCTCTAAAATTTAGGTATGGGGCTCTTTTAGTCAGGTCATTCATAGCCAAATGGGAAATGACCCGCAATGGGGTGGAGGACAACAAGTGCACATTGTGCCAGCCGCTTACAAAGGAAAGCATAGCCCATGTTCTTTTATTTTGTCCTATCTGCACGAAAGCTAGACAGAAATGGATTGCACCGCTAGGAAGGAAGATGGGTGTGAGAAGATACATGCAAATGCTCCGCATCTTAAACACCGATAATACCCCGCTTGTTGTTTTTGGAGTTTCGAGATTCCTACTGGCTGCTAGTTTTATTAGAATGGAAAAGGGTTTGAAATTTTAAATAAGGATTTCTATTTTAACACCAGTCCTGAGAACAGTGAGAACGTACCCTGTTCTAACTGATATTTATATTGTATGTAGTATTTATATTTTATCATAAAATTATATTCCTAGTAATTTTAGGAAAATCAGTTTAGGTATAGTTTTTCACATACAAATTGTATTTTTTCTTTTTTATGATTATTGCACTTTAGTCCGGATCATGTGTATTTGCACAAATGTTTTTTCCCATGAACTAGCCATCTATTGCATATTTGCACAAATGGAACATTGTATAAACTGGGGACTCACAAAGTTTGAACATATCTTAACTACTGGAAATGTTTGTATATTTTATATTTTATGTCTTGTCTTCTTTTGTGATTCTTTGATCCGAATAAAGATATTTTGATGATTAACTGTCTAAGTGACAAATTTAAAGTGTCTCACTAAATATATGGGATAGTGGTTAAACTTTGTTAATAGCTGTATCAGTCTATGTCTTGTTGCGTAAACTACTACATACGTTGGTTACCCACTATGTGAAAGTCTATATTAGTTATTAATTAGTTAAGTGAGTATTTGTATGGGATAGTGAATGAATGTGTGTATGGTTGGGTGGGAGGTGTGTGACTGTCCAAAGATGTGTAAATAGTTGATTTAGTAGGTATATGAGGTTAAGACTGTATGTGGAAACAGTTGTTTTGGTGAGTGAATCTCTTTATGGGTGTGGTGATGAGTAAATATATTTCTCAATGATACATGTCCAACAAACTAGAAATATAAAAGGCAGTGTATGTGACAGTTGTATATAAATAAGTATACATAAGACTCACTAAGTATGAGTTACTATCTATATGAATAAATAATGTGGCCTTGCCATGAATGATGTAATATGTGACAACATCAGCAGTGGATTGCAGGCGTGTGAGTTATAGTTAGTACAACTAACTACAATGGAGGAAATTCAATGGATTTGTACAAGTGAAATGTTCAACTAACTATAACACCAATTAAACCTATGTTTTTTTCAGTGAATTTATAAGATTTTTTAAATGCTAATTCCTAACTATCATGTGCCTGAAACCTATAGTTTTTTCAGTGAATTTCAAAGGTTTTAAAATGCTAATTTCAAACTATAACATGCCTGAAACCTATGGTATTTTCAGTGAATTTCAAAGGTTTTTCAAATGCTAACCTGAAACCTATGGCTTTTTTAGTGAATTTCAAAGGTTTTTTAAAAGCTAATTTCTAACTATAACATGCCTGAAACCTATGTTTTTTAAGTGAATTTCTGAGGTTTCTTAAATACTAGATTCTAACTATGCCTACAGAGGTAGGACATGTGAAGTAAAAAGTAAAAACGCACAGAAAGAAGCTAAAGAAATACAGAAAGAAGCAACAGATGTCCACAAAGACTAATAAAATGGTAGGAAGAAGCAAGACATGTGCAGAAAGAACCCACGGAGGAGCAGAGAGAGGCCTTTTCACAAAATCATCCTGTGCCTACAACTTTTTCAGTCGGGTACTGGTGGTAACTCACTCAGACTAACCAGGCCTAGAGCCAGTGCTATGCTAAAAGACACTTAGAATACAGTGAAAACACCTACATACACTAGGGAACATTATGCATTGGGGTACCCCTGTGATTAACATGACCTCCTCTGTAAGGCCCTAGTACATAATAGTTATATTTAGCTTATTAAATAGAAGTATGATCAATTGTTTGCATAAGTGAGCAGGATGACTGCATAATTGAATAGGATGAGTGCTGGTTTGTAATGTCAATGTAGGTGTATAAGTATATTTAATTGTTTTCTATTGATCTTTGTTAGCATGTATGAGTGAATCTATAGGTAAGTGTTTAGATGTGTGTGTAGATGTAGGAATCACTGAGTGGGTTTTTAGAAACTTGTATTGGTGTGTCAATCGTTTGAAATATGGTACTCCATGTTTTATATTGAGTATTGAAAGGTTATACTAATGTATGATAAGATGTATCAGATTGTCACATGGATGATGTCATCAGGGATGTAATTTGAGATGTCATCAGTGATGTTATCAGTAATGTCACCAACCATGTCATGAATGATGTAATATATGACATCATCAGCAGTGGATTGCGGGCGCGTGAGTTATAGTTAGTAGAACTAACTATAATGGAGGAATTTCAATGGTTTTGTACGAGTGAAATGTCCAAGTAACTATGACACCCCTAAAACCTATGATTTTTTCATGGAATTTCCAAGGTTTTTTAAATGTTAATTCCTAACTATAACATGTCTGACACCTATGTTTTTTTTTAGTGAATTTCAAAGTTTTTTTCCTGGGACATAACCTGTAAATAGTTGAGTAACAGTGTTTTGGTTACTGTAGTGATTTTAAGGAATAATATTGTATTTTAAAAGTTGACACTTAGAAACGTTTTCACATAGAATCACCAATGTTATCCTAAGGGAGAAAATTCACATAGCAAGTAAGTAGTACTATCATTACTTTTTAATACTCAGTGGTGGATCCTGGATCCAGCCCTGGTGCATCTCCTGTAAACAGTTAAAAGAATGTGTTTAAGTCATACAGGTGATTTTTAAGGAATCTTTTTAATTTGTGAAAATAGACAATTAGAAACTTTTCTGGTGAAAACCAGACAATGGATTCCTATGGAAGGAAATACAAGTTACTGGTAAGTACGAGTAGAATTACTTTTTTATGGTCAGTGTTGGGCTAAAAGATGCAGCACTGAGTTCTCTCCTGGTAACAGGTGAGTAAATCGTCTCTCCTGATAAAGGGTGTGTAAATCGGAATTCGTTGTTCGGATGATTTTAGGTGAATATGTAAAAGTTCCAAAACTCCACACAAAAGAATTTCCAAGTGAAACCAGTAAATGTTACCCTATGGAAGGAAATTCACTTAGCAGGTAAGTAGTGTTATTGTTACTTTTTCTCACTCAGTGGTGGATCCAGGATCCACCACTGGTGCATCTCCTGTAAACAGTTGAAAGAATGCGTTTAAGTCATACAGGTTATTTTCTAGGAATATTTGTAGTTTGTGAAAATAGACACTTAGGAACTTTTCTGGTGAAAACCAGACAATGGATTCCAATCGAAGAAAATACAAGTTACTGCTAAGTATGGTTAGAAATACTTTTAAGGGTCAGTGCTGGGCTAGAAGATGCAGCACTGAGTTCTCTCCTGATAACAGGTGAGTACATCGGAATTTGATGTTCAGATGATTTTAGGTGTATATTTAAAAGTTCCAAAACTCCACACTTAGAAGAATTTCCAAGTGAAACCAGTCAATGTAAGCCTATGGAAGGAAATTCAAGTTACTGGTAAGTATTGTAAGAATTACTTTTCAGGGTCAGTACTGGGCTCAAAGATGCTGCACTGAGGTCTCTCCTGATAACAGGTAAATAAATCAGAATTCGTAGTACATCCAGTAAGCGCCACAGAGCTGCGTAGCAGAAAGATGTGAAAAGGGTCAAGGCTTGCACCCCCTCTCTGCAACGCATCGCAGTGGCGCTTCCTGAAAGCACCTGGTGGGCTACTTGGCCCCAATGATCCCATAGGTTTGAAGTGGAATTATTTCCCCAACTTAAAATGCGCCACAGGGCGTGTTTGCTGACATGTCACTTCAGTACCCACCCCGTTCCTTCACCATTGTGCAAAATTGCCCTGTGGCACATTTTAAGTTGAGGAATTAATTCCTCTCCAATCTTTAGGGTCCCTGGGGGCCAACTAGCCCACCAGGTCCATCCAGTAAGCGCCACAGAGCTGCGTTGCAGAGAGGTGTAAAAAGGGGCGTGGCCTCTGAACACCTCACTGCAACGCAGCTCCCTGGCGCATACTGGAGGTACCTGGTAGTCTAGTTGTCCCCCAGGGACCCTCAAGATTAAAAAGTAATTAATTTGTCAACTTAAATCGCACCACAGGGTGCGTTTTCACAATGGTGAAGGAAGGGGGCAGGGCCTGAGGTGACATGTCTGCAAACACGCTCTGTGGCACGTTTTTAGTTGGGAAATTAATTCCTCTTTGATCCAGATGTCCCCTGGTGGCCAACTAGTCCATCAGGTACCTCCAGTATGCACCAGGGAGCTGCTTTGTAGAGAAGTGTTCAGAGGCCATGCCCCTTTTTACAACACTCTGCAAAGCAGCTCCATGGCGCTTACTGGAGGTACCTGGTGGGCTAGTTGGCCCCAGGGGACCTCAGGATTGAAGATGAATGTATTCCCCAACTTAAAGGGCGCCACAGGGCAGGTTTGCACATATATCACCTCAGGCCCCGCCCCCTAACTTCACCACTGTGCAAACGCACCCCGTGGCACGTTTTAAGTTGGGGTATTACGTCCCCTTGATTCCTGCGGATTCCTGGGGTCAAAGAGTGACTGAAAGAAGGGGACTAAGGGTAGGGGAGTAAGGCAAGGGGAGTGAAAGAGTAAGGGAAGGGCAGTAAGGAAAGGAAAGTTAAGGAGGGGGAGTGAGAGAAGGGGAGCCGGGGACGGAGACAGGGAAGGGGAGTAAGGTACAGAGAGAGGGAAGTAGAGCTAGGTAAGGGGAGCGAAGGTAAGGGAATTGAAGTGACGGTGAGGGAAGGGGTGTGAGGATGGGAAAAGGAGGGTAAGGGAAAGTGAGAGAATGGGAGTGAGGGAGACATAAGGGGAGTGAGGGGATGGAGGGAGTTAGTGAAGGGGAGTGATGGAATGGGAGTAAGGAATGGACTGAGGGAAGGAGAGCGAGCGCGAGTGAGGGAAAGGGAGCGGGAAAGGGAAGGGGTGTGAGATACAGACAGGAGGAAGTGGAGTGGGGAAGGGGAGTGACAGTGAGTGAAGGGCAGTGACAGTTAGGAAAGGGGTATGAGGGTGAGGGAAGGGGAATGAGGGAGAAGGAAGAAAATTAAGAGAGAGGGAAAGTGAGTGAGGGAGAGAGGAGGAGTGATAGAAAGAGAGAGGAAAGGCGATTAAGGGTAAGGAGAGAGAAGGAGAGCAAGAAACTGAGAAGGAGTGAGGCAGTTAGAGTGAGTGAGACAGAGGGAGACAGGTAGAGAAACATGGATAAAGAAAAAGTTAGGGAGGGAGTGAACAAAGGGGAGTAAGTGAGATGGACTGAGGGAGTGAGGAAAGAGGAGTGAAGGAAGGGGAGTGAGGGAAAAGTAGTGAGGGTGAGTGAAAGGCAGTAACAGTGAGAGAAGGGGTATGCGGGTGACAAAAGGAAAATGAGAGAGAAGTAAGGAGATTAAGAGAGAAGAAAGGGGACTGAGGGATAAAGTAGGAGTGAAGGAAACAGAAAGGGAAAGAGAGGAAGGGTGAGGGAGAGAGAGGGAGAGAGTGAGAGAGAAAGAGAGGGAGAGCGAGTGACTGAGAGGGAGTGAGGCGGTTAGACTGAGTGAGACAGAGGGAGAGAGGGAGAGAGAAATGGAGTGAAGGAGAGTGAGGGAGTAAAGGAAGGGGAGTGAGCAAAAGGGAGTGAGGAAAGGGGCGTGAGGGAAGGTGACTGACAGATGGAGTGAGGGAATGGGAGTGAGGGGGAGTGAGGGAATGGGAGCAGGAGAAAGGGAATGGGAGTGAGACACAGAGAGGAGAACATGAATTGGGGGATGAGGGGTGAGATTGAGTGAAAGGCAGTGATAGTGAGGGAAGGGATATGACAGTAAGGGAATGGGAGTTAGAAAAAAGACGCATATTAAGAGAGAGGAAAAAGGATTGAGTGAGAGAGAAGGATTTATGGAAAGAGAGCGGAAAGAAAAGGAAGAGTGGTGGAGAGAGAAAGAGACGGTGAGAGAGAGAAAGAGAGGGAGAGTGAAGGACTGTGAGGGAGTGAGGCAGTTATAGTGACTGAGACAGAGGAAGAGACTTAGAGACGGATGGAGGAAAGGGGAGTGAGGGAGGGAATAAAGGAAGGGGAGTGAGCGAAAGGGAGTGAGAGAAGGGGCGTGAGTGAAGGTGAATGAGGGATGTTGTGAAGGAAAGAGAGTGAGGGGGGAGTGAGAAGAGAGTGAGGGATAGAGCAATACAAGGGTAGTGATGGAGGACGAAAGGAAAGAGAAGTGAGGGACATAGAGGGGAAAGATGGAGCAGGAGAAGGTGAGTGAGGGTGAGGGAAGGGTACTGATGGTGAGAGAAGGAGTGTAAAGGTGAATGAAGGGTAGTAAGGAGAGTGAGAGAAGTGGAGTGAGATGAGTAAAGGAAGGGGAGTAAGGGAGAGAGGGAAGAGATGGAAAGAGGGCAAGAGAAATAAGAGAGTCATGAAAAAGTATTTTTTGTTTGTCATACTTACCTTATAAGTAATGACAAGTTAATAATATTTTTTATAATTATAGTATTAGTGGAAGAGAAGAAAAAATTGAGTTATAATATATATTTCACAATACAAAATAATTTTTACAATATGTTATGTATCTTATTTTGCTGTTCTCAGAATATATTGAATTTCACTGAAAACACTGAGTTCAATAGTACTCATCAAATAACAGCGGGCAAAAAAAAAAAGACAATCAATAATATTGTCTTAAAAAACCCATTCAACATTTGTATTAATAATGTAAAAATTAGAAAAAAACATATCTTAAATGTTTTTTTCGAACAGCAATTTCTTACGTAAATATAGGACATCTCCAACAATCACAAAGTAACACAACATTATTACTTCTTTTTCATACACTCTAAAAAAAGTTACGTACAAACATATGCTAACAACATTTACCCGAAATAGTCGTTTTTTGTTTCAGATACTTTTCCGCATGGCCATATAGTATGTGTAAAATCCTCAGTTTGGAAGTTACTTAATTGTTCTCTTAAGCTTCCTTTTCCCAACCTTCTGAATCAAAAGCACCAACATCTTTTGTACCATCTAACAATGGTTATACCTCCACCCGATGCTATTTCTCATGTACATAGAACCTTAAACAACTAGCATGCTATCAGAATCTCAACATCATCTGGTATACCGGTGACACTCTGCTCATCCTTTATCTTAGCAAGGAGATGTATACCATTAAAAGAAACATCTGCAAGGGAATAAAAAAAGTCACCAACATCGTCAACAACTACAACAAATCTAAAACACCTCTGCCTCACTGATGATCAACATCTCCTGTGATAGCCATTTCACCCACTATCTGATACACTTACACTACCTCTACGTCAACTACAAGAATTTTTTTTACTTGATCATCCTCACTCACAAAAGTACTTTTCAACACCAGACTACCCTTTCTTAAAATCAGTAATTTTCCCAGGCCAATTAGTTTCCCTAAAATTTTCATTGTAAAAACACTAGGTAAGAATTTGGTAAGTCATAAGGCAAAAGTCGTTTAAAAATCAATTGAGTATCATTACAAGGAGTCCAGCCTTTTGTACAATTTAAAAAAGCTGCGTAATGTCCTGATGTTGTGGAAGGACCATCAACATATGTCAACAATGTCTAAAACATTTCAAATATCAGAAACACTTTCTATTTTATTTTTATCACTACTACATTTCTCAAACACAGAATTCAACAAACAACACAATCTTTTGTCCCGATTTTCAACAATTTGTTGTTGTAAAGTTTCAAGAAAACAAACAACATTAACCACTACATTAGCATAGGAGTTGACACCAGAATTGTTTTCAAACTGAAAACCAACAACCTCTTCAATAGTATCCTTTTTCTTTTTGCTTACTATCAATGGTTCATCTAGTTTTTTTCTTTTCTCTACAACCTCGCTACAATTGTTCTCATATCTTCTTTTTAGACATACCACACGCTTTTCAAATAAAGGATATTGAGGTAAATTGGGAGCATGTTCTCTTCCTAACCTATTATACTCTTTTACACAATTTACATCTGCACTAATCTTTTGTCTCATCAAAATCAATCAAGTATAATCCAGATAAAGTTCTCACTCGAGATAAAGCAACATATTCCATACCCTCTTTAAACACAGTACTTCGAATATTCACCAAAGCACTATCTACACTTAAACCTTGAGATTTATGAATTGTCACCGCATATGCCAAACAAACAGGAAACTGTATATAAATCTTTTGCAAGCAAAAATCAAGCTAAACAACAACTCAATTGCTGTACTTCTTCAATTCCATCAAATTTGATTTTCAAAAATTCAATTTCATCTCGATTTGGGTAATTCACAAAATCAAAAACATTACCCATTGCTCCATTTACTAAACCTCTATCCACATGTAAATTACATCATAAAATTATCCGAAAATCTATACAATCATAGACATTCTTTTCTAAACCAGCAGTTTTAGATATTGATTTCTCTAAAGAATCCAATTTTGATTTGAACTTTTCTAACAAAATAATAGTAGCTCCTTCATGCTCTATTCTATCAATAGCTTCCAGTTTATTAATTTCTTTATTTTCTAACTTTAACATTTTTTCATTGAATATAGAGCATTCTTGCAGAGTTAGCATCAAGCATATCACTGATTTCTTTTCTGCAATTTTTCTATATATATTATCTGGAACAATATTTTAGTTTGGAAACAAATTTGAAAGTAATCGTGCCTGTAAAACTCGATTACTCACTTTTCCAATTCCTATATCTTCAAGAATACTTTTATAATCAGCATCCTTTGCCTGTCGCATATTTGTAATAAGTTCTGTATATTCGAAATATGACCAAATATTAACATTTCCAATGCTTCCCAGGCACTTTCTGGTGTCTTCATGTTTAACTGTTTTAAATACTGGTTGTCCTTTCACAGGAGTTAGTTGTACTAGATCTCCAAAAACTATGACGTGTTTGCCTCCAAATAACACATCATACTCTGTTTTAAGGATTTGTTGCATCCTTAAATGCACAAAGGCAAGCATTAAATTTGATACCATGCTTACCTTATCAATAATGAGAAGTTTCATTTTTTTCAAGACTCTAGAAACTTCACAACAAGCTTCTCCAGATAGCTTGTGGTATTCTAATTTATTTTCATGCTCTACTGGCAGCATCAATAAACGATGTAAAGTAATCCCTTTAATGTTATGTGCTGCCAACCCAGTTGGAGCAGTAACAACACAAGAGAGTGACGACTCTGTTCTTTTCTGTAGATAAGTTGCAATTCCTTTAATTAGAAAACTTTTTCCAGTTTTGCTTCTCCACTCACGTACAGTCAGACAGGTTTAAATGACGTACATGAGCACTCTTTTTTCTCATGATATTTACCATGCTCAAGCTGTTCTGTCACTTGATCATGTATTTGTTTTTGCTCAACATTTAGTTGTTTTCCAATTCTTCTAAGTTTATGACATCCTCTTGAGCTTGTTGCATTGCTCTTTCTACCTAATCCATGGCAGTTGCTGCTTCATTTTGGATAATTGGTTCTCCTAGTGGATCCTGACTCAACGAAGCAGAACTTTGACTATCTTGAGAACTGTCTCTAGCAATCTCTGCTGCAATTGTAGCTTCTTGCTGTATCTTGTTGTTCAACATTTTCAGATAATTAGTAAAAACAGGACATTCTATTGTATTTTTAGTTGCGTTGAATGAATATTCATGACTGTGAATATCTCCAAGTAGTTCCAGTTCTGTACTCCATGGCTTAAAGAGTTGCAAAAGAGCTAAATAGAAAAATTCCCTTTTGTCAGGAGATTCGAAACTCAGTTTTCGGTGATTAATCAAATGTCCTTTTCTTTGTTTCATTAAACATCCTTCAGATCCAATCACAGCATATACTCCTTTATTGATATCTTCTGTAATATTCCTCTTAAAAGTATAGCTTTGCAGTACTTCATAGAGACAAATGTTCTCAAGATGATTAATTCTATTTGGATAGTATGTATCCAACATATTTGTCTTCAAAATATCTGTACTGTCTGGTTCTCTCTCTGCTAAATACTCAATTTCTTTTACAGATTTAAAAACTCGGTTTCGTGTTCTTGCAAGACCTAAACTCACCCAAATGATTGTTCTAGATTTGGTCATTTCAGATTTAGTAATGTAAGATGTTACATATCGAGCCACAGCAATGGAGTTGTCTGCAACATATTGAATATCCATGTTAGCATTCCACATGGACAAAATGACTGGGTTATAGTCATTAATGTATTTTGACTCTTCATTTCTTCTTAAGTTGTAGGTATTTTTCTGTGATTTTCTTGTGACAGTATGTCGCAAAGATGACATAAAATTGTTCACTCGTCCTTTTGATATTACTGGACGTGGAAATCCAAAACAACATTTTGTGTAGAACTTATGCTTAAATTTGTACTTTCGACTACAGTATTTTCCACAACGATAGGTTTGACACTGTAAAACTTGATGTCTTAAATTATTTTGTTCTGTACTTTTTGGTACAGCACATGTAGAATATTGTTCAATAAAACTCATCACTGTGTCATCTGAATCTGTTACAAATTTGGGGGCATCTCTGATCCATAGCAGCATATGTATATGAGGAGCACCTCTTGCTTGATACTCCTTTCTCCAAAAGAAATCCAGAACCTCTCCAAGAGGAGGATTTCTTTTGTTTGTGATAAAAGACATCATAGCTTCAAATCTATGATTGAAATACCTGCATATATTAACTGGATCAAAAGAGCACAGTTCTCCAGGTGTCTTGTATTCTATATTTTCTATGTTTGCATTTGCCTCTTGAAGAAATGAAAGTAAATCTTCCCAAGCACAGCTTAGAGTAAGGAACCATGTAGGAGTTCCTAAGTTCCTTAGAATACATTTCAATTCCCCATGACGACGGTACCAATACTTATTAGTACCACGCAGACATGCCGTGAGATTAATTAGCTGAGATTCCAAAACAGTATCTTTCTGACCATGAAGTCCTTTGCCGAAACATTTTTCAGATGTACTCCACTTTTTAGCATATGGTTCACTGCATTCACTCTCAAACAGAAGATGAAACAAATATGGAATACATTGGCGAAACCTTGGATCTTCTGCATATAATCTTGATGTCCGGTATTCAGATGCAGGAATCTGCACAGGTCGTTCATCATATCGTCTACCTTTGCCTGTTGGAAATAACTGAGGGAAACAACAAGCTTCCAAGCTTTCTTTCCATACACTAATGGGACTTCCTTTCGCTTCTTTCATTTGTAATGACTCAATAGTATTCCCCATCACTTCTTTAGAGTGAAGTGGATGCACACTATAATGTTCATAAATTTCTTCAGTTCTGGACACATCCACTTTTTCAATTTGTCCAGTTGACAAATCACTGTCCTCTTCTACAGTTGTTTTCTCTTCTCCTACACATACATTTTTATGGTATTGATTATTTTTTACCAAATACAACGTTGCCTTTTTCAATTTCCTAACATCCACTAATTCTTGCCAGATTTTCTTACTCTTCGTAGGAACACCATTAACTAAAATACCTAGAGGTTCCTCTTCCACATTTTCTACACCAATTGTTTCAATATTTGTCTTTAAATCTAGAGGCAAATATACAACTCTTCCCTTTAATCCTCTCTGTAAATCTGAAGGAGGCAATTTCCCTGTCTTACGCTCCATACGAACAATAGTCTGAAATTGATGCACACATTGAATAAGAATAGACTCATAAGTATTTAAATCCATCACTTCAGAAGGAATATTTACCAACTCAAGAATATTATGTACAGCTCTAGCAGGCATTTTGTTTTCATTTAATTTATTATAACAATATTTACAAATACGTTGATCAGAACCCAAATCAAAACAATTCTCTACCAACAAATAAGTTGCAAATTCCTTCCACTGAATATTATTCTCCTTTTCACTTTTTAAATATAGATCAACTAACCTGGTCTGATTTTTATAATGAATTCGTCTGCAACAAATACAAGAAAAGTTTGGCCTTTCACCTGAAATGACCTTAAACCTTGTAATTTCTGGCTCAAACTTTTCTGTACTAAAATTCTGTACATTTTCTTCCACGTTTCCTTCTATTAATGTATCAGTTCCTGCAGTGTCTTCTTCAGGACAAAAGTAACTAACCTCAATTTCTTCACAAATGTTGATTACATCTAATACAGATCCATGCAAAAGAGCAATGTTTAACTTTTTATACATCAGTGCTGGACTTTTTGCATAATACAATCTTCTCACTAATTTCCTGATTTCAGTATGATGTACTGCTAACATACTGAAATGGTGAAAAACACTCTGACATACTTTTTTAGAAAGACAAGCCAGAGAATGACCTTGCAAACCCGTTTTTTCTCTCACTCTGCAAGGGTCTAATTCTTGCAACATCTTAATCTTTTGTTTAACACTTTTCTTACTATACTTATGTAAGAAATTGCGAAAAAAAAACGATTGAATCCTGTCGTACACTACAAATACTACTTCTGCATTTCTAGGGACACTTTTCTCTTTTTCAATCGGACAACCATTCTTAACATCATAAGCTTAACCCCTGGTGTCAACTGCATGCAACAAATCATTACTCTGAAGGTAACTTTTATTATTAAAAACGGCTCACAGCTTGAACTATGTTTCCATTCTCCAGAAAAAAACATTACAAAAATTAGTTCTATTAATTAGTCTTTTCCATTTACTTTTGGCCTTCATTACATTGATTGGCTTATCTAGTGTTCGAATTTATTGATTACTAAAATAAACAACTTATTTTTTAATTCAAATGCCTTCTCAACAATACTTTGAATATGTTTCTTTTTCTTATAAAAAGCAGTTTTTCTTTTACGATTTTTTATATTTTTAAATAAATTTAAAACAACTGTTATAAAACATTTGCTTGCGAATTTCATCAAACTGATGTTTCCGTCTTTTACTATACACAATTTCTTTACCACATAGTTTTCCATCATTTTTCTTTTTCGTCTGGTTTTTCTTTGTAGTTATAGATAAATATTTTTTTTCCACATTCTCCACTATTTTTCTTATAAAATCCTTTGTTGTCTTACCAGGAGCTTTCTTCTTTTTTTCCACACATTGGTGTTTAGATAAATCTTGTACAAGTTTTCTCTTGGAAAGTAAGCCTGTTTATATGTTTTTCTTTTCTCACTCTTTGAAGGCATGATGGTTTTTCTTTCTGTAGATAATTAAAATCTGTTCTGAAGAAAAAAACATGTTAATATTTTTTTTTACAATTAATGACCACTACTAGCATACTACATAGCAATTAGAAGCACTATATGTGTAAAGTGTGGTTCACTCCATAAGTAAGTTTAAGGCACAACAGCAGTGTTCGGGCAGTGTAGGAGATCATGCAGGGAGTGATGCTTCAGGGTTTAGGGCAGTGCAGTGGTGTTTCAACATTATAGGGGCATTTGTAGAGGATGGTGTTTCAGGGTTTAGAGCAGTGCAGTAGTGTTCAAGCAGTTTAGCAGGATTTGCTACAAATGGAATTTTAGAGTTTAGGACAGTGCAGTGATGTTAGGGCAGTGTAGGGGGTCATGTTGGGATTGATATTTCTGAGTTTAGAGCAATACAGTTGTGTTTGGGCAGTGTATGGTATCATGCAGGGGCTAGGAGTATAAAGTACTGCATATCCTAAAGCCTAACTCACTCCATTAATACATGTATTCCCATGTCTGCAAACATATGCACCGTTCTGTCACAATATTCCCCAAAACAAACTGACTCACATTCTGATTCTAGCCAAATCAAAATATCCCTTTCAATTGAGTGAAATGATTAATACATGCTACAGAGAGAGTTGCTGTGGCATTTCTACAGCACACCCAGGATCTTTATTATACAGCATGGAGACTATTTCGGAATTAAGAGGCCTGACACACAAACTGCATATGACTTTCTAGCACTACATGTCCTAAAGCCTGACTCACTTCATGAGTACATGTGTTCCCATGTCTGCAAACACATGCACCGAGCAAGTGATTCTGTCACAATTTTCTGAAATGAATACGGACTCACACTGTCATTTTAGACAAATGACAGTATCCTTTGCAATTCAGTAAAATGATTACTACAGTGAAAGAGGGTCTTGCTGGGAGTACTGTTTCAGGGTTTAGAAAACTACAGTAGTATTCACCCAGTGTAGAGGGTATAGCAGGGGGTGTTCTTTCAGAGTTTAAGGCACAGCAGCAGTGTTCAGGCAGTGTTAAAGATCATGCAGGGAGTGCTGTTTCGGGGTTTAGGGCAGTGCAGTGGTATTTCAACATTATTGGGGCATTTGCTGAAAATGGTGTTTCAGGGTTTACAGCAGTGCAGTAGTGTTGAAAGATTTTAGCATTTTTTGCTGGGGATGGTGTTTCAGAGTTTAGGACAGTGCAGTGGTGTTCAAGCAGTGTAGGGGTCATGGTGGGATTGATATTTCTGAGTTTAGAGCAATACCGTTGTGTTTGGGAAGTGTATGGTATCATGCAAGGGCTAGGAGTATAAAGCACTGCATGTCCTAAAGCCTAACTCGCTCCATGAGTACATGTATTCCCATGTCTACAAACACATGCACCGAGCAAGTGATTCTGTCACAATATTCCCAAAAACACACTGATTCACATTCTGATTCCAGACAAATCAAAATATCCCTTGCAATTCACTGAAATGATTACTACATGCTACAGAGACAGTTGCTATGGCATTTCTACAGCACACCCAGGATCTTAATTACACAGCATGGAGAATATTTGGGAATTAAGAGGCCTGACACACAAACTGCATAGAACTTTCTAGCACTACATGTCCTAAAGCCTGACTCACTTCATGAGTACATGTATTCCCATGTCTGCAAACACATGGACCGAGCAATTGATTTGTCACAATATTCCCAAAAACACACTGACTCACATTCTGATTCTAGACAAATCAAAATATCCCTGGCAATTCACTGAAATGATTACTACATGCTACAGAGAGAGTTGCTATGGCATTTCTACTGCACACCCAGGATCTTTATTACACAGCATGGAGAATATTTGGGAATTAAGAGGCCTGACACATAAACTGCATAGGACTTTCTAGCACTACATGTCCTAAAGCCTGACTCACTTCATGAGTACATGTATTCCCATGTCTGCAAACACATGCACCAAGCAAGTGATTCTGTCACGATATTCCCCAAAACACACTGACTCACATTCTGATTCTAGACAAATCAAAGTATCCCTTGCAGTTCACTGAAATGATTACTACATGCTACAGAGAGAGTTGCTATGGCATTTCTACAGCACACCCAGGACCTTTATTACACAGCATGGAGACTATTTGGGAATTAAGAAGCCTGACACACAAACTGCATAGAACTTTCTAGCACTACATGTCCTAAAGCCTGACTCACTTCATGAGTACATGTATTTCCATGTCTGCAAACACATGCACCGAGCAAGTGAATCTGTCACAATTTTTTTAAATGAATACTGACTCACACTGTCATTTTAGACAAATGACAGTATCCTTTGCAATTCAGTAAAATGATTACTACAGTGAAAGAGGGTCTTGCTGGGAGTACTGTTTCAGGGTTTAGAAAACTACAGTAGTATTCACCCAGTGTAGGGGGTATAGCAGGGGGTGTTTTTTCAGAGTTTAAAGCACAGCAGCAGTGTTCGGGCAGTGTTAAAGATCATGTAGGGAGTGCTGTTTCGGGGTTTAGGGCAGAGCAGTGGTATTTCAACATTATAGGGGCATTTGCTGAAAATGGTGTTTCAGGGTTTAGAGCAGTGCAGTAGTGTTGAAAGATTTTAGCATTTTTTTCTATGGATGGTGTTTCAGGGTTTAGGACAGTGCAGTGGTGTTCAAGCAGTGTAGGGGTCATGGTGGGATTGATATTTCTGAGTTTAGAGCAATACAGTTGTGTTTGGGCAGTGTATGGTATCATGCAAGGGCTAGGAGTATAAAGCACTGCATGTCCTAAAGCCTAACTCACTCCATGAGTACATGTATTCCCATGTCTGCAAACACATGCACCGAGCAAGTGATTTTGTCACAATATTCCCAAAAACACACTGATTCACATTCTGATTCTAGACAAATCAAAATACCCCTTGCAATTCACTGAAATGATTACTACATGCTACAGAGACAGTTGCTATGGCATTTCTCCAGCACACCCAGGATGTTTATTACACAGTATGGAGAATATTTGGGAATTAAGAGGCCTGACACACAAACTGCAAAGAACTTTCTAGCACTACATGTCCTAAAGCGTGACTCGTTTTGCCGGCTGCCGCCGCTGCGAGTGGTTTCCTTGTTTTGACGGTTCTTTGTGCTTGTTTGGGCTAAACTTGTTTTTTTCCCTGTTTTAGCGTTCATTTTTGCCTGTTTGTACTGTATTTTAATTTTTGTTCCGTGTTGCCCTCCTTCCTTGTTGTCCGCCTACCTCGACGCCCCCCGCCCTCCCTTCCCGCCACCGCCGCTTGTCCCCGCCCCTTTTTGCCTTCTGTAACCCTCCCCGCTCCCGCCTCCCAGCTGCTC
The DNA here is from genome assembly GCF_964263255.1 of Lissotriton vulgaris. Classification (NCBI taxonomy): domain Eukaryota; kingdom Metazoa; phylum Chordata; class Amphibia; order Caudata; family Salamandridae; genus Lissotriton; species Lissotriton vulgaris. The sequence goes on from NC_141691.1 coordinate 283,816,392, forward strand.
CGCCCACCCGCGCACTTCGCCTTAAATGGCGACCGTGCGAACGCGCAGCGGTCACGCGCAGCGGGCGCGCCGTTTGTGCGCCGAAGGCGCGCCAAAGGTAAGCCCGTCTGCGCCCGTCCGCGACCGAATCGCGACCAGCGCCAGGACCCCTGGACCTCGAAGACCCCGACCTACCCCCCTGACGTACTCAGCCGCCACCCTCATCGCTCTCAACACCGGCCGACTCCCAGAATGCCACCAAGCCACTCCAAGACGCACCCACGGACCCTTCAGCTGCCACGCCTGCAAGTTCTCCTGCATCCGGACCAGCCCCGCACCAGCACCCGCCAAGTCGAACTCCAGCAGCACCCACCTCAAGTGCATCCTGCTCAACACCCGCTCCGTCCACAGACACGCCATCGAACTCTGGAACCTCCTAGATGCCACAGCCCCTGACGTTGCCTTCCTCACGGAGACCTGGATGAACGCCTCTTCAGCTCCCGACATCGCCATCGCTATCCCAGAGGGCTACAAGATCGTCCGGAGGGACCGAAACGCCAACCAGATGGGAGGAGGCATCGCCATCATCCACAGGAACACCATCCGTCTCACGACCAGCACCGACAACACCCTGACCAGCGCCGAACACCTGCATTTCCAGATCCACACCAACCCGAACACCACCCTCAGAGGCACCCTGATCTACCGACCCCCTGGACCACGCACGCAATTCAGCGAGGACATCGCCGACTTCGTCAGCCCGCATGCCCTCCCCTCCGCTGACTACATCCTCCTGGGAGACCTCAACTTCCATCTGGAGAACAACAACGACCACAACACCAGCACCCTGCTCGACAACCTCGCCAACCTGGGACTCAAGCAACTGGTGTCCACCCCCACCCACCTCGCCGGACACACACTCGACGCCGTCTTCTCATCCAGCACAGACATCGACTTCAGCCACGCCACAGAGCTTCAATGGACGGACCACAGCTGCGTCCACTTCACCTTCAAGAGAACGACGACCCACCAACACCAGCAACAGACCGCCCGCAGAAGCTGGAACAAGATCACAGCAGACCAGCTCGCCACCTCCCTGAGCCAACACCCTCCTGCCAGCTCAGCGAACCCCAGCCAGGCCGCCGACAACCTCACGAAGTGGATCAGCAACTGCACGGACGAACTCGCCCCGCTGAGGACCCCGCCTAGCAGACCCGGCAGCAAGAAGGCCCCATGGTTCACCGACGAACTCAAGAGCTCCAAGAAGAACTGCCGAGCCCTCGAGAAAGTCTGGAAAAGGGAACCGACACCGGACAACAGGACCTCCTACAAACTTGCCACCCGGAAACACCACCAGCTGATCCGCGCCGCCAGGAAAACAGCATTCAAGGACCGGTTGGACAACAACGCACACAACTGCAAGGAACTCTTCAACATCGTGAAAGAGCTTTCCAACCCCAGCGCAGGAAACAACGACATCACCCCATCGCAAGACCTCTGCAACTCCCTCGCCTCATACTTCCACAACAAGATCACAGACATACACAGCAGTTTCAACAACCAACCAACGCACACCACGACCGACCAGCCACCCCCCCCCCACCACCACCCTCCACGCCTGGACCCCGATCAGCACCGAAGACACCATCCGCACGATGAACTCCATCCACTCCGGATCACCGACCGACCCCTGCCCTCACCACGTCTTCAACAAGGCCGACGCTGTCATCGCACCCCACCTGCGAGACATCATCAACACCTCCTTCGACACCGCCATCTTCCCTGAAAGCTGGAAACACGCCGAACTCAGCGCTCTACTCAAGAAACCAACAGCGGACCCCACCGACCTCAAGAATTACCGCCCCATCTCGCTTCTCCCGTTTCCAGCCAAAGTCATCGAGAAGACCGTCAACAAGCAGATGGCCGCCTTCCTCGAGACGAACGGATCCCTCGACCCCTCACAGTCCGGCTTCCGAGCCAAACACAGCACCGAGACCGCCCTCATCGCCGCCACCGATGACATCCGAGCCCTGATGGACAATGGAGAAACAGCGGCCCTCATCCTCCTAGACCTCTCCGCGGCATTCGACACGGTCTGCCACCGCACCCTAGTACGGCGCCTCAGCAACATCGGAATCCAGGACAAGGCGCTGGAATGGATCATCTCCTTCCTCGACGGAAGAACACAGAGAGTCCGCCTACCACCGTACAAGTCAGAGGCCTCCGAAGTCATCTGCGGCGTCCCCCAAGGATCATCCCTGAGCCCCACCCTCTTCAACGTCTACATGAGCCCCCTCGCGGCCATCGTACGCAAACACCACCTCAGCATAATCTCCTACGCCGACGACACCCAGCTGATCCTCTCCCTGACCAACGACCCCGCCGCCGCCAGAGCCAACCTGCACGAAGGGATGAAAGAGGTAGCCGAGTGGATGACGACCAGCCGCCTGAAACTGAACTCGGACAAGACGGAGGTCCTCATCCTGGGCTCCTCACCCTCCGCCTGGGACGACTCCTGGTGGCCTCCCGCCCTGGGCACCGCACCCAAACCGACAGACCATGCACGAAACCTGGGCTTCATCCTGGACTCCTCCCTCTCCATGACCAGGCAAGTCAACAGCGTCTCCTCGGCGTGCTTCAACATCCTACGCATGCTACGGAAGATCTTCCGGTGGATCCCCACAGAGACCAGGAAGACCGTCACCCAGGCCCTCGTCACCAGCCGACTGGACTACGGCAACGCCATCTACGCCGGGACCACCGTCAAGCTCCAGAAGAGACTCCAGCGGATCCAAAACGCCTCAGCCAGACTCATCCTCGACATCCCACGATCCAGCCACATCTCCGGACATCTGAGAGACCTTCACTGGCTCCCCGTCAACAAGAGAATCACCTTCCGCCTCCTCACCCACGCACACAAAGCCCTACACGACCAAGGCCCGAGCTACCTCAACAGCCGAGTCAACTTCTACGCTCCCCAACGCCACCTCCGATCAGCCAACCACGCCCTCGCCGCCGTCCCCCGCATCCGAAGAGCAACTACAGGAGGAAGGTCCTTCTCCTACCTGGCCGCCAAGACCTGGAACTCCCTCCCGTCCGACCTGCGCCTGACCCAAGACCACCTCTCCTTCAGGAAGAAGCTGAAGACCTGGCTGTTCGAGCAGTAGCGGCACCCCCCCCCCCCCCAGCACCTTGAGACCCTACGGGTATGTAGCGCGCTTTATAAGTGTCACTGATTGATTGATTGACTCACTTCATGAGTACATGTATTCTCATGTCTGCAAACACATGGACCGAGCAAGTGATTTTGTCACAATATTCCCAAAAACACACTGAATCACATTCTGATTCTAGACAAATCAAAATATCCCTTGCAATTCACTGAAATGATTACTACATGCTACAGAGAGAGTTGCTATGGCATTTCTACTGCACACCCAGGATCTTTATTACACAGCATGGAGAATATTTGGGAATTAAGAAGCCTGACACACAAACTGCATAGGACTTTCTAGCACTACATGTCCTAAAGCCTGACTCACTTCATGAGGACATGTATTCCCATGTCTGCAAACACATGCACCAAGCAAGTGATTCTGTCACAATATTCCCCAAAACACACTGACTCACATTCTGATTCTAGACAAATCAAAATACCCCTTGCAATTCACTGAAATGATTACTACATGCTACAGAGACAGTTGCTATGGCATTTCTACAGCACACCCAGGATGTTTATTACACAGCATGGAGAATATTTGGGAATTAAGAGGCCTGACACACAAACTGCATAGAACTTTCTAGCACTACATGTCCTAAAGCCTGACTCACTTCATGAGTACATGTATTTCCATGTCTGCAAACACATGGACCGAGCAAGTGATTTTGTCACAATATTCCCAAAAACACTGAATCACATTCTGATTCTAGACAAATCAAAATATCCCTTGCAATTCACTGAAATGATTACTACATGCTACAGAGACAGTTGCTATGGCATTTCTACAGCACACCCAGGATCTTTATTACACAGCATGGAGAATATTTGGGAATTAAGAGGCCTGACACACAAACTGCATAGAACTTTCTAGCACTACATGTCCTAAAGCCTGACTCACTTCATGAGTACATGTATTCCCATGTCTGCAAACACATGGACCGAGCAAGTGATTTTGTCACAATATTCGCAAAAACACTGAATCACATTCTGATTCTAGACAAATCAAAATATCCCTTGCAATTCACTGAAATGATTACTACATGCTACAGAGAGAGTTGCTATGGCATTTCTACAGCACACCCAGGATCTTTATTACACAGCATGGAGACTATTTGGGAATTAGGAGGCCTGACACACAAACTGCATAGGACTTTCTAGCACTGCATGTCCTAAAGCCTGACTCACCTCATGAGTACATGTATTCCCATGTCTTCAAACACATGCACCAAGCAAGTGATTCTGTCACGATATTCCCCAAAACACACTGACTCACATTCTGATTCTAGATAAATCAAAATATCCCTTGCAGTTCACTGAAATGATTACTACATGCTACAGAGAGAGTTGCTATGGCATTTCTACAGCACACCCAGGACCTTTATTACACAGCATGGAGACTATTTGGGAATTAAGAAGCCTGACACACAAACTGCATAGAACTTTCTAGCACTACATGTCCTAAAGCCTGACTCACTTCATGAGTACATGTATTCCCATGTCTGCAAACACAGGCACCGAGCAAGTGAATCTGTCATAATTTTTTGAAATGAATACTGACTCACACTGTCATTTTAGACAAATGACAGTATCCTTTGCAATTCAGTAAAATGATTACTACAGTGAAAGAGGGTCTTGCTGGGAGTACTGTTTCAGACTTTAGAAAACTACAGAAGTGTTCACCCAGTGTAGGGGGTATAGCAGGGGGTGTTCTTTCAGAGTTTAAGGCACAGCAGCAGTGTTCGGGCAGTGTAGGAGATCATGGGCAGTGCATTATTGGGGCATTCGCTGAGAATGGTGTTTCAGGGTTTCTAGCAGTGCAGTAGTGTTGAAAGAGTTTAGCAGGTTTTGCTAGGGATGGTGTTTCGGGGTTTAGGACAGTGCAGTGGTGTTCAGGCAGTGTAGGGGGTCATGGTGGAATTGATATTTCTGAGTTTAGAGCAATACAGTTTTGTTTGGGCAGTGTACGGTATCATGCAAGGGCTAGGAGTATAAAGCACTGCATGTCCTAAAGCCTAACTCACTCCATGAGTTCATGTATTCCCATGTCTGCAAACACATATTCCCAAAATATCCCTTGCAATTCACTGAAATAATTACTATCTGCTGCTGAAAGATTTTCTATGGCATTTGTGCAGCTCACCCAGAATGTTTACTAGACTGCAAGGAGACTATCTGAGAATTCTAACCCTGATATACAAGTGTGTAAGCGGTTAGACCACTTCATGTACAATTTTAACAACAGCACTGTACTGCAAAACAATAACTCCTCAAAAACATTAACATACCAAATGCTCCTATCACAATGTTTTTCCCAAAGCAGACAAATTCAGAATCAAACTCTATAGAATTAAACTCCTGCTTCCATATTAGAACACATTTTTCCTATTAACTTAAAGTGCACAACATAGATCCCCTTACAAAATAACAACTCACCTTTAAAAATGCTTTTGTAGATTTAGAACAGTGTCAATCACACACCAGATTTTCTTAAGCAGAATCTCTGAATTGTGCACCAGTCACTGGAACCATAGAATGGCATTGCTTCCCTCTCAATTTCCACACATATTTGTGTAGATAACCAATGTAATGTCTTCCAACACTAATTCAAAACCAAAGTAACATTTTAATTGGCTCTACATTTCAACACTTTCAAACTCACATAATATTCAACCTTCCCCCACTGCTTGCTCTCTCTGCCAGTTACCATGGTAAAACTCCATAGAACACCTAACTGAATGAGTGATGTCACTGACCATGTCATGAGTGATGTAGTATGTGACATCATCAGCAGTGCATTGCGGGCGCGCGAGGTATAGTTAGCTGAGCTAACTATAACGGGGGAATTTCAAAGGTTTTGTATGAGTGAAATGTCCAGCTAACTATAACATGTGTGAAACCTATGGTTTTTTCATTGAATTTCAAAGGTTTTTTAAATGCTAATTCCTAACTATAACGGGTGTGAAACCTATGGTTTTTTCAGTGAATTTCAAAGGTGTTGTAAATGATAATTTTCCTACATTTTGATTATAATTATTTATAGTTATTTTATTTTGTAAGTTATATTTCATATTCTTAATCTAAAATAATAACAAAACAAAAGCCCAAAATAATGTTTTTATTAATTATTTTTTTTCTCCAATTTATGAAAATCAAATTCTATATATTCCCTGTTTGTATAATCGTACTGTACGCGTACGGTGATCGCACATACTTTGTACAAGTAATCATACACTGCGCGTACCAATATATACGTAACGAATCCGATTTGACGTTATGCGTTGCATCAACGCTTCCGTGTGACGTCATGTAGGACGCCCCGTGCGTGTACGGCGCGAAAGTTTCTAATTGTTTAAAAACATATATTTATGTATTTAATGTACATTCTAAGGAAAGACATTATCTGAGATAATCATGGAAAATACTTTTTTAACTTTTAATATCCGTATCCTACTTTTGAAAGCAATTGCGAAAAATGCAACTGTACGTCGTACGTACTCGCAATGTAAACGCACAGTAAATGCACTGTAAGTGTATGCAAAGCCATGTGAGCATAAAAGGAAAGTTTTGATTCCTTCATAATACTTCATATTTAAACTGTTGAGAGACCCTTCCTATTTTGATCATTCTGCTTGGGCTTTCTCAAGAGAAGCATCTATTCTGTGGAGCTGTACTCCTTTAGAAACAAACTATACAATGGCTGCTCTTTTTGAAACTTCATCAGAATATTACTGTGAGGAAGAATTTGTTGCTGAGCAACTTCAGAAAAAGAGAAAGGAAGCTTTCATTTGAACGTTTTTTTACATATCCTGAGGGACTGAAAAAAGTCAATCCTCCAAACTTAACTTGCAAGATCTGTGAGGTTACTCTTTCCAGGGTTGATCCCACTAAAAAGTACTCTTTCAATACAACCAGCATGGTTCACCATGTCAAAAACTTGCATCCAAATAACTATGCAAGGATGGCAACATTGCAGGAGAAGCCTCAACCTGCAGTCCCTACCCCCTCAACTCCACCACCACCTCCTCCAAGCAGACTGCATCCTTTTATTGTGCCACAGTTTCCAGATCTGAAATTTCATTGTAAATGTTGCAACTAAAAACTTTGTTACAATCAGCAGTCTATTGATCTCATTGTGAAGACTAAAGAAGAGCACCGTTGTCCAAAACATTAATTTTATGTTTAACTTTTTTGTGCCTGTTCCAAACTTTTTTGTTTTCAGTTCCATTTTTGTGTTTTTATTATTTAAACTTGTTGAAAAAATAATAAAAAATAGAAAACTAAAAAGACAAATGAAACAGTTCTTATCAAAACTACTTTCACTGGTCAAAGAGAGAACTGTGGGGCACATTATCAAGGACCGGTGTTAAAATTATCGCTGTTTTAGCGGCAGGAAAATACTGATAAAACGGTGATAATGGGCTTGATAATACACCCTTGTTAATTCCCATAGAAGCCCATGTTAGCATCAGAACATGGGCTTCTATGGGAATTAACAAGGGCGTATTATCAAGCCCATTATTGCCGTTTTATCGGCAGTTTCATACCCTCTTTAAACATGGTACTTCCAATATTCACTAAGGCACTATCTACACTTAAACCTTGACATTTATGAATGGTCACTGCATACGACAAAGAAACAGGAGTCTGTTTTCTGCAAACATACACATCTTTTACAAGCAAAAACCGAGCTGAACAACGACTAAATTGTTGTACTTCTTCAATTTGATCAAATTTGATTTTCAAAAATTCAACCCATCTCTATTTACGTAATTAACGAAATCAACAACTTTACGCATTGCTCCATTTACTTTACCCTTTTCCACATTAAAATTACGTCGTAAAATTACCCTACAGTTTACACATGCATACAAATTCTTTTCTAAACAAGCAGTTTTACTTATCGATTTCTCTAAAGAATCCAATTTCCTCTTCAACTTTTCACTCAAAATAATAGTGATTCCTTCATGTTCTATTTTATCAATAGCTTCCAGTTTTAAAATGTCTTCATTTTCCAACTTCAACATTTCTTCATTGAATTTAGAACATTCACGTAGTGTTGGCATTAAGCAGATTAAAGATTTATTTTCTGCAATTGTCATGTATATTTTCTCTTGTACAATATTTTCATTTGGAAACAAATTGGAAAGTAATCGTATCTGTAAAGCTTGTTTGCCATGTCCAGTCATTTTTCCAATTCTTATATCTTGAAGAATAGTTCCATAATCAACACAATTTGCTTGTCGCATACTTGTAACAAGTTCCTTATACTCAAAATATGACAAAATGTTTACATTTCCAATACTCCTCAAAGACTTTCTAGTATCTTCATGCAGCAGTGTTTTAAACACTGGTTGTCCTTTTACAGGAGTAAGTTGTAGAAGATCTCCAAAAACTATGACGAGCTTTCCTCCAAATAATATGTCAGACTCTGTTTTAAGAATTTGCTGCATTCTTAAATGCACAAAAGCAAACATTAAGTTGATACCATGCTTACCTCATCAATAATAGGAAGTTTTATTTTCCTTAACACTCTTGAAACTTCACAACAAGCTTCTCCAGATAGCTTGTGGCATTCTAATTTGTTTTCATGCTCTACTGGTAGCATTAAATAAATAAATTATTTATTTATTTTTTATTTTTACTGGTAGCATTAATAAACAATGTAAAGTAATTCCTTTAATATTGTGGGATGCTAATCCAGTTGGAGCAGTGACAACACAAGACAAATGCGAATCAGTTGTTTTCTGTTGAAAACTTCTGATTACTTTAATTAAAAAACGTTTGCCAGCTTGTCCACTCATGTACATTTGGATAGGTTCAAATGATGAGCAACAGCACTCTTTCTTCTCATGAAGAAATTCATTGTCAATTTGTTCTCTCACTTGCTCATATATTTCTTCCTACTCAAGATTTAGTTGTTCTTTCAAATTTCCTAAGTTTCTAACAACTTCTTGACCTTGATACATTGCTGTTTCCACCTCGTTCATAGCAGTTGCTGCTTCATTTTGGACAATTGGTTCTCCTAGTGGGTCTGACTCAACGGAGCAGAAGTTTGAATATCTTGAGAACTGTCTCTAGCAATCTCAGCTGCAATTGTAGCTTCTTGCTCAATTTCGTCATTCAACATTTTCACATAATTAGCAAAAACAGCACATTGTATAGTATATTTACTTGCATTGAAAGAATCTTCATAGCTCTCGAAATGTCCAAGTAATTTCAATTCTGAACGTCATGGCATGAAAAGTTGCAAAAGAGCTAAATAGTAAAATTCCCTTTTGTCAGGAGTTTCGCAACTCAGTTTATGGTGATTAATCAAATGTCCTTTTGTTTGTTTCACCAGACATCCTTCGGAACCAATTACGGCATATATACCATTATTGATGTTTTCTGTAATATTCCGTTTAAAAATATAGTTTTGCAGCACTTCATAGAGACAATTGTTCTCAAGATGATGACTTCTATTTGGATAATATGTATCCAACATATTTGTTTTCACAATATCTGTACTTTCCACCTCTTTTTCAGCTAAATATTCAATTTCTTGTACAGATTTAAGAACTTGGTTACGTGTTGTAGCAAGACCTAGACTCACCCAAACGATTCTTCTTGATTTGGAATATAGACTTGCAGATGATAAGCGATCCGAGCATTCATACTCTCCAATTTCTTGATGAGATAACATCTTCAAACTGTAAGTATATAATTCCTTACTTAGACTCTTCTCGTGGGAAATCTCTTCCCACATTTCCTTCAATTCCGTCTTTTCTGATTTTGTTATGTACGATGTTACATATCGAGCAACAGCAATGGAATTGTCTACAACAAATTGAATATCCATGTTAGCATTCCACATGGACAAAATGACTCGGTTATAGTCATTTATGTATTTTGACTCTTTGTTTCTTCTTAAATTGTAGCTATTTTTTGGAGACTTTCTTGTGATAGTATTTCACAAAGATGACATAAAACTGTTCACTATTCCTTTCGATACTACTGGACATGGAAATGCAAAATGACATTTGGTGTAGAATTTGTCCTTAGATTTGTACTTTCGACAACAGTATTTCCTACAACGATGGCTTTGGAATTGTAAGAGTTGTTGTCTTAAGTCCTTATCTTGTTTACTTTTGGGTATATGACATGTAGCATATTCTTCAATAAAAGACAACACAGTATCATCTGAGTATGTACCAAATTTGGGGCCATCTTTGATCCATATTAGCATGTGTTTGTGTGGAGCACCTCTTGCTTGATGCTCTTTTCTCCAAAAGAAGTCCAGAACCTCTCCAAGAGGAGGATTTTTTTATTGGTGATAAAAGACATCATAGCTTCAGATCTATGATTGAAATACCTGCATACATTAATTGGATCCAAAGAGCACAATTCTCCAGGTGTCTTGTATTCAATATTTAGTGTATTCAGATATGCCTCTCGAAGAAATTTAAGTAAATTTCCCCACGCATATTCAGCACAGCTTAGAGTAAGGAACCATGTAGGAGTTCCTAAGTTCCTTAGCATACATTTGAGTTTTCCATTACGACGGTACCAGTACTCATTAGTACCACGCTGACACATGAGATTAATTCGCAGATTCCAAAACATTATATTTCTGCAGTACTTTCTTTGCTGACACATTTTGCAGATGTACTCCTGTTTTAAATATATGGTTTACTGCATAAGAAAGTCCAGACAAATCACTCTCAAACAAAAGTTGAAACAAATACGGAATACATTGTCGAAATCTTAGATCTTCTGCATATAATCTTGATGTCCGGTATTCAGATGCAGGAATCTACACAGGTCACTATCTTCTTCTACAAATATTTCTTCTTCTCTCAAATACACATTTCTGTGAAATTCATTATTTTTTACCAGATGCAACATTGCCTTTTTCACTTTCTTAGCATCCACTAATTCTTGCCACATATTCTTACTCTTAGTAGGAACGCCATTAACAAGAATAACTAAAGGCTCATCCTCCACATTTTCTACACCAATTGTTTCAATATTTTTCTTTAAATCTAGAGGCAAATATACAACTCTTCCCTTTAATCCCCTCTGTAAATCAGAAGGAGGCAATTTTCCTGTCTTAGGCTCCATACGAACAATAGCCTGACATGGATGCAGACATTGAATAAGAATCGACTCATAGGTATTTAAATCCATCAGTTCAGAAGGAATATTTACCGACTCAAGATTATTATGCACAGCTCTAGCAGGCATTTTGTTCTCGTCTAATTTGTTATAACAATATTTACAAATACGCTGATCAGAACCCAAATTAAAACAATTCTCTACGAACAAATAAGTTGCAAAATCCTTACACTCATTATTACTTTCCTTTTCACTGTTTAAATACAAATCAACACTCCTAATCTGATTTTATAATGAGTTCGTCGACTACAGACACAACAATAATTTGGCCTTTCACTTGAATTCACCTTAAACTTTGTAATTTCCTGCTCAAAATTATCTGTACTACAATGTTGTACATTCTCTTCTACATTTCTTTCTATTAATATCTCAATTTCTGCACTGTCTTCCTCAGGACCAAAATAACTAACCTCAATTTCATCACAAAAGTTCTTTACATTTGACACAGATCCATGCAAAAGAGCACTGTTTAACTTTTTTAACAGTAGAGCTGGACTTTTTGCATTATACAATCTTCTGACTAATTTCCTCATTTCAGAATGATATACTGCTAACATCCTGAAATGGTGAAAAACACTTCAACATACTTTTTTAGAAACACGAGCCAGAAAATGACCTTGCAAACCAGTATTTTCTCTTACTCTGCAAGGGGCTAGTCCTTGCAACATCTTAATCTTTTGTTTCACACTTTTGTTTGTATAGGTACGTAAGAAATTGCGTATCAATGGATTCTTGCCGTACACTGCAAATACTTCTACAATTCCAAGTGTACACTGGAGCTTTAGAACGTCTCCCTAAAACTTCATCAGCTAACACCTCTTCTGCATTTCTAGGAACAATTTTCTCTTTCTCAATAGGACAGCCATCTCTAACCTCATAAGCACGACCAAAAGTGTCAACTGCATGTAAAAAATCATTACTCTGAAGATAACTCATTAAAAAAAGGCTCAGAACTTGAACTATGTTTCAATTCACCCCCAAAAAATATACCTTTCTTCTTCTTATAAAATGTTTTTTTTTACATCCCTTAATTTCTTTAATTAAATTTAACAGAACTCTCTTGGAAAAATTTTTTTTTTTCCTAATTTCCATAAATTGGTTTTTCCTCCATTTACTATAAACTATTATTTCTGCAGTTGACTTTCCATGATTGTTCTCTTTATTCTTCTTTTTCTTTTTCGTTGCAGACACACTAATACCATTTTTTCCTTGTGCACACTACTCTTAGTCTTTAATATAGTCTTTAATATTTACCTCAGAAAAGTGTTCCTTCTCTTACCAGGACTTTTTTTTTCTTAACACATGGTTCTTCATGTAAATCTTGTGGATGACTTCTCTTCAAATAAATACCATTCTTCCGTTGTTTCTTCTTTTGACATTTTGTAGGCATGATACAGTTTTTTCAGTATTGATAAACAGAATCTTTTAAAAAAATTATATATAACATTACAAAAATAAATATAGGAAATATTCCATAATATTACAAATAAGAACAGAGGGAGGATTATGATGAGAAACGTGAGACTATGAAAATAAAAGTACTTACAACAAGAGAGGAAGAAGTATGAAACAAAGGAAAATGTAACGAAAAAAGGGTGTATAAATAGACACTGCAATATAACGGGATAAAGGAAGTATGAATAAACTGGAAAGTATCAATAGGTAAGGGAGACTATAAAGAGAAAGATGGAAATATGAGGAGAGAAGAAAGAGTATAAGAAGAAAAAAAGATACTAAGAAGACAGAGGGGACACTATAAGATGACAAAGAAAGACTCTAAAGAAGTAATATGTGAAAAGACACGCAACTATAAGAACAAAAAACTAATACTAGCAAAGGACAGTGTGTATAAGTGGAAAAGAACAGTACCAGAAGAGAGCACACAGAATGTGGGAAAAAGTGGAGCATAAGGAAAAAAGGGATGTACAAGAAGAGAGGATACAGTCTGAGGAGAAAAGAAGGAGTATAAACAGATGGAATATTATGAAGAGTGAAAAGTGTATGATGAATGAGGCAGAAGTATGACAAGATAAATAAAGTATAAAGAGAGAGATCAGTATGAAAACACAGAGAATATTAAGAAAATTCTGCAGAGTGTATGCAGGGAGTCAAGGTGGAGTAAGAGAAGAGAGCAAACAATATCAACAGATTTAAGAAGTATAAACAGAGAGGACAGAAAATGAACAGAGAAAAGAAATATGATGAAAAAGAGCAAAATATGAACACAGAGAAAAGGAGTATGGGACAAAAGGAAATATAAGACAAACTCAGTACTATGAGGGGACATGCACAAGTAAAAAAAAGGAGAAGAGAATATGAAAACAGGGGGGAGTATAAGAACAGGGGGGAAAATGAGGAGACGGATATGACAATAAGAAAAGACGGCAATATTAGTAGAGAATGCAAAGTATAAGAAAAGAGAGGAGAAATGGGAGTCTAGAGAGAAGAGTATTAGAAGAAAAAGAAAAGTGTGAGAAAACAATAGGGAGAACCTACAAAGAACAGCAAGAATAACAAGAAACGAAGAATATAAGAACAGAAGAGTATATATGAAGAAAGAGGAAAGACTGTAAAAAGACACAGACACAAAAATGTGGACAAAAGACAATTATAAAGTAAGACTGACCGTATAAGGAGAGAGGGAGTACTATGAGAAGACAGTAAGAACTATGACAACAGTGGTGAATATAAAGACAAGAGAGAATATAAAGAGGAGGACAAATACACAAAAAGAGGAGCAAGTATGAAAAAAAGTATAAAAAGAGAGCAGAGTATAAGAAAAAGAAGATAGTATAATGATAGAGGAGGAGTAAGACGAGACAGGAGGGAGTATAACAAAAGAGTGTAGAAAATATGCAAAAATGTTCGAATGTAGGCCAATATTATCAAGCCTGGGCAATAAAATTATCGCTGTTTTTTGGGAGGAAACTGCTGCTAAAGTGGAGATAATGGGCGTGATAATAGGCTCTATGGAATTCCAACTGAAGATCATGTTAGATGTCCTTCACACTTAACATGGGCTTCAATTGGAATTTCATAGAGCCTATAATCAAGCCCATTATCGCCACTTTAGTTTCCTGCCGATAAAGCAACGATAATTATATTATCCACGCTTGATAATATGGCCCATAATTCCTTAATATACACACATGCACAGTGTGATATTACCCAAAAAACTATGACCATATATTTTACCAAAACACATTCACTACTGTAAAACGTTAAAAAAGGTGTGAATATAACTCCTTAATGTACACACATGCACAGTGTGATATTAGACACAAATAATGAGACCATGCATTTTACCATTTACTTCTGAAAAACGTTTTAATGACTATACATATTCCATGTATATACTTACAACATTTCAGTGAACAACACTGACTCATTTTCCTAATACATATGCAATATAACACATTTTCTCTGCCACTAATACATCAAAAAAACTAAGGGGCATATTATCAAGGACCAGTGTTAAAATTATCACTGTTTTATCAGCAGGAAACTTCAGATAAAACGACGATAATACGCCCTTGTTAATTCCCATAGAAGCCCATGTTAACATCAGAACATGGGCTTCTATGGAAATTAGCATGAGCGTTTTATCACGCCCATTACTGCCGTTTATCGGCAGTTTCCTGCCGATAAAACAATGATAATTTTAACGCTGGTCCTTGATAATATGCCCCTAGCATAATAAAAAAACAAAGACGCACAAGAGGCTTGTAAATCGACCCAGACTATATACAGAGGGAAAGAAACAATAAAAATTAAATATAAAGAGAAAGGGAAGAAAATGAGGAGACAGAAGGAATAAGAGAAGAAACAGGAAAATATAAAGACGAACAAGGGCAATATGACCACAGAGGACAATATAAGAAAAAGACAGTAGTACCGAGAGAGAAAAGTATAAAAAGAAAGGCTAGTGCCATATTATGAAGAAAGGGCGACACATTATCGCAGCTTTTATCGGTGGGAAAATGCTGCTTAAGTGGCGATAATGGGTTTGATAATATGCCCTTGTGAATTCCCGTTGAAGCCCAGGTTAACACCATAACAAGGGCTTCTATGGGACTTCACAAGGGCATATTATCAAACCCATTATCGCCACAGCAGCAGTTTCCTGCCGATGAAAGGGGCAATAATATATCGCCCTTTCTTCATAATATTGCCCATAATTCCTTAATGTACACAGATGCACAAAGTGATATTAAACAAAAAAACATAACAGCATGCGTTATAGCAAAACACATTTACGACCATAAAACGTTTAACAAGGGATGGATATAGGGGCATATTATCAAGACAGGCAATAAAATTATCGCCGCTTTATCTGCAGAAATCTTCTGATAAAGCGGTGATAATGGCCTTGATAATATGCTCAATCGAATACCAATCGAAGCCCATGTTAGATATGAAGGACATCTAACATGGGCTTTGATTTGAAATCTATAGAGCATATTATCAAGCCCATTATCGCCGCTTTATCAGCAGTTTTCTGCCGATAAAGCGGCGAAAATTTAATCCCATACAATTTATCAACTCACCTTCCAAATTGATTTCTAGATTAAGAAGAATACCACTCACACAGTATTTACAGCCAGATTCATCATTGTAAAATCGGCTCACAAAGGGCCAGATTCTCAGAATCTGGCCCTTTGCAAACGTAATTTTTGCATTTGGGATTCATCATCCCAAATGCAAAAATCGCAAATTGCGAAATCGCTAAAGTGCGAGGAATTGCATTTAAGGAATCTCTGTTTGAGATTCCTTAAATGCAATTCATGAACCATTTTTGAATTGCGAAATCGCTATTTTTGGCCGCTATTTACCGCGAAGTCTGACTTCGTGGTAAATAGCAAAAACTTAGAAAAATGCACTTTAGTGCATTTTTCTAAGTTGTATGTTACACACACACATGTCCTTTGGACATGTGTGTGCGCAACATCAGTCTACATTTACATTTCAGGGGTGCTACAGGGTGTCCTTTGCACACCCCTGGCACCCTTGAAATCGCATCCTTATTTGCGATTAGCAATTTGCTAATCGCAAATAAGGAAGCTGTAGAAATCGCAAATAATATTGCGATTTCTACATGAATCACGTTTTGCGAGTCATTAATAGCGATTCCTTAATAATCGCTATTAAGGACTCGCAAATCGGGACATTGATGAATCTGGCTGTTAGTCTTATACAGAATCTCTTTAGTTCAGTGTTTGCAGCAAAACCACGATATTGAACATTTTCCCTCTCATTTTACATACAGAGGTCAAAAGTTCAGCACTGTATAAAACGTTATTCCTCAACAATTTTAGACTATGCATAAGCACTTACTTTTAAGTACCAATAAATAATAATAATAATAATAATAATACATTTTATAAAGCGCCTGGTTACACTGAGAACAGTGTGTCCCCGCGCTGTCATGTGGCTAGCTACAGTTAGCTATGGAAATTTCCCCTCCAGTTCTTCAGATGCGGACCTCCTCGCTCTCCCACCCGGGGGAAGAGGTGGGTTTTCAGTTGCTTTCGGAAAATACGTTCCGAAGTCTTGGCTCGCATTTTGGGTGGAAGTCTGTTCCAATGTTGAGCCGCTTGGACTCGGAAGGAGCGCCCTCCCATCCGAGTTATTTTAAACCTAGGAACCTTTATCAGCCCTTTACCGGAAGATCTCAACTCACGCCCAGGGATGTACGGGCTCAGAATTTCCAAAAGATAAGATGGCCCCTTCGCCTGCATGAAACGATGGCTAATCAGCAAGGTTTTAAAGAGCACCCGTTCTTTAATTGGCAGCCTGTAAAGAGATTCCAGGGCCTTCTTTGCTGATGGTCTTTTGGGCAGCATCAAGATCATATGGGCAGCCGCATTCTGTATGCGCTGTAGCCTGGTGATACATCTAACATTAGCGCCCAAGTACAGGACGTTACCATAATCCAACCTGAAGGTAATGAGAGCATGAACCAGGGTTTTCCTGGCCGAAGTCGGGAGTAAGTCAACTGTTTTCCGCATATTTCTCAGGATACCGAAGCATTGTCCTGCCACACGTCTGGTGTGGTACTCAAAGGAGATTTTGCTGTCTAACCAGATACCCAGATTCCTGACTTGATCACTGGGACTGGGTAGAGGGCCCAATACCTGCGGCCACCATGCCGATGTCCACACAGATGGTGCATTCCCCACCACCAGCACCTCCGTCTTGCTGCCATTTATTTTCAAGCAATTATTGGCCATCCGTGCCGCTGTAGCTTGTAAGCACAATGAGAAGTTATTGGCTGCTGCCCCGTCAGGTTGCGCAAGAGACACCACAAGTTGGGTGTCATCGGCAAAGGTTACAACTTGAACCCCAAACCCTTTAGTGATCTCTGCTATAGGTGTTACATAGAGATTAAAGAGGGTGGGGCTCAAGCTAGACCCTTGGGGCACTCCCTGATTCAGCCTAATACTTTTCGACCGGTGGGATCCCTGAGCTACTTGAAAGCTACGGTTATGGAGGAACGATTCCAGCCACTCTGGATCTCTGCCTCTCACACCCGCTTTTGTCAGACACTGCAGCAAGATGTGGTGTGCTACAGTGTCGAAAGCAGTGCTTAAGTCCAGAAGGATCAGCGCTGTGGTGTGGCCTTCATCCACCAGCCTGCGTATGGTCTCAGTTGACAGGAGTAAGGCAGACTCAGTCGAGTAGGACGCCCTGAAGCCTGACTGGGTAGGGTGAAGGAGTTTGCAGGTTTCAATATGTTCCAACAGTTGCTTATTAACAACTTTCTCCGCAATTTTTGAGAAATAGGGGAGAATAGGGATTGGGCACAAATTATCTAACTGCTCCGCGCTAATGTTAGGTTTTTTCTTGAACGGGAGTACCACTGCCTCTTTCCACGCTAATGGGACACTTCCTGATCCAAATGAAAGATTCAGCAGATGGCGTATATGGGGTTCCTGAGTATTTTTGCGGGCGCAGGGTCATTGGGGGAGCCTGATTTAATTTTAGACGCTATGTCAATAAGGATATCCTGATGGGGGGTACTGAAGGATACTAGTAACTCAGTTCCATCAGATTTTACACTGGTCTCTTCTGTCATGCATCTGTTCTGGCCTCCACCGGAAAAGAGGAATGCATGTTCTCAACTTTGTCCGCAAAGAATTGTGCCACCCGATCACAAGATTCAACCGAGCCTTTCTGAGGTGCGGCGGAGCTGGACGAGAGGTAACTTCCTTAAACACAGCAAACAATTCCTTAGCTGAATTATTCGCTCCCTCTATTCTATCTTTATAATAGGAGACCCGATATTTTCTGATAAAAGCATGGTAGCCCTTGTGTTTGACTCTATAAGTCACCCAGTCCGCCACAGAGAAGCCTTTCCTCCAGCATCTCTCGAGGCGTTTACATGCCGCCTTTTCCTTGACAAGCTCGGGTCCAAACCATGGTGCGGATTTAGATTGCCTCCAGGGTCTGTTTTTGGTCCAGGGGGCTGTGTGCTTGAAAGATGCGACTATCAAGCGCTTTGCATGCTACCTCAATCTCTAGACCCACTGGGGGACCACCCTGTTCCAGAATATTATTGAATTTAACTCTGGAGAAGCCTACCCATCTCCTGCGTCTTGTTATGTCATCTGTCTTATGTACTCTCCCCCTCTCTGCCTCAATCTGGAAAGTAATCTTGTGGTTATCTGACCATACCACCGGCAATGGGGGATCGATCCCAATTGGAGAAGATAGGGTCCAATAAGTGGCCATAACCATGGGTTGGGAGTTCTGATTTGAGGGTCATTTGCATCGCTACTAACTCATTATGGTTCTCCAGGGCTTCTACATTAGTAGGGTCATCAAAGTGAATATTTAAATCCCACAAAAGTGGTAGCCTCTCGAATTTTAGGGCTGGCTGTATCAAGTAGTCTATCAGGCTTTCCGTAAATCTGGTCCCTGGGCCCGGAGGCCTATAGACTAGAAACCGTTTCAGGACCTGACTATCCAGGCCTATATTGGTGAAATAGCCCGTTTCGCTCTCCTTGATGTCAGCCGACTCCAAGGTGCAGCCTAGTTCTGATTTAAAAATTATGGATAATCCACCTCCCCTCCCCGTGGGCCTGCCTATCCTGTTGATGTCATAGCCTGGTGGTAATGCACCAATTAGGTACAGAGTCATTATTCAACCATGTTTCCGTTAAGAACAGGGCATCCAACTGTCCATCTATCAATAGATCATGAACCTCCATTTTGTGCTTCCCTAAAGACCTACAGTTAATGAGGGACAATCTTAACTTCTGTGCCACCTTCCTTGAACTTAGCTGCTGAGCCAAAGTAAAAGTGAATGGACAGTGATTACATCTTTTTTGATCAGAGGAAAGCGTTATACTATGGCAGCACTTATCTCCAACCCCTTGTCTTAAATCCAACCGTTGTTTAGCACTATATTCCCTAATGGTTGGAAAACCGCCAGGGGTCTGGCCCCTAGCCCAGTACGGCCGCGGATGGGGCTAGACGGGCTTGTCTTTGGCGCATCTTCGGCGCCCCTACGTCACGCCCGCAGCGCGGTCGCTGAGGCATGGCTCCTTTATTGTTATTCGCTCCCAACAACTAGAGCACTACCCTTCGACCCCGGAAGTGTCTGGCTCTACCTGCCCTGCATCGGACCGGGGTGGGGAGGAAGGAACGCTGAGCTAAGGTAACCGGGTGAGTGTTAAAGAGAAAAGGTCTCATTACAAGCAACTAACAATAAACACATAAACTTGATAGATATCTGTAAAATATAAATTTTGTATTGATTTTTTCTTGCTTACGTACGCTTATGTGAAACGACTTTCAGAATTCGCACAGTACACGTACACTAAATATATCGTAAAAAAAAGAAATAGCATCTATCACTGATTTTTTTCAATCCGCGGGTAATCCATCCCCCTGTGCTCAAATATAATGTTCAGAACTGAGAGGAGAGAACTTCAGTGTGCATCCAGATCTCTCTTCAAGATGTTTACAGTGTGGATTGTGGGACACAACTATTTTATCTGGAGCCAAAGGTACTCACAACAGAAAAGAATTCACAAATATCTATGTTTACAAAATGTAGACATAAAATGGATTGGACAAAGAGGATTAAAGTGGCATCAATTGATGCCATTGGTGAAATCCTTTTTACATCTCCAACACCCTGACCTCATAATTGTGCACTGTGGTGGCAATGACCTAGGCACTTTGACTGGGGTAGGTCTGGAAATGCTTATGAAGGACACCTTTCAACAATTGATGATACTGTTCCCCGAAACTGCCTTTGTATATTCTAATATATGCCAAAGGCAGAAATGGAAGTGGTCCAACCACTATTGTCCACAGATTGAAAAAGCTAGGAAACATGTGAATAAATCTGTTTCTGCCTTTCTCCGAGACTATAGAATGGGGTCCATCTACAACAACAATCTACGTTTCAATATGGATGGCATCTGTAGGAGAGACAGTGTACATTTTACAAATGAGGGAAACAGAGTATTCCTCTTGAACTTTAGACTCTGCATTGGTGCTTACTTGTAGGTACTAAAATCTCCCAATAAACACAAGGGCTCTTTTTAGAGCCACCCAACATCTAAACACATACACTTCGTAAATATCAGAAAAATATTCTTCTTTTTCTTCCTTCAGTACGCTTATGGCACGACTTCCAATCTTCGCACTGTTCATCGTCCATACGTGCGTGGTACGCGTACAATAAATCAACCATTAAAAAAATAGCCTTCATCACTAATTTTTTATAATCCCCAAGGACCCCATCCCCCGGGGCTCAAATGTAATATTGCGGACCGCGGAAAGAGCCCCAAGGCCTCCACGGTCCCAGCCAGTTCCCCACTTCCTGCGGGAACCGGCATTGCTTTTCGTCACAGACAGCAGTTTACATGCTTACACTCTACTTTCAAAGATGACTTCAACACTTATACATTTTATGAAATAATATAGTACTGCACACTAAGGGAGAAAAGTCAGCACAA
This sequence comes from Lissotriton vulgaris, assembly GCF_964263255.1. NCBI lineage: Eukaryota > Metazoa > Chordata > Amphibia > Caudata > Salamandridae > Lissotriton > Lissotriton vulgaris. Next base: position 283,837,716 of record NC_141691.1, read on the forward strand.
TTAAAATAGAATAGAAAATAGAAAAAAAATACTTCCACACTCAACAAACTTGTAAGCAAACTTCACAGTTTAATTTAAAAGCACGCTACCACAACTAGTTTTTGAAAAGCTTTATACAATAAAATGAGTCACAAAATAGGCTACATACATGGTGACTGTATTGTAACATCACATAGAAAAAATAAAGCCACTCTTACGCTAACAGGAAAAAACACAACAACACTATAAAGCCCAAATTTCTATTGCAGTGATTTATTAGTTGCAAGTCTAGTTGTCGGATCGACACACACACTCCCTCATGACTGGTATACACCCACACCACACCCATTCAGAGTATCCGTCACAACATATGTGACCCTATGTATAAAAAAGACAGAGTGCACGTGTTGTACACCATTTTAGAGTTGTTCCCAAAGCACCGAACAAGGGGCCCACTACCACATGCGTGACCTCTTTGGTCATTGAGTAAGTGGTGCCCGAATCACTGAGCGGGTGAAGAACCTGCGATGATGATGTTTGGAGCACGAATATGTCGTTAGCCATAGAGATATCACGACTCGGCACCATATATGAGACTTCTTTGTTGGAGATCGAAACTACCTCATGAAGAAGGTGTCTTTTCCACGAAAAGGTGAGCAGTGAGGCTTGAGAATGCATCAGAAGGAGTCAAAGGGTTGTAGCTGTACATACAAAAATGTGACTTAGTATTTTAGACGAACGCTGAAGAACCGGGCTTTTAGAACCCAGCGGCGCCAGGGGCACGCCCAAAGTCTTCGGATTCACCTGTCTTGGTATACAGAGACACGGAAAACTTCTGGGTTGTGTCAGAGACCAAATTTATTAGCTGCAGCCAGTAACAGTGATCCTAAAAATACAGCATGGAGTATTTCAGAAGACTTCTCAAATTTGTAGAGCAAGACATCTCCTTTTATACACAATATTCACATTTCGAACAATGACGAAAAGCTCAGTTTGCAATATCCCAACCCAAAGTTAATCATTGGGAATGTCCCAAATCCAATCTCCACAAGCCGGACAAACCCATATTTGAAAAGCACAGTGCATGTAGTAAAGAGCATAGAAAAGGAAACAATGACTGATAGCAAGCAAGATAAGGCATGTGTAAGGAGACTAAAAGTTACTGATGTCCTGAACAGTGATTGGCAATCTCAGACAACGATCAAACCAGGGAAATTGACTCAGCAGGGTCAGTTTCAGGGGAAGGAATCAGATCCTAGCAATTCACCTCGAAGCCAAGAAAGACCCTGTTAATGTGTACAAACACATGAAGGCCAGGCCGCTTCGTTCGTTCGACCACACTCGTTGGCCTGAATGATGGCATCACAAAATGGAGGCTCAAAAACAAAATGGAACCCATGTTCAAGATGAAATCTCCAAATACGTAATGAACTCGCTAGTTAACGTGACAAATTCACTCCATATTAGACAAACTCACTAAACACGGTTCATCATCACCAAAATCGTGACGAAACCATTACCTTACAAGACAAGGCCCGTTTTCACAGAACCACAACGCACTCCTACATAATGTATTAATTTACATTTTTTATTTTTTTTCCCAATTGCAGTAACGTTTTTATAATCGCTGAAATGTCCGGAATATATTCACAATACAAACAGTTCGTAGAAATCTGACAATCAACATCTATAAAAGCACTATATTATCTAACTCCAAATTAATATAGCAAGAATTACCAATCATAACATCTTTCTGTTAATATCGTTTAGATGTAAAGCTTCACGATGCATTATGTAACACGGACAACGGCAATAGCACAAAGTGAGCAAACAAGCTTGTTTCTGAAACAACGACAAGTTATCTGTCAAAGGAGAGAATATGTAGTATGCAGCAGGCGCAAAACAAACATTGGGCTAACGGGGCTTCAGCTATGATGAGATAGCTTCCTGGGCCCACACACGGTCGCATCCGAGTACGTCACCGGTCTTTTAAAAATATTTTGCATGCTAATGAGGCTTTGATAATCCCCCCCGCTTACAGCCCCTGCAGCTCCACTCTTCTTTTTGCTTGACCTAAAGCCCCCCACCCCAAATTTTTTCTAGCCCACCCCGATATTTTTGAGTGTGGTTGCGCCTCTGGCTTCACGTCGTCTGAGTCTCTTCCACGTTCTAATGTCCTTTTTTCCCTTTCTCTTTCTTACTCTCTCACATTGTTTCTCTTTCTTTTTTAAAGATTTGGATGCTGCTATCTCCACTCTGCTATATACAACCATATCTGAATTGAAATGATTAACTCTCTTGATTACAGCAAAGGCTTCTTCCACACGTAGAGTACCATCTTTCAATAACGCCAATGGCACTAGGTGACAAAGAATTTTGCTTCAGAAACAACAAATTATCAATGAAAGGAGTGAGTGGGTAGTGTGCACCAGCTTCACTGTGTAAAATATATAATTACCTCCGAGCAGTGACAACAGATAGGTTACAACAGTCTGAACAACATATCTACAAGCTTATTACGCCAATTTTGTGTCACTTTTAACATGGGAAAAGTGACTCAAGGAGCTTGTAAATCTACGTCTGACTTTTCAAGAAAAAAATCTCAACTCCAGACTGCGAGACAGTTTTAAGGTTGTTTTCTCTCTCTTTCTCTCTCTCACTCTCTTTGACATCATTTCTCTTTCTCTTTTAAAGTTATAGAAAATGCTGTCTGCTTTCACATGTAAAAGCAAAGGAGTCTTTAAGTTTTGAATTCCACTGGCCGCAGTGTTCGGCCGCAGTGTTTATACAACGGTAAGCACAGAGGCCTAGATACACAACGCCTTAATTACAATGCATTAGAAATAAGTCGGCATATTTACAATCCCGTTGTGCCAATTTTGTGTCAGTGACGCAGTATACACTTCCATATAGACACCATTTGAACGCGGCACTATAACAGAAGTAAAATGTGCCATGCACACTGCACATGTAAAATCGTACTCTTACCTTGACTTGTAATGCTTCAGCTCATTTACTCACATCTACATAATTCTAAACTCTAATTTTCTTTTTTGTTTTGCAGATTACCAATCCAACGTCTTTTGGAGTCCACTTCACAATTTGTTTATATTATTGTTTTTTTAAAGTTATTTTTCTAGTTGTTTACAATATAGTTATCATGAAGTTTTGTTTACAATTATTCTTTTAATAAAAGTAAATAAAAAAACTACATACTTCTTTTTTTTGCGGGGGGGTTGATGGTCAATTAACAAATGTGGAGGGTCGATGGGGAATATTTAACGACCATACAATGGTATCATCCCCTTTACTGTAATTATAACCAAAAGATACCAGTAGGTCACAGGGGAAAGAAAGTAAACTGTTTAAAGAATGTGTTGATTTGGGAACAGTCACCAAGTCCAAACTTAAATAGTACGTGGTGGCCATCAAATGATTCCCATCAGATACCCGTCCTGTGCCGCCCTACATCATTTGGGATCCTTCACCCGAAGGAAGAGATGTTTAACCACTAAGGATTAGGTGAACTGTAACCTAATCAAGTGGGAAGAACTCAAATGTGATAGTTTAGTGTATATGGCATTCGGAGGGTAAAAGTATGTTGCAGTGCATGAATGTGTTAAAGTAACAGTGTTATAATAGTGAGTGATTTTAAGATTGGGTTGTAGAAATGGAAAAAACTATTTTAATAATATCCTATCCACACCCAACAATAAAAACAGTGCATGGTAGTATTAAACATATAAATACTCAGATATATTGAAGGTCAACATGTTTCTGCGGTAGTTGGAGTCTCGAGATCTCCTCCAGCTTCGTCAGGACCTTGTGTCAATGCTACTGCATGATGTGAACATTAAATGAAAAAGTGAAAATGAATATCACCTGAAATTCACCTGCTCAGACCGTCACGTGGAACGACCAAAGAGGTGAAACAAAAGAAACACATAATTAGAATCAACAGTTTACTACACACATCTTTGAATGTGTCATGTTAGTTAATGCCAATTATTATTGGTCAGCTAGTCTCAATAAATAGACCATATGATATCATATCCCATTCCAATATGGGATCTGTGAAGAAGATACATTTCTCTTATTACTCACCCAATATGTGGGGAATATACACTCCACCTCACCTGGCCACAGCTCAGGTAAAACGGAGCACCGCTCTGGAGAAGAGAGAAGAGGGAAGGAAATAAAAGAGGAAAGATGCATCACTGTGGTCATTGCATCTGTGTTGGTAGCATGATAATCAAAGACAAAAAGTTCATAACATTGCAGTCTAGAACCTATATTTCATTATTTCTGGGTATATTGATCAATGGTAGCTAATATGATAATCACCCAGTCATTTTCACCTGCTTGTCATTGATGTCTTTGAAATACAAGACAGGGAATGGTCTGCCACTAATTTTTCTGTTTGGGCTCGTGAAAATTACATGCATATTTTGAAGAGATTACAAATGATTAATTAGTGTGTCTTGGAACACCACCACACTACCAAGAGGGTGGTATCAGATCGATTGTTTAATGGCATTTCCCTTACTCAATATGTTTGAAAAGACCACTCGTCACTTCTTTGATCAACTAGTCTGTATAAGAACAACGCCTCGCTACAGAGAGAATATTGTGAATTTTGTAGTTTGAGGCATCTCTCTGATTTAGTAGACACAACACCTCGCTGCTGGGAGATTAGTGTGAGCTGTGATTCAGTATATCCGTAAAAACAACCCCTCTCTACAGGGAGAGTAGTTCAAGCTTTGTAATTTAAAGCGTCTCTCCGATTAAGTAAAAAAGTAAAAGACCACTTGCCCCTGCCCTGCTTACCTGTCCGTCGGTACTCCGGACATCCGTCTAGGATGTCGTGGAGGGAGGTACCATGACGGACATGAAGCGGGTCTTCATCCTTCCTGGTTGCCGGGCGTGGGAGGCGCGATTGGATAGGCGTATCACGTGGTGTTACGTGAAGAGCGACACCTCGCTGGGTAGCGTCTTAGTCCTCCCTAGTTACCTGGCACTAAGACGCGAAACAAGGAACGCGTCTTTTTCTTCCTGATTCTCAAGCATTGGATAGGCGTATCACGTGGTGTTACGTGAAGAACGATATCACGCTAGGCAGCGTTGTTGCCTGGCAATAGGACGCGAATTAAGGAACGCGTCTTTTGCTTCCTGATTCTCGAGCATTGTAGATGCGATTGGGGAAGCGTTTAACGATATTAGTATTGCAAAAAAACTACTTGGGGATTTTAAGCGAAGTAAAATTATGTTTACTCAAACACACGACAGACCCATTGAGTCTATAGGTAATTACGCAGAATTTCACAGAGTTCGCGCTGGTGAGCGCGTCCCTAATGATAATCTTCGATAACTATATATGCTCATGAAGCTAGTTGTAGCATAGGGTTGCATTGACTGGACGGGTTGTTTCTATGTGCTGTTTCTTAACATAGCGTGTCTAATATAAATCAAATCTTTTTGATGTGTGTATATGGGTTGGAGGTAGTGGTGTCATGATTTATTCACTAGGTGTTTATAGAAAGTGCGAACCCCTTCTATTTATCGATCGAATTGATCAGATAGCACATGTATTGCACAAGCCTTCAATTTTGCCCTTTCATTAGTTATGTAGAATAGATCACTGTAATTTCTAGGAGTAGAGAGATAGACTCACAATGACATCCATGGAATGTCTTCGTTCAATCCTGTTTCGTGAGTTTTTAACTTATAAACCCATCTCTGTTCCCGTTTAAATAGAAATGTGCTGATGTCCACAATGTGTGTCGGTATTGTAGGTTGCTCCAAAACTGTCCACCTTATGTCTGTGGGAAGATGTTTTGCCAGTAAAAAGTGATTAGTGAGTTTGGTGGCCTGTCTACTACATCGTATGGAGCTTTTGTGTTCTGATATCCGTAATTTAATTTTACGAGTGGTCATCCCCAAATACATCTTATTGCAGGGACATTTAATTAAGTATATCAAGTTTGCACTGTTGCAGTTTGTAAATCTGCGTTGTTCCCAAACTCGCTCTGTCCCGATGTCGATGGTGGTAGTTCTTGCTGTTTGGGGACATGCTGCACATTGTCCACACGGGTGATGCCCTGTTACTGCCGGCATGTTCCATAAGGTACCTACTGCTCTTGGTCCCTCGTTTTTTGGTCTTGTGTGGACCAGTCTGTCCTTCAAATTTTGTGCTCTCTTATAAGCGAAAAGGGGAGGGGGCAGTGTGTCTTTGCCAGTGTTTAGTATACCCCAATGCCTTTTCACGATCTTAGTGATTTGATTCGAGTAAGTACCAAATGTGCTTACACAGGTCATGCGTTCAGTTTTGGGTTTGGGTGGTAGAATTTCAAGAAGGCCGGCTCGGTTATTATTGGCCGCTCGTTTTTTTGATGTCTGGATTAATTTTTTGGGATATTCTTTATGTGACAAATCCAGAGATAGTTGTTGGGCATGTGTTTCAAAGGACATTCTGTTTGAACAGTTTCTTTGTATGCGCAAAAATTGCCCATAGGGTAAATTATCTCGCAGGGCTTTCGGATGGCAGCTGTTGTAATTGAGTAAGGAGTTACGCGCCATTGGTTTGCGATACAATTCAGAGACAAGGCCGGTTGGTGTACTACAAATAAGCAAATCCAGAAAGGCCAATTTTTGGGTGTTATGCTCCATGGTGAATTTCAAAAAGGAATTCCTCAGATTGAGCCAAGAGTGGAACTCCTTGAGCTGCGTCGAAGTGAGACTGAGACTGAGCAGGCGAATTTCAGGTGACATTCATTTTCACTTTTTCATTTAATGTTCACATCATGCAGTAGCATTGACACAAGGTCCTGACGAAGCTGGAGGAGATCTCGAGACTCCAACTACCGCAGAAACATGTTGACCTTCAATATATCTAAGTATTTATATGGTTAATACTACCATGCACTGTTTTTATTGTTGGGTGTGGATAGGATATTATTAAAATAGTTTTTTCCATTTCTACAACCCAATCTTAAAATCACTCACTATTATAACACTGTTACTTTAACACATTCATGCACTGCAACATACTTTTACCCTCCCGATGCCATATACACTAAACTATCACATTTGAGTTCTTCCCACTTGATTAGGTTACAGTTCACCTAATCCTTAGTGGTTAAACATCTCTTCCTTGGGGTTGATGGTCCACAATAAAAATAATATTTATAATGTTGAAGTACTATAGTAAGATGTTCAAGAGTAAGATTGAAAAGTACTGACTTATACGAAACAATGTGTACCACATTTACGAACCTCTTGCGACATTTTCCCATGCAAACCTACCACCCTACAAAATTAAGTGTGGACCTCAATGCGCTTCTCAACCCACAGAAACAATCACCCCACAAAGATTTCTATATTGTATGAGAGGGGATGCGTGCCCTCCGCCTGGTGCCCTGGAATCCACCACGCCCAGACCCGGTTCCTGCAGTGTCCTAGAGGGAAACAGCCATTACAACACAGTCATAACCACGCGTGATCGTCACCACGAAGCCATTAGCACGCATATGGCTTTACCACACATGCTTTTACAACTAGTATGCATTTACCATGCAAGATAAACGCATACTCTTAATAATGTCTTTGTGTTGACAAACACGCATTGTGATGGCTCAGGCTTACGTCCTTCAAATCAGTTTTTATGTATACATGTGACCAAGTCATAGGATCGTAGGCCAAGGACAAACACTGTGGTGTCGGTGCCAGGAAATCTCATTGATCACAGAGAAGATAAGTGAAGAGTAAAATGAAAGTAGCAGGTATAATAAAAATAACGCAGAAAACAGAAAAAATACTAAAATGGCGGTGGACTGGGTATGTAATCAACATTTGGCGCCTCGACACTACATTTCAAATAAATATAGATACAATATGTTTATTAATGTTTTACAAAAGTATAGCAGCGGATGACACACACAGCCCGGAAAAAGAAAGCAGCAAATTTAATAACTGAAATGAGGAGAGGTTTGCTTGGCAAACTTGAAGAAAAAGAAAAAAACATAGGCTTGGAAACGAGGCTGCGCATGCGTAGAGAGCACAACTGGTGCACAAAAAAATCCAGAAAGTTTTACATACTATCATAGAAATATAGCTCTTTTTTTGACCAGTAAAGTTAGTTCTTAAAAATAACTTTTTTTTATTAGCCCCAATGCCCCCATGATCCCAGACGGCTCCCCTCGTCCTTTATCAGAAACATCAGCTTATATGCTACTCTCTCTTGGGAAAAACAATCTGCTTTCTTGAAAGAGAGAACAGATTACCTTGCTCTCTTTTTCAAATAGGAGAGCGGTTTGCTGTGGTAAAGTGGGAGCGGCGATGATACCGCCCTACCATATCAAACAGCAGTGTCCCAGAAGTACGCACCCCGAGACACTACAAGAACCAACCCTGGGAGATGGTGGACCCCAGGACCACCAAGGGTTCCAGGAGGGGGGCAGCGCAACCTCTGCCCACCATTAAAAAACCCCGGGGAGTGCAAGTACCCGGGCTGGAAGGTCATTTTACATATTACTGCCCCAGGAAGTTGGCGGTCCCGGCGACGTGTGCGGCTAGAGAGAGAGGGAGATCTGAAAACACACTTTTTAAAAAAAATATTTTAAAAAAAACCCTCGTCGGGTTGACGGTCCCTGAGACTGAGGGGAAGAGGACAGTAACCCCCTGCATACTTCAAAATAAAACCACAGAGGGTTGGCATTCCCCGGTGCTCGGGAGAATGAGGGGAAGAGGACAATAACCTCCCGCATGCTTCAAAATAAAATCACAGAGGGGTGACGTTCTCCGGTGCTCGGGGCACATTACAAGCCCCCAACTTTGAAAAAAATTGCCCCTGGAATTTGCCCCCTGGGACTGTAGCAACAGGGCAATTTTAGTCAATTTTTGGTGGTGACTATAATTTACTACCATTTCAGTCCTAGTTGCATTTGTGTTCATTTGTAGGGTTTAACTATGTGCTTTGACAGGGTTTAGTGCCTTTTTCCGTTTTCTCGGGCCTACAGGCCCAAAAGCTAGAGAGAAGACATTTTGTATCTCTGCCTCGGACGGCTGAGCCGCTTGTAGGGTAAAGGTAATGTTTAGAATTCATCCTGTTGTTCGCTAGAGAGGAACCGGTAAAGACTGGCCCTTATCGAAGGAATGTGTTTGTCTCCCCGGCTCTAGACGCAATACGCAGGTGGCCACTGCGGAAGGTGAAGGGAGCCGGGGACTGGTACAGGAATTCGGTGGGAGTCGGCCTAATGCCGGAATTTTCCATAGAGAAAGTGAGCTCTATATTATCAAGGAGCGAGTAGAGTAGAGAGAGAGAGCAACATGTGGAGAAGACCGAAGAAGTTGGTCTGAAGGCTGGTGCATAGAGATTGATACCATCAGTTAATCGAAATCCTGAAGTGAAGAAGGAGAGTGATTGAAAGTCCTGTAGTGACATCATGCAGGAGTGGCAGAGACCAAGACCAGAAGAGGGTTCGAGTGTTCTGGAACCATGGCAGCGTAGACGAGGCATAGCGGTGCAGACGTGTATTCGTGAGCCATAGAGGGAGAGCAGAGTCCCAAGCGCATAGAAGAGAACGAGAGAGAGAGGGATCAGCTCTGCTGCTGAGATGGAAAGGCACACGTCTAAGGTGAGGCGTTCTGAGCTTAGTGTAGAATACATTTAATTACCCACTTTTATTCCCCTTTTTAGGTCATAGGTATCAATTGATTTAGTCTATTTGTCTTTCGCTCATTCTGTCATGTTTGATTATAGAATAAAGATTTAATAACCAATATCTTTGAATGTTGTTTTCATGAATGAGTTTAACCTTTCCTTTTAACCAGGTGCTGATATACAGAAGGATGGGATATGCCCTTCTGCAAAGGCAACTGATGATTGGGGGAGAGTGTGGACTTCATTTGGGAAATAACTCTTAAAGGTGAACGCCTATTAGTTACCCCACGTTAGTGTAGATCGCCAGGTGACGTTAGTGTAGATCGCCAGGTGACGGTAGTGTAGATCGTCGGGTGACGTTAAAGACATCGTCAGGTGACGCTAAAGACATCGTCGGGTGACGCTAAAGACATTGTCGGGTGATGCTAAAGACATTGTCGGGTGACGCTAAAGACATCGTCGGGTGACGCTAAAGACATCGTCGGGTGACGTAAAGACATTGTCGGGTGACGCTAAAGACATCGTCGGGTGACGTTAAAGAAACAGTCTTACGGGACTATAAAGGTAGATGTAAAGTGAGGTAAATATAGGATAAGATATGGAATCCATTAGGTGTTAGTGGTATGTTTGATTATACAGGCATGTAAATAGCTTCTTTTCACTTTCTCAGGTGAGTATTCTAGATGTCTTGTAAATAGTGGCCTGAGAAGAGTGTTGTTACGTGATGACTGGGTTAGCCACGGATGGTGAGCTGCCTGTTCTGAGAATCCGGTCATTACAGGGACCTAATGAATGAAACAGACTCCAATTTTTTATTTCCCTTTTCCACTGCGTATGTATATCATACGCGTACCCCCCAATTTTTTGCTTAAAAAAAATAAAAATTGAGCCTAAAGATCCATGTATGACTCCCTGAGCAAGCCTAGCGGGTCAGGATGTTTCTACTCTGCCCCCTTTCCTTATTTCTCAACACTTCCTGGTTTGGAGTGTTGACGCACAGTTGACAGCCAATCAGCATGCAGCTCTGCTCGTAATTGTACGGATTTCCATACGCGATTGATACCATAACATGGTATCAATCGTAACATGCACTTAAAAATGCATTTCAGGGAAGCAGAGGGGGTCATTTGGACCCCCCCCTGCACCCATGGAATGCATTAACATTTTGCAAATTGCTAATTGAAATTCGCAAAATGTCAATGCCTTCCCATTGATTCCTATGGGCCTTTTGGCCCATAAGAATCAATGGGAATTGCGAAATCGCGAATTAGAATTTGCATAATATTTGCGATTCGGTAAAAATTGTGATTTTTACGGAATCACAAATATTATGCGAATAAAATCATGCATCCCATTTTGCGATTCCTTATTTGCGATTCCCTAAAAATCGCAAATAAGGAATCGCAAAACCTTACAATGATGCACGTGGCCGTATATATACAATTGCGGACAGTCATATATGTACACTATTTACAATTCATGATTTATGCAAAACAATACATGACCTATTGGACCACAATGTGCACCATGATAAAAGAGTATAAAAATATCATTTCACTTTACAGAATAAAAAAACAGAGGTGCCCCCCCTCCTCTCAGTCTGCTGTACTTAATGCATATCGATACCTTTTTTATTATTTACTCTAGCTGCGGCCACTAAAAAACTGGCTACGCTAAAAATGACGCGCACGCTACTCAGTAGTTGCAGATGTAGAAGTGCGGGTCTGACCTGCAGAAACCCCGCTTCATGTAGTATTGGGCATAAAAATCTTTAATGTGCTGTAGAAAATTTTTCACAGAACATGATCAGATGGAGGGTGTCCTGTATAGAAAAATGATCACAGGAACATGGTGGGGAGTCCTCTGGTTTACCCCATTGTGGGAAAGTTCTTAAGGTGAAATGAATAAAATTAAACCTAAATCTTGTCAACAAAAAGCAATGGAAAGGCTTGGTGACAATCTTCAGGTAGGGTTCAATGGCTGGGGAGGTCTGTAAGACATAAATGCTTCTAACTCCTGATTTTTTAAGCTCTGTGTCTTCCCTATCTGCCTCCAGCATGGTCCGGAAATTGTGTTGAATCCACGCCAAGTCCTCTTTCCTTATTTCCTCCGGGGTTGTATATAGTTCAGGGCGTCCCAGTCTAACACACGCCGCTCTAACGTATGCCAGCCATGGGATACTATCTGCCCTATCGAGGGCCAGGCAATCTTTGAGGATAAGGTGGTTGAGGGTGATTTCCTCATTGAGCCACGTCTTGGCCCAACAGATCAGTGGGGCTGCTTTTAGGTAGTCTGTTATATAGCCTAAACCTAATTCATAATGTACAGACAAAGTCGGAGACGACTGCGGAACCGCCAGCAATGATCTAAGGAACCTATTTTCAACTATTTGTATTTTGTCCACAGGCGCATAGCCCCAAATCGATGCCCCATAGGAGGCTATAGCACAGCACTTAGATTTGTATATTTCGAGCATAGCCTCCATGGGTCTCGATCCCAGCCTTTTGGCGAAACTAAGGGGGCTGCTGTTGATCTTGCTATAGCATTGCTTTTATGCTTTTGCTGAGGTATCCAGTTACCCTTCTCATCGAAGAGTACTCCCAAGTAAATGAACACCGGAACTCCAGAGACCTCCGCACCCAGGCATCTGAATGTTTTAACCTTGGGGATCTTCCTTCGGGCCCCGACAATCATTACATGGGATTTGTTGCTATTTACTTTTAAATCTAGGGACTCCATGAATGTACCAAAGTTGTCCAGCAGCCTCTGTAGACCCAGGCCTGTGCGTGCAATGAGTACAGCGTCATCCGCATACAGGGGGACCGGGATACCTGAACCCCCTGCACGCAGAATATCCGTACTTGCCCCTGCTAGAGATTTTTCCAAGCCATTGATGTAGATCGTAAACAGTAGGGGGGCTAGAATGCAACATTGTCTGACCCCCCGCCTGGAACTAAACTTGTCCGTACATCTGCCTTCCTGCGTGACCCTAACGGCCGCCACTAGATCTTGGTGAAGGTCGCTGAGGAAGTACACCAAGGGTGCGTCTACTCCCATTTCCAACAAAAGACGCCATAATTTGGAGCGGTTCACCAGATCGAAGGCTGATGATAGATCCATGAACCCAAGATATAAAAAGCCCTCTTTTGCTATGGTGTACTTATTAATCAAAAGAAGATGTAAATTTAGGCATTGGTCCATGGTGCTTCTATGTTGCCTAAAGCCATACTGGAGGTTCAAGAGGACCCCCCTGCCATTCATCCAATCTCCCAATTTCTGCAGAATGACTCTGCCCCTGATCTTGATGGCAGAGTCTAGCAGGGAGATTGGCCTATAGCAGGCGGGGTCCCCTCTGCTCCCCTTTTTGAAAATGGGCACAATAATGGACGAGGCCCAAGAGGCAGGGAAACCCACTGTAGCTGCCGCATTAAACACGCTGGTCAAAATCTTTGCCCAGAAGTTAGGGTAAATAATATAAAGGTGCCTTAGCGACCAGTTCCTCAAAAAAGGCCTCCGGGACTACCGCCTCCCACTTTAACCATCTGCCTTGGTCTTTTGTGGTTAGGTCCCTTGCTAACTCTATTCTTTGATCAGTGCTGACAGTCTTAAACCCCAGATCTACTTCCAGTACAAGGGGGTTATGATCACTGAATATTGCCGTCATCACTTTATAGATCAGGGTCTTGGTCAGAACTAAGAGGGATAGGAAGATGTAGTCAATAGTAGATTTAGCACCTCGTCCTATAAAGGTTGGGATACTCTCACTACCACTTTCCTTGCCTGGTTCAAGTAGATTTAAATTAGAGAGTAATTCCTCCAAGTCCTCACCCTGTTTACCGTGTTCGAAATGGGGTACCCTCCCAAACATATGTCCGTCAAGACCATCCCCGTAACAATCCCACAAACAGGGATGTATATTAAAATCTCCCATTAAAAATATCTCTGACACAAAAGAGTTATTGGACTTGTAGACTGACAGAAATTGTTCTAATACATTAAAATGCTCCTTCTGTATGGAGCCTTCCATGGCATTATATAAGTTAATCAGCAAATAATACTTATCGGAGACACACCATTCTAAAATGCGGAAATTGTCTGACACCCCATTAGGTTTTCTGAATGTTCCAACCAAGGTTTAAAGAGATGAGGAAGAGTAAACCCCCCTTTGGCCTCCCCACAGTCCCACGAACTGCAGGGGTAGTGAAACTATGATATCCATCCAGGGCAAAGCTAGACTCCGGATCCCAAGATTCCTGGAAAGCCAGGATATCGAATCGTTTTATGAAATGCAACCAGATGGGGTCAGTATTTTTGGGTTTAATTCCTGCCACATTCCAGCTTAAAATTTTACATGAATCTGACCGTTTTTTTTCTGTATGATTAACCCCACCTAACCCAGACCCCTGGCTTGAAATTTCAGGTCCCAGTCAATCATTGCACTCCATTTGGGACAGGGGTGAAAATCGGTCACAAAGCTCTACCTCCCCCCTGGATTGATAATGTACCGGGGATGCTGATGGAATAATTATAGGTACAGAATCCCCTCTGAGTGCGCATCCCTGTGCAATTCTTGTCTGTGCACTCATCATGGCCTGGTATGATAGGGTACATTTGTTAAGTGGGCGGGTATGAGACCTAGTAGATGGCTGCGGGACTCTATAAGCCCTCACTGGGGGGTAAAAGAACCCCAAAGGGAGTGGTCTTATGCCTTTATTATCTAGATCCGAACCATCCCAAAATAGTCTATCAGCCACGTGCCTATTAAATCAAATTCACCACCACACAATACCCCGGAATGTTCTTAGGGCGTCGCCCAACCCAGTAGACCCTCCTTGCCATAGTAACATTACTTGCGACATCGCCTACTCCCGAGCTAAACTGCTCACACCACTGTCTAGCTAAGTTCATCAAATCAGTCGTTGTTTCACTTTGGCCCCCTCTAACGGGGGGGACCCCAGTGAAAACCGCCACCAGAGGAGCTGCTTCTGGGGGTAACTTCAGGGTGTAGCCAGGGTGACGAGTACGTATATTAGTGTCATCCTCTTGGCTCATTATAACATTTACTTCAGGCGTGACACTCCCGGCTTCACCCCTTACGGTTGGCTGTCCTGTTGTAGCTACAGACCCCGCCAAACCTCGAGGGCGGCAAGGTCTAGAATTAATTTTCCCACTATCCTCTCTTGGGCAGTTATCAGTTGGGCCCGCTGGCTGACTCAAACCATCATTTGACACCCTATGTTGTTTCATCAGTTCGTCGATTTTCTCACATTTAGACAGAAGCCCCGCCACACAGGTATTCAAAGTGTCTACAATGTCCTTAGCAACGGACACAAGTGCTGGTTTCAGACGTGAAACAAATAGGTCCTCTATTATTCTTCCAATTTGACCCTTGAGACGCTGATCTATTCGATTAGTCTGTATTGAGTCTTTTCCCAACCTGCTCATTGTGCTTTGCAACTTTCGCTTCTTATGTGGTTTCTGTTGAGTAACAGCAGGCATTATAGGCAAAGGGTGAGATGAGGGCTCCTGGGGAGTAATTAAAGCGGTATAAGTTGGAGTTGCTTCCCGATTAATGATCACAATATCAGGTTCCAACGGTGTCACTCTACTATGCTCTAAAGGTGGGACAGTATCAATCTCCCGGGAGTTCAAGCCCAGCTCTTTCTCCGCGTTCGCGATCTCTTTTGTCAATACCCCCACTGCAGAGGTTAAATACGAGATGATGGATTCAAACTTTCTGGGGTGTTTCACTTTGGACCCCCCATCGTCCCTGGCACATACCTGTTTCCTCTTGCCCATTGTAGATGTTAGGGGGGTGGCCCAGCCCGGCCTCTTCCGACCCCTGACGGCCACAGACGGCCCGCCCTTTGCCCGGGCTTAGCCCGGCTGGTCCCGTGCGCGTCCCGCGAGGCGGGAGGGGCAGCTGGTTCTTATGCGCCTCCGGGCGCAGCTGTGTGATGCGGCAAGTCAGCGCCCCCATAGGCAGAGAGGGGATGCTGGGAAGTGTAGTCCCGGTCGCTCTCCCCTCTCGGCGGCCGCGATGTCAACAGCGGCGGCGGGGGAGAGCGTGTGAAGGCAGGAGATGACCACGGGACCCCCGCATGTAGGATCCGCTTCAAATGCCCCCAACGAGTAGTGGCCCCCGCTCAGCCGCTGGGGCGGCTGGTTCTTATGCGCCTCCGGGTGCAGCTGTGTGATGCGGCAAGTCGGCGCCCCCGTAGGCAGAGAGGGGATGCTGGGAAGTGTAGTCCCGGTCGCTCTCCCCCCTCGGTGGCCGCGATGTCAATAGCGGCGGCGGGGGAGAGCGTGTGAAGGCAGGAGATGACCACGGGACCCCCGCAGGTAGGATCCGCTTCAAATGCCCCCAATGAATAGTGGCCCCCGCTCAGCCACTGGGGCAGCTGGATCTTATGCGCCTCCGGGCGCAGCTGTGTGATGCAGCAACTCTGCGCCCCCGTAGGCAGAGAGGGGACGTTTGGAAGTGTAGTCCCGGTCACTCTCCCCCCTCGGCAGCCGCGATGTCAACAGCGGCGGCGGAGGAGAGCGTGTGAAGGCAAGAGATGACCACGGGACCCCCGCAGGTAGGATCCGCTTCAAATGCCCCCAACGAGTAGTGGCCCCCGCTCAGCCGCTGGGGCGGCTGGTTCTTATGCGCCTCCGGGCACAGCTGTGTGATGCGGCAAGTCGGCGCCCCTGTAGGCAGAGAGGGGACACTGGGAAGTGTAGTCCCGGTCACTCTCCCCCCTCGGCAGCCGCGATGTCAACAGCGGCGGCGGAGGAGAGCGTGTGAAGGCAAGAGATGACCACGGGACCCCCGCAGGTAGGATCCGCTTCAAATGCCCCCAACGAGTAGTGGCCCCCGCTCAGCCGCTGGGGCGGCTGGTTCTTATGCGCCTCCGGGCACAGCTGTGTGATGCAGCAAGTCGGTGCCCCCGTAGGCAGAGAGGGGATGCTTGGAAGTGTAGTCCCGGTCGCTCTCCCCCCTCGGCGGCCGCGATCTCAACAGCGGCGGCGGGGGAGGGCGTGTGAAGGCAGGAGATGACCACGGGACCCCCGCAGGTAGGATCCGCTTCAAATGCCCCCAACGAGTAGGGGGCCCCGCTCAGCCGCTAGGGCAGCTGGTTCTTATGCGCCTCCGGGCGCAGCTGTGTGATGCGGCAAGTCGGCGCCCCCGTAGGCAGAGAGGGGACGCTGGGAAGTGTAGTCCCGGTCGCTCTCCCCCCTCGGCGGCCGTGGTGTCAAAAGCGGTGGCGGGGGAGAGCGTGTGAAGGCAGGAGATGACCACGGGACCCCCGCAGGTAGGATCCACTCCAAATGCCCCCAACAAGTAGTTCAATGCAAATTGCTATATATATAATGCATATTTAAATAAAGAAGCAAACCAAATTCACTGGATGATGTCATCAGTGACGTCATCAGTGATGTCATTTGAGATGCCATCAGTGATGTCACTGACCATGTCATGAATGATCTAATATGTGACATCATCAGCAGTGCATTGCGGGTGCGCCAAATATAGTTAGTACAACTAACTATATAGGAGTAATTTCAATGGTTTTGTATGAGCGAAATGTCCAGCTAACTATAACACCCCTAAAACTTTTTTGAGTGAATTTCAAAGGTTTTTTTAAAGCTAATTCCTAACAATATAAGGCCTGAAACCTATGGTTTTTTCAGTGAAAAGTATATACGGCAGCAACCGTCAGCAAGCAAACAGGTACACAGACTACAGATAGACACCCACGCCAGACTTTTCTTTTGCAAAAAGATTTATTTCATTTTGGTGGTGGTGCTAGTCATCAGACGCGTTTCGGACTGGCGTCCTTGCTCACTTATGGGAGGGATTTGGAGAAGCCATATTTTTAAGGGGAACGGTAACATTACAATTTCACGCCTTTCCAGCAAGTAATGGGAATAGACAGAGGACTATGAGACTCATGTCTCTTACATTCTGTGTTTGTGTGGTCGCCATATTGCTCTGACACAAAGCAGTCGCAATGTTATCATTGTAACATATCACATTCTATCGCAATCGTCATTTAGTGTGTTAAAATCATATTCATTATTTGATTACATGTTAGTTAAATACATTGACTGATCATGATCAAAAACGTGTAACGTAACGATCTTAAATAACTCAATATTGATTTTCCAAAAGGTGGTCAAATATAACTGTACAAATACACGATTATTTATATGCACATTTTTTTGTAGGATACATTGAGCTATACAACATGCATGTATCTCACGTCATTTTGATTTTATATATATACACATTTGTTATGATGCGATACTTGTTACCATGCCACGATTGGATCATATTGCAATTTTAACTGAACAAATACATAAGTATTTTAGTATAATATACCAAACTACTATATTGTTTGTCCCCAAAGTTTCCACTAAATTCCCTTATGACTGTACCTACAGGTACTGGTAAGTGAAAAATACAAAGCAGTTTATATGTACGACGTTAAATATTTATATAATCCCTCATTGTTATGGAGTCAGACCTCTATATGTGCCTAACCCACATTTGTGTTCTGGGGAAATATCTCAATCAAGATACCAACAAGCATAGACTTCATAATTACAATTGATTATAACCCCTAAACAAATGATAATCTCCAAAAATAAGTGAAGGCTAAAAAAGGACTACTCACATAAAAATCATGAGAGCCTTGAACAATAGTGCTGATTTGTGACACTGTGTGATTAAATACAGTATTTTATACCACAGAAAAAATTCTATGTATAACTAAATCTATTCTCAATTAATATTTCATTACTAGAACTGCCCATATCATGTACATTTAAAGATTATGTTTTCATACATATGACCTCGATAGTACATTTATCATAGTTACGGAAATGATGTAAGTGATGTAAATCAAGGACGATAGCTAACTGCTTGATTACTGGTTACGTGTCATGTGGGCCCAATGCGCTATATATTTATTTCCTTTGATTGCTAAACAATTCATTATGAAAGTTCTTATTACAGTGGAAATTTTTCATAAAAAGTTGCGCAAGTCCTCCCCAGTGTTTAATCCCCCAGGATGTTTACTGTTAAGCAAAATTATATATTTAGACTCGAGCTGTCTCAGGCGTTTTTCATTATCCCCTCCCTTTTTATTGGGTACAATGGCATCGATTACAAAGTACTTAAGATGGTTAAGGTTCTGATTGTGTACTTGTTGGAAATGCTGAGCAACCGGGTATGTAGGGTCAGCATTCACTATAGCCCTCAAATGTTGGAGTATGCGGAGATATACTGCCAACTTTGTACTTCCAAAATAGGTTAAATCACAGCTACACTTGAGCATTATTGGCATGGTGTCAAATGGCGTGGGACAAGTTCTAGTGTTGATTCCGAACTTGCATGCTCGACAGCTAATGCAACGATAAAACCCCATGCGGGGGGATAACCAATTATCTGCCGGTGTCTCAGGGTTATTACTGACTAGCTCGTTACGCATCGCATATGCTCGTCTAAAAGTTATAGTGGGGGTGCGTTGTCAGTGAGAATGATGGGCCATTCACGTTTAATCAGTTGGGATATTTGTCGTGCTTGATGACTATATCCAGTGATCAAGCGTATGGTATTGGGTTCTTCTGCCTCTCCCGGGGTGGTTGTAGTCTTAGGTCTGTGAGGGTTAAGGAGGTCTTGGCGATCAATGCGATTAGCTTTCGCCATACTATTTTCCAATTTCTTAATTTCATAACCCCTTGCTAGTAATCTATTCTTACATTCTTCTTGATGTTTATCCCTCATAGTTATAGTACTGCAAGACCTATGTATTCTTAAAAATTCCCCATATGGAATGGCAGTTATAGTATGTTTTGGGGTGGAAGCTGCGGGCGTGTAGGATGGTGTTGCCAGAAGTTATTTTTCTAAAAAGTGCAGTTTTAATCACATTATCTTCTATTCTGACTTTAACATCCAAAAACGTTGCCTCTTCGGTGTTTATCTCAGCTGTAAATTTGAGATTCAGTTGGTTAATGTTTATATCCTTAGTAAATTGTTCAGCTTCTTGTTTAGTGCCATTCCATATTATAAAGACATTGTCTATATATCTCCAGTATTTGACCACATTGTTGTTCCATCATGTACTGTGTGTGGTTTTGAGGACATGTTCCTCCCACCACTCCACGTGGAGCCCCGCGTAGGTGGGGGAAAACATGCCCCCATTGCCACCCCTCTAAGCTGTCTGTACACCTCATTATTAAACATAAAAACGTTATTATGGAGGCAGGTATCAATCATGGTTATAAGCATCTTGTTATGCTGATGCATCTCAATAGGTCGTTGGTCTAGAAAGTACTTGATCGCCCTTATGCCATCTACATGGTCAATACTGGTGTGAAGTGTGGCTATATCCATGGTGATAAGGAGATATGATTCAGACCATGTGCATTGATTGAGGCCATATAGAAACTCTATTGTGTCCTTGGTATAAGCCGGTAATTTTACCACGAAATCTTGCGGAAAAAAGTCAATGTATTTTGATGTATTTTCAAATGCACTATTGATAGCCGATACAATTGGTCTGCCAGGTACTGGAGTCTGCTGCTTATGGACTTTTGGCACAAAGTATATATTAGGCATTACTGGATGTGATTTGTGTAGAAAATTGAGCTCATCCCTGGATAATAAACCTTCTCTTGTCCACTGGTGGAGGTTTTTGATGTAAGTTTCCTGGATGTTTTTTGCTGGTCTAAAATCAGTTTTCGCATAGCAAGCAGTATCATTAAGTTGTCGATATGCTTCTTGAATGTAGTCCTGTTTGGCCCATAGGACTATATTGCCCCCTTTATCAGATTGATTTATGACAATTTTGTTATTCTTTTTTAATTTGTCCATAAGGTTATTGTATGCCCTCATTCTAGGGTCTGGATGTTTTTGATGTTTCATAACCTTAAATTTAAGTTTTTGTAGCTCTTCAATGAGCCTATCTGCCTAAACATCGATCGCATCCCTGGGCATATTCGGGATGAAAGTTGATGGTGACTTAAAGGGGGTGGTTGCGGCTTGATTTATTTCAATGTCCTCAGTATTAGCCATATCTTGGGTGTTACCCATGTCATCTTCGTCCCTACGTAGCCTAGATATTGTTTTCGTAAGAGCAATGTCTTTTGCTTGTAATCCGGTATATTTGGTGCACTTGTCTCCTTTTTTGTTGTTTCCATCAGGTGTACTCTTTTTGATTGCATAATATTTTCTTAGTTTGATTTTCCGGATATATTTAAAGACATCAATTCTAGTACTGCATTAATTAAAATTGCTTTCTGGGCAGAATGACAGGCCCAAAGAAAGCAGTTGTTTCTCCGCTTTGTCCAATTGTACCGTTGTCAGATTTATTATAGTATTTTCGTTTATTGCCTCTTGTTCTGCCAGTACTTTTTCTTGGATTGCCGTCCTTTTGGCTTTGGAGCACCTGCGGCGTTGTTTGCGTCTTCTGTTTCTCCTTTGGACTGCGCAGAGTTTGGATTCCGTGAACGCAGAGTTTGTTTCCTCTGGAGTCTCACGTACTCAATTTCCTCCGCCAGGGTTAATTGGCCCAAATCTTCTCCTCGTTTTTCCCGATTGTCTTCTTCAGAGCCATCACTACTTGGTACTAGACTTGTATCTGAACCTGACATAGTGGGATCATTAACCACCATAGGTGATTGTCGAGTTGCTACTGTTGGTTTGGCCTGTGATGCATTTCTCTGTTTGCGCAGTTGGTCATATTTTCGCACAAAGGTGTATATTTGGCCCAAAGCATAATCTTGCTAATCTCGTGCAAATTTATAGGCCTTTCTTGCCTTGATGGTGGCCTCTTGTTTTTTCAGGCGTTCCATCATTTCCTTCGTGGTCTGTTCTATGTAGGCTTTATCAGCTTTATAGATATCTTGTTTGAGTTCTTCACTGACCCTGGTGATTGCGTCCAGGTTTTTCTGCCTATCGACCTTTGCATATTTTACTAGCAGGCATAGTAGTCTCATTGATGCTTCAAGATTGCTCTGGGCCAAGTCTTTAAGTAAATCAGGATTAGGATTTTCGAAACTTGGGACGAGCATGATCCTTAAGCCCCGTGGTACTCTCCCGACTTCATGATACTTTTCGAAGGATCGAATCTCCCACCATTTGGTGAGTTCCCCTCTCCGATTTTTTTCTAGTTCTCTCATGAGTGTCTTCACTTCCGTTTCGTTATTGGCAACCTTGTTTGTAACATTTCTAGTGCCTTGTTGTACTTTGGGCAAATTCAAAAAGAGTTCTTTAAAAGCCTTTTCTCTCTCCCGCTCTTCTGACATAGCACCACCCTGATATGTTTCTAATAATAGTATCGGGTACTTCTTATATCAAGTGCCCGGTGTGCTGGCTTAAACGGGTACCTCTACAACCTGCATATTTAGCAAAAACGCGTTTTTCTCTCACCGGAGTACAGCTTCCGGGTATCGTCCTCTGACTTCTTCCTCCGCCGTTCACCAGTGATACCTGACGCTTTTTCCTTTTCTGCCTTGCAGGGGGCTGATCAATATTGCTCCAAACCGGAACAGTCGTCCAAGGAGGACCGTATTGTGATCAGCTCTCTTCGTGGTGGAGGGGTCCGTGTTATCGGGAAACCGACCTCGTCCCGATAAATATAAACTTCCAACTTGTCGCCAGCAACCGTCGGCAAGCAAACAGGTACACGGACTACAGATAGACACCCACGCCAGACTTTTCTTTTGCACAAAGATTTATTTCATTTTCGTGATTGTGGTGGTGCTAGTCATCAGACGCGTTTCGGACTGGCGTCCTTGCTCACTGATGGGAGGGATTTGGAGAAGTCATATTTTTAAGGGGAACGGTAACATTACAATTTCGCGCCTTTCCAGCAAGTAATGGGAATAGATAGAGGACTATGAGACTCACGTCTCTTACATTCTGTGTTTGTGTGGTCGCCATATTGCTCTGACACAAAGCAGTCGCAATGTTATCATTGTAACATATCACATTCTATCGCAATTGTCCCTTAGTGTGTTAAAATCATATTCATTATTTGATTACATGTTAGTTAACTACATTGACTGATCATGATCAAAAACGTGTAACGTAACAATCATAAATAACTCAATATTGATTTTCCAAAAGGTGCTCAAATATAACTGTTCAAATACACGATTATTTATATGCACATTTTTTTGTAGGATACATTGAGCTATACAACATGCATGTATCTCACGTCATTTTGATTTTATATATATACACATTTGTGATGATGCGATACCTGTTACCATGCCACGATTGGATCATATTGCAATTTTAACTGTACAAATACATAAGTATTTTAGTATAATATACCAAACTACTATATTGTTTGTCCCCAAAGTTTCCACTGAATTCCCTTATAACTGTACCTACAGGTACTGGTAAGTGGAAAATACAAAGCAGTTTATATGTACGACGTTAAATATTTATATAATCCCTCATTGTTATGGAGTCAGACCTCTATATGTGCCTAACCCACATTTGTTTTCTGGGGAAATATCTCAATCAAGATACCAACAAGCATAGACTTTGTAATTACAATTGATTATAACCCCTAAAAAAATGATAATCTCCAAAAATAAGTGAAGGCTAAAAAGGACTACTCACATAAAAATCATGAGAGCCTTGAACAATAGTGCTGATTTGTGACACTGTGTGATTAAATACAGTATATTATACCACAGAAAATATATATCCCATTGTTTTCTTGCATGATTATATTCTCGGTTAGGAGGGGAGTTTTACTTAACTAAGTTCTTTAAGTCAGTGATTGATATATATATATATATATATATATATATATATATATATATATATATATATATATATATATATATATATATATATATATATACACATATATCAATCAAACCAACACCTCGTTGAATAGAATAAAGTGGTATCGGCACTCTTCAGGTTCAAGAAACCCTCCAACAGACCCATCAACAAGAATGCCAGCTGGTTCACTGCAAACCTCCAGACCTCCAAGGAAACCTGCCGAAAACTAGAGAAAAAATGGCAACGTGGACAGACGCCGGAGAACCACGCAGCCCACAAGAACGCCATCCACCAACACCATCACCTCATCAGATCCGCCAAAAGGACCTCCTTCAAGGACCGCCTCGACAACAATGCACACAACAGCAAAGAGCTCTTAAACATTGTGAAGGAATTCTCCAAACCCAGCTTCAACACCAACAACATTCCACCATTTGTAAGACCTGTGCAATGCCCCGGCCACCTTCTTTCATCGCAAGATTACTGACATCGATGACAACTTCGATAACCCCCCACCCCAACAGCCAACGGCACCTCAGACCCCAACGACACCACCCACAATGACCCCCTGCTCACCTGGACCAACATAAACGATGAGGACACCATCAAAATCATGAACCCTCACCACAACTTCAGCAAAGCCAGCACCACCATCACACCCAAACTCTGAAAAGCCATCAACATCTCCTTTAAGACCGCAACCTTCCTGAAGAGCTGGAAGCATGCTGTGATCAACGCCCTGCTCAAGAAACACAATGCGGATCCAAGGGACCTAAATAAATTACGGCCCATCTCGCTACTTCCATTCCAGGTGAAGGTCATAGAGAAAACCGTCAACAGACAGCTGTCCTGCTTCGTCAGGAGAACAACATCCTGGACCCATACCAGTCCAGGTTACGCAGCAACCACAGCACCAAAACTGCCCTCATCGCCACCACCGATGACATCAGGGTCCTGCTGGACAATGGTGAAACTGCAGCTCTCATCCTCCTGCACCTATCAGCAACCTTCGACACTGTCTGCCACCACACCCTATGCACACGCCTCTACAACGCAGGGATCCAAGACAAGGCTCTGATTTGGACCACTCCTTCCTCTCCGGCAGAACCCAGAGTGTCCGCTTCCCCCCTTCTGCTCGGAACCCTTCGAGATCATCTGCGGTGTACTCCAAGGATCATCCCTCAGCCTGACACTGTTCAACGTCTACATGGCACCGCTCGCCCATGTCGCCAGACTGCATGACCTCAACATCATCTCCTATGCTGTCGACACACAGCTGATCCTCTCCCGCACCAAGAACCCCCTCACTGCCAAAACCAACCTCCATGAAGGGATGAAAGCTGTCACCGAATGGATGAAGAACAGCCGGCTGAAGCTGAACTCAGCAAGACGGAGGTCTACATCCTCGGCTCCACCCCCTCAGCCTCAAACGAACCAACCTGGGGGCTGCACCGACACCCACCAACAACGCTCGCAACCTGGGGTTCATCCTCGACCCAACGCTCTCCATGACCAAGCAAGTCAATGCCGTCTCCTCTTCCTGCTTCAACACCCTCTGCATACTCCACAAGATCTACAGGTGGATCCCCACCAACACAAGAAGAACGGTCACCCAGCCCCTCATCAGCAGCAGACTGGACTACAGAAACACCCTCTACGTGGGAGCACCGCCCAACCTGCTATAACGACTACAATGCATACAAAACATCTCCGCCCGCCTAATCTGCGACATCCCTTGACACAGCCACATCACACCCCACCTGAGAGACCTGCACTGGCTCCCCGTCAACAAGAGGATTCCCTTCAAGCTCCTCATCCACACACACAAGGCACTCCACAACACAGGACCAGCATAGCTCAACAGTCGACTCACATTCTATACCCCGAACCGCCAGCTCCGCTCCGCTGATTTCGCTCTTGCCACCGCCCCCCACATCTGAAAAATGACCTCTGGTGGCAGATTGTTCTCCCACCTTGCAGCCAAGACCTGGAACAGCCTCCCCATCCTCCTACGGCACACCCAGGACCTACTAATCTTCAGGAGGCTACTCAAGACCTGGCTGTTAGAGCAGTAGCAGCACAACCCCATGCCTTGAGACCCTTATGGGTGAGTAGTGAGCTTTATAAGTGCCATGATTGATTGATCGATTGATTGATTAATATGTAAT
This sequence comes from Lissotriton vulgaris, assembly GCF_964263255.1. Classification (NCBI taxonomy): domain Eukaryota; kingdom Metazoa; phylum Chordata; class Amphibia; order Caudata; family Salamandridae; genus Lissotriton; species Lissotriton vulgaris. Next base: position 283,863,316 of record NC_141691.1, read on the forward strand.
TCCCAGTATCTAACAATAAATAGTTAAAATCCTTATTAAACATGACTAAATTGTTATGCTTAATAAATATAAAGTGCACATTGTGTATTTGTGTTGGCCTGTACTCTATTCAAATTGTACTGCTCTATGTAAACTGTTCGGTTCTTTACTATCTATTTCAAGGATTAAGTATGATTCTCTTTTTCTTAGCTCACTCTCATTCTCCACCTCTCCTTCTCCTTGGCACTTGTGCTATACAGCTATATCTAATCGATGTCGGGTTGCTATGATGTCCCTTCTCAAAATGTTTAGCTACAGGGTAGCTGATATCTTTGTTAATTATGCCTCTCCAGTGCTGTAAAATACTCGTATGTACTGGCAAGGTAGTACTCCCAACATAAACTTTATTGCAAGGACATTATAGAATGTAAACAACATAGCTTGTTTTGCAGGTTAAACATACTTTTACCTTCACAGTTGTATTAAAAACTGTTTTGAAAGTTTGTAACATTTCCCCCATGTTTGCAAGCCTTGCACATTTCTTAAAACCTCCTTTCTGTTAAAGCCAAGTGTGTTTTTATGTGTCCCCAAGTTAATCATTCCTCACTAGATAATCCCACAGTGATTTAGATTTTCTATATGTAATCTGTGGATTTCTAGTTGCCTGGTGTCCTATTACTGGATCCTCTCTAATAAAGTGCCAGTGCTTTTGTAAAATTTGTCGAATTTATGCATGTTCCATTTTATAAGTCATTATGAACCTATGTGTGTTAATCTCTCTGTGTTAATTTCATTAATAGCAGTATAGATGGTTCCAACTGTACTTTCTCTTACTCCTCACTTTCTTAGCGGCTGCTTCAAGTGTTTTAGGTGGGTACCCTCTCTGGATGAAACAACATTTCATCTCCCTCTCCTTCTTATCATATTCTTCTAATGTACTGCATGGCCTTTTGGTCCAAAAAATTATCTGAAGGGAATGCTTCTTATTAGGGGGGCTGGGTGTGAACTGTTGGCTTGTAAAATTGTATTTCCACCTGCTGGCTTTCTAGACACTGTTGTTTCTAATTTACCATCTTTCACCCACACTCGTATATCCAGAAAATCTACAGTTGTTATACTCCTGTGTCCTACAAAATTCAAATTCAGATCATTAATGTTTAAATCATTTAAAAACTCATCAACTTCCTTCTCTTTGCCCAGCCACAGCACGAAGACATCATCACTAAATCTCAACCATAGTAGGATCTTGTCTGTTCATTGTTCCAGTCCCGGTCCACCGAGCACCTGCTCCTCCCACCAGCCAAGATGCAAATTAGCATAGCTGGGGGGAAGCAGGTGTCAATGGCCGTTTCCTGGATCTGTTGGAACAATCCATTTTTGAAGAAGAAGATGTTCCTAGTCAGACACCACTCCATCATATCTAATAACATTAGATTGTGTTCAGTGAATTTCATTATCAAGAAATGCTCCGTTTCTTTCAGGCCATCTCAGTGTCTTATACTCGTGTATAATGTGAAAATATTCAATGTTACAAGGACCATTTTCTTTTCCCATTTGATATTGTAGATGTGTTTTAAAAAATCTGTTGAATCCTTTAGGTACGATGGTAGTGTTATTACAATAGGGTTTAAAAAGAAATCAATATAGTTGTAGACATTCATAAATAAACTGGGTTTCTTATATCTTTGTGAACTTTATTAGGGATCATATAAAAGACCGAGAGAACTGGATGTTCCTTTTTTAGAAAACAATATTCATCCCAACTTAAAAGATTTTGTTCTTTCCATATATTCAATTTGCAAAGAATTTTTATTTCACTCCTTCATATTCATTCACCGTAATCCTTTTATAAGATTCAACAATATTAAGTTATTAAGCTATTTCTGTGCCTCATTCCGGTAAAGAGCCTTTCCCCACAAAATAACATTTCTCCCTTTCTCTTATGGTTTAACTATTATTTTGGATAATTTTCTGAGTTTCTCAATTGTTCGGAAAACTCTCCTTTCTTTCAGATCGCAATGTTTTGTCCTATTCGCTAGTTTTTGGAAAAAAATGTCTTAAATCCTTTGTGACATTCTAGGAAAAGGTGTCTAAGTTGTCCCTGTTCATTTGGGGTATGTAATTGATTTGGGTCGAAAGAGGGTATCCTTCACTGCCTCTCCTCTGTTTACTTTTGCTCTTGGTCTTCAGCGTCCTCTTATTGTGCGGTGGACTGCTATTTGATCCGGTTATAAAAAACACAATTCATCAGCAACCATGAGTCTTGTGGATGGCATTCTTCTTATCCATTGTCTCATCCTGTTTTACTTCTAAAGTTGTATCTGAATTCTGTTCACTCTGTGAGTTTTCACATTGGGTTGCATTGCTGTTTTGTACTCTTTGTCTTCTTACTGTATCAAAGTGTTTACGAATGTGTATTTTAGGCTATTTCCGTAATCCAAACGATCTCGTAAGAATTTAGTTGCATTTCTTTTGTTTATTCTTTTGTCATATTTTTCTAGACATTTTTTTATTCTGTTCTGATCTGTTTCCTTGTCTAAAATTGTTGTTACTTATTTGATTTTTGTGATTACTTAATTCCTTCCTATTTCCGCATACTTTAGGAAGATCCTGATCATGTTCATTGATCTCTCCGTGCTTTTTTCTGCCCAATCTTTGAGGAATTCTGGATTGGGGTTTTCATAGGTGGGGTGATCATTATTCTTAGACCTCAGGGCACACGACCTACTTGAACATATTGTTTTAATGTAACAACCTCCCACCAACGTGATATGTTTCTCTTGAGTTTTTCTAATTGTTGCCGATGTTTCCCTACATCATTACTTGGTTACATTCCTCAACGCTTGCACCAGTGTTTAGTCCTCCTGTTATGGTGGTTTCGGTAAATAGCTTTAGAGCCTCCTGCTCTCTCATCGCACATTCATCGTCACTCATTTTTTCTTTTTAACTAATGACTGAGTCCCCTTGCTGCTTCGCCTCTGTATTTCTCTCTTCTGTCCTGGAGAGACAGTTGCTAGTAGTCTGACTCCCGTCCCCCCTGCGCAAGCCTCTACCAGAGTTTAAGTTCATCAGCAGCTGCAGAAGTCCTCCGAGTCCAGTCTTGTGAAAAATTTTCTCATTTTACCGGCGGCTTTCAGCAGGGGTCCGGGGCATGCCTGCCTCTTAACTGCCCCGTTGTCCTTGGTTTGCAATTGTTAGCGTGCTTCCTTATCGCCGATGCTACCGACTATGAGTCTTCCAGCACGTCCACTGAAACACAAAACCAACACCTTGTTGAATCGAATAAGGTGGAATGGGCACTCCTAAGGTTCTTCACTCCAATGTTATTGTTGCTTGAGTGACACAGTCATCTATGCATTTTGGCTAATAGACGAAACGTTTTGAGATCGACTATCGAATAAAAATTTCATCACCGTAACTCTGGTCCGTGCTTGGTGTTCCTGCGCACACTGAGGGAGAGCTGTGAAGTGCAGGAGACTTTGGTCAGTAATATATATATATATATATATATATATATATATATATATATATATATATATATATATATATATATATTCACTGAAAAAACCATAGGTTATAGACCATATATAGTTAGGAATTAGCATTTACAAAACCATTGAAATTCACTGAAAAAACCATAGGTTATAGACCATATATAGTTAGGAATTAGCATTTACAAAACCTTAATTTACTCGCACAAAACCATAGAAATTCGAATATATAGTTAGTTGCAATAACTATATATCGCGCACCCGCAATCCACTGCTGATGATGTCACATATTACATCATTCATGACATGGTCAGTGACATCACTGATGACATCACTGATGACATCTCAAATGACATCACTGATGACATCACTGAAGACATCTCAAATGACATCACAGATGTCATCTCATTTGACATTACTTATCACATCACTGATGACATCATTCATGTGATAATACGATGAACCTCTTCAGACTCTAATATGACGTTAGATACAATTAGTGTAAACAAACACTCACAGACTGTCACTCATCCATGGAGTTACTCACACACCTAGTCAGTCATGCAAAGAATCAATCACACCTCCATTTCCTCAACTATACAGTTATACACACTTTACTTATTCAAACATATTCTAACACATATTTACTCTCTTATACAATCCCTGATACAAGTTCACAATGATTCACACAGCCACTCTCACATTCACTGGCTCTTATGCACAGTTATTTATATATGTCAACTCTCACATGTACTGTGTTTTACATATGTACTTACTTTGACATGTAGCACTGAGATATCCATTCACTCACCAATACACTCATGCACACAGTCAACTGCCCATACAGCTGTTTCCACATGCACGTTTGAACCCATACATCTAGTGAATCAACTGCTCACACATCTATGCACAGAGTCACACACCTCCCAGCCACCCCCACACACACACTCACTCTCCCATACAAATACTTGGGCAACCAATCAATAACCCATATATTTACTCATATAGCTACTGATCAACACATGCAGCAGTTCATAGAACAACAGATATAATGATGCACAAATTAAGACAGTTTAGTCACTAACCCATGCACTCAGTGAGACACATTTAATCACTCACTCATACAGTCAGTCATGCACCTACTAAATCCTTCATCCAGACACTTATACATCCACTCATTCTTCAATATGTAAGACATATTTTAACTTTACAGAAACATACAGTCACTGGATGTTGTCATCAGTGATGGCATCAGTGATGTCATTTGAGATGTCATCAGTGATGTCATCAGTGATGTCACTGACCATGTCATGAATGATGTAATATGTGACATCATCAGCAGTGGATTGCGGGTGCGCGATATATAGTTATTGCAACTAACTATATATTCAAATTTCTATGGTTTTGTGGAGTAAATTAAGGTTTTGTAAATGCTAATTCCTAACTATATATGGTCTATAACCTATGGTTTTTTCAGTGAATTTCAATGTTTTTTAAATATCAAATATCAAAAGCTGTCAAATGACAAGTACGTGAAAGGTAAAAACATTTTCGTGTTTATGCACGCTGATGTGCTTTGAACGCTGCCTCCCCCTCCCCCCCCCTCTTTTCTCTTAGGAGTACTCTCTCTTTGCAGATAGTGAAGGGTAGTTAACGCAGGCCTTTGCCCCCATTGTAATCCGTCGTGCCTGCTTCTCTCTCCATTTGATTGATTGTTATCCAAGCATTTACTGTTTTAGAATTGGTTCTCTTTGGTTCATTCTCTATTTACAAATAAGCACAGAGTCGCAATACTCTGTTTAGTCTTTGCAGATAGTGAAAAATCGTTTAAAAAAACAAAAGGAATCGAGCAAAATCAGTAGGCCACTAATGGGATCTCTTTTTGACCTCGCTAAATTAGAAACATTAAGAACAACCCCTCATGAGAAATACGAAACTAGTGAGGTGAACTGAGCTCCACACGATGATGGCTGCAAGACAGCTCGGCTCCGCCACCCACCCCACCCAAAATAACGACAAACCCTATTCAAATATTATAAATATATACAACACACCAGCAAAGTAACAGGGTAAAACATTTTATTAAATAACTATTTACATAACTATTTTATACTTTTAGTTGCCCGATCCGGCTAGCTCAATCGATCGAGCATGAGACTCATGCACTCTGATCTCCTTGGCCTCAGTCAAGCATCAACAGTAAGATTTTCATACATGAGTGTACGTTCATGGTTTTGGTCCCTGAGTTGCTTCGATGTCACTGCCTTGCACAAATGGCATAAGTCCTGGATGTTGGGTGCCATAGTTCAGAGTTCTGAGCAGCGCTTGTAACACTGTCTAAAGCTTATTTGCACCTGCTGCAGCTTCACTATTCTCAAAGTAAGTAGGGGCCGTTTGTGGACCTGACTGCATTTGAAAACAATGTGATACGGTACCTCCCTAAACCGCTTGACGGAGGCCCCCGAGGGGCGGTGTGATGGCGCGGACTCGGAGGAGGCGCTTGGCTCCGACCCCCTCCCCAAGTCTTGTTGCCCTGGTGTGGCCTGAGATCGCACCCGACATAGGCGGCCGGCTCCCGGGGCCAAGCGGAACTTTTTGCCTTTTGGTGACTCTTCCATTCTGAACATTGTCCCACAATCCGTTTGACCTGAAACGATTACACAAATAAAACATTTGTGAGTTTTAAATTTCCGGAGAAGTATAATTCACCAATACCTTTCTCTGTAGATCTTTTTCCATTAACAATCCCAGTTCCATCACCCGCCCAGGATATCACTACTGTTAGTTGTCATTGTTGCTTCTGTTTTAATAAAAAATGTTTTAAGGTGTTTACTGTTTTTGTTGCGATGTATATATTTATAAGTTATTAAAGTGTTATAATCCTACTAATTTTTTATCGATTATTGCTCTTTGAGATATTCCCTGTCTACAAACAGAGAAGAATAGGAATATTCTGTCTCCCTTTGCAGATAGTGAAGGATAGGTAATGCGGACTTTTGTCCCCCGTTGTAATCCGTCATGCCTGTTTTTCACCCCACTGATTGATTGATTGGCTGGACATTTATTGTTCAAGGAATAGTTCTCTCGAGGTATTCTCTGTTTGCAAATAACGTGGAATAGAAATATTCTGTCTAGTCTTTGCAAATAGTGAAGGGTGGGTAATGCGGACCTTTGTCCCCCGTTGTAATCTGTCATGCCCATCTACTCCCCACTGATTGAGAAACTAGTTCCACCCGGACCATTTATTAGAGGTACATCATCTGGCTCAACCGGAGAGTACCCCTAATAAAGAAGACATATGTAAAATATGAAGTAATCACTGTATCCTGTTAAACAGAAACTTTAGCATGAAACACACTTGAAAAGGAAGGGAAAGAAATCGAACAAAATCAGTAGGCCACTGATGAGTTTTTGACTTCGCTAGGAATAAGAAACATGGAAGTGGTGAAAGAAGCCAAGCTTGACGTTACGGCAACCACGAGGTAGTTAGCTCCGCCACTCCCCCCCCACTGCTCCAAGCATGTCTGTCCCACCGCCCGCCACGCCCATTAACGGTAACATCAAATAGATACAAATCAGCAGATACCTACCCCCATTCCGGAAACTCCCGAAGTGCAACACGGCCACAGTTACGTCCATCCGGAAGATGAGGCCTCGACACGTGCAGGGCGGGGCCCAGCTAACCGCCATCAGCCGTGGGGTGGATGGCCCGAAATGTACTGGTCTCCCGATTCCCTTCTTCTGCCGCCTTGCAGGCCACGGGGGGGATGTCTTGCCTCTGCCTCCGACCCCCCCCTCTTATCGCCTGGTCAGGACATCACGGATATCAACGCCAGGTGTCGGCGTGGGGTGCCCTGGGAGGGAGAGGCGGCGCGAACAAGCCTCTCCCACCCCCCCAGGTGGGGGCCCCTCAGCTGCACCCCCAATGCTCCTCTCACCCGACAAGGGTTCGTCCACTCTTGCGATGCAGCGGCGCTGCACTCACCCGACAAAAGGTCTTGTCCACTATTGCGAGGCAATGATGCTCCGCTCACCCAGCGGGGGTCTCGTCCACTGTTGCGGTGCAACGACGCTTCTAGTTTCCTGCGTCCAGAAACGTTCTCCTCAACTTTGAAGATTCTATTAGAGCCACGGGGGCCCCGATGGGGAATGACTGCCATGATCACCCACGGAACGACCACAACGTAGCCGCGGGACGTCGGCGCGCTCACGCCGGCGCGGCCTCAGTCTTGAAATGACCAAAATCCTGCAAGACTACCAACTTGATCAGTTCCGGTGGGACACCAGTATGACCCGGTAGGAGAGATTGTTGCCTCCCACCCCACTTTTACTGATGGTTCATGTCGGCAGTCCCCTCTGCTACCCTTCAACGAAAACTTTTGGACTGCCGAAAGAGGTCCCGGTCCAACCACGAGTTGGTGGAGACATTTTGACTATACTTGGACCTTCCTGACCTCACCCAAAATGGCGCCGGTACAAATGAAACTCTCAACTCCTTGTTGGGCCCCGATTGCTCAGCCTTGATATCATGAGATATGTATGCAGTTTTTAGCACATGAATTAATATGGGATAAGACTGATTATATGTTCGGACAATGAATTGATCCAGGATGGGTATTAATTATACGTTCGAACAATGAATTGACATGGGACGGGTACTGATTACACGTTCGAACAATGAATTGATATTAAGTTCTAATGCATCATTGATTACTGTATTTATTATTGAAGGTTCGAATTGCCGACACTTTTGGTACTTGCTCACAATGAATTAGCGATATGATTTTGTTGCACTTGTCGCACTTTTTACTATGAAATCAACGACCACTGACTCTCTGTTATATTTTCCACAAATAAATACCCCCCCCCATTTACAGTTCCAGCCTGCTCCGTGGCCGGCCCACGGGGTTGTAGGCCCGTATTTGGGCACCAACATTTTTATTAAAGGTTTTTTGAAAAAGCAAACGTAGTTGTAACGCGTAGATTGGTAAGTTTCGAATAAATGGCCACTGTTTCCGATTTTTTTTTTTTTTAAAAAGCAGGTAAAATGATGCAGCTCAATTAGTTAAGAGTTAAAAAGTATAGTATGCAGAAAAATTGAAAATATGAATGGTCCAGATTTGTTGCATGTGTTTTTTCATTTTTATACAGCATAAAGCAATCGATAAAGATCCTGGTATTTAGCCTCTACTTTATATGCTACCTGTATCAGGAAAGTTGTTTTAAATGCCCCTAAGCCACCCCGAAGGAATGTCACCTGGCCCCCCTAGTACGAACGAAAACGACCCCGTACCACTGTAGGTTATCTCTCTTCCTCAAAAATGACAAAAATTACTTTCTAGGACGTTTTGGACATTGATGATTTTCATATGATCTATTTATTAAAGTAATACTCATCTCTCCCCATGAAATTAATTTTCCACATGCTACACAAGTCAATCTCATCTGCCAAAAGTTCTTTTGCAGATTTGGGACCGTTTCCCTTCCCTCTGACTCACTTATTGCTAAGTCATTGGTGGATGTGTTTGCCGGTCGGGGGTTATCCACCAAATCTCGAAGTTGTGCTTTAGAATAATTAAGAGGGTGCCACCTCTCCATGTGCCGATGCATGGTATGATTACCATAGCTATATTTTTTTTTGGTCCCTCTCGAGAGTTTTTTTTTTGCAGATGAGGCAGGTAACGAACCTGGCTTTAACTTTCTTTTCATGAGAAGGAAAAGAAAAAAATTGCCAGATAAAATTCACTTTCACATGGGACGTTCTTGGCATTTCTTTCAGAAACTTTTACATCACTGTGTCATTTCTTTGTCTATCCTGGTTAAAGCAATGTCATGTAAATAGTTGTTTAAAAAGTTTTTTTTTAACGTGTTTACTTTGTTGGAGCGTTGTATATATTTATAAGTTATTAAAGTGTTATAATCCTACTACTTTGTTGGAGTGCTATATATTTTTAATGTGACACATAATTGTGAAGACTTTGAAGTACAAAAAGGCATCCCTGGAATCTTCTGCTTCAGGCTCGGTCCCACACACCCTTACAGTGAGAATCCCCTCCTCAATCACAATACAGGATCGTTATCAGATAGTAGGAACGCGTGTGGCGTGATGGATCTCATGAGGTGAGGGCCTTGATCTACTGTAACTCCTTTGAACAGGGGTGATTCTTTACAGTTGGGGCCATAAACTACATCCGCAGGGCTAGGTGATAGCCTGGGACCGGCCTGGACAATCAGACACAGAGGAAGAGGAGTGTCAGAGGGTGCGGTAGTGAATAGGGTGAAAGGAAGGTGTCGGGCGGGCACAGGGTGTGATACTTAGGGAAGAGCAGCGCAGATGGGGGGAGGTTTATGGTCCATGCATGAGAGAGAGAGCAGGGGTGACCAGTGCGTGGGGGAGATGCTTGCGAGGGTGGGGAGCCATGCTGAGGATCAGCGGCGTGCAGAGAGTGGGTCTGGTCAAGGCATCTAAAATGGCTGCCGTGCACGACAAAAGTGTGGCATTGGAAAAAAAGCAAGATGGCGCAGACAATGTTTATCAATACGAATTAATTTATAACAATTATTTTTACCAATACATTTACTCGCAGTGTCAAAATGGCGGTCAACACTTCCTGATTTCCTTCGAATCGAACGTTAACAGAAGTCAAGCGGCAAAAAAAAAAAAAAAAAACGCTCACGCGCAGCCGCTGGAAGACAAGTATCAACATATATAAGCCTCCTCAACCACCCTCAGAAAACATAGGGGGTCAGGATACGTCTCCCATACCCCCTTATACCCATTTCTCACTTTGCTTTTCCTCCATCTTGTAATTTAATTAAATCGAAACACAAAATGGCAAAATTCCCATTTCGCTACCAGTTTGCGACCCGGTTCGCGAACCGAGAAGCGCTTCTACCGCGAAAAATCATTTTTTTTTTATTTGCCCCACGGGACCCTTTAATAACCCCAACATCATTCCTAGGGGGTCAAGAGGGGTCTACCTTGCCCCCTTTCATTAAATTCCCCCTTCGTTTTTCTCCTCCTCTTGTCTCTCGATCCTACCGAGAGACAAGATGGCGGCCGTTCCGGACTGTTTAGAATGTTGACAGACACCGGAGAGCCAATCAGCTTCGCTTCGGAAAGCTCCGTTACGCGAAAAGTACGCGATCTGGAGCGCTATCCGGGACGCTGTCACAGATAGATCTGTTTTTTTTAACGTTAATTTCTCAAAATCCACTGGAGCACATATATTGAGACCCAGCAAAGGCACATCGGGCTAACAGTCCCTACAATTTTGCCAAGTTTCGTGCAAATCCATTCAGCCGTTCGAGCTAAAAGTGAGGCCAAATGCCCTATGGAAAAATGAATGGGAAAAACGCGTTTTGGGACCCCCCTTTTTTCTCGGCCCCCCCTTGACGGAACCCCCCAAATTTTCAGGGGCTGCTCAGAAACAAAATGTGCCATTTTCCTGAAAATTTCAGCCGATTCCGTCCACAAACGCCAAAGTTATTAGACATAGAATTTTCAAAAGTTCCATAGAGAAAAAATCCTAACTATATATACCTACTGGCTATCGCCAGTAGGTAATATAAAATATAATATATATATATATATATATATATATATATATATATATATATATATATATATATATATATATATATATATATATGTATATTACCTACTGGCGGTCGCCAGTAGGTATATATAGTTAGGATTTTTTCTCTATGGGATTTTTGAAAATTCTATGTCTAATAACTTTGGCGTTTGTGGACGGAATTGGCTGAAATTTTCAGGAAAATGGAACATTTTGTTTCTGAGCAGCCCCTGACAATTTGGGGGGGTTTCATCAAGGGGGGCCGAGAAAAAAGGGGGGTCCCAAAACGCGTTTTTCCCATGTTAATTTCCATAGGGCGGTTGGCCTCACTTTTAGCTTGAACGGCTGAATGGATTTGCACGAAACTTGGCAAAATTGTAGGGACTGTTAGCCCGATGTGCCTTTGCTAGGTCTCAATATATGTGCTCCAGTGGATTTTGAGTAATTTAGGTTAAAAAAAAGATATATATCTGGGCGGAGCCTAACCACACATCTGATCTGATTGGCTGTCAGCACTTCATCCAAGAAGTGTTGGCAGCCATCTTGGGACCAATATACATGATAGCACCTCATTAAAAAGCATTGTAGTTAATAGAGGGTTTTAGGACTTTAGTTACATTATAAATCATTTGTTGATGGTACCATACTCGTTTTAGGAATTGTGGTGGGTTCTAAGGTGATTTTACCATGTGAAAAAACCTTCTGCTGTGATATCATGAATATTGTTTGAAAGAAAACTAATATCTCATGATTTTCCCACAGTGGTTTGGAAGGGGATCTATAAGCTAAACTGAAAGCATATTTTCTGTAAATTCACATTATCTTTCTCAGTCATGTGAAAATGAAGTCTGACATTCTCAGTAAAACATGTACATCCAACAAGGACAGAGACTGTCAGTTGATTCCTTTGTGTTCTACTGCAGCCTCCTAGAGTGTTCTAAAGAACAACTAGAGCGCTAACAGTCCTACTTATTACAAAGGTATGGCACACCTGAAGCCATCTTGATTGGAATAAAGTGGTAACTCTTAAAACATTTAATTTAAAAAGAAACAACATGAGGGGGTATATTTTGCCATAGAAAGTATGATTAGTGCTGCAGAATGAAAAATTAGGGCACATTTTGAGTGACTTCTCAAATCCTTTTCTATTTCATTAAAACATTCTGACATGCAGTCTCCCAAAATGACCACCAGAGACAAAAGAGCCCAAATGTAGCCCAAATATCACCCAGATGTAGCCCAAGTATAGCCCAATGACAGAATGTCCCAGAGTGTTCTAAAGAACAACTAGAGCGCTAACAGTCCTACTTATTACAAAGGTATGGCACACCTGAAGCCATCTTGATTGGAATAAAGTGGTAACTCTTAAAACATTTAATTTAAAAAGAAACAACATGAGGGGTATATTTTGCCATAGAAAGTATGATTAGTGCTGCAGAATGAAAAATTAGGGCACATTTTGAGTGACTTCTCAAATCCTTTTCTATTTCATTAAAAAATTCTGACATGCAGTCTCCCAAAATGGCCACCAGAGACAAAAGAGCCCAAATGTAGCCCAAATATCACCCAGATGTAGCCCAAGTATAGCCCAATGACAGAATGTCCCAGAGTGTTCTAAAGAACAACTAGAGCGCTAACAGTCCTACTTATTACAAAGGTATGGCACACCTGGAGCCATCGTGATGGGAATAAAGTGGTAACTCTTAAAACATTTAATTTAAAAAGGAACAAAATGAGGGGGTATATTATGCAATAGAAGGTATTATTAGTGCTGCAGAAAGAAAAATTAGGGCACATTTTGATTGACTTCTCAAACCCTCTTCAATTTCATTAAAAAATTCTGACATGCAGTCTCCCAAAATGGCCACCAGAGACAAAAGAGCCCAAATGTAGCCCAAATATCACCCAGATGTAGCCCAAGTATAGCCCAATGACAGAATGTCCCAGAGTGTTCTAAAGAACAACTAGAGCGCTAACAGTCCTACTTATTACAAAGGTATGGCACACCAGAAGCCATCTTGATTGGAATGAAGTGGTAAGTCTGAAAACACTCAATTTAAAAAGGAACAACATGAGGGGGTTAATTTTGCCATAGAAAGTATGATTAGTGCTTCAGAAAGAAAAATTAGGGATCATTTTGAGTGACTTCTCAAATCCTCTTCTATTTCATTAAAAAAATTCTGACATGCAGACTGAAACATGCACTTTGAATACCAGCAGCAGACGTCCCTGGTGAGCAGTAGCTTTACTAAAGTGATCTAATGTGCAACTGGAGTGCTAACATTCAGAATTTATGGCAAATGTGTGACACATCTGAATGCCTTCTTGATGGAACCAAAGTAAACAAGCATTGAAAATGCAATAGATCTCGCCCTCGTTTAAGTTAAAGCCATTCTGTTTGTAATGAGGTGGCTTTTTAGCTTTGCTTTTATTAGTGTTTTTTCAACTTTCATGTAAATAACATGCATCTGTATGCATATAAGTATATGTATGCATGCATTTATGTTTGTATTTATATAAATCATTAAAAAGCATTGTAGTTAATAGAGGGTTTTAGGACTTTAGTTACATTATAAATCATTTGTTGATGGTACCATACTCGTTTTAGGAATTGTGGTGGGTTCTAAGGTGATTTTACCATGTGAAAAAACATCCTGCTGTGATATCATGAATATTGTTTGAAAGAAAACTAATATCTCATGATTTTCCCACAGTGGTTTGGGAGGGGATCTATAAGCTAAACTGAAAGCATATTTTCTGTAAATTCACATTATCTTTCTCAGTCATGTGAAAATGAAGTCTGACATTCTCAGTAAAACATGTACATCCAACAAGGACAGAGACTGTCAGTTGATTCCTTTGTGTTCTACTGCAGCCTCCTAGAGTGTTCTAAAGAACAACTAGAGCGCTAACAGTCCTACTTATTACAAAGGTATGGCACACCTGAAGCCATCTTGATTGGAATAAAGTGGTAACTCTTAAAACATTTAATTTAAAAAGAAACAACATGAGGGGGTATATTTTGCCATAGAAAGTATGATTAGTGCTGCAGAATGAAAAATTAGGGCACATTTTGAGTGACTTCTCAAATCCTTTTCTATTTCATTAAAACATTCTGACATGCAGTCTCCCAAAATGGCCACCAGAGACAAAAGAGCCCAAATGTAGCCCAAATATCACCCAGATGTAGCCCAAGTATAGCCCAATGACAGAATGTCCCAGAGTGTTCTAAAGAACAACTAGAGCGCTAACAGTCCTACTTATTACAAAGGTATGGCACACCTGAAGCCATCTTGATTGGAATAAAGTGGTAACTCTCAAATCCTCTTCTATTTCATTAAAAAAATTCTGACATGCAGACTGAAACATGCACTTTGAATACCAGCAGCAAACGTCCCTGGTGAGCAGTAGCTTTACTACAGTGATCTAATGTGCAACTAGAGTGCTAACATTCAGAATGTATGGCAAATGTGTGACACATCTGAATGCCTTCTTGATGGAACCAAAGTAAACAAGCATTGAAAATGCAATAGATCTCGCCCTCGTTTAAGTTAAAGCCATTTTGTTTGTAATGAGGTGGCTTTTTAGCTTTGCTTTTATTAGTGTTTTTTCAACTTTCATGTAAATAACATGCATCTGTATGCATATAAGTATATGTATGCATGCATTTATGTTTGTATTTATATAGATATACAGATGATATATGTTTATATATGTATGTATATATATATATATATTCACTGAAAAAACCATAGGCTATAGACCATATATAGTTAGGAATTAGCATTTACAAAACCTTGAAAATTCACTGAAAAAACCATAGGTTATAGACCATATATAGTTAGGAATTAGCATTTACAAAACCTTGAAAATTCACTGAAAAAAACCATAGGTTATAGACCATATATAGTTAGGAATTCGCATTTACAAAACCTTATTTTACTCACACAAAACCATTGAAATTCCATATATAGTTAGTTGCACTAACTATATATCGCGCACCCGCAATCCACTGCTGATGATGTCACATATTACATCATTCATGACATGGTCAGTGACATCACTGATGACATCACTGATGACATCTCAAATGACATCACTGATGACATCACTGATGACAACATCCAGTGACTGTATGTTTCTGTAAAGTTAAAATATGTCTTACATATTGAAGAATGAGTGGATGTATAAGTGTCTGGATGAAGGATTTAGTAGGTGCATGACTGACTGTATGAGTGAGTGATTAAATGTGTCTCACTGAGTGCATGGGTTAGTGACTAAACTGTCTTAATTTGTGCATCATTATGTCTGTTGCTCTGTAAACTGTTGCATGTGTTGATAAGTAGCTATATGAGTAACTATATGGGTTATTGATTGGTTGCCCAAGTATTTGTATGGGAGACTGAGTGTGTGTGTGGGTGGCTGGGAGGTGTATGACTCTGTGCATAGATGTGTGAGCAGTTGATTCACTAGATGTATGGTTTCAAAAGTGCATGTGGAAACAGCTGTATGGGCTGTTGACTGTGTGCATGAGTGTATTGGTGAGTGAATGGATATCTCAGTGCTACATGTCAAAGTAAGTACATATGTAAAACACAGTACATGTGAGAGTTGACATATATAAATAACTGTGCATAAGAGCCAGTGAATGTGTGAGTGGCTGTATGGATCATTGTGAACTTGTATCAGGGATTGTATAAGAGAGTAAATATGTGTTAGTATATGTTTGAATAAGTAAAGTTTGTATAACTGTATAGTTGAGGAAATGGAGGTGTGATTGATTCTTTGCATGACTGACTAGGTGTGTGAGTAACTCCATGGATGAGTGACAGTCTGTGAGTGTCTGTTTACACTGATTGTATCTAAGGTTATATTAGAGTCTGAAGAGGTTCATCGTATTATCACATGAATGATATCATCAGTGATGTGATCAGTAATGTCAAATGAGATGTCATCAGTGATGTCATCAGTGATGTTATTTGAGATGTCATCAGTGATGTCATTTGAGATGTCATCAGTGATGTCATCAGTGATGTCACTGACCATGTCATGAATGATGTAATATGTGACATCATCAGCAGTGGATTGCGGGTGCGCGATATATAGTTAGTGCAACTAACTATATATGGAATTTCAATGGTTTTGTGTGAGTAAAATAAGGTTTTGTAAATGCGAATTCCTAACTATATATGGTCTATAACCTATGGTTTTTTTCAGTGAATTTTCAAGGTTTTGTAAATGCTAATTCCTAACTATATATGGTCTATAACCTATGGTTTTTTCAGTGAATATATATATATATATATATATATATATATATATATATATATATATATATATATATATATATATATATTCACTGAAAAAACCATTGGTTATAGACCATATATAGTTAGGGATTAGCCTTTTCAAAACCTTATTTTACTCACACAAAACTATTGAAATTTCATATATAGTTAGTTCCACTAACTATATATCGCGCACCCGCAATCCACTGCTGATGATGTCACATATTACATCATTCATGACATGGTTAGTGACATCACTGATGACATCACTGATGACATCTCAAATGACATCACTGATGACATCACTGATGACAACATCCAGTGACTGTATGTTTCTGTAAAGTTAAAATATGTCTTACATATTGAAGAATGAGTGGATGTATAAGTGTCTGGATGAAGGATTTAGTAGGTGCATGACTGACTGTATGAGTGAGTGATTAAATGTGTCTCACTGAGTGCATGGGTTAGTGACTAAACTGTTTTAATTTGTGCATCATTATATCTGTTGTTCTACAAACTGCTGCATATGTTGATCCGTAGCTATATGAGTAACTGTATGGGTTATTCATTGGTTGTCCAAGTATTTGTATGGGAAACTGAGTGTGTGTGTATGGGTGGCTGGGAGGTGTGTGACTCTGTACATAGATGTGTGAGTAGTTGATTCACTATATGTATGGGTTCAAAAGTGCATGTGGAAACAGCTGTATGGGCGGTTGACTGTGCATGAGTGTATTAGTGAGTGAATGGATATCTCAGTGCTACATGTCAAAGTAAGTACATATGTAAAACACAGTACATGTGAGAGTTGACATATATAAATAACTGTGCATAAGAGCCAGTGAATGTGTGAGTGGCTGTATGGATCATTGTGAACATGTATCAGGGATTGTATAAGAGAGTAAAGTAAATATGTGTTAGTATATGTTTGAATAAGTAAGGTGTGTATAACTGTATAGTTGAGAAAATGGAGGTGTGATTGATTTTTTGCATAACTGGCTAGGTGTGTGAGTAACTCCATGGATGAGTGACAGTCTGTGACTGTCTGTTTACACTGATTGTATCTAAGGTTATATTAGAGTCTGAAGAGGTTCATGGTATTATCACATGAATGATATCATGAGTGATGTGATCAGTCATGTCAAATGAGATGTTATCAGTGATTTTATCAGTGATGTCATTTGAGATGTCATCAGTGATGTCATTTGAGATGTCATCAGTGATGTCATTTGAGATGTCATCAGTGATGTCATCAGTGATGTCACTAACCATGTCATGAATGATGTAATATGTGACATCATCAGCAGTGGATTGCGGGTGCGCGATATATAGTTAGTGGAACTAACTATATATGAAATTTCAATGGTTTTGTGTGAGTAAAATAAGGTTTTGAAAAGGCTAATCCCTAACTATATATGGTCTATAACCAATGGTTTTTTCAGTGAATTTTCAAGGTTTTGTAAATGCAAATTCCTAACTATATATGGCCTATAACCTATGTTTTTTTTCAGTGAATTTCATTGGTTTTTTAATAGCAAATATCAAAAGCTGTAAAATGTCAAGTACGTGATAGGTAAAAACTTTTTCGTGTTTATGCACGCTCATGTGCTTTGAACGCTGCCCCCCTCCCCTCTTTTCTCTTAGTAGTACTCTCTCTTTGCAGATAGTGAAGAGTAGTTAACGCAGGCCTTTACCCCCGTTGTAATCCGTCGTGCCTGCTTGTCTCTCCATTTGATTGATTGTTATCCAAGCATTTACTGTTTTACAATTGATTCTCTTTGGTTCATTCTCCATTTACAAACAAGCACAAAGTCGCAATACTCTGTTTAGTCTTTGCAGATAGTGAAAAATCGTGAAAAATCGTGTAAAAAAATAAAAGTAATCGAGCAAAATCAGTAGGCCACTAATTGGATCTCTTTTTGACCTCGCTAAAATAGAAACATTAGGAACAACCCTTCATGAGAAATACGAAAATAGTGAGATGAACTGAGCTCCACACCATGAGGGCTGCAAGACAGCTCGGCTCCGTCACCCACCCCGCCCAAAATAACGACAAACCCTATGCAAATATTAAAAATATAGACAACACACCAGCAAAGTAACAGGGTAAAACATTTTATTAAATAACTATTTACATTACGTTGGTTTATGAGATGATGTCAGTAGTGGACCGATGTGTGAATAGGTCGGAAGCAGCACAAGGCGCCAAGATCCGGATGGCAAGTCCTGGATGTTGGGTGCCATACTTCAGAGTTCTGAGTTTGAGCCTTTTTCAATGCCTGTTTTTTGTTGTTTCCCCTCCATCCAAAACAAAAAAAAATATATAAAACTGTGCAAAAATACAAAAAAATCAAAAAATGTTTAGAAAAGCAGTGCTTGTAAGACTGTCTGAAGCTTATTTCCACCTACTGCAGCTTCACTATTCTCAAAGTAAGTGAGGGTCGTTTGTGGACCTGACTGCATTTGAAAACAATGTTATATGGTACCTCCCTAAACCGCTTGACGGAGGCCCCCGAGGGGCGGTGTGATGGCACGGACTCGGAGAAGACGCTTGGCTCCGACCCCCTCCCCAAGTCTTATAGCACTGGTGTAGCCTGAGATCGCCCCCGACATAGGCGGCCGGCTCCCGGGGTCCGGCGGAACTTTTTGCCTTTTGATGACTCTTCTATTCTGGACTTTGTCCCACAATCCGTTTGACCTGAAGACACGCTGTAGTGGGGCGCCCCTTTACCGTTTTAGTTGCCATTCCGCCCGCTTTTGCTACACTGTGCCTCTTCCGCCATTCAGCTGTTTACCGCCCGCTCTTGCGACTACAGCGTCTCGCTCACCATGTAGTTGAGTTGCTCCCGCTCTTGCGGTGCAGCGATAGGCGACTGCCACAGGACTCTCAAAATGGCGGCCGACTCTTCGGTTTTGGGCCTGGTCCACTAAAATGGCCCTGGGACACCTTGGAACTCGGACGCTTCCCTGATAGGGCTTGGGTCCCATTCTCGAAAGCGTCCCCTCAGCCGTGAAGATTCTACAAAAGTCTTGGGGGCCCCCGACTCCCGCAGGCTTCTGGTGGGGAGAGGCTGCCATGTCTGCTCGTGGAATGGCCACGACGGAGCTACGAGATGGTAGTGCTCTCATGCTGACGCCAGCGTTAGTCTGAAACATCCAGAAACACTGTAGACTACCAATTCGATCAGTTCCGGTAGCGCCCCAACATGACCCGGTAGAGAAGAACTTGCCCTCCCCTCTTTGACTGATGGTTCTTGTTGCCTGTCCCCTCTGTTGTCATTTAACAGAACTTTTTGGACTGCTGAAAGGGGTTGTGTTCCGAACGCTGGTTGGTGGAGACATTTTGACTATATTCTTGACCTACGTTGTCACGTAATGCGTTATATGACACGCCGCGTTAGCGCACCCGGAAGTGATCCGGGGCGCGGCGCGCAGCGCGTAACGTAAGCATAACAGGTCATGTGACTTGTTAATAAAACTTTTCATTGGTTCATTTTACTTTTGTTATTTTAATGATGAAAAGCTTGGTCATATGACCTAAAAATTACGCTTTTTATTGGTTTCGAACATTATTTTTTTTTAAACATATATGTTATAATATTCCAGGCTAATGTACTTTCCCGGAAAATTTACAACTGTCCTGCAAGTAAAATATATTCCTTTTTCGAGAAAAAGGGCGTTTCTTCGTTCCATGACGGAGCCGTTGAGTAAAAGAGACTCGGCCTGCTGTCTTAGTCGCCGATACGCCTGATTATCAGATTCTTATCGATCACTTTATGTTGCAGGAGTAGAAAACACAACTGCCCTTGACCATTTATCTTTACTGCGTTCCTACATATTATACCTTTTATCCGTCATGTAATTGGACTGCTTTATTTCACTTGCCTTTTACTGATTCGAAAACAGTGACTAAAAGTAAAAACTTTACCAATGTAAATACTACTACCATGTTTTGTTTTAAAAACCTTTATTGTGAAAATGTCAGTATACAAATACGGGCCTATAACCACGTGGGCCGGCCACGGAGCAAACTGAAATCGTATATGATGAGGAGACATTTACATTATAGAGGAACGTAACGAGCGAGCCATTAGGTTGCAAGAACTAAGATGTCTAACAGTTGCGGAATCGGTGGACGTACATTTAGTAATTAAAATACGACAGGGCCACTTACAAAAAAGTTATCTAGATATACATTTGCGTGCAAGTACCATGGGTGACGTTAATTCGAACTTTCAATAGTACAGTAATAAATAACACATCAGAACTTAATATCAATAGGGATGTCGAAATATTCAATCAATTCTCGTCCCCGCCCGCCATGAGCATCAAAACTGCATTCATATCTCGTGATATCAAGGTTGTTCAACCAGTACACAACAAGGAGTTACGAGTCCCATTTATACCGGCGCCATTTTGGGCGAGGCCGGGCAGGTCCAAGATATAGTCAAAATGTCTCCACCAACCATCGGCCAGACCAGAACCCCTTTCGGCCCTTTATGCTACAAGATGGTGTCTTCCATTCAGAAAATATTGTTGGCAGCATTTTGAAAGGAAAGATAAACAGCCGTTCTCCTAGTGAGTCTCACATTGTTACATTTAGGAAGAATGTTGAAGAGTAATATGTGGAAAATCTGAAGCCATTTTTCTACAAACTCTCAATCAGCCTTGGATGGAAAAAAAAATCCTGAAGAATGTACAAACTGAAAACCAATTTTTGTCTGTATAGCATCAACAGCAACGCTTGAGTCAGCTTTGTGTCAAGCCGCCATTTTCATTCAATCAATAGCGTCCCCCTGCACACATTCAGGGACCTGGTCGTGTCTTCAGGTGAAACGGATTGTGGGACAAGAAGCAGAAAGGAAAAGGAAAAAAGTTCCGCCGGACCTCGGGAGCCGGCCGCCTATGTCATGGGCGATCTTTGGCCACACCAGGGCAATAGTGAAGCTGCAGCAGGTGCAAATAAGCTTCAGACAGTCTTAAAAGCACTGCTTTTCTAAACATTTTTTGATTTTTTTGTATTTTTGCACAGTTTTATATTTTTTTTTGTTTTTGATGGAGGGGAAACAACCAAAAACAGGCATTGAAAAAGGCTCAACAGTGCAGGGCGCCTTGTGCTGGTTCCGACCTATTCACACATCGGTCCACTACTGACATCACCTCATAAGCCAACGGGGCACCCCACGCCGACTTTCGTCACAGCATTGTAGGATGGCCACACCAGTGCGGCAACTTGCTGGACACCACCTCGGTGCCATCCGGATCTCAGCGCGTTCGAGTCACTGTACCGCAAGAGTGACCGGAACTCAGCTGGACACGCCGTCTTTCGGCGCAGCATTGTAGGATAGCCACACCAGTGCAGCAACTTGCTGGACACTAACTCGGTGCCATCCGGATCTCGGCGCGTTGTGCTGCCTTCGGCCTATTCGCACACCGGTCCGCTACTGACGCCGCCTCACGAGCCAACGGATTTTCTACGCTTTTTGTAGCCCTATGCCGCATAACAGGTCATGTGACTTGTTTATAAAACTTTTAATTGGTTCATTTTACTTTTGGTTTCCTAAAGATGGAAGGCTTGGTCATATGACCTAAAAATAACACTTTTCATCGGTTTAGAACATTTTTTTTTCCCAAACGATGAAAGCCCCACCTTGTTTCTGGATGATTCAGACTGAAGCTGGCGTCAGCATGAGAGCACCACCATCTCGTGGCTCCGTCGTGGTCATTCCGCGAGCAATCATGGCAGCCGCTCCCCACCGGAAGCCTGCAGGAGTCGAGGGCCCCCAAGACTTTTGTAGAATCTTCACGGCTGAGGGGACGCTTTCGAGAATGGAGCCCAAGCCCTAGCAGGCAAGCGTCCGAGTTCCAAGGTGTCCCAGGGCCATTTTATTGGACCAGGCCCAAAACCGAAGAGCCGGCCGCCATTGAGTCCTGTGGCAGCCGCCTATCGCTGCACTGCAAGAGTGGGAGCAACTCAACTACATGGTGAGTGAGACGCTGTAGCCGCAAGAGCGGGCGCAACTCAGCTGGATGGCCGCCACCTGGGGAGGCCCGTTCACGCCGCCTTCCCCACGCCCCCCCCGGGCCGCCCCACGCCAATTTTCGGAGCAGCATTGTAGGATACCAAAACCAGTGCGGCAGTTTACTGGACATCACCTGGGTGCCATCCACATCTCAGCGCGTTCTGCTGCCTTGGGACTATTCGCACAACAGACCGCTACTGACGAGGCCTCCCCCCGCACCACCCGGGACGCCCCACGCTGTTTTTCTGAGCTGCATTGTAGGATCCCAAAAACCAGTGCGGCACCCAGGTGACATCACCTGGGTGCCGTCCAGAACTCAGCACGTTGTGCTGCCTTGGGACTATTCGCACAAAAGACAGCTTCTGACCATTGTTGCTTTTTTTTGTCAAAAATGTTTAAATGTTTGTTACAGTTTTTGTTCCGTTCGTTATATTTAAAAGTTAATAACGTTTTATAATCCTACTTTGTTGGAGTGCTATATATTTTTAAAAAATCGGGTGAATGGGGCCTTGAATCGGGTTATTGTCATGTGTGGGCTTTGCAAGTGTACTGCTACAGGATCGGACATTTCAAACTCAAATGCACGTTCTTTTTCTTACCTTTCCGAAGCATGGAGCGCAATAGCAGGCAGAGAAAGGGTGATGCAAGTGTTGAACACTGCCTGGCCTGGCAAGTTGCTGGCAGTGCCCCCCCCCCCCGCCCGCTCCTGAAAGAGGACACACACACACCGCCGCCCCGAGTACTTCACAGATCTTTAAAAGACCATGCGCTTGTTCATGAGGCTTAAATGGTTTATCACCCCTTCTAGAACCCCTGCATCGACCCTCTGACGTTTCCTGGAAGAATTACCACGTAACAGAATACCAAGCCTTGTCAGCTGAAACCCCCGAGGAATCGTGGGGCATATTATCAAGGGGGTTTATCTCCGCTTTTTTGGCTTTAAAAGCCAAGAAAGCGGAGATAAAATTATCTCCCTATTACCAAGCTGTCGCTAACACCAGTTAGTGACAGCTAAAAGGAGATAGCGACCATCTTGGGCCCCGCTTTGCATGTCAGTGATATTTATCACTAATGACATGCAAAGTGGGCGTGCCAAGATGTTAGCGACTGGAAACAGTCCCTAACATCGCTATCTCCTATTACCAACTTTTGGAGATATTCGCGCTAAGCGCGAATATCTCAAAAAGCTAACACCTGCCCTGAGCAGTTCTTAGCCATGTTATCCAATGGGAGGTGGATAACATGGCTAAGAGCATTTGCTCGATAATGCATGAATATCGCTGACTTTTCAGCGATATTCATGCATTGCGGCCGTTTTTTATCGCATTTGCGATAAACCTTGCTAATAGCAAGGTTTATCTGCGATAAAAATCGCCGATGTGCGGCGATAATTTTTGTCTCTAAACAAGTTAGAGACAAAAATTATCGCTAGTTGTTGGTAATATGCCCCCGGGTTTTTGCTTGCAGAAATCGGGAGGCGGGAGACTAGCACTGAAATCAGTAGTCTCATGCCTGAATCGGGAGGGTTGGCATGTCTGGATTCTCTACAGCTGGGGCCATAAACTACATCCGCAGGGCTAGGTGATAGCCTGGGACCGGCCTGGCATCTAAAATGGCTGCCGTGCACGACAAAATTGTGGCATTGGAAAAAAGGCAAGATGGCGCAGACAATGTTTATCAATAAGGATTCATTTATAACAAAATATTTTATCGCAGTGACAAATTGGCGGTCAACACTTCCTGATTTCCATCGAATCGAACGTTAACAGACGTCACGCAGCAAAAAAAAAAAAAAAACACGCACTGCCGCTGGAAGACATGTATCAACATATATGAGCCTCCTCGGCCTCCCTCAGAAAACATAAGGGATTAGGATACGTCTCCCGCACCCCCTCATACCTAGTAATTTAATTAAAACGAAGCACAAAATGGCGAATTCCCGTTTCGCCACCAGTTTGCGGCCCAGTTTGCGGCCCGTGAAGCGCTTCTACCGTGAAATTTTTTTATTTTTTATTTTCCCCACGGGACCCTTTAATAACCCCAACAACATTCCTAGGGGGTCAAGAGGGGTATACCTTGCCCCCTTTCATTAAATTCCCCCTTCGTTTTTCACCTCTTCTTCTCTCTCGATCCTACCGAGAGATAAGATGGCGGCCGCTCAGGACTGTTTAGAATGTTGACAGACACCGGGGAGCCAATCAGCTTCGCATCGCAAAGTTCCGTTTCGCGAAAAGTAAGCGGACCGGAGCGCAGCCCGGAGCGCTGTTACAGATATATATCTTGTTTTGAACGTTAATTTCTCAAAATCCACTGGAGCACATATATTGAGACCTAGCAAAGGCACATCGGGCTAACAGTTCCTACAATTTTGCCAAGTTTCGTGCAAATCCATTCAGCCGTTCGAGCTAAAAGTGAGGCCAAAGGCCCTATGGAAATTAACATGGGAAAAACGCGTTTTGGGACCCCCCTTTTTTCTCGGCCCCCCCTTGACGAAACCCCCCCAAATTTTCAGGGGCTGCTCAGAAACAAAATGTGCCATTTTCCTGAAAATTTCAGCCGATTCCGTCCACAAACGCCAAAGTTATTAGACATAGAATTTTCAAAAGTCCCATAGACAAAAAATCCTAACTATATATACCTACTGGCGAGACGCCAGTAGGTAATATATATATATATATATATATATATATATATATATATATATATATATATATATATATATATATATATATATATATTCAATGAAAAAACCATTGGTTTTAGGCCATATATAGTTAGGAATTTGCATTTACAAAACCTTATTTTACTCGCATAAAACCATTGAAATTCCATATATAGTTATAAGCGCTAACTATATATCGCGCACCCGCAATCCACTGCTGATGATGTCACATATTACATCATTCATGACATGGTTAGTGACATCACTGATGACATCACTGATGACATCTCAAATGACATCACTGATGACATCACTGATGACAACATCCAGTGACTGTATGTTTCTGTAAAGTTAAAATATGTCTTACATATTGAAGAATGAGTGGATGTATAAGTGTCTGGATGAAGGATTTAGTAGGTGCATATCTGACTGTATGAGTGAGTGATTAAATGTGTCTCACTGAGTGCATGGGTTAGTGACTAAACTGTCTTAATTTGTGCATCATTATGTCTGTTGTTCTGTAAACTGCTGCATGTGTTGATCAGTAGCTATATGAGTAACTATATGGGCTATTGATTGGTTGCCCAAGTATTTGTATGGGAGACTGAGTGTGTGTGTGGGTGGCTGGGAGGTGTATGACTCTGTGCATAGATGTGTGAGCAGTTGATTCACTAGATGTATGGGTTCAAAAGTGCATGTGGAAACAGCTGTATGGGCGGTTGACTGTGTGCATGAGTGTATTGGTGAATGAATGGATATCTCAGTGCTACATGTCAAAGTAAGTACATATGTAAAACACAGTACATGTGAGAGTTGACATATATAAATAACTGTGCATAAGAGCCAGTGAATGTGTGAGTGGCTGTATGGATCATTGTGAACTTGTATCAGGGATTGTATAAGAGAGTAAAGTAAATATGTGTTAGTATATGTTTGAATAAGTAAGGTGTGTATAACTGTATAGTTGAGAAAATGGAGGTGTGATTGATTTTTGGCATAACTGACTAGGTGTGTGAGTAACTCCATGGATGAGTGACAGTCTGTGACTGTCTGTTTACACTGATTGTATCTAAGGTTATATTAGAGTCTGAAGAGGTTCATAGTATTATCACATGAATGATATCATCAGTGATGTTATCAGTCATGTCAAATGAGATGTTTTCAGTGATGTCATCAGTGATGTCATTTGAGATGTCATCAGTGATGTCATCAGTGATGTCACTAACCATGTCATGAATGATGTAATATGTCACATCATCAGCAGTGGATTGCGGGTGCGCGATATATAGTTAGCGCTTATAACTATATATGGAATTTCAATGGTTTTATGCGAGTAAAATAAGGTTTTGTAAATGCAAATTCCTAACTATATATGGCCTAAAACCAATGGTTTTTTCATTGAATTTTCAAGGTTTTGTAAATGCAAATTCCTAACTATATATGGCCTAAAACCAATGGTTTTTTCATTGAATTTTCAAGGTTTTGTAAATGCAAATTCCTAACTATATATCCACTATAACCTATGGTTTTTTCTGTGAATTTCATTGGTTTTTTAATAGCAAATATGAAAAGCTTTAAAATGTCAAGTACGTGATAGATAAAAACATTTTCGTATTTATGCACGCTGATGTGCTTTGAACGCTGCCCCCCTCCCCTCTTTTCTCTTAGTAGTACTCTCTCTTTGCAGATAGTGAAGAGTAGTTAACACAGGCCTTTACCCCCGTTGTAATCCGTCCTGCCTGCTTGTCTCTCCATTTGATTGATTTCATGAGGGCTGCAAGACAGCTCGGCTCCGTCACCCATCCCGCCCAAAATAATGACAAACCCTATGCAAATATTAAAAATATAGACAACACACCAGCAAAGAAACAGGGTAAAACATTTTATTAAATAACTATTTACATAACGTTGGTTTATAAGATGATGTCAGTAGTGGACCGATGTGTGAATAG
This sequence comes from Lissotriton vulgaris, assembly GCF_964263255.1. Lineage (NCBI taxonomy): Eukaryota > Metazoa > Chordata > Amphibia > Caudata > Salamandridae > Lissotriton > Lissotriton vulgaris. The sequence goes on from NC_141691.1 coordinate 283,890,285, forward strand.
GTCGGAAGCAGCACAAGGCGCCAAGATCCGGATGGAAAGTCCTGGATATTGGGTGCCATAGTTCAGAGTTCTAAGTTTGAGCCTTTTTCAATGCCTGTGCTTTGTTGTTTCCCCTCCATCAAAAACAAAAAAAAAATGTGCAAAAATACAAAAAAAACAAAAAATGTTTACAAAAGCAGTGCTTGTAAGACTGTCTGAAGCTTATTTCCACCTACTGCAGCTTCACTATTCTCAAAGTAAGTGAGGGTCGTTTGTGGACCTGACTGCATTTGAAAACAATGTTATATGGTACCTCCCTAAACCGCTTGACGGAGGCCCCCGAGGGGCGGTGTGATGACACGGACTCGGAGAAGACGCTTGGCTCCGACCCCCTCCCCAAGTCTTATAGCACTGGTGTAGCCTGAGATCGCCCCCGACGTAGGCGGCCAGCTCCCGGGGTCCGGCAGAACTTTTTGCCTTTTGATGACTCTTCTATTCTGGACTTTGTCCCACAATCCGTTTGACCTGAAGACACGCTGTAGTGGGGCGCCCCTTTACCGTTTTAGTTGCCATTCCGCCCGCTTTTGCTACACTGTGCCTCTTCCGCCATTCAGCTGTTTACCGCCCGCTCTTGCGACTACAGCGTCTCGCTCACCATGTAGTTAAGTTGCTCCCGCTCTTGCGGTGCAGCGATAGGCGGCTGCCACAGGACTCTCAAAATGGCGGCCGGCTCTTCGGTTTTGGGCCTGGTCCACTAAAATGGCCCTGGGACACCTTGGAACTCGGACGCTTCCCTGATAGGGCTTGGGTCCCATTCTCGAAAGCGTCCCCTCAGCCGTGAAGATTCTACAAAAGTCTTGGGGGCCCCCGACTCCCGCAGGCTTCTGGTGGGGAGCGGCTGCCATGATTGCTCGTGGAATGGCCACGACGGAGCTACAAGATGGTAGTGCTCTCATGCTGACGCCAGCTTTAGTCTGAAACATCCAGAAACACTGTAGACTACCAATTCGATCAGTTCCGGTAGCGCCCCAACATGACCCGGAAGAGAAGAACTTGCCCTCCCCTCTTTGACTGATGGTTCTTGTTGCCTGTCCCCTCTGTTGTCATTTAACAGAACTTTTTGGACTGCTGAAAGGGGTTGTGTTCCGAACGCTGGTTGGTGGAGACATTTTGACTATATTCTTGACCTACGTTGTCGCGTAATGCGTTATATGACACGCCGCGTTAGCGCACCCGGAAGTGATCCGGGGCGCGGCGCGCAGCGCGTAACGTAAGCATAACAGGTCATGTGACTTGTTAATAAAACTTTTCATTGGTTCATTTTACTTTTGTTATACTAATGATGAAAAGCTTGGTCATATGACCTAAAAATTACGCTTTTTATTTTTTTCGAACATTATTTTTTTTAAAACATATATGTTATAATATTCCAGGCTAATGTACTTTCCCGGAAAATTTACAACTGTCCTGCAAGTAAAATATATTCCTTTTTCGAGAAAAAGGGCGTTTCTTCGTTCCATGACGGAGCCGTTAAGTAAAAGAGACTGGGCCTGCTGTCTTAGTCGCCGATACGCCTGATTATCAGATTCTTATCGATCACTTTATGTTGCAGGAGTGGAAAACACAACTGCCCTTGACCATTTATCTTTACTACGTTCCTACATATTATACCTTTTATCCGTCATGTAATTGGACTGCTTTATTTCACTTGCCTTTTACTGATTCGAAAACAGTGACTAAAAGTAAAAACTTTCCCAATGTAAATACTACTACCGTGTTTGATTTAAAAACCTTTATTGTGAAAATGTCAGTATACAAATACGGGCCTATAACCACCTGGGCCGGCCACGGAGCAAACTGAAATCGTATATGATGAGGAGACATTTACACTGTAGAGGAACGTAACGAGCGAGCCATTAGGTTGCAAGAACTAAGGTGTCTAACAGTTGCGGAATCGGTGGACGTACATTTTGTAATTAAAATAAGACAGGGCCACTTACAATAAAATTTTCTAGATATACATTTGCGGGCAAGGAGTTACGAGTCCCATTTATACCGGCGCCATTTTGGGCGAGGCCGGGCAGGTCCAAGATATAGTCAAAATGTCTCCACCAACAATCGGCCAGACCAGAACCCCTTTCGGCCCTTTATGCTACAAGATGGTGTCTTCCATTCAGAAAATATTGTTGGCAGCATTTTGAAAGGAAAGATAAACAGCCGTTCTCCTAGTGAGTCTCACATTGTTACATTTAGGAAGAATGTTGAAGAGTAATATGTGGAAAATCTGAAGCCATTTTTCTACAAACTCTCAATCAGCCTAAGTCATGGGCGATCTTTGTCCACACCAGGGCAATAGTGAAGCTGCAGCAGGTGCAAAAGAGCTTCAGACAGTCTTACAAGCACTGCTTTTCTAAACATTTTTTTGTATTTTTGCACAGTTTTATATTTTTTTTTTTGTTTTTGATGGAGGGGAAACAACAAAAAACAGGCATTGAAAAAAGCTCAACAGTGCAGGGCGCCTTGTGCTGCTTCCGACCTATTCACACATCGGTCCACTACTGACATCACCTCATAAGCCAACGGGGCACCCCACACTGACTTTCGGCGCAGCATTGTAGGATGGCCACACCAGTGCGGCAACTTGCTGGACACCACCTCGGTGCCATCCGGATCTCGGAGCGTTCGAGTCACTGTACCGCAAGAGTGACCGGAACTCAGCTGGTCACGCCGTCTTTCGGCGCAGCATTGTAGGATGGCCACACCAGTGCGGCAACTTGCTGGACACAACCTCGGTGCCATCCGGATCTCGGCGCGTTCGACTCACTGTACCGCAAGAGTGACCGGAACTCAGCTGGACACGCCGTCTTTCGGCGCAGCATTGTAGGATGGCCACACCACTACAGCAATTTGCTGGACACCACCTTGGGCAACAGTGAAGCTGCAGCAGGTGCAAATAAGCTTCAGATAGTCTTACAAGCACTGCTCAGAACTCTCAACTATGGCACTCAATATCCAGGACTTGCCATTCGGATCTTGACACCTTGTGCTGGTTCCGGCCTATTCACACATCGGTCCACTACTGACATCACCTCATAAGCCAACGGGGCACCCCACGCCGACTTTCAGCACAGCATTGTAGGATGGCCACACCAGTGCGGCAACTTGCTGGACACAACCTCGGTGCCATCCGGATCTCGGCACGTTCGACTCACTGTACCGCAAGAGTGACCGGAACTCAGCTGGACACGCCGTTTTTCGGCGCAGCATTGTAGGATGGCCACACCAGTGCGGCAATTTGCTTGACACCACCTCGGTGCCATCCGGATCTCAGCGCGTTGTGCTGCCTTCGGCCTATTCGCACATCGGTCCGCTACTGACGCCGCCTCACGTGCCAACGGATTTTCTACGCTTTTTGTAGCCCTATGCCGCATAACAGGTCATGTGACTTGTTTATAAAACTTTTCATTGGATCATTTTACTTTTGGTTTCCTAAAGATGGAAGGCTTGGTCATATGACCTAAAAATAACACTTTTCATTGGTTTAGAACATTTTTTTTTCCCAAACGATGAAAGCCCAACCTTGTTTCTGGATCATTCAGACTGAAGCTGGCGTCAGCATGAGAGCACCACCATCTCGTGGCTCCGTCGTGGTCATTCCACGAGCAATCATGGCAGCCGCTCCCCACCGGAAGCCTGCGGGAGTCGGGGGCCCCCAAGACTTTTGTAGAATCTTCACGGCTGAGGGGACGCTTTTCGAGAATGGAGCCCAAGCCCTAGCAGGCAAGCGTCCGAGTTCCAAGGTGTCCCAGGGCCATTTCAGTGGACCAGGCCCAAAACCGAAGAGCCGTCCGCCATTTTAAGAGTCATGTGGCAGGCGCCTATCGCTGCACTGCAAGAGTGGGAGCAACTCAACAACATGGTGAGCGAGACGCTGTAGCCGCAAGAGCGAGCGCAACTCAGCTGGATGGCCGCCACCTGCGGAGGCCCGTTCACGCCGCCTCCCCCACGCGCCCCCCCCCCGGGCCGCCGCACGCAAATTTTCGGAGCAGCATTGTAGGATACCAAAACCAGTGCGGCAGTTTACTGGACATCACCTGGGTGCCATCCACATCTCAGCGCGTTCTGCTGCCTTGGGACTATTCGCACAACAGACCGCTACTGACGAGGCCTCCCCCCGCACCACCCGGGACGCCCCACGCCAATTTTCGGAGCAGCATTGTAGGATCCCAAAAACCAGTGCGGCACCCAGGCGACATCACCTGGGTGCCGTCCAGAACTCTGCACGTTGTGCTGCCTTGGGACTATTCGCACAAAAGACAGCTTCTGACCATTGTTGCTTTTTTGGGTGAAAAATGTTTAAATGTTTTTACAGTTTTTGTTCCGTTCATTATAGTTAAATGTTAATAAAGTTTTAAAATCTAACTTTGTTGGAGTGCTATATATGTTTAAAAAATCGGGTGAATGGGGCCTTGAATCGGATTATTGTCATGTGTGGGCTTTGCAAGTGTACTGCTACAAGATCGGACATTTCAAACTCAAATGCACGTTCTTTTTCTTACCTTTCCGAAGCATGGAGCGCAATAGCAGGCAGAGAAAGGGTGATGCACGTGTTGAACACTGCCTGGCCTGGCAAGTTGCTGGCAGTGCCCCCCCCGCCCGCTCCTGAAAGAGGGCACACACACACCGCCGCCCCGAGTACTTCATAAATCTTTAAAAGACCATGCGCTTGTTCATGAGGCTTAAATGGTTTATCACCCCTTCTAGAACCCCTGCATCGACCCTCTGACGTTTCCTGGAAGAATTAGCACGTAACACAATACCAAGCCCTGTCAGCTGAAACCCCCGAGAAATCATGGGGTATATTATCAAGGGGGGTTATTTCCGCTTTTTTGGCTTTAAAAGCCAAAAAAAAAAGAGATAAAATTATCTCCCTATTACCAAGCTGTCGCTAACACCAGTTAGTGACAGCTAAAAGGAGATAGCGACCATCTTGGGCCCGCTTTGCATATCAGTGATATTTATCACTATTGACATGCAAAGTGGGCGTGCCAAGATTTTAGCGACTGGAAACAGTCCCTAACCATCGCTATCTCCTATTACCAACTTTTGGAGATATTCGCGCTAAGCGCGAATATCTCCAAAACCTAACACCTGCCCTGAGCAGTTTTAGCCATGTTATCCAATGGGAAGTGGATAACATGGCTAAGAGCATTTGCTGGATAATGCATGAATATCGCTGACTTTTCAACGATATTCATGCATTGCGGCCGTTTTTTATCGCATTTGCGATAAACCTTGCTAATAGCAAGGTTTATGTGCGATAAAATTCGCCGATGTGCGGCGATAATTTTTGTCTCTAAACAAGTTAGAGACAAAAATTATCGCTAGTTGTTGGTAATATGCCCAGGGTTTTTGCTTGCAGGAATCGGGAGGCGGGAGACTAGCACTGAAATCAGTAGTCTCACGCCTGAATCGGGAAGGTTGGCATGTCTGGATACTCTACATCTGGGGCCATAAACTACATCCGCAGGGCTAGGTGATAGCCTAGGTCCGGCCTGGACAATCGGACACTGAGGAAGAGGAGTGTCAGAGGGTGCGGTAGTGAATAGGGTTAAAGGGAGGTGTCGGGCGGGCACAGGGTGTGATTCTCAGAGAAGAGCAGCGCAGATGGGGGGAAGTATATGGCCCATGCATGAGAGAAAGAGCGGGGGTGACCAGTGCGTGGGGGAGATGCTTGCGAGGGTGGGGAGCCATGCTGAGAATCGGCGGCATGCAGAGAGTGGCCCTGGTCAAGGCATCTAAAATGGCTGCCGTGCACGACAAAATTGTGGCATTGGACAAAAACGCAAGATGGCGCAGACAATGTTTATCAATAAGGATTCATTTATAACAAAATATTTACTCGCAGTAACAAAATGGTGGTCATCCATTCCATCGAATCGAACGTTAACAAACGTCACGCAGCAAAAAAAAAAAAAAAAAGCTCACGCACAGAGCAGTTTTTAGCCATGTTATCCAATGGAAGGTGGATAACATGGCTAAGAGCATTTGCTGGATAATGCATGAATATCGCTGACTTTTCAGCGATATTCATGCATTGTGGCCAATGTGCGGCGATAATTTTTGTCTCTAAACAATTAAAACGAAGCACAAAATGGTGAATTCCCGTTTCGCTACCAGTTTGCGGCCCAGTTCGCGGCCCGTGAAGCGCTTCTACCGTGAAAAATCATTTTTTTTTTATTTTCCCCACGGGACCCTTTAATAACCCCAACAACAATCCTAGGGGGTCAAGAGGGGTATACCTTGCCCCCTTTCATTAAATTCCCCCTTCATTTTTCACCTCTTCTTCTCTCTCGATCCTACCGAGAGATAAGATGGCGGCCGCTCAGGACTGTTTAGAATGTTGACAGACACCGGGGAGCCAATCAGCTTCGCATCGCAAAGTTCCGATACGCGAAAAGTTCGCTAACCGGATCGCTGCCCGGAGCGCTGTTACAGATATATATCTTGATTTAAACGTTAATTTCTCAAAATCCACTGAAGCACATATATTGAGACCTAGCAAAGGCACATCGGGCTAACAGTCCCTACAATTTTGCCAAGTTTCGTGAAAATCCATTCAGCCGTTCGGGCTAAAAGTGAGTCCAACCGCCCTATGGAAATTAACATGGGAAAAACGCGTTTTGGGACCCCCCTTTTTTCTCGGCCCCCCCTTGACGACCCCCCCCCAAATTTCCAGGAGCTGCTCAGAAACAAAATGTGCCATTTTCCTGAAAATTTCTGCCGATTCCGTCCACAAACGCCAAAGTTATTAGACATAGAATTTTCAGAAATGCCATAGGGAAAAAATCCTAACTATATATACCTACTGGCGACCGCCAGTAGGTAATATATATATATATATATATATATATTTTTTTTTTTTTTAATTTATTTATTTATTTTTTGGACACTGAGGAAGCCGTTTTTTTTCTAACTATGTATACCTACTGGCTATCGCCAGTAGGTAATATATATATATATATATATATATATATTTTTTTTTATTATTTTTATTTATTTCTTTCTTTTTTGGACACTGAGGAAGCCGTTTTTTTTTTTTTTTGGGACACTGAGGAAGCCGTTTTACGGCGAAACGCGTTTGTCTTTCTTTGGGGTAAGGGGTCTTCCAATAAATCAAGAAAAGTAACCATCAGCTTGGAGTGCCGTCTGCTTTCTTTGAATTAAGCGAGCGTGTGCCGATATATATATATATATATATATATATATATATATATATATATATATATATATATATATATGTATATATATATTCACTAAAAAAAACATAGGTTTCACATCAGTTATAGTTAGCTGGAAATTTTACTGACATAAAACCATTGAAATTCCACGTTATAGTTAGTTGGACTCACTATAACTTGCGCGTGTAATGCACTGCTGATGACGTCACATATTACATCACTCATGACATGGTCAGTGACATCACTCATGACATCACTGATGACACCATCCAGTGAATGTGTGCCTTTCTGAAAAATAAATATGTTTTATATATGTATATGTAAAGGTAGATGGAAAAATAAATGTTTAAATAAGTGTGTAAATGGATGTTTTTTTTTTTAAAAAAAGGATTGGTTAACTGGCTTATTAAGTGTATCTTAGTGAATACATATATTAACGAGTAATGTTTAAATATTTAAATATATGTATCAGTGTTTCACTTTGTGTATTAGTTGCTACATGGGTTGGTGAGTAGCTACATGTGTGTGTATATAGATTATTAGATTTTTTTTAGTATCAGTATGAGTGTCTGTATGGTTTGGTGGGAGTGTTACTTAGCACATAGATGCATCAATGACTGACTCACTGTTTTTATGTGTTTTGAAGACGGCATATGTGCAGGACTGTATGGGTGGATGAGTGTGTATATGCGTGTGTTAGTGAGTGAATGACTGTCTCATTAGTGTCTTTATCAGTAACTACATATGTTTTAATCTAGTATATGTGAGTATTGATGTATATGAGTGAGTATATGTGAGAGTGAGAGATTGAAAGAGTTCTTGTTTAAATAAGTATGTGTTTCTATAAGTGATTGTTTAAGAGAGTAAGTATGTGTAAGTTTCCTTAGAAGTAAGGTGGTAGTGTGTGTATAGCTGTATATGCAAATAAATGGATGTTCAATAGTTTATTTGCATGTGTGAGTATGTGTGTGAATAACTTTTGGATGACCGCCAGTAGGTAATATATATATATATATATATATATATATATATATATATATATATATATAACACTTTGCAACCTGGTTTCCAATGTTCCCTCACCCGCGGAATGAAAACAGGAGCTGACTCCACTTCTCTTGGTGTAATTTTCTTTATTTTAAATTACAGCTTACCGTCATGATCCGTTTCGGCCTTTGCAGGCCTTGATCATGTATATATATTACCTACTGGCGGTCGCCAGTAGGTAGTTATAGTTAGGACCTAGTTCCATGGGAAATCCACAACTTTCTATTGGGAATAACTTTGGCACTGGTTGATGAATCTTTTTGACTTTCTCTAAGAAGATGGCCTGTTACGCTCAGCTCCTTCCCTGAAAGTGTCGGGGGGATTCATGAAGCGGGGGGCGAGAAAAAAGGGGGGGTCCCAAAACTTGTTTTCCCCATGTTAATTTCCATAGGACGATTAGACATGGCTACAGCCCGAACCGCCGAACAGAATTACACCAAACTTGGCAAAAAGGTAGGGACTGGTACGCAGTAGGGCCTTTTCCATATTTGGTGAAAATCGCTCCAGTGATTTTTATGAAAATTAACTTAAAAATGTATAATATATCTATATGCGCGCTTTGAGCACTTTGGGTACGCGTACCGGTAAGCGCACCCGGTGCACCACGGAAGTGCACGAGCGGAAAGCTGATTGGTTCTCTGGAGTCTGTGAACATTCCAAATGGTCCAGAGAGTCTGCCATCTTGTGTCTCGGTAGAACCGAATGATTGTGATTGTTACAAAAGGACAATACAAATGAGGTTCAACTGACATATAATGACATTTACTCCAAGTTGATGGCCTGGAGGAGTAAAGGGCTGCTGAGTATGGAGGAATGTAAGTATTTGAAAAATGACAGCCCGACTATGCCTGTAATTTACTTTATTAATAAAATACACAAAAACAGTATGCAGCCACCAGGCAGGCCTATCATTTCCGCATGAAACAGTATCTTGGAGAATGTCAGCAAGTATGTAGATTATTTCCTACAAGAGCATGTAAAAAATCTGCCCTACTTTATTTTGGACACTGGGGATCTGCTCAAGAAACTAACATCTTTCAAATGGGAACCAGGTTTTCTTTTGGTCTCTATGGATGTAACATCCTTGTATACCAGTATTTTTCACAGGGATGGCACAAGAGCAGTACAATATTATTTGAACAAGAGACCAGCTACTTGCTATGAACATTCAAAAAAGATTATTGCCATGATCAATTTATGTTTGGACAACAATGTTTTTCTATTTTCTAATCGATTGTTTCAGCAGACTAGGGGAGTAGCCATGGGGGCCTGCTTCTCTTCCAGTTAGGCCTGTTTACACATGGGCTACTGGGAGGAGCAGGTCCTGGCACTTGACTACAGTGCTACTTTCAATTCCAAAGTAAAGAGATGGTTGAGGTATATTAATGACCTCTTTTTTATTTGGGATGGGTCTGCTAGTGAAGTTTCTGAATTCATAGATGAAATGAATGTTAACAACCTTAATTTGAAGTTCACCAGCAACATAAGTAAAACGTCCATTGTCTTCTTAGATGTTGAGATCGTTGTGGCCAATGGCAAGCTGGAGACCAAGCTCTACAGAAAACCGACGGCTGGCAATTCTTTGCTACATGCTACAAGTCAACACCCAGCACACCTGATATGGAGCATCCCTTACGGGGAAATGCTCCGTATCAAGAGAATCTGTAGCATTGACACTGATTGCCACAAGGCACAATTGGAGTGTAAAGTCAGGTTCCTTAGCAGGGGTTACAGTACTGAGACTCTGACTAGGGCAATCAGTAGAGCCAACTCCAAAGACAGATATCAACTGTTATTTCCTGCAGCCGACAATGTTCCCAAATCAGTAACTAGCAATGAGACTCGTATCATTTTTGGCTTTAGTAATCAACACCAGGCAATTCACAGGATTGTGAAAAACAACTGGTCACTCGTAACTAGTGATCCGGTTGTTGGCCAATTGGTGAAAAGTACACCTAGTATCACATACAGGAAAGCCAGATCCATGCAGGATAGCCTTGTCTCTAGTAGTCCTGAAACTAGAACCAATACATCTTGGCTCGATAGTAGTAGGAGCTTCTTGAAATGTTCTACTTGCAAGGCCTGTAAGAACGGTGTGAGCAGGAAAGAATACATGACCCCTTTCAGCGCAAATCCCATTAAAATCAGACATAAACTGAACTGCAGGACCGAGTACGCTGTATACGTTTTGGAATGTCCCTGTGGCCTGAGGTATGTTGGGAGTACCAGGCCACAGGTGTACAAACGGATCCTGCAACACCTGAGGGCCATATCCAATGCCGATGCAGCGTACCTTGTAGCGCGCCACTTTGAGGAGAGTCACGCTAAGAATGCCACTGGGCTTAGATACTTTGTTATAGACACAGTACCACCACAGAGAAGGGGTGGGGACCATGAAGCCCAGTTGCGCAAGCTTGAAACTAGACACATTATCCTGCTCGATACGAAAATACCCAACGGTCTTAATGCCAGCGAAGACTGTTACACTTATTTATGAAATGGGAACAATGTCAGTAATTTTGTAAATTAACAATGTCAGTAAATTTTCTGGTAAATGAAATGAATGCCTCCCACAACCATTTATTGAGCACATATGATATTTTAGATCACTTATATTTTACTTCACAGGAGGCACTATTATTTATTTTACAAAAACTTTTGTGAAAACAGTTTTACCATTGCTTTGCATATATATGAATTCCATGTTACATGGGTAATTTTGCACAATTGTTATTGCTAGCCCACTAGGGCGTTACTCATTTCCTGTCACTTGCAGTATGATGGCAGAAGTGTTTTAGCTTCCTTGTAAATATGTGTATAAACAATGAAATTCGTTTGTGATGCTGATAGTTGCACACAACTGGTTGTGTTGTATACAGTTTTTACTACTTAACGTGGGGAAGCTACTTTTTTACCTTTGCAATGATTTGGAATATTTATATTTTAAAACATTTTAGATATTTATATGTTTTATTATTATTCCTAATTGCAAAGGTTTTTGTGCAAACTGCTTGTGCAATATTTGGGTGCAATTCCAATGTCGAAATTATGGTACAGTATTAATTCCCGAATGCGTCATTTAGACATAAGTAATGGCATGTACATAGTATTTCCTTTATGTCTATGCTTGCAATGGCACTGTGCACTTTAAATTGGGTAGTCCGCCTCCATGACATTGTCATGTGATCAAGGCCTTGTCAGGCCGAAACGCGTCATGTGAAAAAACCTTCTGCTGTGATATCATGAATATTGTTTGAAAGAAAACTAATATCTCATGATTTTCCCACAGTGGTTTGGAAGGGGATCTATAAGCTAAACTGAAAGCATATTTTCTGTAAATTCACATTATCTTTCTCAGTCATGTGAAAATGAAGTCTGACATTCTCAGTAAAACATGTACATCCAACAAGGACAGAGACTGTCAGTTGATTCCTTTGTGCTCTACTGCAGCCTCCTAAAGTGTTCTAAAGAACAACTAGAGCGCTAACAGTCCTACGTATTACAAAGGTATAGCACACCTGGAGCCATCGTGATGGGAATAAAGTGGTAACTCTTAAAACATTTAATTTAAAAAGGAACAAAATGAGGGGGTATATTATGTAATAGAAGGTATTATTAGTTCTGCAGAAAGAAAAATTAGGGCACATTTTGAGTGACTTTTCAAATCCTCTTCTATTTCATTAAAAAATTCTGACATGCAGTCTCCCAAAATGGCCACCAGAGACAAAAGAGCCCAAATGTAGCCCAAATATCACCCAGATGTAGCCCAAGTATAGCCCAATGACAGAATGTCCCAGAGTGTTCTAAAGAACAACTAGAGCGCTAACAGTCCTACTTATTACAAAGGTATGGCACACCTGAAGCCATCTTGATTGGAATAAAGAGGTAACTCTTAAAACATTTAACTTAACAAGGAACAAAATGAGGGGGTATATTTTGCCATATGAATTATGATTAGTGCTGCAGAAAGAAAAATTAGGGCACATTTTGACTGACTTCTCAAACCCTCTTCAATTTCATTAAAAAATTCTGACATACAGTCTCCCAAGATGGCCACCAGAGACAAAAGAGCCTAAATGTAGCCCAAATATCACCCAGATGTACCCCAAGTATAGCCCAATGACAGAATGTCCCAGAGTGTTCTAAAGAACAACTAGAGCGCTAACAGTCTTACTTATGACAAAAGTATGGCACACCAGAAGCCATCTTGATTGGAATGAAGTGGTAAGTCTGAAAACACTCAATTTAAAAAGGAACAACATGAGGGGGTTAATTTTGCCATAGAAAGTATGATTAGTGCTTCAGAAAGAAAAATTAGGGATCATTTTGAGTACCTTCTCAAATCCTCTTCTATTTCATTAAAAAAATTCTGACATGCAGACTGAAACATGCACTTTGAATACCAGCAGCAGACGTCCCTGGTGAGCAGTAGCTTTACTACAGTGATCTAATGTGCAACTAGAGTGCTAACATTCAGAATTTATGGCAAATGTGTGACACATCTGAATGCCTTCTTGATGGAACCAAAGTAAACAAGCATTGAAAATGCAATAGATCTCGCCCTCGTTTAAGTTAAAGCCATTCTGTTTGTAATGAGGTGGCTTTTTAGCTTTGCTTTTATTAGTGTTTTTTCAACTTTCATGTAAATATCATGCATCCGTATGCATATAAGTATATGTATGCATGCATTTATGTTTGTATTTATATAGATATACAGATGATATATGTTTATATATGTATGTATATACATATATTCACTGAAAAAACCATAGGTTATAGACCATATATAGTTAGGAATTAGCATTTACAAAACCTTGAAAATTCACTGAAAAAACCATAGGTTATAGACCATATATAGTTAGGAATTAGCATTTACAAAACCTTGAAAATTCACTGAAAAAACCATAGGTTATAGACCATATATAGTTAGGAATTCGCATTTACAAAACCTTATTTTACTCACACAAAACCATTGAAATTCCATATATAGTTAGTTGCACTAACTATATATCGCGCACCCGCAATCCACTGCTGATGATGTCACATATTACATCATTCATGACATGGTCAGTGACATCACTGATGACATCACTGATGACATCTCAAATGACATCACTGATGACATCACTGATGACAACATCCAGTGACTGTATGTTTCTGTAAAGTTAAAATATGTCTTACATATTGAAGAATGAGTGGATGTATAAGTGTCTGGATGAAGGATTTAGTAGGTGCATGACTGACTGTATGAGTGAGTGATTAAATGTGTCTCACTGAGTGCATGGGTTAGTGACTAAACTGTCTTAATTTGTGCATCATTATGTCTGTTGTTCTGTAAACTGTTGCATGTGTTGATAAGTAGCTATATGAGTAACTATATGGGTTATTGATTGGTTGCCCATGTATTTGTTTGGGAGACTGAGTGTGTGTGTGGGTGGCTGGGAGGTGTATGACTCTGTGCATAGATGTGTGAGCAGTTGATTCACTAGATGTATGGTTTCAAAAGTGCATGTGGAAACAGCTGTATGGGCGGTTGACTGTGTGCATGAGTGTATTGGTGAGTGAATGGATATCTCAGTGCTACATGTCAAAGTAAGTACATATGTAAAACACAGTACATGTGAGAGTTGACATATATAAATAACTGTGCATAAGAGCCAGTGAATGTGTGAGTGGCTGTATGGATCATTGTGAACTTGTATCAGGGATTGTATAAGAGAGTAAATATGTGTTAGTATATGTTTGAATAAGTAAAGTTTGTATAACTGTATAGTTGAGGAAATGGAGGTGTGATTGATTCTTTGCATGACTGACTAGGTGTGTGAGTAACTCCATGGATGAGTGACAGTCTGTGAGTGTCTGTTTACACTGATTGTATCTAAGGTTATATTAGAGTCTGAAGAGGTTCATCGTATTATCACATGAATGATATCATCAGTGATGTGATCAGTAATGTCAAATGAGATGTCATCAGTGATGTCATCAGTAATGTCATTTGAGATGTCATCAGTGATGTCATTTGAGATGTCATCAGTGATGTCATCAGTGATGTCACTGACCATGTCATGAATGATGTAATATGTGACATCATCAGCAGTGGATTGCGGGTGCGCGATATATAGTTAGTGCAACTAACTATATATGGAATTTCAATGGTTTTGTGTGAGTAAAATAAGGTTTGGTAAATGCGAATTCCTAACTATATATGGTCTATAACCTATGGTTTTATGTTTTTTTCAGTGAATATATATATATATATATATATATATATATATATATATATATAAAGAGAGAGAGATTATATATTTATATATATATATATATATATTCACTGAAAAAACCATAGGTTTCACATCCGTTATAGTTAGGAATTAGCATTTAAAAAACCTAATAAATTCACTGAAAAAATCATAGGTTTCACAACAGTTATAGTTAGCTGGAAATTTTACTGACATAAAACCATTGAAATTCCCACGTTATAGTTAGTTTGACTCACTATAAATTGCGCGCCTGCAATGCACTGCTGATGACGTCACATATTACATCACTCATGACATGGTCAGTGACATCACTCATGACATCACTCATGACATATATATATATATATATATATATTACTTACTGGCGGTCGCCAGTAGGTAGTTATAGTTAGGATTTTTTTAAATGCAAAATCTCAAAATACTATTGTGAATAACTTTAGCGCCGGTTGACGAATCTGCCTGAAAATTTCCTCAAATTTGCCTCGCGGAGCTCCGGTCCTTCCTTGACAGTTTGGGGGGGGGGTTCGTAAAGCGGGGGCCGAGATAAAAGGGGGGTTCCAAAACGTGTTTCCCCATGGTAATTTCCATAGGGCGGTCGACCTCACTTTTAGCCCGAACGGCTGAATGGATTTCCACCAAACTTGGCAAAATTGGAGCCCGATGTGCCTTTGCCTCAAGATATGTGCTCCAGTGGTTTTTGAGTAATTTAGGTTCCAAAAAATATATATATCTATAAGCGCGCCCCGGTACGCGCACCGCGGATGGCACTGGGCGCGCCACGCGAGGTGCGCACGGAAAGATGATTGGCTCTCGGGTGTCTGTAAACATTCGAAACAGGGGAAATGACCATAAGGAGGCAGAGTAGATCCCCCCTGACCCCCTACGTTTGATGTGGGGGTCATACATTTATTTTTTTTTCGATTTGCGCGGGGGGAGCGCCCGGTACGCGCACCCGGGAGCGGACCGGGGGAAAAAAAGAATGATAGAGTTTTCAAAAAATGTAGCATTTTTTTATAAATTGGAGGTAGTTCCAAAAAAGAACTGTTTTTTTTTCTTTTTGTTGTTTTATAATTTTTTATTGTTTTTTGAACATTTTTTACTTTTTTGACTTTTCTGAACATTTTTTTTTTTTTTTGTATTTTTAAAGGGGAGAAACAAAAAACAGGGAATTCTAAAGGGCTCAACATGAGCAAAAAAAAAGCGGAAAAAATTAATGTTTCCTTGGGCACTTGTGGTTATCCCAAGCACGGTTAATAAGTGTGATGCATTGCTCTCCATAGCATATTGTTTGTCCACAAAAAATACAAAACATTTTAAAATTGGAAAAGTTTGTTTGTATAATGGAGCACATCTCCCTAACTTCCGGTCCCGATGGGGTGGAAACATTAGTTTGGGAGGTGCTGGCAGAAGATTTGACAGGGTTTCTGGCCAGTTCCCTGACCTCCGCCCTAGCATAGTTATTTGGATGCTTTCGTAGCATATGTCTGATCATCGTGTGGTTGCCGAACGAGTATTTTTTTGGGGGATTCCCCCTTGACAGCTCCTGATGACATATAAAGCAGGTTGCCTTAGGCGCATTTACTTTTTTTTTGTCGTTGGGGATTGAAAAAAATTGCCAGGTGATGTGCTCTTTAGGTTTGTAGGTAATATTGTCCTCTCGGACGAATCTCCTCTCCTCCTCCTCTTCATCCTCCTCCTCTTCTTGATCTCCACCACTGAGAAGTTGTGGTGGTCCTTGTGGTGGTGGTGGTGGTGGAGGTGGTGGTCCAGAAGATCCAGCAGCTGCAGCTAATGTAGCCATTTTCTACTGAAATAACTGCAGGTCTACCTCTCTCAAGGCAGAAAGTTAGAATGAGGAAAAAAGGTGGGGTCTGGAAAAGAAAACTGTTCTGAACCAATGAAAAGTGTTATTTTCAGGTCACAAGACCAGGGGTTTCATCATTATGAAACTAAAACTGTTATGAACCAATAAATGTGTTATTTTCAGGTCACATGACCCGACGCGTTTACGCTACGTGCCCCGGGGCACTTACGCCGTGCGTATCATGCGGACACGGCTACGCGATACGTCACGATCAAGTTTTCGTTCGCGACATTGGCGCTAACGGGACGCTTCCCGGTTCGTGCATCGGGGCGCTTCAAAAGACTGCGCTATGTGTTTCAAGGGTTACAATACACTGAAAGGAGGTCTGTCAGTGTGTCACAAGGATGGTGTCATCAGTGATGTTATGAGTGATGTCACTGACCATGTCATGAGTGATGTAATATGTGACGTCATCAGCAGTGCATTGCTGGCGCGCAAGTTATAGTGAGTCCAACTAACTATAACATGGGAATTTCAATGGTTTTATTTCAGTAAAATTTACAGCTAACTATAACTGGTGTGAAACCTATGGTTTTTTCAGTGAATATATACATATACATATATATATATATATATATATATATATATATATATATATATATATATATATATATATATATATATATATATATATATATATATATTTTTTTTTTTTACAGGGCTAAACATAAAGTAAAGTGCCGAGAAACAACTGGCTTAGCTCTGTGTATGTAAAAATTGTAAATATGTATATAATACTTTTTGGTTAAATAATATACCATTTGTACAGAGTAGATCTACACATATGCACGCAATATGAGTTTGGGGATACACCCCTCCATAACACCAAATAAAACCAACTTTAAATGTTTGAAATGTAAATACTGGGTATCTAATACGACAAATTTGTAAATATGTGCTAGTCACGATAATTTTGGTTACTGTCAAACGTTTTTTAATTCTTGCACTGAGCACTTTATCTGTCGCCATTTTAGAACAGTATGAAATGCCTTGTATGAACATACTACAAGATGGCCGCCATGAAATGAATTAGGTACCATCATCTATGTCGATGAACTAGAAGGGCGGATAGTTTAAAATGGCGAAATTGTTTGTACACTAATGACAGTGACGAAGCCTGTGAGCGAAACGCGTCTGTCGGGGGTGTGGTAATAAATTCATCTTAAAGATCACAACATCGGAGTGCTTGCCGTTTTTTTCGAGCGCAATAGCTTGGAAGTGTTTGGCGATATATGTATATATATATATATATATATATATTCACAGAAAAAACCATAGGTTATAGACCATATATAGTTAGGAATTTGCATTTACAAAACCTTGAAAATTCACTGAAAAAACCATAGGTTATAGACCATATATAGTTAGGGTTTAGCATTTACAAAACCTTATTTTACTCGCATAAAACCATTGAAATTTCATATATAGTTAGTTGCACTAACTATATATCGCGCACCCGCAATCCACTGCTGATGATGTCACATATTACATCATTCATGACATGGTCAGTGACATCACTGATGACATCACTGATGACATCTCAAATGACATCACTGATGACATCACTGATGACATCTCAAATGACATTACTGATCACATCACTGATGACATCTCAAATGACATCACTGATGACATCACTGATGACATCTCATTTGACATTACTGATCACATCACTGATGATATCATTCATGTGATAATACAATGAACCTCTTCAGACTCTAATATAACCTTAGATACAATCAGTGTAAACAGACACTCACAGACTGTCACTCATCCATGGAGTTACTCACACACCTAGTCAGTCATGCAAAGAATCAATCACACCTCCATTTCCTCAACTATACAGTTATACACACCTTACTTATTCAAACATATACTAACACACATTTACTCTCTTATACAATCCCTGATACAAGTTCACAATGATCCATACAGCCACTCACACATTCACTGGCTCTCATGCACAGTTATTTATATATGTCAACTCTCACATGTACTGTGTTTTACATATATACTTACTTTGACATGTAGCACAAAGATATCCATTCACTCACCAATAGACTCATGCACACAGTCAACCGCCCATACAGCTGTTTCCACATGCACTTTTGAACCCATACATCTAGTGAATCCACTGCTCACACATCTATGCACAGAGTCATACACCTCCCAGCCACCCACACACACACTCAGTGTCCCATACAAATACTTGGGCAACCAATCAATAACCCATATAGTTACTCATATAGCTAGTGATCAACACATGCAGCAGTTTACAGAACAACAGACATAATGATGCACAAATTAAGACAGTTTAGTCACTAACCCATGCACTCAGTGAGACACATTTAATCACTCACTCATACAGTCAGTCATGCACCTACTAAATCCTTCATCCAGACACTTATACATCCACTCATTCTTCAATATGTAAGACATATTTACACTTTACAGAAACATACAGTCACTGGATGTTGTCATCAGTGATGTCATCAGTGATGTCACTGACCATGTCATGAATGATGTAATATGTGACATCATCAGCAGTGGATTGCGGGTGCGCGATATATAGTTAGTGCAACTAACTATATATGAAATTTCAATGGTTTTATGCGAGTAAAATAAGGTTTTGTAAATGCTAAACCCTAACTATATATGGTCTATAACCTATGGTTTTTTCAGTGAATTTTCAAGGTTTTGTAAATGCAAATTCCTAACTATATATGGTCTATAACCTATGGTTTTTTCTGTGAATTTCATTGGTTTTTTAAAAGCTAACATTTGTAGCTGTAAAATGTATTCTTCTTTAAATCCAAAAATATATTTTAGATGTTTATTGATAATTTTTTTTTTAATATTTTTTTTCTACGCTTCCGGTAAGCGAACCGGGAAGCTTTCCGTTAGCTCATCTTGATGCCGCGATCTAGTACGCGAACCGGTAAACGTTTCGTTAGCGCAACTGTGACGCGTCGCGGAAGCGCGACGTATCACGTTGTCGCGTAATGCGTCTTATGACGCGCCGCGTTAGCGCTCCCGGAAGTGCTCCGGACCGCGAACCGGAAGCGATTCGAGGCGCGGCGCGCTCCGCGTAACGTGAGCGGAACAGGTCATGTGACTTGTTTATTAAAGTTTTCATTGGTTCATTTCACTTTTGGTTTCCTAATGATGTAAGACTAGGTCATGTGACCTAAAAATAACACTTTTCATTGGTTTAGAACTATTTCTTTTCCCAAATGATGAAAGCCCCCACCTTTTTTCTCACTCTGACTTTCAACTTTGTGAAAGGAAGACCTGATTTTTTTCTGTGATGGCTTCAATAGTAGCTTCAGCTTCTGCACCCCCACCACCACCACCCCCATCTCCTAATAGGAAGAGAGGACCCCCTCCACAATTTATTGGAAACATAGAGGAGGAAGAGGAAGAAGAAGACGGAGAGGAAGAAGAGGGACCACAATTTGTCCAAGAGTTACCCCGGGTATCTCATCGGAAAGAAAGCTTTATATGGCAATTTTTTAGCATTCCTTCTGGAGAAAAACAAGTCAATGCACGATATGCTAAGTGCCTTATCTGCAAAAAAAAATTATCCCGAGGAACAAATAAAAAATACAGCTTTGGAAATCACACAATGCACCGACATATGCAGAGGTGGCATCCAATGAACTACAGTCGTGGAGAGATGCGTGAACTGCAACAAAACCCCCCAACTTCGGTGCCTTCAACATCTTCTGATCTGTCTCTGTTAGTGGCCGAGGCGAACGAAACAGTGCCCAACATACAAAAAAATTTTGTGCATCTAAAGCTGACATGCTTGTATTGTGGAACACTAATTTCATGCGCTAACATGAGTGTGAAATTGATTAATCTGGCTTTTGAGAAACACCAATGTTCCAAACGCAAGAATTTTTAATTTTTTTTTTTGCTCCTGTTGAGCCATTTTCAATGCCTCTTTCTGTTCATTCCCTTTAAAAAAACAACAAAAAAAACAAAAAAGTGTTCAAAAAATCCAAAAAAATGAAATAATGTTCAAAAAAGTAAAAAAAAAAAAAAAAAAAAAAAAAAGTTCTTTTCAGAACTACCTCCCCTTTTTACAAAAATTGCTAGAAAGTGTAACACTCTGGCAAGCTGTTTTTTTTTAGTTCGCTTTCCGGTTAGCTCTCCGGTACGCGAACCGGGAGCTAACCCCAAATTTATTTTTTTTTTTTTAAATAAAGGAGTAATTACAAGAGAAGAAAACACAGAGTGATGTAAAAAGAAAGACAGCTATAGGGTTTAAACCAGAAATGGTGTTTAATAGATTTATTTACCTAAGAAGAGAAGTAAAAGGATATAATTGTGGAAAACAAAATACATAAGAAAGTGAAAGAATCAAGGTGTGTCCTCTCTAAAAGTTTGTTTAAGGTGAACCGTACTCAGGGTTGCATATCAAATTTATGCTTGTTGAAGAATACAGAGGAGATAATAAAAGTGAAGACCTACCATTGTAGTAAAACATGCCCACTTATTACATCATTCATAACATAGTCAGTGACATCATCAGCAGTGGAATGCGGGTTAAAAAAGTAGAAAACATTTACCTTATAATTCTTGTTAACTTTTAAAGAAAATTTTTCATACTTTCAATCTGTAAAAGAGAGAACAAACATTTCCAAAAATATTAAAACATGTATTTAAAAATTAGAAAAAAGAATGGAAAAGGTTCAAGAAGAAACAGTTTTTAAACAACTTTGACACTTACAGAAGACTCTGCTTCTCTAAGACCCGTACACAATCCTAAAGATATTTATTTTAAACAAACAGTATCTTCATGCTGATGAAATGAGGCCTATTTTGGAACATGATGCTTCTTTTGCATTGCTGATGTCTCACAATAGTCATGCAATAGCAGCGCAAAAGAGATGTAAAGCCATCATAAAATTGTGTCTAACATTTTCAATGATTGTTTCAGGATGCAAATAAGATGTGTGCTTTGAAGAGCTTTCTTTGAGGTGAGGCCTATTTCTTTTTTTAAAAAAAAACAGTACCCAGAAGTACAGCACTGTAAGCATTAAAATTGACACTTACAGAAGACTCAGTTTCTCCATATCTACCTCACATTTCTAAATGTATATCATAAGTACAAAAAGCAGAACATTAATTATACATGTTAAATGGTTTATTTTTGCTGTTCTCAGAATGTATCAAATTTCACTTAAATCAGTGACTTGAAGGTATTCATCATGTACCAGCGGGGAAAAAAAAACACAATCAAAATGATTGTGTTTAAAAAACCCATACGACCTAAGAAATCTGAATTCAAAAGTCCTTAAAATTAACTTACTTTCAATAACGTCGAAGGATCTCCTATGAACAGCGTCCACTCTGTTGTGCTATAAATATTTTCAGCCCGCCACTTTCTGAAAGAAAACCTCCATCGTTTCGAAAAATATGTTACATACAAGAAAAGACTTCTCACATTCTATCACATGTTTCCACTAGGCCAAATCATGTTGCAGCGATTCGCAACTCTTGTAATTCTTCCAATCAAATCGCGTCATTTTCTATTTTCGCATCTTTCAAAAAGAAAACATTTGAGATTATTTTCACAATCCTGGACTACTAATATCTTACTCTTCTTTGTCACTCATGTTCTCCTTTTCCTATGACACTGATACTGCTTACTATGAAGCAGACTTACTTGCATCAGGTTTATATAGTAGGATTTTGAAATTGACATTATAATTAAAAGTTTTGGACCAATAATCTAGACAGCATTGCAGACTTACATTCCCTCTACTTGATGAACAATTTCCAATTCCTCACAGGAAATCCCAAAATTCTTTCTTTAAAATTTTGGTTTTAAAAACACCAGGTAAGAATTTTTAAGGTCAAACGGCAATTTTTTTTTGAAAGTTACAACAGAATCATTGCAGAATGACCAGCCGTTTTGAGACTTTAAGTAAGCTGTATAATGTCCTGATGTTGTTGAAGGACCATCGTGATAGATAATTGCTACAGTTACAAAAGTCCTCCCTGATATTGACAGCTGAGAAGCCACAAATTTTTTTATTAAAGTTGACAATTTTGATCCATCAGGCCTACATCGTTGGATCATTAAAATGACATACTGGCCATATCTACGTATAAATAATGTTGACATCATATCACATTTACATTGGCTACACTCCATGTTGTGATCCGCTGCATTTACTAACTTATTAAAGGACACTGATTTACTGTCTGGCAAAGTTAAATATATAAATCTTTCTGAGTCTACACTAGTAGTACTTGATACCCTACAGTTCTCGCAGTCATGCTGCCATTGATAAGAAAGCCCAAACAGGTGATCTACATCTACACCCTCATCTTGCAATACATCAAACATATACATTAAAAACTCATGACAATCTTGCTGATTATTTTCAGAGAAGTCTGTTTGACCTGAACATTCATCTAACAGATAACGAACTTCAGACACACTTTCTACTTTTGTTCGATCAGTGCTACATTTCTCGAAAACAGAATTCAACAAACAGCATAAAATTTGTTCTGAATTCAACAGAATCTGTTCTTTTAAACTCTCTAGTGAAAAGAGAACATTAACCACTACATTTGCATAGCAGTTGACACCAGAACTGTTTTCAAATTGAAAACCGACAACATCTTCAACAGAATCCACTTTCTTTCTGCTAACAATTTTCGGTTCATTGACTTTTGGTCTTTTTGCTACAACCTCCCTACTATTACTGATATTTCTACGTTTCCGGCCTACCACACGTTTCTCAAACAAAGGATATTGAGGCAAATGTGGTGCATACTCTCTTCTTAACCTATTGTATTCCTTAACACAATCTAGATCCGCACAAATGTTTGTGACATCACAGTCAATCAAGTACAATCCCGATAAAGTTCTAACTCGTGACAATGCCACATATGCCATACCCTCCTTGAACACAGAACTGCCAATATTCACCAATGCACTGTCTACACTTAAACCTTGCGATTTATGGATTGTCACCGCATATGCCAAGCAAACAGGAAACTGTTTACGGCGAACATATAAGTCTTTAACAAGCAAAAACCTAGCAGAACAACGACCAATTAGCTGTACTTCCTCAATGCCATCAAATTTAATTTTTAAAAATTCTATTCCATCTCTATTTCTGTATTTCTCAAAATCAACAACATTACCCATTGATCCATTTACCAGACCTCTTTCTACATGTAAATTCCTTCTCAAAATGATTCGGCAATTTAAACACACATTTAGAGTCTTTTCAAAACCTGCTGTTTTAGATATAGTCTTCTCTAATGAATCCAATTTTGATTTCAAATTGTCTGACAAAATAATTGTTGATCCCATATGCTCTATTTTGTCGATAGCTTCAAGTTTCACAATCTCTTCCTTTTCTAAATTCAACATTTTGTTGTTGAAGATGGCACATTCTGCAAGAGTTGGCATCAAACATATCCCGGATTTCTTCTCAGTAATTTTCTGAAAAATATTCTCAGGCACAATCTCTTGTTCGGGATATAAATTTGACAGTAATCGTGCATTTAAAGCTTCTTTCCCATGCTCGGTCACTTTTCCAATTCTAATATCTTGTAGAATATTCTTGTAATCTTCATCCTTTGCCTGACGCATATTTTCATGCAGTTCAGCATAATTGAAGTTTAACCATATATTGACGTTGCCAATGCTCCCTAGGCACTTCCTGGTATCTTCATGCGTGAGTATTTTGAACACAGGTTGACCTTTTACAGGTGTCAGCTGCAGAAGATCTCCGAAAACAATGATGTGTTTGCCACCAAATAACACATCATATTCAGTTTTAAGTACTTCTTGCATTCTCAAATGCACAAAGGCAAGCATGACATTGGAAACCATGCTTACTTCGTCAATGATAAGTAGTTTCATTTTCCTCAAGACTCTTGAAACTTCACAGCAAGCATCCCCAGATAACTTGTGGTATTGTAATTTGTTGTCATGCTCCACTGGCAGCATCAGTAGACGATGCAAAGTAATACCTTTAATGTTATGTGCTGCCAGTCCAGTAGGAGCGGTGACAACACAAGACAGCGATGACTCAGTCCTTTCCTGCAAATAACAAGAAATTGCTTTAATGAGGAAACTTTTTCCAGTTCCCGCTTCTCCACTCACGTACAGTCGGACAGGCTTCAACGATGTACATGAGCACTCTTTCTTCTCATGACTTAATCCGTGCTCAATTTCCTTGGTAACTTCATCATATATTTTCCTCTGCTCAACGTTGAGTTGTTTTTCCAAGTCTTCTAAGTTAACTGAATCCTCCTGAGCATGTGCCATGGCTCTTTCCACTTCATTCATAGCAGTGGCAGCTTCATTTTCGATAATAGGTCCTCCAAGTGGATCTTGACTCAATGAAACAGAACTCTGACTGTCCTGAGAACTGTCTCTGGCAATCTCGGCTGCAATCGTTGCTTCCTGCTCAATTTCCAAAGTTAGCATTTCTTGATATTTAGGAAAAGCAGGACATTCTATGGACTCCTTGGCTGCATTGAAAGAGTCTTCGTAACAGAGGAAATCTCCAAGCAGTTCCTCTTCTGCACGCCAAGGCTTGAAAAGTTGCAAAAGTGCTAAATAGAAAAACTCCTTTTTTTCTGGAGATTCACCACTCAATTTTCGATGGTTTACTAATTGGCATTTTCTTTGCTTGACCAGGCATCCCTCACTTCCAATTACAGCATACACTCCTTTCTCAATATCTTCTTTGATGTTCCTCTTGAATATATAATTTTGGAGAACCTCATATAGACAAACATTCTCAAGGTGACTGCTTCGATTTGGATAATATGTATCCAACATGTTGGTCTTCAAAATGTCGGTACTGTTTGGTTCCTTTTCTGCCAAATACTCAATTTCCCGGACAGGTTTTAGAACTCGATTTCGCGTTGCAGCAAGACCAAGACTCGCCCAAACGATACTCCTGGATTTGGCATAGAGACTTGCTGAAGACAATCGATCAGAACATTCGTAAGCTCCGATTTCTCGATGCGACAACATCTTCAGACTGAAACTGTACAACTTCTTGCTGAGGCTCTTTTCATGGGAAATGTCCTCCCACATATCCTTCAGTTCTGTCTTTTCTTTTTTGGTGATGTAAGATGTCACATACCGAGCCACAGCCATACAGTTGTCAGCCACAAACTGTATATCCATGTTTGCATTCCACATGGACAAAATCACTGGGTTGTAGTCATTGATGTACTTGGACTCTTCGTTCCTTTTCAAATTTATTTATTTATTTTATTTATTTATTTAATGGCACTTGTAGAGCGCGTACAATTACCCGTAGGCGTCTCGGCGCTAGTATACAATGCTGTCTATCCCTGATCAGAAGATTAGTGGCTGGGTTTACTGGTTGAATAACCACGTCTTCAGTTTCTTTCTGAACTGGAGGAGTGTGGAACTTATTTTAATGTGGTTCGGTAAGGCGTTCCAGATTTTGGGGGCTGCGATAGAAAAGCGGCGGTCACCCCATGAGACTGTTCTACTTCGTTGAACCACCAGTTGGTTAAGCGACGAGGAACGGAGTGTTCTGGACGGATTATAAGGAATTAGTAGCTTTTTGAGGAAGCGCGGTCCTTGATCCTGCAGGGTCTTATAGACTATGCATAGTGCTTTGAATTTAGCCCTATTTTGGATGGTTAGCCAGTGGTAATCTTTCAGGGTGTCCGAGATGGGAGCAAACTTCGGTTTTTTGGATAACACGCGTGCCGCTGCATTCTGCACAGTCTGGAGCTTTTTCGTGACTCTGCTTTGTGCATTGAGCAATAGACCGTTGCAGTAATCCAACGAAGTCAGGACCAGGGAGGTGACTAACGTCTTGGCTGCTGAATCTGGTAAATAAGGGATGATCTTTTTTATTATTTTGAGCTTAAAATGAGCGTTAGCTGCCACCTTATTTGCATGGGCCATGAAACTGAGCTTGTCATCAAATGTCACTCCTAGGTTTCTGACCTTAGCGGTGGGGGTAGGAGGGACACCAAGAGCCGATGGCCACCAAGCTGCCGACCAGGCTGGCAGAAGGTTGCCAAAGATGACCACCTCAGTTTTATCGGAATTGAGCTTCAGGCAATTTCTTGCCATCCACTCACCGATAGCAATCATCCCCCTTTGGAATCTCTCTGCCACCTCCTGTCCATCGCCCTTTATGGCCAAAACCAGCTGGGTGTCGTCAGCGTATGAGGTGAGGCTCAGCCTGTGTGCTTTGATGACACTAGCAAGGTCCGACACATAGATATTAAATAGTGTCGGACTGAGGGATGAGCCTTGGGGAACCCCACACGGCAGCGACAGATCCGCTGATTGGAAAAGACCCATGGTGACCGCCTGGGTTCTGTTGGCCAGGAAAGAGGCAAGAAGATCCTTAGCAGTGAGCTGAATACCCATCCTTTCGACACGGTCGACCAAGATCTTGTGGTCGACCGTGTCGAAGGCCGCTGAGAGATCAAGAAGGACGAGCAGTGCTGTTCCTCCCTGATCACGGATGACTCTTATGTCATCTGCTGCCTTGATGAGAGCGGTTTCCGTTCCATGGTGTTTACGGAAACCGAACTGTGTATCATCCAGCAGGTTATGACTCTCAATGAATTCCGAGAGTTGCTGGTTCATGGCCTTTTCGGTGACTTTTGCCAGAAAAGGGAGGCTCGCGATAGGGCGATAGTTTTTTAATTCACCTTTATCTAGACCAGGCTTTTTCAGCAGGGGTTTAATCAGCGTGTTTTTTAACGAATCAGGGTAAATTCCAGATGTCAGTATAGTGTTACAGACATGTGTGATAATGGGAATGACTGTGTCTGGTACAGTTGCGATCACCGAGGTTGGGCAGGGATCCAGAGCTGACCCGGCTTTGATCGATTTTACTATGCCCTTAATTTGATCCGTGGTGAGGGGTTTAAAATTGGTCATGGTGTTTTTCGGTGTGATCATTGAGGACATAGCAGGACTGCTAGCAGGGTCAGAGTTAAACGCTTGGTAGATGTCATTGACCTTCGTGAAAAAGAACTTGGATAAGGCATCACATAATGCTTGTGATGGGGGGGGGGTTAAGGTCCGGGGCGTTTCCAGAAAGGGTTTTAGCAATTTTATATAGCTGTCTGCTAGAATTTTTCGCGGTCTCTATATTGGTGGTAAAATAGTGTTTTTTTGCTGCTACTATCATTGCTTTATAAGAAGCAAGAGCTTGTTTATATTTTTTCTTATTTTCGCTGTCATAAGTTCTTCGCCAGTGCCGTTCTCTGTTCCTAGTTAGTTGTTTTTGAATTTTCAGTTCTTTTGTATACCACTGAGCTTTAGGCAAATTTCTGTTCTTTGACAGAGATTTGGTGGGTGCCAACTGAGTGGTGGCGTCGGCCAACCATTTCTGAAATTGGTTGGTGGCGGTATTGGGGTCAGTGGATAGATCCGGGATGGTGTTGTTTAACAGCATCGTAAGGTCATTGGAATTGATGTCCTTCCATGCTTTAAAAGTGCCACTGTTCGTGTGAGCAGCCTTTTTTCTCGGCAAGCCTTTAATAGTGAGGCTGCTAAGGATGACTGAGTGGTCAGTCCATGTCATAGGGAGAACTGAGGCTATGCGCAGACCTTCTACATTTGAAAAAATTCCATCTAGCGTATGACCTGCTTGATGGGTGGGGGTCGTGACCAGTTGACTAAGGCCCATTATTTCTAGGTCGGATGTAAGGGTAATTGTGTCCTTATCGCTGCTTTGCTCCAGATAGAAGTTGAAGTCGCCCATGATTGTAGTAGATTCTTCTGTGACTATAGACTCGGTGATGTTACTAAGGTTATCCAGGAATGCAGATCTGTTCCCAGGGGGTCTATAGAGGAGCACTCCCTTGAAATTGTAAGTAGGGGACAGCTTTATATTAAAATGCATAGCTTCGCATGAGGTAATGGGTATAGGCGAGGAGCGGACTTCCAAATGATCTCGCGCTATAATGGCTAGCCCACCACCTTTCCCTTTGGGCCTGTCCTGCCGATAGGCACTGAAGCCTGGGGGAACTGCCGTAACATAATCTGGGGCAGATGCCTCATCAGACCAGGTCTCTGTGATGTAGAGAACATCTAAGTTGAGATCGCTGATGAGATCGGCTATTTCCTGGCAGTGCTTGCTCAGGGAACGCGCGTTAATTAGCGCCATGGTCACGTGAGTGTCTTTATCAGATCCTCGGTTTTGAACTAGGCTGGTTGGGTTCGTGAACGCGAGTGTAGTATTACAGTGTTGGCATTGTGTTTGTATCTCTGGTAGCATTGTGGAGAAATCGTATTTGGTACAGAGAGGGGCGTAGGACGGACCGATCTCCAGCAGTGTGCTCCGGTTATATGAAAGAAGAGGGCCAGGGGTTGTGGCCCTAGGCCCGGTCCCGGCGCGGACGGGCGCAGACGGGCTCGCCTCTGGCGCGCCTCTGGCGCGCCGCCGGCGCGGACGGGCGATGTTGTTGTTTTTATACATGCTTTGGGCGGAGCGGTAGGAGGGTGGGAGGGGCGTCGAGCTCTCCGGCGAGCCTGCCCAATCTAAGATGGCTGCCAAAGTTGTGTAGAAATGTTCCCTGCGCCTCAGTGGATCGACGCTGTGGAAAGGGGGTGCCCAGCGAAGTTATCTCGCTGTAGGGGTGGGGTGTCAGGGAGGTATTAAAAGCGCTCCTATTAAAATATCATACAATTTTAAAAACAATTCTCAGTCGATCGTTTTTATGCTAGAAAGGTGCAAGAGAGCACAGTAAACCTCCGGCTTCCGCCTCAGAGGGAAACAGCAAGAGTAATCTCGCGGAGCCGAGTTTAAGCCCTGTTAAATACCCAGGGAGGGCGGGAGGGGCGTCGAGCTCTCCGGCGAGCCTGCCCAATCTAAGATGGCTGCCAAAGTTGTGTAGAAATGTTCCCTGCGCCTCAGTGGATCGACGCTGTGGAAAGGGGGTGCCCAGCGAAGTTATCTCGCTGTAGGGGTGGGGTGTCAGGGAGGTATTAAAAGCGCTCCTATTAAAATATCATACAATTTTAAAAACAATTCTCAGTCGATCGTTTTTATGCTAGAAAGGTGTAAGAGAGCACAGTAAACCTCCGGCTTCCGCCTCAGAGGGAAACAGCAAGAGTAATCTCGCGGAGCCGAGTTTAAGCCCTGTTAAATACCCAGGGAGGGCGGGAGGGGCGTCGAGCTCTCTGGCGAGCCTGCCCAATCTAAGATGGCTGCCAAAGTTGTGTAGAAATGTTCCCTGCGCCTCAGTGGATCGACGCTGTGGAAAGGGGGTGCCCAGCGAAGTTATCTCGCTGTAGGGGTGGGGTGTCAGGGAGGTATTAAAAGCGCTCCTATTAAAATATCATACAATTTTAAAAACAATTCTCAGTCGATCGTTTTTATGCTAGAAAGGTGCAAGAGAGCACAGTAAACCTCCGGCTTCCGCCTCAGAGGGAAACAGCAAGAGTAATCTCGCGGAGCCGAGTTTAAGCCCTGTTAAATACCCAGGGAGGGCGGGAGGGGCGTCGAGCTCTCCGGCGAGCCTGCCCAATCTAAGATGGCTGCCAAAGTTGTGTAGAAATGTTCCCTGCGCCTCAGTGGATCGACGCTGTGGAAAGGGGGTGCCCAGCGAAGTTATCTCGCTGTAGGGGTGGGGTGTCAGGGAGGTATTAAAAGCGCTCCTATTAAAATATCATACAATTTTAAAAACAATTCTCAGTCGATCGTTTTTATGCTAGAAAGGTGCAAGAGAGCACAGTAAACCTCCGGCTTCCGCCTCAGAGGGAAACAGCAAGAGTAATCTCGCGGAGCCGAGTTTAAGCCCTGTTAAATACCCAGGGAGGGCGGGAGGGGCGTCGAGCTCTCCGGCGAGCCTGCCCAATCTAAGATGGCTGCCAAAGTTGTGTAGAAATGTTCCCTGCGCCTCAGTGGATCGACGCTGTGGAAAGGGGGTGCCCAGCGAAGTTATCTCGCTGTAGGGGTGGGGTGTCAGGGAGGTATTAAAGCGCTCCTATTAAAATATCATACAATTTTAAAAACAATTCTCAGTCGATCGTTTTTATGCTAGAAAGGTGCAAGAGAGCACAGTAAACCTCCGGCTTCCGCCTCAGAGGGAAACAGCAAGAGTAATCTCGCGGAGCCGAGTTTAAGCCCTGTTAAATACCCAGGGAGGGCGGGAGGGGCGTCGAGCTCTCCGGCGAGCCTGCCCAATCTAAGATGGCTGCCAAAGTTGTGTAGAAATGTTCCCTGCGCCTCAGTGGATCGACGCTGTGAAAAGGGGGTGCCCAGCAAAGTTATCTCGCTGTAGGGGTGGGGTGTCAGGGAGGTATTAAAAGCGCTCCTATTAAAATATCATACAATTTTAAAAACAATTCTCAGTCGATCGTTTTTATGCTAGAAAGGTGCAAGAGAGCACAGTAAACCTCCGGCTTCCGCCTCAGAGGGAAACAGCAAATTGTATGTATTCTTGGGTGATTTCCTCGTCACATTATGTCGCAGCGAAGACATCAAACTGTTCACTCTTCCTTTAGAAATCACCGGTCGTGGAAAGTTGAAACGACATTTGGTGTAGAACTTGTCCTTGTTTCTGAATTTACGATGACAGTACTTTCCACAACGATGGCTTTGGAAACGTAGAACTTGTTCTCTTAGGCTTTTCTTCTCCGTTGCGTTTGGAACAGCACACGTAGAATACTGTTCTATGAAATTCATCACTAATTCATCCGGATCTGTTCCAAATTTAGGTGCATCCTTGATCCACAACAACATATGTATATGAGGGGCACCTCTTGGTACTCCTTTCTCCAGAAGAAATCCAACTCCTCTCCAAGAGGTGGATTCTTCTTATTTGTGATGAAAGACATCATAGCTTCAAATCTATGATTGAAGTACCTGCATACATTCACTGGATCCAAAGAACACAGTTCTCCAGGTGTCTTGAATTCAATGTTTTCAATATTTCCATTTACCTCTCATAGAAATTCAAGTAAGTCTTCCCAGCCATACTCGGCACAGCTCAGAGTGAGGAACCATGTCGGAGTTCCTAAGTTCCTCAGCATACATTTTAAATCACCATGACGACGGTACCAGTACTCATTAGTACCACGCTGACACGCCATGAGATTAATTAAGTGAGAATCCAAAATACTGTCTTGGACATTGACTTTATGCATAAAGTCACTTGCCGAGATGTTTCGCATCTGTATACCACTTTTTAAAATGTGGTTCACTGCATATGACAGTCCTGACAGATCGCTTTCAAACAGGAGATGAAACAAATAGGGAATGCATTGACGAAACCTAGGATCTTCTGCATACAATCGTAAAGTCCGGTATTCAGACGCAGGAATTTGATGAGGTCGCTCATCATATCTTCCTCCTTGGCCAGTGGGAAATAGCTGTGGGAAACACCGAGCTTCCAAACTTTCCTCCCAAACACTAATGGGACTCCCTTTGGCTTGTTTCATTTGAAACAACTCAATAGCATTCCCCATGACTTCCTTGGAATGCAAAGGATGAACACTATAATGTTCATATATTTCTTCACTATTAGACACCTCTACTTTCTCAATTTGGCCAGCACACAAAACGCTATCCTCTTCATCACTTACTTCCTCTTCTGCAACATATACATTCTTATAGTACTTATTATTTTTCTTCAAATACAAAGTTGCATTTTTCACTTTCCTAACATCCACTAAATCTTGCCATATTTTCTTATTCTTTGTCGGAACCCCATTAACCAAGATAACCAGAGGTTCCTCTTCCACTTTCTCAACTCCAATTGTGTTAATGTTTTTGTTCAAATCTAGAGGCAAATAAACAACTCTTCCCTTTAATCCTCTCTGTAAATCTGCTGGAGGCAACTTCCCTGTCTTTGGCTCCATTCTTACAATAGCCTGAAAGGGATGGATACTTTGAATCAAAATAGATTCATAAGTATTTAAATCCTTCAATTCTGAAGGAATCTCAACCAATTCCAGATTATTATGAACTGCCCTAGCAGGCATCTGGTTTTGATTTAATTTATTACAACAATAAGTACACACACGTTGGTCCACTCCCAAATCAAAACAATTTTCTACCATCAAGTATGTGGCAAAATCCTTCCATTCACTATTATTTTCCCTTTCAGTTTTTGCATATAAATCCACTAACTTAGTCTGATTCTTATAATAAGTGCGTCGACAACATACACAAGTGAAATTAGGCCTCTCACTTGATTTCATCTGAAACGTGGCAATTTCCTTCTGAAAATTATCTGAACTAGAAACCTGTATATTATCTTCAACATAACCCTCTACTTCTGGGTCAATTTGAACATTCTCATCTCTACTACCAAAGTAACAAAACTCAATTTCTTCACAAATATTCTTCACATCTATTTCAGAACCATGCAAAAGAGCAGCACATAATTGTTTAAGCATAATTGCTGGACTCTTAGCATAATACAACATTCTCACTAATTTTCTCACTTTATTATGATGCACTGCTAGCATCCTGAAATGATGAAAAACACTCTGGCATACTCTCCTGGAAAGACAAGCCAGTGAATGACCACGCAAACCTGTCATTTGTCTCACTCTGCAAGGATCTAAATCTTGCAACAACTTTATTTTCTGCTTCAAACTTTTCTTATTAAATGTCCGTATAAAATCACAAAGCAAAATGATGGAAACCTGTCGCACACTGCAAATAGAACTACACTTCCAAATGTACACAGGACCCTTAGGACGTCCATCCTTCACTTCATAAGCTCGACCACTGGTGTCAACTGCAAACACCAAATCATTATCCTGAAAATAACTCTCATTAAAAAATGCCTCACAACTTGAACTATGCATCCATTCTCCGGAAAAAACTTCACAAAAGTTAGTACGATTTACTACTCTCTTCCATCTACTTTTTGTTTTGAAATCAGAAATTACCTTGCTTAGTTTCCTAATTCTATTGATTACCAAAATAAACAACTTTCGCTTAATTTCAAAAGCATGATCAATAATTTTCTCTACATTTTTCTTCTTCTTATAAAATGCCGCTTTCTGTTGGCCTTTTTTTTTAATATTTTTCAATAAATTAACTATTATCCTGTTACGGAACATTCGATTTCGAATGTCCCTAAACTGTTGTTTCCTTCTACTATCATGCACAGAGTTAGCTCTTCCTCTACCAGTAACATTTTTGATGGATCTCTCCTTTCCATTTAAATTGCTTTTCTTTTTGTGGACTGAAACATTTTTTGGAGAAATACTTTTTTTACTACAAATATTTCTTAAAAATGATTTCGTGCTCTTACCCGGACCTTTCTTGGTGTTTTGACAAGTATTTGGGGAAGAGGACTGCTGCAATAAAACATCATCCTGCTGTCTTTGACGTTTTCTAGCCTTTCTAATTCTATTTTTTGTAGGCATTTTCCAAACTATGAAAGAATCTGCAGTTGAATCTGTGGAAAAATATAATAAAAAATGTTATTAACCACTATTACCAAACAGTAAATGAATAACAGTCATCTAAAACTTAATGCCCTACTAATTATTTAACATAGCAAATCTTTTGCACCAGCACTGCATCACAAAAATGACACTCAATGGTACAAAACAGGCATAGAACAATCATAAATCACTCCCTAATATTTTAAATGATTAATTCAGGATGACAATAAGATGTAGCCTATCTAAAGGTTTGTTTAGACCCAGATCTTTGGACTGGGGTGAATGTGTGTCATTGATCCACATTCGGTCCATCACCTGTTTTGTTTATTTGAGGTGAGGCCAACACATGGTTGCAGATAAGATTTTCACTGAAAAAAACCAAGGAGAAAATACATGTGAAGGCCTACCAATGAAGTAAGTCATTATTTGAAAACCATTACATTTCTGGAAATATGCACTGCTAGTGCTTCATAAGTTGTTTTGGGTCATATTTATAAGGCATTTGAGTGTCTATTATGCTATTTTACGTTCTTCATGGTGCAAATTTCTTGTAAATACGCTCCCACCTGCGGTTGGCAAATTTAGATTTTGATTATGGGAGTTACATAGGCATGTTAATAATTTCCCAAAAATGGTGTATGACCCCAAACAACCTATGAAGCTCTAGTAGTACATATTCAGAAATTTAATTGATTTCAAAATTCGTTTTTAAACACAGCATATAAATGAATTGTATACCTGCATTCAAGAGGAAATGACTGAAAATGTCCTTGAGACACATGAAAGCGTTTTCTGGAATGCCCTAGCACCATTTTTTGGACATTATTAACATGGCTAAGTAACTCCCATAATCAAAATCTAAATTTGCCAAGCGCAGGTGGGAGCGTATTTACAAGACACTTGCACCATGAGGAATGCTTGCCATTTAAAAAGGAAAAATAACATCAAAGACACTCAAATGCCTTATAAATATGACCCTAAACAACCTATGAAGCTCTAGCAGTACATATCCAGAAATGTAATTGATTTCAAAAATGGTTTTTAAAAACAAAATATCTGTTTCAGCTTACATAAGAGACCATGGAATGGGCTTCATATACAACAATAACTTGTGTTACTGCATGCCAGAATGGTACACCGAATATGCAATTACAATTTCTCAAAGAAACAAAATCTATTTCTATATCACTACAGACAAAGCCACAGTTTAAAAACACAGCTTTCTTCATCATTTTCTCCTTAGCAAGATTTATCGCAAATGCGATTAAAAATGGCCGCAATGCATGAATATCGCTGAAAAGTCAACGATATTCATGCATTATCCAGCAAATGCTCTTAGCCATGTTATCCACCTCCCATTGGATAACATGGCTAAGAACTGCTCGCAAATGCGAAAAAAAACGGCCGCAATGCATGAATATCGCTGAAAAGTCAGCGATATTCATACATTTTCCAGCAAATGCTCTTAGCCATGTTATCCACTTCCCATTAAATAACATGGCTAAGAACTGCTCAGGGCCCCATGAGGAAGGCTTTCCATTTAAAAAGGTAAACATAACATCAAAGACACTAAAATGCCTTCTAAATATGACCCCAAACAACCTATGAAGCTCTAACAGTACATATCCAGAAATTTAATTGATTTCAAAAATCGTTTTTAAACACAGCATATAAATCAATTGTATACCTGCATTCATGAAGAAATGACTGAAAATGTCCTTGAGACACATGAAAGTGTTTTCTGGAATGCCCTAGCACCATTTTTGGGACACTATTAACATGGCTAGGTAACTCCCATAATCAGAATCTAAATTTGCCAAGCGCAAGTGGGAGCGTATTTACAAGACACTTGCCCCATGAGGAACACTTTCCATTTAAAAAGGTAAACATAACATCAAAGACACTAAAATGCCTTCTAAATATGACCCCAAACAACCTATGAAGCTCTAACAATACATATCCAGAAATGTAATTGATTTCAAAATTCATTTTTAAACACAGCATATAAATCAATTGTATACCTGTATTCAAAAGGAAAGGACTGAAAATGTCCTAGAGACACAGGAAAGCGTTTTCTTGAATGCCCTACCACCATTGTTTGGACATTATTAACATGGCTATGTAACTCCCATAATCAAAATCTAAATTTGCAAAGCACAAGTGGGAGCGTATTTACAAGACACTTGCCCCATGAGGAACACTTTCCATTTTAAAAGGAAAACATAACATCAAAGACACTCAAATGCCTTATAAATATGGCCCAAAACAACCTATGAAGCTCTAGCAGTACATATCCAGAAATGTAATTGATTTCTAAAATCGTTTTTAAAAACAACATATCTGTTTCAGCTTACATAACAGACCATGGAATGGACTCCATGTACCACAATAACTTGTGTTACTGCATGCCAGAATGCTACACCGAATATGCAATTACAATTTCTCAAAGAAACTAATTCTATTTGTATATCACTAGAGACAAAACCACATTTTAAAAACACAGCTTTCTTCATCATTTTCTCCTTAAATCATACTATTCTCTATCTAATTTAAATAAATCTTTTCTCACCTTAGCAAATACTTTTTGAGTTTTGAAAACAGTCTCAGAAATACACCAAATTGTCTTCAGCAGAAGAAAAAGGATGCACTCCAGAGGCTGCAGCTATTGAAAGCACAGAAATACAGATATTCATTTCACATATCTCTCATATTAGCCAATCATAACTCATCCCTCACTTTTTTCAAATCAAAACCCTTCCCCCCTCTGCCCTCTCTGCCTTTTTTCCATAGCAACCACCTCCTGGAAGACCTCTCATGTTTGCAAATTCACACAACAATGTTTCAATTGAACTCTGAACTCTCAGTGCACCTGCGTATCCAGTGCAATCTTTCATTAAATGTTTCTTCCTTGACCATTCAAATTACATCTTTCAAAGAACACATCCATGCACCCTAACTTTCTGTTTTCAGAAATGGAAATGCACCAATCACTGCTAATGATTCATTAGCATTGGAAATCCACAGTTTTTTTTCTTTAGAAACTCCTACTGTTTCAACTGCCCTTTCATTACCACACTTCATCTGACTGCAGAACAACCTTCTCCCACCATGTTTAAGGTCTGGATTGTTGGACATAGTTACATCCACTGGGCTCAAAGGTATGCTGAGAAAAGAAATTTACCTAACCTCAATTTACAGGATGTGGAAATTAAGTGGTTGGGCCAAAGAGGATTAAAATGTCACCAATTGATACCATTGGTGAAAACCTTTATGCATTTGCCAAAACCTGACCTGTTAATAGTGCACTGTGGAGGTAATGATTTGGGCACTTTGACAGGGGTAGGTCTGGAAATGCTTTTAAAGGACACCTTTGAGCAATTAATGGCACTTTTTCCTCAAACTGCCTTGGTATATTCCAATATATGCCAAAGACAGAAATGGAGGTGGTCCAACCAATTTTGTCCACAAATTGAGAAAGCAAGGAAGCATGTAAACAAATCTGTTTCAGCTTTCCTGAGAGACCATGGAATGGGCTCTCTGTACAACAATAACTTGCGTTACTACATGCAAGATATCTACAGAGGAGATGGAGTTCACTTCTCAGATGAGGGCAACAGAATTTTCATTCTGAATTTAAGACTGTGCATTGGTACCTACTTATAAGTACCTAAATGTACCATAAACCCAAAAGCTCTTCTCAGAGCTACCCTTCATCTGATCACACACTTTATTTTTTTTCTAACTTTTTTCTGTAATTTTCAACAAACTACGCTCAAAGAGCGCTATCCGGTACGCGAACTGGAAGCTAACCGCGCAAAATTTCAAAAAAAAAGTTTTATCTTCGCACATATAGTCCTCCTCAGCCACCCTCAGAAAACGTAGGGGGGCAAAATACTTGTACCATGCCCCCTTCTACCCATTCAGAACATTATTTACCCTCCATTTTATACCTTGATTCGACCGAAACACAAAATGGTGGACTCCCGTTACGCTCCTAGTTCGCGGACCGGACCGCTTTCCGGGAAGCGGTCCAAAAAAAAGGTGGGAAAGTAATTTACAGAAAAACGACTACAGACACTCTCACCAAATATAAATTAGCTCATACTACATAACAATCCCTTTCATTCTCACAAATTTGATTGAAATTTCATTTAGCCATTTAGCCTGTAGACCTCTCCAAGTACCGTGAGGTAAATTACTTCACAAAACACATCTGAACTGTTGGAATTGACAACCAATGAAAATGTTACTTTCATTTTCTACTTTTATTACCTGACATTTGATTGGTTATATACCTGTATATATATAAAGGAGGAGAAGAAAACACAGCCATTTTGACTACTACTTCTTGTTGTACATCACATTTCAATAGCTTCCAAAAACTTCAACTTCTTTGTGAAGGTAAGTTATAATTTTTAAAAACGAAATATATTGTGCACTATAACTTAATATAGTAGACTTTTTCTGCTAGATATACACTATCCCTCTGTAGTAGTAATGTATTTAGATAGACTTCTCTGTTATAGTTATGAATGGAGTTAGGCTTGTCTTGGTTAAATCACAGACACTTTTTTATAGTCCTATTTCCACTCTGATACTATACACTGCCAAAAGATAAATTCACTGATAAAAACTGCCTATCTAAAATTAATCCCAACAGTGCCCTATCTCTACTAATATATATTTTTTTAATCCAAATTTCAGGCAAAATGGAAGGCGAAAACCAAGTTTCTTTTGAAATGGACCTGCAAGAGAGCAGCCAGGAATTGATTGAACAAATTGACATGGAATTTATGGATGAAAGCTTGGATAATGAACTGCTGCAATGTGTCCAAGCAGTAGATGCCCTCCTTGCAAATGAGAACATTTTACAACCTCACAGATTGCAAACAATATTTCAAGAAAATAATGACATTTCAGACACTGAAATGTTAGAAAGTTTAATAAATTATGAAAAACAATCAAAATAAAAAAAAAACTTTAAAAATAAAGAAAACAAAAAAAAACAACAAAAACAACAAACAATTAACATACAGTCTTTAAAAAGAGTATCATTCTATTATCCTTATAGTACGCTGCCCAGAACGCTTTCCGGTTCGCGTACTAGGCGCTCATCGCGCAAAAAAAAATAAAAAAAAATTTTTTTGGACCCTGCTGGGCCCTTTTAAAACCTCCACATAAAACCTAGGGGGTCAGGGAGGATCTACTATGCCCCCTTATGGAAATTTCCCCCTTTGTTTTGGCCTCCTCTTGTCTCTCGATCCTACCGAGAGACAAGATGGCGGCTGCACCGGACTGTTTAGAATGTTGACAAACACCGAAGAGCCAATCAGCTTTCCGTGCGCAAAGTTCCGTTACGCGAAAAGTACGCGAACCGGATCGCTGCCCGGACCGCTGTTACAGATATATATCTTGATTTAAACGTTAATTTCTCAAAATCCACTGAAGCACATATATTGAGACCTAGCAAAGGCACATCGGGCTAACAGTCCCTACAATTTTGCCAAGTTTCGTGAAAATCCATTCAGCCGTTCGGGCTAAAAGTGAGTCCAACCGCCCTATGGAAATTAACATGGGAAAAACTCGTTTTGGGACCCCCCTTTTTTCTCGGCCCCCCCTTGACGAACCCCCACCAAATTTCCAGGAGCTGCTCAGAAACAAAATGTGCCATGTTCCTGAAAATTTCAGCCAATTCCGTCCACAAACGCCAAAGTTATTAGGCATAGAATTTTCAGAAATCCCATAGGGAAAAAATCCTAACTATATATACCTACTGGCGACCGCCAGTAGGTAATATATATATATATATATATATATATATATATATATATATATACATATATATATATACATATATAAAAATACTTACCCGAATGCTGTGGTCTGTCTCCTGCTTCGCCGGTCCTGCTGGATTGGAGGTAGTTCCTTGGAGTTACTGTTGATATACATATATATATATATATTACCTACTGGCGGTCGCCAGTAGGTAGTTATAGTTAGGACCTAGTTTCCATAGGAAATCCTCAACATTCTATTTGGAATAACTTTGGCCCTGGTTGAAGAATCTTAGCGAATTTCTCAAAGAAGATGGCTCGGTCCGCTGCGCTCCTTTCCTGAAAGTTTGGGGGGGATTGGTCAAGTGGGGGCTGAGATAAAAGGGGGGTCCAAAAACGTGTTTTCTCCATGTTATTTTCCATAGGACCTTTAGACTCGGCTACAGGTCGAACGGCTGAATGGATTCATAAGAAATTTGGCAAAACTGTAGAGTCTGGTTCGCAGATTACGCTTTTTTTGGAATGGTGTAAATCCGTTCAGTAGTTGCTGAGATAATTAAAGTTAAAGTCAATTATATATCTATACGCGCGCACGGGTGAGCGCACTCAAGCAGCTGCGCGTGAGCGGAATTTTTTTCTGCTGCGTGACGTCTGTTAACGTTCGATTCGAAGGAAATCAGGAAGTGTTGACCGCCATTTTGTCACTGCGAGTAAATATATTGTTTATTTCAAAGCGTTGAAACATGGAAAGGGGAGAAGGTAGAGATAGTCTTGCTGCGTAGGTTTTCTCGGGGTGTGCAGTAAGGCCCTTAAACGTGAAAAGATATATATATTTTTTTTTTTAAAGTTGCGGGGTGCACGCACCCGGTCGCGCACACCTATTTACAAGAGTGTGAAAATGGAGATAAATCAGAAGTTTGAGTGCTAAGATATAAGGTGGCTCTGAAAAGAGCCCTTGTGTTAATTGAGTGTTTTCTGCATTTATAAGTAAGTACCGATGCAGAGCCTGATGTTGCAGAGGAATATTCTTTTTCCCTCATTCGTGAAATGAACACCGTCTCTCCTATAGACGTCTTGCATGTGGTAACGCAAGTTGTTGTGGTAAATAGAACCCATGCTATAATCTCTGAGGAAAGCAGAAACAGATTTATTTACATGTCTCCTTGCTTTCTCAATTTGTGCACAATGTTGATTGGACCAATTCCATTTCTGTCTTTGGCATATATTGGAATATACCAAGGCAGTTCGAGGAAAAAGTGTCATCAATTGTCGAAAGGTGTCTTTTAGAAGCATTTCCAGACCTACCCCAGTGATTGTGCCTAGATCGTTCCCACCACAGTGCACAATTATAAGGTCTGGTTCTGGGAGATGCATAAAAGTTTTCACCAATGGAATCAATTGGTGACATTTCAATCCTCTTTGCCCAATCCACGTTATGTGTACATTTGTTAAACCAAGGTTGCAAAATCGTCTGCTTGCTGCATATTTTTCACTCCAGTGAATATAACTGTGTCCTATTAGCCAGACCTTCATTTTCAAGGGATATGTAGTCGTCTTCCGATCGGTTCTGGAAGTGGAATGGTAGTTAGAAGCTGAAAGTCAGGATAAAAAAAAAGCATGAGGCGGGGTGTGGTTAAAAAAATAAAAATGATTGGTTGATTGTAATAAGTGGAGTATGAAGAGGACGTTGCATGTTAATGTTTATGTTAAACGAAAAGTACTATTGGGTGTGAAAAAAAATGACATGTAACAGAGCTGTGGATTGGCAGGTTTTTCTGGAGGGAAAACAGTCTTCTTAGTTTGCTGTAGAACGTTGAGACATGAACTTTTGACCTGTGCCTTCAGCCAGGTGCAGAATGAGGTGTTACCATGGAAACAGCCGGAGATGGCAGTTGGTGATGGGTGACTTTCACGTGAGATTGAAAATATTGTGAAGGACAACCAATTGAAATGTAAATTTGATTTTACAATTTTGCGTGAGGAAATGTGATTGGCTGAAGAGAGTTATATGAGTGTGTATTGACTGGATATCTGTGCCATTGAATTTTGGTTGCAGTGATAGAAGCTTAATAGACAGTTCCGTCAAACGAATATCTGTTTTGTGTCTGTCACTGTTGTACATCGTACAAAGCATTGGTAAAGGTAAGTCTGTAACAGTTTGTTTTGTCATGTACCGTAAAATATAGTTTAATCACAAAGAATGATTGATTTTCCTCGTAATAACTAATTTTTGGCTGTCATAATGTGTTGTATTTCTAAAAGTAATTTCTTTCATTTAAATGTTGAATACGCAGTAAAAAATATTTTTAATATAGAGAGTAATTATTTTTGAAATTTTGAAGCGTTTATATATAATGAGAGAAGTTGTTCAGGAAGTGAAGAAATGATATTAGCAGACAGACAGATAATGCAGAAAGAGAGAGAAATGGTAAATTACTAGTGATACCGTCGTCAAAAAATGCTAATGGTTAATGAATTCGTAAACTTTTTGTCAGTCGACAAAATTTCAGGCTGGTTGGTGGCCGTGGCCTGCACTGGTGGGGGTGGGGCGAGAGGGAGGGGGAAGGGGGCTAAAGTGGTAATGATTAAGGTATTCACAAAGTTTTTGTTAGACGACAAAATTAAAGTGCGGTTTGTCGTCGCGGTTTGCACTGGTGGGGTGAGAAAGGGAGGTGGTGGAGTGAAATAAAATGAAAAGTTTTGACCATGAGGTTGTACACAGATTTGTGCAGTAAATGTGTTCGTACATTGAGGTAGCAAACGGAGTATATAAATATCTCTCTCAGTCCTGCTGTTTGACTGCATCTTCATGTCCCTTCTGTTTTCCGTCTCCGTTGCCCTGTGTTATCTTATTGTCTGTGTGTCTGTCTGTGTCTGCCTTCAGTCCGGGCTGAGGAAGTTTGCTGTGGAGGCACACACAGATAGTCCTATTAAAGTAATTGGAACGTTTTAAAAAAAAATTATATAATTGCATTGGTATTTTTAAAGCGCTACTGAATGTTTTCTTTCACAATTACCGCTTGGTTGCTTTCTCAGAGCAGAGGGTATGTCGTATTTCACTTGTTGGTGCCTCTGCATCTGACTCTGTTCTCTGGTGGCTGGCGGAGAACTGTTTGTTATTGTGGAGATGAAAGGGTGATAAGGAGAGAAATACGACATAGCGTCTGGCCTGTAGAAGCGTGGGAGCAGTGATTAACTCTGAGTGAAGCGGAACTGTGGCGGTGCTTGGTAACAGTAATACATTTTTTTTAACAGAGGTACAACTGTCTGTACGGTGCGCGACCTACTAAGAAAGAGTTCACGGGCCGTAATTGCCTTGCAGGTTCTAGTATCAGTAAGTGAGGTCGAGAAAAGAAAACATTCAGGGCTTTATTTATGAAGGCCTTGCGCCACCGGTGCGTCACTTTTTCCTATTTTAAAAAATGACGCACTGGCGGCGCAAGGTCTTCATAAATAAGGTCCTCAGTTAGTACAGTTGAGGTTACGTGGAACACATGAATAGTTTTTCAATATATAATCATTTCAGTTGAGATTATGGATTAAAAGAGAGAACGTGAATATTTGAAATGTTTATTCAGAAATGCACTGTTTTGAAGGCAAATCATTATGTAATATGAGTACAGAAATTGCAAAAAACACAGTAATTGGTATTGTCAGTAGTACATGGAATACAAACGCTATAGTTGAAGAAAAATGAATATAGTTTGGAAAAAAAATTGTACACTCTTATAAGGAAGTATATTATATTTTAATAAATGGAAGAAGGTCTCTGGCCTTTCAGTTTAGGAACTATATATGAAAATGCTAGTAGTTATACATCATCAGTTTATCAATCAGCTGTGTACATGCGAAGCACTAATAAGTTTTTGTTTTGTTACTGTGTGAGGGGAAAAAAAGGCGCCAAAAGCGACAAAATGGTGAGAGGTGGTTATACATCATCAGTTTATCAATCAGCTGTGTACATGCGAAGCACTATTAAGTTTTTGTTATGTTACTGTGTGAGGGGAAAAAAAGGCGCCAAAAGCGACAAAATGGTGAGAGGAGCATGTATGTAATCTGTTGGATGGTGCGCAAATCACTATTGAGGAGAACTATTGTATTGAGATATCTTTTGAAGGTTGCAGTATTGCATTTGAAATACAGCACAAGAAACAATGGAAATATTGTTGAAAGAACATATTTTTCTGTAAAGTATTTAAAAAAAATAATTTTATAGAAAATTAAAGGAGCAGAGGCGTGTGAGGCGGAAATAAGCAGTTGAGAGGCGAAATGGCGTTTACAGTTATAAAAAACTCGTTTAATATTTACACATTAATTAGGGCACATGTAGCATATATTAGCGAGTTTTGCATCGAGTACGTTTGAAATAACATAAGATAAGATATGCAATAGAATTGTTGAGATTAGAGTGTAAAAAAATAAAGTTGAAAATCGAGTAGCTGAAGAAAAAAATGTAGTCCACATAAAAGACCAAAATTTAACCAGCACAAAATCATAATGTCCACTGTTAGTAAAGCCAATAGGTCTGTTCTTCATAAGAAAATATGGAAAAGAACGTGAAGAATACAGGGAGGCAAAAGGAAATGAGAACGTCA
Source organism: Lissotriton vulgaris (assembly GCF_964263255.1). Classification (NCBI taxonomy): domain Eukaryota; kingdom Metazoa; phylum Chordata; class Amphibia; order Caudata; family Salamandridae; genus Lissotriton; species Lissotriton vulgaris. Next base: position 283,934,449 of record NC_141691.1, read on the forward strand.
ATGGCTTGCATAAGAGTTATCGAAGCATTGTTTAGGCAAAGTAGGTAGCTTCTGCTTCTAAGAGGAAATCACTGTTATCATTTGAAAGTATGTCAGCTATCCAATGGAAAAGAGTAAAGCAGTATTCATGATCTGTTATTATCGGAGCTTCTTTTACCATCAGAGGACAGCTCGGTGGGTTTTCGATATAGCTCTCTGTTAGGAAAGAGTTACCCGTCCATTGTGTAGGCAAAGTAGGCAGCAAGTGCTTCTAACAGGAAATCACTGTTATTATCTGAAAACATGTCAGCCATCCAATTGAGAAGAGGAAAGGAGCATTCATGATCTGTCATTATCGGAGCGTCTTTTACCATCAGAGGACAGCTCGGTGGGTTTTCGATGTAGCTCTCTGTTAGGAAATCTTGCGCCGCTGCGAATATATTCCAATGACCCAGAACTCCTTGTATCGCTGCAAAGGCCATAAACCCTCCGTTGTAACAAAGCTGTTCATGATCAATTAACGGATTCATGAGGTGATTGTAATTCGCTTCAGGAGGTACCAAATTGCAGAGACATAAGTCCAGAGCCCACGTGAAATCACAGCTCAGGCAATGAAATACAGGCTGCACACAGGTGAAATTCGAATATCGAAATGATAATCGATATGAAGTATTCAAAGTTGAGAGTGCTAAGGTGCCGTAGTAGAGAAGCATTCTCTGTCGAAATAGTTCTAAGTGGTCCGGCTCGTTTGCGAAGGCAGGAGGGACATCCATTTTGAATTTACCAAGATGGTAAAGGAAACGGCGCAGCACTGCCGGTTCTATAGCAACTCCACAGAAATACGTCGCCGGCTATGCAGTGAAGAAGAGCAGAATGACTTGATAAATTTTCTAGCAGTCTAGTCACTTAAATATTGCTTAGTAGTTATCAAAAAAATAGCCTGTCTTGAAGTGGAGGATGCGTTAAAAAATAAGGGAGTCATTTGAGCAAATTGTAAAGGAAGGTCAATTTTTTTTTACACCAATGCTGTTTTCTGTGAATGTTAGCTAAGTGAAAGATATGTGTGTGAGCAGATGCTACGTTCAGTTTTAAATGTGACAATGGAGCTCTTGTTCATGTCTTCCGATTCAAGGTCGGTATTCGCTGCCAAATGCAAATATCATGAATCGCATGCGTGGGGTAGATAATCTACATTCTTAAAGGAAAGCAAATGGAGAGTTATTTTTACCGCGTTAGCTTTGTTGTTTGAAACGTTACAGTGATTTTCATTATTTGTTAAGAAAGTATCACTGATGAAGAATGAAAATAAATCCTTATAAATAACAGGGACTGGTGTATTTTAGAAAAGGTGTGTAACATTACAGGAATTGTAAATAAATAAATAATGTAATTGAAAGTGTATGGTTTAAAAATGAAATGTAAAGGTTTATAGTTGGCGTTTTGAAAGCGGTTCTAGAGGGCCAGTTGCATGATAGATTTAAAATAAATACTACATGTTTTTCAAAAGTATTATGTAAAAAATATGTGTCTTTATGTACTATTTAGTTTATTTGCCTGTTGCCTATTCTTTGAGTTTTAGTAATGCTGTGTCTTATAACTTTACCAGGGGCGGTTCGAGGCTCATGGTGGCCTTGGGCAGGGAGGGGGTTTGTAATAGGGGGTCCGGGTGGGGTGGAGTGCGGAGTTTAGTGAAGAGGGAGGGGGGGGGTTAGGGTGTTTGGTAGTGGATCAGAGTCAGAGGACGACAAATTTCTGTTATGGGCTGCCACGAAAATATGTATCCATTCTCAGAGGTTTATTATATTAAGGATAAATATTAACATGGTGGCCCTTGGGGTTTTGTGGTTCTGTGCAAGTGTACTGCTTGCATGTGTATAATGCTGGCCCTGTAGTTTTTGTCTATGGACATGGGGCCTTATTTATGACGGCCTTGCGCCACCCGTGCATCACTTTTCCCATGCTAAAAGTGACGCACTGGCGGTGCAAGGTTTTCATAAATAAGGCTTTTGTTTTTTTATGACTTGGCCTTTTAGTTATGAAAGCCTACTGTTGTAGGTGCATGAATTTTAACATGGTGAAAAGTGACATATCTGTGGCACAATGCATTTATAAATGAGAAATTTTGTATTTATTTTTAATGGAGAGGATTTTGGGGAACTTATTAGTTATGCTTGTTCAATGCTATAATGATTGTATATTGTGTAGGAAATAAGTTTGTAATAAGTTAATAACATTTTATTATTTCCATATTTAGAGTGTTTGGTGCCTGAAAGGAACAACCTGCCATTTGAATTGATAAATTGAGAGTATATATTCTTTTTTTCAGGTGAGTTCCTTTTTTTGCTTTGGCAATTTCTGTGGGTGGTGATGAAAATAATAAAGAATATTTTTTGAAATGTTTAGAACATGATTTTATCTTAAATTTTTCACATGTGGTTCTATCTGCTTATACTACATATGTTTTTTGAGATGTTCTCCATTGACAGTTCAAATTATCTTTTAATGAGCTTGGTGCATGTGTTCTTTTGCAAGGAGTTCAGATTTAGAAATCATTGGAGTATAATTCTTTCAGGTTTCTTTTAATTAATACGTGAAGTGCTCATTATTTTTGAAATCTTGTTGTATTATGTTTGGCAGTGTTTCAGCTTTATTTACAGAGAGGTATAATGATATGGATCTAAATGTAATGCTCATGTTTCCTGCATATCTGTGAATATACTATGTATAGGCACTTTTTTACATATTAATGTAGAGCTTTATTATGAGGTGGTTGTTCATGGTTAGTATGACATTTTGCATATGCTAAGACATTGACATGGTGAGTATGCTGTTGTAACATAAATGGAACTGTCTCTGTGGGAAGTAGTAATCTGTTAAGTGAATTAAATGGTTTGTATAGTGTGATCCTTTTCTTCAGAGTGCATAAAATTATATTGCACTTTGTAGTGATGAAATAAAAAAATGGGTCTCTAAAAATTATTGTACAGGTAATAAATATTTCAAATATCTAGAAAATCTAAAAATAAATTTTACAGTGAAATGTCTTTTATCAACAGTAATTATTTATTGGAAAAAAAAGCTCAGTGTCAATGTTTAGAGTTATATTGCCAATTTCTTTTTCAAAACAAGAGGAATGTGGTATCTTACAATATATAGAGTTAATAAGTTAGAGATTATAAAATTATATGTAGTTTAAAAATTAGTAAAGGTAGTTTTCAGTTATACACTTATGGAAAAAGATATAATTTAGTCTCTATATTTTTTTAAAAGGATAAAGAAGAATTTAATCAAAATAACTATGGAGAATTGGTCAGAAGAGAATGAAATTCATTTTGACATCATTAATGAACTGATGGAGGAAATTTTAGACGCGGTTGTTCAAGAGGAAGCTGATGAAAATTATTATTTTATGGACATATCCTTAGATTCAGCCTATTTAGAGCTGATAGAAGAAGATGAGGACAATGGACTTGAAGAAGTCCCTGATGAACTAATGTTGGAAGTTCTTTTAAATTATGAACTTTTGAATGAATAAAAAAAAATTGATAGCAAAGCATTCGTGATGACAGTTTTCTTGATATATTCGTCGATGAAGTGCTTCATGAGAGTGATAAGATATGTTCTCATGAAGTGTAAAAGAGATCGTAGAAAAAAAGATTAAAACACTTATGATGACCGATAGTTCTTGAAAAAAGTGTACTGTTTGTATGCTTTAAAATTTTTTAAAAAAAATTGTCTATAAAGTTAAAACAAATATAGAGTGTGATAAATTTACAAGAAACATTCACTACAGGATTTACTACTTTGTTCAGAGATTTTCTGTTATTATCTGTATTTCATTAGAAAATGAATGTGTGGTTTTAATTTGTACGGTATATGCTAGTAGTGAACTATAATATTTGGTATTTTTGTGTTTTACAGATTCACAATTTCATCAAAATTTGAAATGAAGATGCCGACCAGAATTGAAAAAAAGAAACTCTACAAACGGACTTACAGTTTGAAGAAGAAAAGTATAGAATTATTTTCAAAGAAGGAGAGGACGGATACAAAGAAGAGTGCTCCTGGTAAGCAAACTAAAAAGTTTTTTAAAAGAATTTTGGGAAGGAAAAATGTAAATATTGAAGTTCAGAAGGAGAAAACGATATCACTATCTAAAAGGAGATATGGAATCAAAGATAAAAATGTTTCTGGAATTAGGAGAGATGAAAGTGTGTACAGTAAAACCCGGAGTAATCAATTCAGCCAAATCAGGAAGCGTATGTTTTACAACAGAGTCGTTTCGAATTTATTACAAAAGGAGAAAGTTTCTAAAAGAAGATCTGCTTTTTTTAAGAAGAAACAATATATAGAGGGTATCGTTGAGCGCGCATTTGAGACAAAAAGAAAATTATTTATTTTAATACTTAATAGAATAAATATTTTAAATAAGGCGATTCGAGTTTTCAAAGGTAAAAGTAAATGGAAGAGACACATAAATAGGAGTAATTTTTGTAAAGTGTTTTCTGGGAAGTGGATGCATACTTCAACTTCTGAGCCATTTTTTAATGAAGAGAGTTACTTTCAAAGTAACGATCTGTTGCATGCAGTTGACACCAGTGGTCGAGCGCATGAGGTGAAGGATGGTTGTGTTATTGAGAAAGAGAAAATTGTGGTTAGAAATGCAGAAGATGTTATAGCTAGAGAAGCTTTAGAGGGACGTCCTAATGCTCCTGTTTACAGTTGGAATTGTAGTAGCATTTGTAGTGTACGACAGGATTCAATTGATTTCTTTCGCAATTTCTTACGTAAGTACACTAAAGAAAGTCTAAAAAAAAAATAAAATGTTGCAAGAATTAGATCAATGCAGAGTGCGAGAGAAAATAGGTCTGCAAGGCCATTCTCTGGCTTGTCTTTCTAAAAAAATATGCCAGAGTATCTTTCATCACTTCCGGATGTTAGCAGTGCATCATACTAAAATGAGAAAATTAGTGAGAAAGTTGTACTATGCAAAAAGTCCAGCACTTAAACTTAAACAGTTAAATAGTGCTCTTTTGTATGGATGTGAATTAGATGTTAAGAAGATTTGTGCAGAAATTGAGGTAAGTTATTTTGGTCCAGAGGAAGATAATGCAGAAACTGATATAATTATAGAAGGAAATGTGTTAGAAAATGTTGGAAATGTAAATATTGAAAATTTTGAACAGGAAATAATAAAGTTTAAGGTAATTGCAGGTGAGAAACCAAATTTTTCTTGTGTCTGTTGTCGACGCATTCATTACAAAAGTCAAACTAGGTTAGTTGATTTATATTTAAAAAGTGAAGATGAAAGTAATGGTCAATGGAAAGATTTTGCAACTTATTTGTTGGTGGAAAACTATTTTGATTTGGGTTTTGAGCAACGTGTTTGTAAATATTGTTATAATAAATTAAATGAAAATAAAATGCCTGCTAGAGCTGTTCATAATAATCTAGAGTTGGTAAATATTCCATCAGAATTGATGGATTTAAATACTTATGAGACGATTCTGATTCAATGTGTACATCCTTTTCAGGCTATTGTTCGAATGGAGACTAAGACTGGTAAATTAAATCCTTCAGATTTACTAAGAGGATTAAAGGGTAGAGTTGTGTATTTGCCTCTTGATTTAAAAAAAAATATGGAAACAATTGGTGTTGAAAATGTAGAAGAGGAACCTCTAGTTATTCTAGTTAATGGTGTACCTACAACGAGTAAGAAAATCTAACAAGATTTAGTGGATGTTAGGAAAGTGAAAAAGGCAACGTTGTATTTAGTCCAAAATAATAAGTATTACAAAGATGTATACCTAGAACAAGAAGATGTAAGTGAACAAGAGGATAGTGATTTGTCTAGTGGACAAATTGAAAAAGTTGATGTATCCAGATCTGAAGAAATTTATGAACATTACAGTGTTCATCCACTGCATTCCAAAGAAGCAATAGGGAATGCTATTGAATTATTTCAGATGAAAAAGGCGAAAGGAAATCCTATTAGTGTGTGGGAAGAAAGTTTGGAAGGTCGTTGTTTTCCACAGTTATTTCCTACAGGTGAAGGTACACGATATGATGATCGACCTATGCAGATTCCTGCATCTGAGTACCGGACAACAAGATTATATGCAGAAGATCCAAGGTTTTGCCAATGCATTCCATATTTGTTTCATCTTCTGTTTGAGAGTGACTTATCTGGTCTGTCTTATGCAGTAAATCATATCTTAAAAAGTGGTGTACATCTGCAAAATATTTCAGCAAAGGAATTTATGGATAAAGTGCAACAGAAAGATAGTGTTTTGGATTCACATCTAATTAATTTAATGGCTTGTCAGCGGGGTACTAATGAGTATTAGTACCGTCGTCATGGAGATTTGAAGTGCATGCTTAGAAACTTAGGAGCACCAACATGGTTTTTAACTCTAAGCTGTGCAGAGTATGCTTGGGAAGATTTAATTGAATTTCTTCGGGAGGCGAATGCAAACATAGAAAACATAAACTACAAGACACCTGGAGAACTGTGTTCATTAGATCCAGTTAATGTTTGCAGATATTTTAATCATAGATTTGAAGCTATGATGTCTTTCATTACAAACAAGAAAAATCCGCCTCTTGGTGAAGTACTGGATTTCTTTTGGAGAAAAGAATATCAAGCAAGAGGTGCTCCTCATATTCATATGCTGCTATGGATCAAGGATGCTCCTAAATTTGGAATAGACTCGGATGAGACTGTACTGTCTTTTATTGAACAGTATGCCACTTGTGACATACCTAATAGTACAACTGATAAGGACTTAAGAGGAAAAGTGTTACGTTTTCAAAGTCATCGCTGTGGAAAATATTGTCGGCGAAAATTCAAATCAAAGAGCAAATTTTACACCAAATGTCGCTTTGGATTTGCACGACCGGTACTTTCAAAAGGAAGAGTCAACAATTTGATGTCATGTTTGCGACATAATATCAGAAGGAGGTCACCTAAAAATACGTACAATTTAAGAAGAGGTGAAGAATCCAAATATATTAATGACTATAACCCAGTCATTTTGTCCATGTGGAATGCTAACATGGACATACAATATGTTGCAGACAACTCTATTGCTGTGGCTCGATATGTAACGTCTTACATCACGAAATCTGAAAAGACGGAACTGAAGGAGATGTGGGAAGACATTTCTCATGAAAAGAGCCTGAGCAAGAAATTGTATACGTACAATTTGAAGATGCTGTCTCATCGAGAAATTGGAGCATATGAATGTTGTTATCATCAGCAAGTCTTTATGCGAAATCAAGGACTATTCTCTGGGTTAGTTTGGGCCTAGCAGAAACACGAAACCGTGTTCTGAAACCTGTGCAAGAAATGAGTATTTAGCCCAGAAAGAACCAAACAGTACAGACATTTTGAAAACAAATATGTTGGATACATACTATCCAAATAGAAGTACTCTGCTTGAAAACATTTGTCTGTATGAAATACTTCAAAATTATACTTTTAAAAGAAATGTTACGGAGAACATTGATAAAGGTGTACATGCTGTAATTGGACATGAAGGATGTCTGGTAAAACAAAGAAAAGGACACTTGATAAATCATCGGAAACTGAGTTGCGAAACACCTGATAAAAGAGAATTTTACTATTTTGCTCTTTTGCAACTCTTTAAACCATGGCGTAGAGAAGAGGAACTACTTGGAGACTTTGATAGTTATGAAGATTCATTCAACGCATCTAAAAGTAGTATTGAATGTCCTGTTTTTAGTAATTATCTCCAAATGTTGAATGATGAAATAGAGCAAGAAGCGACAATTGCAGCAGAGATTGCTAGAGATAGTTCACAAGGTAGTCAAAGTTCGGCTTCATTAAGTCAAGATCCACTGGGACAACCAATTATTCAAAATGAAGCAGCCACTGCCATGGATGAGGTGGAAAGAGCAATGCAGCAAGGTCAAGAGGAAGTAATCGACTTAGAAGAATTAAAGAAGCAGTTTAATGTTGAGCAAAGACAGATATATGATGAAGTGACAGAGCACCTTGAGCATGGATTTCGTCATGAGAGAAAAGATTGCTCATGTATGTCATTTGAACCTATTCGATTATATGTAAGTGGAGAAGCTGGGACTGGTAAAAGTTTCTTTATTAAAGAAATTAGTACATATTTACAGCAAACAACTCAGTCAACACTGTCATGTGTTGGTACTGCTCCAACTGGATTGGCAGCACATAATATTAAAGGTGTTACTTTACATCGTTTACTGATGCTGCCAGTTGAACATGAAAAGAAATTACAATATCAGAAGCTATCTGGAGAAGCTTGTTTTGAAGTTTCTAGAGTCCTTAAAAAAATGAAACTTCTTATTATTGATGAAGTAAGCATGGTATCCAATTTAATGCTTGCTTTTTGTGCATTTAAGAATGCAACAGACACTTAAGACAGAGTATGATGTGTTGTTTGGAGGTAAACATGTCATAGTTTTTGGAGATCTACTGCAGCTAACTCCTGTGAAAGGACAACCTGTATTTGAAACTGTTACACATGAGGAGACCAGAAAGTGCCTGGGCAGTATTGGAAATGTAAATATATGGTCACATTTCAAATATACTGAACTGATTCAAAATATGCGACAGGCAAAGGATACTAAATATGGAAGTATTCTTCAAGATATTAGGATTGGAAAATTAACTGAAGATGTGAAACACACTCTACGAACGCGATTACTTTCCAAGCTGTTTCCTAATGAAGATAATGTACCTGAGAAAATTTATAGTAAAGAGGTAGCAGATAAGTCAGTGATATGCTTGATGCCAACTCTGAAAGAATGTTCAGTTTTTAATGAGAAAATGTTGAATTTTGAAAATCAAGAAATTAAGAAACTGGAAGCTAAAGATAGAATAGAGCATGAAGGTAGTACTATTGTTTTGTCTGAAAAGTTGAAATTAAAATTAGATTCTCTTCAAAAAACTATATCTAAAACTGCTGGTTTAGAGAAAAATCTGTATGTATGTTTAAATTGTCGGATAATCTTAAGGAGAAATTTACATGTAGAAAGAGGATTGGTAAATGGAGCAATGGGTAATGTTGTTGGTTTTGTCAATTATACAAATAGAGATGAAATTGAATTTTTGAGGATAAAATTTGATGGGATTGAGGAAGTTCAACAAATTAGTCGATGTTCAACTCGTTTTTTGCTTGTGAAAGACTTATATGTCCGTCGTAAGCAATTTCCAATTTGTTTGGCATATGCAGTGACTATACATAAATCTCAAGGTTTAAGTGTAGATTGTGCTTTGGTAAATATTGGAAGCACTGTATTCAAAGAGGGTATGGCGTATGTTGCTCTATCGCGAGTTAGAACTTTACGTGGGCTTTATCTAATTGATTATGATGAGACAAAGATTAGTGCAGTTTTAAATTGTGTGAAGGAGTATAATAGGTTAAGAAGAGAATATGCTCCAAGTTTACCTCAATATCCTTTAATTGAAAGGCGTATAGTTGGTCAGAAAAGGAAAAATGAGGACAAATGTGCTGAAGTAGTCGAGAAACGACGAAAAAAAGATGTAGCTGTTGTTGGTAGCCGTAGCAAAACTGTTAGTATTGAAGAGATTGTTGGATTTAAGTTTGAAAATAGGTGTGGTGTCAACTGCTATGCAAATGTAGTAGTTAATGTTGTTTTCTTTTTGAAAAATGTTAAGAAACAGATTATAGAAAATCAGGAGCATACATTTTGCTATTCTTTAAATTCTATATTTGAAATGTGTAGTAGTGGTGATAGTGAAGTAGCAAGTGTTTCAGAACTAAGGAATGTTTTAGACATATGTGCAGGAGTAAATCAATTTTCTCAGAATATTCAGCAAGATTGTCAGGAATTTATCATGTATATGTTTACAGTTTTGGAAGATGAAGGTGTAGATATTGATAGTCTTTTTGGCCTTTCTTATAAATGGGAACATAAGTGTGATAATTGCTCATTTTTAAGTAGTACTGAGATACCCAGTGAAAGATTTTTATATTTGACATTACCAGACTGCAAAGAAGTGCCTTTTAATAAACTAGTTAAAGATGCGCATCAGAACATGGTCTGTTCTCAATGCAACTCTGAAATGTTATCAACTTTATTTATCCATAGATACGGACAATATGTAATTTTAATGTTTCAACGATGCAGAGCTGATGGGAGTAAATTGTCAACTTTAATTAAAAATGTTGTGGCTTCTCAAGTTTCTATTTCTAGAAGAACATTTGTAACTGTAGCCATCATTTTTCATGAAGGGCCTTCTACATTATCAGGACATTATACAGCTTATTTGAAGGGTGCTAGTGGCTGGACGCTTTGCAATGATACCCAATTGACTTTTAAAAAACGTTTGCCTTTTGCCTTAACTAACTCTTATTTGTTATTTTTGGAACCCACATTTCAGTAGAATGACTTGCTGTAGGAAGATGTATACTGTAAAGATCTGAAACTTACTAGTTTACAAATATCATGTAAATGAGGGTGTACAAATCTATAAATGAAATTTGTGTTTGGCATAGTGATAACATCAGGTACAAATTTACTTAATGTTTGATGGTATAAAACATGTTACAGATTTTAATTGTGATGGTTCAGAAAATAATAGATAAGACTAAGATTAAATAATTTCAGAAAAAAACTACTTAACTCATAGTATTTGGCCACGTGGAAAACTATGAGAGAAGAAAATGAGTACTTTTGAAAATTATTGTAAAACTTATATGGACGCAAGTTTTTGGGAGAGGTATTTAAAAGATAATGAGTTAGCTTATACAATTTGGCCACGCGGAAAGGTATGAGAGAAGAAACTGTGTCTTTCAAATCGATTTTTTATAGGAGATACCTGCACGGGGCTTTGTTGAGATATCTTGAAAAATAAGTGGTATACTTTAATTAGTTTGTAACTGTGGAAGATGTAGTGTGCTTACTCAAGAAATTGCGAATTTGAGGAAAACATTTAAGACATGTTTTTTCAGGTATTTATAATATGTATGGAGATTTTGTATGGGTTTTTTAAACACAATCATTTTGATTGTGTTTTTTTTCCCCGCTGTTATATGATGATTAATATTGAAATCACTCTTGATAGTGAAAATCAATGTATTCTGAGGACAGCAAAAATAAACCATTTAATATGTTGTTTCACTTATTTTGTTACATTGCATTCAGAAATATGTATTATAACAGATTTTTTTTTACTCTCCTCCACAGATATTATATTTATCAGGTAAGTTCAATTAATAATATCTGAGAGTTTTCTCTGCATCTCTCTTATTGTCTCCTATTGTTTTTTTTAATAAATATACTTTATAATCTTATTTTTAATTTTCTTCCACAGGTGCTACGTTTTAAAAAGAATTTTACATTTTTTTTTTTTTTTAAGTAAGTATATATAATAAAGAAACTTTTACATCATTGTGCTATTTCTTTGTCTATCCTCGTTAAAGCAATGTCATCTTTTATATTAAACACTTCCACATAGGATTGGGTGGATTGTTAGAAGGCATGCTTTAAAAGTGATTTAATAAAATGAGCGACATTTTACTGAGTGAGTTTAGCAATACTGATATATGAAAACAATGGTGGATATGATATGAAATGTTACATGGTGTTCTTTGCAGGACTTAAAATCCTGTGTTGCAGTGCTAATTCTGCCTCAAGATTAGGGGGCTGGGAGGCTTAGTAGTACTTGTATGGTCATGATAGAGCTACTCCTTTCTGAGCCATGGTTGAGGTGTGTTCATGATAGAGTGGTTCCGTCATGCTTCTGCTTAGTGAATAGAACGTGTCACGGAAGCGCAATGTTAGTGTTGCGCAAGCACAGCGGCAAGTTCATCACAAATGTTGTCCGTCTTGAGGACAGCTGAGGCAATGCTCGTGATGGAGCGGCTTTGTGATGAGTATGGAAGGATTTAACAGCTGTTAAAAAAACCTGAGGGGTCTCTATAAAGAGGAGATATGTGTCATTCTAAAGCCTTGTATCATAAAGAAGTGTTCCTCTGAAGTAATGCGTCTTGAAAGTGGCTGACAGTAATTTATGAGATTTTACTCAGTGACTTTCAGGCCCATGCTGTTTCAAAACTGTGCATGTGCTTGAAGCAGGCGTAGGTCTCGATGCAGCAATTTGAATATAGGGGTATATTTTAAAGGGGGTTTATCTGTGTTTTTTGGCTTTAAAAGCCAAGAAAGCAGAGATAAAATTATCTCTTTATTACCTAGCTGCCGCTAACACCAGTTAGCGACAGCTAGTAGGAGATAGCGACCATTTTGGACCCCACTTTGCATGTCAGTTATATTTATTGAGATGCAAAGTGGGCGTGCCAAGATGTCAGCAACTGAAAATAGTCTCTAGCCTTGCTATTTCCTATTACTAGCTTTTGGAGATATTTGCGCTAAGTGGGAATATCTCTAAAAGGTAACACCTGCCCTGAGCAGTTCTTAGCCTTCTTATCCAATGGGAGGTGGATAACATGGCTAATAGCATTAGGTCGGTATTGCATGAATAATGCTGACTTTTCTGCGATATTCATGCTTGCAACGATTTTTACCGCATTTCCGTTAAACCTTGTCAATACCAAGGTTTATTTGCGGTAAAAATCGCCGCAGCGGTGCGGTAAATTTTTAGTTTATAACCAAGCAATAGAGATCATTTTCGCTATTGCTTGATAATATGACCCAAAGTGCACTGGTGAGCCTTGTTGTAGCTGCATTACATTTGCCATACAACTCTAGTAATGTATTGCTTTTTCTGCACAGATATATTACACATGTATGCTGTCTTTCTGCCATGGTGCGCCTCATTTTAAATGTGGCACACCATGGGTTACGGAGCAACAGCATACTGTGGTGTACATTAAGTGGTGGATATCTGGGTATGAAGTAGTTAACATAAATGTGTTCTTTATGTTACAAATCTGCATTTAGTAGAGATTTCGGCCTTTGCAGTGTTATGTTTTTATTCTGTTATTCTATGTAGATATATAATGTTGCAAGATTGTGGCGTGCGTGTTTTCTTTCTTTATATCTAACAGAATGCATTCTGTATGCTGTAGCAGGAGTATTACTACATACTTGAATATTCTACAGTGCATATTTTCATTGAGACCGTCACAGAAGTTCAATGGATCCGAGACGGTCTTCTTGTGGATCTTGGCGACTGCCAAGCCGTTGTAGGAGTGAGAGTGAGGCATCTCCAAGGGGCGCAGCGTAGCTCCTTTTGATGTTTACAATTGCAGATAGCAGGGTAGAGATGTCCGTGGAATTTATGGATGCTTAGTCACAGTAGAGTGTGCGTGGTGCTGTTAGCAGCTCATTACGACACACAGGGGAGCCGCGTTGCACAGTTGGAGATCAGAGACTTAGGAAATAAAACTTTATAATAGCAAGGGCTCTAAGCGATACAAATCGCCCGTTCTCGGTGTAAAAAATATCACCGCTATCGGTGGTATTTTTTACGGTGTTAGTGCTTGAAGGAGAATGGTAACATATATGTGAAAGAAAATTCTGTAACAGACTCAGTATTTCACATTATCGCGTGAAAACAAAAGTTGTTTTCACATAGCAATATGTCCCTTGTAATTAAGGGACGGAGTGCATCTAGTGTTATTTACTACACTGCTATGTGAACGATGTCGAATGTTTGATAAGAGGAGGGTTTAAAAGTTTTTCGATAAACTTTTTCTCCAGGGAAGTGGGTGGAGTGTTCCGTGTAAATTGGAGAATAGAAACTACTAAGAACCAATTGGAAGTGTTGTTTTGAAGTCACATGACTTCACATGCGCGTCTCGATGCCTGTACGCGATAGGTGGGTGCGCGCACCCGGTCGCGCACTAAAAGAAAGCGGCGAAGAAACATCTCATAATATGCTCTTGGAGCTCGTTTAGGTACAAAGAGTTAGTTCTGAAAAGAACTTTTTTTTTTTTTTTTTTTTTTGGGAAACAAGTGTTATGATGCTTTTGATTTCTTAAAGTTGCTACGACATTTTTTAGTATGTCATACTATCAAAATAAAGTGAAGAAATTTATCTTTTCTCTGAGCATTTATGACTCTCAATTTTGAGTTTAATTAGAATAAGGCTTTGCTCTCCGTAAAAAAGAATTTCTCCACACTCGTTGCATTTCATGTGCACCTTCGCAAGATATGGTCTCAAGTCCATCTCAGCACTCGATGGAGATACAGGTCGTCCACCAGAAGATGTGCTGGCCACCTCTGATGGTAATAGCGTGGCCAGGGCTCTTGTCGATGCTTTTGCATAATGCTCATGGTGCCTTTGTTTAACATGCCGCTGCATGGTATGTATAGAAAAGGAATATTTTCTATTTGGATTTCCCCTTGAGAGCTCCGAATTGCATATCGTGCAGGTTACTTTTGGCGCATTCACTTTCTTTTGATCTTCAGGATAAGTGAAAAATTGCCAAATGAAAGATTCCTTTTTTCTTCTTAAAGGTGGTCGCTCATTTCCTTCAGATTCGGAAGATGAATGCGGAACGGCAGCCATTCCAGCAAAGTCTTCCGGAAGATGTTCGACATTGTTGTCTCTTGAGAGTAGAAAAGATTGTGAGGAAAGTGGGTGGAGTGCTGCGTGTAAATTCCAGAATAGAAACTACTAAGAACCAATTGGAAGTGTTGTTTTCAAGTCACATGACTTCACATGCGCTTTTCAGGACGTGTAGGCGGTGACACTATCTAGTTACGAACGTGATTTGGAAGTAGCGATGTTCTTCAGCGAAGTTTGAAAACGTGAAAAGAAGTGAATTCAAACACATACGGATTTTACATATTTTTGGAGCTCGATTTAAGTATACAATTGTTAAATTATAAAACCTTTTATATTTTTTAAAAAAAATATTAAGGTGTGTACAACCAGTCACGCACGAACGATTAAAAAGAAATTCGGCTCCATTTAATTAAAAGGTTTATATGACAAAAAAAAAAGCCTAGGTTCAGTGTCTTTAACGTACTATAAGTTCTTTCATTGGTCTATGAAGAAATTCATTACGTTTAAATTGCAAAGCTTTCACGAAATAAATAGGTGGGTGTGCGCACTCGGTCGTGCACGTAAGATTGGTATGTCGATATTTATTTCAGGTATATCCTTCATACTTAGGAACTAGCATTCCAAAAACCTATGAAATTCACTGAAAAAACCATAGGTTTTACACACGTTATAGTTAGGAAGTAGCATTTGAAAAACCTATGAAATTCACTGAAAAAACCATAGGTTTTACACACGTTATAGTTAGGAAGTAGCATTTGAAAAACCTATGAAATTCACTGAAAAAACCATAGGTTTGACACATCTTATAGTTAGCTGGACATTTCACTCATATAAAACCAATGAAATTCCCTGTTATAGTTACTTCAGCTAACTATAACTCGCGCGCCCGCAATGCACTGCTGATGATGTTACATATTACATCACTCATCAGATGGTTAGTGACATTACTCTTGATATCACTGATAATATCTAGTATCTCACATATGCTGCCTACAACATATAGGAATAGTTTGTCACTGACTCTTGCATGAATGGAATATGTAAAATCTCCTAATGTAGCATATTAACACTTAGACACTGAGATACTTTTGGTAATAATAAAGAAACAATAACCTATATAGATATAATGTATCAGTGATAAAGCTACTTATCAACACATTTAGCCACTAAAATAGAAACTGATAGACAGACACAGATAGGTATATATTTAAATATTACTCAGTAACACATGTACTTATTAAGATATTTTTAATCAGTCAGTTATAAAACTATTTGTCACCCAAAAAGCAACCGATTATACACTTATATACTACAATTTTTTTTCAACCAACTTTCTGATCTACATATATAAAATATATGTAATTTTCAAAACTAACCCATTTAATAGATGATGTAATGAGTGATGTGATGTGTGACATCATCAGCAGTGCATTGCGGGCGCGCGAGTTATAGTTAGCTGAAGTAACTATAACAGGGAATTTCATTGGTTTTATATGAGTGAAATGTCCAGCTAACTATAACATGTGTCAAACCTATGGTTTTTTCAGTGAATATATATATATATAAACCTTTTGACAAGCCTAAACCTACTTTTTATTACATATAAATCACTCCAAAGAAAGGACCTAACCCCTAATATGTCATGGTTGATATTATTTAAAAAGTAGGACATGTGGGTTTAAGTTTTACATGTTGTGGCAGTGAAACACTAAAGTGGTTTTTCACTGTTGTGAGGTCTATTTCTCCTATTGACTGACACTGGATTACTGTGTTACATTTAATATGTGATAACTTTGGATTGTAAAGCGATATGCTTGTTACACTAAAATTAATTGTACGTTGGACCCACCTTTAATGATGAGGTTGGATTTAAGTCATAGTTATGAAAGTTCAACTTTTAGAAAGTTGTAATATTCTTGTTCTAACCATTTGTGCTTTCTGTCTGAGTCCTGGGGCACAGGACTGTGAATGGCTCTGGTCTTAGGGTTTGTGTGTTTCTTCCAGAATGTGATGCAAAGAGGATTAGGTGTGAGTAGATTTGTTCCTTGCCATTCTTACACTTCAAAAGGCTTTCCTCCAGCCACACACAAAAAAACCTAACATTAGTCTTTTGTTACCCCAGACTTATAGGAGCCAGGGGATGGGAAGGACTTTCCAGAACCATGTGGTTAGCATGGGGAACCCTCCGCACTTCAAAGGCTGGCACCAGGTATAAATATTGGACCTCCAGAGCCACTCCTCTGTACACTCCTTGACCTGTGGACATTACAAGCGACTGCTTTTCCCCTCAGAGAACTGCCCTGCTCCTTGATGACTGCCTTGCTCTCCGAGACTGAAGACTGGACATGCTCTCTTCATCCCAGGTAGAGCTGAGTGACTCCAAGGGTCAGTTGGTTGACTTCTCTCTGAACTACAGTGACACAACAATCTTCAGTGACTTACCTGCAAGTGCCCAACTGACCTGCTATACTGTACCTGCTTCGACCTTCAGCTGGACCTGCCTGAGCCCTGCTGAAATGAATTCCTGGTCCTCAAGAGGTGTTTCCAGGTTCTAAACCATTTGCTGGCATCAGCTGAGATCCTCCTAAACATAAAAAGGTCAAATGCTTATTTTTTGCTATCTTGACGGTTAGTCCCAAGATTCTGCTCCCCGCAGCAACAATAAATGCAAAGGTCCTGTGAACCGGCATTCTTGCTCTGCCGACCACCAGCGATGACTGGTAATGGGAATTCTCCACTTCAAGCTACAGCAACGACAACTCACAGTTACCACCAATGTAAGCTCCAGCGACACCATCTGCAATGACATGCCTACCCTTCATGCTACAGGGACGATCATTCACAATGCTTTCCCTGCACCTCATAGCCTCCTACATAATAAATAGAACTTTTTGTGCCGGACATTAAGAAGTTAACTTTTTCAGAGGGTCTAGCCTGGTCCCTGTATTCATCCTGTGCATCATTGCAGTCAATCTTAACTTGTGCCTGCAGATTTAAAAAAGGTAATCATTTTTCATAGGAGGAGCTTGTGATGCATAGAATTCTTTATATTTTATGAATATGTCCAAAAGATATCCACATGATTTAGACACTAAATGAAATGTTCTCCAACAAAGAAAACACTAACATCTGGTGTTTCAGATGTTTGGAAAGAGCGACATACAAATCTAACAGTTTATCCCATTGTTTGAGATTCATTTATATCAAGGGTCAGGTTCGTTTGCTCAAGGGTACGTTATGAAACTTCATTGGCCCAGTTCAAAAGATGTCCCTAGAAAAAAATCAGAATTTTTTAAGTCAATGTCTGATATTTTTTTAATTTGCGAAGACTCCTCATGGTATTCGGTGATTGTCATTGATTGTACTCACACACCTATTGTTTCATTGTAAATGTAACAGGTTTATATTTCTGCATTGAACAATGTGATCCTGTAATGAATTTCAACTCCTAAACACAAACAACAGGTTCTATGGATGGGCTATTCATTGTTCTCTTTTAATAAACCCTTTCTCCCACGCCCCTTTCATTTTTGGAGCTATCCTGCTCCCCAAGGTCACCTCAACTTCACCTTTCTAGGAGTAAAGAAAAATATATGTTCAGGTCTGAGCCATCTATCACATTTATTTACACACCGATGTTGAATATAAATTCACACAAAGGTTGTACAAAGGTTGTACAATGGAATAACACGTTCCTCAACCCCGCATGGCTAAACAACGCAAGGGCATATTATCAAGAGGGTTTATCTCCGCTTTTTTGGCTTTCAAAGCCAAGAAAGCGGAGATAAAATGATCTCCCTATTACCTAGCTGTCGCTAACACCAGTTAGTGACAGCTAGTAGGAGATAGCGACCATCTTGGGCCCAACTTTGCATGTCAGTGATATTTATCACTAATGACATGCAAAGTGGGCGTGACAAAATGTTAGCGACTGGAAACAGTCGCTAACATCGCTATCTCCTATTACCAACTTTTGGAGATATTTGCGCTAAGCGCGAATATCTCCAAAAGCTAACACTTGCCCTGAGCAGTTCTTAGCCATGTTATCCAATGGGAGGTGGATAACATGGCTAAGAGCATTAGCTCGGTAATGCATGAATATCGCTGACTTTTCAGTGATATTCATGCATTGCGGCCGATTTTTAACGCATTTGCGATAAACCTTGGTAATACCAAGGTTTATCTGCGATAAAAATCGCCGCAGCTCAGCAGTAAATTTTTGTCTCTAACCTAGCAACAGTGATAATTATCGCTATTGCTTGGTAATATGCCCCGCAGTCTGTATAATGAGTGCATCTTAATGACGCATTGCTTTAGCACGCATGCCTTTACCAAAAATGTTTGTGGTAAAGGTATGCATGGTAAAATGTTATGGGTGGCTTAGGTTACCAACACCCTACCCACTGCTCAAGGTACAAACTCCCACAACCCCTCTTCCGCCCTGAAGAGCAAATACCCCTACCCCCTCTCAACACACATGCGGTGTCCTCCCGCTGCCTTAATGACTAAAGACCCTGGGCCTTATTTATGAAGCACTTGCACCGCCGGTGCGTCACTTTTAACATGGGAACAAGTGACGCACCGGTGGCGCAAGGCTTTCATAAATGAGGCCCCCTGTCCTAAATACTACCCGCCCAAGTCTGGATGTTTCCTGCACACAAATACTGTCAATCAGACTCTCTGTAATTAGATGTCATCCATCATGCCTATTGTTTTACATTTCAGGTATGGCTATACACAGCTCTAACTAGCTCTTATATCTCGTGCTGTCGACACCAAAACGCTATACAGAGATGGATCTTGAGTCTCTCTGTACTGAGTGTTTTTGTACCTAGAACAATACTACGCCTCTGTAGACATTGCACCTAAATGTGCTTGTGCATCTGAATGTGATTTTCACCTCTAAATGCGGGTTTGCATCTAATCCTGTGGCTGTTGCACCAACTGTTACTTTAAATGTAATAGTAATTTTACACCTAACCTCGTCTTCATCTGCAAGTGAATTTGCAAAACAATTTTTTTCCTACTTGAAGGTGTTTCTACATTCCTGCTGATGTTTTACTAACCGTGTTATAATCTAAAATGATTTTGCAAGTGCCCATCATTGTGCTGGTAAAACAAAAGGTGATTAATGGCCCCACAATGTTCTCACAATCTTGTTCATATTGCGCGTAATTCTGGGGTTGCTCTTAAAGTGATATCCACTCCTAGAAATGTTTCCACAGTCTTGATGCTAATGCACCAAGATGATTTTGCATGTTTGTGTAGTTGAACATGGCAATGTAATTTTCATCCTAAATGTGAAAAAATAATGCTGCATATTTTTACTTTTCAATTTTCACATAAAGGTCATTGTAATCATACTTATAATGTGTGGTTCTAAAAGCATGTAACAGTCATGCTAATGTAGCACCCAATATATTTTGCACCTCAGTATTCTGTCAAACAAATTTGCTATCATATTGATGCACACTGATGGCACCCTATAAGGATTTTTATACCTAATGCTTCTGATTTTGCACTAAGATGCTACCTTTGACGTCACCTGATGTGTGATTCTGCACCAAAGTATCCGTGTTCAACTCAATGTCATTTCTGTCCCCTAATGCAATTCATTCTGTTAATAGTTTCCTCTATGTATAGTTTTGCACCAAAATATGACTTTTGCACTACATTGTGTTTTTCCTTAAAATGGAATTTGCATCCGTAAAACTGTTTCCACACACTTACCGAATTTGCAACATGGATAACTTAGCATCTAAATAGGATTTGACACATAAATGTAATTTTGCTTCTAAATGTGACACCATAATCCTGTTTACTTTGCACCAATTATTTTGCCCCTAAACGTGATTTCTACAATTGAGATGTTGCATGTCCATTTGAAATACACGCCTTATGATTTTACTCACCTACACCGATGTTGCTTCAAGGAAAATGTTGTAAGTCAATAAGTTGTCAACCAAATATGAAGTCATACTGACTCACACCTTTTAAACCTCCTGTGATATTTTAATTAAAAATGTAAATGACGCCGGCATGATTTCAGGACTTTCACATTACACATCTTAGTGGAAATTCCCAAGCATAAGCTATTGAGCCATATTGTCTAATTACTTCATCATTTGCTGCAACAATTATAGCATGGGAGCACAGGAACAATGTTAACAACCAAAATATGACACTATTTTTTTTAGCAAAAAATGCATCCTCACAGGACAAACATAGCACTAAATGATTGCTTTGCATTTTGCATAATTGTCCATAATTATGTATAATTTTCCTGAATTCTAATTATGTAATTTGTAGGAAGCTGGCTCTGTATATAGTGGACCATAATGATATACACTGTGTAGAGAGTCCAGGTCAACCCCAATTGGTTCACGGAGGCACAAATGATATCCCAAATGCTCTCTTTTGTGGTACTGTGAGCAAGTAGTTAGACATATCAGAGGGTAATGCTAAGTATCTGTTGACACACACATAGGCAATAAATGAGACACACTCCAAATTCAAGTTGTTTTTTTATATATATATTTTGATACCAAGAACTTCAATGGAAAGTAATCACTTTTTAAAATATTCATTTTAGCAGGTAAGCAAAATGTTCACTTAATTGTGTCTTTATGCACAAGCTTTCCAATGAGAGAAAAGGTATGTATAGCATACAGTTAATTGTGTTTGGTTTCTGGGGTCTCCTTCGGGACTTAAGATCATCTGGTTGCAGAGGTGCTGTTCACTTTGGTAGTTGTGCATGCTACCCCAGTAAAGAGGAGAGGGGACATCTAGAGAAAGGCTGCAGAGGAGGACTTGGTGACAAGTCCGGGAGCTCTCAATGGGGGGAGCTCAGGTCACAAGAGTTCAGGAAACAAGAGAGCATAGTCAGTTAATCTGTAATTGGGCTGGGGGTCTGGGGTGCAGAGAAAAAAGGTCAGCTGGTCTATGTGCATCCTGAAGCCTTGCAGTCCATGGTCTTGCAGGTTGCAGGTGCAAAAATCAGGTCAGCTGGGCCATTCTGGAAGTTGGTCTCTGTGGTACTGATGTTCCTTAAGTCTCACAGTATTTGCTTGTTGCAAGTTGTCCGGTACCCCAGGTATTGGTCGCGCTATTCTATCTCATTGTGGGGGAATGGATCAGGCCTTCAGGAGAACAGGGTCCTCTTCCTATGGAGCTTCAGCATCGGGTTGACTGAGGAGCTGTGACTTTGTAGACAGTTTTTTTGTTTTGGTGCCTGCAGACTTCAGGCGAGTAGCTCCTCTACTCCAAGTAAGATTGCTGGCATTTTACGAGGTGGTGGCAGTCATCCATCGTTCTTGGCAGGAGATCAGCTGCAGTATGAGCTGTTGGTTCACAATTGTCAAAACCTAGTGCAGCAGGCAGGGTTTAGTGACAGACTTTCACAACAGCCTTCAGTTCATGCTTTTTCTTGTGGCTCGCAGTGTCCTTTTCCTCTTGACCCGCCGAATCTGAGTTCCTGGTATCAGGGAGAGCACCTATATTCTCAGTTTAGGGGTGCTACAGGGATTGACATGTAGTAGCCAATGGACGACTTACCTTTAGGGTGTCTAAACGCTTCAAATGACCACTTCAAGTGGGAAGTGGGCATAACCTTAACCGAGAAAACCTAATTTCACCAAAACTAAGATGGTGGAATTCAAAAAATTATGTCCACTTCAGGTAGCCCACCTTAGGGGTGGTATTAGCCTGAGAGGGGGGCACACCTCCTGAATAGCTACTTTTCCAGTCCGTCCTGGTGCCAAAAGGGCCTGGAATGGCATTTCCCCTGTCTTGGGAAAGCCTTGGTCACATAACAAAGGCAGTGGAATCATTTGAAGCCTCCTGCCTTGATATACTGATCACTTAGCCATCCTGCTTGGACGAGGAGACGGCACCTCCAAATGGAGCAGGCATTGTTCCTGCCCTCAGAGAGCTCATGAAGTGGGTCAGAAGCCTGTCTGTGGTAGAAAGCTGGTCTACACCAGTCAGCCAGCACACTTGTAGTCAGTAGGTGATCAGAGGGCCCCTCAAATGTGTCCTTTGGGTGCATGTATTAAAAAATATATCACTGGCATCATTGTGGGTTTAATAATTGGAGATGCTTGAAATCAAACATCTCTGGCTTCAGTGAAGTCATCATGTAGTTGGGGACCTTGTGTTTACCGGTGTCCAGAACATGTCCTTAAAATGGCTTCCCAGCTTACTTGTAATATCTACTAATCAATTTAGACATCACAAGGGCTTATCTGCTCATGCAGATATATCCACACATGTATTATAGTGCATCCTGTCTTAAGACCATAAGGCCCACTGTAGGGGTGACTTACCTGCACTGCATGCAGTGTCTGCAGCCGTGGCACACGGGAGGTGTGCCATGTCATGTCTTCATTTTTCACTGCACCATAACATGCAGCCTGCAGTGGCAGTTTGCATGTTAATGCTGAGGGGTTTCTTAGAGTGCACAATACAGGCTCCACCCATTTGGGTTCCTCTTTAGGATCCCATGCCCTAGGTACCAGGGGTACAATTTACTGTTACTTATAGGGGGCGCTCAATATAATTCCAAATTGCTGAACAATTGTACAGTTTAGTGGACAAGAAATGCCACTAGGGACCTGGTTACCAGGAACTGAGTTCACTTTCTTGCAAAATTGCATCAGATACAAATGCAAACAGTGGAGGTGAACATATCAAAATATGGCACTTTCCTACACAATCACCCTAAAATAAACAAGAATGAGACTAACCTTTCCCAAGAGAGTCTTCATCATCTAAGTGGAAACACCTTGAAATGCTCTCTACTTTGTCAGTCCCATGTCTGTGCACCACTGCAAAGTCAATTTACTGTAGGGATATGGACCACCTCAACAGTTTGAGGGGTTTCACCTTTCATGTGCATCAGTACGAAACAGGTATGGTCTCAGCTTCTTCAGTGACCAAACCACAGCAAAGGGTTTCCTCTCAATGGCATTCCAAAGCTGCTGTCTGAGTAGTAGCATCCTGCCAATGAAAGCAGCGGCTGGTCATGGCCATCATCATTAGTCTGGGAAAGCACCACTCCAATCCTATGTCTGCCCTATGAACTGCTTTGAATAATCTGGAGATTTAAGAATAGATGCTGGGTGCTACATGATAATTATGTGATTTCAAATTACATAAATTGTACACTCCCACCATTTCTAATATAAATGTGTTCAATGCACGGAGTGACACCAATGTCTGCATATTATGGCTGTCCCATATGGAATCTGCCTACCAAGTACCATGTTTTTCACGTGATCTTCTTATGGACATTAAACAAAGAGAACTTCAATTTGATCTGCCTGTAGCACACATTTAACAATAGCTCAGTGATTCTATTCCCCCTGGGCTATCCAAAACTACAGTCAAATACTAAAATAAAGAACCCTGACAGCCAACATGGAAACATTTACCAGTCACAGATATTATCTGATACCAGGATCACTTAAACTTAAACTGAATTACTTATTTTGTACTATGGACATACGCCCCTGACCTGCTCTAAGTCTTTTCGTCTTACTCTCAAAAATACAAAAAGACCAAAATAATGTGACTAAATATGTGAGATAGACATATCACCCAGCAGGAAAATGGGGAGCTTATGATATAAGTTTCAGATATCAACCTCTATATCTTCACTGCATTGCTTGAAACTTTGTAGACTCTGGAAACTTCAATCATGACTGAGGTTGTTAATACCTGTCTACCACCTCTCCTGACTACCACATCTCTATGTCACTATCCACAACACCCTTAATGTCCTTATTCTAAACGGCAAACCCCTATGCGAATAAAAAAGCCAACATAATGCCAGCACAAATCAAGAAAGTCATTTATAGCCTGTAACAAACCTACTTTTACATTGACACAGCCTTAAATATTCTTAGGGATAAAACCTACTGCCCTCCCATTAGTCACCAGTAACCAGAGAATGCACCTTGTGTTCAATACCCAACACTTGCAACTACAGTATGCACAAAAAGTACAAAGTAATTGTGTCCTGTGTCTATGCATCTCTTTTTTTCCCTCTAGTGTTTTCGATTTTCATTTGTATTCACCAGGATTTTGAAAATGCTGAAATATAATAACATTTTTATGAACAATTACTCAATAAGTTAGGTGGATGTCTTTCATGTTTCTGTGAAAATATGTATCTGTCTTAATTTTTAAAGGTTTTTTTAGAGGCATGTGTACTATTGGTTAGCACATTATAATATTATCAATGGCTATAATTGTCATTGTCAATTATATTTACACTTTCAGCTTTGCAGCTTTTGACAAATGTAAATAATGCACAAACCAAATATGAATTTTAAAAAGAGAGAAAATATGATTTATGGAAAATAGTGTAGAAACCATGTAAAAACAGAAGGTGGCAAAATCATTAAATAATCGAGGCATCAATATGTAAAACCTAGTGATTCAGTTTATGAATATGTTTTAACATAAGGTAGTATGGACTTAACAGACTTATCTCAAATGCCACAATTACATATTCAACATTTATTTAGCCTGGTGGTTAATCACAAACGGGTGGACAAACTTGAGATGATGTCATGATTGACATTTACCTCCATCAATGAATAGCCGCAGGGGCACCGCTCTTTGTGATCTCAATTATTCTTATTCCCATCTGCCACCAATCCACAGACTGTGCAAGCAAGTCGTATTTGCATCTGAAAAGCACCTTCCATTCAGCAGCAATTCCCTAACCACAGGTTTTCTACCTAACACACGCTCTAAACACAAATCAAAATCTGCAAAAAGCGGAGAGTTATTCTCAGGGAACATAGTGAATAAACCTACAGCACGATTTTGCAATCGTTTTTTTCTTTTTGAATGACCTATCATCTATTTAGGTATCTGCTTCCAACATTGACTGTTGCCTTGAACATCACTAAAAGAGATCTCATATATAAAACGTTCCTAACTCTGAAACAGATTCACAAACGTATGCGTGGATGTAGTGCAAAAGGGGTACATACACCTTTCTGTATTATTTATGTATTCTTGCATGTCTTTGTGACTCATTTCAAAATGTCCAACTCCCTATTGCAGAGAAGACACAGTCCTTATTACTATTTGTACTAATTGTATATGAAAACTTCTGAATATCCACATTTGAAACCTCTATTACATATGGGAGCCAATTCACAAAGGCATGTTGGAGTAGGTAAAATAGTACTACAGAGTATTACATTCTCCAAAATACCTTTCTTTTTTGTAGGCTCCAGTGTGCTTATGTAAAAGAGTAGTACAGCAGTATTTCTTCCATATTCCAAAATGCCTTTCTTTTGTGTAGGCCCGAGTGTGCTTAATATATTTGGAACAAGATTATGCCAGTTACTGATTTGTGTACCTTATTATTGTAATTTCCTTATCTTGATAGAAACAAAAGTATGTAGGCATTTGAAAAAGATTCAAACCAGTAAACTTCTGTGAAATGAAATTATTTAACTGACTCTGAACATTTTTCAATAAATTATTTACAGTAAGCTAAATCCACTCCACTCAATTTCTTTACTTCCTTTGCTACCTATATCTTTATTAACAAGAACAAAAAACAAGATACCTTGTCATTGTTATTTGGTGCTGCGCAGAGGATCCGACTGCAGGATCTGAAAGCTTGTGATACACATCACCCATGTGAGCACTGCATGCAAAGGGGTGAAGGAAAAGTCACAAGCAATCCTACCAATCATGCTACCACCTTGGAACAAACTGGATGCAAGCACAAACAGATGGTAGCGCACCAAAGATCCAAGGGCAAAATTAAAGCAAAAGTCAAAGTGGAGCACCACTGATCCGAAGCCCCAGCAGGCTGTGTGGAGAGAATTGCTCCATAAGAGCATCATGAAAACGACTAGCAGCATCAGCCAATCTTACTGCGAAAGGGTACTCCTTTAACATGTGATGGACGGAAATCTGGATCTATTTATCTATCTATGTATAGACATAGAGTTAAATTTTATATATATGTATATATATATTCACTGAAAAAACCATAGGTTATAGACCATATATAGTTAGGAATTCGCATTTACAAAACCTTATTTTACTCACACAAAACCATTGAAATTCCATATATAGTTAGTTGCACTAAATATATATCGCGCACCCGCAATCCACTGCTGATGATGTCACATATTACATCATTCATGACATGGTCAGTGACATCACTGATGACATCACTGATGACATCTCAAATGACATCACTGATGACATCTCAAATGACATCACTGATGACATCACTGATGACATCTCATTTGACATTACTGATCACATCACTGATGATATCATTCATGTGATAATACGATGAACCTCCTCAGACTCTGAAGCACTAATCATACTTTCTATGGCAAAATAACCCCCTCATGTTGTTCCTTTTTAAATTGAGTGTTTTCAGACTTACCACTTCATTCCAATCAAGATGGCTTCTGGTGTGCCATACTTTTGTCATAAGTAAGACTGTTAGCGCTCTAGTTGTTCTTTAGAACACTCTGGGACATTCTGTCATTGGGCTATACTTGGGGTACATCTGGGTGATATTTGGGCTACATTTAGGCTCTTTTGTCTCTGGTGGCCATCTTGGGAGACTGTATGTCAGAATTTTTTAATGAAATTGAAGAGGGTTTGAGAAGTCACTCAAAATGTGCCCTAATTTTTCTTTCTGCAGCACTAATCATAATTCATATGGCAAAATATACCCCCTCATTTTGTTCCTTTTTAAATTAAATGTTTTAAGAGTTACCACTTTATTCCAATCAAGATGGCTTCAGGTGTGCCATACCTTTGTAATAAGTAGGACTGTTAGCGCTCTAGTTGTTCTTTAGAACACTCTGGGACATTCTGTCATTGGGCTATACTTGGGCTACATCTGGGTGATATTTGGGCTACATTTGGGCTCTTTTGTCTCTGGTGGCCATTTTGGGAGACTGCATGTCAGAATTTTTTAATGAAATAGAAGAGGATTTGAAAAGTCACTCAAAATGTGCCCTAATTTTTCTTTCTGCAGCACTAATAATACCTTCTATTGCATAATATACCCCCTCATGTTGTTCCTTTTTAAATTAAATGTTTTAAGAGTTACCACTTTATTCCCATCACGATGGCTCCAGGTGTGCTATACCTTTGTAATAAGTAGGACTGTTAGCGCTCTAGTTGTTCTTTAGAACACTCTGGGACATTCTGTCATTGGGCTATACTTGGGCTACATCTGGGTGATATTTGGGCAACATTTGGGCTCTTTTGTCTCTGGTGGCCATTTTGGGAGACTGCATGTCATAATGTTTTAATGAAATAGAAAAGGATTTGAGAAGTCACTCAAAATGTGCCCTAATTTTTCATTCTGCAGCACTAAGCATACTTTCTATGGCAAAATATACCCCCTCATGTTGTTTCTTTTTAAATTAAATGTTTTAAGAGTTACCACTTTATTCCAATCAAGATGGCTTCAGGTGTGCCATACCTTTGTAATAAGTAGGACTGTTAGCGCTCTAGTTGTTCTTTAGAACACTCTGGGACATTCTGTCATTGGGCTATACTTGGGCTACATCTGGGTGATATTTGGGCTACATTTGGGCTCTTTTGTCTCTGGTGGCCATTTTGGGAGACTGCATGTCAGAATGTTTTAATGAAATAGAAAAGGATTTGAGAAGTCACTCAAAATGTGCCCTAATTTTTCATTCTGCAGCACTAATCATACTTTCTATGGCAAAATATACCCCCTCATTTTGTTGCTTTTTAAATTAAATGTTTTAAGAGTTACCACTTTATTCCAATCAAGATGGCTTCAGGTGTGCCATACCTTTGTAATAAGTAGGACTGTTAGCGCTCTAGTTGTTCTTTAGAACACTCTAGGAGGCTGCAGTAGAACACAAAGGAATCAACTGACAGTCTCTGTCCTTGTTGGATGTACATGTTTTACTGAGAATGTCAGACTTCATTTTCACATGACTGAGAAAGATAATGTGAATTTACAGAAAATATGCTTTCAGTTTAGCTTATAGATCCCCTTCTAAACCACTGTGGGAAAATCATGAGATATTAGTTTTCTTTCAAACAATATTCATGATATCACAGCAGAAGGTTTTTTCACATGGTAAAATCACCTTAGAACCCACCACAATTCCTAAAACGAGTATGGTACCATCAACAAATGATTTATAATGTAACTAAAGTCCTAAAACCCTCTATTAACTACAATGCTTTTTAATGAGGTGCTATCATGTATATTGGTCCCAAGATGGCTGCCAACACTTCTTGGATGAAGTGCTGACAGCCAATCAGATCAGATGTGTGGTTAGGCTCCGCCCAGATATATATCTTTTTTTTAACCTAAATTACTCAAAATCCACTGGAGCACATATATTGAGACCTAGCAAAGGCACATCGGGCTAACAGTCCCTACAATTTTGCCAAGTTTCGTGCAAATCCATTCAGCCGTTCGAGCTAAAAGTGAGGCCAACCGCCCTATGGAAATTAACATGGGAAAAACGTGTTTTGGGACCCCCCTTTTTTCTCGGCCCCCCCTTGATGAAACCCCCCCAAATTGTCAGGGGCTGCTCAGAAACAAAATGTTCCATTTTCCTGAAGATGTCAGCCAATTCCGTCCACAAACGCCAAAGTTATTATACATATACTCACTGAAAAAACATATATTTCAGGGACGTTATAGTTAGAAATTAGCATTTAAAATCTCATCAGTGAAGTCACTGACCATGAATGATGTAATTTTTGACATCATCAGCAGTGCATTGGGGGATGCGAGTTGTAGTTAGCTCAACTAACTATAACGTCTGAATGTCTCTGGTTTTGTATGAGTGTAAATTCCAACTAACTATAACTTCCCTGAAACCTATGTTTTTTTTCAGGGATTGTCTAGTGTTTTTTAAATGCTTTTTTCTAGCTAAAACATCCCTGAAACCTTTGTTTTTTTGGTGAATTTCAAAGGTTTTTTAAATGCTAATTTCTAACTATAGCATCACTAAAACATATGTTTTATTCAGTGAATTACATGAATACATGCATACTTTTGTACTAAAAAAATAACTGCAATAACACTGTGTCATAATTCATAATTCAACTGCAATGAAAACTTAGTTCGCACTAATCAAGATATTAAACCATTCCAATGCTAAATGTTTCCCATGTTGTTTTTAATTTTTTGTAATCTTAACCATACTTTATTCATATGTCTTGTATTCAGAATCATAGCAAGTATTAGGCGTTTTCAGTCACCAGAAAGCAAATGAAAAGCTTTAGCGGTTAACAGTTTTCAACCTTTCCCAACATGTGCAGAAGTCAAACAGTCGTAACGTGAGCACATATTACCCAAAAAACGTGATATCTACATGCGTGCGCAGCACGTTGCTTCCATAGACTACTTTATAACCAAAGACTATGTAAACCAAACCCAGCCCTTTCACAATAGATTAGTTTCGTTTTTGCGAGTCATTTCGCTGTCTCAGGTTTGCGATCCAGCTTCCCTTCTCCAGCGTCGGATTCTTCTTTTGCGACTACAAAAAACATTATGGACTTGTAAGTTGTTAGATTAAAGGATAGTAGATATGTACATAACTATTTATCTGAATGGTGGAATTACCATTGTAATTGCTTTTTGTGTGCTAAGAAATGTGAGCACATATTAACCGAAAAACGTAATATCTACGTGAGTGCGCAGTGCGTTGCTTCCATAGACTATTTGGTTACCAAAGATTATGTAAACCACACCCAGTCTTTTGACTATAGATTAGTTTAGTTTTTCAAGTCATTTTTCTTGTCTCCAGTCTGCTATCCAGCTTCCCTTCTCCAGCGCAGGATTCTTCTTTTGTGACAACAGAAAAGATTACGTACTTGTAAGTTGTTAGATTACAGGCTAGTAGATATGTATAATACGTAACTATTTATCCGAATGGTGGAATTTCCCATTGTAATTGATTTTTGTGTTCTAGGAAAAACTAACGAAATCATTTTCTTCAAAGAATCATATTTAGTTTAAAAGTAGTATTATATATGTATATAAATAATTATCAAGATATCAAAACTTTAGGTATTTGTATAAAAGATTCTAAAAAGTTTAACATGTGTTTCATATTCAGTTGTTACATTGTTTGTTTATTTGCATTTACATCTAACTTCAGCAACACCTGTTCACAAGCAGACGGAATTGAGGAGAAACTGTTCCCTTGCGAAACTCAACATTCTAGAGTCTTTTAAAATCTTTTTCTCTCTTATCGCCCTTATTCTCCTTCTCCTGTAGGGCGATATAGTGTGGATGTGTAGATTCTACTGCTGCCTTTTTATTTCCCTTCAAAGATGTTGGTGACCCGTTGGCACCAGGACTCAACATTCCCGCTTCCCAGAGACCAAAAACAGTAAATATGTTAAATGCTTTATAACATTTTGTCATTTATCTTTTTCTGTATTCTCTTCCTTATTCTCTTTATCCCATGGGGTAATATAGTGTCACAGTGTATATTCTACTACTGTG
Source organism: Lissotriton vulgaris (assembly GCF_964263255.1). NCBI lineage: Eukaryota > Metazoa > Chordata > Amphibia > Caudata > Salamandridae > Lissotriton > Lissotriton vulgaris. The sequence continues at coordinate 283,965,432 of NC_141691.1, forward strand.
ACCCTGTAGTACCTCAAAAGTACTGTTGGCTCCAGGACTAAACATTTTGGAATACAGGTTACTGGCCCTCATAACTTAGTGGCTTACATTTTCTGACAGTTACACTGTATTGCCAAAGAGTACATTAAACAATGTATGTCTGCATACATAGTTCCTAACTGAATGCCTTCAGAAACCCTACATTTCTGAGTGACATTTTGTCATTTGTCTTTTTCTCTCTTCTAGTTCCTATTCTCCTTCTCCCCTGAGATGATATAGTGTGGCCGTGTATATTCTACTACTGTCTTTCTATTTCATCTCACAGGAGTTGGATGCATATAGGCGCTAGGACTGAACATTCCAGAATCCCATAGATCAAAAACATGAAAGCAGTAAGATGCTTCATAACTTTTAATCTTTTATCTTTTTCTATCTTCTTGTGCATATTCTTCTTCTACCTGGGGTGATATATGTGACAGTGTATATTCTACTGCTGTCATTCTATTCCACTTCTGAGGCATTGGAGGCCCGTCAGCGCCAGGCCTGAACATTCCAGAGTTCAAGAAAACATAAACTTAAAAGCAGAAAAACACTTGATAACATTTCGTCATTTATCTTTTTAGCTCTTGTTGTCCTTATTCTTCTTCTCCCCTGGGGTGATATAGTGCAACTGTGTATATTCTACTACTCTCAGCAGATTTTACCTCAAAGAGGTTGAGGACCTGTCGGTGCCAGGACTAAAGAATCTGGAATACAGGTTAGTGGCCCTTATATTATACAGGCTCACAGTTTCTATGAGTTACAGTGTACTCCCACAATAATGAAAGAAATACTTCCTTTGTACATCACTGAATGGATATGTTCAAAACGCTACTCAAATCTGTCCCTCACTCATTGCATAACTGCATAAGTAATCCATGATTAATTTAATTTGTCTGGTAGTAGTGCCAACCTGATTCTATAACTGCATTGTATCTGCCTAAGTAACTATGGGTCATATTCTCAATGAAGTGGCAGAGAGAGGCGCTACCTGCTTCGCTTAATGCCTCTCTCTGCCACTTCAGAAATGCAAGGCTGCACCCTATTCTCAAGGTCATGGTGCAGCCTTGCGTTCCCCCCTGTGATGGTGCTAAGTTTCAAAACTTAGCACCAACGCAGGAAACCTTGCACCAGAATGCAATGGTGTCTGCAAGCAGGCAGATTTCTTTATGTACAGGAAGGTCTCCCTTCCCGCACATAAGCAAACCAAAAATGCTGGTTTGTATCCGGCAAGCGAGACGGCACCAATGTTCCAGCAGCTCTACTCCTCATGTGGACGATCCACAGTGTCTTCTGTGTACTGGCCAGCCAAGTCTGAACACTGGTATGCCCCCCCTTTTCTGTAATTCCGCGGAATCCCGCCAGGACCGCTTACCTTCGGCCTACGCAACCCCAGGTCTGCACTCCTTTGCTCCCCCATCGCCCTAGCTCCCCTGGAACACCTCAAAGTGTACCAGCTACCGGGTTGGCTTGGCACGCACCCACTTCTCCTCTTATCTCCGTACCCGGAGCACATGCCCTAGCCGGGTTCGAATTATCACCGGCTACATGACCTGAAGAGTCACTGGACTACTCCCACTTGTGATTAAACACGCGTTGGCTGGTTTCTTTATTAAAACACATGTAAAACAATTTATCTGGTGTGTTCACCATATCGTACGGGACCAATTTTTTACTCTGATTACGTGTGCTCTGGACTGTCTTTTCATTTACATTGTGGGTTTCTGGAGTCACATACATATGGGGGTTTTAAGGTGTGTTCCTTCGACTGGCAGGCACCATGCATACCCGCAACTCACCACACAGACGCTTAATTTAGCCTGAGCGCCATTCTTCCTGCACAAAAAAACTGACATTGATAAAATAAATAACATTGTGTTGTGTAAACTAATGTGCATATTACTTTCATGAAAAACTATGTTCCTGATTAATTAATAAAAAGTGTTTGAAACGTACACTACATAGGATAAGATCGCTAGTGCGGAGCGCAATCACACCTACTATTTCCATTTAGAAGGTACGGTTGAAACTTAAAAAAATTGTCAACTTCTCACCTGCACGTACTGTTAAATGTTCCAGAAACTGTTAGAATAAATTATGGTGAACCTATGACCTGCACGTGTCATTCAATGTTGCACAAACTTTTGGGATGGCATTTGGTGAACTTGTGACCAGCAGCCTTCTGTTAAAGCTACCCACTATTCCTTTGAACAAAGCCAGCAGCTCCATGCAAGCTCCCTTTGCCCAAAAGCAAATCTGCTTCACTTCATAAATGCAAAAGCAAATTTCCTCCTCTTGCTCCCTCAAACGTAGCAAAAGTTTGCTATAACAGAGCTGCAACTCTGCATAGATCCTGTCTTGCCATAGCAAAATACAATTTCCATGGCGTAGGCACAACAACTCATTGTTGTAACTGGCCCTCGGAAATAACCATACCACGCACCATGCAAAGCTTCACATGAAATCTTGGACAATACACCTCCATCCTATTTAAAATCCGCAAACATCGTACTCCCAGAGGCCGCTAATTCGCAACAGACCCCCACTTTTTAATTCATTGATGCTGAAACAGAAGTGCCTCCCGGGACAGTCTGGGAAGCTTCACCCATCCACAATTAAATTATACATTTACCTCCAAACACGTGCTGCTCCTCGGAGCGGAACGGAGGGGAAGGGAAGACACAAACCCCCCCATATCATTATATTTCCTCCAAGGAAATGGCAGTCCCCATGACAGAAGTAAACCGGGCCGAAGACGGCTGAAATGCCAGAAACCGGTCCCCGGAAGCTTGTTTCCTTCCCAGTGAAAGAATTGGCTTGGTAATTTGGTTTGCCCTGTTCCCATGATGCACTGGGCCAGGGACAGACTCATTTGCATATAGCCAGGTTCTGAGCTGGGATGGTGCAGTGAGCTAAAAAACGGTGTTGGATTAAGCCCTGATCTCTTGACTGGGTGAGAGTATTCTGCTTAATTCAGAAACTCTGTCCATCACCACCCCCTGTTGTTTAATTATTTTGTCCACCATAAGCGTGGAAGGGTATACTCAGACGTGAGTCCCTTGCTCATTGCACCATCAGGATTCAAGCAAGCCGGGCCGAAGACGGCTGAAATGCCAGAAACCGGTCCCCGGAAGCTTGTTTCCTTCCCAGTGAAAGAATTGGCTTGGTAATTTGGTTTGCCCTGTTCCCATGATGCACTGGGCCAGGGACAGACTCATTTGCATATAGCCAGGTTCTGAGCTGGGATGGTGCAGTGAGCTAAAAAACGGTGTTGGATTAAGCCCTGATCTCTTGACTGGGTGAGAGTATTCTGCTTAATTCAGAAACTCTGTCCATCACCACCCCCTGTTGTTTAATTAGAAGAAAACCATGCATCATGACTAAACATTGCTCCCATTAACAAGCCCACCCTGGGACTTATTTAAATGAAGCACTCCACCCCACGATCACTACGCGAATCCTGCCAAAAACATATAAAAATGTCCCACTCCCTCACAAGTTATAGTTAGCTCTACTAACGTTCGAATTGCCCTGGTTTTGTACGAGTGAAATGTCCAACTAACTATAACGTCCCTGAAACGTAAAGTTTTTTCAGAGAATTTTTAAGGTTTTTTAAATGCTAATTTCTAACTATAATGTTCCTGAAAAATATGGTATTTTTTGTGAATTTCAAAGGTTTTTTAAATGCTAATTACTAATCATAATGCTCATTAAACCTATGTTTTTTTTCAATAATGTAATTTTTTTGGTGATATTTTGTAACTTTAATATGCTGAAAATAGTTTTTGTAATTCTTTCTGTTTGTTATTAAAAGTATATATTGTCTTGTTTTGATTCAATACTAAAATATATATATTTTTTTTTAAGTGGAGTTGCGCACCCACCATGTACCTATCTCTGTGGGTCCGCTGATTCAAACTGTCAAATTGGTGAAGTTGTGAAGGATGCACGTTTCAGCCAGCCCTCTCTGCTTACGCTTACAGGGAAGGCACGACAACACTACATGTCCCAGTTCTTCCCTGTAGTGATCTGCACACAGGTCTAGTTGTCTGCATGCCACAGCAACTCCCTCACCGCTTGTTTACACCCATGCAGCACAGATGTCATAGGACATGTGACCTTGCCAATAAAAATGCTGGGGGCATGTGCTGGAGGCCATTCACATTCTCTCCCATGACTTGAGGTACACAGAGTTGGTGGCAGCCAAGGCACTTTGCCTGACACGGGCCTCAGGCCATGTGGCGATGACTTGAGTTCCACTGAGTTAGTGCCACCGGAGCTGAGCGGGTGAGCAGCCTGCGATGACGCGTAGGCCTCGATACACCATCCTGCCAATCAAGACACGATTTGAATTGTGAGCTTGGCTGGACTGCGTGTACGCCACATACAGATTACTCCTCGGCGCGTGCATTGCTATGCTCCCAGCCATTCCGATATCAAGACCCAAAATCAAATGTGCAACCTTCTGGCTACCAAGGACCCGGGCCTCGACCTTGGAGCTTGCTTCAGCACGTGGTGGGCCATCTTGGGCGCAAGCTAGTGTTGGAAGGTGAGCAGAGAAGCTTGTTTGTGCATTGCCAGGCAGTCACTTCTGGGCGGTACGAGTGGATGGTGTACAGCAGCCGGGGTGCGCAGGGGCGGGCAGACACCTCTGGGCGGTAGGAGTGGCTGGTGTGCAGCAGCCTGGGTGTGCAGAGGTAGGCACACACCTCTGGGCGATGGGAGTGGATGGGGTGCAGCAGCCTGGGAGCACAGGGGCAGGCAGACACCTCTGGGCGGCGAAGTGCATGGGGTGCAGCAGCCTGGGTGCGCAGGTGCGGAACAGCAATAAAGGCGTGTGCAGTTGTATGTACTCTATCACTACTGATTCTATACTAGGTTTCAGATGAGTGAGCTTGAGGGCCATAGTATGTAACGGCATGTGGTTAGTGACACACTATTGGTTATTTCCGCAGTGTTGCCTCTCACTATCTCTCTTCATCTCTTCCTTTCTCTCTCTCACACTCTTTCTCACTTTCTCTTTCTTTTCCTCTCTCTCTCACTCTTTCTCTCTCTCTTCCTTTCTCTCTCACTCTTTCTACCTGTCTTCCTCTCTCTCTCTTTCTCTCCTTCTCTCTCTCTTCCTCTCTCTTTCACTCTTTTTCTCGTTTCTCTTTCTCTCTCTCTCTCCTTTTAGGGGCTCATAACGCACAATCTTATCTTGCTTTTTGTCTTGCAGGCTCTGATTCACAGACTGTCGAGGGATGACACGCCATGGCTGTACCTTTTTTTATTTTGTTGTTTTTGTTTAAATAAAATGTTTAATATGTAAATCCATAGATGACTGTGATTCTCATTTGCCCAACCTCACATGCATCTTGATTGTTATAATTGTGCGACATCAGCCAATTTGTTACGTTCCATATATTGGAAGGTTGCTGTTACATTTGTATGTCGGGGTCAGGGGGGTCAGGGGGTGGAGGGGCACTGTTGGGTGTCCGAGATGCATGATTGTTGGCTCTATGACATCTGTTGTCATTCAGGTGTGGGTGTGGACTGGGCTCCCTTTCATGTTGCAGGTTGTAGTCCGACTTTACACCAGGTCAGAGAAGGTGTAAACTTCCTGTTGCTAATGCACCATATTGCCTGTTTTGTGTTCTCTTCGCGATGTTCTTTGACGATGCTATGGCTGGTAAACTGGTGATATGGGCTGTTTGCACCAGCTTGTGAATGGTGCGTTACATTTAATACCATTTTGGCTTCAATAAAGTGCCGTTAACTCAGTGATGTTTCCTTGAGAATATGCCCCTTGGTGTTTTAAGGACCTGAGAAGAACTCAAGTGCTGTGTTGAGAACCGCGCATCTAGCGTGTTCCCACTAGGGGACCGTGATAAGAGTGGAGCACTCTTTGTATTCACACTACGGGCCGCGCTGAGAGCCAAGCATCCTTCGTTCACACTAGGGTCACGATTCCCAACTTATTTGGGAAAAAAAACATTCACTCTCAATAATTTACATTGGCCTCTGGGATCCCATCCCATGAGGCATGCCCACATATACATATTGTTTTTTAAAGGGTAGGGGGCCATCAAGCACACCAAAGGGGGGTTGATGGCCCCCACTCTCTATTTTCATAGCCCCAGGTGGTGGTCCATGGGGCTGCAGGAGAGCTGTGTGCCCTCCTGCACCTAATATACAGAGCCCCGAGAAGGTGGTAGTATAATTATACGATTGCCCCCAGGAACTGGCCCACCTGGGGGCTCATTTAAATGAAGTGGGGGAGCCCCTGCTTCCAATTTTTGAAAAACAATTTCATCCAGTTTCGCGCACCCAGCGCGCATTCGAACATTAAAAAAAATAGTAATAATTTGGGGGGGCTTTTTGGGACCCCGTGAGCACACCTAGGGGGTCAGAGTGTTTCTACCCTGCCCCCTCTTTTCTTTTTTCACTTTCTTTTACTATTTTTTGGTGACTCGGTTCTACCAAGTCACAAGATGGCTGCCAACACTTTCTGAAAAAAAAAAAAAAAAAAAAAAACCAACACTTTCTGGTTTGGAGTGTTAGCAGCTAATTAGGATGAAGCTTGTGGTCGGGAGGGTTCACAAACCCACTGCGCCCTTAGATATCAATATTTTTATATTTTGATTTTCTCAGCAGCTACTGAACGGATTTAGACCATTTAAAAAAAAAGTTCACTTTCTGACCCAAGAACTACCTTTTTGCCAATTTTGGTAATTCCTTTTTAGCAGTTCGGGCTGTATTGATATTGTTATGTTATTGTTATTGGGTTTTTGTAAAGCGCCTGAATCACCCGGGGGCATCTCCGCGCTACCTAGTCCTTTTCTGAAAGCGGAAGTTGTAGAACCAGAGTGGTTTTAGTGATAGAGGAAGGCTTTAAGATGTTTCCTGAAAGTCAGATATGAAGGAGACTTTCGCAGCTCTGCAGGCAGAGAGTTCCAGCTGTAGCCGTGGCTAAAGTTTCCTATCGGACATTGATTTTCAGACTTTTATGTTTTTTAATTTCTCGACAACTACTGAACAGACTTACACCATTTTTTTAAAAAAGGTTGCTTTCTGAACCAAGCGCTACCTTTTTGCCAAATTTGCTGTCATTCCATTCAGCAGTATGGGCTTTAGCTTGGCTAAAGTTTCTTATGGAAATTAACATGGATAAAAATTGTTTGGGGACCCCCTTTTTTCTAAGCCCCCGCTTGATGAATCATCCCTAACCTTTCAGGATGAGACCTGAACTGGATAGACCTGTTATTTTGGAGAGTTTCGCGTAGATTCGTCAGACGACTTCAAAATTTTTAGCAAATCAAAAAATGCTTTTCCTGTGACGCGTTTAAAATTGGGGAATTAATTCCTCTTCAATCCAGAGGTCCCCTGGGGGCCAACTAGCCCACCAGGTACCTCCACTAAGCGCCAAGGAGCTGTGTTGCAGAGTGTTGTAAAAAGAGGCATGGCTTCTGAACACCACTCTGCAACGCAGCTCCCTGGCGCATACTGATATATATATATTAAGGGACAATATATGTCTGTAGCATCTCAGAATTCTGGAACATCCTTATTCAAAAACTTGACTTACTGGCATATTTATTAGTGATAGCCAAAACTCCAGCTGCAGTAAATTAAGAGATTCTGTAAAGTAGTTTTGTGTTTGCACAGCTGTCGCAATTATGATTAGGTCTATTTTTTATCTTCCCTCTGAGCTCTCCACAGTAAAATTACTGGCAAGTCAAGCCTGCCAACGTTTACTGAAGAGAAAAAGCCCCAGAAAATTCCAGTCCATGCAGTAGGCACCAAAACCCAAAACATTCCCTATTATCATAGGAAAATCTGTAATGGTGGGTGATTGCCACGCCTGATAATGAGCCACAGTGGATTGTTTTTTATCAGGCTTGTATTAGACCACAGGGTGGGAACAAGTTTGTGCTATCATCACTTGAGACATGTATCGTCATAGTGGTGTAGTGGTGTTTTCAATTTGCCCTGGTCTGCATTGCAGAACTTTAACAGATGTTTCCAAAGTTCATTGCTGAAAAATTCAATGAAACACAGGCTATGCACAAAGGAGTTTCTTCCCTGAAAGGGTTGATTTACGCAAAGAAGACAGTTCCCAAACTGATTGTATTGTAACTGTATTCAGCTGGTTTGTGGCTTGCTGAACAACTAGAGCCCCTGATAGCTACATTGCAGGAATAAAGGGTTAAATTCTGTTCAAGACTAGCCAGTTGCTCTACTCCCATATCTTGTCTCAAGCCCAGAGATACCACAAAACATCTACGGTCTCATTTATGAGGCCCCTTTCACAACCGGAACGTTAAATTCTGCAGTACACATAAAAAGATGAAAGCACCTCATATGATTGTTTTTGTGCAGGAAAGGTTTCCTGCATGCATAGAAATAATCATCCCTAAAATGCAGGGACTCTTGCACCACCATGTAAAGGTGCCTGTGTTGGTGCATGACAGCCCATTGTGCACTCACACAGTGGAAAAGGACAGGAATGCACTTTATCTGCTAAAAACAGTACATTCCTACCCTTTTCTTTTGCTGTAAGGGAGCGCAGCAGGAAGGCCTGCGGTGCTGCCCTATGACAAAACCTCATAAACGAGGCCCTCGATTTTTAAATGTATGTGTAGTTTCGAAGATACCTTGTCATCTAGATGCAATCCTAAATATATATAGCCTTTGACTTGTTCTATTAGTTAGTCATTTATGAAACAGTTAAACTTGGCACATGTGAAAAACTGACACAACATTGACTTTGTCAAGTTTCACTTGGCTTTCCTCAATGACGGAGGAGGCCAATTTATAATCAGCATTCTATTTATCATCCCAGTGACCATCCGGACCTCATACCTCTGGCACCAGACAAGTCAGATTGTCAAAACTAAGCCCTCTCCCATCTCTTACTTGAGTGTGTGTGTGGGTGGGTGGTATATTTGTGAGTGGTTGATTCACTGGCTGGATAGGTTCAAGAGTGCATGTGGAAAGAGCTGTATGGGTGCTTGAGTGTGTGTATGGGTGTGTTGGTGAGTGAATGGATGTCTCAGTGGTATATGTCCAAGTAACTACATATGTAACAGGCAGTGTATGTGAGAGTTGAAGTACATAATTGACTCTACATGATAGTCAGTGATTTTGAGACTGGCTGTATGGATGAGTGTGTACTTGCATCCCTGATTCTATAAGAGAGTAAGTATGCATTAGTATCCTTATGAATCAGTGAGGTGGTGTGTGTGTATAATTGTACAGGTGAGTAAATAGGAGTGTGACTGATGGATAAGTGGCGGTATGTGAGTGTCTGTATAGGTGTATGAGTGCATATGATAGTGTTGTATTGAAAAGTGACTGCATGTTTGAGTGATTGTATCGATGAATGAGTGGATGCGTGTGTAGACCTAGGAATCAGTGAGTGCGTATGTAGTAACTGGCATTGGTGTGTCAATGATTTAGAAAATGGTAGTCTGTATTTTACAGTGGGTGTATCAAAGGTTATATTAGGGTGTGAGGAGGTGCATCAGATTTTCACATGGATGATATAATCAGTGATGTCCTCAGTGATATCATTTGAGATGTCATCAATGATGTCATCAATAAGGTATTGTCACCGACCATCACATGAATGATGCAATATGTGACGTCATGAGCAGTGCATTGCGGGTCCGCGAGTTATAGTTAGCTGAACTAACTATAACGGTGGAATGTCTATGGTTTTGTAAGACTGAAATGTCCAGCTAACTATAACGTCCCTGAAACCGACGGGGAGATGCTACGTATCAAACGTATTTGCAGCAGACAACAAGATGCGGTGGAAGCTCAAGCAGCCTGCCGCCTGCGCTTTCTAGCAAGAGGCTATACTGATAAAATAATTACATCAGCCATTAAGCGCACAGAGGCCTTACCCAGAGATGTAGCATTGGTAACAAAAGCCATGAAGCTAAGAGATATACCAGTGACTGAACCTAATTCTATCTGATTAATAATAACTTACAACAAACAACACCAGGCGATCAGGAAATCATGTGTAAACATTGGGCACTTATACAAAATGACCCAATCCTAAAGGTGGGATCCGTGAATTCCCCCACCATCACATATAGAAAGGCAGGATCAATGCTAAACAGCCTGGTGAGCAGCAGTCCAGAGGACTTGGCTAAGACCGACTGGCTTAGCTCCCGGGAGTTTTTTTTTTAAATGCATGACCTGCAAAGCCTGCAAGCATGGGGTCAATAAAAGATCTTATACCTCTCCCTTTTTTTGAGAAACAAATTCCCATCCCGAAATATTTAACATGCAAGACTGAATATGCTATTTATGTGTTGGAGTGCCCCTGCGCACTCAGATATGTTGGAAGTACTAAACTTCCATTCCATAAGAGGGTGTTACAACACATGAGGGCCATTACTAACTGTGAAGAGACTTACCCTGTCGCAAGACATTTTAATGAATATCACAAAAGAGATCTGAAACTGTTACAATTTTACGTAATAGATGCAGTCATGCCCCTGAGAAGAGGTGGCAAAAGGGAGGGAATCCTGCGTAAAATAGAAACCCACTACATTCTTAACCTGGATAGTAAACATCCAATGGTCTGAATGCAGGGGAGGATTTCTATACGTGACTATAAGCTGGTAGCATATTCATCCATTTGTTCTCGATTTATCTTCTAGTTGATAGCGAGTTATATATTTGGTGTATATATGGGAACAATATATCTGAAAAGAAATTGAACCTTTTTTTTTTAAACTTTAAAACCAAATTAGATTTTAAACCTATAATCAATTCTCTTTTTTAACACAAACTTTCTCAAAAGAAGCATTTACTATTTATTGGTTTTAGATGGTAAATTGTGTATTTTGCACATTTTGGTTTGCACAGGTTGATTGCACTAGTTTTTTGCACAATTTTGCACTTTGCTATTGATGAACTTTGTTTATCATAATTTGTGAACTATCATCTGACATATTAGCAGAAGTACATAGTAGTGTCGATATTCGGAATTACTACTGAGAGATGTACAATATTTTACATTTGTCAGTAAGTGTATTTTACAAATATTTCCAGACACAATCCCAACAAGCATGTAATTCTTACATGATATAATGTCACAATGGTTTTTATTGCTATTTTAGCGGGAACTGCGTTGACCTTCTATCTTTCATGATTGATATGTATCATTTGTATACTTGTTGGTGATTATAAAACAGTATTTATTATGTTTTTATATATATAGTAGACGAGCTGCTAAATTTGTATTTTGTTTATGTCTATGATCTCCATAGCAACGTGCACGGTCACTTTAAATTGTTGATAATCACTCCACAGCGTGTCATGTGATCAAGGGCCAAGAGGGCCCGAAACCCGTCATGGCTAAGGTGCGGGGTACTTGCACAAATAAATAATTGCACCTTAAAGATTTGGGTCCGCTGTCGTCCTTCCTACAACACAAGGCTTCGACTTTCCTGTTCATATATATATATATATAGATAGATAAAGAGAGAGAGATGTCTATTCAAACATACACTTGCACAGAAGATGAATAAATCATAATATGTGGTTGCCGGTAGCAGGCAAACAAGAGAGCTCCTGCCAAACAGGGCATGCATTGTGGTACGCCAAAAGAGCACTGTCACACAGTATCACCTGTGTGTCATCATCTTGAAGGAAAGTAATTCCAATAACAAGAGCATTAATGGGGATAGCCATCTTGAAATGCCTAATAAACCTAGGAAGCATAATACTAAACTGAACCTCAGAGAAACAATACAGCAAGCAGGCATCTGAAAGACAAAAGACCACAAACAGCTAGCAGAAGGGGAAAAGTGAAGCATCAACCTGTGGACTGAAAGGAATCCAAGGCAAGATGCTGGTCTTTCTTAAATCCCTTAACACTGTTTTATACAACAAAGATACTGAACATTGGTGCTAGGTGGGCAGAATGGATAGAAAAATTGGATGACTTTGTAGAGGTGTTAGAGAAACTCAGGGCAGAAAAATAATAAAGCATCTCAAGAATCTTGAAGGAGAGGGAGTGACAGAAGCAAAGACAAGCCAGCAACATATCAAAGGGAAGGACTCAGCAGCAAAATAATTTCATTCTGACAAGAACGTTGATGTACAAGGTTTATGTTTAGCAAAGCAAAGAAGCAGCCAGGAGATTCAATGAATGAGTTTGCTGAAAGGCTGGAACAACTTCTCAAACACTTCTCAAACACTATTGATTTAATGAGTGTGAGGATGAAGAGGCCATGCAGCTACGGATTATAGAAGGATATCTATCAGAATGTTCAGGGAGCACACATAGTCCACCATAGCAAGAGCAGAATAAATGGCTGACAAACAGTCTGTGTTGATGAAGACCAGAAAGCACTCAATAGACAACATCATAGCCAGACAAAGCAAAAAGATCTCCAACTAAGACAAACTGGAATCAACATGTGAGAGGGGAAGAATGATGACTATGTACTTCTGGTGCGCCGTCCCATTCTCTCATGAAGAAAAGTGTCCAGCCATGGAGGAGATATTTAAAAGCTACAGGAAAGTAAACTTCAGAACAGTGTGGGGGTTTAAGATTATGGATGCAATGGCATTACAAATGGAGGTCTGCGATACAAGAGATAGGTTGGAATGGGAAATGTATGCCGTCCAACAAGCATATAGAGTTCTCCCCTCAAATAATCAGCTTGATCAGCTCCATCTCCTTTCAGAAAAAAAGTATGACCTCAATACTAAGTGCTCTGCAATAGCCCAAAAGACCCTATTCTGCATTGAGTCCATATTACTAAAGGTGAGGAACTACAGGCTGATTTAGTAGTAGTTTGGATGAACTCAAGTTGTCTGAAAATTACCTCAGATAAGACTGACATTCTTATCTTTGGCATTAATACCTCTCCAGATCCCAGGTTCTGGTGGTCATCTGAATTGGGTGCCCCTCCCCACCTGGCCCCAGTAATAGAATATCTAGGTGTAAAATTCAACTCTAACCTGACCTTTGAACTGTCCACTGCCTGCAAATTTTCCCTCAGGTCCTTAAGAAGGATGCTGCATCCTATCCCCATGAGTTTTCGAAAATGATAGTCCGTACCTTGGTCGCATCCCAGCTGGACTGTGCTAACACTCTGTAACTTGGGTTGCCCACTTTCCTGATCTGTCCATCATTTGTTTGCTGTAACACGTTTCGCCCTATGTGGGATGGGTATGCCCAGAAGTGGGTCCCTTGCTGACTGGGCCGCTGGATTCAAGCTAGCCTGGCTAAAGAAGGGTGACATACCCTGAAACTGGTCCCAGGATGCTTGTTTCTGCTCCAGGGAGTACCTGACCTGGCAGTTCGTTCTGGACTTTTCCCATGAGGAACAGGGTCAAGACTGATTTGCATATGGCTGGGTCCAAACTTAGGTTGCGTAGTGTTCGAAAGAACGATGGATTTAACCCAGATCTTCTCACTGGGGAGAATGTGTGTATTGTTAGCATTTCATCCATCATTTGTTTGCTGTCACACTTTTTGCCCTAAGTGGGATGGGTATGCCCAGACGTGAGTCCCTTGCTCACTGTGCCACTGGATTCGAGCTAGCCTGGCTGAATAAGTGTGACATACCCTGAAACCAGTCCCAGGATGCTTGTTTCCGGTCCAGGGAGGACCTGGCCTGGCAGTTCAGTCTGGACTGTTCCCATGAGGCACAGGGTCAAGACTGATTTGCATATGGTTGGGTCCAAACTGGGGTGGCGTAGTGGGCAAAAAAACAATGGATTTAGCCCAGATCTTCCGACTGGGGGAGAATGTTTGCATTGTCAGCATTCCGTCCATCATTTGTTTGCTGTAACACTTTTCGCCCTAAGTGGGATGGGTATGCCCAGATGTGGGTCCCTTGCTCACTGTGCAACTGGATTCAAGCTAGCCTGGCTGAAGAAGGGTGAAATACCCTGAAACCAGTCTCAGGATGCTTTTTTCCAGTCCAGGGAGGACCTGGCCTGGCAGTTTGGTCTGGACTGATCCCATGAGGCACAGGGTCAAGACTGATTTGCATATGGCTGAGTCCAAACTAGGGTGGCGTAGTTGGCAAAAGAACGATGGATTGAATCCATTTCTTCTGACTGAGGTAGAATGTTTGCATTGTCAGCATTCCATCCATCATTTGTTTGCTGCTACACTTTCCGGATCCAGCATCTTCATATCATTCAGAACGCTGCTGTCCATTTAATATTCAAGAATTCCCCAAGGCACCAGAGACTGATCACATATAACTTTTTCACTGGCTCCCAGTGAAAAATAGTATTCCGTTCAAGGCACTCATCTTGCATTCAGGGCCTATGCTCACAATGGTCGTCTTTACCTCCGGCACAGATTCAAGCCCTACACCAAGGTGAGATCAATAAGACCTAATAATTTGAAACTTTTCCAACTCCCATGCATCCACAATGGCCTCAAAGTTGTAGAATGATCTCCCTCTTGGTCTGAAAAGAATCCCAGCTGAAGATGTTTTCAAAAAGAGCCTTACAAATCTACTCTTTGACTCCAACCTTGACATCATTTAGGTTCCACCTAGTTAGATTTCTTGAAGTGTTCTTCCCTCTAGTACTGGGGCACCTCTTTGGAGGTAGCTGTGTGCTCTATAAATGTATTGTATTGTTTTTTATCTTTGCATCCTACATTTTTTCTTTGCAACTGAAGCAGAGAGAGAGTATTTCTGCAGTACCTGCAATCTGAGATTCTACTGAGCCACCACTTGGAAAGGACAAGGGAGTTCACCTTTTGTTACAGTTAATTATACACATCGGAGGAATATAAACATGATCAGGTGGAGGAGAAGTTCATATCCTAATATAACATTGTCATGACTCAGTGTGGCTCTGCGAGATGCACTGGATCACGAGATTACAGAGCAAGAATTCTTCAAAGCTGTTAAAACTATGTCAGTTGGGAAAGCGCCTGTAAAAGACCACTTCCTATTGGATATTTTTTTTAATTAGGTCTGAAACAATGATACCCCTTCTACAAGTGTCATTCGGGAAGCTGTGCTGTATGTTCAGCTTCACCCAAAGTTCAATAAAGCTCTCATATCCTCAATCTCAAAACCTGGCAAGTATCTTTTGCCAATATTATACAGAGAAAAGGATGGCTGTGTGACAATTGCGCACAGTTGTGAAACAGTCAAAATAATCCAAGTGGTTGTAGCTCAAAGGATAAGGTAACTGCCATCCACCGTTCACCAGATGTTATAGAAAACCATACCATTGAACCAAACAAACAATATATCCTGAGCTTATTTTTCCAATAATTAAAGTCCTTAAGCACAAGTCATTCTTCTCAATCTTCTTTTATTTCGTAATACTTCTTCAAAGCAAAAAGGTCTAGCCGCCAACATGTGTTTCGTCTTGTGTGGTGTAAGCCATAGACTTCCTCAGGGCTAGAAATTATAATACACAAGGATCATATTACTACTCAGTGGACATGAGTCTGATATATATTGCAACAAATATAACCCCATACATCAGAAACAATGTCTATGTGATATAGTGCAGAAAACACAGCAGGCAAAGCAGTCACGAAGCATCTTTGCAATACTCAAGCTACAGACCAACCTTCATGCTAAACAGGAACATAAAGTCTCAGCTAGTGTACATGTTAACAGACTAGGAAAGGTGATCCCTCCCCTCATCCATAAAAATAAAGTAAACTTTGTACCAGGAAGGTCATTGCGGAATCACCTAAGAAGAATGATCCACCAGTTGCGACTAGTTTGCAATGAAAATAAGACCCTCTCCTTCAATGCAGAAAAAAACCTTTGATCACTTACAGTGCGGTTATTTGTTCTGGGTTGTTGGACTTTTCTGCAAAGCCATTCCTAAACTGTTTGCCTTCACCTTCCTGTTTTCTGAAAACTTTTTGTTGACTTTTACAACTCTGTGCACCTTACCGCAAGTAACTACTGCTAAAGGGTTTATGCTCGCTCCCTTAAACATGGTTAAAATTGCTCACACCCAATTGGCCTATTTAGCTAACTTGTAAGTCCTTAGAAAAGTGGTACTGCATGTATTCTGGGCCTCTACATTAAATGCTATCAGTGGGTCTGCAGCACTTATTGTGCCTCCCACCTAAGCAGCACTGAACACATGTCTCTGTCCTGCCATTTCAGGCTGTGTATGCAATTTTAACCTGCCATTTAATGTGGCGAACTAAACCTTTTGTCAGGTCTAAACCATCCTTTTTAATACATATAAGCCACCACAGAGAGCAGTGTGTAGTGTATTTAAAAGGTAGGACATTATTTTTTTTAGTTTTACATGTCCTGGAAGTGAAAAACTCCTAAAGTCACGATTTACTACAGCAAAGCTTATCTCTCTCATAGGATAACAATTGGACTTACCTTATTACATCTAATAAGCTGTAACATCTAATTGGGAGCAGGTAGGCAACTCAAGTTTGTAGTCTAAAGAATTTAACAGTAAATTCAGATTTGTATTCACAATTCTTAAAATGCCACTTTTAGAAAGTTGGCATTTTATTGTCACAATCATTTGGTGTCTGCAGCCTGATCCTGGGTACCATGGCTAGGTACAGCTGGCACTTGGTCTTTGTGTATTGCTCCCAGACAATGAGCCAAAGGGAAGATCAGTGTTGCCGGGATGGGCCACTCTGAGTTAACGAGGAGGAGGAGTTGTCACCTACCACATTTGCACATCACAAAGGCTCTGCCTGATTACTCTCACAAGGAGTTTGACACTGATCTACTGTGACCCCAGACAGGCTGGAGTCAGGACAGAAAGGAAGAGGGAGTCAGGACAGGAAGGAAGCGGATACCTGAAACCTCAGGGAGGTGGAACCTTCTGTAAGTTTCCTCCTCTTCAAGGTGGGCACAAGGTATAAATGTTGGACCTCAGACCCCCAATTCTACAGTACTCTTCTGGACATGTGGACTCTGCCTGGAAGAAGGACTGCTGAAAGGACTGACTACTAATCTGCCGGTCTGCTGCTCTGAAGAACTGCTCCCTGCTGTGATGACCTTCTGCCTGCTGCCCTCTTACCTGGCCAAAGGCTGGAACCTGTATCTGTGTAGCCCAGAATCCCAAAGTGACTCCAACAGCTAGTAGGCTGGCCTCCAGACCACAGCCTCAGGGACAGAAACCGCTAACAACCTTAAACCCAGCACCTGGACTCTGCTATCTGTAAGTCCTACCCTGCCAAGCAGTGCGATCCCAGTCTTGGTTTCTTGGAAGTGAGCATTAAGGTGCTTAACCGTCCACCTGTGGATACAGCAGGGGAAAAAAGCATCTCCTGACCTGCGCGGGCCAACTCCAAGAAGAACCAATGTATTGTCTCTGCTGTACTGACTTTTCCAATGCTGGACCACACATTGCACCTTAGCAGCTCCTCGGAACCGACGCTGCATGACAATTCTCCGACCAGCACCTCGTGTCACCTCGGTTGCACAAGCATCCTCAAAGCAGGACTCAACAATTAATCGCAAGCAGGATTTAAGGTACACTTATTCAGTGGGACTAACTGGCACCTGTAGCCAGTCCGCTCTCCATTGTAAATGTAAATGTAATGTAAATGTATAGGCATTTATATAGCGCACTACTTACCCGGAGGGTCCCAAGGCGCTTCGACCGCTGCGAAACCCTTCCTGGCTTCCCTGAGAGATGGTCCCTTAATGGGTATCTCCAGGGTGAGACCAGGCATCCCCGGCGGTCTGGTGGGGCCGTTAGTGAAGATGAGGCAAGCTAATGCCCAGAGTTGCCGAGTGTGATCGCTGATCAGAGTGGGCACCAAGGCGAGAGAATTATCGAGTCCGCTGACCCTGGTCCAGAAACCTGTGGTCAACCTTAACTTGTGACTAGCATAACCAGATTTCCACAGATGTTACTTTCTGCATTTGGCACTGTTTTCACTTACATCTTTAAAATGACATGCCTCCAAATCTGCTAATTGGATTTTTGTTGGTCTCGATTTATTTATTAACAATGAGATCTATTTTTTAATTCGTGTGAGATTTTCCTTGTGTTTTGTTTTCACTTTATTGCTGTTTGTAGTGCTTCATAATCACTTTACAAATTCTCTCTAAGTTAAGCCTGACTGCTCTGTGCCAAGCCACAAGAGGTTCGAGTACAGGTTATTTGGGGTTTGCCTGTGCCCCACCCTGACAAGGATTGTGATTCCTGCTTGAGTAGAATTTTAACCTCCCGCCCCTCAACCATTAACCGAATTTCTTGTAAGGGATATGACCAAAATGGGTTTTGGGCCCAAATTTCTCAGCATGGTACAGTCCATTGCCTCAGAACTGTAAGCACAGATCAGATGAAACAAACAGTTACCTATTGAGAACATGGCCATTGGCAGAGGCATGTCCCCACTTTTATTCTTGACTGCCCTTGAACCCCTAGCAATAAAAATCCAGGTCCACCATGGGATCAAAGTATTCACCTCACCGGCTAGTGATTTGGAGATCATGGTTTATGCCAACAACATACTACTGACACTGTCGGAGCCAGGCGCGTCCACTACAGCACTTATGGACATGACCACAGCTTTCTCGTCCTTCTTTGGATACAAATTAACTGGTCCAAAAGTGAGGCCAATCCAATGACAACAACTATGACTACTGTCTATATCTCTTGCTTCCCCTTCAAGTAGATGACACATAAGCTAAAGTTAATCTAGAGATTTTAGTTAGCCATATCTCCACCTTATTGCAGCTGACAACATTGTGACTCTGATCAATCAGATGCAGAAGGGATGGGAACAATGGGAGGGACTACAACTATCCTTCTGGAATCAAATCCAAACCATCAAAATGACTGTAGCCCTGTGCTTAATTATGCATTAGGCATGATCCCACTATTGATCCAGGGTAAAACCCTGCAAAGTATAAACGAAAATATTAAGGCCAATGTCTTCGATCATGGCAGACCCCGGTTAGCCATGTCTAATTTGCATGCAGATTAGGGTGACTTCCCTAACATTGAATGCTACTACACAGCCATACAACTATTAATACTCACCTATCACTTGGACCTGGAAACCCCTGATTGAGGTATAGAGAATAAGATCCAAAATGATTCCAAAGGCTCACAAGTGCTGTATAAACAACTTTAAGGATCTAAGGACCCCAATAACCCAATTATTCAGTGTTCCATGCAGATCTGGAAGTCAGAGCAAAAAGTAATGAAGTATGATGTGCTTTGCATTGCATCGTCCTCGAGCTGGCATAGTGCTGCTGTTTGAATTGACAATTCACCTATTTACTAAAAAGTAAGGGCATCCGAGGTATACCGCAGATTAATCACTTTTTTCAAAATGGACACCATGAAATTGTTTGATGGTTTACAGGGTAAACATAATCTACTGTCAGACCAGTTTTGTAAGTAACGACAGTGAACAAGTAACTTTATTGACAGCATCCCACATTCACCTGCAGCATCTTTTTGCATGATACCCTGACAAAATAAGGCACCAACAAAAAGTTAATCCCAGGCGTATACTCCTTAGTAATTGGGGAACTCTTTTCTAAACCAACTATGAGATTCCTAAAAAGGATCTGGCAGTGCCTTCAAGCAGGAAAAGAAAGGAAAAAATAAAATGATAATAACATAATGTTGTTATCACTTGATTATGTCCTCCTGCTGTGGCAGCATGTGTGAGGGGGTGGGGCAGGGCTAAAGAACAGTGGAAGAGGGTACAACCCTCCTAAGTGCGCAATGACTGTATGGTCAGCCCTCACGGGACACCCAAATCAGTCATGCATTACAGGCTGCGTGGAGAACATGCCCACCCCTCAAGCCCATGGCTGAGTGTCGTTTCATGCCGTTTAGACCATTGTAACACTGCATAGCAGTGTTTTGATTGGTCAGCAAAGCCTGTGTGCTGGGTGCTTCCTGTTCCTGGAAGATGAGAGCAGGAGCAGAGAAGAAGCGGAACCCAGGGAAAAGTTAAGTGTTTGTTTTCTTTTTTTATTATTTAACCCATGTGTCCCCTACCTCTCCCTAGCCCCCTCCCTTTGTGTCCACCCCTCCACCCACAAGCCATGCCCGCTACCACTGGGATCTGAGCTACCAAAAGCCAACTGGAATCCGAAGAGGAAGTAAAGACAGAGCTCTTAATGATCCATGACAGGTTCTGACGAGAAGGACGTTTGAAATTCAGCTACATCAAAAGCCTGCAAGAATGGCACTGTTCTCCTTTTAAACTTTATCGGGACATATTGTCACTTCCCCATGATGCTGGCGATGCAAAAAAGAAGGAAGAGGCACTATCTCATGGCATATGGTCCTATTCCAGTCTATGTCTCTTTTTGAATAATATATGGCACTCTTAAACCAGATCAGAGTGACACACGTTCAAACTTTCATGGGCTTGGAAATCTTACATAATTTTGAAATATTGAAGACCTATCCTCATATGGGAAGTTATGGTAAGTAAACGTGGGCGTAAAATCCGTTACGTTCGCTGAATTTGCGGAATGGCAGGGCCTGGCCATGTGGCTGGGGGTCAAGGGGTCATTTTGAAGCCAGGCAGTGTGCTCAGGCCTTCACCCAGTTTGCCTTGCTTTCATCCATTATGCCCAGGGGTACTCAGTGGAGCATGGACCAAGTCTTTCTGTGGGGTGTCTTGAAATTAAACATAATTGAGGGCATGGATGGCATTGGATTGTTGTGATTTATGTGTGTTTTTTGACTTTTTGGGGTGTTCTTGGGGCCTGGCCATGTGGGTTGGGGCCATTTTGAGGCCTGGTCCAGGCAGGGCCTTGTCATGTGGCTGGGGGTCAAGGGGCCATTTTGAAGCCAGGCAGTGCGCTCAGGCCTGCACGCAGTTTGCCTTGCTTTTATCCTTAATGCCCAGGGCTACTCAGCGGAGCATGGGCCAAGTCTTTCTGAGGGGTGTCTTGAATTTTAACATCATTGAGGGCATGGATGGCATTGGATTGTGGTGATTTCTGTTTGTTTTTTTTACTTTTTGGGGTGTTCTTGGGGCCTGGCCATGTGGGTGGGGGCCATTTTGAGGCCTGGTCCAGGCAGGGCCTGGCCATGTGGTGGGGGTCAAGGGGCCATTTTGAAGCCAGGCAGTGTGATCAGGCCTTTGCCCAGTTTGCCTTGCTTTCATTCATTATGCCCAGGGGTACTCAGTGGAGCATGGACCAAGTCTTTCTGTGGGGTGTCTTCAATTTAAAAATTATTGAGGGCATGGGTGGCATTGGATTGGGGTGATTTTTGTGTGTTTTTTTACTTTTTGGGGTGTTCTTGGGGCCTGGCCATGTGGGTGGGAGCCATTTTGAGGCCTGGTCCAGGCAGGTCCTGGCCATGTAGCTGGGGGGCAAGGGTCAATTTTGAAGCCAGGCAGTGTGCTCAGGCCTTCGCCCAGTTTGCCTTGCTTTCATCCATTATGCCCAGGGGTACTCAGTGGAGCATGGAACAAATCTTTCTGTGGGGGGTCTTGAATTTAAACATTATTGAGGGCATGGATGGCATTGGATTGGGGTGATTTTTTTGTGTTTTTTTACTTTTTGGGGTGTTCTTGGGGCCTGGCCATGTGGGTGGGGGCCATTTTGAGGCCTGGTTCAGGCAGGGCCTGGCAATGCGGTGGGAGTTAAGAGGTCATTTTGAAGCCAGGCAGTGTGCTCAGGCCTGCATGCAGTTTGCCTTGCTTTCATCCTTAATGCCCAGGGGTACTCAGTGGAGCGTGGACCAAGTCTTTCCGTGGGGTGTCTTGAATTTAAACATCATTGAGGGCATGGATGGCATTGTATTGTGGTGATTTTTGTGTGTTTTTCGACTTTTTGGGTTGTTCTTGGGGCCTGGCCATGTGGGTGGGGGCCATTTTGTGGCCTGGTCCAGGCAGGGCCTTGTCATGTGGCTGGGGGTCAAGGGGCCATTTTGAAGCCAGGCAGTGTGCTCAGGCCTGCACGCAGTTTGCCTTGCTTTTATCCTTAATGCCCAGGGGTACCCAGTGGTGCATGGACCAAGTCTTTCCGTGGGGTGTCTTGAATTTAAACATCATTGAGGGAATGAATGGCATTGGATTGTGGTGATTATTGTGCGTTTTTTTACTTTTTGGGGTGTTCTTGGGGCCTGGCCATGTGTGTGAGGGTCATTTTGAGGCCTTGTCCATGCCCGGCCTGGCCATGTGGCTGGGGGTCAAGGGGCCATTTTGAAGCCAGGCAGTGCGCTCAGGCCTGCACGCAGTTTGCCTTGCTTTTATCCTTAATGCCCAGGGCTACTCAGCGGAGCATGGGCCAAGTCTTTCTGAGGGGTGTCTTGAATTTTAACATCATTGAGGGCATGGATGGCATTGGATTGTGGTGATTTCTGTTTGTTTTTTTTACTTTTTGGGGTGTTCTTGGGGCCTGGCCATGTGGGTGGGGGCCATTTTGAGGCCTGGTCCAGGCAGGGCCTGGCCATGTGGTGGGGGTCAAGGGGCCATTTTGAAGCCAGGCAGTGTGATCAGGCCTTTGCCCAGTTTGCCTTGCTTTCATTCATTATGCCCAGGGGTACTCAGTGGAGCATGGACCAAGTCTTTCTGTGGGGTGTCTTCAATTTAAAAATTATTGAGGGCATGGGTGGCATTGGATTGGGGTGATTTTTGTGTGTTTTTTTACTTTTTGGGGTGTTCTTGGGGCCTGGCCATGTGGGTGGGAGCCATTTTGAGGCCTGGTCCAGGCAGGTCCTGGCCATGTAGCTGGGGGGCAAGGGTCAATTTTGAAGCCAGGCAGTGTGCTCAGGCCTTCGCCCAGTTTGCCTTGCTTTCATCCATTATGCCCAGGGGTACTCAGTGGAGCATGGAACAAATCTTTCTGTGGGGGGTCTTGAATTTAAACATTATTGAGGGCATGGATGGCATTGGATTGGGGTGATTTTTTTGTGTTTTTTTACTTTTTGGGGTGTTCTTGGGGCCTGGCCATGTGGGTGGGGGCCATTTTGAGGCCTGGTTCAGGCAGGGCCTGGCAATGCGGTGGGAGTTAAGAGGTCATTTTGAAGCCAGGCAGTGTGCTCAGGCCTGCATGCAGTTTGCCTTGCTTTCATCCTTAATGCCCAGGGGTACTCAGTGGAGCGTGGACCAAGTCTTTCCGTGGGGTGTCTTGAATTTAAACATCATTGAGGGCATGGATGGCATTGTATTGTGGTGATTTTTGTGTGTTTTTCGACTTTTTGGGTTGTTCTTGGGGCCTGGCCATGTGGGTGGGGGCCATTTTGTGGCCTGGTCCAGGCAGGGCCTTGTCATGTGGCTGGGGGTCAAGGGGCCATTTTGAAGCCAGGCAGTGTGCTCAGGCCTGCACGCAGTTTGCCTTGCTTTTATCCTTAATGCCCAGGGGTACCCAGTGGTGCATGGACCAAGTCTTTCCGTGGGGTGTCTTGAATTTAAACATCATTGAGGGAATGAATGGCATTGGATTGTGGTGATTATTGTGCGTTTTTTTACTTTTTGGGGTGTTCTTGGGGCCTGGCCATGTGTGTGAGGGTCATTTTGAGGCCTTGTCCATGCCCGGCCTGGCCATGTGGCTGGGGGTCAAAGGGCCATTTTGAAGCCAGGCAGTGTGCTCAGGCCTTCATCCAGTTTGCCTTGCTTTCATCCATTATGCCCAGGGGTACTCAGTGGAGCATGGACCAAGTCTTTCTGTGGGGTTTCTTGAATTGATTTATAACAAAGAAAGGGGGTCCTAGGGAATATTTTACGACCAACCAATGCTACAACCCTAACAATAACTTGAATACCAACTTAAGAGTAGCAAGGGGTCAGAAAAGGGGGTGTGTACCTTATCCAGTCACTAATGAATAGCGAAATCTAACGCTGGGTCTCTCAAAAGTGCTCAAAGAGATCCCATCAGACTTCCACCCTGTACTGCCCTACATCATTTGGGAACCTTAAATTTGCACATGGGGAATCAGGTACCCAGTGCAAGATTTGGCCAGATTCAGCCGAATCTAACACATCAATCCCAAACCGTCTGTGATAAAATCTGTATTGGGTATCAGGGAGTAGCTGAAAAGCAGTGCCAAAATGTGTAAAACAAGAAGTGTATAAAGTGTGATGTTTAAAATTGAGTCAAAGGGAGGTGTGCTGAGGCCTTCGCCCAGTTTCCCTTGCTTTCATCCATTATACCCAGGGGTACTCAGTGGAGCATGGACCAAGTCTTTCTGTGGGGTGTCTTGAATTTAAACATTATTGAGGGCATGGATGGCATTGGATTGGGGTGATTTTTGTGTGTTTTTTTTACTTTTTGGGGTGTTCTTGGGGCCTGGCCATGTGGGTGGGGGCCATTTTGAGGCCTGGTCCAGGCAGGGCCTGGCCATGTAGCTGGAGGTCAAGGGTCCATTTTGAAGACAGGCAGTGTGCTCAGGCCTGCACGCAGTTTGCCTTACTTTCATCCTTAATGCCCAGAGGTACTCAGTGGTGCATGGACCAAGTCTGTCTGTGGGGTGTCTTAAATTTAAACATCATTGAGGGCATGGATGCCATTGGATTGTTGTGATTTTTGTCTATTTTTCGACTTTTTGGGGTGTTCTTGGGGCCTGGCCTTGTGGGTGGGTGCCATTTTGAGGCCTGGTCCAGGCAGGGCCTGGCCATATGGTGGGGGTCAAGGGGTAATTTTAAAGCCAGGCAGTGTGCTCAGGCCTTCACCCATTTTGCCTTGCTTTCATCCTTTATGCCCAGGGGTACTCAGTGGAGCATGGACCAAGTCTTTCCGTGGGGTGTCTTGAATTTAAACATCCTTGAGGGCATGGTTGGCATTGGATTGTGGTGATTTTTGTGTGTTTTTTGACTTTTTGGGGTGTTCTTGGGGCCTGGCCATGTGGGTGTGGGCCATTTTGAGGCCTAGTCCAGGCAGGGCCTGGCCATGTGGTGGGGATCAAGGGGCCATTTTGAAGCCAGGCAGTGTGCTCAAGCCTTCATCCAGTTTGCTTTGCTTGCCTTTCATCCATTACGCCTAGGGGTAATCAGTGGTGCATGGACCAACTCTCTCTGTGTGGTCTCTCTTCTATTAATTTAAACATCCATTTTGGATTAGAATTGCAATTTTTATTTTGTGTCTTTCCGTTTTTGGATGTGTTGTAATAATAATAAATGCAATGCCTAGCTGCAAATATTAATTGAAGCACAACATATGCAACATTTATTTAACTGATGTTCCTCTGGCTTCCTTTGCTTTTAGGTACACAAGAGAATCACATCAGTCATTGTTCATCATCAGTGCCAGGAAGAAGTCCTGCAGCGGTGTGTGCAGCACAAAGTCACGTGAAGTCACGTGTGGCCACATACAACTCTGCAACTCTTGCAACTGCGGCCTGCTGGTCTTCTGACATCTGAAGAAGATGGGCCCAAAGAAAGGTGAGACGAAAGTATCATGCTAATGAGATCATAGAAATGAGATGCACACCTTGTCTTCCTTTATTTAATCCTTTCTTTTCCATTGTAATTATAACGGCGTGCGAAGCCTGCTTCACGCTTCGTCTCTGCGCGCTGTGACGATACAAGTATTCACAAGGAAACCCTCTTCCGATTCCACCAGGCAGCACTTCCTCACTTAAGGGTTTGAATCAAATGAATCAATTTGTTTGCTTTACTCATATTTTTTGTCTTCATTTTTTATCCCAAATGAAGACAAAAAATATGAGTAAAGCAAACAAATTGATTCATTTGATTCAAACCCTTAAGTGATGCAGTGCTGCCTGGTGCAATCGGAAGAGGGTTTCCTTGTGAATACTTGTATCGTTATAATAAAGGAACACAAGGTGTGCATCTCATTTCTATGATCTCATTAGCATGTTACTTCGTCTCACCAAGAGATCCCACCCAAGATAACACATTGAATATAAGGAGATATAATGAACATGAATACAAGAATATGATTAAAATCACGTCATAAAAGATGATTAGCACAGGACCTGGGTTCGCTTCCATGTTGGATTATTAGAAAGAAAAAAAACATTTCATCTATAAACATTATTTATTTAGAAGCCTCTTAGGATAATCAGGATTGTTTTTAAGGAGTGTAAACAGACTAATTGAACATAACGAGAACGTGAGCACATTAATACGAGCACCACGTATTTGAGGAACTTGCAATGTAGTCTGGGAGTTGTAGTGTAAATATGTGCAAGGAATTGACGAACCGAAAGTCAAGCAGCCCTTTGTTTATGGCAGTACACAGCCCTTATGGCACACGTGAAACGGTTAATGACTTGGGCTAAATAAGGGCGGAAATATAAAAGAAGATGCCTCTTTGCAGTATGACAAAAATGTTTACCAGCACCAGAAGCGTGTTGATCGCTGGGGACAAACAAATGTTAGTTTTATTGGTAATAAATACGGGGACACACAAGCCATGGTAAGCGCATAACAGTTTGCTTAAAAGCTTATCTATGTTAAAACTCATCACATTACGTTGTTTACGATTGGAGTAGTCAATTAGGGAACAACAAGGCTTTTTAAAGTGATTTTTAACGTGGGTAGAACGATTGTGTAAACAGTTAAGGAACATGTTTTTGTTATGTTACGACAAATTGCGTTCTTTTAAAACGTAATGAAGTGCTTAAAATAGTGGAATGTTTTAGCTAAAACTATATTTTTGTACTTGTAGATTCCCCTAAAGAAGGTAATTTACTTCCCGAAATGCATTGGGTTATCAGAATAAAAATCATGGCATGTGGAACTCAATTTGGCCCCCTGAGCTTTTGTAGAATGTGAACGTCCAGAAGTCATGGAAACTAATACCAACTTCAATCCCTGGTTTTAAAGAACTCCATAATTTTGTGGAACGCCTCTCAGCTTTTGGGCATCCTCGTGGTGGTTTATCGACTTATATAGCCCAAAGATATATTGGTTATCAGAAGAGCTGGATGTGGGTTTAAACTGGGTTCAAGTGACTAGAATTTCAGATTCTTCGCCATCCGGGACTCAATTGTGGCAACTCATAATATTTAATGTCTATATCCACCCAGACAGAAAGTCACAAAAGGAGAAACATGCAAGTTTACTGGCCTTAATTAAAGCAATGCAAAGATCCTATTCACATTGTCCGCTGTTTATTTCCGGGGATTTCAACAGTGTCCTTACCGGTAAAAATACGGAGATGGCGAAGAGGTCAGTAACCAGCCGTGGAAAAATTCTAGCGGCCACTCTAAAAGAAGCTGGTCTGTCAATCCTGAACGGCAACATAAAGGGGGACAGGCCTGCAGGCGTCACTTATCTGAGTGGCAGGGTTAACTCCACAATTGACTATACTATTGTAAGCGACGAACTACTTCCCGACATTGATCAATTCAAAATAGTACCTCGAGTGGAAAGTGATGACTTTCCCCAAACAACAAGTTTGAACATCGCACCCACCAACGCGCCAATAATGACCTCCCTTCTACACCATGCTTTTAAGTTTAATCTAAAAAAACTAAAATGGCGTGGTGAAGGGTTGGGCAGAATTGAGGCCTCCGTGAAAGCCCAGCTGGACAAACTAGGGATACAAAAAGAGGAAGATCGAGTTTCAAACTGGGAGAATATGATACGGGATCTACTGCAAAAGTTTCCAGCAAGGACGGGGAACCAGAGTAATGCCAATGTGTAAGAAGGAGCCCTGGTTTAATATGGACTTAAGAGCTAAAAAAAAAGGTTGCAAAGGAAGTACGAGTAATGGCCAGTCAAAAAAATAATATATCGGGGACAGCGACAAACAAATCTAAACTAAGGGAAGCCAGGAGCATCTATAGAAAGGCCGTGAGGGTCGCAAAGGCCGAGTACAAAGAAAGCATTTGGAACAAACTCCTAATTGCGGGAAAACATCCTAATAGTCGTGACTTCTGGGGAATCATAAATGATCTAAATCAAAAAACTAATCTCCATCAGGAAGCAGGAGTCGGAGCGGACACTTGGATCCGTCATGTGCAATCTTTGTATAAAGAAACAGAGCAAGTCTCCGAGAAAAGTTTATGGGCCATACAGGAAGTCGAGGATAAACAAAATGGAACTAATTATAAGGAAAGACCGGAGTCCAAGGAAGTCTCAAAGGGGGAAATTGAGCTAGCCGACTTAATCAACAAAAAAGAATTAAAGTCGATTATATCAAAATTGAAGTCAGAAGGAGCTGCAGGCCCGAATGGGCTGCCAAATGCTATTTTTAAGCAGGATCCAGATATGTGGCTAGAGACTTTAACTCCTTTATTTAACCACATATACAAACAAGCAGACGTTCCCACATCTTGGAAAGGAAATATTATTCACCCGATATTCAAGCATGGAGATCATCGCAATCCAACAAATTATAGACTGATATCTTTAATTGATGTGGAGGCTAAGCTCTACGCCTCCTGCTTACTACTTGAGCTACAGGCCTGGATAGGAGTAACCAAGAAAATTCCCAAATATCAAACTGGCTTCAGGCAAGGAATGGGGACAATAACAAACTTAACTTGCCTGTCACTCCTAATGGACAACGCGGTAGCCAAGGGAACCCGGCTGTATGCCTGCTTTATTGACATCAAGTCTGCTTTTGACAGGGTGAACAGAGAGCGCTTGTGGGATAAATTAAAATGCTGGGGCCTGCCAAATCAACTCTTGCAAGCGATAATAGCCTTATACCGGAACACCTGGGAAAGAGTGAAACTGGGCAATGGGGGCAGTACAACCATGAGCATTCCTAAGCATCAAGGTTTAAAACAAGGATGTGTACTAGCCCCCACCCTGTTTAACCTTTTTCTCTCTGACCTCTCAAGTGCGTTGGAATCGGCTGAAAATCACCCTCCATTACTGGCTAACAATCCAATATATTTTTTGCAATATGCAGATGATATAGTTCGGTTGAGTAAAACACCTATCGGCCTACAAAGAGCCATTAATAAATTGTCATCTTACTTGGATCTGGAACAGCTGGAATTAAATAAAGACAAAACAAAAGTGGTACGCCTAGTAGATCCGCAAAAATTTAAGTACAAATGGACGGCGAAGGGGGACATAGTGGAAGAACAAAATTCATACAAATACCTGGGAATGATAATATCAAAAGGTGGAAATCATAAGGAGCACAAAGCAGCAATTCAAGCAAAAGCCCAATCTTTGATCTTTGCCTACCGATCTTTAAAAGGAAATATGGACTGCCCAAACCACAAGCACCTATTAAAAGTCATGACAGCTCAAATTTTGCCCAGCTTATCCTATGGCCTAGTTACTTGGTGTGGTAAGGAGGCCGATTTTCTGAACGACCTACAGATTAAAATCTATAAAGCGGTTTTCAATCTCCCAAAATCCGCCTCAGTTTCTCAAGTCAGGCTGGAATTTGGACTGCAAAATCAGTATTTCCGGAGCATGAGTGGCTTCGTAAAAATCTGTAACAAACTTCGATCTGCAGACCCAGATACAATGGACTGGCTCAGCTGGGAAGAAATCAAACAAAGGGCGGAGACCGATTCTGGAAATACATGGGGGAAGTACCTGAAACTGTGCGTAGAAAAGCTGAACCTGGAACTAGCCTGGAAAGCCGGGACAGACAAATCAACCCTAAGCAGACTAGCCAACGGGGCAGCGAAAAAGAAATCCTTTTTGGAAGATAAATATTCCCTCGCAAATCGTCGTCAAGGCTGGACCATTATTAACTCTTTCACAATACTAAAACCTCAGGCATATCTTACATCCCACTTCAATGACCATTTAAAAAAAGCTTTCACAAACTATAGGATGGGCATGCATGTCTCAAAAGACTTATTACCCTCTTGGAAACATGCCTATCAGTCGGAGCAATGTCGACTCTGTGGGTATAAATATGAAACTTTAGCCCATCTTTTTTGTGTATGTCCGGCCCTGATAGGACAGAGACGACAACATTTGAAATCCATTTTTAAAGAGATGAACATTCGCTCATGCAGACATGCAGTTAAAAGCTGGTTGGGAGGTTCCTCCTCAATTTTGATTTGCCGGGGAGTTAAATTCATGGCGGAGGCTAGTAAACGCTTAAGAGAATGTGAGCAGGGGGAACATCGTGACGAAAGCCTATCAGGGAAACCTTAACTACAGGGTCCCATACTGGGAAAAGAAAAAGAGACCCGGAGATAGACTGATCAATGTCAGAGGAAGCTCCTCCTATGGCTTTTTAATTTGTATCACTTTTAAGGTCATTTTAATCTTGAGAAGTAGCAATTTAAGAAATGTTAGCAATTTGCTTTGTTATTTTATCATGCAAATGTGTAATAATTTTAGTTAATTATGCAATAAAATCTTTGAATTGAATTGAATTGTCCAGAATAAGATTGAGTAAAATGAATTGAGCACAAACTAAGAGTAAATGGGAAAACAGAACGGATAAAAAATGAAGACAAAAAATATGAGTAAAGCAAACTAATTGATTCATTTGATTTAAACCCTTAAGTGAGGCAGTGCTGCCTGGTGGAATCGGAAGAGGGTTTCCTTGTGAATACCCAAAGAAAGGTGGCCATAGCGCCTCTACGAAAAAAGTTGCCAGTGCCACTGCCAGTAAGAAGGAGCAGAAGAAGCAATTGGCACCATCTACCAAGGAGACTGGTGTTCCCACAGACACCTTTTTTGGGGAAAAAAACTACGCCTGCAGCAGCAGCGTTGTCCGCTGCGGATCAAGCTGGGAGTAGCACCTTCGCTTCATTGGGCTCAATGCCACCATGCCGAGTTAGGTCCAAGCCCATGAGTGTTGCAGAGGCAGCCACTTTAATTGTTCAATCACCATCGACCAGTGATATTGGCTCATCGCAAGAAAGTAGCATCCAATCAACGCCAGGTGTAACTCAGCTGACGAGTGTTCAACAACCACAGCCGCAACGACAACCACAGGTGCAACTAGTACAAGCGCAAGTACATGGGCAAGGAGAGGCGCAAGTACATGCGCAAGGAGAGGCATAAGTAGAGGCACAAGTAGAGGCGCAAGTAGAGGCGCAAGGAGAGGCGCATGGAGAGGTGCAACTAAAGGTGCATGGAGCGCCACAACTGCCCACAATGCTTGTTCCTCCAGAAGTAGGGGCACATCAGGAAATCGAGATTGAAGCAGAGGTATCATCCGAGGAATCCACTCCTCCTGATGATGATCCATTGTGTTCCAGATGCCCAGCAAGAAAAAGGTCAAGGAGGGATACTACAAGTTCTTCTTCAAGCCCCCTTCCTTCTGATGATCTTGATGTTGGTTGGAACCCACCAATGCAGTCTGAGAGTGAGGCACGCCATGAGCCGACAAAGGTAGCTAAACCTAAAAGGAAGGTTCCCGCAAGGCTTTCAGTTATGGATGATGATGATGAACAAGAAGTGGTGTATTCTGCTGCTGATGAACAGTCTGACGACGACCCAGTCATCACAGTTGTCACTCCAGCCCCAGTGGGCATGCAGCAGACAGACATTTTTACCCTATCCCAAATTGCTGCTGCGCAGAATGTGGGCGGCGTGGCACTGGTACCACCACCAACGCAGTTAACTACTACACCAACACGACCTACAGCTTCCATATTTTCTCGTCAGAAGGGCGGGCAGGGACCTCTATCCAGCTCGACCTCCATTACCTCAAGTAGTGGTGCTGTAAGTGCACAACAGAGTCAAATTCAGCCACGCCCATCCTCCACTTCATCTGGCATTGAAACTGAAAGTAGCACCTCCACCAGCAGCAGACATCTCCACTCCCCAGTTTGGGACTTCTTTAGTGTTAGCAAAAAGGCGGAAAACATGGTCGTTTGTTCAATTTGTAAAATTGTAGTTAGTCGGGGTAAGCTGGGTACCAACTATGGTACCGGAGGCCAGAGAGGTCCTCTCCAAAAACACCACACTATCATTTGGGATGCGCACCTAAAGAAGATCCGGGAAGCCAAAAGAAAAACAAATCCAAATGCATCCATTCATATTGCATCTGATGATGACGAGGGGCTGATCGTGCAGGGGGGAAGTGAAGAAGCGACAGACATTTTTTCTGGTACACCCAGTACCCCTGGCAGTAGCACTGCAGTGGTAGCACCCACACCCTCTACCCCAGCAACATGTATGAGCCACACTAAGGGCTTCATTAGGATGACAGGTGGTGGCACCACCGCGGTGGTGGCGGGGCGGAAAAACAGTGGTTACCGCCCGCGAGCAGCGGAACTCACGTCCGCAACATTAGGATAGGTAAACACAGGTCATTTCCCGTACGCCGCTGAGCGAGCGCACCGCCATCAAAGTGCGCCCGCCACAGCGGTGGAGGGAGCCAATCGAGACCCTCCGCCACGCCCGATGACGTCCGCCCCGCCCGACAAATCAGGATGGCGCAAACAAGCAGAGACACCTCAGCGGACACACCGCACAGGTGAAGCAGGCGGAAAGTCGACAGTGGAGCACGAACGCCGAGACCTGACATGAAACCCATGCACCCAGCACTCCATATGCATCCGGTAATGTACCTGCTGCAACACTATCGCCGGTTGGGCCGCCGGGGACGCCGCCGCAGGTACGTCACTACACATATGCACCACTCAACACACATGCCGATACAGGGCCCAAGCACCACACAGGCAACCTGCTGGGGGCACAACACATTCGCATGGGCACCCACACATCACCCACCTCACAACAAGGGACCCCACAGAATCTGGAACACACAACGTCCGCCAACCAGCAGCGACGTCACGGTCACGGTTATGTCACCGCCGGGGTCAACACATGCGCACCATGCAGAAGGCAGGGCCACACCAAGGCATGGGCAGGGAACAAACACCACAGGGACAGACCACCCACAACCATACTGCACCCCACCCGCGCTACTCACAGTCCATGTGCTCATCCCGTGCACCCCCATGCACACCAACAAGCACTGTAACAACAAGCACAATACACACACACAGCAACACACAACACACAGCCAGGGACCCAAGCACTGCAGGATTGGCTGACAAGAAAAACACAGCACCAGTGCACTCCCACAGCCCACACAATTGCATACAACCATCCACACAGGGCAAGACAAAACAAACAACAAGCATACAACTCCTGGCTGACACATGTGTGTCTCACACTATACAGGGGCACACATGCATACACTACAAACTTACACCCTTCACACTGCACCCCTCTGCTACACCCAACACCACACATGACATGTAAGCCATGCCACCAAGACTAATGTCCAACACAAGATGACTATACACATACACGCCTGGGCATACAGAAAGGAAAACACACACATACCTCATGACATCACAGCCAGCAACAAACCCACTGAACCGCAGCCCACCCTGTGCTGCCAGTGTCCCCCAACATGACCTGTGAACAGTGTATGCAACATTAACAAATCACCAACAAGAGTACTGCAGTCCTGTAAAATAGCCATCACAGAGTACAACATCAGTAGTGGCTGAATGGACTAAAGACCCTGTCACCCCTGTCTAAAAATCAGATGGCTACAAAGAGCGATGCAAGGTTGAAATGAGAAATAAAGCATGATACACAGTTAAGCAAAGGCAAACAAGAAATGACTTTAATCAGCAAGGAGACTGATAAAACACACACCAGAAGTAACTGTATTTATTCTCAAATAGCACAGATGTAGCAATACAATATTAGTAGACAACATCAAGCCACAAAATCATGTACAAATGGCAGAGACTATGCACAAGTGAAACACAAACAAGAAGCCCAGAGTCCATGGCAGGGGAGACAGGAAGTACATGAGAGGCTGCACATGTGAGAGTACAGCACATCAGAGCAACAGGCCCAGAGTCCATGGCAGGGGAGACAGCAAGTAAATGAGAGGCTGCACAGGTGAGAGTACAGCACATCAGAGCAACAGGCCCAGAGACAATGGCAGGGGAGAGTACAGCACATCAGAGCAACAGGCCCAGAGTCCATGGCAGGGGAGACAGGAAGAACATGAGTGGCTGCACAGGTGAGAGTACAGCAAATTAGAGCAACAGGCCCAGAGTCCATGGCAGGGGAGAGTACAGCACATCAGAGCAACAGGCCCAGAGTCCATGGCAGGGGAGAGTACAGCACATCAGAGCAACAGGCCCAGAGTCCATGGCAGGGGAGACAGCAAGTAAATGAGAGGCTGCACAGGTGAGAGTACAGCACATCAGAGCAACAGGCCCAGAGACAATGGCAGGGGAGAGTACAGCACATCAGAGCAACAGGTCCAGAGTCCATGGCAGGGGAGACAGGAAGAACATGAGAGGCTGCACAGGTGAGAGTACAGCACATCAGAGCAACAGGCCCAGAGTCCATGGCGGGGGAGAGTACAGCACATCAGAGCAACAGGCCCAGAGTCCATGGCAGGGGAGAGTACAGCACATCAGAGCAACAGGCCCAGAGTCCATGGCAGGGGAGACAGCAAGTACATGAGAGGCTGCACAGCTGAGAGTACAGCACATCAGAGCAACAGGCCCAGAGTCCATGGCAGGGGAGACAGCAAGTGCATGAGAGGCTGCACAGGTGAGAGTACAGCACATCAGAGGAACAGGGCCAGCAACACACACAGGTCACAAACAATGGTCTTCACTAGCAAACTTGTTTGGGGCACAGGCGCATGAGTGTGTTAATGACTCACTCATGGCTGTCATGCGGACTGGGACCTGGCTGTGTTTTGTGGACAGCAGGCCCACTTGACTGGGCTGATAGAGGCCCATGTGATGTGGTAATAACAGAGGGCCTGCAAGGTGGAGGGCTGTGTGGACCAGGTGGCACAGTGGCACATGGAGGTGGAGTCATGCACACCCCTGACACAGTGTGGGCGGGAGAGGTTAGAGGGGTGCCCTTCCACTTTTTTGGTACATTAAATGGCTTCCCTGTCTTGGGGTTGATGGGAAGTGGTGATGGCACAATAGGCACACACACCAACTGTCCCACATCAGGGGCAGACACTGGCACTCCCTTTGGTGATGTGCTTTGGCTGGCTATGTCTCCGGACCACCTTACCCTCTCTGGAAGGTGTAAGCTCTACAGTGCCCACCTTCCCACTCCCCCCAGGGGTGGTGTCTACAGTGCCCTCCTGTCCCTTCTTGCCAGGACTGGTCACAACACTGTCCTCCTTTCCCTTGATCACTGGCCTGGACCCAACACTGGCCTCCTTTCCCTTGATCACTGGCCTGGACCCAACACTGGCCTCCTTTCCCTTGATCACTGGCCTGAACCCAACACTGGCCTCCTTTCCCTTGATCACTGGCCTGGACCCAACTCTGGCCTCCTTTCCCTTGATCACTGGCCTGGACCTGACACTGGCCTCCTTTCCCTTGAACACTGGCCTGGACCCAACACTGGCCTCCTTTCCCTTGATCACAGGCCTAGACAAAACACTGGCCTCCAATCCCTTAATTACTGGGCTGGTCACAACAGGGCTCCCCTCTGCCTCAATGACTGGGCTGGTCACAACAGGGCTCTCCTCTGCCTCAATGACTGGGCTGTATTGTACAGAACAGGGGACCCTAGTCATTAAGGATCACACAAATAATAGACATATACTCAATAGTATATATGACCTCTGTCCAGCCGTACAGGTATTTATTTTTCAATTTTTTGTGTTTAGTTTATATATATAACATTTATACAAAAGTGGGCACAGCCTGTGACCCACAGGGGACAAGACAAAACAAGTGACAAAACGATTATGTAAAAGCGCACAAAAGCGGTCTGTACTATTGTTCAGTTTTACAGACTAGGATTCATTCATAGCAACCCATTGTTTTACACAATTCGTGAGTTCAAACAAACATATGGTGCAGTAAGGTCGACGACGTTTCGATGCAGCTAGGAAATACATGTATCATCATCAGGACAAAAACTAATGTGTCATGTTTGTCTTGAGAGTCTTTTTCAGTTACAATGCCTCTATGGCAATTTACATAATGTTAAATACACGTTTAGAAAGGGAGAAAAATGGGAGAAAAAACATGAACAGAAGAATATTCATTAGAAATGACTAGGCATGAATGCATTTTATATTTTCAGTTTACACAACCAACCAGCGGGTTTCTTAGTGCTGTTGTGGAGTTTACAGTGACCTAGTGAGGACTAACGACTGTTTGAAGATGGGCTTTGTGAATTCTGGCACATGCTTGTGACCATACAACAGGGAGAAAGTAGCGGATTTCAGTGTATTTCGATATTTCTTAAAAAAACGGCGCAGTGAGTTCTGGCACATGCTTGTGACCATACAACAGGGAGAAAGTAGCGGTTTTCAGTGTAATTCGATATTTCTTAACAAAGCGGCGCAGTGAGAAGGCGGCGCAGTGTTTTTGGTGGGCATACTAGACTGTGTTTAGGGCTAGTGAAGGGCGGTGGAAGTACCCATTTGCAAGGCATGAGGTGTGAGATTTAAAAGAAAGATGGCGCATTACGCTTTCAGTTACCTCATAATAGCTTAATTAGATTCCTTTGATATATTTGGACTGTCAACACGGATATGCATCTGTTAAGAAACAAAATCTAACCATTAGGTTTTATCCGCGTTTATAAGAGTGCATGTAGTGCTCGTGGATACAGAACTATATACTCACAATAGCTTCGCCGGTGAAAGGAATTATTCGGGGAACTGGGGGGGAGAGATAGGATAATCAATCGGGGAATATACGTGAAGAATAAGAGTGCTGGATGCCATGGCAGGACTTACTTAAAGAAGTGGCTCTAGACTCGTTCTTGCGGCGGTCCCTCCATCTTGGGAATTCTGGGGAGGCAATGGGCATAAATGAGCTGGGCGTTATGAGCTAGACTATGCTGGGATAAGGGGTGGCCGGGAGCAGTACTTACATGTTGGTCTTGCCTGATAGCAGGACGGTGGGGTTCTGGCGGTGATCGCTGCCGGGCAGTGGGAGGAACCTAGTATTTATAGTCGAGGTAGGATTTGACGCGGAGGTTCAGTGACTGAGGCAGCCATCTTAGAGTGGTAATTGTGAATCACCCCAGGTGAAGTAAAGTGCTCGGTGAAGGTTTTGTGACATATCGTAATATACATTTGTTTAAAAAAACATGATTACACCATGTAGCAGTTTAGTTGAGCTGATAGAGAGGAACTTTTTTTCATAGCAGAGAGGTCCAATCCTCAACTCTGTTGAGCCCCTTTCGTATACTATCTGTTCTCAGGATCCAGTGCAGCTCTTCCTTGTTCAAAATTTGCGAAATGTCTGCTCCTCTTGGGGGAGCTTTGACCTGTGTGATCACAGTCCACGTGAAGTCATTCTCCGAGTGCCCTTTTTCAATGAAATGTTCTACCAGGGGTGCATTTGCAGTTTGACAACGGATTCGGCTTCTGTGTTGTCCCATCCGTAGCTTGATCTTCTGTCTGGTCTGTCCTATACATATCATCATACATGGACATAAAATTGCGTACACTACATTGTGTGAATTACAGTTCGTAAAATGATGTCTCTCATATTTGATTGTACCATAGGAGAATGTTTTGCCTTCTATAGTTGAATCGCAGGAGACACATTGACCACATTTGGCATGACCTTTCAGGGTAGGCAGGTTCCACATATCATTTAGAGTACCTCTTGTGTCAGTTGAGGAAGTGAGGCACAGACCAGGTGATCTTTTATATTTTTAGCTCTTTTAAAAGCAAACATTGGTCGTTCCAAGTTAAGAATACCGGCATTTAAAACTGGCCAATGTTTTAGAACACTTTTCTTAATAGTATTGGATGCGGGAGAAAATGTGGTCACACAAGTGATTCTTTCCTGGTTACTCTTAATGCGGGGTTCTAGTAGTGTCTCCCTAGGACAGTACCATGCTCTTTTTAGTGAACGACTTACCAATTTACGTGGGTAGCCTCGATGTCTCAGTTTGTGGCTCAGTGTTTTTGCTTCTGCAAAATAGTCCTGTTTGTAGTAGCAATTCCTAGGTATACGTAGGAACTGTGAATAGGTCAAAGAATCTTTGAGGGCACGGGGGTGGTGACTTGTGTAATTTAATAAGGTGTTTCTTTCTGTGGGTTTACGGTGGAGACTTGTTATTAGTCGTCCTTCAGAATGTTTTATTTCAATGTCCAGAAAAGGCAAGGATTCTTTACTAGTGGTCATGGTGTATTTTAGCCCTCCACTGTTGTTGTTAAGCCAGTGTGTGAATTGGTTTAAAGGGGTCTCTGAGTCTGTCCAGATCATAAAGATGTCATCAATATACCTCTTCCACAGGGCAATGCCACTGTGGAAGGGGTTTGATGTATCCAGAATAGTATGATTCTCAATGTGGGCCATATACAAAATAGCCAAGTTGGGGGCAAAAATAGCCCCCATAGATGTTCCACGGACTTGCCCATAGAATTGTCCTTCAAAGAGAAAGACATTTTTGGTTGGGCATATCTCCAAGAGCTGAAGAATGAATTTGGATGGAACATTGTGAAGTCTTAGGCGTGTGTCTGGAATAGTCTTGATCACGCGGAGGGACTCAAATTGAGGAATGTTAGTGTAAAGTGATTCCACATCCAGCGTACACATGGTGCTGGAATTGGGAATCGAATGGGTGCTCCTCAATGAGGTTGATCATTGACATGGTGTCCCTGATATAGCATGTAGTCGTGGGGACAAAAGGCTTAATAAAATGATCAATGTAATGTCCTAGTGGTTCTAGGATCGAGCCACATCCAGAGACTATAGGCCGTCCTGGAGGTTGTTCCGAATTTTTGTGAATCTTTGGGAGGCAGTATATTACCGGAATTCAAGGGGCTTTTGTATTGAGAAACTCAAATTCTTTTTTGGATAAGAAACCAGCTTCTAAGCCTTCATTGGTGACTTCAGATATCAGTTTCTGTATTTCAACAGTGGGGTTGCGTGGCAATTTGCAATAGTGTTCATGATTGCCAAGTTGGCATAAAATTTCTTGTTTATATTGCTCAATTTCCTGAATTACAATGCCTCCACCCTTATCGGCCGGTTTTATGAATAATGTTTGGTTGTTCTTAAGAGTGGATATGGCAATCTTCTCTTGGACAGTAATATTGTAAGGGATAAAAGATTTTTTGTTTTCTAATGTAGTCAGGTCATTAAGAACTAATTTCTCAAAAGTGAGAATTTCAGGTGGGACCATAGCGCTTGTAGGTGAAAACTTCGATGGCGGTTTAAATGGAGTATTGGTGAATTTCTGAGGGCAAGGGTTCAATAGGAAGTAGCTGTGTAGTCTTACTTTCCTGAAGAACCTTAAGAGTTCAGTCTGGGCGTCCAGAAAGTTGAGACGGACAGTGGGAACAAATGAGAGACCCTTACTCAATAGTGAAATTTCACTGCTGGATAAAGTATGTTTGGTCAGGTTGAAGATACGAAGAATATTGGTATCTTCCTGCATGGTTGGGGCAACATCTTCATGTAGGTTGTTATCATTTCCCATCGATAATGTTGGCGACGGGTGAAGCGCTCGCCCGGGGGTTCGGCCATCTTTGCGCTTGTTTGCCTCTGCCCTTCCCTGGGGGTTCTGGTTGTCCTTGGCCTCTCGCTAAAAAAATTCTGTTAGAGGGACCTGGGCTTTCACTTTGGTCAGAATTTCCAGAGGATTCTGCTGAGCTGTCTGAAAATCCCACAAAATGTTGCCGTCTGTTAAACCTGCCCCACGGTCTTTGGTTCTAGGGACCGTTATATGAGCGATTCGTGTAATAGTCCTTGGCAAGATAGGGATATGCTCTTTCTTGACTGAAACTTTTTATATCTTTTCTGACTTTATTGTTTTTTTTGTCAGTTTCGAATTTATGAAAATCATCCACAGATTTTTGGATTTGATCTAAAAGTTTTTTCGCCTCAGTATTTGTGTTATCATCATTTATTTGTTTTTCAAGATCAGCGATTTCTATGGCCAGTGTTTTTAGTTCTTCTGTTGCGATATCAATCCCTAGCACCATCCAGTGCCGGGAGCATGTAGAACTAATATAACTGAATCCTTTGAGGTATTTCGGGTTGTCAGTGAAGACACCGGGGATGTTCCGTACTTGAAGGCCAATAGGAATTATATTAGCCTTGAGGTAATCTGTGAGGAGTTTTATCATTAATGTAAGTCTGACTTCTTTTTT
Source organism: Lissotriton vulgaris (assembly GCF_964263255.1). Taxonomy (NCBI): domain Eukaryota; kingdom Metazoa; phylum Chordata; class Amphibia; order Caudata; family Salamandridae; genus Lissotriton; species Lissotriton vulgaris. Next base: position 284,005,370 of record NC_141691.1, read on the forward strand.
CTTTGCCTTTTCTAATTCGTCTTTAGAGGAAGGGCTAGGTGCATTGGGGGTGTTACCTGAGTCAGAGAGGAGAGAGGGGCCTCCTAGGATTTTGTTAATGTAATCTAAATTGTTAAGTGGTGGGTGGGGGTCTAACATGCCTAGTCAAAAGGTCAACAATTGAGTGATTTAGGGCGAAAGAAAGGGTCAGTGAGGGGAGTGAAGGTTGAAACCCACTTTTAGAAAAAGGGGGGAGGGATACCGATCCCTTGCAATCCAGCGATTGCGCTAAACTCTATTTTGACAGGACAAGGGAAACCCAAAAGGAATAACACTAGGGTCCTTGGGCAGTAATCTATTGTACAGAACAGGGGACCCTAGTCATTAAGGATCACACAAATAATAGACATATACTCAATAGTATATATGACCTCTGTCCAGCCGGACAGGTATTTATTTTTCAATTTTTTGTGTTTAGTTTATATATATAACATTTATACAAAAGTGGGCACAGCCTGTGACCCACAGGGGACAAGACAAAACAAGTGACAAAACAATTATGTGGCCGGGCAGCGCTGTGGAATGTACTCGCTCCGATGGGGTCCTGACGAAATCAAGCGGACCGCACGATTAGTTAACGCATCTGGAGGAGCCACTAAACGGACATGAGAATAATATACCGATTGTTTGGAAAGCCCCGGATGTCCCAGTCACTTTCAGCCACGGAGGAACTGATGATGGTCCAACCTTAAAGGCCACTGGACAGCCCAACATTAAGCGCTCCTGAACCCTTAGGTCCTGAAGAAGACCCCAGCATGAGGCTTCAATCAACCCTTAATCCAGGGGTCGAAACGTAGACCGAATTGCACTTACCCTCTTAACATAGGAAGCAACCCATGGATAAATACAGATCCTATGTTAAAGAGCTATTTGGAACTTATGAACAAAAGTAGTCTGTAAAGGTTGCACTGAATACCACTGTGATTGTAGTATGGTCACAACATCCTTTACCCAGTCCTCACCTTTACCCAATCACACCCATCCCACCTAACTGTCTCTTTTTCTTGTCACTTTGAGCGCGTTGAAATGCTACTATGTAGACAATATATGTGAACCTACAAGAAAGTTTATATATCAACTTCACTGAGACTCATGTCCTTCAGTATGTGCCTGACCCAATGAAGTAATTGGTCTTTTACATATCGTATTACTTGTGGTACTTTTTTTGAATGTTACTAAGTACACCGATCACCAAAATGTTTGAATAAATGGTTTGGTACTGCACAGAAGGAATCTTAAATAACTCATTAATGTAAAGGTTTCTATGATGAATTCTTTGTTATAATCAATAGACCCTGACCACTGCATACATATCTATCTGCATCAAATGAGCCTGATGTCTGCCACAATGATCTCATGGCATTGCTCTTCTGTGACTTTTCCTTGTCTGTGCATATTGGGGGGGGCCCTGCTCTTCTTCGGGGATGGAGTCTGTGGACGTGATTGTTTTGTTTGGGACTGACGTGTGCTCCCAGTGTTGTATCTTGTAGGTGATGTAGTTGCCAAGTGGTGACTGCGATCTGATGTGGCCACTGAATGGCTGGTCGTCACAGGCACATGAGCTTCAATGGGAGCATGTGCCTGTTGGAGGGCTGACGTGACTGTGGCTGACAATGCCTGGACTGTACGGTGTAGCCCACCCACGTCAGAGTGTATCCCCTCCATGAATGCAATCACCTGGCCTAATTTGTTATTGTGTACACTGAAGGCATTGAGCAGGGCGGTCTGGCCCACGCAAATTTGGCACAGGACCTCGACGCACTCTGCACTGAGGGCAGCAGGGGGGACAGGTGCAGGGGCAGCAGTGCCATGCGTGAATGTCACTCTTCCCCTCTTAGTAACATGGACACAGCCAGCACCAGAGGAAGTGGATGGGAGGCTGGGCACTGGCCGCTGGTTGTCAGATGCACCAGCAGACTCCCCATCCCCTGTGCCTTCTAACATGGATGCATCACCGCTGGCATCAGATGAAGTGGTACTCTGTCTCTCAGCCACGGATAACTCCTGCATACTCCTGTCACCCTCAGAAGCGCTGTTTTGCTCACTGTCACTTGGCTCAGTCTCACTAGGATCTGCTGCCGCTGTCGTGCTGGTCTCGCCACCACTTGTCTCCGGATCATGTTCCGCCGTGGTGTCTTGCGATTCTGCATTAGTGAGAGAAACAGGGTTGTGTAATTGTCATCATCTGGTCACACAATTACAGATCAATGCAGCACTGTACAGGCCTTGGGCTACATGGTAATCATCACACCCTGCAATCACTATGCAGCTACACACCATATATTCCACAACAGTGCCTGTCATGCTGACAAACTGCCTGGAGTGAGGCATGTAGATGACAAACAGCACAACACCCTGCCAGTGGATGGAGTGCCCCCACCCCACATAGACCTGCTCCATGGACATGATGTTGCCACAACACTCATCACCACTGACAGCCATACATTGAACCAGAGGGGAGCATACACACCTGTACTCACTTCACATGCCACGATGCCAACCTGCCACAGCAAGCACCTTGTGCCAATCTGTGTTCACATTGTCGTCGGATGTGTGGTCCTCAAACATAAAGGAGCATGCAAAGTAGACAGACATGTAGTCACACTCATGAAGTGGACACTGCAGTTCGGCACAATATGGACTCCCCACACCATCCCAATGAAGAGTGACCATTTGGCCACAATAAATCTGTCACGGATTGAGGACTGCAGGCAGGAGCAGCGCAGTAAGGACATGGTGGGCCAATGCCTCATACAAGCACACATCGCAGTCGCCTCTCACATCACACATCACAGCATGGCAACACACGCACATCACATGTATCACCGCTGCCACAGGCCCTGTACACATGCATCCACTCCCAGACACACTATCCCTCCCCAGATACTCACCATCTCTGTCTTGCAGCTGATGCCCCTTCAGATGTGCAGCCAGGTCTGGATTGGTCACTGCCAGTATGCGTGCCATCTGCGGAGTCATGGTTTGCCGTACCAAACGCCCTGTGCATGGTAGCATCCCCAAGGTCATCTCTGCCACTTGCTTAGCCTGCAGGCTGATGTCATCCCACCTCTTGTGACAGTGTGTGTGTCGTCTGTTTGATACCCCCAGGGCTCGCACCTGTGCTACTATGGCCCTCCACACGGCCTTACGTTGGTGTGCCTTGAGCTGCAGGTATGAGAGTTAAGAAGGGCAAAAGAACATTTATGACATGTGAAAAGTCAGCATCTATCAGTACAGCAGCCACACACTGACTCAGGTCTCACAGTAACTTCCCTCCCTCCATAACTGGGGGTACCCTCACGAGGCCACTCAGCTTGACATAAACATTAGTGATTGCATGCACACATTGTGGTTCCCAGTCACAATGACATTCACACAAATGCATGATGCGTCAACACAAATGCATCGGCAGCAGTGTGTCAATCAGTTATTGTAGAGGGCACTGATGGGGCATATCTAATATTCAGTGTGCAGCTACTGTAGCAGGTGAGTCTGTTGATGTACATCGTTTGGCAGTGCTGCCACTGAACCTACTCTGTGGGTCACACTGACTCTGACTGCAGGGGCACCCACAAATGTACTCACAAGCATTCACTGTCCTTCCATCTAAAAGGACAACAACCGTTGGTTCTGTATGGGCGACAATGTAACACACCCCAGTCACACATACAAGTACAGGGCTAGAAAAGAGTTACATAGCAACACACACACTCCCTCGAGGTGGATACAGCTTGTCTGTCAGTGTCTGTCATCACCCCACATCCCCAATCATATATTGCAGCATCACCACTACACGTCTCACACTACCCTGCCCTACAGCTCCCTTCATGGTGACTTACCACAACATTGGGCCCACCGAACAGCCGTGGGTACTGTGCCAGCACCTCGTCCACAAGGACATCAAGCTCCTCACTCGTGAATGGACTGGCACGGATCCTATCTCTTCTTGACATCCCTGTGGATATGGCAGACCTGTGGCGGAAGTGAGTTGTGAGGGCTCCGAGACAGCAGGATCTTGGTGCAGCAGCAGGACAGGGTCCCAGGCAGCAGGATCTTGGTGCAGCAGCAGTACATGGTCCCAGGCAGCAGGCTCTTGGTGCAGCAGCAGGTCAGGTTTCCAATCAGCAGGCTCTTGGTGCAGCAGCAGGACAGGGATCCCAGGAAGCAGGCTCTGTGAGCAATGGAAATGTGAGGCTCACACCCACAGATTTATAGCCCCCTGGGGTAGTTTGGAAGGTCAAAAGCTGCAACAATTGGTTGTCCGGGTCTGCATTGTTCAAAGGCAGCTAATGCCCGCCTCCGCGGTTGCGGAGCACACCTTTCACGATTTTCAAATATGCATCATGTCACAGCCATCATCGCTGCCATTGGCTGCATGCAATGCTCCCAGGCTGTGACGCACCGTGGGTGCCCGGGAAGCGCTACCGCGATGGTGCATCATTCAAAAGCAGCCAATGCAGGCCTCCGCGGTTGCGGAGCACACCTTCAGCGATTTTCAAATATGCATAATGCCACCGCCATCATCGCTGCCATTGGCTGCCTGCAATGCCCCATGGCGGTGATGCACCGGCGGGGACCGGCGGTAGGTACCGCGACTCATGCAGCGGACCATACCCACCGCCACATACACATGTCCTCATGCCAATGGCTACCTTGTCTGGGGAGATGGTGGTGCTGGGGTCACACCGCCGGGGCCCGGCGGTAGGTACTGGAATTTTCATACCCATTGGTGTACTTGGGACACCAGGTGAGGAGCGGCTAGGTGGCGCCCCTACAGGCAAAGATTGATACCATTCTGGCTTGGGAACCCCCCAAGACCCAGACAGAGGTGAGAGCCTTCCTAGGCCTCACCGGGTATTACAGACAGATCGTCAAAGGATATGGCACCATTGTCGCCCCTTTGACAGAACAAACCTCTAGAAATCAGCCTAGGAAAGTAAATTGGACCGAGGCCTGTCAAACTGCTTTTGATGCCCTGAAAACTGCCATGTGCACAGCACTGGTGCTTAAGGCACCTGACTTTTCGAGTGAGTTCATAGTGCAGACAGACGCTTCAGAGCAAGGCGTAGGAGCAGTACTCTCACAGATCAACAACGAGGGCGGAGAGCAACCTGTAGCTTTCATTAGTAGGAGGCTACTCCCCAGGGAACAGAGATGAAGTGCGATTGAAAGGGAAGCTTTTGCTGTGGTCTGGGCTCTGAAGAAGCTGAGGCCCTACCTGTTTGGAACTCACTTCCGTGTTCAGACCGACCACAGGCCCCTCAGATGGTTAATGCAGATGAGGGGTGAGAACCCAAAACAGTTGAGGTGGTCCATCTCCCTACAAGGAATGGACTTTACGGTGGAACACCGCCCTGGTACAGAACACGCCAACGCTGATGGTCTGCCCAGATTTTTCTGCCTCAGTGAAGAGAACTCCCAAGAGGGTGGGTAGTTCTCCCAACTTTCAGCTGGAGGGGACACGTGTTAGACCTGACACCCTTAGCGTGTTTTTTTCCCCTATCTTTTTGCTTCTGCCTCCTGTATATTTGATGCTGTGCTGGATTTTGTTTTTGCTGGTTTAGATGCTTTGGACACTCCGCCACTGCTGATCAATGCCAGAGTGTAAGTGCTCTTTATGGAAATTATCATATTGATTGGATGTACCTGATTGGCATATTTGTATCACCACGAAGTCCCTAGTAAAGTGCACTGGGTGTCCCAGGGCTGGTGATGACAGATGCTACTAGTGGGCCTGCGAGAATTATGATGGGTTTTAGGTCCACCTAATCGCGCACTGTTCACCTGGTGCTCCGCACTTTGTTTGTTTATGTTAATTATCTCAACATTATAAACCAACTATTTTTGCTTATTTTCATGTTCACTTTTAATCATTGTATTTTCATTAGCTTTTTTCCTTGTTATTCATAGTATTCATAACAATGTGCATTTATATTCATGACATATTTTCTTCAATACATTTCAACTTTTTACATAACATGTATAATCATTAATTCCTTGTTGAGCCCAATGCATTTCGGCACCTGTGTGGCGCCTTCGTCAGGGGAAACTCTGAAAAAATAAAAAATATACATTGTTTGAGTGTTTGTGTTATGTTGTACATGGGGGTTCTCATGAGTGTATTTTGTTTTGTTCATACCTGAAAGCAACACCTCTCTGCGGTGATGTGATTATACAAAAATCCAACCGGATCACAAGACGTCTGTTTAAACAAAACCAAAAAAACACTATTTAGCTGACTGTGCAATGGATTATGTGTACCAAATTAACCTCTCCTAATCAAATCACATACCTCTTTCCATTCGCCAGTAAAGTTCTGAAATAACAAATGTAAACAACCTTAGAATTCTACTTCATCACCATTTTTGTGAAAGGGTTTACTTATTTATATCCACATCGTACCTTATCTTCGTTGTTATTGTTCCCCCTAAGAAAACCAAAAGAGAATGCCACGGAGTTACTATCTTATACCCGAGCTATCCCTCACACAACCGCTCAATAGACTGTATTCCCCTACCTGTGTTTCCGTGACCGTCGAATTCTGCAAAAATCCGCAGCCCTGTGCTCGTTCTTGTGTCTCTTCCGTGTACGAAGCGAGTGTTTTCATAAACTACGCAAACTCCGCTCGGTTTCCCCGCCATAAAAATGAACAACGGACTATCTATGTGTATGTTCTCGGTCTAATGCGCCATCTTAGCGTGGTGAAAATACTTCGCCTCTCTGATGTTATATGTCGTGGGTTAAAATGTCCACAAACTAATATATAGTGTGTATCAGCACCCTGCAGCAACATGGAGAAGGGGACATCATTGTACACACGATGCCACACAGCCATGTCATCCACAGGTGGACACACGTTCAGTGTGAGTCACTTTGGCCTGTGTTTCAGACATTTTAGTGACACATTGGATGGCTGATGATGATTGACAGACTTCAGCTGTTGTTAATCATGTCATTACGTAGAATGAGTTGATGGTCAATCCAGACCTTGACCTGGCTGGTGGCACCGCATTGTATCGGACCAGACTTCTGCTATCACAACTGCTCATGCACACAACCGGAAGTGTTCCTGCTACTGTGATCATTGTGTTGATGAATGTGAACTGACTTGACAGGATGCCTTGAGGTGTGGCAGGTACAGCAGATGTGTATGATAGACATTGTAAGTCACAATACCTTGGCGGGTCTTGCTGCACCTTGTCTGCACATGTGAATTGTTCATCCATGATATCCACAATCCCAGTCCCAGATGTGTGTGTGGCACTTGTGTATTGTCACTGGAGAGGCGTGCCGTCTGTGTGTAGCTATTCGCCAGCCTTGTAGCCTGAAGTGTCATGCATCTCTCTGGCACTCGTTGTTTTCCCATGACATCATTGGTGTTTTGTGCTATGTCCATCTCATGATGCTTGTCACTGACATTTTCTTTTCACTCCTCAACTAGGAGAAGGCCGGATCTCCTACGTCAACTAACAGTGCTGGAGGACATGGAGAATGAGGCAATCATCAGGAGATTCCGGCTGGACAGACCAACATTGAAGATCTTGTGTGATCTATTGGAGCCTCACCTGCTGCCTCGCCGTCACTGTCCTACGGCATTCACACCCACCTACAAGGTGATGGCAGCACTCCACTTTTTTGCAACTGGTTCCTTCCAGGAGACCATGGCTAACGCTGGGGGGATGTCGCAGCCCATGTTCAGCATGGTGCTGCGGGATGTTCTTGAGGCCATGATGCAATATCACAATCGCTACATACATTTCCCCAGGGGACGTGAATTGGCTGCCGTGAAGGGTGACTTCTATCCCCTAGGGCGTATCCGACATGTAGTTGGTGCAATCGATCATACCCATGTGGCTCTGTTGCCACCGATGGCGACGGAGCACATTTATCGGAACCAAAAACACTAGTCAAGTCAAGTCAAGTCAATAAATTTATATAGCGCGCTACATACCCAGAGGGTCTCAAGGCGCTTGAAGAGGGGTGAGGAATTACTTCTCGAATATCCAGGTTTTAAGTTGCTTTCTGAATGCTAGGTGGTTTTGAGTGAGGCGAAGGTGCATGGGAAGTGAGTTCCAGGTTTTGGCCACTAGGTAGGAGAATGATCTTCCTCCCATGGTGGTTTTGTTGACGCGGGGAACAGCAGCGAGGGCTTGGTTGGAAGAGTGCAGCTGGCGGGAGGGGGTGTAGAAGGAGAGACGTGTATTGAGGCATTCGGGTCCAAGTTCGTAAAGAGCTTTGTGTGCGTGGGTGAGGAGGCGGAAAGTTATCCTCTTATTGACGGGGAGCCAGTGGAGGTTTTTCAGGTGAACGGAAATGTGTTCTTTACGCGGGATGTCTAATATGAGTCTGGCTGATGCGTTCTGGATGTGTTGGAGTCTTTTCTGAAGTTTTGCGGTGATACCGGCGTAAAGGGTGTTTCCGTAGTCCAGGCGGCTTGTAACCAGTGCGTGGGTGACCGTTTTTCTAGTTTCGGTGGGGATCCAGCGAAAAGTTTTTTTGAGCATGCGAAGAATGTTGAAGCAAGATGAAGAGACGGCGTTGACTTGTCTGGTCATCGAGAGTGAGGAATCCAGGATGACGCCTAAGTTCCGTGCGTGATTCATCAGGATGGGTGCTTTTCCGAGGGCCTCTGGCCACCAAGAGTCATCCCAGGCGGAGAGGGAGGTACCTAAGATAAGGACTTCTGTTTTGTCTGAATTCAGTTTCAGACGGCTATGCTTCATCCATTCGGCTACCTCTTTCATTCTCTCATGTAGGTTGGTTTTGGCGATGTTTGGGTCTTTGGTGAGTGAGAGGATTAGTTGAGTGTCATCAGCGTAGGAGATGATGTTGAGGTTGTGTTGGCGTGCGATTGTTGCGAGGGGGCTCATGTATACGTTGAAGAGGGTGGGGCTGAGTGAAGATCCTTGTGGCACGCCGCAGATGACTTCAGTGGCCTCTGACTTGAATGGTGGGAGGCGTACTCTCTGAGTTCTTCCGAGAAGGAATGAGGTGATCCATTCCAGTGCTTTTCCTTGGATTCCGATGTTTCTGAGTCGTTGTAACAGGGTGTTATGGCAGATTGTGTCGAAGGCTGCGGAGAGGTCGAGGAGGATGAGGGTGACTGTGTCTCCATTGTCCAGTAGAGTTCGGATGTCGTCTGTTGCTGCGATGAGTGCGGTCTCAGTACTGTGTTTGGCTCGGAAGCCGGACTGTGAGGAGTCGAGGGATTTGTTGGCTTCGAGGAAGGCGGCGAGCTGGTTGTTGACAGCTTTCTCAATGACTTTCGCCGGGAATGGAAGGAGCGAGATGGGGCGGTAGTTTTTGAGTTCGGTGGGGTCAGCTGTGGGTTTTTTCAGAAGGGTTCGGCGTGTTTCCAGCTTTCTGGGAAGGTGCCTGAGTTGAGGGAGCAGTTGATGACGTCTCGGAGGTGTGGTGCTACGATGGAGTCTGCTTTGTTGAAGATGTGGTGAGGGCATGGGTCTGTGGGGGATCCTGAATGTATGGAGTTCATCAGGCGGATGGTGTCCTCAGTGGAGATTGGGTTCCAGTCATAAAGGATGTTCAAGGGGGGTGAAGGTACAGTAGAGGGTTGGGTGAGTTGGTCTTTGGGTAGGTTGTCGAAGCTGTTGTGGATGTCTGCGATTTTGTCATGGAAGAACGAAGCTAGGGAGTCGCAAAGGGTTTGAGAGGGGGTGATGTCGTTGGAGTTGGCAGTGGGGTTGGTAAACTCTTTGACGATGTTGAATAATTCCTTGCTGTTGTGGGCGTTTTTGTCTAGTCGGTCTTTGAATGCGGTTTTCTTGGCAGTCCGGATCAATTGGTGGTGTATGCGGGTGGCGTTTTTGAAGGCGTCCCTGGTGTTGGTGTTTGGGTCTTTATTCCAGGCTTTCTCAAGGGAGCGACAGAGTTTCTTGGATTTCTTAAGATCCTCGTTGAACCAGGGGGCGTTTTTGCTGCCTAGTTTGATTTGACGTTTTTTCAAAGGTGCTAGGTTGTTGGCGGTGTTGGTTAGCCATTGAGTGAGGTTAATGGCTGCTTGGTTGGGGTTCGATGAGTGGGCAGGGGGGTTTTGAAGAAGCGATGTGGAGATCTGGTCGATGGTGATTTTGTTCCAGTTTCTTCGCAGGGTAGGTTGAGGATGGTTGTGGGTTGTGGTCTTATTGTAAACAAAGTGAACGCAGCTGTGGTCCGTCCATTGGAGAACTGTGGTGTGACTGAAGGAAATATGTATGCTGGAGGTGAAGATAGGGTCGAGAGTGTGTCCTGCGTGGTGTGTGGGGGTGTTAACAAGTTGTTTTAGTCCGAGGTTGGCGAGATTGTCCAGAAGGGTGGTGGTGTTGTTGTCGTTGCTTTTTTCCAGGTGAAAATTGAGGTCTCCCAATAGAATGTAGTCCTCGGAGGAGAGGGCGTTTTGGGTGATAAAATCAGTGATGTCTTCAGTGAATTGTGCACGGGGTCCTGGTGGTCTGTAGAGGAGGGTGCCTCTGAGTGTGGTCTTGGGGTCGGTGTGGATCTGGAAGTGAAGGTGTTCGGCACTAGAGAGGTTGACGTCCGAGCTGGTTGAGATGCGGATGGAGTTCTTATGGACGATGGCGATGCCTCCTCCTGTTTGGTTGGTGCGATCTTTTCGGATGATCTTGTATCCTTCCGGGATGGCTATGGTGATGTCTGGGGCTGAAGAGGCGTTCATCCAAGTTTCTGTTAGGAAGGCGACGTCTGGAGAGATGGTGTCTAGTAGATTCCAAAGGTTGATGGCGTGGCTGTGGACCGATCGGGTGTTCAGTAGGATGCATTTTAGGTGGTTGGCGTCAGATCTGTGTTTGGTGTTAGTGGATGAGGAATTGGTTTTTGTGCCGTCAAACTTGCAGGACTTGAATGTGAAGGGTCCATGGGTGAGTCCAGGTGCGGCTTGGGCGCAGTTGGGGAGTCTGCCGGGGTTTAGTGCAAGGAGGGAGGAGGAATCGTATGTTATGCGGGTGGGCTGGGCAGTGCGGGGACCAGGGTGTCTGGCGCTGGGCGCGGTCCAGGCGCGGACGGGCGTAGACGGGCTTACCTTTGGCGCACCTTCGGCGCGGCCGTAGCGCGTGGACGCTGCGCGTGGGTTCATCTTTCTTAAATGGAAAGTGGGGGGGCGGAGCGTGGGAGGGGCAGCTGGGAGGCGGTCTCGGGGAGGCGTGTCCGGGCAAAGCACAACAATCAAGATGGTGGAGGAGCCTGAAAACGAAACTCACAACACAATGCTAGCAATCCAAAATGCAGAGCCAGGAGCAGCGCGGTCTATGAGGCACCGGGTGAGAGGCTACCACAATAATATTGCAGCGGTTACCGAGCGCTTTACATAGAGCACAAAGCATAATAAAAATTAAATAAATAATGCGGAATGAGTCTATGACAATGCTAGCGCGCAATAGCCAAAGCGGAGTAACGATACCGCTATAGAGTTAATGCCGGTTGAGAGTGGTGTCAGCTGTTGACTCAGGGCGCTGTAGAAGGGCAGTCAGGGAGCGTGGGGGAGCGGCCGTTCAGGACGATGAATCTGCAGGTGGTGTGCCTTGCGGACATGACCATATCACATGTGTGTACAAAGTATCCAGGTTCGGCACATGATTTGTACATCATGAGGAACAGCATGGTGCCACGTATGATGGAGAATATGCGTCCCGAACGTGCCTGGATTGTGGGTGAGTATCACTACTGCTATGGCGTGCTGTTTGTCACTTGCTGCACTCTGGCTGTACAACATTGCAATGTGTGATTGTCATTCACAGGTGACTCAGCATATCCCAGTCGCCCATGGCTGTTGAGCCCACTCCGGAATCCCGAGACACCAGCAGACATCCGCTACAAAGAGGCACATGGCAGGACACGACGGGTGATCGAGCGGACTTTCGGCCTGCTGAAGTCAAGGTTCAGGTGCCTTGACAGGACCGGAGGCGCACTGGCATACTCGCCTGGGAAGGTGTGCAAGATCTTTGTGGCATGCTGCATGCTGCACAACCTGGCCATCCAAAGGGGTGTCCCCCTGCTCCTGGACAATGATGATGAACCAGGGCCACCACCTGCTCAGGGACATCAATCCAGTGATGAGGACAGTGGAGAGGAGGAAGGAGTTGACCTGCGCCAACAGCTCATTGAACGCTACTTCAATTGAAGGTGGCTGACGAGGTACAACGTGTACATTGTCTGGTGTTGTTGTTCTTGTTATAAATGGCTATGCGCGGATGTGACCGATGTGCACATGTTCTGTCACCCATGTGTGTTATTTGTGAAATTGACGTTCAGTGCCGACATGTATATTGGACTGTATTTGTGCACATTTCCTAGACATTGTGTAATATGCCTGTGATGTATTGGATATTTGTAGTGCTGTGATCTGTGTGTTGCCACTATGAGACCAGTGACTGTTGTTCTGTTGTGTCTCCCTAGGTGCTACAGAAGGTTCCTGCCCTGCATACTGTACATCATTTGTACACATCATGGACATTATCAACAATGTAAATACTGGACTAGATAAATCACGACACAAAATCTTGTGCTTCAGGTATTTTATTTTGTGAGTGGACATGTGATTGGTGCGGTAATATTTACATGAAGGTGTGGAATGAGCAGTGAGTTGACAGTCCTGTTCAATGAGATGCTAAAGTAGACACCACATGGATGTTGTGACCCAGTCCAACAGAGAGGTGCCTTTGCCAGGTAAATGTGGGGAAAGATAGTCCAAACAGTGAATGCAGTTGGGAAGAGGGTTGTCTTCATGGCTGGCTCCGTGACTGGCGTGTGGTAGGTTCTTTGCCTCCAGAGACTCCCAGGCTTTTCTTCGGACGCCCCCTAGATCTTTTGGGCGGTGGGGGGACTGCTGAATGGCCAGCGGCGTCAGGGGACTCGTCCCTCTCTGTTGGCGCAGGGGAGGATGGTGCACTATCATCCTGCGGTGCAACAGAAGGGGACAGAGGTGGTGGTTGGGACACAGGCCTGTCCCTCTGCAATGCCACTTGCTGGCCCATGAGGTCTACCATCTGTCCCAGGTGGTTATCGATGGACCTCATCAACAGGATGAGCTCCCTCAAAAGTTAATCCGACCGGCCACTTTGTCCCTGGACCTCTTGGTAGGCCTCCACAACTCTGGTGAAGTGGTCCAGGTATGGTGTCCACTCCTCCTGAGTTCTGGTGGTGACCCTGGCCCTCCCACGTGCTCTGCTACCACGGACCTCTTCATTCACCACTGGGGGGCCACACACTCTATCCCTGCCTTCCACTGCTGTTGGTGTGAGATGGTCATCCCTAGGGACAGGGTGGGTGCTGCTGGTGGTACTGGTAGTTCTGGTGTTGTTGGTGGCAGTGGCTGTGGTGGCTGTGGTGGTTGCAGTAGTAGAGGCCGTGCCTGCAGGGGTCTGCTGCGTTTTAGTGGCAGCAGAGGTGGTGGTGGTGAGGATGGGAGCCTGGGACCTCTGGGTCTGTGGCACACCAGATGTGCCGGGCTGGAACTCATCATCCAAACTGTCCTGGGAGTCCACATCTGAGAGTCCATGTGCCGGGGGTGGAGACTGGCTCTGCTGGTCGTTGGTGTTGTCCTCAGCAGTGAGTTCTTCATCACCTGTGGAGTAGATGGGGAGTGGTCAGTGTTTGTGTCATCTGCGTATCATCATCTGTCTGTACACTACTTACATATGCATTCATCAGTAGTAATAATCATGACAACACCGAGTAACATTTCATAGTGCAGAGGGACATCATGGAGTCATACATGTTGATTGTCAATGCTTTGGGTTCTATTGTTGTAGTTTTCCTGGATGCAGGTCACACACACACACACTTCATGCAGATTTACTGTAGATACGTGCCTGTTAGGTGGCTGTTCAGGATGCAATGGCTGACACATGCTCCTGGGTGGGGGAGGCCTCCATGCTGCTGGGGTGTGGGACAGGGGGAATGGTGGGAGTTGTAGTGCAGGCCTCCCTCCCTCCCTCCCTCCCACACCCTCTCAGTGAAGATGGCTACCAACCTGTAAGTCTGTTTGTTAAACTTTGCAATGGCTGACACATGCTCCTGGTTGGGGGAGGCCTCCATGCTGCTGGGGTGTGGGACAGGGGGAATTGTGGGAGTTGTAGTGCAGGCCTCCCTCCCTCCCTCTCTCCCTCCCTCCCACACCCTCTCAGTGAAGATGGCTACCAACCTGTAAGTCTGTTTGTTAAACTGTGCAATGGCTGACACATACTTCTGGGTGGGGGAGGCCTCCATGCTGCTGGGGTGTGGGACAGGGGGAATGGTGGGAGTAGTGATACAGGCCTCCCACCCCACAAAAAAGCTCCAATACAAGATGGCTACCAACCTGTAAGTCTGTTTGTTAAACTGTGCAATGGCTGACACATGCTCCTGGGTGGGGGAGGCCTCCATGCTGCTGGGGTGTGGGACAGGGGGAATGGTGGGAGTAATGATACAGGCCTCCCATCCCACAAAAAAGTTCCAATACAAGATGGCTACCAACCTGTAAGTCTGTTTGTTAAACTGTGCAATGGCTGACACATGCTGCTGGGTGGGGGAGGCCTCCATGCTGCTGGGGTGTGGGACAGGGGAAATGGTAGGAGTTGTAGTGCAGGCCTCCCTCCCTCCCTCCCACACCCTCTCAGTGAAGATGGCTACCAACCTGTAAGTCTGTTTGTTAAACTGTGCAATGGCTGACACATGCTCCTGGGTGGGGGAGGCCTCCATGCTGCTGGGGTGTGGGACAGGGGAAATGGTAGGAGTTGTAGTGCAGGCCTCCCTCCCTCCCTCCCACACCCTCTCAGTGAAGATGGCTACCAACCTGTAAGTCTGTTTGTTAAACTGTGCAATGGCTGACACATGCTCCTGGGTGGGGGAGGCCTCCATTCTGCTGGGGTGTGGGACAGGGGGAATGGTGGGAGTAGTGATACAGACCTCCCACCACACAAAAAAGCTCCAATACAAGATGGCTACCAACCTGTAAGTCTGTTTGTTAAACTGTGCAATGACTGACATGCTCCTGGGTGGGGGAGGCCTCCATGCTGCTGGGGTGTGGGACAGGGGGAATGGTGGGAGTTGTAGTGCAGGCCTCCCTCCCTCCCTCCCAAACCCTCTCAGTGAAGATGGCTACCAACCTGTAAGTCTGTTTGTTAAACTGTGCAATGGCTGACACATGCTCCTGGGTGGGGGAGGCCTCCATGCTGCTGGGGTGTGGGACAGGGGGAATGGTGGGAGTTGTAGTGCAGGCCTCCCTCCCTCCCTCCCACACCAGTGAAGATGGCTACCAACCTGTAAGTCTGTTTGTTAAACTGTGCAATGGCTGACACATGCTCCTGGGTGGGGGTGGCCTCCATGCTGCTGGGGTGTGGAACAGGGGGAATGGTGGGAGTTGTAGTTCAGGCCTCCCTCCCTCCGTCCCTCCCTCCCTCCCAAACCCTCTCAGTGAAGATGGCTACCAACCTGTAAGTCTGTTTGTTAAACTGTGCAATGGCTGACACATGCTCCTGGATGGGGGAGGCCTCCATGCTGCTGGGGTGTGGGACAGGGAGAATGGTGGGAGTAGTGATACAGGCCTCCAACCCCACAAAAAAGCTCCAATACAAGATGTCTACCAACCTGCAAGTCTGTTTGTTAAACTGTGCAATGGCTGACACATGCTCCTGGGTGGGGGAGGCCCCCATGCTGCTGAGGTGTGGGACAGGGGGAATGGTGGGAGTTTTAGTGCAGGCCTCCCTCCCTCCTTCCCACACCCTCTCAGTGAAGATGGCTACCAACCTGTAAGTCTGTTTGTTAAACTGTGCAATGGCTGACACATGCTCCTGTGTGGGGGAGGCCTCCATGCTGCTGGGGTGTGGAACAGGGGGAATGGTGGGAGTTGTAGTGCAGGCCTCCCTCCCTCCCTCCCTCCCAAACCCTCTCAGTGAAGATGGCTACCAACCTGTAAGTCTGTTTGTTAAACTGTGCAATGGCTGACACATGCTCCTGGGTGGGGGAGGGCTCCGTGCTGCTGTGGTGTGAGACCGGGGCTATGGTGTGAGTTGTTGTACAGACCTCCCTCCCCCATACAGGCCTCCTCAGCAGGATGGCTGGCTACATGTTGGGTGGGGATGGAAATTGTAATGGTGTTTGTGCATTGCAATGTAGAAATTGGCTTTGTGGTAGTTGTCATTTGTCTGTACTCACCAGCCTCCGCTCCCCCGGCTACTCCTGTGAGACTCTCAGGTAGCAGTATGGCAAGCACCTTCTCCTCCCATGGTGTAAAGGTCTTCGGTTTGATGGGAGGGCCACTGCCAGTCTGGTAAGCCAGCGTCCAGTTGTTGCTCCCCCTCTCCTTGACAACCCTCTTCATCATGCCACCCCTTCATGATCTCCTTCTTGAATCTTGGGGTGGCCCCTACTGAATTCACCCTTTGGACTATCCTTTCCCACATTTGTGTCCTGGTGGCTAATGGTGTCTGTTGGACCAGGTTACCAAATAGTTGTGGCTCTACTCTCACAATCTCATTGACCATGACTGTCAACTCACTCTCGGTGAATTTGGGCATTTTTTGTGCTGTCATGGTCTGTGGGGGTTGAGGTGTTTGTGGGTGCAGGGGTCTGTGGGTGCAGGGGTGTGGTGGGGATGTGTGAGGTGGGTTGTATGATCGGGGTTTGTTTGTGATGGTGTGATGGTAGTGTTGATGGTGGTGGTGGGTGGGTGTGTGTGCTTTGCTTTGTAGTCTCTCCTGTCAGGTGTGGTGTTTGGCCTTCTCTTCTGGAGTGATGCAAAGGATTGTGGTCAGTGAAGGGGGTGGCTTTGTACTCAGCTGTGTGGGTGTGTCCGATTGGATTTCGGTTGTCAGGTGTGTTGCGGGAGTGGTTCTGTGGTTTTGTCTTTGATTTTACCTATTTATATTTATATGTATGTGTGTTGTATATTTTGTGGGCAGTGCTACTTTGTTCATGGGATTTTGGCATCACTGAGTTGTTTACACATCGACCGCCATATTTTTAATGTTTGTCCACTGCGGTGGCCTTGCTGCTGCTTGAGCGCCATTTCTCCCATTCACTCCTGGGTACGACCGCAACACCCTCGGGGATATCGTAATTTACCGTGCGGTGTGTCCGCTTTCCATGCGGTGGGATGTGCCTTTTCCGCTTCTTATCCGCCCGCCGCAGTCACTTTTTTGCCGTCTCCGCCCGCGTCGGGCGGATTTGCTTGGCCCGCTACCGCCGCGGTTGGTCTTTTCTGGTGGTTCATCCTAATTTGGCGGACGGTATTTCCGCTGGCCTGTCGGGCGGTTGTTTTCCGCTTCCATGGCGGTCGGGGTGGTTTTCCGCCCGCTATCCTAATGGGCCCCTATGAATCTGGGAGAGACACCAATGCGAAAAAGTACATCAATGAGCCTAACTGGTTTGAAGAAGTCTGCATCATCATCATCATCATCACGTAAAACGGTCCAGACCACCATTAGAAGCATGTTTTGGTCGGACGGGCCATTTGAATGCAACCACCCAACGGCACGTCTGTATAATGCAAAGCTGGCTAAAATGCTAGTGCTGGACCTTCTCCTTTTTTCTTTCATGGAAGCGGTGGGTTTTCTAAAATTTGTGGCAACAGTGTGCCCTAAATGGAAGGTTCCTAGCCGGTCCTATTTTGCCAGAGTTGCGGTTCCAGCACTACATCCAGATGTGCTGGAGGTGATTGGAGCAGCTTTGCAGAAGAGTGCTGATCACGTTATCCACCTGACAACAGACATGTGGACCAGTTGCCAAGCCCTTGATTACATGTGCATCACTGCACACTGGCTCTCTTTTGCAGGGGTTAGAGACAAGTTAAATGCAGGTGTTGACCCGGACACAGTTTTTCAAGCTACTCAGAAATATGCACCAGTAGCCATGTTTGCCATGGAGAAATCTCATACTGCACAAAACATTTTGGATGAGTTTCAGAGTAAGGTCTATGAATGGCTGCATCCAAGAAAGCGCATGATTGATTATGTTTCCACGGATAATGGCAGTAATATAGTAAAGGCCATGCATGAGGATGGCTATTTCAGAGTGCAGTGTTTGACGCACAGTATTAACATTGTTGTGCAAAATTTCTTGAAAAAAGAAAAGGCAGTCAGCAAGTTACTGAACACCTGCCGAAGAATCTGCACACATTTCAGCCATTCTTTTAAGGCCCGGATGCAGCTGAGGAACATGCAACGTGAACATAGACTGCCAGTCAGAGGACTCATCCAGGAGGTGGTAATACGTTGGAACTCAACCTTCAACATGCTTGAGCGTCTGTCTGAGCAGTGGGCGGTAATCAATCAGTATGTCTCTGCACTAGGTTCTACTATGAAAGACATGTGGCTGGAGTTGGAGGAACAGAGGCTAGTTAAAAGCCTGACAGACATGCTTCGTCCATTTGAGGTCTTCACACGTGAAGTCAGCAGGGAGGACTGTACTTTGGGCAGAGCTATCCCATTGTTGCGCATGCTAGAGTACCAACTGAAGGCGGTGTCTTCAAAGTTCCGAGATGATGCTGAAAAGCAAGACGCATATCAGTTGGCAGAGAGGTTATTATGCCGCCTAGTTGACAATGAAAGGCTTAAAAAAATACATACAGAACAACATTACATTTGTGCCACTATTCTGGATCCACGGTACAAAAAGGCCGTTGCCAGGAAAGCATTCATTCCTTTTAATGAAGCAGATGTTTCAAAGTACAAACATTGGCTAGCTCTGTCAGCCACTCGGTTCGAAAAAGAGCGGCAGAAAATTGAAGGAACTGGCAGAACAACTACTGAATCAGCAGGGCATCCGGCGTCAAGGTCTACTTCTGAATCTGTGGCCAAAGGGAGTCACTTTCCCTGACAGCCCTTAACGACACCAGCAACCGTATCTTCATCCTCACATGCATCAGGCCCAGCCATAATATTGTCGGAAGCAGATTGGCTAACTCATCAAGGGTTTGCTCGTTCCAGTGATGCAAAGGCCAGAGATGGTACGCAAAGTGGAGCAACCCTGGAGAACCTTGAGTTGATGGTGCAGGCCTATCTGGAAGACCCAACAGAGGTCTTTGTTAATCAGAACCCATTGCTGTATTGGTATGGGAAAAGGCCTCTATGGTGACTGATCACCAACCTGGCTCTAAATTATTTATCTTGCCCACTCGCAAGCGTGTCTTCTGAACGTGTTTTCAGTGCTGCTGGTGCCATTGTAACTTCAAAAAGGACCCGCCTCTCATCCAAAAATGTGGAGAGGTTAACAATGATCAAGATGAATCAGCACTTCATACCACCAGATTACAAAATACGTGAATGCACGCAGGAAGAAGAGGACACCGACTTAGGTGACGGAAGTTCTTCTCTGTTAGCTTACCTACTCCCATCTCAATTCACAGAGTTTGAGGACGATCTCTACTTCCCTGACACAGAGCCCTGAAAATGACTTTTTTTTCGTCCTTATTCACTTTTATTCCTGTGTGTCTTCCTTTGTTTTGCAACTTTTACCACAACAAAACTTTAATCACCTAATCACAACAAGTCCATCAGCAGCACTGTCTACATCTTATTTCCTTAATAATTTGAATGTGCCACAGCCTGCATTGCTGAGGTTCACAAGTTCCCAACTCAATCATGCTCCTCTGTCCTCTTCCAGACTACCCCTATCCATTTCCCCCAAGGCAGATGGCTGGATTACGCAGAATCAAGAAACTTTGTCTTCGACGAGTCCCCTCAAGTGGGACTGGAATTACTGACTACATGCTGATTGCTGACAGTTACTTCTGAAATTGACAGGAGAGGCTGCCCTGTGGGCCTTCACTTTCAGAAGAAGATGCGGACAAAAAGTGGAACAGGTAATGAATAATCAGAAGATGGCATGCAGTGGACAGCAATGGCTGTCTGGCTCTGATGAAAGCAATTGCTGTTTGTATGTTGTGCATGAAATGAATCATATGTTATTATTTTTTCTTTTACACACTAAATGTAACTCAAGTCTACTCTGCTTTTTTTTACCTTGTTTAATTCAAATTGTACTTCAACTGCAGGGGCCACTACGTTGCATTTTCCAATATGCAAAATGTCCTTGGACTCACTGTTTGCCAATATACCATGGTGATTGATGATGAGTGTTGATGATCAAAATTAAATAATATATCTTTTTTCTTTACAGTCACTCACTGGGATGGATGGATCATCATTGTCGGTTTACGGAAGAACTATGGCCAATTAGTGAGTGGCAAACAGGTAAACCAGTCTACAACAACTACTACAGCAAAACTACATGTCTGTCTAGTCGTGGTATGGAGTGGTCGAGGCAGTGTAGTGTTTTTATGCCAGGCAGAGTCGAGACAGCAGTTCATGTAAAATTGGGGCTATGTGGCTTGCTGCATACAATTAGATATGATTTGTCTGTCTGTGTCAAAGAGCCTAGGTATGCTACATCAGGTTGCTTCACTCAGTGGTGCCTGCCTTGACGGTCTGCATGGCCCTGCCGCAAGCATGGGCCACAAATCTGTTCCGCTCGCGAAATTTGCGGACTTCCGCGAATCTTGCGAAATTGCCGAAAATTCACAAATTCGCGAGCGTGCGGATATTTTTCTTTTCAGGCCTGCTCAATGTAGGGTTGAGGGCTAGGTTTGAGGGAATTTAGGTGTTTTTTAGGGTTTAGGGCTGGTTTGGGGGTTCAGAGCGGTTTACTACGGTTTTTGGGGTTAATTTGATAGGGTTCCCGGAGTCTATGGCTCAGGACCCGATGCAGTCTCGTTCATACTGATTTTGGCAAGGTTTTAGGGGGGTTTGGCGTTTTTTGGTCCAGAATTGGCCGAATTTTGGCCTTTTTTGATGTTTTGCGGGAGAATGTGTTTGGGTGAAAAGTCGTACACCTTCCAGTGGATCGATTTTGTTCTCCCTTGCTGAGATTCTTGGGAATCGCTTGAACAAGTGTCCTGGTCAGTTTCAAGAGGATCAATGTAGTGGAAGTGCTGAAAACAGCAATTTTTTTTTCAAGGCGCGATTTGCTGTGTTATCCAATGGGCGGTTAGGGGGCGCAAGGAGAAAGTGTGTTTGGGGTGTTTCGATTGAGCTAGGGGAACGGGGCTTTTGTGAGTGGTAGGGAGGGAGAATTGGTGGTTGTGCTGGAAATTTGGGAGGAATTTATTGATGGGAAGGGTGTGTTTAGGCTAAGTGGAGGAAGGGAAAACGCTGCTATAGGCGCCAATGTTAATTTTCGAATATTGCGTGTTTTTAGGGTGCAATTGGAGTGTGTTGTAGGTGGTTCTTAGTGGATTTGCTTAGCTGGGATGAGAGTTGGGAATGTCTGGTTTTGATTGCAAGTGGTTTGAAGAAAATCCATGGTGGAAAAGGGGTGTTTTGGGCCAAGTTTCAGAGTGCGTTTTGGCACGATTTTAACTTAGGCCTCTGCAAGGTCACGGTAATGCATGTTTTTGGGAGGGTAATTTGCGGTGTTCTAGATTTTTGGTAGTGGGTTTAGGGGTCTGGGAGCACTGCTGGGAAGGTCTAATTTTGTGTCAAAAGAGCAGTTTGGTCGTAGGTTGAAGGGAAAGGGGAATTAGGCCCTTTTTCTGAGGTGCATTTTCGCCATGGGCTTACATTGGCGGCCTGCAAGGTAGCAGTATTGTATGTTTTTGGGGGGCTATTTGGGGGTGTTCTAGATTTTTGGGAGTGGGTTTAACGGTCTGGGAGCACTGCTGGGAAGGTCTAAGTTAGATTGCAAGTGGTTTGAAGAAAATCCATGGTGGAAAAGGGATTTTTTGGGCCTAGTTTCAGAGTGCGTTTTTTGGCACGATTTTAACTTAGGCCTCTGCGAGGTAGCAGTATTGCATGTTTTTGGAGGGCTATGTGGGGATGTTCTAGATTTTTGGGAGTGGGTTTGGACGAGGTCTGGGAGCACTGCTGGGAATGTCTAATTTTGATTGAAAGTGGTTTGAAGAAAATCCATGGTGGAAAAGGGGTGTTTTGGGCCTAGTTTCACAGTGCGTTTTGGCACAATTTTAACTTAGGCCTTTGCGAGGTAGCAGTATTGTATGTTTTTGGGGGGCTATTTGGGGATGCTCTAGATTTTTGGGGATGAGTTTAGGGGTTTTGGAGGCACGGTGGGAAGGTCTCATTTAGGGGAA
Source organism: Lissotriton vulgaris (assembly GCF_964263255.1). Taxonomy (NCBI): domain Eukaryota; kingdom Metazoa; phylum Chordata; class Amphibia; order Caudata; family Salamandridae; genus Lissotriton; species Lissotriton vulgaris. The sequence continues at coordinate 284,027,484 of NC_141691.1, forward strand.
AAATAGTAGTTTGTCTGTAAGTTAAGGGGAAAGGTGATTTGGCCCTGTTTCTAAGGTGCATTTTGGCCCATAGGCTAACATTGCCGGTAATGCGTTATTGCAGATGTCACTGGAAACAACTCTTCTGGCACTTTACGCAGCTGTAGTATAGGAAAAGCACTATACATTTACACAACGAGTTAGCACTTACTGGATTAGCCAGTAGAAAGTACTCCAGTAATAGTTATGCAAATCTCAAAAAAATTCACGAGTTTGCGTGAAAATTCCCGAATGCGCTTTTTTTTTGCGATTTCGCGCAAATTTACAGACCGCAGATCCACACAATTTGCCCATCCTTACTAATTACTATCCCTGAAAAGGAGACTCGTTGTACGCACTTTCAAAATGATGCTTGTTTGTAATACTGTCGCCTCTGTTAAACTGAAAGTGTTATTTTTGCCCTACAGCGTACCTTATATTTTTTTCTCCGTGGTGTTTTAATATCATTTCCTGTTTTTCCATCAACAAGTACAGGCCGGCTTTTACCCTGTGCGATTGGAAAAACGATTAACTCAGGCTTACCATTAGCGATCCACAATTCCGCATCCGCCAGGCAGGCAGTGGACAGTGTGTCTGGTCACCAAGATCGATCGACGGAGCGACAGTTGGAATGGAGGAGTACTGCTAATAAGACAACTACAACATACAGTTACAATATCCTCTTCACTTCTCCTTATCTTTTAAATAATGTTATTGTTGTGAACTTCTATGAGTGTGACTCTCTGCTTCAAATTCATCCCTCCAGCCATTGCACACGTTTTTCTTTGCTATTTTTAAAACTAATTTCATGTACTAAGTATGGTTTATTCTCGGAGGCGCTAGGGGGCGCACAGCGGAATGGCTGTGTAATGCGGCAGCTCCACCGGACGGCCACTCTCGAAGAGCATGTAACCCGACTGGAGATGCACTAAACCGGGACCAAAGCCGAAAAAAGAGAATCGGTAGGTGTCGTGCCTAACATAATTGCTGCGGCGACCGCCTAGAAGCTGCAGGGAGGTGCAAAATTGACATTTTTTATTTTGGACCGAGCGAGGAGATTCTAGATGGTGGCCTTCGCACTGCCGATCAGACCGACAAAAACCATCGTACAGTAAGTGCTGCGGAACAAACAACGTGGGTCTCTCATTCTGGGCCACAAGGCATTGCTGCCCCCACATGCGCTCCACGATAGCTAATATATAACTTTGACATGCCAAGATCGCCCCTGTTATGTATTGCCGAGTGAACTCGGATGAAAACAAGATGGCTCCGCCCACCGAGTAACGATCGAGCAACTCAGTAAAAGTGGACTAAGCAGACGCCAGAGCGCTCGTATCACATCACAATCCAAAATAAAAGGTACAAACTGCTTCCCCACCTACTCGGTCCACTATCGCATGTCCCACAACATTGAGAATGATACTTTGAGGCTGGCAGATATTGGCGCCAAATTTCATTACGAACTGAACGCACAGTAAAACAGTGTTTCCAGACATACCACTTCCATATGACAAAGCGCCCAACACACGACCTCTGCAGCGCTGCACGGCGCCGGTGCCTGGATATCCCAATACACCGCTTGACTGGTGTTTCATGTGATGCAATACATCCTCATATGCCACGGCCGGGCATTCGGGGCCGGTGTTAGTGCCTGATTACAACTGGCGCCCACAACTGGAGCGGATATGTTCAACGAAATTGCTGAGGAGTGAACATTACGCTACACGACGCGCTGCACTCAAAATAACAGAGCACTGGCGATCGATCCACACCGGATTCCCCCGCCAGTGGAAGGTGCTTATCCCACGCTAACATCACCATCGTACGCCTCTTTGAATGCTGGTCCGCTCCACCGGGGCGTGATGACGCTGTTGCCTATATAGCTCTCAACCCATGGTCCCAACTGCACGGTCGGCCTAATCTATGTCACTCCATGGTCGTGACTTTACAATTGCATTACAAACATCTAGTGGCTGATTGTCTCCAATACTTCATTGTAGGCCTGAGGACTGGTGATTACACAAAGTACGCAGAGCTTGGGCACATGCATGCTAACAATTGATACCCTGACCAGCATGCAAGACTAAGACACGTCAGACAATAACTTGACATGGTGATACTGATGTCATGTTCCCAAGACCGGAGTGACACGCAGCTTGCGTAGCTATCACAATATAACTCAGGAGTACAGCGGCCCACTTGCAATGTGCACAGTATATCGTATATGCAAATGAGAGGCTACTTGCGTTCACCATTGTGCATCGCAGCGATCTCTACCTGAAGTACCGCTGTAAGTAGAGGTATCCTATATGGTCAACGGCGCTGGTCTGCCTAATTCAGGAACCTACCGTAACAGATCAACGTTCCCATTAGCGCAAGCGAATATTCACGGGGTGTGACACAACGGCGACCCCCAAGAGACAAACTAGGTCTTCATCGCAGGCATATATACCATCGCTCAGACCAAAGATGAGGATGGTGAGACCAGAAAAGCAACAGCAAAAAATCACCTTTGAAGCCAAAAAGACCCCGAAAACCCCAGAATCAATGGCTGAAGGGGGGGGCATGCAGGACACAGCGGAGAGCAATAACATGGAAAAAATACTTCAGGCCATACAATCGAATCTACAAGATATCAACGGGAAGCTGGACCATCTCACATGCAGGATGGAGGGCATGTCAGACAAAATCGAAAAACATGGCGAGCGCCTTGACGCAGAGGAGTCCAGGATTTCTGAGGTGGAAGATGAGTCAAGGATATCCTCGACTAAATGCACGGGATTCGAGAAGGTCCTAGACGTCATTCGCGCTAAAGAGGAGGAATTGGAAGCGCGCTCAAGGCGCAATAACGTGCGCATCACAGGTGTTCCAGAAACTACAAACACGGGACGCATGGAACTGTATGTGGAACAACTTTGCACTGAACTGTTCGGCTCTGAGGCCCTATCCAACGTCTTCATAGTTGAAAGAGCGCACAGATCGTTAGTCCCACGTCCTCCACCAGGAGCCACACCAAGACCCATCGTAGCAAGGATATTAAATTACCGGGATAGAGACTCAATTCTTCGACTGGCACGCGAAAAAGGACCCATCACACATTAGGGAAACAAGCTAGAATTTTACCCGGATCACACAGTTGCAGTTCAACAAGCTAGAAGAGAATTCTCTGCGGTGAAGGCCAAACTAAGGGATCTCCATATTGAATACTCGATGCTATACCCGGCTCGTTTTCGTGTCAACTGGGAGGGTAAAGCGGTCATATTAGCTACACCAAAGTCAGCGCAAGAGTTTGTAAAAAAAGCCACGAAACAAGCCAAGGCCCAAGAGAGAGCAGATCAGCACGCAGACTCGGACTGAGCATCGCAGATAAACTTTTGTTACCAGACTTCTGAGCCACGGTAAGGTCATGTAGTACTTATTATGTCACAGACTGCAAATTTTTCAAACAATAGTTGCCGAAGCGCTTGTTATCTAATGATACGATGTCATGCTACGCTTTGGAGCTGAACTGAATCAGTACCTTATCAAGACAATGACGTTGCCACTTGGGCATCTTCTGATCTCCTGCACACATTTTGTAGCAAATGTACTTTTTGACACTTTAGTTGTGCCCGCGGGCAAATGACCAAACCCTCTGGCTCCAATGCACGTAGTCCCATTGCACAATGCAAGCCACTTGTGAGTAGGGGTTCATAGCCTCTGCATTGGAAACCTATGGAACATTGCATGCACCCCGAACACTGGTATCTAGTCCTAATGAGGATGCTCACAGCTTTATAAAAGTGAGTTGGATTCTGATTTGTAGGCACTATCTTCAGGATAACTTGTTTCATATTCAAGGAACATACTTGAGTTATAGACATGAGTCTCATTATCTGATGCTTCATACCGTTTGCAATCGCTGTTTAAGTTGCAGCTATGTACGGTGTAAATGGTTTAGCACTGGATACCGCTCCTTTTCTATGTTAACTGTTTGCCATAACACACCGGATTAATTCAAAAACGCACGGTGACCTATTCTGGTAACAACTTTGTACTGGCATCAACAAGGCTGCAGAAGGACTCATGCAACAAAGTTGGTTTGTGTCACGGGTTGTGCTGAGTTGATTAGGACACATGCGAACACTAAGTACTAATGATACAACAAGTGTTCTCTAGAGTTGTCCACATCCATTAGGTTGGATGTTAGAGTTGTGCCCCCAGCGGACCTCCACAAGGGTATTCCCCACATCAGTTTGGGTTTATTCGCTTTTTCTCCAAATGAGGGTTAACAGAAGTTATGTTAAGGGTACATGGCTTCGGCAGGATTGGGTTGCTGGAGTGGGTGGGGGGAGGAGGGGGGGTTGTTTTTTCATTGTTAAGAGACTGACGACACTGAAATATGTATACACTTCCAATGTGGAGCTGAGGATGGTAACCGTGCTGTGTAATCAAATATGTGTTTCTTATGACTATGTTCATGCCCATGTTTGCAAAGTAATAATGCTAATAATATATGTTTATCACAAATGTCGCCAATGGAGATTCAATTATCGGGCACTCACAGACACGGTATACGCTCACACCATCCATACGGCAATTAAAGAATACTTCCAAATAAACAAACGGTAATACGAACACACCTCTCATATGGCACTTTGCTCGCTCTCTTCCCTGAGAGGGGCGGCGTTTTTTATTGTTCTTGCTCTTACCGATGTCACCAGTGACTAATAATACGAACAGAACTAAGATACACCTTCTTACCTGGAATGCAAGGGGTTTCACACAACCAAAGAAAATAAGACAGATATTCTCTTATTTAAACAGATGGGAGGTGGATGTAGCCTTAATTCAGGAAACACACATCGCACCAAACTCGCATCACACCTTGGGTGCCCGTTGGGCTGAATCATCCTATACATCACATTACTCATCCTATGCTAGAGGGGTGATAACTTTGATTCGGAAAGGTACACACGTCACGCTCCAGTCGACGACACAGGATCCAAGTGGCAGGTATGTCATTGTTACTGGCATGTTGCGTGGTCAACGGATTACGCTTCTCAATGTGTACGGTCCAAACGTAGATGCACCCGAATTTATTCAAGAAATATGGGGTCACCTCCAATCTCTGAAAGATACGCACATCATATGCGGGTGAGTCTGGAATGTGGCTCTGGCTGACGATCTGGACAGGTCACCGCTTTCCTCCGAAGCACACAAACAAGCCAAGCTGAAGCTCCACCATATGATTAACGATTTGTCATTAACTGATATTTGGAGACATAGACACCCGGACTCCCCAGGCGCGACACACATTTCGGCTATCCACAACAGCTGGTCCCGCCTCGATTACTGGCTAGGTTCTGATAACATTGCATTATCAGCTCATGATATACGGGTACTACCCAGGACACTCTCAGATCATAATCCTGTTCTTCTCAAACTAACTGTCCCATACTACACTCCACCCCCATTTCAATGGAGATTTAACTCCCGAGCCCTAACAGACACAAACTACGCCCTCACCATTCACACAGCGATCAAAGAATATTTTCAGATAAACAAACCAATGGTAGTTGACCCTTGCTTGCTATGGGAAGCATTCAAAGCGACGATTCGAGGCGTATGCATGAGCACCACTGTGGGCATTTTACGAGACATAAGACAACAGATTAACAGTCGTGAAACACGTATGAGAGATTTAGAGAGAGCTTTTGAGGCCACACATGATAGTACCCTATTAGGAGAATTACGGCAGATACACACGGAACATCTCGCTTATGTGGAGGATGAAATTAAATATCTAGATAAACGACACACCGCCAGAGTTTACGGTGAGAGTGGTAGACCGGGGAGGATACTGGCATCCAAAATCTGTGAGGGCAAAAAGCGCAACACTATACTATGGGTCAAATCGAAGGAGGGTGATTATAAGACACAGGCACATGACATCTTGAACTGTTTTATTGACACGTACGGGGCGTTATACAAATCACGTCCCATTGCACCAACAGATGAAATATTCAGCTATTTGGAGGACGTGGCCATCGCATGGCTATCGGATGGTCAGAGGGAATACTTGGCATCTCCCAATACAGTTGAGGAGGTCACAGATATAATTAAGTCGCTACTGAACAACAAAGCGCCCGGCCCAGATGGTTATACTAACAAATTCTATAAACAATACGTAGATATCCTGGCCCCTCACTTGGTGGCGATGTTTGGTGCCGCCTTCGAACAGGAAGAACTGCCCCCCACGCTTAGAGAAGCTGTTATAATTATGTTACTGAAACCACACAAAGACCCTGATCTATGTGACTCCTACCGGCCACTGTTGCTCATCAACGCTGACTCCAAGATCCTGGCAAAAATCTTGGCGGTCAGGCTAACGCCCCTGATGACTAATCAGGTGCTCCCCGATCAACCAGGTTTCATCCCCACACGCTCCACAGCGCATAATACCAGGACGCTATTCGCCCTTTCCCACTGCTTACAACTCTCCACGAAAGCAGTGGCTGTCATGCTGGATGCTGCTAAGGCATTCGACTCCATAGAATGGAGTTATCTGATCACTATCCTTCATAGAATGGGATTCCCCAAAAGATTTGTACAATGGGTAAAATTGATTTACACTAATCCTTGCGCAAGAATCTGTGTAAATGGATATATATCGAACAGCTTAGCCATCAAACGGGGCACCAGACAAGGTTGCCCCCTATCGCCCCTTCTGTTTGCCCTGGCGCTAGAACCACTGGCATGCAGGATTAGACAGAAGTATCAGTCATCGGCCTTACGATTTTCTGCGAGACCTCTCCACATATCTTTATATGCGGATGATATGCTATTGTACGTACGTGACCCCACTATTTACCTAAACCCACTTTTGAGAGAATACGTGAAATTTGAAGGACACTCCGGACTGGCCATAAACTGGTCTAAGTCCTACATTATCCCTCTGACCGACATGGCTACTCCCCTGACCACTGATTACCCGTTGGAGTGGCAGACTGACCCTATATGTTATTTGGGGGTGATGTTCCATAGGGATCCCGGAGTGGTGATCAGAGAGAATTATGGGACAGTCATCTCCACATTGGAAGACAAGATACGACGTTGGATACAACTACCTCTGTCATTGGCGGATCGTATTGTGATCGTCAAAATGAATATCCTGCCCAAACTTCTTTATCTATTTAATAGCATTCCAATTACCCCCCCGGGTAAAGTCTTCCGTCGCATTAAATCGCTAGTACTACAGCTCATCTGGGCGGGTAAACAGGCGCGTATTGACCTCCAGACACTGACGCTTCCGTGTGTTAGGGGTGGACTTGGCTTGCCAGATTTTCTGTTATACTATCTTTGCGCGCAGGCTCAATACGCTGCGTATTGGTATCACGAAGTGCCCTACCTCACTCACACAGCTATTGAAAGGGACGATGCAGATCCGATCCCTCTCACTTCTATTATCACACATAAACGACAACCCCTTCATGCCCAAGATATTAATCTGATAGACACTACCATAAAGGCATGGCGTAAATTAGGACAATTGATGCACAAATCACCATTATACACCCCATCTCTGCCTTGGGCGCACCACCAAGCGCTGTCAGTCACGAGTCAGACAGTAGGTATGTCCCTATTACAACGGGTGGGCATTGTACAGCTGGGAGATCTATTCCACAAGAATAAATTCATAGAAATTGAGGAATTAACTTATGTGCAAAACAAATCTCAGATGTTCAACTTCACATATTACAGGCTGAAACGGGCTCTGAAAGAACATTACCCCTCCTTCCCGAATGAGCCAGAAAGCTTAGACGCCTTGCAACTATTTATTACTTCTCAAGATACATCCCATCTAGTGTCAAAGCTATACACAGCGGCCCAGGAGGATTTACCTCATTCCACTGACAAAGCCATGGGGCGATGGAACTCGGTACTCGAGGTCCCGCTATCGGAGAAAGAATGGCAACAAACGTGTGCTTTGATCCAAATTCTCACTCCCAACGGGAATCTCAGAATAATACATTACAAATTCCTACACCAAGCATACTATACACCTGCCCGCATGTGTAAATATGGGTTACTGGACGAAGACCGATGTAAGAGGTGTGGAAGAGAAGGGGCTGATTTTATACATTTAGCCTGGTTATGTCCAAGTATACAAGATTATTGGATTGAAGTATTCACTAAACTGTCTGCCATGCTAGAAACAGAAATTGTATGTACTATACGTGTGGGATTGCTAGGTATTGTGCCCCAATTTAAGGCCACCAAACGTAAATTCTGTGTTGTATCCTTACTACTGGCGAAGAGACAAGTTGCGCAATGTTGGAATAGTTCTAAAAAGCCTACTGCATCAAGATGGTTGAGTGACATGGCCAGGTGTAGGGATAAACTTTTAACATACGAGGAGGAACTCCCGGCGAAATCCCGGCCCAAAGACTTTTGGTGTTATCTGACAGATTATCTAAACGCCAGGGTGGCGGGAGGGGATGAGCATTCTATGGCAGAGGTGCAGCCTGCGTAAGACATGACTACCGGTAAAATGTGCATCATAGCTCTCGCTCCAAGGTTGTGTTCTGTATATTTCGGATTGCTTTATTTTGCTAAATTCTAATGGTCTAAGTTTCCTAGTTACAACTGTGTGTTATGTGTTATTTTATGTATATCACCAAAATACATAACCTATACAAGACCCAACTGTCTGTTCCACACCGCCGGATCACATACGGTCATCTACTGATCTATGCTATTCACTTGATGCTATGTTATTCATGATGTCGCAGCCGGCCCCAGGGTTTTAGGCTCATGGCTGTGTATTTTTTCTTGGCTGCAATAAAGGTCTTGGAAAAAAAAAAAGTATGGTTTATTCTTTCTGAGGGCAGATAGGCAAGTGAAATTGCGTAATTACTTCAGCCCTGTACTGTCACATTGTTTCTTCATAGTTAGTAAGATGTAGAAAGTACTACTGAGTTTAAGTAACCTAACCATCCATTTAGCAATCAACTTCATGCATGCAGTAGTGCATTCACTTCCTTTATGTCCCTTAAAAGATTTATGGATATCTTTGTTTCCAAAGATTTTTTTATCTTCATTTGTTGTTTTTCCATGCTGTGTTTTTTTCATCTCCCCACAAAACTTTCCCCAAAAATCCCATTCCCATCCAATTTTCAAACCCTAACCCTCTTCCCCCGGGCTGTGTGGTTTTCATTGAGGTGTGACTAAATGACAACAATAATTCCACACACTTGCTGGGGAGGATAAGGTCAAAGCAACAGAAAATCAATTTCAAGGCTGGTGAAGGAATCCGAGGATATATTCTTACTCAGCTTGACACAGACCCATGACTATTTGCAAATCAAATCTGATTTTCATGGGCGCCATCGGCTGGATTGATCATCAAGAACATCCTCCTCCTACATGTGGCGAATGATTACGCTGCTGTGTCCTTCACCTCCAGTACTATTTCTTGTAGTAGCCAAAGCCAAACTCTATGCAACTACTAGATATACTCTGAATAATTTAGCATTTGTTAGGCTAAATTATGGCACTGTTCTTGTGTACTGTGCTATCTATTGTACTGTTCTAATGCTCCACCCAGGCCAATCAAGGTTTCATTTTCTTTTTTTCCATATGCTGCTACTGCCACTGTGTACCACCACTACTACCACCACAACAATGCCATTTCATCCGCCCAGGATTACCAACCTTAATCGCCATTTGCCATGCAGCCAGCCCTGTGCCTAGCCCTATTTTCAAACAGGAATCACAGGTAAGATAAGCGTTTGGGGGAGGAAGAAAAATGGAGTAGGAGGAGAGAGGAGAGACTGACGGTAGTACTAGTAAATTAGTAGGAGAATTGAATTCACTAACTCTGTGAGTGGCCCTTACTTTTGTAAACATTTGGGCGATTACTTAGACAATTTGAATAAAGCAGCAAGTTAAGTTTCAGGAAAACAAACGTACAGTTAACCCCCCGCCTCCCCCGCAAAACAGTAAAAACTCGTATGCTATGTTTAAGTTGAAAGTAAATAATTATTTTTATCCCTAACAAAAATACACTATCCCGCAAGACCCGACCCACCCCCCTCCGTGACCCCAAAGAATGTCCGTGAAATAAAAAGTCCCCAAAGTCCAAAAAACCCAACTCCCAATTCTCCCCCCCCCCCCAAAAGTCTTTAAAAAAGGGGCAAGGGACAGTCTCTCCTCCTCTACTGCCGCCGGCGGTGTCCTTTGGCCAGGTGGTCCCGTTGCTCCCTGCGGAGGTTCTTGAGCAGGGTTTTAACTCTCTCCATCTCCTGCTCAAGGTTGGACTCCCTGAGGGTTAGGCAGTGGATGCGTGCCTTGCGCTGCTGTGGGGGGCAGCTGGATTTTTTGGCTGCTTGGCGGTGGCGGGTGGCAGCGGTACCACAGCTCCGTACCGCTGGAGGCTTGTGCTGACTGGCTGACCCAGGGTGCGCGGAGGAGGATGCAGCTGTCATGGTGGATGTTGTGCGTGTCCTCCTCCTCCTGGGCCACCAACCGCCGATATTCGGCAACAATCGCCTCCAGCTTCCTTTGCCAGGCCCGTCTAGCCAGCTCCTTCCGTGTTAGTTTGGAATGAGCATCTATATGAAGAAAGAAAAACATACTGTAACCAATGCTCTTTAAGATTAGCACAAAATAATTCAGCAGAAAGTTGTGTCACAGTAGCACTAGCAACTTGCAAGCACTGTACATAACATTTGTGGCTGGTATCTATCTAACCTCCTACTTCGTCGGCCTCTGCTCTAACATTAGTGGGAGTTTCAGGAATCAATTCTAGTGGCACTATATGGACTCACTACATTAGACTCAGACAGTACACCAGTCTTCTTCTTCTTCTCTCTTGTTTAGCGAAATTGGAACGTAAACTTCTGGAAGCCGGCAAAATGCCAGCTCAGTCAACTTGCACCCGAGAAAAACAGACGCAAGCCATGAAGACACAGACTTGCGTTACTGTACCACTCTAGTACATGCAGGTGGTGAAGCTCTTACTTTTCTATTACAGGTGGCACTGGCCATACTCTGTTACAAGGGCTACTGTTTCATTAATTTTCACCCTGCATTGCCTATGACTACTAGAAAAGGAAAATGAAGAAGATAAATAAATGTATGATTATCTATTCCTTCACAGGATATTTGCTTACATATGGGATGATTTTAGGTGCTTTGTTTTTTATTGAGTGTACACTGATAGGCCACACATGAATGACAGAGTTGTAATTAAATTATTAACAGAGGTAGTGAATGGCCCCTGTAGTCGCAGGACATATGCTGTGCTTGCAAACTACTGTTACTAGTCATGGTAGTATTCTGAAAAATTACAACTTCTTTTCCTCACCTTTGCTACACTGGAACGGAGGTGCGGGTGCGTTGTTACATGCTCTTCAAAGTAACACTTACTTCATCCAGTGACCGTCTACTCTGTCTACATACACCTATGGTATCTATGAGTAAGAGAGTACCATGATCCAGGCATCCATCCATTCAAAGTAAATGTCAATCATTCATCTTAATGTCTCAACTGAACAAACCTTAGTTTTTCTCACGGAAAAATTACCTTTTTTTTATCTTGGAACCCGTCAGCCATGCATCCGTGCTTGACTTGCATTTGAATTTGAACCAAAGGATATATTGCGCACACATACAGTTTCTGTTTCACCCACGCAGGCAGTCCTCTTCCCTTTCTCCTTCCACCCATCCTTGCTTCAGCCTTCAACCGGCCATGCATCAAATTCCCAGCCACCTCGGGCAGCATTCAAAAACACGTATCATTCTTTGCCAGTCATTACTTTTAACTCGCTCGTCCTTCCTTACACCCTTATTTCCCTTTTCGTTCATCCCATTTATCAAGTTCATCTCTGATCTGACTTGGATTCTCGATAAAACTTTCACAGCTGTCAAATTTAGAGGAGGCCATTGGTTACTCGTCAACTACAAAATAAACAAATGGAGAGGGTAAAGGGATTTTATCCACCGGAGTGGACGGAAAAGTACTCCTGATCCCCTAGGCTAGGTATACAAGTACACTTTACTGTTAAGAAAACTTACAAATTTAGAACTAAGTTTTTGTCAACCAGGTAGAAGACATTAACCCTTGACTTCGCATTAGCAATAGCAATAACTGTGGTAGTTGACGAGTATCTATATAACAGAAAGGAGGAGTACCACCAGAAAAAGGCTCAAAAAGCGATTTTGTTGGGATGGTTTTCTAATGAGAAAAAGAAGAAAGTCCTTCTTTGGTTTTAATAAACCCCTCACTCACCGACCTAGTCGGTGACATGCTTCATCATCGGGGCCACCTTGACAGCCGAGTGCCATCAAGGTGTGCTGCGACACCTGGAATACAGTGGAGCTGGTATATGAGTGATGAGTGCAAGAAAAAAAGTAAGAGTGTTAAAAATTGTCCTGGTATGGCTCATAGGTGAAATTTTTTTATTCTTAAGACTACTGGACAATATTAAAAACGTGTATATAGATACAATAATAGGTTTAATTATGACCACGTGTATCTGTAATATAAGCTGGTTGAAAGCTTTATTTCGACATGCAGAGATATCTTAAAAGCATTACATACATTTAAAACTGCAGATCAAAAAATTACAAATATGTCGATTGTTAAAAAAAAGAGGAAAAGGATACCTTTTATACAATAATAAATTAGCTAAAAGTAGATTAAAATTAATTAGACAGTCTATTGCAGCGAATCAACCATGTCCTCTTTAAAAATTTGGAAATACCACAAACTATAAGAGGGGAAGTGTCAGTTAGCAGGATGCGTAGCGCCACCAAATGTTGGCGCGTCCCCAAAAGTCTGAATAAGGGTTTAAGCCAATGTCTCCTTGGGCGAATGTAGTCCGGGCACTCGAAAAGAATATGAGCCACCGTCTCACGTCTTGTGGAGCAAAGGGCACAAAAAAGCGATAGCTGAACTGGCAATTTCCATCTGGAAAGAAGGTCCCCGATCGGGAGAGTGCCTATTCTGAACTTTAAGTAAAGAGCCCTATCCACTGACATGGTGATCAAATTGAGGTAGGGGTCGTACGCTACCACGTCTTTGATTCTTAAAAAAAACACGGTTGAATTGCAGTGGCGTGGGTTGCTGATGAGTTGGCAGGAGACCCAGTCCCAGTACAGTTTTTTTAGGACAGCTTTTGGTGGGGCAGATTTTGTAGCCCAACAGTCCCCCAAACCCAGCTCCCCCAGGAGATTTTTAGTGTCCCTTAGCCACTTGATTTTATGCCAGCCCCCATTCCCATCACTTCGGACAGCCCATCTGCATAGGATTTTAACTCTGGGACCCTCCACAGGCGAGCCAATAGGAGTAAAGGCCGGAGACGGGCCTGGTCCTTAATCGACTTACAGCCCACGTCCAAGAGCACAGGAACTGTCGGGGTGTTCAAGGGAAGAGCTAATAAGTCTTTCAGAGATTTGCTCTCGGATTTGGATAGAGAGTCCAAGTTACAGTGGACCCACAGCTCTGCCCCGTAGAGTGCTGACGTGGCTCCTCTTGCTTTGTAGATGTCAATTGCAGGTGCCACAAAGTGTTTGGGAGAGGCTCGATATTCCCTTAATATTGCACCCCCTATCCTTTTGTGGTTGAGAACCATCTTATTGATGTGTGGCGTCCAAGTCATAGTGTTGCTCAGGCGTATTCCCAGATAGTCAAATTCAGAGACTTTCTCCAGGGCAACTGAATTTAGAACAGGAGGTCGACCTAGTTTCCGTGGTGGATGGATTATCAAGTATTTGGTTTTATCCACATTGATAACCAGTCACTTTGACAAGCAGAAATCCTGAAAACGGGTCAGAAGCTTCTGGAGACCCTGGGGGGTCTTGGAAATGAGGAGGGTGTCGTCTGCAAACAACAGTGTGGGGATCCGAACACCCCCCAGGGAGGGTGCATCCGAATGTTCTTGGAGTAAGTGCTCTACCAAGCCATTTACATACAGGGAAAATAGGGTGGGAGCTAACACACAACCCTGTCTGATACCCCTACAGACAGGGATCCTATCGGTCATTTCCCCATTCTGGTCCCAGCGCACCTGAGCAAAATTATCTGTGTGTAATTTGATCAGGAGCGACAAAATATAGGGGGGAAGTCCAAGATCCTGCAGAACCCTCCAGAGTTCCTCCCTAGGAACCAGGTCAAAGGCAGTCTTCAGGTCAATGAAGGCCAAGTAAAGACTGCCTTTGCCCAGCTCCACCACCTTCCAGTGCAGAAGCATTAATCTAAAAACCTGCTCAATGGTGCCCGTTCCAGAACGGAATCCTGCCTGAAAGTCAGATAGGACCTGGTTCTCATCCACCCATTGTAGGATCCTCCCTAGAATGGCCTTCCCGGCCACCTTTTGCGTTGAGTCAATCAGGCTTATCGGCCTGTAATTCCCTGGATTGTCCCGACACCCCTTTTTAAAGATGGGGACCACCTCTGCCCCCTTCCAAGATTCTGGGTCAGGCCCCCTTCTAAGATGGCATTCAAGAGGGCGGACACCAAGTTAGCCCATTCAGTCGGGTAGGCTCGGAGTAGGTCCCCTGTGAGACCATCAGGACCGGCTGCTTTCAAGGGTGCCACAGACTTTATTACATTTTCAACCTCCCGCACACTGAAGGAATCAAGAGTGCTATCCCTTACCAAGGTGGAAAGTAAGACTGGCTCATTCAGAGGCCCTTCTACTAAGGAGTATAGGGCTCCAAAATGATTGAACCAGGTCTGGGATGGAATAGTACAGGTCCTCAATGCGTCGTCAGGTCTGGACCTGGATCCCACCAGGTTCCAGAATCCTCTGGCATCCTTCCCTTGACTGGCAACTAAAAGATCTGCCCAAAACTTTTCTTCCCATTCTTTTTTGGCTATTTGTAGACTCTGGGAATAGAGCTTCCTAGCCTCCCTGATCCTGACTTGGGATTTTGATTTGACAGCCTCCACCAACATTTTCTTTCTTACCCTACATGTATGTGTGTACCACCCCTGTCTTCTCAATGTCCTATTCTTGACTCCCTTTTGCCCAATCGGGACAGTAAACAGTTTGGTTAGAGCCGTAGCCAGGTCGCAAAACTTCCCGACTACCTCCCCAGGCCCGCCCTCAGAAATGGCCAAATTGGTTTGGGCTGAAGCCAAAAGTTGCGTTATAGCTGCAACCTTGTCTGCAGAGAGGGTAAGCTTTGCCCACTTCAGCCTCCTGCCACAATGCGAAATAGTTGTTCCCCCATGGCTGGCGGCGGTACGGAGCAAAGAACCCCCTGTGCTCTCAACCCACCAAGGAAGCAGAGTAAGAGAGAGCAGGTTGTGATCGCTCTCAACGGATGGAATGATCACCATATCCCTTACTGAGCTCCACAGGCCCACGTCTAACAAGATGTAATCAATCCTTGACGTGTGGCCTGGCCTGTTATATGTATGGGCACCTACCTTATCCGAACTTGTCCTCCCATTAAGGGCCCTCAGGTCAAATTCCATATTAAGGGAGTTGATCTTAAGTATAACTTCAGTCCACCTCTTAATGGGGGTTAGTTCTAGGGCAGGGATCCCCATCCTATTATCCCCCTCCTCCTGGTCTAAAGTGTCATCCGAGCCTAGAGGCTCGAAGGTACAGTTCATATCACCAGTGACCAGGGTGCAAGATTTGTGTGGGGATGACCGCGATAAGCCCTCCAAGAGGGCGATTGCGGGTGACTGACTACCACCCCTAGTGCCACGAGCATAGATATTATAGATATTCAAGATGGGACGGCCCGGGCATCTTTTAATGTGATATTGAGCAGATCAGGAGAATTGGTCTGCTGCTCCTCTACCCTGCAGTTCAGAGAAGTAGCCACCCAGATGAGAAGACCACCCGACGGGCGACCCCTCCCTGATTCTGGGTAGACAGCCGGAATAGAGTAGGAAGAATTCCCCACCTTGTGGGTGGGCTCCCTACTCCATGTCTCCTGGAAGATGCAGATAGAATACTCTTCCACTAGGGCGTTCCAGTCAGGCAGGGGCAATTTTCTGCTGATTCCAGCAACGTTCCAGCTGAAAACCCTAAGAACTGGATCCGTCACAGCTGGGGCGTTGCCGGAAGCGGCATCGTGGTCGACACCAACCCCGACCTGGACGGCTGATCTACTGCCTTCTCCAGTATAGGCCTGCCCCACATTGGGTTCCTGACTGGCCATTGATGCTGTATAGTTTCCTATTGGGGATGGCAGACTAGTCAACATTTCAGTAGGGTGGGAAGGCCCTCCACTATTATGTTCCCCCAACTCCAACTCACAAACCTCATTGAGTAAATATCCCAAAGAGCCCCAGCTCGCACCTGGCCAACCCGCCTGAGGGTAGAACTGAGGCACCACCGGATATGGTGGGCATCCACTAGTGCTGTGGCGTGTTTCCCCAAATACTGGCCCAGCATGGATCGGGACAGGACGTGGGTAGAAATAGGTCAAGTCCACCACACTAATACCAGGTCCGCCCGCCCCCTGATGTTGGTTACAGATTGTCTGGGCTACTCTGTTGTCTTTAAAATTGACAACCACACAATCACCTTCCAATCGTTTCTTGCTGTAACCAACCCAGCCCACCCTACGGACTCCAAGAATCAATCCGTCCAAGCCCTTGGGTAACGGTTTATTGGTTTTTAACCAGTGCAAGGTTTTGTTTTTTAGGGTCTGGTGGGTTTCAAACTGATTATCCTTCAGTTGAGGGACATTGAGAAGAACGGCCACATATGGGTGACACTCAGGGGGGAGATTTAAGGGGGGGCTCCTGGGAGCTACCTTCGAAGAGGTAGCTCCCGAGAGACCAACTCCCGGATGGTTCGTTATGGGCTTAGCCAGGGCATCCGGCCCAACTCCTTTGCCACTAGCTATTCCTGGGACCGCTTTTTTTGACTTAGACAGGTCACCGCCAGCTGGTAATCTGGCTTTGTCTGATTTCTTTTTCTGAGCTTTAGAAGCCTTGGGGGAGCTGGCATGGACCTGAACTGCATGGGTGATAGATCCCGGTTTAGCCGTGGCAGAGGCTGGAGCAGTAGGGTTTGAGACCTTGCACGCCACAACATTAGGTGCATGCATTGGTGAGGGTGGGGCCTGGACTAAATCTCCCTGTAATCGTTTTTCCAAATTCCCACCCAAATTATCCTCACTAACTCTAGACTGGAGTTTAATGAGAGATTTAAGTGAGAAAAAATTATCAAGGGTAGACTGTTCAAATTTATCTAACCGTTCCCCCAAGCCCCTAACTTGATCAATAAGTGGGACTAATAGGGTTTTAAACAAGTCCTCAAGATGGTTAAGAGAAGCGGGGTCCAGCGGAGCTGGGGGCTTGTCAAGGGAAATGGAATGTACCTGCTCAGCCTCAGAAGACATGCTCGGAGGGGAGTTCCCTCCCACCGTATCCGGATTCGCTGGCGCCAAACCACTGTCTAATTTAGAGGCCATGCCTCTTAACACATGCTTCCTAGGGCACTTGTACAATCTGGAGTAACTGCCTTTCCGCGTACTCACAGCCCTTTTCCTCTTAAGTTGGTTTGAAGAGACTTGCACCGGGCACAACAAGGGCAAAGCCTGAAGGGAGTCCTTGTGTGATAGATGCGAGCCCTGGCCACCATCAAGGCAGGGGGGATCAGGGGTACAAGAGCCCAGAGCCACAGGACCGGCACCAGAGGATGGCAATTGAACTGCCAAATTCTCCAATCTGTCAATGCTTGCTCCTATGGCAGACAGCCGTGGCAGCTCGGCCTTGTCAAGACCGGGGGGGAAGGAATCTGGCACAGTGGGAGGTGACAAAACCTGTGCCATAGGGCCAAGAGATGAGCGTCTTGCCGGTAAATAGTCCTGAGAAAGGCGACGTTCCGTCATCACGATCTCCTTTTCTATCACTGCTGCTACTCTGGTAATGAACATGTCCATTGTTCCTATGATGGCGCTCCCAGCGGCTCCATCACCCCCACCCCTTGGGAATTTCCCTGAACGGGTAGACATGATGATAACGACTTACTCGCACAAAGCTCAAGAAACCCTCAGAGGCCAAGATAGCAGATGACAGGGGGGTGGCCCAGCCCAGCCACTGACAGCCCCTGACTGCCACAAACTGCCCACCCTTTGCCCGGGCTTCACCCGGCGTCCCGCTGTGCGGCTACTATTCCTTAATGAAGGGTGTTGCGGGCGGGGGGCCTGGTGTCCAGGGGGCGCAGCGGCAATTGGTGTTGAAGCGCTGAGCCTCTTGGTCAGTTTAGTTCCCTGACGCTGCTCCTCCTCCAGCGAGCTCTTTGGTACTCCTCAATGGCCGCAGCTCCTCAGGGAAGAGATGATCAATATAAGCAGGGCATTAGTGTACCCTGACCACCCATTTCCTTTCTTGGTCCTGAAGAAAAACCGTCATTTTCCATTACGGTTTGAAACATGTAGACCTTCCACTTATATTACAGATACACTTGGTCATAATTAAACCTATTATTGTATCTATATACACGTTTTTAATATTGTCCAGTAGTCTTAAGAATAAAAAAATGTTCACCTATAAGCCATACCAGGATAATTTTTAACACACTTACTTTTTTTCTTGCACTCATCACACATATACCAGCTCCACTGTATTTCAGGTGTCGCAGCACACCTTGATGGCACTCGGCTGTCAAGGTGGCCCCGATGATGAAGCATGTCACCGACTAGGTCGGTGAGTGAGGGGTTTATTAAGACCAAAGAAGGACTTTCTTATTTTTCTCATTAGAAAACAATCCCACCAAAATCGCTTTTTGAGCCTTTTTCTGGTGGTACTCCTCTTTTCTGTTATATAGATACTCGTCAACTACCACAGTTATTGCTATTGCTAATGCAAAGTCAAGTGTGAATGTCTTCTACCTGGTTGACAAAAACTTAGTTCTAAATTTGTAAGTTTTCTTAACAGTAAAGTGTACTTGTACTGTACAACATATACACCCATGCAGATAGCACACTCTGCAGTCTGCAATCTCAATAAGTAAGGAATATGATAGCTTACCACTGCCCGCCACTCCCAATGCATCCCCCACAGCAGTTCCCGATGGCTGTTGCACTGCCTCCTCCCCAGGAGTGCCCACCTCCGCGCTGGCCCTAGCACTGGAGGATGGCTGTGCCGATGTTCCGCCTAGGAAATACATTTCATATTCTTAGATGCCATATACACCACTCCCTATTTTGTCTAGGAATGAAAAAAAAATGTTACTAGTACTACATAAACAAATTTAATAATTTGTGACTCTCTAGTCTCTAAACTACAAATTTCCCTTTCTTCAGGGAAGGGTGTTTTTCATTCATGCTTAGCCGGAACATGTCTTGCTACACTTTTTGGCACAACTGATGAATGCTTGCTTTTTAACACGCACCATTTTTCTCATAACAGGCAGAAGCTTCCCTTCTAGGAACAAGAGCAAGATCAGATCATCATCACTTGGACGGAATCAGCAACAATTTATCCCTACAAAGAAGACTTGAAGTTCCAACCAGGTGAGGGCTCTCCCACAATTAATGTGTGAAATCAGCTACTTTTCAGTTTTGAATCCTTCACTGTTTATCTTATATGATGAAGTTGATTTTAATAAATGTTTTTCCTTTTATTAAACCTTTAAAACTTACATAGACTCTGTGGTTTTTGGTCACGAGTGAGTGAGCAAAAGGGTTTGCAATTTGCAAGCATGAGTCCGTGGCTCAGAGAGGTCGGGACTCTGACTCCGTAGTCTTATGTCCTGAGTTGCATAAACATTGGGGATCAATCATCGCTGCATTCGTTAAATAATGACTTTGACACACTAGCTAGTCAGTAAGGAGATTGGGGGTTTAACTTCTGTTTGATTGAGGTATGTGGAATGTCTAATCACGCCTATTATAATTTATAACCAATGCCCTATTTCTTGTCCATATTTCTGTTTGTGCAGAATAGTCCCTGCAACATTAGTAGTATGGATTGTCCTCCTATCCAATCAAAAAGTAAACTAGTATCTTATTCTTGGTGGCCATTGACATTTTATTGTTGTGAATTGTCAAAGCATAAACATTTAGAAGATTTCAATAGACATTATGGACAACCCAGAGGACTGCACTCAGTGCATAGAGCTATTGCTGAATATAATAGGAGTTTGTTTAACACCTTTTGCCAACTGTGCAAGCTTAGTTAGCTACCCAGACAGACTAATAATAATCTAGTAGTACCACAGGGAGTCATACTAGAGGCAGGATAAGAATTTAGAAACAGTCTACAAGAAGATCAAAGACGATTTAGGAAAAAATAGAATTAGGAACGTTCTGAAAAAATACAGGTTCTGTAAAAGATAGGGAAGTATAATTATTAATGTTAACAGGAGAACTTACTGGGGCCAGCAGAGGAGCCCTCGCCAGACCGATCCTGGCCTTCCTGCTATTGTCCCTGCTCCGCCGGCACCGCTACCTCCTCCTGTGTCCCCTTGCCCCTGGGTGGAGCTGATGTACAACATGAAAGAAAGACACAAACATTGATGATTGTTGTCAACCACATCAAACTTTAAAAAAAAATAACAAATTATTTCGGGGAAATATTCAACAATTGTACTAAATTTATTGACCCATATCTGATGTGGTCTAATAGGATATAGTATTGCTGGATTCGCAGACCATCTACTTGGAAAGTTATGTAACTCACTAAACCAACTTCAAAAATGTTCTACTAGGACTGGCAGACAGCAATATACAGCACGCGAAGTGACAGACACAGTCCGTTATGATCACCACCACTATCTCTTCTTAGTGGCAGGAGTAAAAATGAAGGACTGGACTTGAGTCTCTAATGTCTAGCATTACGCAGTTCTGTGAAGTACACTGATACATAATCATCACCCAGGCCAAATGAGCACAAAATTGAAAACAAGTAAGCATTGTAGCACCGCCAGTGAGCAGGCGACCACCTGCAATCACAGAAGCTTTTGAAACATAATTTACCTGCAATGTAATCGGCAGCATTCTTGCTCTTTGGAATAAACAAATATTTGCAATATCATAAAAACACAGAGCAGGAGAAAACAAAGTAGTGATTAAATAGCTACTACTACTCACCCACCAAGCCCAGGGATCTCCACGCCAAGCAGGTCGAGCAGGTCGTGTTCCCGGTCCAGGATGTCGGACCACTGGTGCGTCGCCTGGTTGTAGGTGCGCCGGACCCCAGACTCCCGATACATGGCCCGGCACACCTTCCCCCATAGCTTGCAATGCTCCCGGAGCCCGTACCCGGCACCGAGCCTACGAATTCGCGCATTTCGCCCATACTTAATGGTATGCATCTTCCCTAGCAACTGCGAAACTCTGTAAACTATGGAGCTGAGCTACAGTAGGACTGAGGGTAGAGGAGTGGGTGGACCATCCTTAAAACCATTTGGAATCTATTTCTTGATTCAGTGTCGATGCCACAAGGGTTGCTACACAAGGAACACTCTCTGGCAGAGGGTATCTATCTATGCTTATGATATAATGGATATATATTGAAGCATTGTGGGAATGTTCACTGTTCAGTGAGGGTTGTGGGGGAGGTGGGTTGTTCTTTGCAATGTAACAGCTGCAAGATATACATACTGAAGGTCTTTGAATAATTGGATGCAAGTTTGATACTGCAACAGTTGCTGTTCAACTTATGGTTATGAACATTATGTGAGCATGGTCCTGTGGTGCCTCTATTTGCATCTATTCACCTTGTAAAATTGAATAAAAATATTCAAACTGACAAATAGAAAACCCTCATACAGCGCTTAAAGTCCCTAACAAGGCGTTGAAGTGTTTCACGGCGAGTACCATGCTACTCCAGAACCCAATGTTATTGTTTTATTCACAGTATTGTTGGTTACTGATATTAATCATGTGCTCACAAGAAGAACAAAAATAATCATGAGGTCTCAAGCAAAAAAAAGAAATCTGAGGAGCGGCTTAAGACAATTTTATTTAAAATCTTTTATTTCTACATAGCATACACGTTATTACAATCTTCTCCAGAGTGCCTATATTTGGAAATTCGACTTCTTCATTCTAGTAATGTAGCAACACCCAGTTTAAAGTTTACTTTTCCGCTTTTCAACAACCATCTCTTCATATTTGTCTGCTTTATCCGATAAATGGGCACAGTCATACAGAGGGTTTATGTAGTAGATAAAAAGGTCAGAGATGAGATGCTTCGTGACTGTAGTTTTAGCTTTGTACATTAAACTCCATGCCTGATATTAGCAGACCAGTGTTTTTTTTTATACTATCTTCGACTAAAACGTTTCCTCCCAGAGTTTGTTTCTGATTAATGTTCATGTCTTCTAGAGTTGGATTCAAATCATGTTCATTCCATTCCATTCAACACATAAGCAAATACCTTCAAATGTATTGTGTCATATAAACACCTGGGACTAACACGTTTCTAAAAAAATATTCTCACAGGTGTGACTCATGAATATGCATAATCAGTAATCACACACATTGTGAGGTTTCCAAAGAGTGAGCTTAGTGGAGGATTAGCGCATCATTTCAGCAAATGATGTTCTCCTCGGCATTGTTCTACTTAAAATTCATACTCACTGTGTACGTCTTTCTTTCCTTCTAAAAACCTTCTGGAAATTTCTCACACCAATAAGGGCCTTCTGTTATCTATTTAATTCCCAGGGTAGCTTCAAGGAATAGTTGGGACTGCTATCTCTGTGTCGGTTTCTCATTGTGAGCCAAGTATGAAAGGTAAAACAGGGAACTTTTACATAAACGAGAGAGGGAGAGCGAGGGACAGCTCTGTGATGACCACAGCCACGACCCGTGCAGGTAAGAGTGGTAGGGCAGGAGATGCGCCAGCACAAGATTCAAGATGGCTGCCACCGGTGAGCTTTATCCACGCTGGCCCTTGTACAACATTTTTTTCTGCATTCCTCAGCCATAAATGTGTTGAATATTGTTAGTGACAGTATCTGAAGAATTTTGCCTACCAGTGAGGAGTTTTCCCGTCCTTCCGGTCATTGGAAGCAGTGTTTCTTGTTTCCTGGCTCCTCTTCGTCCTCTTCAGTCAGGTACAGCCCAGAATTCCAGTCAGGAGGAGTGGAGTAATACTCTGGAAAGGGCGAGGCTTCGGCCTAGTCACTCCCACAGTCAATGTTAGCTGCTGCACCCCTCTTATTGAAGGATTTTCATTATTATTAATTCTCTCCTGCTTATTTGTTTCTTTTTTTGCTGCTGAGATATATTTTAATTATATTATAGAACAATGGTCCTTAGAGAGGAAATACAGAAAACAAATAAGATATAGACCTTAAAGGGTGCCATATGCGTTTGATGTCCAGCCGGACAAGGAATTTTTAATATACAATGCAATCAAATTAACATAAGTAAAAAAGAACAACAATACAGCAGGACGCAATCCTGCATCCGATACAAAAGACAGGAAACAAAAAAACATTAAACACAAAAGATTTCAGGCAAAACTGGAGCTTGGAAGCTTGGAATAATCAGGGAATAAATCAAGCTAACCATAACAGTGACCCCATTATCCATACACAATGGTAAAATGTGGCACTATTTAGTTTGTCGACAACGTTTAGATCCAATGCTCATTAGATAGAGGGATCATCATCAGGACTACAAAATGAAATGCCTAGGGAGATCTATTTTAAGCAACATGGAGACCAAAACTATGGAGGCGCAACGTAATAAATGAAAACTAAATATTTCTCCTCCTCCTGTTAAATCTGGTGGAATCTTCTGAACCTTCTTTGTCTCTACTATTTGATTAGATTCAGGCAATTCGCTCTACCAATGATATTATTGTGTCAGATATTAAGAACTTACGTAAATATATGGGTAGTATGTCAATGAAAATATCTGACAATGCAATTAAAATTCAAGACAATAAAGTTAAAATGAATTCCTTCTCACGGCTTGATGCTAAGATTTCTCCTATGCCTAACCTTCTCCTTGATTTGGAAAATCATAACAGACAATATATTTGGAGAACCTAATAACTGGTTTTTTGCGTATAAAATTTCCTGAGAAATGTGAAATTGATAAAACTCACAGGATTCCTTCTCATCGTAATCCACATCTTACTAAAACATTTAGTCTTGATAAGAAAAGCGGAATGAGAGATTCCCTCATTATTGGTAAACGGCAATATCTTTTTTTATTCACCAGGATTTCGCTAAAGAAATTGTTAAGACTCACAAAGATTTCAATGACACTCGTCCACGGTCTTGGATTTAAATACGGTCTTTTTTGATCCTTTGACAATGCAAATCTGGAAGGACGGTTTTTCAAAATCCTTAAATCCATTCAACGTCCTAAAGACCTGCAGATATTTTTGGATCAACATTCCCACATTCTTCTGGATACACATGAGACTCCTACTTGATTATTAATGCATCGGATTTTAACGGCTAACCTAATTGTTTAGTTCCTTGGTTCGGTCTTGCTTGCAGAGCGTGTATGCATTTCAAGATTGTTATATATGTTATGTGTTCTTGTTCTCTATGGTTTGTTCATATCTTTCTGTTATTTTTCTCCCTAAAGGCCATTTCTAGAGCTACTTATTTTCCTTTTATGCTTCAAACTTGATTTCCTCTTCTTCTCTGTATTTTCCCTATCTCACTATGGCTAGCATTAATAATATTAAAATTGTTTCATTGAATGTTAAGGGTCTAAGGCATCCTGTAAAACATACACAAATTGTAGATTATTCAGGTAGTCATAAAGCATATTTTTGCCTAATTCAAGACACACATATTGAAGATAAAGTTTTGGCTTTAAAAAAGAAAAAGTGGGTTGATTCTATTATTAAAAAATGGTGTTGCTATCCTTTTCGCAAAATGGTTGCATTGTCAAATATCAAGCAAATCTTCATGGAAGGTAGATATATTATAGCAAAAGTAAAAATTCAAGATACAGTTATGTTTTTAATTAATGTATATGGACGAACAGTTGATGGCCCTCATTTTTGGTCTATTCTAGATACTGAAGTTCTCAAGTTGGGTAATGTCCCACTTATAGTTGGATGAGATATCAACCTTGTATATTATTCTTTATTAGATAGATCTCACATTAAATTTTGTCCACCTAAAGCATTTTTTACTCTAAAATCTTTTTTTAAAATAACTAAGTTGGTGGATATTTGGTGGTTACATTATCCTACAGAAAAATTGTTCACTTTTTTCTCAAACCATCATAATTCTTACTCAAGATTAGACTATCCTTTAATTTCTCGATTTAGATTGTAAACTTTTTTTATTTTTTGCTGTCAGCCGATCTAAAGACTATTGAAAGCTGTTGGAAAGATGTGTCATTGTTATCATTTCATGCTTGGTGGTCATGGATTATTTTCACTAGAAAAGGTGCCATCTTATCTTTGGCTGGTATTACTAATTGTGACACTTATCATTCATTTTGGAAACCAATTGATCATTATTTATCTTTGTAGTTATACTTCATTCCTATATATTGGCTTCCATTATATATTACACATGTTTAACCTATAGTAGCTCTATTTGAAATTATTTTTATGATAAGAACTGCTTGTTTCTTACCCTTCCTTTTCATGTTATGATTATTACATTCATGCTGCATGTACTGCTTTATATTTACTTAATGTTATTTATTGATACATTTCATTAAGGGTACTCTGTACAATGCTCTTTTTTGTAATGTTGTTGCTTATTATTATTAAAAAATGTAATAAACTATTTTAAACACAAAAAAGAGCAGTGGGACAGGTGGCAAGGTGAGGGGGGAGTCGATAGACTATGATGGGGAAAATTGCATTTAAAAAAGAAAGCCATTTACCTTGCACTTATGTGGCGAGTGCAAGGTAAGTGGTATTCTTTTATTATTTTAATTTTTAATCATTGTCGTCTGTTGACTCCCCTCCACCCCGCCTCTACCCACTGCTCTTAACTGCACCCATGGCTGGATGCCCATCTGCTGGCTGAATTTCAAAATGCGACACCAGGTACCCTGGAACTAGTAGCTTCCCTGTTTGTCCAAATTGCATGATCATAGGCAAGTATTTGATTTCACAGAGCCTCCTTTTTTATTATCACATGTGAGTGTGAGGGAGGTGGGGGTGAAGAACACAGCTCTGGATCTTCTGACCTCTTTCCTCAAGGGGAGGGAACAAAGAGTCAAGCTGGGGGAGTTCCTATCTCCATCCCGACCAGTGCTATGTGGGGTCCCTCAAGGGTCAGCTCTCAGCCCAACCCTTTTTAATATCTATGTGACCCCACTGGCCAAATTAATAAGATCTTTCGGGATGGAGGTAGTCTCATACGCAGACGACACCCAAATCCTCGTCTCTCTCCCCCATTCAGATGTCCTAATCGCCTCCAAGTTTAGATCTTGTATGGAGGCGGTTGGTCAATGGATGATTCAGAACTCTCTTAAACTGAATGGAGAGAAGACTGAGGTGATGGTGTTTGGGGGGAAAGAAAACATCTGGTCAGCCAACTGGTGGCCCGACTCACTAGGAACATGCCCTTCCCCTACAACATCTGCCAAGAATCTCGGGGTGTTGATAGACCCTGCACTTGATTTGGGCAGCCAGGTGAGCAGAACCGTCTCTACCTGCTGGGGTTTGATTCACACCCTACGAAGGATCAGGAAATATCTCTCCTTGCAGGCAAGAAAACAAATAGCCGTTGCACTCATTGGTTCGCGTTTAGACTACTGTAACGCGCTGTATGCTGGGCTTAACAAGAGCCACCTGCAGCGCTTACAAGTAGTCCAAAACGCCATAGCCAGATTCGTTCTGGATATTCCAAGACGCTCTTCGGCCACTGCAGCCAGGAAAACGCTGCATTGGCTGCCGGTGGAACATCGAATCCGGTTCAAGGTTCTATGCATGACCTACAGAGCCATCGCCAAAAATAGCGATACTGGAATTGGGTCCATCATTTCCCACTATATCCCCGGAAGGAACCTGCGTTCCTCTGGGAAATTGCGTCTGACAGCCCCCCGTGTACGAAGAGCCAGATGGGGTGGCAGAGCCTTCTCCACTCTAGCTCCTAAGTGGTGGAATGACCTTCCCCTGGATCTGAGATCTATCCCGTCCCTACAGAACTTCCGCACTGCTTTAAAAACTCTTCTCTTCCGGCAAGCATGTATGTAAGGACTTCTGTATCATTCTCTGATCATTTTCTGATCATTTTGTTAGGCGCCTTGATACCTGCGGGTTATTGTTCTTGCGCATTATAAATCTCCATTCAATTCAATTCTTTTAAATACTTGAGTTCAGGATATTTACTGAACAAGCACCTCTTAAATTTGATTTAATAGACAGCAATGTTGCTTCATCTATACTACAAATCTGTGCCACATTTAGGGCTTAGATCACTAATGACTTACCTCTTAGTTCAACAATGACATTGTTGTTAGGGAGCGAGCCATGAATGTCTCTAAAAATCACTTTTAATGAATGTATATACTTTTTAATACCAAATAAAGTTAATATTAGCTATTTGTATTATCCCACAAATCACTCCTAGATCAGGTGTTGTTAAAACCTAGACTGCAGTGTCAACATTATCGGCGCCATCTTGCCCCATTTTGAGCCCATTTGTGCGCGTAAGCGGCAGCCATTTTAAATGCCATGGCCTCTCTGCCCATCACCGACAGCCAGCGCGTCTCTCTCTCTCTTTCCTGACCTCGCAGGCATCCCCCGCGCGCTGACAGCCCCCGCTCTCACATGCCTTGGGCTATAAACCCCTCTTCAGCACAACTCTGCCTCGGAACCCCATCCTGTTCCCAAGCGCGGCGCCTCCCTTCATTCCTTTCATGATCCCGGGTCCTTTGATAAAACCCCCTTTCCTCTGTGCCCGTTTGTCTTACTCGTTCCCAGGCAGCCACCTGGCCCTGCGGATACTGTTTATTGCCCCCTATACAGTAGGAAGCTTCTCCCATCAAAGGATCCACGAGTTGATCAAAGCCCCCACCCCATGAGATCCGATCAACCACATACATTCCGTGAATCGGCGGAATGTCCAGCTGCGCGATAATCATCACCTGTTGTGACCGGGGTGGGGACTTCAACTGTAAATGTGTGTGGGAACGGGCCTGAAGCGGGGATTCCGAGGATGTCTTTCCGTACATCAAAGTGTTAACAAAGATGTGTTTCATGCAATAAAGCAATAAACTTGTGTATAAGAGGCCAGGCCTCAGAGATGCGGTTAGAGCACCTCGAGAAGATACCCTGTTGTCTGATTTGATGTGTTCTGCTCCGTCGGAATAAAACTTATGTTTCCTGCCTTCCAGTCTCCAGCGCCTGCCTCTTTGTTTGGTAACTTGAGTGGGTATAGAGGCGGTTAACGCCGGGCAACTCCGAAAAAGGTCATTCGGCCCTACCTTTTTCCACAGTGTCCCCAACAAGCTGATTGTGAGCTAACAGTGGCTCCCAGACATCAGAGTAGCTCACAGTTTTTAACATATATTTTTAAAATAGTAGAAGGTCATGTATACCTTTAAAAGTTAATGGAAGTCTGCGTACCTTTTACATTATTATCATCAGTCCACAGCCAGATTAATGCCCCAGCATAGGGTTGGGTCACAAAGGTGAGTAACTACAGCACTAAGGTATGTAGCTCTTAAATAAAAGTCCTACTCAACTCAGTATTGGAACTGTGAAAGAACTGATATAAAATGAAAATAGAAGGTTACCCTAATGAGTAAGTTAGCTCTTAATTTCAATTTTCTCCCATTTGAAAGTGTTGCATTCACAAACAACAGGCCCCTCACTCCCAGTAGACACTGTACTATAATCATAACAGAAAAATGCAGCTAATTTTTAATAAGAGAGAACATTAAAGTGCAGAAAAATATTCCGTATTATGAACTTTTTGGCAGATTATTTTCTGCACTTTGAAGTTCTCCGATTTAAAAACTTGAATTGTATGCATCTGTTATGCATGTAATGGTGCCGCATGTGGCAAAAGGTATATTGAAAGTATGTATGACGCAGGCTCTCAGTCACCTGTATAAATAGTGGAAGCTAGGTGGCTACTTCTGTTCTAATGAATACCCTGTTACAATGAATCACTGTTCCTCTGATTTCCATTGGGGTTGAAACGTCCACAGTCCCTCATATCAACCTGTACTTCAAGTATATACAAAAGTAGATGAGAGCAAATCATTTACTGTATATCTTCATTGTCTTGTGGTTTTCTTCAGTTATATATATATGTTTAACTGAAGGTCAGACAGGTTTTTGTTTCCTTTACTAATTGTAAATACTGTAATATCTCTTACCTTCATCCTTCAAATCTTCGCACAAGCACTTCCTTAAGCACTTACTATTCTCACTCTTTCTTGGAGCTGCTGTATTATATTGTGAATAAATTGAATTAGATCTGCTGAACATTTGCCAGTTTTATAATACCAATTTGGAGAATTTGTTTATTTTGGGAGAGATGGCTTTTACAAATCCTGTCAGCCTGGCTGTGCTGAGTGAGGAGGCTATTGATCTCTCGCTTATCATCTCTGTAGGTTATATTGCACTCCTGAATGGTATCCAGGGCCTTAGTTGCCAAACTCAACAAATGGTAGCACACCTGAAAGCCATTTATAGTGCTATGTCTCGTCTGCAGAAATAATTTGTAGGACTAGTCTCCTCAATGACCACAGCCTTCCAACCAGTCCAACCAGCTTCTATTTGACATCCAGAGGGGGCAAATCGATGGCAGTCCTGGGGACTAAAGCATGGGGCAGCTTACCCACCCATCTTACTCTACCTCACTCAGAATATATTTTCAAGAAACTCCTAAAAACCTGGATCTTTGTATCCCAAGACAACCCAGTGTTTTCCTCATCTGATTGGTTGAACTCTCTGCTGCTCTCCTATCTTTATTTTTCCGCATTACTGCCATGATGCTCCCGCGAGTGAAAGCTGCGCTTTACAAATGCTCTCATTCATTTATTAAACCTTGTGCTTCAGTTCCCTTCCTTATCCCAATTCCAAATTTCAAGCTCTATTCCACGCACACTCACTATCTTGCAGGCACCCTTTCCAACACACTCAAGCATCACACTCACACACATTTGGACAAACAAACAAAGAAACACATGCAAACAGCATACAGACACAGACGCTATTGACACTACACCCAAAGGCACCACAACTACCATCACACCCACAAGCACCAGCACACCCACAAGCATACTTACCACCAGCACACCCACATGCACCACCACCACACCAACCACCTCAACAGCGGACTCATCTAAATGCACACCTACATGCAAACACAAACGCACACAACTAACCCCAATGCAATACACATGAGAAACCATACACATCCACACCAGACCCACGTGCAACTGCAAAACATACACCCACAGACACCACAACAACCACCTTAACAGCACACTCATCCAAACACACACCTACATGCAAACCAACATCCGCCAAACACACTCCCCCGAACAACATACACATGCCAGAAAACAAACAAGCAAATATATACAACATACACCAGACCCATATGCAAGTGTAAAGCCAAAAGACACATGCACAACACATACTGCAGCTTCCTCTACTTCCCAATCCCAATCCTCTCC
Organism: Lissotriton vulgaris; assembly: GCF_964263255.1. Classification (NCBI taxonomy): domain Eukaryota; kingdom Metazoa; phylum Chordata; class Amphibia; order Caudata; family Salamandridae; genus Lissotriton; species Lissotriton vulgaris. Next base: position 284,058,045 of record NC_141691.1, read on the forward strand.
TAGTCCTCCTACCTACACTTCTTCTCCTGAATTTGTGACTTTCCTGTCCATGGCCCCTGTCAAACCTAAACTCACCCTCCCAAGATAGGCACTTGGAGCCACTTCTTTGAGAGGTTCCCCTTTGGAAGACTAGTTCGTGCAACACCCCAACCTCATGTGATGCCTTTGTGACAATCAGTTTTTTTTACTCTTTTATGTTTTGAAATCAAATATATTGATTTGAGAGAAGTATCTAATTTACCAGTAAGTAAGTTTGTCCTGACATTATTTTTCATTTACTTTTCCTTGATTCCTAGAACTGTTAATGATTAAAACATAATTTATATACTTTAACTTGAAATATGATAGCAAATGCAATTTTTTAAAATGTCTATTTCGTAAAGTCCATACTCTATTAAAAAATGTACATTTGGTGCAAGCATTCCCAATGATGATGGACACTTACACCAACAAATGGATTTGTCATATTTTTTTTAATGTGTTAATGAAGATGTGTTTATTTGTACTTGATACAATAATACTGACACAAGTGATATTTAATAAAGAACATGCACTAGACAAAGGGAAATGTTAAATGGAGGAAAACATTAATTGGTTAAAGTTTGGAGCTAACATTGATTTTAAAGTTATTTTAAAACAAACGTTTCACTTTGGTCAAGTGGAAATTCTATATTATATTACTTTTCAACTATTCCAATAATGTATAATGCATAGGGTAATAATTGTATAGTTTAGGAAAGTTAAATTAACATACCTGTATGCTCAGTTTTTGATTTTTTGATTGATATTCATTTTTGCGTAAGTGTCTATTATCATGAAGGAAGCTTACACCAAATTTAAATGACTTAAATGACAACATTACACACATATACATTACACATTGGTATGGTTTTGCTTGTAAATCAAATGTAAACAGACAAGTCAAAAAGGAACAAGTGAAATTAGAAACTTACCTTCGCTTATGGCATCAACAGGATTGCTTTGCTTTGTGGTCAAGAAGAGCAGCAAAGGCAGGACTTGTACGATCAGCTCAATAATAGAAAAGGAAGTGTGAAATAGATAGAAATTAAGTTTTGGACCATTTCAATTCACCAACTCAGGTGTGAATTGAAATGGTCATCATGGCACATCATGATTGGCCAGGAGACAAAGTGGCTCTAGTCCCTTCGATAGCCCGTTTTGCCTAGGGAGCCATCAACCAGGTAAAATAATCTCCAATTGTCTTTCTTCCAGGCACCCGCCTGCATCTAAATGGAGCAGGCATAATGCCTAGTAGGTGGGTGGGATATTCAACAGAAAAACAATGGTGGGACCAGTTCTGCTAAGATCTAAATCAGGCCCAAAGTCCTTAGTCCATCTTTCTAGTACATCAGGTAGCTTCTCATTCTGTTGCTGTCACCCTCCAGATGCTGAGTCTTCTCAACTGTGTCTCTCTTGTGCAGGTATTTAAGTGGAGGTTTCAAAGTTCCAGATGCCAATCCTTGGATGCCACACAGTCCTTTCACCACTGTTCCAACCCTCCTGCACAGTATTCTGAGACAATTCATCATGGAGACCTCAATTATTTGCTCAAAAGAGAATACCTTTGAGGGCCTCAGCTTTGGGTGTGAGTGTTGTGTTTTGTGTTAAGTATAGGGGCAGAGCCCAAGGTACTTCTGCCTTACCTGGAGAGGGGAGAGCATCTTAGAACGAGCTCTGTAGCTTTAAGCTACTCGACCTATTTAACATGAGTGTGCTTCTTAGGAAGTCTTCACCTGCTGACACCTATCTGGGGCTTGCCTGGGAAATTCTTACTAGGGATGCCACAATAGGGGTAGTGTAGGGACAGACAGTGTCTTGTCTATTATTCATCAATGAAGAAGACCCTGGATGTGGTTTCTATGATTATTTGTGTCCTAATTTTAGAACTGGCTATTCTGTACATGTTGCACCATTTAAATATCATTTGTAGATGTGGTTTTGTATTAGTGCCCATGTACCTTTACACTCTTGTTTTGAGGTGTTTACATGTCCAACAATTTTTAGCTTTATAATAAAAATCAAAACATTTGGATTAGGAGTCTATGGTCCTTTGGGCTCACGGGAAATGGTAAAGTAATTGTCTAATGATTTTTCCTCCCTCCACACTTGCAAAGCAGGCAAAAAGATCATCTGCCATAGGTTCCAGAGTAAGTTTAGAACGCGGTACTCGGATCCATCACCTCAGTGGTGTGTAGTCCTTGCATTTGGGTGTGTAATGATAATATACCTCAGTTGCATAGGCAAGTGTTTCTCAACTGCTAGGCTATGCGGTCATTCAAATGAAAGATTATCCGCTACAATATGCAGCCACTAAACTTTCACCCACAAAATGGTTACTAGAAATGGAGTGCAACTAGATATGTGACTCCAACCCTAAGAGCAAAAGTATTATGTAACACATAGGGGTCGATACCGATTCGGGAAAAACCGCTCCGAATAGCCATTCGGAGCGTTTTTCCTGTACGAATCGTACCCTGCAACATCCCCTGCACGAACGACGAAGTACGATTCGTACCAGGAGCCGTACTCCGTACGAGTCGTACAAGACACCGTAAGACTCTAATCTCTGTACGATTCTCGCTCGGAACCCGCTGTACGCGACATCTGTACAGTTCGCGGCTGGTTTTTACAACCCAGCAAGTACGATACGTGTCGGGTACGCACCGTACGACCCTTTTTCTACAGGAGCTGAAAACAGCCATAAAAGCAGAGTTCGCACCGAAACAGGTACGGAACGACCCCCCCGGGTACGGTGCGTACCCCCCATGATCGCAGGGGTATGCACCATACCCCTCCTATCATAGGGTGTACGAGCCGAACTCCCATTGAACGATCAGTGGATGAGCCGTACCCCCATTGTACGATCGGGGTACGAGCCGTACCCCCATTGTACGACCGGTGTACGAGCCGTACCCCATGTACGATGGGGGTACAGCTTGCACACCGATCGTACAATGGGGGTACGGCTCATACACCGATCGTACAATGGGGGTACGGCTCATACACCGATCGTACAATGGGGGTACGGCTCGTACACCCCATGATCGCAGGGGTACGGTGCATACCCCTGCGATCATGGGGTGTACGAGCCGTACGGTGTGTATGTGTTTGTGTGCTTTTCCGTACGACTCACCCTTACCTGACGTGGACCGCACGAATCATGTCCTCATACCCCGGTCCGGATCGTACTCGTCGGGTCGTACGGCATTTGTACGAGTCGTACGGTATGTGTACAAGTCGTACGGTTCACGGTTTCAGCCTTGCAATACGTACGGATCGCGATGATTCGGATGGATTCACGGAATATGGATCGTACTTCGCGACTCGGACGGGCGGGTATGATTCGTACGGAGAGGGCTCCGGATACAAATTGTACGGACGTTTTTTTTCCCGAATCGGAATCGACCCCTAAATGTGCGAGGGACGTGATGAATGTGAGCAAAAGACTCATAAGCTCAGCAAGTGTGCTTCTGACATAAATGTTAATGAGTTGTGTGTGGACCTATAAAGGGCTTGCAGTGACATAAGGCGTAGAATGGCTGTGATTAAAGGAGGCCCCTGGACCAGTAGTGGCCCGTTGAAGATGAGCCGGGGAGGTGATGTGGGGCGGGGGAGGGTCAGGGTGGGGGTCGTAAACTCCGGCTCACAGCCAACCAGAGTAATGTAAGGAAATAAATAAATAAAAATAATTTCATTGCGCGCACTGAAACACATTTGGCGTTTCAGCGCGCGCAATGAAATTCATTTTATTTATTTATTTCCTTACATTACTCCGGTCGGCCGTAAGCCGGAGTTTTCTGCTCCCCAACCAGCCCCTCCCTGGCCCTGCCTCACCACCCCTCGGCACTCTCTCCACGGGCCGCTACTGCCCTGGACCTCCATATGTCTCAGCAAGAGGCTGTGGGGAATAGGTGCGTGGGAATTGTCGTCCTCATATCACTCGGTGCACATGTTTCATGCTCTTGTAAGAGTATCTGAACCAGTCTCTACGGTGCACATGTTTCATGCTCTTGTAAGAGTATCTGAACCAGTCTCTACTAAATATTACTCAACCCCTGGTGGGGTATTCCTCCAGTTAGCACTAGGTACGCATGTCTTTCTAGGATAAGGTTATTTATATTTTACTAATGTGGTACATACCTTTTAACTGTGTTAGGATTCAAAACATTTTAATTAACTTTGACCAACATTAAACAAAGCAACACCACAGGTGGCAGAGAGTAGCTGGAGACAAGCTAATTAAAATGAACACAGTAGAATAACAAAGCGCACTGTTTGATATCGCAAGTTGAACAAGCTATGAACATTAATTGATCTGAGCAGTGAGTACAAAAATAACAATTAATGTTTCATTTCATAGATTGAACTAGCTGCATACACTAATTAGCCGGAAAACACAAGTAGATGTGCTCAAGCAGTACTGGAAAGAAACAACGTTATTTATTATCACTCATGTAGAGAAGAACAACCTAAATGCAGAGTGGCAGTGTTTCCAAAATCATATAGCAATTGGAATTGGAATTGTAGCATTTCTAGAACGCATTAAACCTACGGCATCAAAGGGCTAAAAAACGGAGTACACTGTGTGAGAAGTGAGGGCCCCAAGCACAGAAATCTTAAGTGTCCCACAAGAAGATGGAAGGCTAGTTTGCAAATAAGCATGTTTCACTTGCTTTCGAAATATCAGATGCAAATCTAAATTGTTGATATGCTCCTGGAGGGAGTTCCACAGCTTAGTGGCAGCAACTGTGAAAGCCCACTCCCCCACCTGTATTTCTTGCACCTAGGGACCCCCACCTTATGTCGTCCAGCTGATCTTGGAGGCTTCACCATGATACACCAATTAAAGGCCATTCTAAGAAACAATTACCCCTGAGAATGGAGAACTTTGTTAACCAGGCAAAGAGCTTTAATATGCACCCGATTCCTTACTGGCAACAAGTGAAGGGCTCTTAATCCTTCCATTACAGATGAGAGGTGGGGAAATCCCAGAACCAAAGGTGTGGCTGCGTTTTGAATGATTTTAAGTTTATAGGTTGGCATTTTGATAAAGGACATTGCAGTAGTCTATTGAATAGTCGATAAGTGCAAAGACAACTGATACCCTTGGCTCTTTTGGAAGAAGAGGCAGTATTTTCTTTAAGATCCTAATAAACCAGAAGAAGGGGCTCACTGTCCGATTAACCTGGGTGTCAAAAGTCAAGGTGTTGTCAAAAATTCACACCTAGAAGTTTGGTTGCAGCCACCAGAATCTGTAGAGTACCACACATTTCTTGCCACCAATGTTTGGTACAAATAGAGCTATCATCCCGAACACCATGGTCTCAGAGTTCTACCCGTTCATTTTGAGCCTGTTCTCCCTCATTCACCTACTAATCTCCAACATACAAGCCCTAAACCTGTCAACTACCTTTTCTTAGTCATCCGAGATGGAGACCATGATCTGTGTGTCATTTGCATAGGATAACACCTTGAATCTGAAAGGAATGCACTAGTTTCACCAGAGGGGCGTCATAAAAATTAAATATTGAAGAGCTTATGGTGTACCTCTGAGGGATCATGCACGGGAGCTGAAAAGGCAGCCACGGCCCATGCTGGTAAGAGCGATGGGGCGGTGGGGCTTTTTGAGGGGAGATTTTGAAGGATGATGAAGAGGGAAAATGTATTATTTGTTTAATTTTCCCTCGTAATCGTCTGTCGAAATACCCCCCCACCCCCCGCCGGCCCCAACACACCACCACTCTAACCTGCACAGGTGGCAGCTGTGAAAAGGTTCTGCTGTGAAGTCCCCACAGCTAACTGTCAGCATCGTACTCTAAATGAAGGACTCCAGTAACTTAAGAACTGCGTCCTTCAGCCCAGCATGCTGCTATCTTTGAACCAACAGAAAGACCCAAGGCGGGCAAGGGTTGTTTGGTGAGCCCGAGGTGGTACTGCCCAACAAAGTCAAGATTTTTGACACAGACAGCAGGGGCACTGTGTTAAAAAGTTATATTGGAGTGTTAATTGCTGACCTAATCCTCAGGGCAAAATACATTGATTTTGCCTCTTTGATTGCATTTTTATATTTAAGCATGAGCCCCCAGTATTTGATTTTCTCTTGCCTCTCTGGGTCAGTCTCTATCTCCGTTCCTGCCTCCTAGAGTGCTTTTGAAGTTCCTTGAGCTCATCTGAGAACCACAGGGTAGAAGGGTTCTTCCTGCCCTTTGGTAGAGTACTCCCTAATGAGATAGCCTCTTCTACTGACAACGTGTCCCATTTATTGAAATTCTCTGCCAGTAAGCCTGAGCTACTAAGGCCCTTCTCTTTATGTTTTTCGAAGGTAATTGCAAACTCATCAGCCACAATTTTACCCTAGAGTCTGATGTTCTTGGCAGTACTCCACATGCTTTCCACCAATTGTGCCTGTATACCTTAAACAATATCAAACTGCCGTCTGACCAATTATCGGCAAGCAGTCGCCTATCAGAAAGGTTTCTTGATTCTAAAAACTTCCCTCTACTATCTGTCCGACTTTGTGAGTCGGATATTAACACGTTGACTCAAGCCAAAACTTGAGATCTAGGAAAGCCCTGGTGTCCCAGTAACTTTCATTCTTCAAGAGCAATTTAAAATCTCCCAGAACTGTGAGGTTATCAAAGAGATAAAGGGCTCTAGTACTTGGTGACAGTTTGACATAACTTGCTTTTTGGAACCAAGCAGATGAGAGGTAAACTGTCCGGCCAAGATCACTGCCTGTTTAGATTTAATTTTAAAATGTCCCATCTTGCAACAATCAATAGCAGTGGCAAAGGTCTCTATTTGCAGCTCAATTCCTCTCTACTGATAATGGCAAGGCCCCCTCCCTCTGCACCCTACTATTCATCAAAGGAATAAAAAAATGTTTTTGTTGCACTCTGTAGTTGCTCAAACTTACTCTGATTGAGTTGGTTTGTTACTTGGTAAGGTGCAGGTGGGTATCATCCTCCGATCTAGGGTGTAAGTCTTGAAGAAAGCAGTTGCGTTGTTTGACCATAAAGAACGTCCCCGCAGTGCAATCCATAGGGTAAAGACCCTTGTTTGATTTTGTCAATGTAATAACATTCAAATGGATTGTAGAAAATGTTATCCTTGATTTAATTGAATTGAGAACATCATGTTATATCTCACCCATATGTTTTTTTATCTATAGACAATAGAAATCCTCTCAGTAAATTATTCTGTATGATTACATTTGTGAATCACTTTATGTAAATTCCCAATGCATTTCGGGACAGTGCCCTTCATCAGGGGATACATTCATAAGAAACACAATCAAGTGCTCAGATATATACTCAATAATACAACCTTTAAGTGGCTGCGCTATGCTCAAGCGTAAAGTATATCTTACAGGATGGTAGAGTGGACCCGTGTCATCGCTTGCAAGTCTGTTAGTCGGTATATTCATGAACGTTTGTACAAATGTTGAATAATTAAGCAAAATCAAAGTACACCAATTACACAAACCACGACTTGACATTACTTAAACATTAGGATCATTGTAACAACATTTGATACTGTTTTGTTATGTTACTAGGATTTGTATGTCACATCTAATCACTCTTGAGGGTAATCACACAGATAGGTGCAGTGTTATTACAATGGTCATGGGAGATCACCCCAAGAAATCATGCATGGCCATAGGGGGTACGAGCGCTTCTAAAAATACCATAAAGTCAGATGCCAAATGAGTTGGGAACACATAGCGAATCAGGACCTAGTACAAGTAGTGATCACGTACTCCCCATGACAAACATCTGGACACATTCAACACTGGCCACCCTGTCTCCACACATGGTCCAGACCCACCTGTCGTAACCATTGAACATTAATATATGACTCTAAAGGCAGCAACCAACATTCCTCACCAAATATGGTATGCCAGAACATTTGATTGCTTGTTGGAATTTTGTATATAAGATGAGCACAAACCCAAAGTTAACTGAGACAGTCCAAGGATCTAGTGCATGTAACTGGTCCCCCAGCAAAAACGTTCAATTAAACAAACTGTTCCTGTTTTTCCAAATGCCTCTTGTCTCCTGTGTCTTAATGAAATCAGATTTTAGCAACATTTTGGTGCGGCAGCCAAGAGGATTGGGACCTTGAACTCAGTTGCAGACGAAGGAAGGTGCCCCGCCCATAAGGAATCATGGTGTGCATGAGAAAGATGGGTAGACACCATAATTGATTGGAAGTTCAGATGAATCTCCGGGATGGAAGTCCATCCTGAAGCATCCATCACAGAGGGTAAGAGACTACATCCCAACATAAAATATAGTCTAAAGCATTTGGGATATGGCAAACTAGGGAGAATTGCAAAAAGAAAACCTGACTGCCCTGCCACTGACATAGTCTGGCATATTACCTATTTAATATGTCGAAACTGTATCAGTTGTAAGGCAGCCTTAGAGACATTTCCACTGAAGTCACATTTGTAAGACAGCTGGCTGCTTGCTTAGGTGAATACAGTGAGAATAATATGAATAGCCTTTGAAAACTCCCAGGATGCTGATTTGTGTGCCATAGCTATCCTGATTGAGCAGAGCTGACACTTTAGTATCATATCTTGTTAGTTCAAAGGTTTACCAGTGCTGAAGTAGATTCTAAACACCTTTAGCATCTGGAAGGAATGTGGAAAGTGAATCTAGTTTCACCCTGGACATTACAGGGCAGAATTAGTATAGGGAAGCTTGACCCATGAAACTGGGCGTAACTTGTGTGCGGCCAAGAGAAGCCAGTGATACCAGAGTTATTACTAAATGGTGTCTATGATTACCACCTTTGTCTATGAGCATATAGTGGCAGAATAACCAGCTCCGTTAGGAATGTTTTCCATGCTAGTCTTCTCTTCTTAAAGGCTACAATGTGCTGAACCATACTCACTATTTTTTCACAAAGAAATTTTTTCTGTCAACCATTATTGAAATGGATTCTTGTATTTGATGATATTTCATTGATTGTCTCAGAAAACTGTATCATATGAAAATTTGAGTTTGTGCAGGTTTTATTGTAACATATTGTCTATGTGTCCTGTGTTACAATATTACACATGCTATCTTATAATTGTTTTATTAAAATGCTCATACAAAATAATGATGTAAAAGTGTAAGCACTGAGTTCATAGTACATAAATTACAAGAGTAATCCCCATACCATTCAACAAACTAAACTAGTATAACATCATGTGAATTGTACTACCCAAATTACTGAAATTGCCATGGATTGCCCAATGTAGCACATGGGAATCAGGTTCATCAAAGAGATACAAGACTTAATAAGCTTTGCCAAGAGTGGTATTACCAAACAAAGGTACACACATCTCCCTGGCCTAAGAAGAGAATATTTGACTCAAATATAATTGAGCACAGTAAAACACATAAAAGACAGAACAAAAGAGAGACAAAAGAGAAGCAGTGTTAGAATTGTGGGCTGTCCATGAAGAGGTTCAATCTAATAACCCACAATGGCAGGAGTGAGCAAGGCATCTGCACCTCACCCACGATATGTAGGGATGGAGGTACTTATACGAGCTTCCCCATGCTAGGATATTCAAACCCAAAAATATTAGAAGCCATTAAAGCCCCCAGCAAATAAATGCAAGTCAGTTTCAAGCCAGAGAAATCTAAAAGCAGGCTAGGACAGACAGTGGCAGGGTATGCTCAGACGTGAGTCCCTTGCTCACTTTGCCACTGGATTCAAGCAAGCCGGGCTGAAGACGGCTGGAATGCCAGAAACCGGTCCTCGGAAGCTTGTTTCCGGTCCAGGGAAGACATGGCTTGGCAGTTCGGGCTGGACTGTTCCCATGAGGCACAGGGTTAGATTGATTTGCATATAGCCATGTCTGAACTGGGGTGCAGAGTGGGCTAAAGAACGCTGATGGATTAAACCTAGATCTTTTGACTGGGTGTGAGTGTTTGATTGATTCAGATGCTCCATCCATCACCACCCCCTTTTGTACCGCGTAGGACAGACAGCAGCAGCCCACCTTACTAAAGAAAGTCCCCAAAAGCTTGACTCCTCGTTCACCACATTCGACCCGTGAGACCTTAAAGTGCGGTAAAATATGCACTCCCACTAGGTCAGGTGAGCTCAAACAGGTGTCAGAGAGGATTGTGGCAGTTCTTGATAGTGACTCAGTGAGCTCGGGAGATGAAGGCAACTCCAGTCGCTTGGGAAATGATGATGAGGGTGGGTCTTCAGGGTAAGTTCAGGAAGCCGAGGAGGAGAGCGAATTTGAAGGAGAAACCAGGCTAACTAAGCCAGCGAGTAGCTCTGAGCAAAGGGGCCATGCCAGTCAGAGGAGGCTCGAGAGGGAGAGAGGGCGCACATTCGGGAGCTACAATGAGAATATGGGAAAGAACACTCTCCTCATAAGGTAAACAATGCCAAATGCTGGGCACTGCACTGTGAAGAGTCGGAGAATTGGAAAAAAAGGCTATTAGCAGGGCTCAGAGCCATATTGTTTAGGCGTAGGAGAAAGGCTGACCAAGAGACAAAGGAACAAGGTAGCCTGGTACGTACCGTCCCATGATGCAGGAAAAATGGCACCAGTGCGTGCACATGCGAGAAGCAGCAACAAGAATACACACTGATCCTCACTGGTGCATGACAAAGATAGACAGTTAAAAGGAAAGGTAAGTCTTTTGTGTACTTGTTTTGAGACATGTAAGTTAATTGGATGGAGGATTGGTGCCAATATGACAGGCTTTGGCCACGGAAAGGATCACTTGAGCCAGAGGACATAGCAGTAGTGGAGGACTGCATCAGGCATGAAGGAGGAAACCCTAAGCAGGACTTCCCCGACATGCAGGGATGCGTCACAAGATAGGAATGCTATTTTGAGGGAAAACCGGTAGGGTTACCTGGTGTGAGAGTGTGCCAATTACTACAGAAAGGTGCATCAGATTATATATGTTCCATGGGCCAAGATGGGCAAAGAGGGGTTGAGAGCCAAGTTACAACCATTGCTGTATGGGGCAGGGATAGGGTTACTTGCTTCAAGAAGAACACCACAGGTATCAATCCAGCAATATGAGAAATCAAGAGCCTGCTAAGAAGTCTAATTGGGGAGCAGACAAACACAGTGTTAGCCTGAGCTTGCATTCCAGCAATTACACTAACAAATAACCAACATTTTGTACGCTCACGATCTGAAGCATCCAGAGGGAATTATTCCCTGACTGCCTAGATGTAGGGGAGCTAAAGGCAGAGACCATGAAGCCAGAGGAGAGCATAAACAATTTCCAGAATAGAATGAAAGAGAGATGGGGACAGGAAACGAGACCAATACAGGCCTCTCAAATCACATTGTTCTACAATATTCTTAAGAAAGGGTTACCTATCAAAATACAAGGCAGGCTGGACAGCGTAGTTGGGATGGATACCAAACCCTGGCAGGAGGTACAAGCTTATATACTCCACCAGCAAAAGAGGAAGCAAGTTAAAGATAGAGAGAGGGATAGAAAAGGTAGAAAGAAGGTGAAGAAGAACCAGTATAACACTGCAGAACCACTGCAAAGCACACAGGAACAGCTGGTCCTGGGAAGAACAGCTGTAGCCACATTGGCACAGAAGGTAGCAGTATCCATGGGGGTACCACCACAGAGATTCAGAAAGGACAGGAAGAAATGACCAGACATCACAGAACACCCAGTGACAAGACATGGTCGCAGTTCCTCCTCAGCTCCCAGAAGTAAATAGATAACACATACAACAATGGCCAACCCAAAATCCGGTGGATGGGGAACACACACACAGCCACACATTCCCCATACTATCCGTCATGCTGCGATCAAAGGAAAAAGAAACTGTTACAGTGCTAGTAAGTAACACTCCTTATAGCTTCATGATAGTACCCCTATCAAGTGAGACTATGGGCACTGAGGGATTTTTTGGGTACAGTGATGATGGTCCCCTTCACAAAACCCTAGAGTTGGGCATAGGAGGCAGTCATGTGATGGAACAACTGTTAAATCCTCCCTCCCAACAGCTAACCTATTGGGACGAGATTTAATGGCCAAATTAAACATGACTATTCGCTTTTCTGACGATGGGATGATGATCTGGTCCACCTTGGGGTTTCATCCATAATACTCATGTCAATAAAACACTCCCACATAACAGATGAACCAATAAGAGCATCCCCTGATGATCACATTGCCTTCACTAAGACAGCCCTAAGTATTGTCGCTGACATGCTGGAATTGCTGGGACAGAAGTTGCAACTGCCCAACAAATTTGTATTCCACAGGGAAGGACACCATGACTGGCAACCCAAAGGGTAAGTACTGTTCTGCTTAGAGGCAGTTGAAATTTGGCCTGCTCATGGTGTCTTGCTTATCATCAATTGGGTGAAAGTAATGTGGCCATTTGTCATCATTGTTACATTTGGCTTCAATGTAAGGGGATAACAGATGACCAGGTATTCGGCGAATTCCATTGAGCTTCCAAGATTATTTTAACAGACTGAATTAAGGTCAAGGTAGAGCTATGAAATATGGCTGTGGTTCCCGTGGAGGAACTGATAATCTCCTAGGAGCAGGACGGGTCAAAAATCAAGCAACAAGTTTGAACTGCAGGCCATATGACTTGGGTCTCATTAATACTGCCGAACCTGTGAAAATAATGTTGGGAGAAGAGGCCACTCTACCAAGAGTGCACCAATTCCCACTCTCCAGTCTCCAGGGAAGCTAACAAGAGTTTAGCATCCATAATCCAGGCACTAACGGATGAAGGGGTCCTCTATGTCGGAGTATCCCTCTGTAATACACCAATCTCCCCAGTCAAAAAGAGTAAAGGGTGAACATGGGGCATGTAACAAAGCCTATGCCTCCTTAATGATATTGTGGTCCCAGACTTCCCCGTAGCAGCAGACCCCTCCATCATCTTAACTGACATAGCGGCAGACACAAGTCACTTTTCTGTAATAGACATCAAGTATGCATTCTTTAGCATCCTACTGCACCATGAGTCAGTACCTGACCACATTTACATTTAAAGGGGTTCAGTTGCTATTCTGCAGATAACCACAAGAGTACTATGAGTTCCCAAGTTTCTTTAATAGAATACTAAGGAGGGATCTCGCTAACTTACAGTCGAGTAACACCCTGATACAATATGTAAATGACATTTTAATATGGAGGCACTCTGAAGCAAGATGTTGTCAGGAAACGATATCTCTCCTTATTGCACTAGCCAAGAAAGGAAACAAGGTGGAGGGGTGAGGTACAATATGTGCAGCAGGAGGTCGACTATCTAGGTCAACTGATCTCAGGGGCTGGTCGACAGGTCACCCCAGAATGCGCAAACTCTATTAGGGCAATGTTAGAAATGGGGGTCTCAAGTTGACAAGGGGTTGCACCTTTGTCCTAGTAGGGACCCTTCCATCTTGTCAGGATAAGGGAGTAACCCCTGCTCACCCCCTTGGTAGCTTGGTACGAGCAGTCAGGCTTATCTTAGAGGCAGTGTTTAAAGCATTTGCACATAACCAACAGTAACACAGTGTGAGCACTACAAAAGGACACCACTGCCGTTTAGGAAAATATCCAATATTTTTATACACCTAAGACAAGACCAAAAACCAATAAAAATCCACAATACAGTACTTAGAAATCTTCAGTTATCAAAATAAACTTGAAATACAGTTCCTTGAGGTCGATAGCTCCCTCTGGGGCTATCACAGCATCATGAACCACAAATTCCACACAGTTCTGGATGACCGCGGCGTCGCAGGCCAGCTACAGCATTGGGAAGACCTGCAAAACAGTACCTTTAGAAATGCAGGGTGTCAGTTAGCTCTTGTTGAGTTCCCGGAGTACGCTGTCCACAGGCGTAGGTTAGGGAGGTCAGTGCAGGAGGTGTCGGGCCCATGCAATCACATGCGATGCAGATTGAACCCCTCATGGTTGAAGTCAGGAGCACTGGTGTCAGCAGACCTCTGGTGTGTCGGTGCGAATTGCAGTGGCGCTTGTCGCCTGCTGGAAGGTCACAGTGCAAACAGCAGCAATGTTGTCGGTTGATGACTGGAATCAATGGCGCTGGCCTCGGTAGGGCAGGGCTGCGGTGCGGGATGTGATTGGTGCATCGTGTAACTTACGAGCAGTGCCCGCGAACCACAGTGCAAGCAGCGGCGTTGATGTTGGCATGAAACGGCAGCATCGGGGATACCAAGGCAACGATGTGAAGTTAGGTAGTGTGGAGTGCGGTGCCCACAGGTCGTGGTGCAAGCAGAGGCTCGGTGGTGGCATCAGCAGGCGGCGTTGGTGAAACCAGTATTGCAGTGCAGCATTGCGGCAGTGTCCTCTGCAGTGCCTTCCGAAAATGGAGTCAGCAGCAGCATCATAGACGACGTTGTTTTTTTTTTCTGTTGCAGCACAAGACGCACAGTCCCCAGTTCTGAGGGCAAAGGAACTTTGCTGTTACTGAGACCACTTGAACAGGGGGCAAGCTCTACCTTAAGCCCTTGGAGAAACTCGCAAAAAGAGATTGCAGAAAGTTCAAGTTCAGTCCTTTCACTGCCCAAGAAAGAAGCAGCAACTGCCTGGCAACACAGCAAAGCGCACAGCAAAGTGGTAATTCCTCATCCCAGCTGCTCTAGCTCTTCTTCTTGTTAGTCTTCTTGCTCCAAAAGAGTTCTAAAGTTCTGGGATCTGGGCCCCAATATTTATACCACCAAGTCTTTTGTTCTCTAGAGGCAGATAGTGTCTGTACCCACACCAAACCAGTACTGTCCTCACTGGTGCAGCTTCCTGGCAGGGGGTGGAGACAGCATTGTGCAATGCAGACCAGGCCCATTCAGGTGCAAGGAAATCTCCTCCCACTTCTCTAAATGCACCCCAATTCTATTCAGCCCTGCCGTGACCCATCAGGCTCTTGGAGCTACTGCCCCTCTCCAGCCCCCACCATCCCAAAGCAAGACAGTCAATCCAAAACCCCAGCAGAGGCACACAGGACGGCTGAGCAAGAAAATACCTATTTTCTAAAACTTCAAACACAGAAGGTAAAAATCATCTTCACTAAAAGATGCATTTTAACATTCCGAGTCCAGACATACAACATTTTATTTTTCTACCTTGTTGCCAGGGGTAGTTACCCTGTCACTCTCAGTGCACTCTACACCACCCTTAGTATTACAGAAAATGACAACCCCAATGCCGCAGCCCGAACCCTGCACAGATGGATGGACTGTGCCAACACCTTGGCCCCCCTCAAGAAAAACAACAACACCGATGCCAAGAAAGCTAGATGGTTTACCACTGGACTTCAAGAGTCCAGACGCATTTGCAGCCGCCTCAAAAAGGACTGGAGGAACACCAAATCCTCAGAAGCCCACAACAACTTTAGAGCCGCCACCAATGTGCACCACCAACTCATCAGAAAAACAAGCAAAAAAGCGATTGAAGACAGAATCTCCACACACACATACAACAACAAAGAGCTGTTTAACATCATCAAGGAGTTCTCCCAACCTACCAGCAAGTCCACCGACATCCCCACTCACAAGACCTCTGCGAGAAACTCAGCACTTTATTCCACCATAAAATCAAGAGCTTCTACGAAAACTTTGATGAAGACAACTAATACACTGAACCCTCACCAACCACCCGACCCCATGAAGCCAGCGATCGACAACTGGACAGCCCTTACCACCGAAGATACAATGAAGACTATACATTCAATCCACTCTGGGGCCCCCACGGACCCCTGCCCCACCATATTTTCAACATAGCCACCGACACCATCACACCCAAGCTCCGCCACACCATCAAACGCTCCCTTGCGACCGCATCGCTCCCCGATGACTTGAAACATACCAAGATCAACCCTCTCCTCAAGAAACTCTCAGCAGACCCTACAGACCACAAAAACTACAGATCCATCTCCCTGCTCCCCTTCCCTGCGAATTTCATCGAGAAAGCCATCAACAGCGAACTCGCCACATTCATCGAAGAGCACAACATCCTCGACTCCTCCCAATCTAGCTTCAGAAAATACCACAGTACGGAAAACGCCCTCCTCGCTGCAATAGACAACATCCACACCCTACTGGACAGAGGAGGAACAGAAGCCCTCATCCTCCTCGACCTCTCAGTGGCGTTCTACACGGTCTCTCACTGTACCTAATACGTAGACTCTATGATGCAATAAATTCAAGACAAGGCCCTTTACAGGATCCGCTCCTTCCTCTCTGGCAGAACGCAGCGGGTCAGACTCCCACCTTTCCTCTCGGACCCTACACCAACCACCTGCAGAGTCCCTCCAGGGGTCATCCCTCAGCCCTATACTCTTCAAAGTCTACATGGCTCCTCTCGTCCCCTTGTCAGAACCTACAGACTCAACAATGTGTCATACACAGATGACAACCAACTCATCCTCTCCCTATCCAACAAACCCAGCACTGCCAGACACAACATTCGAGAAGGCATGGAAGCCATTGCCAAATGGATGAAAAACAGCTTCCTCCAACTAAACATCAACAAAACAGAAGTACTTATCATGGGCCCACGCCCCGATGCCTGGAATGACACCTGTTGGCCCGCCGCTCTCGGGTATCTGCCCACCTCCACGGACCATGCGCACAACCTGGGAATCATCCTGGACTCTGAACTCAAAATGGACCACCAAATCAACGCCGTCTCGTCCTCCTTCTTTCACACCCTCTGCCTCCAACGTATGACCTTCAAATGGATCCCCCTCAAACACAGAAAGTTTGTCACTCACGCCCTGGTTACCAGCAGACTCGACTACAGCAACACACTCTACGCCGGAATAAACAAAAACCTCACACGTAAGCTAAAGAACATCCAGAACGCCACCACAAGACTGGTCCTCACCCTGCCAAGACACTGCCACATCTCCCGGCACCCGGGCACACTCCACTGGTTCCCCATCGAAGATAGAGTCGCCTTCAAGATGCTCACCAACGCTCACAAGGCCGTCCATGACACCGGACCAGCATACCTGAACAGCTGACTCAAATTCCACGCACCCCAAAGGACCCTACGATCAGCCAAGCTCTCCTACTCTGTGGTCCCCTGCACCAGAAAGACCAGGTCAGGCTTCTCCTTCTTTGCGGCCAGAACCTGGAACGCCCTGCCACTTCACCTCAGACAGATGACATCTCTCCCCATCTTAACAAGAAACCTCAAAACTTGGTTCTTCGACAGACCCCTCCTTGATGGACTGGAACCTGCGAAACCCCCCTGCCCCAGCGCCTTGAGACTCTTACGGGTGAGTAGTAGCGCTTAACAAACGTGTGATTGATTGATTGATACTAGGGCCTCACCAGTAAATCAAATATGCCAATCATGGAAACACTAATCCATAACATAATGTACAACAGGAGCACTAGCACTTTACCATTGAACAGCAGTGAGAAAGTGCACAGAGACACTAAACCATCAAACCCGGGAGGTCAGAAAGCAAAAAGACAGGGGAAACACGCCAAAACATGTCAAGTCTAACAGGCTATGTCACCACTGAAAACTAAAAAGACAAAAACTGGCAGCGAGAAACTAACATGGACACATGAAATACAAAAAAGAGATAACACGCTCACCAGTGCTGGAGACACGTTACTATAAATAAGAATTCTTCTTTTTCTAGCCACAGCGATGGGTGAGTCATGTCTTCAGTCTTGACGCAGAAATATCCTTTGGGGCACAAGCACTTTGCGACTACAGAGGGCACTTAAACTCAGTCATGCCAGGTGCCAGGTCACTTCCAATATGAGCAAGCTCTGTCAGCTGCAGTTTTTCCGTTGATAATAGCGCTTACATTGTAATGAGGGCACCGCTGACACTGTATGCAGAACATTCAGTATTTATGGTCATAAAAATGAGCAAGAGCATGCTGACTATGCAATGGTTTTCAGGCTGCGAACTGATGCTCTCCAGACTGTTGTTAAAAAATAATGCAATGCCACCTAGTGAGGCCAGTAACCTTCATAGCACATGAAGTTCCGAAGGGCGATGAGATCCATGAATTGTGCAACTTATCAGATCAGCTGGGCAGAGAAGGATCCCATCCCAAACTGATGAATGTTCTTCAATGGATACTCCATGATAGACCAGGAGAAAGTGGTAAGACATACAGGGACAGCGGTAGTGACAGCTCATAACCATGTCCCTTAGGAAACATTGCAGGTCACAGGACAGCTAACTTTTTTACCACAACTTTCTGTCCAGGAAGCAGAGTTCATAGTATTGATTGAAGCCCTCACCCAGAACACGGGGAAGACAGTAACAATCTACTCAGACTCAGCCTATGTCAACACCATGGGCATTTGAGCATAGGGAGGTGGAAAAGACGAGGCTTCCTGAAATTGGACCGTATGTCTGTCATGCACAAAGTCCTCCTCAAGCTACTAATCAATGCATTAACCCTACACATACTAGGGGCATGGACGGTAGCTTACAGAGTGGTTGGAGAGACAAATAACAGTAGAGACAAAACTCACTCAGCACAGACAATATACAGAGGTAACAAAATTATATCTCAGAGAGTTGCAAGAAGCAGCATTTTCGCTGGAGAAAGAGCTGTGGGAAGGCTGGGGCTGCACACAGACAGCACATGACCTCATATATAAACACTTGCCTCAGAGTTTAGTAATCATAGCGCTAACCAAATTGCATCTTCCAGCACACACTGCAAGAAAAAACATGTTTGTGGAACTTTAGCATACCTGCTTCATCCACAACATCACTGAAGTGGTAACGATGTACTTAAATGAGTGATCTGTTTGCCAATTGAACTCACCTAAACCCATACTTATCTGCACCCTTTAAGTCATTGCACATCAACGTCATCAGCATAACACCTTGACTGCTTGAGATATTGGTCTGTTGTGCTGAAGGTCAATAGAAACGGGTGTGCTCGTCATGAGCACACGAGCAGTGTGCCTCATGACGAGCTGAGCTCGTCATGAGCATGGAAGGTGATAATTGATCAGTGTGCTAACTACAGGTATTTGACTGTAGCTGTTTGTCCATACTCTAGATGGAACAAAGCTAGCCCGTGCATGCACTGTAATGCTAAAGCATCAGCTGCCTTCCTGGTTAGGGAGGTAATACCCCTGCTGGCGATGCCAGACCTCATAAGATCAGACAATGGGAAACACTTTTTCAGTGTCATATTCGACAATATATGCACCCTGTTGGGAATCACACCTAAATTAGCATCAGCCTATCACCCTCAAAGTAACTGCATTGTTTATTTATTTATTTATTTATTTTATGCGATTTTTAAAGCGCGCAAATACCCTTACTGGTGTCTCGGCGCTAGCGTAACAGAACTCTCTCTTGAGGAAAAAAATGGCAATTTATGCTGAAAACAGCCATGTCTTGAGATTCTTTCTGAAGTTTAGAAGCGTGGGGGCGGTTTTAATATGGAATGGTAATGTATTCCACAGTTTGGCTGTCGCTATGGTAAAACATCTGTCTCCCCAATTGGTCTTTCTTGTGCGTGGAACCTTCAGAAGATGGGCTGTTGATGATCGTAAGGTTCTAGAATGCTCAAGCGGGCAGAGAGCTTTTTTTAGAAACAGTGGACCTGGATTATTGATGGCTTTGTAGGCTATACATAAAGCCTTAAATTTAATCCATCTCCTAACTGGGAGCCAATGCAACTTTCTAATGTAGGGGGATGTAGATGTGAATTTGGGGATGGTTAGTAGAATTCTGGCCGCGGCGTTTTGCACCGTCTGTAATCTGTTGAGGACCTTTTATTGGGCATTCAGAAGGAGGGCGTTGCAGTAGTCTGTTCTCGAGAACACCAGGGTGCTGATTAGAGTTTTGCCCGCAGACGGCGGTAAGTATGGAAGTAGTTTTTTAATCCTTTTTAGAATATAAAAGGATGAGGATACCACCGAGTTGGCATGTTGGAGGAAAGTCATCTTGTTGTCAAATATGACTCCCAGATTACGTACCTTGACTACCGGTTGGGGGGGCGCTCCCATCTGAGATGGCCACCACTGAGGGGACCAGATAGGTTGCAAGTTCCCGAATGTCATCACCTCTGTCTTATCAGAGTTTAATTTGAGAGAGTTAGATGACATCCAGGAACTTATTACCTTCATTCCCTCTTGAAAGTTGGCTGCGACTGAGGTACCATTGTTGTATACCGATAACACCAGTTGGGTGTCATCCGCATAAGTTGTTAGGGCAATTCCGTAGGATTTTATAACCCTTGCTAAGTCCGAAACATAGATGTTAAAAAGCGTCGGACTTAGCGAGGAGCCCTGTGGTACTCCGCAAGGGAGAGAAAAGGTCTGGGAGGTGTAATTGCCCATCTTAACTGTCTGAGGACGGTTGGCCAAGAACGAGGCAAGGAGTTCTTTGGCTTTGCTTCTTATTCCTAAAGCCGAGACACGGTCGATCAAGGTGACATGATCGACCGTGTCAAATGCAGCGGAGAGATCCAAAAGTATTAGAACCGCAGATCCTCCCTTGTCCATTGTGGTTCTTATCTCATCTGCTGCTTTGAGTAGCGCTGTCTCCGTTCGGTGGCCTTGCCTGAACCCAAATTGGGTGTCGTCAAGTAGGTCGTTGTCATTAATGAATTTCGAGAGCTGCGTGTTCATGATTTTTTCGAAAATCTTTGCTGGGAAGGGGAGACAGGCAATAGGTCTGTAGCTGGCAGGAAGAAGAGGGTCCAAAGTGGGCTTTTTTAAAAGTGGCTTGATGATAGCCTTCTTCCAAACAGATGGATAGGTGCCTGTTAGAAACATTGCATTACAGATTGTTGTTTAAGCAGGAGAAATAGCTTCCGGGATGAGATTCAGGATAGCAGGAGGGCACGGATCAAGGGGGGACCCTGATTTGGTACAGGCAACAAGATGTTGAATGTGCTCCTGAGTGGTCGCTTCGAAGGCTAAAAAGATTGGTGAGTTGTTGATGGGGGGTGCCTTGGGGATGGGAGAAGGAGAGGAATGAGAAAAGGTCAAAAAGATGGAACTAACTTTATCCTCGAAAAATTTGGCCAAAGAATCCGATAGAGACTGAGATCCTTCTAGGCGCGGAGCAGGGGGGTTGGACAGATGAGTGACCATCTGAAATAGTTCCCCTACCGAGTTTTTCGCCTGGTTGATTTGGGAAGTGTAGTAAAGACTTTTTTCTGATGTAATGAGTTTTTTGTAGATGGAGAGAGCATTTTTGTAAATCTTTTTGTCAGCAGGGCTGAAATGGCGGCGCCACTGCCTTTCCAGGTTCCTGCAGTATTGTCTTTGTATTCGTAATGGCTCCGTGAACCACTGTGCTAAAGGAAGTTTTCTACTGCGGTGGGAGGTTTTAATCGGGGCTAGTTTGTTACAGGCTGTATTTAGATTGCTCAGGTAATTAGAGGACGCTAATGTAGGATCCTGTTCGTTGGGGATATTACTATCTTGCATCATCTCCGCTAAATGGTCAAGGTTAATATGTTTACAGTCTCTAAAAGAGACTAGAGTCGAAGATGTGGAAGGAGGTTTGATGGAGTTAGTTTTGATAGAGAAGCAGACAGCTGCATGATCCGTCCAGATCAGGGGAATTACCTGGGTAATGGCTATATGCGGGTTGTTGGTAAATAGTCCATCTAAAGTGTGACCCGCTTGATGAGTGGGTTCTTTTACCATTTGCAGAAGACCGGCTGCAGCTAGATCGTTAGTTAACAGTGCTGTGTCTGGGTTGTTGAGGGCTTCAAGGTGAAAATTAAAATCTCCCAGTAAGGTGAAATGTGGGGATCCTACCGAGGCCTCAATCATATTGCCTATGTTCGCAAGAAACTTCGATCTAGACCCAGGAGGGCGATAGATTAACATACCCTTAAATGATATTTTAGCAGAGAGGCCAATGGTGAAAAGAAAAGCCTCACACTCAGAACAGTTCGATTCTGCAATTGTGAGTTTGAGGTGGTCTTTATAAATAATTGCTATACCTCCACCCTTTTTTTTAGGTCTATCCAATCTGCAGACACAGTAGTTGG
Source organism: Lissotriton vulgaris (assembly GCF_964263255.1). Lineage (NCBI taxonomy): Eukaryota > Metazoa > Chordata > Amphibia > Caudata > Salamandridae > Lissotriton > Lissotriton vulgaris. The sequence goes on from NC_141691.1 coordinate 284,080,041, forward strand.
TCGGAGTGGCTGCTCTAAAATCTGGCCCGGAGGATTCATTCCCCCATGTCTCCGTAATGAATAGTAAATCCAATTTGTGTGTATCAATTAAATCGGATATTTCTAACTTGTGTTTGGGAAGAGATCGCACATTTATTAGTGCTGCTAACACTTATTGTGGGGCAGTCATGGGGGGGTTAGGAATATCCTCTATACAAGTCGGACATTTGTGCGGGCCTAAAATAGTATTGGTATATCCAAATTGTGGTGGGGCATGAGGCATTTCTGCTACGTGTCATTGTTGAAAGGTTCATGGCTGTTAAAAAATAAAGTAAGTAAAATCTGATCGACTCTTAAAAAGAAATGGCTCTACTGTCTGCCCCCTAGGCTTATTTTCACAAAGAGACACACCTAGCAGCGATCACCATCTCACACCACACCTGATCGCGACTGGTAGACTGATGGGGACTCCCATCCCAAAAACCAGGACCATGTTAAGTTTGAGGCAAGCGTCAACACATTTGGAAATAAATTACATGTATATCTTTCAAAACGAACAAAAACTGCTAGGTTCTTATCCAAACAGGTCAGCAACTGATCACCAACGTGCACCAACACTAAGCGGCCATATCAAACATCTCAGCATGGACAAAAGGTGTACTTTCAGAACTTTATAAGACAATGGAGGGAGATCAAGTTTGAAGGGCCCTATCGGTTAATCTTCACAACACCCAGGGCACTCAAAGTGAAGGGAAAAAGTGTGTGGGTACATCTCTCCAAAAAGCATTTATAAAACCTTCCTCCATGAACTACAAGTACAAAACATTTTTGGGGAACTGATCAGGAAGAACATTGTTTTTGGATGGCCACAGAAGGCTCACAGGAGACCTATACCATGAACTACAATATCAGGGCAAAAGTTATGTATATTTCTGTGTGTATGTACCTTCTGTCTACTATGAGTAGTTCTAGATTTGCTTACCACTGAGGAACAGTCAGGTCAAAAGAGATTCACAAAACTATAGTGCAGAACTCTAGCATCCCACATGCAATACATAGCACCCTTTTACATAACACTTTGTACCGACACATGACCTCAGTCGGCTGTCAAAGTCTTAGCCAGGTCATGTTATGTCTGTTTGTTAATCCCACATGCAGTAGGCCTAGAGAGGCTTTACCTGTCCCAAGAGGTACCCACAAGAAAGCAAACGGCCTCATTTACCTTTACTTATGTGGCATAAGGGCCAAGATCAAACCCAACAAGATAGAACCACACGGGTAGTTGTAAACCGTACCCAATATGACACCAACCCTAAAGCGTTATACCTTTTCACTGAACTAACTGATATCCAAACCGTGCTGGAAAAAGATGTGTAGGAAGGGCACGATAAGAGAAGATATTGTTTCACCCTGAGATTTCCTAGAGAAGATATTCTAGTATGTAGCAAAATCCTCAACTCAGTGCATAAGTACATCTGCTCCAGCATCCATTTGTGGACCATGGGTGCCTCTTAGCATATCTGGGCAGTCTTCTTTAACAACAAGTGGTCTCCTGACATGGAATTCCTATGTAGGGCCGTACAGCTTGGGAATAAAAAGGGAAATGGGTCGCCTGGGGGAGGGTTCACAATATGGCTAATAATGTCTGGAAATCTGGGATATCGAGGTGGGGGGATATACTTGGCTAGAAGGGCAAACCCTTGATTTTACAGAAACTTACACTGCATTCCTTATGTTTCATAGGAAATGGAAAGCTTCCAATGGGCACAAATGCTAACTGTAGAATGATTCTACATATTCCGGATGTGCAATGGGGCACTCCCACATTGATGGATTTTTGCTGACAGTCCTGTGAACACGCCTACACCCAACAGGTACCCAGTTGCAGGAGACTCTACTCCATGGTGACTTTGCACACCCTGACCCTGGTCATGCCTGAAGAAGAGCTAACAGAGTTGTACCAGCACCCATTAACCCCTTGTGTGCTGTGTCGGCCGTTGGCCGATGGCAGCACTACCTCCCTAGTGCTGCCGTCGGCCGACGGAGCCTTGCCCACTCTTTAGAACGCCCGCACCGTGGCGGAAAAAACGCTGCAATTAAGGCGTTAAAGGAAATAACCACCTTACTCCACCAAGCTAGCAACAGGAGCGCAGCACACTATTTTGACTTGGCTCAATGCAAAGTCATTCCAGAAGAATTCTGGCTGTTCACAGAAGCACAGCTGGGGGTTGGGAGTGTTGATTTCCTTCTTCACACTACAGAAAAAAGATGATGCCCGCTAGCTCCAGTTTACCTGGTGATATTTTCCCGAGATGATAAAAATGCACTTAGCTCGGCCTCAATCAATCAACAAAGAAATCCTCCTCAAGGTGATACAGCACTGAGATGTGCTGGACTTAATGACCACAATGGAGGGATGGGTCTGTGCCAAGATACATGCCACCTGTTGCACATTCATCCCAGGAAACAACATGGGCAATGGAACATTAACACTTGCCATCCAAGCACTGCGTAATCTACAGAGAAGCATTTGTGAGAAGGAGGGTTCCCCTGAGCAGGAGTGGTTTTTGAATTGGTTCTCCTGGCTCCCACAATGGATAGCCGGTGTGTGTAATTCACTGTTGCCAGTTATCATTGTGTTTTTCTTGGTTTGTGGGGTTATACAATTGGGGGTCACCTGCAGTAAAAATGGGCTCCTCAAACTAGGTGAAATGCAAGTAATTAGGAAGGTTGTCATAGTCAAAGTGAGCATAGTTTGGTGTAGGAGATGGTTGGAAAGCCTGGCTCTGAGTGCATTGCTGTTGTCTAATTTGCTTGTGATGAGGGATTGTGTGATGGTGTGTCTGGTGCTCAGGGGAAGCCATTTGAAAACAATTTTGGAACATGCGGAGAATTTTGAAGCAAGAGAAACTGACTGCGTTGACTTGTGCTGTCATGTTGAGCTTGTCGTCTGGAATGATTCGAAGGTTTCTGGCATGGTCGGTAAGTGTTGGTGTCAGTCCAAGCCCTGCTGGCCACCGGTTGACATCCCACTAAGAGTTCTTGGTCCTGAAGATCAGCACATTTGTTTGGTCAGATTTGACTTTCAGGCAGTTAGATCTCATCCATTCTGCTATGTTCATCATACAGTTGGAGAAGTTGGTTCTGGTGGTGGTGGACTTGTCAGTCAGAGAAAGGATGAGTTGGGTGTTATCGGAGTAGAAAATATTGGTGATGCCTTGAGATCTGTTGATGGAGAGTGGTGTCATGTAGATATTAAACAGCGTTGGACTGAGTGATGAGCCCTGCAGGACTCTTCAGATAATGCCCTTGTATTCAGATGTGTAGGATGGTAGTTTGACTCATTGTGTTCTTCCTAAAAGGAAGGAGCTTATTCAGTTGAGGGCCAGACATTGGATGCCTATATTGTGATGTATTCTGATGAGGGTTTGATGGAAGACTGTATTGAATGCTGTGGAGTGGTTGACAAGGATAAGGGGTGAGGTCTTTCCAGGGTCCAGTATTGTGTGCCTTGTTCCTCCTAAGTTGGCAGGGTATGCTCTGATGTGGGTCCCTTCTCACTTTGCCACTGGATTCAGGCTAGTCTGGCTGATGAGGGGTGTTAACCAGAAACCAGTCTCAGAATGCTTGGTTCCATTCCAGGGAAGACCTGTCTAGGCAGTTCGGGCTGGACTGTTCCCATGAGGAATAGGGTCAAGACTGATTTGCATATGGCTCTGAACTGGGGTGGCAAAATAAGCTAAGAACGATGATATATTGTACCCAGATATTTGACTGGGGTGAGTGTCTGAAAGGTTTCTGTGCTCCATTCATCATCTCCTTGTGTTTGCTCAGAATTGTGTGTATGTCATCAATGGCCACGATGAGTGCTGTTGTTGCTTCGAAATCCTGATTGATTGTAGTCCAGTAGGTCATTGAGTTCAAGGTGGTTGGTTCGTTGGTGGCCTTCTCCAATACCTCGGCAGGGTATGGGAGCCGAGAGATGGGTTGGAAGTTGCTCAGGTTGCTGGGGGTAGCTGATGGTATGTTGAGGAGGGGGTTGACAGTGGCACAGCTACAAGCTTCTGGGAAGGTGGGAGAAGTGATGGTGATGTTGATGATGTAGGCAAGAGTGTTGCTAATTAGTGGTCATCAAATGTTGAAGATGTGGTGAGGGCATTGGGACTCCAGAGTGTATTGTTCAGTCAGGTGTCCATCCGATAGGTGGTGAACAGGTTGGCGATGAGATCTTTGCGATCTGGTTGTTGATCAAATTTACAGTAGATCTTTTCTATTTTGCTATTGAAGAAGTTAGATTAGATAGTTGTTGCAGAGTTCTTGTGATGGGGTGAAGGTGCTGGCTGTGCCCTTGGGGTATGAATTCATTGACTATTGAGAGGATCTCTTTGCAGTCTTTGGACCTTGCCACTATCTGTTCAGTTAGTGCCCTTCTTTTTGTGTCTGAGTGCATTCTTGTAGGTAGTTCTGGTGTCCGCATTGTTGTTGTAAATCAACGGCGATTAGGGTAAGCATTAGCATTAGCATTAGCAGAAGACATGCTGTATTTGACCATGAACCGACTCCATTTTGTATTCGTAGCGGCCATTTTGTATGCCATAAATTGCCATGTGCTCATCATGTGCTTTGTCCTACCTCCTTGTTAACTGCGTCTGAAATCTGCCCAGCAACAGGCTATTATTAACGTCCTTTGTATGTCAGCGCATGCCCAGTAGAGTCCACATCTGTTCTTAAATAGTAACAGATAGGAATGTGCCTTTGGGGTCTCAAGAACCGTTAACTCCACCCATGTATCGATTATGTTCAGAAATGTCCTTATATGGTCGCAAATCATGCTGCATGTCTGTACCGCCTTCTTTTGAACCCCTTCATTGTGTATAAAAGGGGCCATATGCTTTAGTTCGGTGTGCTACTCTATGCAATACTGAAGGGTGTTGTGTGGACTGTAGTACCACCTTTAAAGGTTTAATAAACTATGCTTTTGTATTTTCCAGTTTCTGTGCCAACTTCTTCCTATGGTCTGAGGACTCTGTGCAGAGAAGGGCGAACCCCTGGCACTGGTAGGCCTAGCTGAGGCTTGCTTACATCAATTTGGCGCCCGACACATGGGGCTCATTGGAAAATCGGATGCCCGAATGAGTGGTCGTGACGAAGGATTGGAATCTCGCCGCGGACGTGATCACTGCCAGAAGAGACCCGAGTCTTGGCATCCAAGGCGTTGTTCCTTTCTTTCCGATCTGACCATCCAGGTGGTGCCGGTCCTCGACTGAGATCTCTTCTGTTGGCTTTCCGTGCAGTGGCCGTTTGGTTGAATTTAGAACTTGGCAGTTGGAATCTGGACGCCCTGTGATTAGTAAGAACCGTTGTACGATTCTTGCTGTGGGTTTTGGAAGCCTGGGATTGGCAAAGCAGTTTTTGGATACTCTCACTGTGGCAATTTTGGTTTGGTATGACTAGTCATGATGTGTATGTGTAAGTGAAATATATGCATTGCAACACATATATGCAGGTAATGAGGAGATTTTTCTCTAAAATTGAGATTTTGATTTGAACGGCAAAACGTATTACAGATACTTTAAGTGCTACTTTGATTATAATACTGCCTATTTTGCACAATTTTTGGCATGCCTGCTTTTAGTACACTTCGTAGGATGTGCTGCTTTTGTGGAAATAACCGGTTAAGACTTGAGGAATCGCAGCCGGCTCCCCCAGAGGGGACGCCTAATAGAGAGATGTATATAAAATATGGTCTTTCTTCTATAATGTACAGCACATTATGGAGGAAATACACGCGAAAGGATCCTGAGTTACGTTGGCCAATGTATGGGTCATTTGATATGCGAAAGATTGAGTATGTTGAACAGTGTATGTTCGAGAGGAAATCCAGACAAGACATGTTTGAATGTGTGCGAATGTGGGTGAAAGAAGTACATGAGCGTGAGCGTGAGAAACGTGAGCAAGCGCTGATTGAAAAAGAGCAATGGAAGAATGTGTATGAAAAGGCGCAAGAATTAAGGAAGAAAGAAGTGAAAGAATTGGAAGAGAGACAGGAGAAGGAGCGCAGATTACAGATATCTGGCCAATATGCTGTTCGGCAACCTTTTTATCCTGTCCTTAACAAATCACAAGATGATTTCTCATTGCTAGATTGTCCTCCGCCTCCGTATGCCGTTCCGTCCGCTCCATCTGGAGAAGATGAGGATTCCGGTGCAGATCGAAGGACACCAGATGCTCGATCTATGCTGTCGGTCGAGCGTGTGGCAGAACTTAGAAAGACTGCTTGTCAAGCACTTCGTGATTCTGTTACCTCCTAGAGGTAATGATAGAGGCGGACGAGGATTTTTTGGCTCGTCTTATACTCGTTCGAATTTGGCTGTTGATCAATGCGTGTATTGTCGGAATCTGGCCATTGGGCTGATGAGTGTCCAATGTTGCGCTCACAACGCTATGTCCGTGGTCCAATGAGAAATCGCGCAGGATATTCAGGTCCTAGGGGCAACATGAACGATCGCGCTAGGTTTGATTCTAATGTGCGGGTACAAAGTCGGTTCATTACTTTTGACAGGCGCAACCAATATCAGATGTCTGATTATGTGCAGCCCGATTTACATGATTCTGCTTATGCATAGGATTGCTTAGGGTGGGGTAAGGAATCAGTTGAAGTTCCAGTAGATCAGAGGGGTCCTTATGTTACAGCACATGTTTTAGGTTCTACTGATCTTTTTCTGGTTGATACAGGAGCTACTCGTAGCGCTCTGTCTAAACAATTGGTTCTGAGGGCTCCCCTGTCTGGCTTAACGATCACATCGATAGGGTTCGATGGAACACCTTCCCTTAGCCCATTATTAGCGCTCTGTGTGTGTGTGTGGTGAGAGTGGCCTGCCCTCCCATAGGAATGCATGGGGAATATGTGTGTCCATGGTAGTTCCTGATGTGTGGGGAGTGCAGGATCGACTTTGGTATGTGTGAACTCGTGTGATTACATTTTGCGCAATGAGGTGCGTGGATTTATTGTGTCTAGTGTGGAAGAGCCACTTCTCGAAGTTGCGTGCCTGTGCAGTGAATGTGAATTGACTGTCTGGCTTGTGATTGGCTGGAGCTGGCTGGTGTGCCTGGCTCCAGGAGTCAGGATGGTCTGCCCCGGTGGTGAATGGAGGGATCTGCATGTTGATGGGAGGGAGGAGTGCACCTGGGACCTGAATAGGGCTGGGCCTTCCCTCCACAATGCTGGCTCCACCCCCTGTGGCGTGTCTGATATCCCTGACCCACCCTGTGAATAGGCAGAGGGGCTGAGCAAAACAAAGTGCTCAAGAACCAGTTGCATCTGGTTCACACCTTGCCTGCTCAAGGCAGAGGAAAAAGATACCTGCCAGTAAAATAAAAGGTGGCCTCAGTAGAGGTCCAAGTGCATTTCTCTCAGCCTAGAACCGCAAAGAAGATTCTTGAACAAGAAAGTAAAAATATAAACATATAGTTATTTTATTATTTTTAGGTCTCGCCTGTCGATGCGCATGCGCATCGAGCTTGCGAGACTATGGGGGCTTAAACAGACTTCAACCAACTTGCAAGGAATCGTGGCGATTCCTTGCAGTGCCCGTGAAATTCAAGCTCAATGCGCATGCGCATTGAGCTTAAAAGCGCGTGCACATGCCCCCAGCCGCCTGCGTTGCATGTATTTTCCCTCAGGCGCACTCCTCCCACACCCCCGCTCCGCCCCCTCCCCTGCCTGCCGTGTCGCATTTCTTCAGTTCCCTCAGCCGCACTCCAGGCCCCTGCTGCTTTCACACCCTCTCCCCGCTCCGCCCCCTCCCCTGCCCGCCGTGTCGCATTTCTCCTCCCCTTCTCTGCCTTCCCTCCGTCTTGTTGTTTTTTTTACCCGCTCCGCCCCCTCCCCTGCCCACCGTGTCGTATTTCTCCTCCCCCCCCCCGACTTGCATTTCTCCTTCATTGAAGGTGGGGATTTAATTCAATGGACTGCATGTTTGAAATTTCACTACAGGGGCTTAAAAGTGGAACATGCGTTGGGTGGAGCAAGAGGCATATAACTGTTGTTTGTCCTGTGTTAGCCAGGAAGGACGAGGAAAGGCTCTTCTATTTTATTTAACATTTTGAACCAGCACTCTCCAAAACAGCTGTGATTTCGTGCTTTCAGTTTCAGGAGCGCTGCATTTTTTTCACGGCCGGCCTCCGGCCGTGACTCGCATTTCTCCTTCATTGAAGGTGGGGATTTAATTTAATCGACTGCATGTTTGAAATTTCACTACAGGGGCTTAAAAGTGGAACATGCGTTGGGTGGAGCAAGAGGCATATAACTGTTGTTTGTCCTGTGTTAGCCAGGAAGGACGAGGAAAGGCTCTTCTATTTTATTTAACATTTTGAACCAGCACTCTCCAAAACAGCTGTGATTTTGCAGGAAATGCTGACAAGCGCTCATGTGCTCTGTGATACCGCCCTGCTTTATGTGGAACTTTTTCATTGCTGCGTACATACTTTTAAATCTCTACCAAAAACTATACTTATGTCGCAATGCTAGCGTTGCAACCAAAAGGGGCATTTATATTTCTATAATTGGAATGTTTGTTTTTAAATTAAGTAGCTCTTGCCGCACAAAGCAACTACAATGGACAAATAAAAACACAAGGTAAATTCCTAAAAAGCTGCTCCTGTTCTCTTCGCTCTCCCACTTCTGAAGCTGTGGAGTTGTGCAATTGTACTAGTTCTCTTTGCTCTTGTGGTGGGTAAAGGGCGTGACTGGCCTGCATGCTGGATCTTTGGTGTTCAAATGTTTCTCAGGAGCTGGAGGGAGCGGTACAGCCTTTGTGGTAGTAGATAATAGGGTTTAACATTCCGAGCAGCTTAATTTAATAAAAGATAGATTGTTGTTAATTTTTTTCTTAGTTCATGCCACCTATATTTCAGTATGCATGGATCCTTGCTCCCGCCTATCTTTCACCCTCCCCGGCACCGACTCCAATCTCCCTTTCCCCTTCACCACTGACCCCCTCCCCACCCCCCTTGAGCACGGGTTCAGACTGTAGCCTTTCCTTTCTCCGGTAATGGTATTTTCTCCTCTCAATTTTTTTGCACTTACTTTGATTTTTTTCTCTCGCCCTGTTCTTCGATTACCTCCCCCCATCCTCCAGCACACTCCAATCTCCCTTTCCCCTTCACCACTGACACCCTCCCCACCCCCCTTGAGCACGGGTTCAGACTGTAGCCTTTCCTTTCTCCAGTAATGGTATTTTCTCCTCTCAATTTCTTTGCACTTACTTTGATTTTTTTTCTCTCGCCCTGTTCTTCGATTACCTCCCCCCATCCTCCAGCACCACCCCCCTCCCACGCCCGCCATCCAGGAGTAGCTTGCTGTTTTTTCTCTCTTCAACATCTCCAACACCTCTATTTCCCCTCCAGCCACTCTCTCCAGCACTAGCTCGCGCTCCTTCACCCACCCTTCCCCTCAGTCACCACATCTCCAGCCCCCCTCACCCCGACCAGCACCTTGAGCACTGAGTCTCTCTCCAGCACGTATACTCTGCGCACCCTGCACTGCTCTAGCTTACCCTTTCTTCTCTTTTGAACAAATTGGCCACATGCCACCCCCGTCTCCCCTCAAGCACTGTCAGTTGTTTTCGGCCACATCCCGGTACTGAACGATGTCATTGATGACCCGCAGGGTGGGGAGGAGACTGACAAAATGCTGCAACTCCGGGCCGAATTATCCGACAGCGCTATTATGTGGCTTTGAAAAGCAAATTATATGATACATTGTGAATGAAACAAATTATGCGCCACCTTCCCATCCACCACCACCACATCCATCACCACCTCCACCACATCCACCACATCCACCACCACCTCCACCACATCCACCACCACCACATCCACCACCACCACATCCACCCCCACATCCACCACCACCACATCCACCATCACCACCACCACCACATCCACCACCACCATATCCCCCAGATCCACCACCACCACATCTATGTGTGTGTGTGTGTGGCTCTGTGTGTGTGTAGGTGCAAATGCAATCTTCTTGGATTTTCGTCACAATAAAATACACTGAACATAATCTTCACAAAATGTATTGACAAACGTTTAAGCTATTGCCATTATAAATTACAATTTTTTTAATTTAAGTATTAATTATTTACAAAATGAAAAGCCATTGTTATTTGTAATATCAATACATGTAAGTCACGTAAATACAACACACATTGCATTACAAATGCTATAGGTGTCACATTTGCGAAAGTTAAAACTATTGACATTGTAACTGACGAAGCTATTAAATTTGATATTTTCAAAAGCAACACATAAATAAAAAAAAGTGTCATTTACAATACCAATCGCTCACACTTTCCTAGTGCGAGACCTATTGCATTTCCAATGCTTGTTTCAAAGTAGTGTTGTTCAGATCGTACACTTTATCAACATAAATAGATAACAAATAATAAATAGATTTTCTACAAATAAACATATACAGACATCATAATTGTTTTTAAATCCTCATTATACCCACACAGAACAACACATCCTCATACCTACAAACATACAAATGCATACTTCTCACATCAACATTGGTGTTTTAAAAACATTCATAGATCACTCCGCAGAATAATAATAGTTAGTGGTCAATTGGGAGCAGTTGGAATATTTTCCGAAGAGATTTGGTTGGTCTTCAGATTGGTAAGAACGCCAACGCGCGTTTCGGTGTAACGCCCCAGCCGGGGCTACACCTTCATCAGGGCAGGATTGGAAGGGGGCACAGGGAGGTAAGACGTCTGAAAAAGAGAATAAGGTAGTATATTTAGCAAGTCAAGAATCATCAATCGCGGAAACAGACAGGCTTGAATTAATAAAAGGACATTTAGAAAGAGACTTCCCGGGGAAAGAGCAAGATGGGAGCCAAGAGCTAGGGTAGTTTATCACAGAAAGGACGTGATATCTCCATGTGAAAGAGATATATGGTTGTTAAGTGCTATAAGACAAGAGAAAGAATATACCAACATCCCGAGATTGAAATGTATCAGCATGCATAGTGTCAGACAGAAATTCTGTTCATTTTAGGTTAGGGTTACACAAGGCGGGGTCATTTAAGGAGCAAAAAGGAGGAACATACCGGAGGAGATTCAATACCTCTCTTCTTGGGACGTCCCTGGTGACCGACACAGAGAAGAAGCGGGTCGGAATAAGAAGCGGTCAGTTTCACAGGGGAAGATTTTCAACAGAGAACTACAACGCAGAGGATAACAAGAATAAGATTTTCAACTGCAGAGTTCCTGCTTTTTAAAAAAATAGTGAGACAGATAGTGAAGACATACGCTTCATACCTAGGCGAACTCCATATCCGGGCTCCTCCATGTACTGGGCATCCTCTTACTGTTGGGGATGCTCAAGGGATCCAGCGTTCGAACGAATGTTTTTTCTAATGGTTGTAGGGTCTGTGGAATCTAGGTGAGAGTAGGAAACAGTTAAAGACACAACAGTGCGTGGACGAGATACAAACAGCAAGATTCCTGCCTAAGGTAATAAAGGCCGCATGCATGTTCTTTAAATTACACTGGCGCTGGTTTCACACTTTGGCTAGGGACTAAAGAGGAGGCTTGCAGTTAACAGATGAGAGGCTGCCAGGGAATCAGATGTAGCCATCTGGCAGAAAAGACAGCGCATGGAGTCAATAGAAACGCAGTGTGTACACTTCAGGAGACACAAAGACTGGGGCTCAAGGCCTCAAGGCATATGAAGGGTGCTACTGAAAATATGTCATAATCTAACATAGGGGGAAATACCAAACGGGTTTCCACAATCGGAAAGGCTTGCGGAGAGATAGACAGATAACTCGCCAGCTGCGCAACATAGATAGGGCGTCTGGGCGGGGCGACCGGTGGGGGATAAAATCGCTCTTGATCACAGGGAGCCTTTCATCAGCGATAGACCCAAGGCATGGTAGAATCGCACTTACTGGTAAACTAATGAATGGATACAAGCAGGGTGGCCGTGTTCCTCCAGGGGCGAAATATACTCTCTGGATCCTCGAGCAAAAGCCAGAGAGATGGCGGGAACTGTGCGGCTAAGTGATTTAAAGGGGTCGGGACCCCAGAGGGCAATCATTTGACACAATCACGTGTATTGGCCAGGGGATGCGAGGAATAGGCAGACTGCAGAGATCATGAAGGAAGGACTAAAGTTCCAATGTAAAACGATCCGCCATCTTGGACCGGGTGAAGATAGATACATATATAGGACCAGCTAGTTGGGAAGATGACATACAGCGTCCCAGGAGATGGAAGACGAGCCAGGAATGGGGTGGATAAAAGGGGGGGAGGAATAAACGGAGAATGCGTGAATACCTATCAGAATATGGACAGTTCACAGGGGGGCAGTTGCACATACTGCAAAACCGGGAAAAGATAACGAGATAAGTGATAAGGTAACACTAATCAGGGGTGATCAAGTGACAAAGGGGAAGGCGACCTAGTGACGTATACAATATGATAGCGCCAAAATTCAGGGGAAGGATAAAAACGGGGGAAGGAGGAGAGAAAGGGAAAGGGCAGCAACATTAAGGTTAAAGCAGAGCATTGGCCCAAGGACATTCCTCATCAAGGCCCTTCTCTACACTTTGGAGATAAAAGATCCAGAAGACCTCTCTTTTTCTGCGTGTGGCCGTGGGGTCAGATCCCTGACGCACATGAATTTTCTCAAGTACTGACCATTTCAAGTACCTTTCTGAATGGCCCTTAGATAGCTAATGTGCTACGATGGGAGCACCCAATTTTCCTGTCCTGATATTAGACTTGTGCTCTCCAATTCTGATGCGGATTTCGCGTCCCGTCTCACCAACATATGGGAGGTTACATGGACAGAAGATAACATTCGAAGAGCGACATTTGGTCATAACCGTGAGGGGAATGGAGCACTCCAGAGTGGTGATTGAAGTACCTGTTATGGCATTGGGGCACGCTTGGCAGTTGCCACATCTGTGGTTACCCATGACAGGTTTCATAACTGGATAGAGCTTTGGGACATGGCAATGGGTTCCAACAGTCTGCCTCTCACAAGGTGGTTTTTTAGGTTCTTATTTCTCCTGAAAGCAAATATTGGTTTAGGTAGATGGTCCTGGTCCAGGTTCAGGTTGAGGAGGTGCCAGCTGGAATTGATAGCTTGTCGGAGTTTGTTGTAAAGATTGGAGTGTTTGGTTACACATACAATCTTCTCAGAGGGATCTTTGTCTCTTTATTCGAACATGGCTTCCCGGTTATAATACCTGGCGCGTTTGAAGGAGTCCTTTACAAGCCTGTAAGGATAGCCTTGTGATATCAACTTCTCCTTCAAGATATCACCCTGCAGTAAGAAATCTTCATGTCAATACAATTTCTCCGGATGCGGAAAAATTGACTGAAGGGGATACTGTCCCTCTGACAGCGCGGATGAAAGCTGCTGTATAACAGAAGGGTGTTTCGGGCGGTGGGTTTAGTAAAGAGGGAGACGTTAATCTCCCCGTTCTGATGTTCCACCCAGATATCAAGAAATTCAATTCTCTCATTGTTGGAGTGCGAGGTGAATTTAAGATGTTGGTCGGCTGAATTCAGCCACATGATAAACTCAAGCAGGGTCTCCTGGTCCCCCTTCCATAGGAAAAAGATATCGTCAATGAACCGGGACGAAGCCCGGACATTTTCATGGAAGGGGGCCATCTTGTTGTATATATGGGCCCGCTCAAAGGTTCCCATATACAGACATTCTATACTCGGTGTGCACGCCACACCCATGCTGACAGCACGGATCTGATAAAAGAAACAGTAATTAAATTCAAAGTAGTTCTCAAACAGGACCACCTCTAAACAGTCAATCATAAAGGGTGCGTTGGAGATCTTAGGTCTGGATGTAAGAATGTCCTGTATTACTTTGATAGCTCCTTCCTGAGGGATATTGGAGTATAGGGACTCCAGGTCAAGGGTGACAAGGAGTTCCCTGTCATCAAGGTAGGGTGTGCCCTCCACTTTAGATATATAATGGCCTGTGTCCTTCACAAAAGAGTCCAATGACGTGACCAGAGGTTTTAGGAAAAGGTCAACGTATTTGGACAAAGGTTCAGTTGCTGATCCTATAGTTGACACGATAGGCCTCAAGGGGGGGTCAGAGAGATCTTTTTGAGTCTTGGGCACACTGTATATGATGGTGGTCCTCGTGTAGGTCGGAGTAAGGAATTCAGCCTCTTTCTCACAGATATGACCTTTTTCAACAGCATATTCCACCATATGGAGAATACGGCGTTTGAGGGCCGGTTCAGGGTCTCTCGCGATTTTTTCATAGTAAGCTGTGGATGAAAGAAGAAGATTCATTTTGCTAACGTAGGTGGTGGTGTCAAATATAACAATTCCCCCACCCTTGTCGCAGGGTTTGATGGTAAGGGAATTGTTCTTTTTCAGAGACTCAAGGGTTTTCTCTTCATTCCTAGACAGATTGTCAGGGGCCTTGGAGACATATTTTAGAATTTGATTTAGTTTGCCGGTAACCACCTTCTCAAAGATGCCAACCTCGTTTCCAACTTCCTCTAATGAAGGGGTGAAGTTGGAGGGGGGCTTGAGCCCAGATTTGTTTTCAGGGGTTTCAGTGGGGGGCCGTGATTGAAAGAATTTTCTTAATCTAATCTTTCGAAAAAAGAGATATAGGTCCTTAAAGAACTCAAATTTGCTGAAATTAGCTGTGGGGACAAAGGACAAACCCCTGGATAGAAGTTCTATGGTCTCCGGTTCCACCTCTGCATTGGAAAAGTTGAAAACCGGGATACTTGTTACCTTCTCCAGTACTGTTGTTGTCGGGTTTGAACATATATGTGGGGTTGGCCCTATCCCCAATGTTGCTGCTGGTTGCCCTGTTGTGGGTTCCGTGCTCTTGGTCTGAAGTTCCCCCGGCGGTTCCCTAAAAAACGGTTGGGTCGAGATGGTCTATCAAACTGTTCCTGCTTGTCCTGATAGTTGACATTAGGGTCATAATTGGGGTCATAACCCCCAGGGCCTTCACCCTCAAAGTCTGTGGTGTCCAAAAAGGTGGTCACTCATCTGTTTCCCCATTAGGGAGGGGCACCTGCTGGATTAGGGCCTTCTGAGGTGCTGTACAGTTGCTAGCTAGGGTTAAGCCCGTTCCTGGGAGAAAAAACGGATGTCCTTCCTAAATTTCTCTGTTATTTTCTAAAAAAACTAGTCTGAAAATGAGTCCAAATTGGCCTCAATTTCCTTTAGTTTTTTCTTTCCCAGATCGACCACATTTTCTTGTTTGAGTTTGTCCTCCAGTTCCTCAATTTCTTTATTGAGGATGTCTATAACCTCCTGGGCGGTCTCGATGATGTGCATCATCCAGTCCCTGGAGCAGCGGTTCGAGATGAGAGCCCACTTCTCCAGGAACTGTCTAATCTCAACAAAGAGACCTGGGATGCTTTGAACTCTCAGTCCGATAGGTATGGTTCCTGCCTTGAGATAGTCAAGCATAAATTTGGCGTGAAAGGCGGTACGTTTAGATTTGATCCGTAGGTTTAGTAGTTTAGTCCACTCGCCTTCCAAGCCCTTAGATAGAGTAAATGCCTTGTCACTGCCAGCCGAGGCGCCGATCATTATGGCGAAGTCCTCGTCGGAGAACCCAAAGGTTTTTAATACTCTCCATGTTAGAATACAGAAGAGAATTATATGGAGTTCTTTAGAGCAAGAGAAAACTGACACAAGTGTATAGATGAAAATAAGGAAAAAGGACAAAATACACTGGAGCAGAGATAGAAACACTGAAATAGAGATAGGTGCTCAAGCCAGAAGGGAGTACCCCTTGCCTACACCTTTAACAACAAAGGATCTCTGTGTATAAAATGGGGCTGTGAAACCAAGTAAATGTTCTTGTTTCGAACTCGAATCTACCAGGGGCATGCTGCTGCTGGGGCCCAGGGGAAGGCTTGCCTCCCTGGGCCCTGACAAGCCCCTGGATGCTGGAGGAATTTCCTTTGCTGGGAGCTGCTGGGCTCCAACTCTCATGTCCAGAACCTCTGGTACCTATTTCCTCCTTTGTGGATATTGTGCAGGCTTGCAGCAGCCTCCCTGTGCCTTAGTTTGGGCTGGGCGCGCTTTAATTTAATTGCCCTAGAGAAGGGAGAGTCTGATGCTGAGCAGCGCGGTGTGCAGCCTTTGTCGAGGGAATCCCCCTCTCAGGAATTCCTCCCCCTCCCTGAGTCATTACGGGTGCCACCCCGCTTCGGTAATATTTCTATTACCGGTGCCCACCCCGTTTTAATGAGTTTCAAAGCGGGTGCCCACCCCGCATTATATTATGAATTATAGAGGGAGCTTACCCCTCGTTTCTGCCCTCAAAAGTTCACCGCCGCGGCCCGTGGCGAACACAGGAAGCCAGGCCCGCGCCGCCTGACTGTGGGGGGGAGCCGTGCCATGCCGTCATGAGGACGGATGGCAGCGTGGGGCTCCCAGAGGTAAAGGGAAGCCCCACGCCACAGAAAAATGCAGCCGCCGTCAGAGAGGCTCTCAGGAGGGAGAGAGAGCCCCGCTTGCTGCTGTGACGATGTCCGCCGAGGCTCCCATGAGCGAGGGAGAGCCCCGGCGGACTGCCGGAAGAAGACAGCGTCCCCTGCCACCTCTGGAGTGCAACCGGTGAGTAGGCCTGCCCGGAGGGGAGGTGGGGGAGAGTTTGCAAGTGATTCCCGCACAGCACTGAGCGGCCCCGCTTGACAGAGGGCCGCTCCCACGTGGAGCTGAGAGTTAGGGCGGCCCTGGATGGCAGTGGGCTGCCCCACCGTTTTAACTGAACGCATGCGTGGCTCCAACGATGGCCCGTATTTGTTTAAAAGTCCCCGTGAGGGGTATGGGGGCATTTATTTCATTAAGGAGCCAGTGGGCTCCAAGGGTCAAGTTTCCATTGCAGAGCACCCTGGCTCCGAGGCCCCAGTTATTTTGAGAGCCTGATGGCTTACAAGGGTACAGTGTTTATTTTAGAGAGCCCCGTGTGACTACAGCGCTCCACCTTGTTTTCAGTGCAACATGGTAATTTCCAGAGCCTAAATGGCTCCAACCCAGGGTACGTTTGTGTTCAGAGCCTAGAGGGCTCCACCATTTTGTGCATGATTTGTTCTAGAGCCTAGAGGGCTCCAACCTGTGGCGCAGTTTGTCCTAAGGGCCAGTGAGAGCCCATGCCGACCTTGGCCTTTCCCAGCTGTGCAGCACTTATTGCCAGCTGCAGCGTTTAGACCTCAGGTATTGTTCTCAGCTGCCCAGCAAGTAGTGGGCAGCTGCAACGTTTAGGTTTGCGCAGATGGCGTACCCCTGACTCCCTGACATTCTGGTCACAGGGCATTTGAGCCCCTGCTTGAAATGGCCAGTTGGCCAGGGGGCTGGTATGTGGATATGGCACGAGGCCCTAAGGTCATTGATGTGCTTTAAATGTGGTGCTAGAAAATGTAATGTATTTAGTGTGTTTTACGCAGCCCGTGTTTGAAACCTCTAGAGATGGTTTTACCTATGGAGGTTTGTGTTAGTGAGATTGTACTTCACTGTGATTTTCGCCCCTAATGTGAGTGATACTTAGGAGGTAGGGTCTAATGTGTTTAGACTAATGAGATTAGCGCTGGATGTAATTCGAGCCTGATGGGAATATGCATAATATAAAGTTATGTTACAGGTTGAGGTGGAGTACAGTGATTACCAGTGGCAACTGGTTGTAGGTTTATGATCTATTTTTACTTGTACCAATTTCTGCTAAGTGTTGATCCTGACATTGGCCCACGTGTCCCTGTCCTGTGTAAATAATCCCTTGTGAATATTGCCCCTGCCAGTTGGCACAATGTATATTGCGTGATTACTATCTGATGTGTTTTGAGAATACCAAGGCAATTTTTATATAACCTTGTGTCGAGTTCCTTTTGTAGTGTGCCTGGGATGCTGTTGCTGTGTGCATGCGCAAAAGCTTTACACATTGCCTCCGGGATAAGCCTGACTGCTTGTGCCAAGCTACCAAGGGGGTGAGCAGGTTTTATCTTTGGCGTGTAACTCACTTGCCCTGACTGGAGAGGTGGTTTCTGCCTGGCTTTGGCGCAAGCCTTAGCCAACCAGAAATCCCAGTTCTAACAGTTAGTCTGTAAATTTCGATTGAAAGGGATTGTGGAGGGATAAAAGAGTGAAAGAAGTGAAAGACTTTATTTTTAGGTCTTAGCAATAGCAGGAGGCTTTTGGATGAGTAAAAAGGAGTTTTGGAGGGGAGGACTCAGCGGAAAGAGTTTAGAAAGGTTTGTTTTAGGGGATTGGTATAGTAAAAGAGGTGTCAGATGATGCAAGGAGGGGTAGAGTAGGATAGAGTCTAGATAGGGTTATTTTGGCAATCATAGTTGTGGTATGGGGCTTGGGATAAATGAGAGAGTGAATGAATGAATGAATGAATGAATGAATGAATGAATGAATGAATGAATGAAAGAATATTTGTATAGCACCTATACTACCCGGAGCCGCGTAGCGCTTAGAATCAGGAGTGGCCATTTCAATTTCGCAAAGACTACCGATCGAATAGGTAAGTCTTCAGATGTTTGCGGAAAGCAGTCAGGCTGCGGATCTCTCTACTGGCTGGGTAAGAGCATTCCACAACTTTGCCGCTGAGTATGAGAAGGAGCGTCCTCCCCACCTTGCTTTCTTGATCTTCCTGGTGGTTGCTAAAACTTGATTACTGGAGCAGAGGGACCTAGATGGTAGGTAAAGTGGTAGTATAGGATGAAGAATGTTAGGGCCTGTTTTCCATATAGCTTTATGGGCTATGCACAGTGCCTTGAACTGAATTCTGTCACCCATAGGTAGCCAGCGAAGTCGACGAAGGGCTGGCTTTGCCGATTGTCTCCTAGGGACCTGGAGGAGCAATCTTGTTGCGCTGTTCTGTACCACTTGTAGTTTGTTCATTGTGGACAGTGGAGCTCCCAGGTACAGGGAGTTCCCGTAATCCAGCCAAAAAAGAATCAGAGCCTGGATCATGATCCTGCTTGCTCCAAATGGGAGGAGGGGAAGAATTTTACGTATCATCCTCAGCAAGCCGTAACAAGTTGATGATAAAACAGTGGCTTGATGATTGAAGTTAAGTTTATCATCAAGCCACACACCCAGACTCTTTAAATGCGGCTTAGGCGGTGGAGCTGGGCCTAGGCATGCGGGCCATGAGGGAATATGTGGGGCGGGGGAGGAGTTGCCTAGTAACATAATCTCTGTTTTTTCTCCGTTAAGACGGAGGTAGGAGTCCTTCATCCATCCGGCCAATGCTTCAAGGCAGAGTGCCAGCCTATCAGACGATCTTCCATCTTGGCCCAGAGATACCACTAGCTGGGTATCGTCTGCATAGCTGACGATCTTAATGCCGAATGGATGGATGACGGCTGCCAACGGCTTCATATATACGTTGAAGAGGGTTGGGCTTAGAGCCGAGCCTTGTGGGATCCCACATTCCAGAGATTGGGTGGACGAGGTCACGTCTCCCTCAAAGAAGTGGAACTGGCGATTGCTGAGGAAGGAAGTGAGCCAATTCAGGGCAGCACCGGACACACTGTTCATTCTGAGACGGTTGATCAAGATGGAATGGTTGACTGTGTCGAAAGCTGCACTGAGGTCCAACAGAATGATCCCAGCCTTTCCTCCTTCGTCCACCAATCTCCTTGCCTCCTCGGTCACTAGCAGTAGTGCCGTCTCTGTTCCATGGTTAGGGCGAAAGCCAGTTTGGGTGTCGTCCAACAGACTGTTGGATTCCAGGTGGTTGGTGAGAATATTATTTACGTGTTTTTCCAATAATTTACTGAGCCATAGCAGGAGGAAAATGGACGATAAGTAGATAATATAGAAGAATCCAAACTGGGCTTTTTAATTAATGCTTTTACCATTGCGCATTTCCACCGGAGGGGAACTGTCCCTGTTGATATGGAGAGATTTAGTATCTCCATTATGGTGGTTTGGACAGTCTTGATTACTGCCTTTATCTGTTTGGGCGGTGCGACGTCCGTCAGAGAACCCGAGACGACTTTACTGGTAATTATATTGAGTGTCTCTAAATTCAGAGGATCTAAATGGTCAAGCACGGGTACATCAGTTAAATCGGCAGTATTGTAGCCCTCTATGTCAGCTTGATTAGAGGGGAATGTATTATATATCGCATGTATTTTTTCTTTGAAGAATACTGCTAATTGGTTGCAGCGTTCAAGAGCTCCTTCACTAGAAGGGAGAGTTTGTGACGGGGTAATCAGTGTTTTGGCTATTCGGAAGATCTCTTTAGGGGAGTTCGCTGCAGTCCCTATTTTATCCTCATAGAATTTTACCTGGGCTTCTTTTATCTCATTTTTATATCTCCTGATAGTCTGTCTGTAGGTATCTTTTGTATCTTGCTGGGGATTTAGTCTCCAAATCCTTTCCAGCTTACGGCAAGCTTGTTTTAGTACTCTCAGTTGAGGGCTGTACCAGGGAGCTGCGTCATTCTGTATGATGATTTTAGGGAGGGTAGAATCGAATTTTTCTTGGATCCAAGCATTAAAGTTGGTATTTGCCTCTTCAATATTGGCTCCTAGTGTTGGCTTGGTGGCTTTAAGGGATGCCTGCCATTTATCAAGGGGTAGCTTACCCCATTTCCGGTCCCATGTTATGTTAGAGGGTTGTGCCCCTCGTGTGGTTTTTGTAAACCAAAATAAGGGAATTAGGAAGTGGTCGGTCCATGGTAGGGGGATGGGGTCTCCTGAGGTAAGATTCTGTGAGCTGCTGAATATAGGGTCAAGAAGGTGGCCTTTTTTGTGTGTTGGAAGGAGGCACTTTAAATCAAGACCCAGGGCTTGGAGACCTGATAATAGATTACTAGTGGTGGAAAGGGAGGTATCCTCTAAATGTATGTTAATATCCCCTAGCGTGGTATAATTGGCCATGGCTACCACTTCTTCTGAGGCAAAGTCAATGAGTTTAGGGATAAATTAATTTAGCGCCTCAGGAGGACGATTAATTAATGTGCCTGATAGGCTATCAGTGGGGGACAGTTCCAAAGAGAAGGGGAGATTTTCTCCTTCTTTAAACGTTGAAGGTAGGAGACGGCAACTGTTAGTGTCCTTATAGATAATTGCTAAGCCTCCGCCATGTCCTATGCTGCGATCTATTCTGCAGATGTTATACCCTATTGGGAGAGCGTGAACAATGTCTGGTTCGTTCCCTGTTTGAAGCCACGTTTCGGTCAGAAATATGGCATCCAGTGTGTGTTTTTCAATTAGAAGAGCTATTTCCATACAGTGTTTAGACGGGGATCTGCAGTTTAAAAGAGACAGATTATATTGTATGGTGGAAGTAAGGCCTCTGTCTAAATGGTCGTGCCTTTTGAAATGCCTATGACAGTATCGGCATAGTAATGGGGGTTTAGCAAGATCCAATGAGTGTTGACAGTTCGCCTTCTCAGTTGGTCGTAACATGTATAAGGTAGTGTTGCTATATGTCACGGGAGTTTTGTTAAGAGGGCCAGCGGTGGTGGCACCTTGCCCCATTCGGCCGCGGACGGGCGCAGACGGGCAGGACTCTGGCATGACTCCGGCACAGGTCCGGCACGTCCGCTGTGCGGAGACATGACCGTCCCCTTTTATGTGCTTCTAGAGCGCGTCACAGCGCTAGCCCACACCCAATATGGCCGCTGTTTTTGGATCGCCTCCCGAGACCGGCTCTCAGCGTCGGTACTCGGCTGAGAGTGGCCAGCAGTGTGTCCTGGTTAAAAAAGCTTATTAAATCAAGCAGAAGTCAAACTAACACAAATGATTTTAAAATTCTGCAAAGATGAAAGGAATAGAGAGACCTCCCGGCTTCCGCCTCAAGAGGGTGAGAAAAGCACACTTCTAAGTCAAGCACACGGCTACAATCTGTCCCTTTTATGTGCAGCTAGAGCGCGTCACAGCACTAGCCCACACCCAATATGGCCGCTGTTTTTGGATCGCCTCCCGAGACCGTCTCTCAGCGTCGGTACTCGGCTGAGAGTGGCCTGGCAGCGAGGGGGGGAGAGATCTCTACGAGGTCTCAGCAGTGTGTCCTGGTTAAAAAAGCTTATTAAATCAAGCAGAAGTCAAACTAACACAAATGATTTTAAAATTCTGCAAAGGTGAAAGGAATAGAGAGACCTCCTGGCTTCCGCCTCAAGAGGGTGAGAAAAGCGCACTTCTAACGATATAGAGGATATTTTGATAGATGTATAGGATGAGAGATAGGGTAGTGCATTGGAAGGAGTAGTAGAAGAAGTTTGAGATGAGTCAGAAGGTTGGGCTAGAAGATACATTGAGCAAAGTATAGGCTGAGAAATAGGGTAGTGCATTGGAAATGCTAAATTACAAGAAAGTGATAAATATATAGATCCATAATTACATTGAAAGTATATAGATACATAAAGGATGTAAGTATATGCAGATTAAAGATATTGATAGAGGCACAGGATGAGAAATCGGGTATTGTATTGTATTGTAAATGCATTTATATAGCGCGTACTACCCCTGACGAGGCATCAAAGTGCTTTTTCGGCGAGTAGCCCGCTACTTCGGGACCCATAGAGGATTAGTGTTAAATTAGTATAGTGAAGCATGCAAGTACATTTTAATTGGTGGATAGGTTAGCCAGTTATTTGGATTTGGAATGATAGAGGAAGGACAAAGGTTTGTATTTATATAGAGCTTGTTGACGTACGCTATTCAGGCAGCCTATAAAGGATTAGTGGTGAATTAATATGGTGAAATATGAAGTAATTTCCGTGGTGGATATTAGTCAGTTACTTGGAGTGAGAAGGATAGCAGAGGTATAAAAGGGGAAGAAAGATTTGCATTCATATAGCACTTGTTACCCCTGATGGGAGTTGAAGGGCTTTTCTGGTGAGTAGCACGCCACTCCGGAACCCATAAAGGATTAGAGTTGAAAATTAGTATAGTATAAATATGAAGTCATTTGAGTAGTGGATATGTTATTCAGTTATTTGGGTAGTATATTAGTATAGTTTAATATGGAATTTGAGAAGTGAACATGTTAGTCTGTTAATTTCGATTGAAAAGGATAGTGGAGGGATGAAAGAGTGAAAGACTTTTTTTTTTTTAGGTCTTAGCAATAGGAGGAGGCTTTTGGATGAGTAAAAAGGAGTTTAGGAGGGGTGGACTCAGAGGAAAGAGTTTAGAAAGGTTTGTTTTAGGGGATCGGTATAGTAAAAGAGGTGTCAGATGATGCAAGGGGGGTAGAGTAGGAGAGTCTAGAAAGCGTTATTTTGGCAATCATAGTAGTGGGACAGGATGAGAAATCGCGTATTGTATTGTATTGTAATTGCATTTATATAGTGCTTACTACCCCTGACGAGGAGTCAATGTGCTTTTTCAGCGAGTAGCACGCTACTCTGTGCCCCATAGAGGATTAGTGTTGAATTAGTATAGTGAAGCATGCAAGTACATTTTAAGTGGTGGATATGTTAGTCAGTTATTTGGATTTGGAATGATCGAAGAAGGATAGAGGAGGACAAAAGTTTGTATTTATATAGCGCTTGTTGTTGCAAGCCTATAAAGGATTAATGGTGAATTAATATGGTGAAAGGCAACTATTTTTCTTTTGTTCTTTTGTGTGGTTTTGAGTGGTATCAGGATGTCAAAAGCTTCCTGTTGCCACTCATATAGATTTTGTACAGAATTTATGATTTCCAGATTTGTACTGGATGTTAGTTGTGTTTCCAAGTGTTCCAGATTGAGTTTGTTCCACGGCCGATAGGTGGATGGATGTAAGGTAGTTTTAGGTGAGTCGCTTAGCATTGTTTTATGTTGGAAGGCAAGCAAGTGGTGGTCTGACCATGTGACTGGAGTTATAGTTTGAAAGTTAACTATTTCAGTATTAGCAAAAATGACATCTAGGATATGTCCAGCAATGTGTGTCGGATTGTGGACAGTCTGATGCAGGTTCAATGTGTCTAGCCCGGTGATTATAGTTTTTGGCTGAGTCATATTGGGTTTATCAAACCAAATGTTAAGGTCAACCATAACGCACAGGTTGGAGTGTATTGTTATCAGGTTTGAAACTGTGTCTAAAAGTGCATCTGGGAATGTTGCCTTGCTAGGTGGAGGTCTGTAAAGGAGCTGGAAGTTACAGGAGGAAGACAGTGTAGGATTGCATCTTGTTAGAAGAGCCTCACAATTCTTTATGGAGATGTTGTCAATTTTAGTGATATGTATTGTTGCCTGAATACAACAGCTAGACCACCTCCTTTTTTGGCTGTACGATTTGGGGTGAATATTTGATAGCCTGGAGGAATGGCTTCATGCAGGACTGGAGCCATATCTTCTTCCAACCATGATTCGGTTATGAATAGTATGTCTGGTTTTGCATTGGTGAGATAGGATGCTTGTTTTTAGAGAGGGATCGAGCATTTATTAGTAGACAGTTTAGTGAGTAGCCTTTGGTGATAGTGGGACTTTGTTTGGTAGAAGAGTGATCAGTATTGTGTGGGTTTGTAGCAGGTGTGTTCTTAGTGCTGGTGTTAGCTGTATTAGGATAGCAATCATGTAGCTGTTCTGTATCATGTTCCTCATCCAGCATGTTAAGAAGGCATTTTGATGGGTCTTCATGTGTATGTGTAGGAGATGGTGTTTGAGAGTGAGTTTGAGTGCTGTGTTGCTTTTGTGGTGTAACATTGTTGTCAAGTAGACATGGGGAAGCAAAGTTGTGATGTGTGGCATGTTGCTTAAATTTTTTGTGTGTGTTTATGGAGGAAGGTATATGAGTCAGGGGAGGTGGTGCAGCATGTGGGTCATGTAGTAATGTTCTAAATTGTCCAATGGATGGGAGGCGGTTAGAAGATAGGTGCTGTATTGCTGTATCTGTATTAGGTGTGGTGGAAGAGTGAAAGCTTGGCATTGGAGTTTGTTCCTTTCTGTGGTTTGAAAGGTGGGTATGTATGTGTATTTTGTGATGGTAAGTATTATGAGGTGTTGCGCTTTGAAGATTTTGTTGTGCTGGTGTGTGTGATATGTTTTGCTTTTGAGGAGTAGTGAAAAAGCGTGCTGATGTATATGTTTCATGCAATGGATTTGGTTGTGTAGTATTGTTTGTGAGAGGAGGATGTGACATAGATGGGGTGGTGATGTGTTTATGAGTAGAGTGTATGTTGTGTGTAGGAGGGAATGAAGTCGAAATGAGAGTGTTTATCTTAGACTGGTTTGTTGCAAGAGTTACAAAGTGTGGTGGTGTGCACTGTGTGTGTTGCGCGTAAGTGTTATTATGGCAGAACGGCACCAAGAGAAACGTGAATGCACAGAAGACAAATGCACAAAAAAGAAAAACTTAGAAAGCACAAAAGATAAAGATGCACAAGAGAACGTGCGTAAAACAGAAAAGCAAAAAGTACAAAAAAGGCACAAGAGTGGAGAGAGGGAAAGCAGCAAACAGATGGGGAGTGAGAGAGCAGATGGGTGAGACAGACAGCATAATATCAGATGGTGTGAGAGTAGAGGGAGCAAGGCGGGAGCCTATAATTAAGGAGTCAGGTCTGAAAGGGCCTCAGACTGATCGAAGGACATGTAAGTGGGTGTCAGCTGGGCCTAGGCATTTGCTCCAATGGGTCATGCAGTGGCTGCTATTAAGTAGGATCTGGCAGGGAGAGGAGCATGGGAGCCGGTTTCAGTGAAGCAGGAAGAAGATGTGGGATTGTGACACGGGAGGAGTAGGTATGGAGTGGGGGAGGCAGTAAATTGTATGAGGGTAGGATGCAGGTAGTATGATGCAGGACCTGAAGTGAGAAAGGGCACAAAGAGCGAAAATGTGCAAGGGGAGAGTGGGAAAAGCATGCACATAGAGAATGCACAAAGGAGAAATGCATGAAACAGAAATTCACTAGAGAGAAATGCAGAAAAGTGCTGCACAAAAGAGAAAAATTACAAAGCCCAAAAGACAAAGGTACAAAAAAGAGAGTGCACAAAAGAGAAAAGTGAATGGGACAAAATCGAAGAGAGAGAAAGTAGCAAAAAGACTTAGAGAGCGAGAGAGCAGAATTGTGGGGGAGAGAGGGGAAAATCACGTGGGTTGACAGCAGAGGGAGCGAGACGGAAGCCTTGAGTCGAGGCACAGGGTTTGAAGGGGCCTAGGACAGGGTGGAGGACCAGTCACAAGTAAGTGGGAGGGAGGCTGGGCCTAGGCACATGCACTATGTAAACAGTGCCACCAAAAAACATGTATTAAACAGGCCAATGTATTTGATATTTTCTTTTTTTACAACTCTCTTGTTTACAGGTTCTGCTTTCACCTATCAACATATCTATCCAAAAGGCAAGATATATATGTGATTAGTTATTAACATTATTTATGTCTTACTCCTTTGGAAGGTAAGCTCTATTCAGAATCAGTTGCTTAGATCATGTTAAGCTGACACTCAAACCGATATCTGACAGCAAAAGGATTACATTTACAAATGCATATTTAAAGCTGGCATTCGAGTGATAATCACTGTGTGAGGCCCTAATCTACTATACTATTTTAACATATCTACTGTTCGAAATTGTAAGGTATATCTGACCTGAGCTGAGCAGTGTAATGAAACTTAAAAATCTGAGTAGGTCTGTAGTGCACTGTCAGAGATTGCAAGAGTTCCTTAATTTTTCTACCCACCACTTAAAAGTTGATTGTCAGCCTAGATCTCAGAAACTCAAGAAGTCAATTCTCTTATGCAAGATCCATGAATGTACAATATTTACAATATTTCAACAATGATCTGTATACTGCTGAACAATGTAACTTGATGTATTGTATTGTACTTTTCCTGATTGTTACATATGAAAACGTCTGTATTTACGATTTACTTACAGCTGTTTTTCTTTTGGTGTTTTTAGATACTTTATATTTATTCAGTAGCTGATTTTCTGCTCCGTGCTCTGACATCGATTTAGGCCTGCTCAGTACTATATAAAACTTTAAAAATAAAATAAGGAAATTGTGAGAAAGCCTTCTTGCATGATCAACCCCATGTTTACTTACTGGAATTTACAGGGTATAATTGGTTAATCCCTTTTGGTTTATTTAATTTTACTGTAAGGCCATAGTATATTTCCCAGGAAAATACATTTATGGCATGGAAAGGTACGTGTCAAATGTGGAATGAAATATATGTTATTCCATTCTACTAGCCTGGCAAGGAAAATATAGCTGCAGGCTTACAAGTGTAGCCTGACTACTGCAGAATTTCAATGTATTACCAAATCTGTCAACATTGCCCCTTTTGACAGGAAACGGTCACAATATTAAGTTACCTGCAAGTAATCCTTGCAGCCCACAAGGAGGTGTGCCTAGATTTTAAACGTGGAACAATATGTATTTTTTATTGGCATAGTCCTATAGTGACTAGCCCCTATAAACTAGTGCCACTGTCAAGGTCTCTAGCTAATTAAGTGAAAAAAACTTACGTTCAGATAAATAACTATGTTTGCTAACTCTAGTTTGGGATAAGCTGCAGAAATGATTCAACAACTAGTTTCAATATTTGTTAAAACCAAATTCAATGGTAAAGTCAGACTTTTGATTAAAAGTAACTTTTACAAGTTAGACTTTTTCTGCCTGAAACTCCAGTAGGCTTGCTAGCATGATCCTGCCCTGTCAGTGCTTTTCCTTAATACAGCTCAAAAACTGGTCTTAGAGTAGGAACAGTTTTAGCCTCTTGCCAGGTAGACCTGGGTGGGAGGTATGTCACTGCTCTCAGTTCAGTATTGTCAGCTAAGGAGGTTTCTGTAACTCTATTAACTTGAAATAAAAGGGGCGGGAGTGAGGCCTGCCCGTTTACAATTAAGAATTGAGACAGTCCTGTGAAATAGAAGCCTTTGTACCCTGGTCCACCTGTAGCCAGCTTAGCATCAACACAATGGGAGAAGAAGATGGTCTTAAAACCAGATTGACGTGGTTAGGGAGGAAGGTTCTGCTCATTGTATTAGGCACACATCTGGCTGGGGCACCAGTTACCTGCTCAGTTACCTTCAAGAGCAGAAGAGTCCCACAATGTTGAATATTATTCCAAATAGTTTACTATAGGATAGTTTGCAGTAAAGCAAACAGGTGTTACCATGGAAACGTATTTCTCATTGTTTAGGGCACAGCTTTCCAAACTGTATGGCGCGACACATTACTGTGTCACGCCCCAGCCGTAGGTGTGTCGCGGGATGAGATGACTTCTGCCGGCAATCGGCAGAGTGGGGCTGCAGGGGCTCTTAGAAGGGGTGAAACAACAACAAAGCCCCATTAACATGCACAAGGTCTTTAACGACCTGTGAAGTGCTCGGGTGCGGCTGTGAGCGGGCCCGGGATGCCACACATGACGGGGGGGGGAGGATTGAGTGAGGGCTGAAGCCCTGTGATGCCAATGGGGGGGATTCGGCCTCCACTTGGGTTGCACTTGCTACTTAGCATTTTTTTATTAGCATGAGCAGTGTTTTAATGTCCCAGCCAATACATGGATTCATAAAATCACACAAAGCCAGTATTTGCCACATAAAACAGTAACTATATAAAGAAAGCTCTTTAAAAAGTGCTCTACAGCTGCCTTGGTGATTCCTGACTGATCATTAAATTAAATAAAAAAACAAAAAGGCCATGTGAAAATTAACACAGACAATTTTATATAAAGTTAAGTCCAGGTATTGTATCCTCACCTTTGCAGAATCTTAAAAAAAAGAAACATATGTGTGGTATTTATCCGTGAGACAGGTGGCAGCCCTAGTAGTGGTGAGGGGACCTGAGACCACACATTTAGAGACTTTAGGTTAATTGGGGGCCCACCTCCTTTAAGGAGTTAGTAACTTTTTAATGGAATTGCAACTACGATTGGGCTCACAAACTATTGATGAACCTCGTTGCAATTGGCAGTATAGGTATGAGCCCGTAAACGCACAGTGCAATTAGAAACGGCTTTACTGATTCTCAAAAAGGGGTAAGATGATGGCTAAAAGCCGTTCTGCAAAACAAACCCTTTGATTTTGTAGGTCGCAGAGTTGGCAAAAGCAAAACGGCTTTGTAAATCTGGCCCTAGTTTAGTTCCTTTGCAACAAAAAGCGTAACACTGATTTATTTGCTCGTTCTGTGCCTTATTTATGATGATGTTTTTTAAACAACCTGTGTACTTTTTATGATTATCAAAATGATTAATCGAATAAAAGACTTTTTTTGCTCGTTCTGTCATCTAGTGGGCAAGGGTCACCTAGCATCAAGGTCACAAAAAATCATATCTTGGGTTGGCTGGCTGCCTGGCCTCTGGGGAAGCACTGCCTGCCCTGGCAGGCTGGAAATGCTTGTTTACTGCTTTTGTAACCTGGGGGGGCAATATTGCAGCACAGCTGCAAACCCGGCCCCCAGTAACAAACCAGCCCCGGTGTGTGTGTGTGGGGGGTGTGTGTTTGGTTGTGTGTGTGTGTGTGGGGTGGTGTGTGTTGGGTTGTGTGTGGGGTGTGTGGGGGGGTTGTGTGGGGTGTGGGGGTGTGTGTGGTGTGTGTGTGTGTCGGGGGGGGTGTGTGCGTGTGTGTGTGTGTGGGGGGGGTGGTGTGTCTGTGGGGTGGTATGTGTTGGGTTGTGTGTGGGGAGTGTGTGGGGTGTGTGTGGGTGGGATGTGGGGGGGTGTGTGGGGTGTGTATGTGGGGTGTTTGGGTGGCTGTGTGTGGTGTGTGTGTGGGGTTGTGATGTGGGGGGGATTGTGTGGGGTGTGTGTGTGGGGTGGTGTGTCTGGGGGGGTTGTGTGTGGGGTGTGTGTGGGGTGGGGTATGTGTGTGTGGGGTGTTGGGCCCGAACCCACCATAGGTGGTTCGGGCTCACTCGCTGTGCTTCCTCACGTTACCGTGTCCATGAATTTTTTTTCACAAAAAGGTGTGTCACCAACATGAAACGTTTGGAAAACTGTGGTTTAGGGAGTGCACTTGAAAAAAGTGGCATCTAACCCTCAGCTCATCAGAAAATTTTCTGGACCTTTGGAAGAACAGAAGAGTTTGGAACTTGATGTATGTCACCTCTGTGAAGACCTGAGGTGTGGGAAGCTGACACAGGCCCTTTTTATGGAGTGACCAACTGACCCGTAGCTGCTGTACCAGGACTGAACCCATTGATAGCGTGAGTACTGGGACATAGCTGCTGCCCCTGAGATCAGAGGAGACTATAAAGCAACCAGAAGGAACTTCAAATCACATTGGACTGAGGAATATGTTAGACTTCTATGATAACTGGAGATACAAGGAAATGTAGCAGCAAGGGTGTCCCATATCGAGATCGCTTCTGCACCAATTCCACCGATATCAACTCAACACAACACCTCTCTTTACTAATCATCAGGCTCCTCCTAAACAACCACTCCAGCTCACGGCAGTCTACCATCTGCACATGACCTGGGGTGGTCTGCTAATTTATCGTCCTCCCATGCCTGCTTCATCAGTGCTTCCTCAGCTGTGACCCCTTCCATCATGCCTTGTGTCCATTAATCCATTTTGGCAGCGGCACAATTGCCCTTTCACAGTTATTTTAACTTTTGCAAGGGGCAATCTGATTGACTGGAATTTTCTAATCATTTCCTTATCTTTTTTGGGGGCAACACATCCAACAAGCAATGCTGGATAATTGCTTGTAATTTTCTACCTGTACAATACCCACGTTTAACTAATACTTTAGAGAAAACCCCTCCAGTTCCCTAAATGTCCAGGTAGGTTGAATAAAGTTCACCCTTTCAATGGGACAGCACAGACATCTGGCAGTATTCCCTGGATCAATCTTACTAAGCAGGAGTCAAATAGGTCATGTGCATGTAATCATATTGTATACGTTTATAGCTGGCATTAAGAGACACCTGCCTAGCACATACTTTATCTCAATCCTCCTGCCATCTGTCCAATCTCTGCAGTGGTCTATCAGCATGCAGGGACCTATAAAGGAACGAGGTAAGTTTAGTTCAGGTGGACTCTGGAGAATCCTTGAATGTGGAAAAATGCTGGGTTTCCAGACCTCAAGATTGCTCAGCGGAAATATTTGTTTTTCAGTGCTTAGTACACAATCCAGATATCTATCCAAATTCCTTCAAAGTATGTAATAATATTAGCACCAAGTACACTGGCTGGCGTACAAAGACCAATGTCTCATTCAATTCTGTTAAATGTAAATTGCCATAATACAAAATGCATTTATTTTAATTTTCTAAATATTGTGTACGTTGAGGAAAATAAATATCGAACTACTGAATCTCATATTAGTTAAAATATTTGCCCCTGCGAATCTACTTGTTTTTGTTTTGAAATTCACATTATTCACCAGAAGCCTATCCTTTACCTTTCCTAATTAACCTGTTCACTGCACCGAGTTCTATCTCCCTCTTTATAGGCTGTCATTTTCAAACTGATAGATAGCATGAATGATAGAAAGAAAAAAACATTCATGGCTTGAGTGCTGTGATCTGAGCACTGTTCCAATAGGAGCATATCTGCAATAACCATATTCATATTCATATGGGCTTTTTATTGTCTCTGATACTACTGTAACACATTATGGACTCTATTCACAAAGGTACATATGGATGTGTAGTTCTCCTCATGTGTAGATTTATGCATACAACTAGCTTCAAATCTTCTCATAAACTAAGTTCACAATTTCCATGTGTAGATTTACACATAGATTTGCACTTACAAGTCTCCACCCCTCGAATGAGGGGGTGACGTCTTCTATGACTGCAGATACAACTGAAACATGCCTATTATGAGTTTTCCACTTGTTTATGGAGATCTCTGCCCTTATGTCAGAGATATCCTCATGGAAATTAATAAGGAATTCAAAAAGATTTTGAAATTGATAAGACAAAGATTAGTTATTTTTCAATTAAAAAATATTAGAATGCATTTTCTTACCTACTATTCATGTTGATCTACCACAGTAACAAAAGATAACGTGTCCTAAAATGTAACATATTATTACATTTATACTTAATTTATTTGTTTTATTTTTATTAAAATTAAATTGAATGTTTCTTTTCCCTTCCCCTCCCCTCTACAGTATTATTTGCATTGAATATTTCAAAATGTTGAATGCAAGTTTAGTATTACTTAATTGGTGAGTTATTTTTTAATAAACAATAGATTTCAATATATTTGATCAAAACATTTAGGGGTCGATTCCGATTCGGAAAAAAAAACGCTCCGAATAGCTGTTCGGAGCGTTTTTCCCGTACAAACCGTACCCGTAACCTGCAACGTCCCCCGTACGTACGACGAAGTACGATTCGTACCAGGGCTGGACTCCGTACGAATCGTACAGAGACGTACAAATCAAATCCCTGTACAAATATTCCTCGGAACCCGCTGTACGCGACACCTGTACGGTTCGCGGCTGGTTTTTCCGACCCAGCAAGTGCGATTTGTGTTGGGTACGCACCGTACGACCCTTTTTCTACGGGAGCTGAAAACAGCCGTAAAAGCAGAGTTCGCCCCGAAACAGGTACAGAACGACCCCCCGGGTATGGTGCGTACATCCCATGATCGCACCGTACCCCTCCAATCATCGGGTATACGGACCGTACGGTGTGTATGTGATTGTGTGCTTTTCCGTACGAATTATTTTGAGTAAAGTTGAATCTAAAATGCTATTTAATGTAATTTATGTCTTATGTTTTCCCATTGTGAAGTGCAATTTCCTACCTCCTATTAATTTCTATTGTCATGTGTTGCACTACAAGTGGTTGGACGTTTGTGAAGTCTAATGTATACAAAGGATGAACTGGAGCACTTTTGGAACTTTTTTTCAGTAACACTATTGCTAAACATCTCATTCAATTTCCCTAAACCCCACACATTTTTTTAGTTCTCATTCCCCATTTTCCAACCACTCCCAATTGTCCCGTGCACATTTACTAATACATCCTGTACCTACATGGGCATAGAAATCCACCACCAGAGCAAGTACACAGTTATTTGTTAGCAGAATCCGTGTTGGAGACTCTCCTCACATAGAGCAATGACTACCAGAACAAAATGCTATAAAAACTATGGGGCAGAATGACAAGCCCCCTGCACCACGAGTACGTCACTTTTCATGATGTACTGGTGGCGCGGGGAGCTCCTCTATATTTACAAGGATAGGAAAAGCCACCCTGCTGGACTTTTCCTCTCCTTGTAAATACGGCCCCTTCACATGAAGCACTTTGCTTTGAAAGGCCGTTCCATGGGAGTTCACACGCAACACCAATGGAACAAGACACATCTACAGATTTATTACGTAAAATCGTAATTCTGGAGATGTGTCTGAACGCTAATCCACCCTGGAGTTGGCGTAGTGAGGTGCAACAAGGAGAAATGTTATCATTTCTACTTGTTTTTTCCTTTTTCAATGCCTGCTGCATTCTATAGCACACATTGAAAGAGGAAAATGTCTGTAGTAATTGATTTCTGTGCAGTAAGGTGCCCCTTCCTGCACAAAAACAATCTCCCCACAACGCATGCATCATTGCACCATGGTGCAAGGGTGCCTGGCCAGCCCAGGGCTGCAGTTTGTGTGCCAGTGCAGGGGGGAAGCACAGAGATGAGACATATTCTTGTAAAATATTTCCCATCCCTGTGCTTCGGAAGTGCCGCAGCGTGGCGCAGCCAAAGGGATTTCGGTACCACGCTGCAGCACTTTCATTGAAGATCTACCCCTATTAATTCAGTAATGTCTCATCCCAAGCTCATTGTGCATGCATCCTTGCCTGTTCCCCAGAATATTTTCCCTGTAAACTGCTTCTACACTACTCTGACCTCCATGTCCACCACTGACCGTGCACACAACTGCAATGTACTATGGAGTCTCGAGCATTATAAACACCTGTCCAACCCCAGCACATACGTTTTCTAATCTGCTTTAAAAAATGTGGGGCATATTATCAAGGACAGCATTAAAATTATGCCCTGGGGAATTCCAATAGAAGCCCATGTTCACACCACAAAATGGACTTCTATTGGAATTCTCAAGGGCCTTTTATCAAGCCCATTATCACCGCTTTAGCGGCAGTTTTCTGCCGCTAAACCGGCGATAATTTTTAACACCGTTCTTGATAATATGCCCCTATGTTGGAAGAAATATTGTGCAATGTGTCCTATTCTCTCAATCTTGGAGTGGTCCATCAGCATGCAAGATTTTATACAGGAAGGAAATAGATTTTCTACAGTTCGATATGGGACACATCTCTACCATATTTTGAGTGGGTGTTGGACCTTCTTGGAATATGTACCCATATTTAATAGTGAGGAGTGCCCTGGTGGTCTAAACAGTATATAGTATGGTGGCCATATTGGAGGTGAGGAGACTGTCGCTGCGTACCTCTGCGATTCAGCTTCCCCTAGCCTGCCAAGCTCATCCAATGACTGGTGCAATACTGGGGGACAACCAGGAAATTGGTCCCGCCTGGGGCACCTTAACTACAGCCTGGCTTGCTCCCCCTATGTACGCTGGATGACATCTGGCCATCACCATATCGGGGATCCCTCCAGCCCAAGGTCACTGCCGGGAGAGCAACACCCTGAAGGCCGGGCTGAAAGCAAGAACCCCGGCAATTGCAAGAAGATAATGCTGTGTAAATATGGAATATATATTTGTCCAACCCTAATCGCTTCAACTTTTCTTAAAATGTAACCTTGAGTTCTTTGCAATTTGTTTATATATGTAACTCTAACCACTATGATCTGTAGTAGAAGTATGTACTTACTACTATTCTTATGTGATTTTAGAGTTTATCTTTTTGTATCTTTTATGTATTCATGTACTCCGTAGTCCTTATGTAAAGTAACTGGTTCTATGGTAAAGTGCTATGACACCTTCGGATAAAGTTCACTCTATATAAAAATGCATACATAAATAAAGAAATACGTGCTATTTTTATGTAGTTGAGAAAGTGAACAGTCACCTGTGCATCTGCAAAACTCAGACATCTGTTAGCTGGCAATAAGTCATCTAGGGCTAGATGTAGGTAATTCCCATTTACAGACTCTTAAATACCGAATTTTACCGATTCAGTATTTAAGAGTCTGTAAATGGGAAGGGGGCAGATTTAGGTAATTTTAAAATCTGAATTACCGAATCTGTAAAATTCGGTATTTACGGATTCTGTAAATACAGAATCGGAATTTCCGATTGATTTCTATGAGCTATACAGAATCGGTATTTCCCATTGATTCCAGTGGGCTTTGAAGCCCATAGAAAACAATGGGAAATACCGATTCTGCATTTACAGAATCGGTAAATATCGAATCCTGCAAGGGTGCAGGGGGTGTCACTTTGACACCCTCTAGCACCCCAAGTACAGGCTTGTGTGCAATGTGGCACACATACATGCCCTAAGGGCATGTCTGTGTGTCACATTGCACAGGTGTGCATGCACAGATGTGCATGCACACCTGAATTCGGTATTTTACCACAGAATAGGATTGTGTGGTAAAATACCTACTCTTAAGGGCCTGTGGCACTGTAAACTGTGCCACCTACATTTCTAATTACAGCATCGGTATATTTACCGATTCGGTAATTTACCAAATCGGGAATTTTACCGAATCGGTAAATATACCGATTCTGTATTTTTCAGCCCCCTACATCTGAAAACCCTAATACCAGTCGGAAACGGCCAAAATCGGCCGTTTCCGACCGGTATTAGGGCTCCTACATTTGGCCCCTAGTGTCTGAAAACCCACCGCCTCTTCTTCCAAAGTTTTACTGACATGCTATGTTCAATCCATGCATAGGGTGTGGTACTGAAAATTCTGGACCCGTGTTATAAACATCGTCGTATCATGACGATTTTGGTATCAGCAGACCAAAAATGATTAGAATACTATGCACAAGCATTTTCATCATATTCGGGTGACAAAATCACCCTGAAATCAGAGTTTCCGTCCTGAACCCTCGGGTTCCATTTTGTGAACGACAGCCATTTTGTGATTGCCCTCACATAGGCCCAATAACTAAGGCCAAAAACGAGCCTGAAGGACACGTACACCTTTGCTGACTCCTCTGTGACCTGGGCAAGCTGACTCCACTGCCTGAAGCCAAACCTGTTCGACCAGTTCCTTTCCCAGTGGCCGAATGAGATTAGTATCAAGGCACAACATATCATAAACCTTTTCATCGCACACAAACCATGCCTAATCTTACACACACCTGTCCCTGTTTCTTTCTTTATGACTTGCTTTACGAGGAGGAGGTGTCCGTTTTTATTGGGGGTCCGACGATATCTGATGAAAATACATAGCCTTGCCGGGTAATTGATTGTGGGCTGGACAAACTGAAATATGGGCTTGTCATCATGACTCTGCTTTTTCTTTGTAGTGAAAATATGTGAATGGTCAACTGTAAAATAAGGAATGTTTGCCTAAAGCATAATATTTTGTATAAAAAGAGAAGGCTGGCTTTGTAAGATGGAGCAGTCTCCTGAGAATATACACCGTGTTGTAGTTCTAGGATACCTGTTACTGGCTGCAGCCAATAAATACGATCTTTGACTTCACCAAGAAGACTCTGTGTTTCTGTAGTCTGAAACAGGAAGGACTCGAAGTCTTAGGGTGTGTTCCCTGGCACTGCTGGGTTCTTAAAAACCCAGTACTTCCGTTGGCGCCCAATGTAGGGCGATTTCAGCGGTACCGGTCCAAGCCAGAGGTTCGTGAGGAGCTTCGTGTGAAAATTCTGGAGGAAGGCCGCCACTTCATCGACCCCTGTATGTCGACGTGGTCCGATAGTCTTTGCTGCGAGGTTCCCCGCTTCCCGGCGGCTACGAAGGACTGCTGCCCTGACTATCGCCCTGTTTTGGACCCTTGATGATTGGTAAAGCGAAACATTGGACGATTCTTCTGGTGACGTCATCGATACCTCAGTTAAGTATGAGTGGAGCGTCTCCCAGTCCTTAGTTTGGTTCTTAGTTTTTGGGTATCCCCTTGGGATCGCTTTAATTTGGAACTTGCAAGTACCAAAGCCGAGGGACTCGTGTATTCAAGAGACTATCGTATTCGATAATCTTTTGAAGTTTGAAGCTAGACTAGAGAGCGAAGATGCCTGGTCTTAGCAGACTTGGAAATTTGTTTTGTCTTGGTTGTAATAGGGATTCCCGATTGGACGACTTGTATCTGGTTCCTCCGATTGGAACTCCGACCTATGAACTTTATGTGAAACATGGCGTAGGCCCCATCGCATATAATGAAGTATGGATCTGATACACCTGGAAAGATGGTGTTTTAAAATGGCCCCAATATGGTAGTTTTGACACGGAGATTTTGGATAATCTGGAGGTTAAACTTTTTAAGAAGAAAGCCCGGCCTGCAATGTTTGACTATTTTCGCATATGGCGCAAAGAAGCCAAACAGAGAGAAATTAAATTAGCGAAGAAAAATAAACGAGAACGAGGTATGTCAATGGTACAAGCTGCTGTTGCATTTAGGGATAATGAGGAAGAGCAAGAAAGCGAACAGATGCTTAGGGTGAAGAAGTTAGCGGTAGATAGATGCTACCCAGTGTTGCCGCGTAAAGAACAGGAAGAGAAGAAAGATCTTGAGAAAGATCCTTTAATGTCGCACCTCTTGAGTTCGCCACCCCCTTATGCACAGAGTGCTACGGCACCACCGCCACCAGTTCTGGCTGTGCAACATCCGATTGTTGTGCCTCCCGTAATTCCTCCACAGCCAGCTCCTCTTCCGTTGGCTACTGTTCCTTTGGCGCAGCCTCCTCAGGGGCCGCCACCTTTGCCTCCTTCTTCGTCTGCTACTCCAACGTCTGTTCTTAATGCTCCCTTCATTCCGACTTTGGATTCTTCTGCTATTGTTCTGTCTTCTCTTATTTTTTCACCTTCTCCTTCTGCTAGACAACGAATGACTACTGCACTTACTGGTTTCTTTTCTCCTTTGTTGGGACAATTGGGTATGTCCCCTGTTACTGAGCGTAGACAGTCACGTAGCCAGTTGCCGAATATGGATGAACATACGATTTTGGACCACATGGCGCGTAAATGGATTATGTACGATACACAGTATGATCTTGAGGGTGTTATGTATGTTTTTCTTCAGTGGGAAGCACCGAAGCAACTGTACGTTTTCGATACGATGTGTGCCTTTCTTGTTGAAAAATGGGATGAGGAAGTGGGGCAAGCTCCCGACGAGTTGTACAGCATACGTTCCGAATTTGCAAAAGGAACTATTGTAAGTCCATCCGATGTTGGGAAAGTGGTCGCAATGTTGTTGTCATTTAGGAGTGAGTCTCCTTCTCGACAATTGTTCGGGCCTGATTCTTTAGTTGGGAGAACGGCATGACAATATCCAATGAGAGAAGTTCCTCCGGTGTGGAAAGAAGAAGTGGCTGCTGGTGCAAATAATAATCCGCCAGCTATACCGGCTCATTTTCAGCGTGTCTGGGTGCATGTTCCATGGAAACGTGCAGAAGTTTTAGCTATTAAGCAGTCTCTGCCTGATCCACGCAAAAACCCAGCAGGGTACTATAAAGAGTTGACTCAGACTGTGGGTTTGTGTATTATGAATTTGGCGGACGTCGACATGTTGTTTGGCAATGTTGTTCCACAACCTATTTGGAGTAAGATTCGTCATACGGATCATGCGGTTGAATTGGGTGATACATGGGTTAATCTTAGAGAAGCCGACAATAGGCAAGTAGGCGGTGCTAAGCCTGTGGTTTTGATTACTGAACTTCCTGATAAGATTATTACGTATATGAAGACTTTAATGTCCGAATTGCGTGTCAATTGGGACAAGTTGTCTGCATGTAAGCAGAAGAAAGACGAAACGATGTCTGACTTTTTCACGAGGTTCGAAGAGACCTTCGTCGACCATAGTGGTCAGGATATGGCTACAGAGGGCGGTCAGAGATTGTTTGTTGACAAATTTGTACATAATTTGCTTCCTGAATTGTGCAATAAGTTGAAGGATTCTGAAAGTGCTTGGGCTGTTTCCACGTCAGCACAAATTTTGGCTACTGCCCAGTTCTATGAAAATAGGCGCAAAGATGAGTTAGAGAAAGCGGATAAGAAGACTAAGGGCTAGATGTAGGTAGAATAGATTTACCGATTTTTAATTACCGAATTTTACCGAATCGGTAATTAAAAATCGGTAAATCTAAGGGGTGGGTATGTAGGTATTCCAGATGTGCTGGAATACCGAATCATAAGAATTCGGTATTTACCGATTCGGTAAATACCGAATCGGTAATGCCCATTCATTCCTATGGGCTTTGAAGACCATAGGAATGAATGGGCATTACCGATTCAGTATTTACTGAATCGGTAAATACCGAATTTCACAAGGGTGCAGGGGGTGTCACTTTGACACCCTCTGGCACCCCAAAAATAGGCATGTGCGCCATGTGGCACACAGACATGCCCTGAGGGCATGTCTGTCTGTCACATGGCTAGGTGTGCATGCACACATGTGCATGCACACCTGTATTCGGTATTTTAACACCCAATTGGATTGGGTGGTAAAATACCGAATTTGTAGGGCCTTTGGGACTCAGAAGAGTCCCCCCTACATCTGGGAATTACCGAATCGGTAAAAATACCAATTCGGTATTTTACAGATTCTGTAAATTTACCGATTCGGTAAATTTACAGAATCTGTAAAATCTGGCCTCCCACATCTCAAGATGCCAATTATCGGTCGGAAACGGCCGAATTTGGACGTTTCCGACCGGTATTTGCCACCTACATCGGGCCCTAAGGAACTAAAGACTAAAGTTCTTCTACAGCAAGCTTATCCACTCCGTAGTAATAGTCAGCGCGACTATGAGCAACCTCAGCAATATTCGAGAAACTCGCAAAGAAACGAGTCTTCTCAACAGCGTTTTCCGTATGGTCCTAATCAGTATGCGTATTGCAAAGAAGTGGGTCACTACAAGAATAGTTGTCCGGTTTTATTGCAGCGCACGAATGGTGCTTCTGGTGTAATAGGTAGAGGTGCTCAACAAGCGCCTAGAGGTAGAGGTCGTGGACAGAATGTACTTTCTTTGCCTCCACAGAACTCGATGAATAGTTTTGATCAACAGCGAGGTTCAACTGGTAAGACCGCTCAGTACTATACGGACGATTACTATAATGAAGGTGAGGAAATGAATGGTAATGATTGTTAGGACAGCCATGGACAAAGAGAGGGAGTTGTTTCAGTTCCAGTAGGTCAGAGTGGACCTTATGTTGAGGTGATTACCTCAGGTGTGTCAGAGCCTTTTCTGTTGGATACTGGTGCTACAAAGAGTATTATGCACTCAAAACTCCCTGGCGCACCTTTGTCTGGCGAAATGAATGTTTCAGTAGGTTTTTCTGGCGCCCCGGTTAGGAACCCGATTTCTAGTCCTATGTCTCTTTCTGTTGGACCTTATGAATTTGAAGCACCCCTTATTCTGACGACAGGTTGTGGGGAGAACCTTCTAGGATTGGATCTGTTGAAAAGACATATGCGACGTTGTATTGTTCTCCTTCTGGAGTACAACTTACACTGGGCAAGAGAAGTGTCTCCCCGATGTATTTGTCGAAGGATACACTTCCGACAGAATTTTCTTCTCTTACGGATACTCTATGGGCTACTGGTCCTAACGATGTGGGTCTTTTGGAAATACGTACATATATTGTGACATTGAAAGCCAATGTTAGAATGCCGCGCATTCCCCAATACAAGATCTCTAGCGAAGGTGAAAAGGCGTTGTTAGCGATCATTTATGATCTGATCGAAAAAGATGTCATTGAAGAGACAAGAGGCAACGTTTGTAATAGTCCTGTTCTGCCTGTTTTGAGGCATACCGACCCATCCCAGCCACCTGTTTACAGGTTTGTGATTGATCTTAGAGAGGTAAATAAAATAGTTGTGCCACAGTTTCCCGTTGTCCCTGATATCACTGCCCTATTGACTATGATTTCAGCTTCAGCCACTTGGTTCTCGGTGATTGACTTGAAGAACGCTTTCTTCAGCATCCCGATTGCCAAGGAGAGCAGGGATATTTTTGGCTTCAGTTTAGGAGGCCGAAGCTTCCGCTTCAAATGCGCTCCTCAAGGCTACTGTAAAAGTCCCTCAATATATAGTCAGGCTTTAAAAACACAGCTTGATACAATTGTTTTTCCTGATGGCGCTACCCTTATTCAGTACGTTGACGATTTACTAGTCGCTGCAGATACTGAGGAGATTTGTAAAGAAGCCACGTTGTCATTGTTGCGTCATTTGTCTGATCTGCATCACAAAGTGTCTCTTTCAAAACTGCAATATTGTCAACAAGAAGTGACTTACTTAGGACACCTCTTATCGAAGGAGGGAAGGAAACTGACCCCAGAAAGAATTCAGGCAATTGCAAAATTGAGTGTGCCAAGGACACAGAGAGAAGTACGTGCTTTCTTGGGCATTACATCATATTGCAGACAGTGGATACCAAATTTTTCTTTGTTGGCCAAACCTTTGGTGGCATTAACTTGTAAAGATACACCGAATCCCACTCCGTGGTTTGAAGATTGTCAGAAACGTTTTTCCGAATTGCGTGATGCATTGTGTTCGGCTCCTGTGTTGGGTACCCCCGACTACAGTAAGCCCTTTACACTGTATATCCATGATAAAGAAGGTTGTGCATTGTCAGTGCTGACACAGTCTTTTGGAGACAAACAGCGACCATACGCGTATTTTTCGTCGACTTTGGATCCGGTAGCTAAGGCGTTGCCAAGTTGCTTGAGAGCCACAGCGGCAGCGGCTGTTTTTATTTGACAGTCTGCTGGATTAATGATGAATAATATGTTGATTGTGATGGTTCCACATGCGGTGGACACTTTGTTAAACAGAACCAAGACACAGCACTTAACTAGTGCTTGTTTGTCAGGTTACGAGTTGACACTGTTAGCGAGTCATGTGCACATAAAGAGGTGCAATACGTTGAATCCAGCCACGTTATTGCCTATT
The DNA here is from genome assembly GCF_964263255.1 of Lissotriton vulgaris. Taxonomy (NCBI): domain Eukaryota; kingdom Metazoa; phylum Chordata; class Amphibia; order Caudata; family Salamandridae; genus Lissotriton; species Lissotriton vulgaris. The sequence goes on from NC_141691.1 coordinate 284,121,952, forward strand.
TCAGTAGAGACAGATGATGTCGAACGGCACGATTGTTTTCTCAGGACAGAAGAAGAAACGAAAGGGAGAGTAGATCTAAAAGATACTCCTCTTGTGAAGTGTGATGGAACCTTATGGGTGGATGGTTCATGCTTCAAGCTTCCGAATGGTGATACGACTGCGGCATATGCTGTCACGACTTTGCATTCGGTTGTTGAAACTGCACGTATTCCACATAATTCAGCTCAAGCAGCAGAGTTGATTGCACTTATGAGAGCGGGTGTGTTGTCAAAAGGAATGAGAGTGACCATATGTACTGACAGTCAGTATGCCTTTGGTGTGGCTCAAAGTTTTGAAGATTGTGGAAAGAACGTGGGTTCCTGACTTCGCATGGAGCTAAGATACAACATGGACAGTTGGTGAATGAGCTTCCTGAGTGACTGACCTTGCCGTTACAAGTTGCGAGTGTGAAATGCAGTGCACACAAAAAAGTTACGGATGGTGTTGGTCGTGGAAATGCATTTGCTGACGAAATCGCAAAAGAAACAGCAAAAGATGTAATGAATCGAATGTATGTTGCAGGCACTGCAAGATGGGTTGGTGACGTTGGAATGTGTGAAGATACGATAGAGAGTGTGAAGTCTATTTAAGCCGAAGCTTCCGAGAAAGAGTTGAGTGTATGGAGAGAGAATACGGGTAAATTGGATGCAAATGGTTGTTGGGTTGAACTGTCAGAACATCAGCGATGGTTGTTACCCGATGCGTATGTGCTTGCAGTAGTGGCAATGGCCCATGGAATGGCTCATATCAGTGTGAAAGGGATTTGTAAGTTGTTAGCTCCAGTATGGCAAAATGCTGGAATTCCTAAGTGTGCAGAGAATGTGGTCAAGAATTGCATGGTGTGTCTGAAATACAATCCTGGTAAGGGAACCCCAACTCCAGCTTGTCATTTTGCACCTCCAACGTATCCGTTCGAGGTTTTGCAGCTAGATTTCATACACATGGAAAGGTGCAACAATTTGAAATACGTACTCGTTGATGTTTGTGCCTTTTTGAGATGGGTAGAAGCATATCCCCTGAAAGACAACACTGCCTTATCCACAGCTAAAGCCCTTGTCAAAGAATTTTTCCCTAGGTTTGGAATGCCAAGAATGGTCTGGAGTGATAATGGGAGTGAATTTGTGGGTCGAGTGATGAAGAAAGTATGTGAAGGGCTAGGTATCCATCAAAAATTCCATGCTGCAAATCACCCCCAATCAGCTGGACTAGTAGAGTGCTATAATGGCACACTACAACTGAAATTGGCCAAGATCCAAGCGAGCTCTGGTCTTAAATGGCCTGACGCTCTGCCTTTAGCACTCCTATCAACAAGAATGACTGTGCATTCGCGAGTGGGACTTAGTCCTTATGAAATTGTGTTCGGCCGCCCGGCCAACATATGGGGAGTGCCAAGGCCAACAAAATTCAGTGAGATCCAACACCCTGTACTGCTTGATTATTTGTATGAATTGACGGCTAAATTACGTGTTTTACACCAACAGGTTCACGCTACTCTGCCTCAGGTCTCTGAAGCTCCAGGACATCCTATCGATCCTGGATCATGGGTGGTGGTCAAGAACTTCCAGCGGACAAAGAATGACCAGCCCCGTTGGACCGGTCCCCACCTCGTCCTTCTCTCAACAAGAACAGCTGTTCGAGTGGAAGGGAAAAAGAACTGGATCCACGGCGTACACTGCAAGAGTATCCCTTTGCCTCTACCGTACGACCGGTGGGTCCAGGAGGGGATCGCTGACTCTGAGACTGAGACTGTGCCTCGTTTTCTGCCTTTTAGCGATGCACGTGTAAAAGGAACAATTTCCGAACGAGAAAGTGACAATATTTTGCAAGAAGCTGTGCCACCGTCAATTCGGTTGAACACTACATAGCCTGAACTCTTGTTCCAGAACCAGACAGTACCTGGAAAAAGCCGTTATAATTTGAGGCTGAGAACTATGGACAAATAAAAAGAAATCTTTTTTTCTATTTTTTGAAAGTGCAGCTCTCTCATCTGAGAAACTTTCTTATTTTTGTTTTTCGAACCGCCATCCGGGTTCAGCTGCTAGGGTCGTGGTTGCCCAAGTCTTTGGAGTGCAGATGAAGATGTTAGGTCGACAGTTCTGGTCGGTCTAAAGGAGTTGCCCTGGACTGACAGAAGCATTCTTTAGCATAGAACACCCTACCACCACGGGCAACAATTAGAGAGGATGGAGTTTTTCGAGATGGAGAGACCTGCCAAACAGATGGACTTTAAAGCCAGAATGTGTATATTGATGACAAAGAAACGATTTTTGATATTATGTATTTTCATGTTGCTTAGTGTAATGACGTTTTTAATAGGATATGTTTTATTCTCTTTTCAAGTGACCTTTGCACCAACTACACAGCCCATACCTCCTTCTACTGTTTCCTCGCATTCTTTTCACCCTCTGCCAGAGCATGAGTCCACTAGAAGATTAGAGTTTATCAATAACTCCTTCATTCAGCTTTCACACCAACACCAATTAGTAGTGAACACAACTAATTGTTGGGTGTGTGGTCTTATGCCACATACAACAGATAAGGGTATCCCATACTTGGTCTTACCATTTAGTTACAATGGTTCTTTGTGGGCATTTCAGATGATGTTCATGTATGCCATCGAACCATATCCCCACGTTCCACGAGAAGTAACTCGAGCAACAAGGCATTGGTAATGGGAATCACAAATATGAGCAGAAACATTAACTCGTATAGAACGATTCCCAGAGATGAGTTACAAGCTTACGTTAGATGGAATATAACAGGATATGGAGTTACTCTGAGTGAGAACCAGCGAGCAAAGAGATCCTCCCCGATTTGGATTGTACCCCATCAGGGTCTCCTATGTCTGCAAGGTAATGGCAAGAATCCCAGAGCTCAGTTAGGGAAAAGTATCTGCACTGAAACTTATGTTTTTGCGTCTCAGACTTCCCCTTCGTTTCTAGCAGCTAAGGGTACCTATTTCATCTGCCATGATAGAGCCTATACATGGTTGCCCCCTGACTTCTCGGGCACATGTTTTGTTTTGTTCCTGTTGCCTCCCACCTACACGGCCGCGGCAGATTACCATAAGACAAGGATAGTTAGAGGTGTCATCAGTAAAGAAGACACTGCAGGACAAGAATTTGGAGATTTCGTAAAAGGTTTTCTGCCGTTTTGGGGACCTATGGTAAACAGCAGGAACATAAGGCAATTGACAAGGGTGGTTGAATCCACTGTAGACGAAACCGCTGGTGCCCTTTGTAATTTGACGGCTGAGCTCCAGTCGGATCGCCTTATGACTCTTCAGAACAGGGTCGCATTAGACATCATACTTGCAGACCGAGGTGGGGTATGTAAAGTGATCCAATCAAGTTGCTGTGTTTTCATCCCAGATAACGCTCCGACAGTCTACGAGGCCATTTCCAAACTGCATAAGATCTCTGAATCTATCACGTGGATAAAGGAGATTGGTCATTGATGGAGTGGTTCTGGGAACTGATATCGACCTGGGGATGGAAGATTCTGATAGTCATTGGGATGATCTTAGCCATTCTTTTCCTGTTCTGTCTGTGTGTACAGTGTGCTCCTGCAGTATGTGGCCTCTGTGCTACATCTTGTGTAAGGAAACCTGTATCAAGAAACGAGCTAAGTAATAGGATGATGCAACAGCAACATCTCAATGACATTATGAATATAGACCTGGACTCAGATTAGCGTGAGTATAGGTTATTGCCTATGTAAGGGCAAAAGGAGGGTCTGCGGTACTGAAAATTCTGGACCCGTGTTATAAACATCGTTGTATCATGACGATTTTGGTATCAGCAGACCGAGAATGATTAGAATACTATGCACAAGCATTTTCGTCATATTCGGGTGACGAAATCACCCTGAAATCAGAGTTTCCGTCCTGAACCCTCGGGTTCCATTTTGTGAACGACAGCCATTTTGTGATTGCCCTCACATAGGCCCAATAACTAAAGTCAAAAACGAGCCTGAAGGACACGTACACCTTTGCTGACTCATCTGTGACCTGGGCAAGCTGACTCCACTGCCTGAAGCCAAACCTGTTCGACCAGTTCCTTTCCCAGTGGCCGAATGAGATTAGTATCAAGGCACAACATATCATAAACCTTTTCATCGCACACAAACCATGCCTAATCTTACACACACCTGTCCCTGTTTCTTTATTTATGACTTGCTTTACGAGGAGGAGGTGCCCGTTTTTATTGGGGGTCCGGCGATATCTGATGAAAATACATAGCCTTGCCGGGTAATTGATTGTGGGCTGGACAAACTGAAATATGGGCTTGTCATCATGACTCTGCTTTTTCTTTGTAGTGAAAATATGTGAATGGTCAACTGTAAAATAAGGAATGTTTGCCTAAAGCATAATATTTTGTATAAAAAGAGAAGGCTGGCTTTGTAAGATGGAGCAGTCTCCTGAGAATATACACTGTGTTGTACTTCTAGGATACCTGTTACTGGCTGCAGCCAATAAATACGATCTTTGACTTCACCAAGAAGACTCTGTGTTTCTGTAGTCTGAAACAGGAAGGACTCTAAGTCTTAGGGTGTGTTCCCTGCACCGCTGGGTTCTTAAAAACCCATACATTAGGAAGTATCTCATGACTCTTTTAATTGCTATGTCTCCCATTCTACATACCTGATGCATAATAATTGGGAGGAGAGGGAATACTCTATTGCACATCATTCATAAACCTTTTAATGCTAGAGCTCCCTGAGTGTCTCTCAGCAGTCTCGTTTCCCAGTTGTTCCCTTACTCCAACCAGTGCACAGCATGTTGTTGCTAGGCCAACATGTAGTACAATTCCATATCAGTTATTTCCAACACACATTTGCAAGTTCTTTCTTCAATGTAGTCTGCTTAATTCTACTACATTTCCCTGCTCAGATTAGTTCAGCTAGTAAAGAATTTAAATCTGTGAACACCTTTTCTGGGATCTCAGTGATTGTGCCTTGACAGATGTAAAGGTCCTGTGGTAGAAAAACTATTTAGCTAATAGTAACCTACCCATAACTGACAACAAAAGCATTCTCCAAAACAATCTAGAGTACCAATACCGAGCAAACCGGACCCCCAAAGGCAAACACTCAGAAGAAGAGGCAACTCCAGATTCCCAAAGCACTAGAAACAAGTAGAGATCGAGCGACTTCAAGACACCCAAGACCCACTTCCTGAGAGGCCCAGCTGTCAATGCCTCTCCAAGTTGCCTGCTCCTTACCGCAAAGACCTCAAGACACCTGTTTGCTCTGCTCCTGGACTCTACAGATTCAGAATTGACAAAGCATCTGTTCTCCTGTGGTCCCCAGGCCCTTGAAACCTCCTCTGTCTAAGGAGACCCACCGGACTTACATGTAAGTCCCTCTGTGCAGTGCTTTTTCAAGAGGCCTTGTTCGTATTTGCACACTGAATTCCAAGACCTCTGCACCCCTGCTTCTGGACGATCTGGGATACTCCTGAACTTCTCCTGCTGGAACTTTTGGCCTGGTCCCAACATCGACTTAGAACGAGAAGGTGAACTTTGTGAAAGCATTACCCGATGTTCTGTACATTTTTCTGCTTTATCCCCATTGTTTCCTATGGTACGTAATTGTGCATTGAAGTCATTTATTTATAAAATTTTGCAAAATCGTGTATCCATAAGTACTTACCTTAGAACTGTATTCTTGGTCTTAAAAATTATATAAAGGTCAATATTATTTTTACAAATCAGTTTCAAATTAATTTTTGAGTATGTGTGTCATTTATCGCCTCTGTGAGTACAACAAATGCTTACCACTACCCTCTAGTATTAACTACTTTTACCTCTACCTGCCTTTTGGGGATTTCTTGCACTCTCTTCATGGTGCACTTCATTTTAGTACACTGTACAGAGAGGTGGGTTCATACATTGGTGCCTTCCCAGACATGCACCCTGGGAAGTGGTTCTAAAGGTGCCCAGATAGTCGAAATGCAAAATTTGGGAATTACAGAGGATCAACCTGCTTGTCTATCCTGCCAAGGTTTATCTCCAGTCAGCCTTTTTTGTGGCAGCTCTCTCTACTTTCTGCTTCACAGCAGCGAATTCAGTTCAGCGGTTCTTTGCAGAAAGGGTATGAAGCATTGTGGAGCCCTCATCAGCTACAGCCTCCACCTTTGTACTGTTGGAGATTTTTGACTTCCAAAAAAGAATGTTGATTTTTTCACAGCAAACTTCTCCAGGGGCTTTGTGACAACAAGGCCTCCTCTTTAGACACTGCATACAGACTTGCCCTGCAAAACGTTTACCTTCTCAGATATTTTTATAGAAAATTTGTTTAACACCAAAGGTAAGCACCCACCGTGCCCGATTCACTTCTTGTATTTGACCTACGCTCCATCACAATCTCCTGTATTTTTCGACTTTGACACGGTCTTGTGCAACTAGATGTCTACAGTTGGTGCTTTAATCTTTTAGGCACTAGATTTGTACCTTAAACATTTAAAAAATCATAACTCTGGTTCTACTGATTGGCTTTGTCATTTTAGTGTCAAAAAATCGATTACAATGTGCTAGATTTTTCTAAATTGCTATGGAATCTTTCTGTGTTGTGATTTTCTTCTATTATTGTTTGTGTGCTGCATAAACACTTTACTGATAAGTAACGCCTGACTGCTTGTGCCACACTACCAGAGGGTTAATAACAGGCTAATTTAGTGACTTTAGTGGTTTAACCTGACAGGGATTGTGGCAGTTGCTTGAGCAGGGTTAAAATCCCACTCAACCACCAACCCAACCACCAACCCAACCACCATCCCAATTAGTCACAGTCATGTCCTTGACCAGTTGCGCCAAGACTTCCAATGTATATTACCATGTTAGCAGCTCAGTGTCAAAAGCTTGTTCAACATCCATTAGGTTCAGTGCATACTCATCTTTCCCTAAGTGGGACATATTCATCACATGAGACAGTCTACACATTGTTTCTCCAGGGGATAAATCCACACAGGTTCACATGCACCTGGCCAGTTATGACCTTGATCACACTAGTTGCCAACAATTTACTTAGAATCTTCTAGTCGACTTTTAGCAATGAAAGGGGTGGATACACCAAGATATCGTATGGGTTTCTACCTGCCTTATGCATAAGGATTGTCAGCGACTCATGCATTGACTTAGTGAGTATGCCCGAGTTGAATACCTCAACATAGACCTCTAGCAGCTACTCTACCAGAAGCCTCTCATTAGCCTGAAAAAAATCCCGTCGGCAAGCTGTCTGCTCCTAGTGCTTTCCCCCGTGCATTAAGCCTATTGTGCCTGGTGGCTCTTTCTTTGTAAGTGTGACATCAAGAATTTCCTTCTGCTCAAGAGAAATCCCACTGAGAGAAAGAGCAGTATTTTACAGTCCACATCCTGGGGGCTGCATACATATCTGCTTGAGATGCATGTCAAATGCATCATGAATTCCCGCCTGTGTCAAAACTATGACCCTGTGGGCACATCTGATATTGAGTATAGGGAGATGTTGATTCTCTTTATTTAATGAGCCTTGCCAGTAACTTCCCGATTTATCACACTCCCAATCCTATCCCTGGTGATAAGTGCAATAAGTGCAGTATTTCATTCTATCCCAAATATCTGCAAATGATGCATTGAGAGACTCTCACTCAGACATTTTCTCAGGCTGTCCAGGGAGACATGCTTCTACTTTTCCCAACTGATTTGCTAAAGTTTTCTCAATGGAGAGACAACAGCCTGAATTACAATACTACTCAAGTGCCACTAATATCATGAGAGTCCTCACAATTTCATTAAATTGAGTCTCAAAGAGGACCAGAGCTTTCAGTAGTTCCATCATCAACATGACAATCCAGGAGGATCCCATTCACCTGCACATCTAGCTTCCCTGTTGGAATTGAATTATCCCCATGTACAGACTGCTGTGCTCTCACTATCAACCTTGCAGATCTGCTTTATCAGCCTGAGCTAACTTGACCACGACCCCCACCCTGACTTGATGGGTAACTGCCACAACCTCAAACCAGACCATGCCTCTGCAAGAGAGGAAAAAAGTAAGATATTCCTTCACATTGAATCCTTAGATTTGATGTCAATGTGTTAGACCTGGCATCTTTTGGCATGTTTCCCCTGTCTTTTTTGCTTTCTGGCCTCCTGTTGTTATGTTATGTTGGACTTCGTTTTGATGGCTTAGTGTCTCTGTGCATTTTCTCACTGCTGTTCAGTGTTAAAGTGCAAGTGCTTCTACTGTAAATTGTGTTTATGGATTGGTGTTTCCATGTTTGACCTTTTTGATTTACTACTAAGTCCCTGTAATTCAAATGCTGCTAGTAGATCTGCAATAACCACAGTTGATGGACAGAATGCAGAACAATGTCATACATTCAACCCAGTACAGAGATCTGGGCCCAAATCCATAGTTTTTTGCACTACACACCACCCCAGTTCAGACATGGCCATATGCAAATCAGTCTGACCCCGTGCCTCATGGGAACAGTCCAGCCCGAACTGCCAAGCCATGCCTTCCCTGGACCGGAAACAAGCTTCCGAGGACCGGTTTCTGGCATTCCAGCCGTCTTCAGCTTGGCTTGCTTGAATCCAGTGGTGTGGAGAGCATGGGACTCACGTCTGAGCATACCCATCCCACTCGGGGTGACAAATGCAATAACCACAGTTGATGGACAGAATGCAGAACAATGTCATACATTCACCCCAGTACAGAGATCTGGGCCCAAATCCATCGTTTTTTGCACTCCACACCACCCCAGTTCAGACATGGCCATATGCAAATCAGTCTGACCCCGTGCCTCATGGGAACAGTCCAGCCCGAACTGCCAAGCCATGCCTTCCCTGGACCAGAAACAAGCTTCCGAGGACCGGTTTCTGGCATTCCAGCCGTCTTCAGCTTGGCTTGCTTGAATCCAGTGGTGTGGAGAGCATGGGACTCACGTCTGAGCATACCCATCCCACTCGGGGTGACAAATGCAATAACCACAGTTGATGGACAGAATGCAGAACAATGTCATACATTCGCCCCAGTACAGAGATCTGGGCCCAAATCCATCGTTTTTTTGCACTCCACACCACCCCAGTTCAGACATGGCCATATGCAAATCAGTCTGACCCCGTGCCTCATGGGAACAGTCCAGCCCGAACTGCCAAGCCATGCCTTCCCTGGACCGGAAACAAGCTTCCGAGGACCGGTTTCTGGCATTCCAGCCGTCTTCAGCTCGGCTTGCTTGAATCCAGTGGTGTGGAGAGCATGGGACTCACGTCTGAGCATACCCATCCCACTCGGGTGACAAATGCAATAACCACAGTTGATGGACAGAATGCAGAACAATGTCATACATTCACCCCAGTACAGAGATCTGGGCCCCAATCCATCATTTTTTTGCACTCCACACCACCCCAGTTCAGACATGGCCATATGCAAATCAGTCTGACCCCGTGCCTCATGGGAACAGTCCAGCCCGAACTGCCAAGCCATGCCTTCCCTGGACCGGAAACAAGCTTCCGAGGACCGGTTTCTGGCATTTCAGCCGTCTTCAGCTCGGCTTGCTTGAATCCAGTGGTGTGGAGAGCATGGGACTCACGTCTGAGCATACCCATCCCACTAGGGGTGACAAATGCAATAACCACAGTTGATGGACAGAATGCAGAACAATGTCATACATTCACCCCAGTACAGAGATCTGGGCCCAAATCCATCGTTTTTTTGCACTCCACACCACCCCAGTTCAGACATGGCCATATGCAAATCAGTCTGACCCCGTGCCTCATAGGAACAGTCCAGCTCGAAATGCCAAGCCATGCCTTCCCTGGACCGGAAACAAGCTTCAGAGGACCGGTTTCTGGCATTCCAGCCGTCTTCAGCTCGGCTTGCTTAAATCCAGTGGTGTGGAGAGCATGGAACTCACGTCTGAGCATACCCATCCCACTCGGGGTGACAAATGCAATAACCACAGTTGATGGACAGAATGCAGAACAATGTCATACATTCACCCCAGTACAGAGATCTGGGCCCAAATCCATTTTTTTTTTGCACTCCACACCACCCCAGGTCAGACATGGCCATATGCAAATCAGTCTGACCCCGTGCTTCATGGGAACAGTCCAGCCCAAACTGCCAAGCCATGCCTTCCCTGGACCGGAAACAAGCTTCTGAGGACCGGTTTCTGGCATTCAAGCTGTCTTCAGCTCGGCTTGCTTGAATTCAGTGGTGTGGAGAGCATGGGACTCACGTCAGAGCATACCCATCCCACTCGGGGTGACAAATGCAATAACCGCAGTTGATGGACAGAATGCAGAACAATGTCATACATTCACCCCAGTACAGAGATCTGGGCCCAAATCCATCGTTTTTTTGCACTCCACACCACCCCAGTTCAGACATGGCCATATGCAAATCAGTCTGACCCCATGCCTCATGGGAACAGTCCAGCCCGAACTGCCAAGCCATGCCTTCCCTGGACCGGAAACAAGCTTCCGAGAACCGTTTTCTGGCATTCCAGCCGTCTTCAGCTCGGCTTGCTTGAATCCAGTGGTGTGGAGAGCATGGGACTCACGTCTGAGCATAACCATCCCACTCGGGGTGACAAATGTAATAACCACAGTTGATGGACAGAATGCAGAACAATGTCATACATTCACCCCAGTACAGAGATCTGGGCCCAAATCCATTTTTTTTTTTTGCACTCCACACCACCCCAGTTCAGACATGGCCACATGCAAATCAGTCTGACCCCGTGCCTCATGGGAACAGTCCAGCCCGAACTGCCAAGCCATGCCTTCCCTGGACCGGAAACAAGCTTCCGAGGACCGGTTTCTGGCATTCCAGCCGTCTTCAGCTCGGCTTGCTTGAATCCAGTGGTGTGGAGAGCATGGTACTCACGTCTGAGCATACCCATCCCACTCGGGGTGACAAATGCAATAACCACAGTTGATGGACAGAAGGCAGAACAATGTCATACATTCACCCCAGTACAGAGATCTGGGCCCAAATCCATTGTTTTTTTGCACTCCACACCACCCCAGTTCAGACATTGCCATATGCAAATCAGTCTGACCCAGTGCCTCATGGGAACTGTCCAGCCCGAACTGCCAAGCCATGCCTTCCCTGGACCGGAAACAAGCTTCCGAGGACCGGTTTCTGGCATTCCAGCCGTCTTCAGCTCGGCTTGCTTGAATCCAGTGGTGTGGAGAGCATGGGACTCACGTCTGAGCATACCCATCCCACTCGGGGTGACAAATGCAATACCCACAGTTGATGGACAGAATGCAGAACAATGTCATACATTCACCCCAGTACAGAAATCTGGACCCAAATCCATCGTTTTTTTGCACTCCACACCACCCCAGTTCAGACATGGCCATATGCAAATCAGTCTGACCCCGTGCCTCATGGGAACAGTCCAGCCCAAACTGCCAAGCCACGCCTTCCCTGGACTGGAAAAAAGCTTCCGAGGACCGGTTTCTGGCATTCCAGCCGTCTTCAGCTCGGCTTGCTTGAATCCAGTGGTGTGGAGAGCATGGGACTCATGTCTGAGCATACCCATCCCACTCGGGGTGACAAATGCAAAAACCACAGTTGATGGACAGAATGCAGAACAATGTCATACATTCACCCCAGTACAGAGATCTGGGCCCAAATCCATCGTTTTTTTGCACTCCACAGCACCCCAGTTCAGACATGGCCATATGCAAATCAGTCTGACCCCGTGCCTCATGGGAACAGTCCAGCCCCAACTGCCAAGCCATACCTTCCCTGGACCGGAAACAAGCTTCCGAGGACCGGTTTCTGGCATTTCAGCCGTCTTCAGCTCGGCTTGCTTGAATCCAGTGGTGTGGAGAGCATGGGACTCACGTCTGAGCATACCCATCCCACTCGGGGTGACAAATGCAATAACCACAGTTGATGGACAGAATGCAGAACAATGTCATACATTCACCCCAGTACAGAGATCTGGGCCCAAATCCATTGTTTTTTTGCACTCCACACCACCCCAGTTCAGACATGGCCATATGCAAATCAGTCTGACCCCGTGCGTCATGGGAACAGTCCAGCCCGAACTGCCAAGCCATGCCTTCCCTGGATCGGAAACAAGCTTCCGAGGACCGGTTTCTGGCATTCCAGCCGTCTTCAGCTCGGCTTGCTTGAATCCAGTGGCGTGGAGAGCATGGGACTCACGTCTGAGCATACCCATCCCACTCGGGGTGACAAATGCAATCACCACAGTTGATGGACAGAATGCAGAACAATGTCATACATTCACCACAGTATAGAGATCGGGGCCCAAATCCATCGGTTTTTTTCACTCCACATCACCCCAGTTCAGACATGGCCATATACAAATCAGTCTGACCCCGTGCCTCATGGGAACAGTCCAGCCCGAACTGACAAGCCATGCCTTCCCTGGACCGGAAACAAGCTTCCGAGGACCGGTTTCTGGCATTCCAGCCGTCTTCAGCTCGGCTTGCTTGAATCCAAGCTGTGGAGAGCATGGGACTCACGTCCGAGCATACCCATCCCACTCAGGGTGACAAATACAATAACCACAGTTGATGGACAGGGTGGTGTGGAGTGCAAAAAAACGATGGATTTAGGCCCAGATCCTTGTACTGGGGTGAATGTATGACATTGTTCTACATTCTGTTCATCAACTGTGGTTTTTGCAATTTTCACCCCGAGTGTGCTGGGTATACTCAGACGTGAGTCCCAGGCTGTCCACACCACTGGAGTCAAGCTATCCAGGCTGATGAAGGCTGATAGCCAGAAACCGGTCCTTGGATGCTTGATTCTGGTCTGGGAAAGACATGGCTTGGTAGTTCGGACTGGACTGTTCCCATGAGGCACAGGGTCAGAGCTGATTTGCATATAGCCAGTGTCTAACCCAGGGTGGTGTGGAGTGCAAAAAAACGATGGATTTAGGCCCATATCCTTGTACTGGGGTGAATGTATGACATTGTTCTACATTCTGTCCATCAACTGTGGTTTTTGCAATTTTCACCCCGAGTGTGCTGGGTATACTCAGACGTGAGTCCCAGGCTCTCCACACCACTGGAGTCAAGCTATCCAGGCTGATGAAGGCTGATAGCCAGAAACTGGTCTTTGGATGCTTGATTCTGGTCTGGGAAAGACATGGCTTGGTAGTTCGGACTGGACTGTTCCCATGAGGCACAGGGTCAGAGCTGATTTGCATATAGCCAGTGTCTAACCCAGGGTGGTGTGGAGTGCAAAAAAACGATGGATTTAGGCCCAGATTCTTGTACTGGGGTGAATGTATGACATTGTTCTACATTCTGTCCATCAACTGTGGTTTTTGCTAGTAGATCTGCAGCACAGATTGTGCCACCCACACAAGCTGCCTTTCAAAGGATTCTTAAATCTGCCACTGCAGTGTCTGCACATGGGTTTTACTGCCATGTCGACCTGGCAAGTGCACCAACTTGCCAGGCTCTTACCTTCCCTTTTATTACATCTAAGGTACCCCTCAGGTAGGCTCAAGGTACCCCCATAGGCTTGGTGAAGTGTATGTGAAAGGCAAGACATATACTTGCGTGTGTGACATGTTCTGATAGTGAAATACTGCCAAATTAGTTTTTCACTATTGAAAGGCTATCTGCCCCATAGGCTAGCATGGAAGTTGCTTTGTAACATCTTACAAGTTTAAGTTTCCATGGGGACAAGATAGAGAAATTGAGTTTAGGCTCTCTGACATCTTTTTAGGGAGATGGTTTTTAAATTGTGTGTTTTAAAAGGCTACTTATAGAAAGTAGGAATTTTCTTGTTTAACTATTCAGTGTGCCTCTGCTGGTATGTGGATTGACTTTCTGGTTTTAGAGTGAGTGGAGCTGGGGATGTGCATTCACTGTAGATGGCCACAAGGAGGGTTGAGGTGTCTTCCGCCCTTCCTTGATGACTCATAGCTGGGATGAATAAGCCTGGTTTACTTGGAGAGATGTGGGAGGAGTTTTCACTAGCACCTGAATAGGCAGTGTCTCCTCTGCACAATGGTGTCTCCACACCCTGTAGCGTACTTGGGCCAGAGAGGGCAGTACTGGTTTGGACTGGGCTCATAGAACTTTGCCACAAAGAGAACAAAGAGAAAATGTGGTACAAATGTTGGGGCCCTGACCTCAGGACTTTAGAATTATTTTGGATCAAGGAACCTGCCAAGAACACAAACTGGAGACGATATGAGGATGAACTACTACTTTGCTGTGTACTTTGCTGTGTTGGCCTGCAGTGGCTGCTTCTGTCTTGGGCAGAGAAAAGACTGGACTGAACTTTCTGCAATTTCTTTGTTTGAGTTTCTCCAAGTGCCTGAGGTAGAGCTTGTCGCCTGTTCAAGTAGTCTCAGGAACAGCAAAGACATCAAGTTCATCTGCTAACTGCACTGGGAACGATGTATTTTGTGCTGCAACAGGTGAAAAAGCAACGCAATGCGGTCAACAATGCTGATGCTGCCTCCGTGTCCTGAAGGCAGGGCAGAAGGTATCACCTTAGATCGAACCACAACTTTGGTCTCACTGACTCTGACGCCCGATGCCGCCACCGAGCTGCAGCTTGCACCGTGACCTGTTGGCACTATACTCCTCAATGCTTAGATTCAATCTGCTGCCCAATAATGCCAATCCACAGCAACTTTGATGCCACTGCTTGCACCGTGGCTTGAGGGCACTGCTCATAAGTTGTGTGACACACCACCTTGTTTCACACGCAACCTTGCCCTACTGACGCCTATGCCATTGACTGTGTTTCATCAGCCGACGACAGCATCTCAGTACCGACGCTGCTGCTTACACCGTGACCCCTATAAGCACCACACGAGCAAAGTCCCACTTCTCACCTCAGCCCTGGTCTCACCGATACTGTTGCACCACTGCACTTTGCACCGATGCCTGCCAAAAACAGTGCTCCTGATTCTCCGCATGGAGTTTGCTCTGTACATGTGTGACTTTAAGGGCCCAACGACTCCTGCACTGACCTCCAGAATCAATGCATGCCGACGCCGGCTCTTTTCAACTTACCGTGAAGTCCACGACGCCCAACATTTCTAAACGTACCATTTGCATGTCTTCCCGATACTGTATGTTGACCGCGACACGGTGGTCGGACAGATATGTTTTGGGTTTTATTTTTGATATTTCTAAGAACTGTACTGTGCATTTGTATCTTTTTTGGTCTTGTTTTGCACAGATAAAATATTGGATATTTTCCTAAAAACTGGTGTGGTGTCCTTCTGTAGTATTTTCACTGTATTACTGTTGGTTATGTGCAAATGCTTTACACTCTGCCTCTGAGATAAGTCTGACTACCTGTGCCAGGCTACCAAGGGGATGAGCAGGGGTTATTTTAGAAGTGTATCCTGACTTGGAAGAAGGGTCCCTACTTGAATAGGGTAACAACCTGCCAACTAGAGACCCACATTTCTAACAAAACATCAAACTATATTTTAGAATCTGGTCTCAGAGTTTATTCTTCACTGGTAGAAAATTGTTTCCTATAGCTTTTCTGGTGTAATCATGATAAACAAACATTTGTATATGTTCAAAATATGGAGGCCCTTTTACTCAGACATGTTGCAGAATGGCTTAGCACCCCATAACGTTAAAGAATCTTGCAATTTTTGCCTATGTAAGATAACTAGGGGAGGGGGCAGCATAAGTAATTGGTGTGAATGCTCAATTGTGAAGAAATTTGGACTTTAGTGTGTTGAAAAAAAATGAGTCCTTTAGAAATAGCTCTGCCAAGGGCCTCTCAGTTCTCTCTGAATTATTGCACCTGGAGTATCCTCAATACTATTCACCATCTGCAGTGAAAAAGCTGTCAGGATGGCCGCTATTTCCTTCAGGTGGCCGACCTCACATTGTAGGCAACCCATCTGCTACACTTTCTGCCACTTGGTGAAGGTCCACTTTAAGGAAACTGACTTCAATGAACACCAAGTCTATTTTACCTACAAGGTCCACCCTTGAACCCTGTATTACTGCCATTATGTCCATCTGTTGTTGCTGGGTTCAAATCTGCCCCTCAGCTTTCTTGGGCATGGCATAATTTACTATTGTAATGCTTCGGGTTGGATTGATTACTTTGTCCTTGCCTATCTCATGGCCCAGTTATAGAAAAATGTGTCCAGACCATCTATTTTATAGGTTGGCCTTTTAGTATGTGCTTCTTTCTGGCAAATCCATCAATAAAATATGTTCACATGGCATAGGTGGGACCCCTTCAAGGCTGCGAATGGCAGCTTTGCTAAAGGAAACAATAGATGTCAATGAATGCAGCTGTTTATCTCTCACTCTTTTGTCCATGTGAGAAATCAGTTGGACTGGTACCTTCTATCTTATCTTTTTGATTACTACTGTGGATCATGGTTGGGTCTTCTTTGCTCTCAATAAGGTATACTAATATCTTGAAGGCTCAGCACAACTAGCAACTGACAATGATCAACAATCTCTTGTTCATTTGTTAGCACTGTCACAGACACAGGTCCAGTAACCAGACTGCAAGCCAGTTCTACCTTTATCTGGTGCAATGAATAACATACCTAATCATTCAGCTTCCATCTTTTGTAATATCTGTTGCAGGGAGTGTGGAAGGTTTACAGGATTTCCTTTAATTTACTACACAGACAAACTGGCCTACTCACACTCTGTTAAGTCCCAAAGAGCTTGCCCTGCCACTTCTCACCTAACAAAATTCAAGGTGGTCCTGGGATGACTTCACAAACCCTGTTAAGGGCATTTTTGCTGGGAACCAACAGTCTCCTTGTGGCCTATGTGACTTTAGTCTGTTCTCGCCAGTCCACAATGCCATATGGCAAGCATGTTCTTCAAACCACTCACTGCAAGCCAGCTCATCTGTTCACCAGTTAGACTTAGGGTTCCAACTGTTCCTAAACTAAGCATTCCCAATTAGTCCCTGCTGAGTCACCACAGCAGTGTCTGAGCTGTAACCTTTCCTGCTAGTCACTCTCATCAGGCACCCAGTCTATGCCTCCTCTTTCCATGCGACTGCCACCCTGACTTAGGGTGCCAAATGTTCTCAGGCACACCCCTCAGGTTTGTGGCTCTGTGTCCTACCTCCTTTCACAGCGGAGGCTCCTTGTCCCCATCCTTAGGCCATCTTGTCTTTGCACTTATGTCACCTCAACCCTGTACAAACACACAACTGCACTTTGGAGCCTCAGAGGAAAGTCCGGTTGCAGACATCAGGTTCGGCTGTATCAGCAGAATGAAGTGTTAATGTTAAAGTTAATGTTAGTTTTTTGTGAAGCATGCAAATGCCATAAGGCGTCTTGGCAGTGCGGTGAACATAGGTCATTCAGTGCTGTAAAAAATAATTTATGAAGAGTCAGTGCTGTGAGATTCATTTGTACAAATCCAGGTTTTTAAATCCTTTCTGAACCTAACCAGATTAGACTATGAGTTTAGATATAATGGAAGGCTGTTTAAAGCTTGGTGGTGTACCCAATGAAACTCCTGCCACCCCAGATGGCTGGTTTAAATCGGGGTATCCTGATATTCTTTGCTGAAATGGACCGAAGAGTTTTTGCAGGAGTGAACCTTTGAATACTTTTCCTGAAGTATTCAGGACCCTTGCCATGTAGGGTCTTATGGATGATACAGGCATTTTGAAGTTCATTTGATTATTGATTTGTTTATTGTTCATTTGATATGGCACACCTTCCTGGGTGAGTATGCCAATTTCCCCACCGGTCTTGTCCAGGCAGCGGAAACGTGACTTGAGCAGACCAAAAGTACGCTCCACCACATGACGTGTCCTCCCATGGGCCTCATTGTAGCACACTTCAGCCGGGGCCCTGGGATTCCTCAGTGGGCTCAGCAGCCATGGACGGTTGGGATATTCAGAGTCACCTACGTATGACAAATAGACATTGCAATGTCACAGAGATAGAGGGCAGCAGGTCACACACACAGCACGCCATTCGACTAGGCATACTCACCCACAATCAATGCATGCCCGGGAAACAGATTAGCCATCAGCTGGGGCACAATGCTGTTCCCCAGGATGTTGGAGTCATGGGCTGCGCCTGGGAATCTGGCCCACACAAGGGAGATGATCATATCTGACAGGCACACCACTTGCACATTTATGGAGTGGTAATGTTTGTGATTCCTGTAAATTTTTTCACTTGCCTGTGGTGGCAGCAAGACCGACATGTGTGCAATCAATGGCACTAAAAACATGGGGGTTGTGCCCAAGGGGATAGAAGTCACCCTTCACAGCTGGCAATTCAGCACCCCTGGGGAATTCGATATATCTGTCCTTGTATATCATCATGGCGGACAGAATATCTTGCAGCACCATGCTGAACATCGGTTGTCACATCCCACCAGAGCTGGTCACTGTCTGCTGGAACGATCCAGTGGCAAAAAAATGCAGGGCTGCCATCACTTTATAAGTTGGGGTGAAAGCTGTTGGATATGTCCAGCGAGGCTGAAGGTGGGGCTCCAAGATATCACAAAGGGTTTTTAGGGTGGCTCTATCCATACAGAATTTTCAGATGATCGCCACATCCTCCATGTCTTCCAGCACTGTCAATTGATGAAGCAGATTTGGCCTCCTCCTAGTTGAGATGAAAGTGGACACATGTCAATGCAATACATCATGAGATGGGCACAGCATATCAAGTTCTGGATTACACAGCAACAACAATGACTGACTTAATAATTGAATGATACACCAGCTTACATGTATGGACGCCTTCAGCTACACAAAGGGCACACCTCTCAAATTACAATACACAAGTACCCTCAAACACCACATTGGTCAATGTGAATGCACATAGTGATATGGCCACTTTTCACGTGTGCACACCTGGGAACATGGCGTCCAGCAAATGTCTAACAAATCAACACCACTGTCTCATACTTAGCAGCTGCCCCTGTCACAACTTAATGCATCATTTCAACCTGGCACACATCCACAACACAATGACCACAGTTGGCGCAGAAATGACAATTGTGTGTATGAGCAGACATAAAAGGCCATGCAAGAAACTACATCATAGAGTGAGATGAACATTGCTGTGATTTTCACTGCACCTCAACACATTGACATGTGTACACATTGTAGAGTCCGCTACAACACTGTCCTGCCTCATCGACCATCAAATTCATAAATGACAGGTGAGTCAATGGAACATTGGTATAGTGTGCACAATGATGTGCCGTTGACCATCTGGCCACTGTGCACTGTACACTGTGTGTTTGGTAAAACATGACAAAGGAAATCTTATTAAACTTAGAAAACTCAGTTGCAAAATTCCACATCAAAGGAAATTTTTCTATTTAGCATTTCTGCAACTGTTCAAACCTTGGCATAGTGAAAGGGAATTACTTGGAGATTTTGACTGCTATGAAGATTCTTTTAATGGATGCAAAGATAGCAGTCAATGCATAATTTTCCCAACTTATCTAAAAATGTTAAATGATGAGATTGAACAAGAAACTACTATTACAGCTGAAAAGACAATATTTAACAAAGCCAGTAATGTGTCAGCCAAGAAGAAATCGCTCCTGGAAGACAAAAACATCTTGTCCAAACGACGTCATGCATGGACAGTAATGAATTCCTATACTCATACAAAGCCCCATGCCTACCTAGCGGCCCATTTTAGCTCTGAGATAAAAAGAGCTTTATTCACTACTTAATGCCATCATGGAAACACAATTATCAAGAGGAGAACTGTTGTCTATGTGGTTATTCGGATGAAACATTAACCCATTTGTTGTGTGTATGCCCAGCAGTAAAGGACCTAAGAAAATTATTTTTAAAATGTATCTTTAACGAGTTAAATACTCAAACATGCAGACAAACTGTGCTTAGATGGATGTAGGGCTCATCAGTTATTCTGTATTGTCGAGGTGTAAAATATTTTGCTCATATTAGGAAATTTCTCCGGCAAGCACATCACGCAAATGAGAACACTGGTTGAAAAAACACAATTATAGTTGGTCTGAACATTACAGGCTATACAGCTCTAAGCACTTTAAAGGCTCTATTTTGGCTTTAAGCTAGCAGCTTTTCATCCACCATTGCTGGTTGCACATCTCCAAATGAGAGACAGTCTTTGCGGTTTGTGATAAGGATTTTTTATTCTATTACTTGAGACTTCTGACTTCAGGCAAACCATCTTGTATTTAATATTTTAATCTTACCATGTACCAATGATTCTCTTTTATGTGATACCACGGTTTCTATTGTGAAATTAGTTTTAGACAATTTTTAATGATTTTAAGGAATCACGCAATAAACTGAAACTGAAGTAAATCATTCCACTCATATTCAGCACAGCTAAGTGCTACAAACCACGTAGGGGTACCTAAAGTTTTTAACATACGTTTAAGTTCTCCGTGACACCGATACCAATACTCATTAGTTCCACGTTGACACGCCATCAAATTAATTAACTGAGCTTCTAAATTATTGTCTCTTTGTTGAACTTTGTCCATAAATCTCTTTGCAGAAACACGTGTAAAATGAACTCCTGTTTTTAATATGTGGTTTACTGCATATGAAAGTCCAGACAAGTCACTTTCAAACAGAAGATGAAACATGTATGGAATGCACTGTCAAAATCTTGGATCTTCGGAGTAAAATGTTGTAGAGCGGTATTCTGAAGCTGGAATATGTACTGCTCGTTCATCATTTAGTCCACCTTCAATAGGGAACAGCTGTGGAAAACAATGAGCTTATAAACTTTTGTCCCATACACTCATGGGAGGTCCTTTTGCTTTCTTAATTTGAAATAATTCAACAGTGTTTCCAATCACTTTTTTTGAATGTAGAGGATGTATACTGTAATGTCCATATATATTTATTCACTCCTGGACTTGCCCACTTTTTCTATTTAGCTAGTTGAAATTTCAGTTTCATCTTCTAAACATATATTCTGTTCTTCCACATTTACAGTTTTATAATAAATATTGTTCTGTTCAAGATATAATGTAGCCTTTTGAAGTTTGGTGACATCTACTAACTCTTGCCATATTTTCTGACTCTTTGTTGGTACACCATTAACTAGAATAACTACAGGTTAACTTTCCTCTATCTCTCTCTATACCAACAGTTTCAATATTTTTCTTAAAAACTAACGGTAAGTACACAACTCTTCCTTTCAGACCTCTTTGTAAATCTTTTGGAAGCAGTTTTCCTGTTTTAGGCTCCATACGAACTATAGTATGAAACGGGTGCACAAATAGAATAAGAATGCACTCATGTGTATTTAAATTTGCCAGTTCCAGAGAAATAGCTACCAACTCCAAGCTGTTATATTCCGCTCTAGCTGGCATTTTGTTCTCTTTTAATTTGTTGTAACAATATTTACAAATACGTTGATCAGTACTCAACTTAAAACAACCTTCCAACAACAAATATGCACCAAATTGCTCCCACTTATCGTTTTTATTTTCACTTTCTAAATACACATCAACATTCCTAGTTTGACTTCTATAGTAAGTACGTCGACAACAAATTCAAACATAGGGGGTGATTACGATAGATGAGGGTCTGCCACCGCCAGCCGTGTGGTGATGGGCCCTCCGCCATCAGACAGCAATTTCCCCCCCACCAAATTACGATGGCAGGAGTTATCGTTTAGGTCTGCGGCGGTAGCTACGACCACCCACCACGCTTTCATTACAGGTAATCGTACTGATTGCCTGGTGGAGTGGTCAGCATCTTGAAAATGGTGGCGGTGCCTAGCAGGCACCGTCGGCCAAACTACAATGCTGGCAGTAGCCAGTCATTCCATGGTGCTCAAAAGCTGGCGGGGATTTGTTTACAGGGCCCGTTGCGGGTCCCTCTTGTGTTGGGGGAGGTGATGGTACACTGGAGGGGTAATTTCCTTGCACTAAGTGGTAGGTACTGCGTGGTGCCTGCAACATAGTGCAGGGAAATGCATTACATGTATTTTTTACATTGCGGTGGATGCGGCAGCCAGCAGCATCTGCTGCAATGGAAAAGATGCGACTGCCACAGATGCATTGTAATTCTACACGCGGGACCGCCCCCATTCAGGCGGCCGGTCCCAAGCACCAAAACGATAGCGGTTGGACTCAAGTTTGCCCGCCCTTGTAATTACCCCATAGTTTGATTTTTCACATGAAAGCATCTTAAACTTTGTAAATTCTTCTGCAAACGTCTCAGTATTAATATCTTCTTCCTGTTCTTACAAACCAACACTTATTAAGCTCTCACTTCCTCTACACTCCTCTTGTGAACCAAAGAAACAAAACTGTATATCATCACAAACTTTTTTAACATCCGATACTGAACCATGCAAAAGAGCTGCGTTCCTTTCACCTAAAGATAATGCAGGACTTTTTACATAGTACAATCTCCTTCCTAACTTCCACATTTCTGAGTGATGTACTGCTAACATTCTTAAATGATGCAAAGTACTTTTACACACTTTTCTAGAAAGGCAAACCAGAGAATGTTCCTTCGACTTAACATATTTTCTCACTTTACAAGTATCTGGTCCTTGCAACATCTTAATCTTCTGTTTAACACTTTTTTTGCATATTCTCGTAGGAAAAATTCGAAATATATTGATAGATTCCTGTTGAATACTACTACAATCCCAATTATACACTGGCGCTTGTGTACGTCTTCATGCCAGCATTTGTAAATGCCAGCATTTGAAAACAGCAACAGCTACCTCCGACGGAGGTGTTCCAGCGGTGGGGGCCGTCGGGAAGATTATGCAAGCTATTGCCCAGAGTTACATGGTGTTGGGCTAACCTGCTTCCAGAGCCAGGGATCGAGCCGTGAACCCTGTGGTCCAGAGTTAGGCACCCTGGCCGCTGCGCCACACCTCTTCAAGAACTTCTTCAGCTAATACTTCTTCCACATTTCTAGGAACCATCTTTTCTTTTATCTCATACCAACGGACACTGCTATTAACTGTATAAACTAATGTATTTTGTTGAAAATAGCTTCCTTCATTAAAGAAAGGCTCAGTACTAGAACTGTGCTTCCATCCACCAGAAAAAGTTTTGAAAAAGTTACTTCTATTAACCCGTCTTTTTCTTTTGCTTTTCCCCTTCATGAAGTGCTTTGTTTTACCCAATGTTTTCATTCTGTTCAATACCCTTATAAATAATTTGCAATTCAATTCAAAAGCAGTATCTGCTACACTTTCAATCTCTTGCTTCTTCTTTGCTGCTGATCTTTTTGATACTTTTTACAGTCTTTTAATACATTTTAAATTACTCTATTATTAAACATAGATATAGGTATGTCTTTAAATTGGTTCTGTCTTTTTGTGACATGTTTCGGGTCCATTATGTGTGTTTATTTGCTCCTCCTTTGTTCTAAAAAATTATTTTCTCCTTTGATTAGTATTTTGATCATTTGATCTGTCCACAAATGTTTTAATAGATTGTTTAGCTCTCTTACCAGAAGACACTCAGCAACCTTTTGGTGTTTTTCTACTCCACTCTTTTTAGTTTTCATTAAGTACATCTGTTTCCTTTGTTCTCTTCTCTTTTCATGTTTTCTGACCATCTTTTATTTGCATTATAATCACAATATCTTTCTAAAAAAAAAATAATAGTTTAATTAGTTTGTTATATCAATGCAAATTTTAAAATAATAACAGTTCTATATTGAAAATAACAACTAAGCACAAAATTACGAATAAATTCCTATTACATTTATAACACATAAAAAGAGAAAAGTATAAAAACGAGCAAAAGAACTGCAAAAACAGAAGAAAAGGTGGTCATGCAGCAAAAAGGAGAACAGAAAAAAAGAAAGGCTTAGAAACAGCAAAATAAAATACTCAAAGAACACAGCTACTGAAAAATGTAAGAAATGCATGCAGAAAGAAGCAACAGATGTGCAGAAAGAGGCAAGAGAGGTGCAGAAAGAGGCAAAGGAAGTGCATCAAGAGTGAACAAAAGTGTAGAAAAATGCAAGTAAGGTAGGAAAGAGGCAAGAGGAGTTGACTAGGTAAGAGAGGTACAGAAAGAAGGAAGAGATGTGCAGAAAGAACCAAAAGAGGTACAGGAAGAGGAAATAGAAGTGCAGAAAGAAGCAAGAAAACTGCAGACAACGGGGACAGTGGTTCAGAAAGAGGCAAGTCAACTGCAGAAAGAGGAAAGATGGTTGCAGAAAGAGGTACGAGAGGTGCAGAAAGGAGCAGGTGAGATGCCAAAAGAGGCAGGAGAAGTGCAGAAAGAAGAAAGAGAGGTCTAGAAAGAGTCATTGGGTGAGTGCATGGGCACTCTGTAGGAGAATGGTTTAGTGCAAGACTAGTTCTTCAGCAATTGTATGAGTATATGGGTAATATGTGTATAGGTAGTTTCCCCTTAACTGTATGACTGCATGGGTAGTGCCTGAGTAAATGATGAATGTAAGAGTAATGGTAGGATCATTGGGTGAGTGCATATCTAGTGCCTGACAGAATGGATGACTGGATGGCTACTGCCTAAGTGATTATTTCAGTGCTAGAGTAGTGCCCGGATGATTGAATGAGTGCAGCGATACTGCCTGGGTGATTGCATCAGTGCATGAAAAATTCCTGAGAGAAACTATGAGTGTAAGGCAAAAGCATGATTTACTGCATGAGTGTATGGGTAGAGCTTGAGATAAAGGATGAGTGCACAGATATTGCCGGTGTGATTCTTTCACTGCACGTGGATGAATGTATGAATGTATGGGAAATTCCTCAAAAAAAGTATGAGTATTAGTAGGAAATGGCGTATCTCTCACAAGGAAAGTGATAAAACCCAGTTCTTAGCGTCTATGTTGAGCTATCATAATAGTATCAATCTAGCACGAAGGAATCACATTTCCACCCAACTCACTTTGGCTGGTAATGCGCTGAAGGTTTTGTATAACATTCTTTAGCTATTTAAAAACCCTAAGGCTTGTGAAAATGCAAAAGTCCCCACACAACTACTCTGCAACCAAGTTGCATTATACTTTTCACAAAAAATTGAATCAATTTATGACAGTATTGTTTCTTCGAGTAGTCCACTCCAATCATCCATGACAGTGGATGTATTAGGACAGATTCCTTCTACGCTACTCGAAAACTTCCCTCCACTTTCCATCACAGATGTAGAGATCTTTATGCACCAAGTGAAGTCTTGTTCCCCTAGTGACATAATTTCTGCCAGAATAGTTAACACCCTTATCCCTCAACTTGAAGCACTCTTTGAACATCTTTTGAATCTATCTTTGAAGGAAGGTCATGTTCCATTGAAATGGAAAGCAGGACAGATAATGCCCATTCGAAAGAACACGAAGGCCCCTCTGACCACCTGACCAATCTTCGACCCATCTCACTGCTACCCTTTCCGAGTAAAGTATTAGAGAAACATGTCAACAAATACCTCTCTAGCTTTGTCGAATCTTCAGGCAGCCTTTAGGCCCAAATATAGCACCAAATCAGCCCTGCTAGAGGTCACAGACAACATCAGAATGACCCTAGACAAGGGCCATTTTATGAATCTGGTGCTATTGGACCTATCCGCCGCATTCAACACTGTTTCCCATCAAATACTGCTCAAAAGGTTGAAGGAGGTGGGACTAAGGGACTCTGCCTTTCGTTGGTTGGCAAGTTTTCTTTCTGGCTGGACCTAGACGGTCACTCTAGGCGTGTATCGTTCTGCACCCATGGAACTTACCAGGGGAGTTCCACAGAGCTCCTGCCTGAGCCCGACTATATTTAACATCTATGTGGCTCCCTTGGCTAATGTTCTAAGAAAATATGGGTTTGTTCCAATATCATACGCAGACGATACGCAGCTGCTCTTCCCCTTCAATGAACTCACCCCTACCATCCAGGAGATGTTCTCCCTGGGCATGAATGCCATTTCACAGTAGCATTGAGAAAACCGAGCTCTTACTTTTTGCAGAGGCCCCTGTATTATGGTCCACAAACTGGTGGCCCATCAATCTTGGAAAGCCCCCGGCCCCTAAAACGTCTGTTAAAAACTTGGGAGTTCGGTTAGACCAAGCTCTTTCTTTTAAAGAGCATGTTGGCCATACAGTGGGTGTATGCTTTCACACCTTGGCCCTACTCCGTCGAGCTTTCCTTTACTTCCAGACTCTGTTCGAAAGACTCTGACCCAGGCACTTATATTGAGCCGCTTAGGCAATTGCAATTGTCTGCTGCTGTCTGCCAATGAAGCATCAATTAATAGACTACAAGTGGTCCAAAACACCGCAGCACGTTTGGTTTTAAACATGCCGCCCAGATCAGCTTCTCACCCTCTTTTCCTAAAACTCCACTGGCTCCCAATACGCCAATGAATAAAGTTTAAGGTTAGCTGTACTATTCATAAAGCACTACATAATCTTGGCCCCAGCTATCTGTCTGAAAAGTTTATTCACTATCTTCCATCAAGAGCTTTGCGCTCCAACACAAAATCTCTGCTAACAGTGCCCAGAATCAGTAGAGCGAGATTGGGGGGTAAATCTCTCTCATACCTTGGACCCAAGTACTGGAATGACCTTCCTCTTCCATTAAGAGAATGTTCGAACCATCTTGTATTTAGAAAATTACTCAAAACCACTCTTTTGTTTTTAAACAAGCTACAGTTTCCCCTGAACAACTGATGCACACGCACATGAACGCAGAGATACTCCATGGAGTCGATACTGGCGCTATATAAACCTTTAAAACAAAAATAAATAAATAAAAATTTAAATTGATACTTGTATAGCGCACTACTCACCCGCAAGGTTCTCAAGGCGCTTGTACGAATACCGCTGTGGAACCCATCCTGGCTTTTCCCTGTGAGACGTCCACTCCTGGGCACCCCAAAGGTGGAGGCCAGGCATCCTTAGCGTTGTGGGGGCCGTTGTGGAGATTAAACAAGCTATTGCCCAGAATTGCAAAGTGGGACTCCCTGATTGGAATAGGCACCGAGGCGAGAATTATCAGGTCCGTGGAATTTTTGAGCACAAGACCCGCCGATCCCTGGTCCCGGGCTAGAACTCTGCATCAGGGTCTGCCACTCTAACCATTGAGCCACACGTCTTGCTAGTACCTTTGCATGAGTGCATCAGTAGTGTCTCAGTGAATATATGAGTGCATAGGGACTGGCTGAGTAAATGTTTGAGTGGAATAGTATTGCCAGGTGATTATATGAACGCATGGTTAATATTTAATGATTACACATGTGCATAGGCAGTGCCTCCTTGATTGCATAAATGAATAAGAATGCCTAAGTGTCAAGTCAAGTCAAAGATAGCTTTATTCGATTCCATATAAAATCATAAAAGCACATACAAAACAGTTTCAAATTCAATTATCCGTTAAATACATGACAAAATATATCAAAGGGTAAAAAATGCATACTCTGACTTTCTCTATAATGCATTTAGTACAAATATACATCTCATGAACAGGAAAACACTACAGCCTCATACTAAAATCTTATTTACAGTACAGAATTTCATTTACACCAAGGTGGATCTGCATCTAATTATAAATTTTAAAAACTTTGATACAGCATTTATAGTCATTGCATCCTGCAACAGAAGGATCTTGAATAGGGCCGGTCTACATTGTCTTAGGCCCCAAGTCTTTAACAAAGGTGATAAATATCTTGTCCGGAGAATGCAGTGAATTGTTGATTGCACAGAAGAGTCGTCGCAAGGGCAATTTTTTAGGTTTTTAGACCAGTCATTTATGACTGGAAAAGTGACCAACCTAAAATAACTGCCCATTCTCAACCAAGCTAATAGCATTCTGTCATAGCTAGACTGCTCAGGGGATAAGTAGAGCTGCAAATCAGGACCCTGCAATAATAAATGATGTTGAATAACAGAGGCCATCTTCCCTTCCACTAACAAGCGTTGATCGTCCAGAAAAGCAGAACATGATTCCTTTAATGTTTTTTTAGAAATAGAAGTTATAGTAGAGGCATGTTAAAGAACTCTGGATGCCCTAAATTTGTTAAAAATCCTTGATATAGGAGAGCCACTGGATGTTTTTGGACCCCTCAAGTTTCATACAGTCCGCAATGATTGCCCTGTTAAAAAAGGTTTCAGTAGAAGTCCATATCTTGTGCCAAAGCAGCACTGGGCTAATCCTAATTAAGTCCGATATATGTACCAGGGGAGTTCCTTGTGAGAAACATGGGTTGAGGTAGACTTAGGGACGGCTAACAAATATCGGAGAAAAACATTTTCCTTTACTTGGATATCCTGACAGTTAGCGATGCCCCAAATGCAGGCCCCATATATGGCAGTTGACACGTATTTGGCTTTATAAATATCAAGCAGAATGCGTGTGGGCCTACCTCCTAGCTTATTGGCGAACTGTGTTAATGCGCCAATAGTGCGTGAAAAAGCTAGATTCCTGGTGGTAATAGCTGTAGTCCAAGTTCCTTTTTTATTAAAAACAACCCCCAAGTAAGAAAAAGTATTGGTGGTTTCTATCCTTGACTGATCTAAAAAAGTGTTACAGGAAACCTTATTTTTTGATGAGCAGCACATGGTAAAAGTTTTCCTAATGGTAATCTTAGGGCCCCTAGATCCCATGTATACAGAGAAGCTAGCTAGCGCCTTTTGGAGGCCTATTTGGGTTCTTGCCATGATAACCGCATCATAAGCGTACAATAAAATAGGGACTGCAGCACCATCAATTTGAGGGTAGTCCACATCTAGTTTAAGTAGGTGTTCTGCCACACTATTAATATAAAGAGTAAAAAGAAAAGGTGCCAAAATACAGCCTTGTCAAACGCCTTTCATAATTGGAAATTTTGCTGTGCATTCGCCTTTCTTACCATAGCGCACCTTTGCCCCTGCCGCTCTATATAATTCTTAAGAAAGTTAAGAATATTTACATCAACCCCGAGGCGTGGTAGAGTGTCCCACAAAACGTTGTGACTCAGACAGTCAAATGCTGAACTAAGGTCAACAAACGTCATAAATAAGCTGCCCTTTTTTGCCACCATGTATTTGCTTATTAACATTGCTAGGTTTAGTCCTTGTTCGATGGTGCCCAAGCCTGGCTTAAACCCATACTGGAATTTAGATAGTATACCTTCGTCCTTGGCCCATGCCTGTAATCTGTTCAGTAGAACTCTGCCTGCTACTTTCATTAACGAGTCAATCAGCGAAATGGGCCGATAAAATTTTGGGTCGTTACGATCGCCCTTTTTAAAGATGGGCACTACAATCGCATCCTGCCAAGTAGGAAGAAAACCTTTATTATTACAACTATTGAGCACATTTGTCAGAAGCGGTGCCCATAGGGTAATATTATCCTTGTAAATGTCAATTGGAATGCCATCTGGGCCCAGGGCTTTGCTATTTGAACTATCTGTGATGGCCAATTTCACCTCCGATATGGAAAAAACTATCTCCAGCGGAAACAAATTAGGAGGGACAGATTCTGTGGCTACCATCTGATCTAAATTTGGACTTTCTATCCTAACCAAGTCATCTTTCTTATAAAGCTCAGTAAAATGATTGACCCATACAGTCTCCTCTATGGCAATCTCTATCAGGTCGCAGCTCTTCTCAAGAAAGAAGGGCGCATTTTCCGCTCTCCAGAAGGCAGTGTTATCTCTCAAGGAACATGCCTTAAGCAGAGCTTCCCAAGCAGCCTTCTTTTTCCGTTTCTGCACAGTAGATTTATAATATGCTCTGGCAATCCTTATCTCAGGCATATTTTTAGGCATTTTTTTTAGGGTTTGTTATAATTTAGAGTGTGCCTAACTACACTCATAGTTGAACCAGCCCTCAGCCTTGTGTCTCGCCCCTTCCCGTGCAGTCCCTGTTAATTTACTGCAAATTTGCGCAGTGATTTTTTGGAAAGCTGCAATAACTTCAGTTTGATTAGGATTTTCCGCAAGGCAAGTCATAAAATCAGAGAGGTGGTCCATTACTTTCAACTGCATTTGGTACTTGTCTGCCGCTCAACCCACTACCGAACTTTGAACTAATCGGTAAGTGATAACTAAGTGTGATGTCCTCTGTTTTAAATGACAGGACATTGCAATGATAGCTTGAGGTGACCAGAATATAATCAATGACAGACTGTGATCCCCGTCCGTTAAATGTGGTTCTAAAATTAACCTGGGGATCACAGAGCTCATTTGCAAAGCCTAAGCCCCCCTCAAATAGTAAGTTGTTAAACAGATTTCTGACCGTAGAATGCTCAAAGTGAGTACAGGGATCTCCCTTGAGATTAACCATACCACACATATCTATGTTGCTGTGCGGACAAAGATGACAGTTAAAGTCTCCCTTCACTATGGCACCCCTTCCTTCTTGCTCAGATCTAGTTTCACTACATAAAACATGGTTCAACTCTTCTAGGACCCTTTTTTGCTCGTCCCTTGGGATATTATTATAAAGGTTTATCAGAGAGATATGCTGATTGCCTCCCGCCAAGAGTGAGAGTGCCTGATAATAAAAGATTCCCTTACTGGTTAAACACTTTACTGTCAAATTGACTGTATTAGATATAAAAGTGCATAAACCACCTGAGCACCTGCCCCTACTAGACTGCTGGGCTGGAGAAAAATAAGTGCGGTAGCCATTTAAATGCATCTCAGACTGTTCCCAGCACTCCTGGAAGAAGATTATATCATAGTTGTCAATGAAAGCTAGGAAAATAGGATCCTTAACTTTTCTTGACAAGCCAGCTATGTTCCATGATAATAAGGCCATCCCTCCTCCTTGGTCAACCCGTGGAGTTCCTGAGGCAAATACTGATGAAGTAACCTTTGGTTTACCATCTATCTGGGCCATGGGTGCTGTGCAATTGCCTGTGCCCCCTATTACTTCACCTGAGTGATTAAACTGGATCAGCACTTTTCCTTCCTCATCTCTGGTGTGATTAGTGGTTATAATGTCAGAGCTATCTATCTCCTTATCTATTTGACAAAATGTAATGGGGGCTACAGTTTTATCTTTGTCCCTTACCACGGGTATGGTAATAATATTACCATTAACTGCCCATTCTGCTCTTCTGGTAGGCGTGATAGAGCACATCCACCCTGTCTTCGGAAATCCATTGGTCGGTGACCGTCAGTCAACCATCTCAAGACAGCTGAAACTGTTGGCTAACAGGATTCCTCCCCAGTTATCCCTGAAAGCTAGGTCCCTGATAGGGTTACCCCCCCTCCCACTCCCCCCGGGCTCCACCCCAATCTCGATGCCCTACTGTACGCCAGTTCCCATCAAAGTCTAAATCATGGTTGAAACGGCTCCTAGGGGGATAGTAGAAAGAGAGTTGTTTTGTTTCTATACCATCATGCCTGCCTTGCGTGCTCCATGAGCATATGTATTCGACCGTGTGTGGATCCTCAAAATTAATCAGGACACAATCACCCTGTGTGAGTTTCCTCTCATGTCCCACCTAAGGCACTCTACGTACCATCAGGATCTTACTCGAGCAATGAGGCGGCAATGGCCGATTTAAGTTAAGCCAATGTTGGACTTTGTTTTTAAAGACCAGCTAGGTTCCTCCTTGGCGTCTGCAAATTCCGGGACCCCCGTCATGACCACCACATAAGAACTTGCCTCAGTAGGAAGATTGATCACATGTCTCCTGTCTGGGGCTCCCTTATTCTCATTCCCTTGTGGGTGCAAGGTAGAGGCCCTAGGTGAATTTACCCTCTGTCTGATAGGTGCGGCAAGATCTTTAGGTTTATCCTTGACCTTCTTAGCTGGGGCTGTGATAGCCTTTGATTTTGCACTAGCCATTAGGGCTGGAGGGTTTGTTGTTACTTGATCTACAGGTTTGGGATTGCTAGGTTTGTTACCCCCTGCTTTTATTGGCCCATTCATTTTTGGATTCTTGGACAAAGCACATAGATCGGCTAGCTGTTTTTCTATGTGTATTAATCTTGTCTCGATCGGGGAGAGGTAATTTTTGAGAAGCTCCCCCATTTTTGAGAAAACTAAGCTATCAACCTCATTATTTACACTTTCCCCAATCAGATTAGGACTAGCGGAGGCCTCTGCGTTTCCTGTACTCGTCACCTCCTTTATCACTTGTATACAGGATTGATCAGTCCCTGTGTGTAGAATTTCGTCGGATCCCTCGCCTATCTTTTTATATGGATCAGTTGCCTTCGCATTTTTTGTCTTGGATTTTTTGGGGATGGCCCCCTCCCTTCTTCCCCTCAACTGACTAGTGCTTATGTCATCTGAAGTAATATTAATAACTAGTTCAGGGGTCTTTTCTAATTCCAGACTTAGTTGAGAGTCGGATAACAGGTGGGTCGTGGACAGATTCACCGTTTTTGGCAGACTATGCACATCAGCGTGAGCTACTAAACAATCCACTTCCCTAACTTGCTCGGGGTTTTAGCTTATGCAAAGTGACCCATAGACGATCTTTTTGCCAAGGCAAGATCTTGGGACACTCTGCGCTCCGTAAGGGTAATGCCTTGGTCTCTGACTGAGTTTGCCCTTGTGATAAAATTGTCGAGCGTGCCTTTTAGCAAAGCCCCCCCCCCGCAGCCGTTTTACTCCTACTCCCGCAAGTAGACATAGGGAGGAGATGAAGACAGTGGGCAATGGCAAATTAACAGAGTTAAAATATGGCTAAAATAAGAAGAGACTTTTACATACGTACAAATTCATGCGATAACAGGAGTTGGAGGAGGGGGCCGGTCCGGTCTCAATCGGTCTTTAAAGGGCTTAAACGGGCCCGCCCTTGGCCCGGGCTTCGCCCGACACGCACGCGCGCGTGTCCCGCGTATGCGGGCTAGCCAGCAATTAAATAGGATGCCTAAGTGAATTCATTAGTCCAAGAGAGATGCGAGTTTCTGTTCATCAGTGCCCACCTAGTGCTTGTGTATATAGATGTAATTCTTACTATATTCCTGAAAGCAAGCATGCATGTGTCTGTACCTTTTCCTAGTGGCATCATATGTAAAATAAACATACAAATACATATATGCCAGTATTTTATAGCTCTACTATCTTTACAGATATAACCCATGTGAGAATACATGTGCAAGCAGACACACACTAGAGTCATAAGACTACAAAGTCTCTTATCCCTTAACCCTTCACTTCACAGCTTAACTACTCAGTAACTACTGACACTGATGGACCTGATGGACCTTGCCAAATGCAAAAGAGCATGTTTTTCAAAATGTCCATTAAAAGTCTCACTTTACTCCTGAAACCACGCATACATGTATATGTACCTATTACTAGTGGCATCATATGTAAAAGAAACATACAGATACATGTATACCAGAGCTTTACATCTCTACCATTTATTTAGGCATAACAGATGAGAGAATACATATGCACGCAGACACATCCTTCAGTCATAAGAATAAAAAGCCCCGTAAACTTGAAAGACTGCACTTCCCATTTTAAAGAGACACGTAAAATGATGCTGCATACTTGAAGTATACATCAATATAGACCAATGCGAGCTAACCTAATCCCTAATCCCTCTGCCAACATGTCTTAAACCTCACTTTTGGGCTGCAGCTTCACTATTCAGCAACTAACCAGAGTACTGGGCCTAGCCAAATACAAAGCAGTAACTTTTTCAATGTGTCAGTTAAAAGTCTCACCATATTCCAGAGAGCATGCATGCATGTGTCTGTCCCTTTCAAAAGTGGCATCATATATCAAAGAAACATACACATAGATGGGTAGTGCCTGAGAGAACGGATGACTGGATGGGTAGTGCTTGAGTGAACAGTTCAGTGCAAGAGTACTGCCTGGGTGAATGCATGAGAGTAGCAGTACTGAATGGGTGATTAGATCAGTGCAGGGGAAATATTTTAGACAAACCATAAGGTCAATTCTAACGCATGGTTGAAGACAAGAGTGTATTAGTGTAGAGTAGTGCTTGAAAGAATAAAAAAGTGCATGGGTACTGCCTGAGTTATTCAATGACTGCAGTGGTAGTAACTGGATGATTGTATGACTAGAAGGGAAGTACCTGAGAGTAAATATGAGTGTAAGGGCCATTCTATGAGTACATCAGTAGTACCTGAGTGAGTAGATGAGAGCATGGGTAGTGCCTGACTGAATGTTTGAGTGGGATAGTAGTGCCTGGCTGATTGCAAAATCTATGGTAAATATCTGAGGGATTGCACGGCATGTATGTGTGTGTGCCTTTTCCTAGTGGTATCATATGCAAAAGGTACCTACACATACATGTATACCAGAGTTTTGTACCCCTACCATCTGTTTAGGCATAACACATGTGAGACTACATGTGCACAGAGACACATACCTCAGTCATAAGCCTACAAAAGTCCCTTAAATTTAACAGACTGCACCCATTTTAAAGAAACATCTAAAATGATGCTGCACACTTGAAGTGTACATCTCCATAGACCAATACGAGCTAACCTAATCACTAATCCCTCTACCAACATGTCTTACTCCTCACTTTTGGGCTGCAACGTCACTATTCATCAACTACTTAGAGTGTTGGGTCTAGCCAAATACAAAGCAGCAACTTTTTCAATGTGTCTGTTAAGAGCCTCACCATATTCCAGAGAGCATGCATGCATGTGTCTGTACCTTTTATAAGTGGCATCAATATATATAGGAAACATACAGATAGATGGGCTGTGGGTAGTGCCTGAGAGAATGGATGACTGGTTGGGTAGTGCCTGAAGGGAAAGTTCAGTGCAGGAGTACTGCCTGGGTGTTGGCATGAGAGCAGCAGTACTGACTTAGAATTAGATCAGTGCAGGGGAAATACCTTTGCTAACCCTTGAGTTCACGGCTAATGCATAGTTGAAGGCAATAGTGTATGAGTAGTGCTTGAAAGAATAAAACCGTGCACTGGTACTGCCTGAGTGATTCTATGACTGCAGTGGTAGTAACTGGATGATTATATCAGTGTATGGGAAGTACCTGAGAGAAAATATGAGTGTAAGGGTAATGCTTGGGCCATTCTATGAGTGCATCAGTAGTACCTGACTGAATAGATGAGAGCATTGGTAGTGCCTGATTGAATGTTTTAGTTGGATAGTAGTGCCTGGGTGATTGCACTTATCTATGGTTAATGACTGAGGGATTACATGGCATGCATGTGTCTATGCCTTTTCCTAGGGGCATCATATATAAAAGAAACATTCTGATACATGGACACCAGCGTTTTATTCCTCTGCCATAAGTTTAGGATTAACATGTGTGAGAATACAGGTGCATGCAGACACATACCTTAGTCATAAGCCTAAAAGGTCCCTTAAACTTGACAGACTGCGCTTCCCATTTTAAAGCGCCACCTAAAATTATGCGGCATATTTGAATTCTACATCTTCATAGTCCAATATGAGATAACCTAATCACTAATCCCTCTGCCAACATGTTTTAAATCTCAATTTTGGGCTGCAGCTTCACTAATCAGCAACTATCAGAGCTTTGGGCCTAGCCAAATACAAAGCAGCAACCTTTTCAATGTGTCTGTTAATAGTCTCACCATATTCCAGAGAGCATGCATGCATGTGTCTGTACCTTTTAAAAGTGGTATCATATTTACCAAAAATATACACATAGATGGGTAGTGGGTAGTGCCTGAGAGAATGGATGACTGGATGGGTAGTGCCTGAGTGAAAAGTTCAGTGCAAGACTACTGCCTGGGTGATTGCATGAGAGCATCAGTACTTAATGGGTGATTAGATCAGTGCATGGGAAATACCTTAGACAAACCATGAGTGCAAGGCTAACACATGTTTGAAGACAAGAGTGTATGAGTAGTGCTTGAAAGAATAAAAAAGTGCATGGGTACTGCCTGAGTGATTCTATGATTGCAGTGGTAGTAATTGGATGATTGTATGAGTTTATGGGAAGTACCTGAAAGAAAATATGAGTGTAAGGGTAATGCTTGGGCCATTCTATGAGTGCATCAGTTGTACCTGACTGAGTAGATGGGAGTGTGGTAATGACTGATTGAATGTTTGAGTAGGATAGTAGTGCTTGGGTGATTGCACAAACCTAGGGTTAATGTCTGAGGGATTACAACTGCGTATAGATAGTGCCTCATAGATTGCATAACTAAATAAGAGCACAAATCTGAATACAAAACTCCAAGACTGACTTGTGCATATTTACATTACTTCATTCCTAGTGCATGAGTTTAGAGATATAATTGTCACTAAATTCCAGAACACAAACACTAATCCTTCTACCATGTTACTATCTACAAACAATTTCAAAAATCATTTCAATACAATAATACAATTGGTTAAACATATTAACCTTTTCTAACTGTCTTCAAATGGTGCCCAAACTTATTCTGTAATTTCATGGAGTCGCGACTCCATCGCGGGGCCTCAGTTAAGCATTGTGATGTACTGCAAACACTTACAGGAGTTCAAAAACCTATTTTTAATTATACTAATATGATTTTCTAACAACACACTACTTCTACACATACTAATGTCTTAGAAAACCTTACTTTAGTAATATTTCACTTATATTTAAGTTTCCATTTCTCATTTTATATCCACAGTTAAGTTACAACCCTTCCCCCTTTCTACTTAATGCCAGTTTTCATAGTATCAGTTCATGGAACATTCAACTGTACTGACAGGTCACAAGATCACCGAAGTTTCAAGTTCAGCAACCAAGCTTACTAATGCAAACAGCAGGTGTGGTTGACTTTTGTAAAATATAACCTTATGTTATCTACTGTACCTTGCAAACATTTTCTAATAACCAATCACAACGTGATATCTCAGCAAACTAACATTCATCCTATTTTTTAGTGCACAATCTTGATGAACGGCCAAACACTTATCAGATTTTTTAAAAACACTCCATTCTCCACTATTTTATATATCTCTCATTCTACCAACTAACTACCTCAGCTACAGACGTCTTTTCATTCCTTCCAGACATCCCTTCAAGATGCTCTCAGTGTGGATTGTAAGGCACAGATATGTTTTCTGGTGCAAAAGGTATGCTGAACACAGAGATATTAACAAAAACCTAGGTTTACAAAATGTAGACATTAAATGGATTGCACAGAGAGGATTAAAGTGGCACCAATTGTTGCCTTTGGTTAAAACCTTTTTGTATCTCCAACCCCCTGACCTCATGACTGTGCACTGTGGTGGCAATGACCTAGCCACATTGACTGGGGTAGGTCTGTAAATGCTAATGAAGGATACCTTTGCAGAATTGAAGTTGCTTTTGCCTCAAACTGTCTTTTTATTCTCTAATATATGTCAAAGACAGAAATGGAAGTGGTCAAATCAATTCTGTCCCCAGTTTGAGAAAGCTAGGAAACATGTCAATAAAGCTGTTTCTGCTTACCTCAGAGACCTAAGGGTGGGCTCCATCTAGAACAACAAATTCAGAATAAAAACAAGGGCTTTTTTTAGAGCCACCCTATAACCCAACAGACAATCTTATTTTTTTAACATACATACTCTTTTTCAACCCATCGCGATTACACGGGGGGGGGGCCACGCTGAGACCCGCGATGAGACCCCAGGCACGCAAGAAAAAAAAATGCCCCCCATTCTCAGTAGTCAACTCTGTCTCGGGGACCCCATCCCCGAGACCCAGCCATTTTTTGCAACAAAACAAAAGCATTTATTCCCCCACTGGCATGCCCTCTTGTTGAGGCTCAACCTGTGGCTACCTGTAATATTGAAGCATTGAAGTACAGTTTTATCAAAAAGGAGAATAAACATCAAGAAGAATCACTTGAGAAGAATATTTCTTGGATTGACTGTGATACTAATGCTACGACTGTGGCTCAGGACTTTGAATTTATTTTGTGCTATATGAGTGAGCACCTTGTATAAAAGTGTTTTGTTTTACTTGCAGTCATATCACTGTGCGCAGACTAAATATCCGTACTGCCCTTCCTTTTTACTTCTTCTTTTAATTAGTGCCCCGGGGTGGTGATCCCTGGGGCATGTGGGGGATCGAGCCACTGAGCCTGTTCCAGGCGAGGTCGCCCCCACTCTGCTGGTCCTGCCCGCTGACTTCCTGAGCTGCCCTGACAAGCTACTCTGCTGCTTCGCTGCTACCTACTGCTACCTCCCCACTCTGCAGCCTCGTGGTTGCCTTTGCCGCCGCTTCTGCTGCCGCCTTTGTTCTCCCCCTCCTTGGGTTTCCTTAACTCGTATTGCCTGTCTTTTTTCTTGTGCCTCCCGTTTCCCCCCCCTTCCGCTGCCCTCCCCCTTCCTTGGAGACCGCTCCCGGCCGCCGGACGCCCCAGCCGCCGCTGAGCCGTCCTCAGTCCCCCCTTTCCGCCACTGACCTTTGCCGACTCCACCCCCCTCCCGCCCATTGGCCGCCCATGCTCCCACCACCCAGCAGACCCGCCCTCCCGGCTCCTTACTTGAGGGGACCGAGTGCAGGGACAGGGAGCGACCGCTGAGCCTGTTCCAGGCGAGGTCGCCCCCACTCCGCTGCTCCTGCCCGCTTACTTCCTTAGCTGCCCTGACAAGCAACTCTGCTGCCTCGCTGCTACCTACTGCTACCTCCCCACTCTGCAGCCTCGTAGTTGCCTTCCCCGCCGCTTCTGCTGCGGATGCCCCAGCCGCCGCTGAGCCGTCCTCAGTCCCCCCTTCCCGCCACTGACCTTCGCTGACTCCGCCCCCCTCCCGCCCATTGGCCGCCCACGCTCCCGCCACCCAGCAGACCGGCCCTCCCGGCTCCTTACTTATGACGCCCACATAGCGACCGCGCAGCGGACGCGTGCAGCGGACGCGCGCAGCGGGAGCGCGCAGCGGGAGCGCCGACTGGGCGCCGAAGGTGCGCCAAAGGTAAGCCCTTCTGCGCCCGTCCACGCCTGCACCGCGCCCAGTGCCAGGACCCCTGGTTCCCGCAGATCCCAACCCACCCGCCGAACCTACGACGCCACCGAACTCTACGCACTCAACGCCGGTCGAAGCCCGGGCTGCTACCGGGCCTCCCCGAGACGCACCCACGGACCCTTCTGCTGCCACTCCTGCAAGTTCACCAGCATCCGGACCTGCACTACACCTGCATCGATCAAGCCAAGCAACAGCAGCAACCACCTCAAGTGCATCCTGCTCAACACCCGCTCCATCCACAGACACGCCGTCGAGCTCTGGAACCTGCTCGACACCACAGCCCCAGACGTCGCCTTCCTCACGGAAACCTGGATGAACACTTCCTTAGCGCCCGACATCGCCATCGCCATCCCGGACGGCTACAAGATCATCCGGAGGGACCGCGTCAACCAGACAGGAGGAGGCATCGCCATCATCCACAGAAGCACCATCCGCATCACGACCAACTCCGACGACACCCTCGCACCCGCCGAACACCTGCACTTCCAGATCCACATCAACCCCAAGACCACCCTCGGAGGCACCCTCATCTACAGACCCCCGGGACCACGCACACAATTCAGTGAAGACATCGCCGACTTCATCAGCCCGCACGCCCTCCTCTCCGCTGACTACATCCTCCTCGGGGACCTCAACTTCCACCTGGAGAACAACAACGACCGCAACACCACCACCCTGCTGGACAACCTCGACAACCTCGGACTCAAGCAGCTGGTGACCACCCCCACCCACTACACCGGACACACACTCGACCCCGTGTTCTCATCCAGCAAGGACATCACCTTCAGCCACACCACCGGACTCCACTGGACGGACCACAGCTGCGTCCACTTCAGCTTCAGAAGGACCACGATGCACCACCACCAGCAACAGGTGGCACGCAGAAGCTGGAACAAGATCACAGCCGACCAGCTCGCGACTTCCCTGAGCATGAACCCTCCCACCAGCACAACGAACCCAAGCCAGGCGGCCACCAACCTCGCAAAGTGGATCAGCGACTGCGCAGACGACCTCGCCCCTCTGAAGACCCCGCCTAGCAGACTCTGCAGCAAGAAAGCCCCATGGTTCACCGACGAACTCAAGAGCTCCAAGAAGAACTGCCGAGACCTCGAGAAAGCCTGGCGCAGAGACCCAACACCGAACAACATGGCTGCCCTCAAGCTCGCCACCCAAAAACACCACCAACTGATCCACGCCACCAAGAAGTCTGCATTCAAGGAACGACTGGACAACAACGCACAAAACAGCAAGGAACTCCTCAACATCGTCAAAGAGCTCTCCAACCCCAACTCCGGAAACAACGACATCACCCCTTCACAGGACCTCTGCAACTCCCTTGCCTCCTACTTCCACAACAAGATCGCGGACATACACAACAGCTTCAGCACCCAACCGACGCACGCCACGACTGAACCAGCGCCCCCCACCACCCTCCGCGCCTGGACCCCGATCAGCACCGAAGACACCGTCCGCACGATGAACTCCATCCACTCCGGATCTCCGACCGACCCCTGCCCTCACCACGTTTTCAACAAGGCCGACGCTGTCATCGCACCCCACCTGCGGGACATCATCAACACCTCCTTCGACACCGCCACCTTCCCGGAGAGCTGGAAGCACGCCGAACTCAGCGCTCTACTAAAGAAGCCATCAGCCGACCCCAACGACCTCAAGAACTACCGCCCCATCTCGCTGCTCCCGTTTCCGGCGAAAGTCATCGAGAAGACCGTCAACAAGCAGCTGGCTGCCTTCCTCGAGATGAACGGATCCCTCGACCTCTCGCAGTCTGGCTTCCGGGCCAACCACAGCACCGAGACCACCCTGATCGCAGCCACCGACGACATCCGAGCCGTGCTCGACAACGGAGAAACAGCGGCCCTCATCTTCCTAGACCTCTCCGCGGCCTTCGACACTGTCTGCCACCGCACCCTAGTGCAGCGCCTCAGCAACGTCGGAATCCAGGAGAAGGCACTGGAATGGATCATCTCATTCCTCGCCAGAAGGACACAGAGAGTCCGCCTCCCCCCGTTTAGATCAGAAGCCACCGAAGTCATCTGCGGCGTTCCTCAAGGCTCCTCGCTCAGCCCAACCCTCTTCAACATCTACATGAGCCCCCTTGCGGCCATCGCACGCCAACACAACCTCAACATCATCTCCTACGCCGACGACACCCAGCTGATCCTCTCCCTCAACAACGACCCCGCAACCGCCAGAGCCAACCTGCACGAAGGGATGACAGAAGTAGCCAAGTGGATGATGAACAGCCGCCTGAAACTGAGCTCGGACAAGATGGAAGTCCTCATCCTGGGATCCTCACCCTCCGCCTGGGATGACTACTGGTGGCCCCCCGCCCTGGGCAGCGCACCCAAACCAACAGACTACGCACGCAACCTGGGCTTCGTCCTGGACTCCTCCCTCTCCATGTCCAGACAAGTCAACGCCGTCTCCTCATCGTGCTTCAACATCCTGCGCATGCTACGTAAGATCTTCCGGTGGATCCCCACCGAGACCAGGAAGATGGTCACCCAGGCCCTCGTCACCAGCCGTCTGGACTACGGCAACTCCCTCTACGCCGGAACCACCACCAAACTCCAGAAGAGACTCCAATGAATCCAGAACGCCTCAGCACGACTCATCCTGGAATCCCCCGTCGCAGCCACATCTCCGGACACCTGAGAGATCTGCACTGGCTCCCGGTCAACAAGAGAATCACCTTCCGTCTCCTCACCCACGCACACAAAGCCCTGCACAACCAAGGACCAGCATACCTCAACAGCCGCCTCAACTTCTACGCTCCCACACGCCAGCTTCGATCGACCAGCCACGCCCTCGCCCCCGTCCCCCAGATCCGAAGAGCCACCACAGGAGGAAGGTCCTTCTCCTACCTGGCCGCCAAGACTTGGAACTCCCTCCCGACCCACCTCCGCCTGACCCAGGACCACCTTGCCTTCAGGAAACAGCTCAAGACCTGGCTGTTCGAGCAGTAGCGGACCCCTCCTTCCCTAGCGCCTTGAGACCCTCCAGGTGAGTAGTGCGCTTTATAAATGCTTTGACTGATTGATTGATTGAGCCCCCATGCATTTGTTAATTAAAGGCCCGGGGAGGTGGCAGAGCCCGGGGTTGTGTGAAGGAAGCGGGAGACCCCCATGCTTTAAAAATAAAAAGCCCCAGGGAGGTGGCGAGCCCCCCGTATTTAAATAAGTATTGTCCGGGGTAGGTGGCTTTCCTGTGGCTGCAGGGCTCACTTATTTTTTTGCCAACATAAGGGTGGCACCATAGTATTTCTAGTGTTATTTTGGTAGTCTCTCCTTGATAATGCAATTGTGCAAACGTTGTGAGAATTCAACTGTACTGCTTTCATGAATAGCACATCCATATGGTAAAATGAGACCGGTGTCTAATGGTGCTGCAAGCAGGGTGATGTACTGCTTCTGGCAGCTGTAAATATAGCAATTTTGTTGAGGGGCACAGACACAAATGTATTTTGCCTTTGATATCCATATTCCTTGCAAGTCTCCAGATTATATGAAGGCATTACCCTATCTCCCAGCTCTGTCTTGTGATTGAGCATCTTATGTTCCTTGCTTTTTCTGATTTCTTAATTGCTATCTTTTTGTTTTGGATGATTAAACCTCTTCTTTGCTTCAGGCAAGATTTTACCATATTTTATTGCCCCAACTGTCATCATTTTGGGCCTTATCTACAAACCCATTGTGCTCGCCAGTGAGTGACTTCTTTCGACTCATGGGCGTGCCCATATTTTCAAGGCCACATAAAGCACCCTGCGTGGCTTTTCATGGCCTTGTAAATATGAGCCCGTTTTATGCCTTATTCTGCTTGTACCACGAGTGTTGCTGTGGGTGTTCCCACACAACATTCATGGAACCTGACACATTCTCAGACTTACAACATTTTGTAAAGCTTGGAATGCGTCAGAACCCACAGCCATCCCCAGAGGAGGCGTAGGAGTGGTGCAATGAGGAAAATGGAGGCACCCTTGGGGCATGATGGAAGGGCACTTGCACTGGGACATGGGAGCCAATGGTACATCAGTGTAGGTAAAAGCACTGGGATGCGTCTATTCTTGTTGTTAATACGACTCATCCTTGTGCTTTTAAAATGACTCACCTCAGCGTAGCATACTGGCTTGCCTCGCTGCGCTGAGTCATTTTGTAGTTAATGAGGCCCTTAGTATTTAGGTATATACAAGTACAAACGGCCTTTCATTAGGGTCGATTGCAGGGGAGTTTTGTTTTTTAGAGCAATACATGTGCAAAATGGGTTTACACTAACTACTATTAAGGTAGGTTGAAATGAATCAGGCGTTCATGGCTACAATCACAAAGCTATTTGTAAATCAGTGGTATTTTGGCACACATATGCCTTAATTTGTGAGTGCAAATTTACAATATTACTTCACAAAACATAACATTTCATTGGTAAATGGATTTTATCATACCTACAATTATGACAGTATGGTGTAATTGTGTAAGTGTGATCGAACATCCAAGAAGTGGTGCTCATCCACAAATATCCAAGATTGTGAAGTATGAAAAAGAATTAAGCATTCCCAAAATTGGTCTGGAATGAAGGGATTAAGCAGAATTTGTTTCCCCATCGGAAAAAAATATATGTTTACCATGGAAAACAAGAAAGAAAAGTTATTCCGTGCAAATGAGTTGATGTGTAACAGTTAGGGCTGACACGATGTGCGCTTGCTAAAATCCCAAAAAGAGCGAATGTTTACATAAGTAAGTTCTTGTGCAGATGCTGTGACAGTAGCTACTTCCCTGAAATAGTCTGTGAAGTCTTTAGGAAATACAAGTATATGAGTACTTGGATCCAAATATTGGAATACACCTGTTTTTCATTCATTAATCTGCAGAATTCCTTTCTCGGCATTCGACAAGTGGTAACAAATCAATAACAAACAGTGTGTACTTATTTCAAGTACTATCTTTATTACTAGACAGATCAACTGAATCCATTCCATTGCACTTTGATATACCAAATCTGTTTGTAATATAGGGCCTGTTTGGTAGATGAGTTAATCCATCATGACGAATAACGCATCTGCAGTAATACATGTTCATTGTATCCTTTGGGACTTGTAATATAGTGAAGGGGATTTTCCTCACATTTGTAACAGAGTAACTTGTAGCCAAACTCTAAATCAGGCCCATAGTCATTTTTAAATTTATGAATGAGTTTTGCTGCCCTTGAACCACTCAACAGGGCACAAGAGTGACACAATTCATGAGTTAGATTTATTAAGCCACACAAGACTCCCTTGTGTGACCATGAGAGGCTTGATAAATCAAAAGTAACGCAATGCATTGCAAATCACTGCCTTGCGGTACTCTGCGCCAGGGAGGCGTTTTCATGCAACTCCCATGGATTTTGGAGCATTCACAGATTTACCATTACTGGCAGACATGGGATTGCATCAAAATGCTACGCATCCCGGGGGGAGGTGTAACGAGAAGAAATATCTTTGTTTCTCCTAATTTTTCCTCTTTCTATGTGGACTAACTTGGTCGCTGCATCTTGTAGAATCAAATGTGCTGCATTCACGTATGTCTCTTCTCGCGGAATCAGTTCTCTGAAAGTCTCTTGATGCCAAAATCAACTCCACAGCCTGGAATGTAGGGGCGTCTCAAATATTTAGTGTGCTGTTTTGTTCACAACTCTTCAAATTCCCTTTCATTAGAATCTGCCTATGCTGTGTTGTAGCTTCGCTCAGTAAGTGCCATTTGTTCACACCATGCTTCCTTGAACTCATATTTCACAGAAAACCAATATGTGCTGCTGAAGGCATTTCTTAAGCATCAGTGTGTGGGAGGATGTAGATGTATTTTCAGCAAAGACCATGTGAACTGAAGAGATGGGAATTAAGTGTGAATTTTCAAAGCATCCATAATTTCATTTATCTCATCACTTAGTAACTATTTATGAAAGCTCAGCAAGAGGGTTCTGAATGCAATGAAAGAAAACAATCAGAGCTTTAGGTCCTCATCTGGAGAACGTTTTTTTCATAGAGTGTGTATTTAAGAAATGTGCTTTGTGTTCTGTTTTGTTCTCCCAAAGCTATGATACAGAAGTCTATTTGCATCATATGTCCCTTGGCATATGCGCTGCAGTTACTGATTTTCCTTTGGCAGTGTTCAAGCCAATATAATAATC
Source organism: Lissotriton vulgaris (assembly GCF_964263255.1). Classification (NCBI taxonomy): domain Eukaryota; kingdom Metazoa; phylum Chordata; class Amphibia; order Caudata; family Salamandridae; genus Lissotriton; species Lissotriton vulgaris. Next base: position 284,166,930 of record NC_141691.1, read on the forward strand.
CTTTCATTGCAGCATGATAATTATATGATTCACATGCACAAGCTGAACAAGTTACCTTTGATTGAGGTTTATGCACATCTTAACTATTCCCTTCCTGCTTATGACCACAAATGGCTTAATGCTAGAATGTGCATACACGAGTAGTAGAGGAATCTCTATTTTAACATCTGTGTGACCTGCTGTCATTATAGCACAGTCCTTTCTATACTACGGAAATTATGTGGACATAGACAACTCAATTACATTTGGAGTACACTATAAAAATATGACCCTGATTAGGACCTGCGACTCTATTATGAAGAGCTGTGCTGGCTCATCGCAGAGCTGAGGGCCTTTTTTTTTAATTTGCTTGCACTGTGTATGGTGTCTTGCTTGATTTGTAAAATAATAAGTGCCATTATGTAAAGTTTTTTCTCAGTAGCCCACCATGCTGCTGCCCAATAATAATGTGGTCTTGATTTTACTTCCTGCCTCTTTCATTCACTATCAAGTTTTCATTGCCCTGTTAGTTTCTTTTTCATAACTGCTTTCTCCCTTTGTCACTGTTTTCCATCTTTCTCTCACTCATTCTTTCGCCATTTGCTGCATATCACTTTCTTGTTCTGGGTCAAAGGCTGATCATGACAAATTAATTTTGGTCCCCAAACGAAAGTTCAAGTGGACCCTACCACTGGCTCACATTGAGACTGCTAAAATGGATTAATTAACCGTGATGTTTCTCTGAATTGCTGCTTTACTTTCAGGCCTGTGCCACTCATAAATAGCGTACAAGGTTTGCCTCTTTCTGAGTCCTTTCTTTATCACTTTAGGGTGAAAGCGGTGCATAGATATATTCATAAAACACAGCCTGATGTTACTCTTTTGCACTGTGCTAATGCACAAACTACCTTGTGTCACATGCACTCCTGTTCACGACATTTAAGAGGTGAGTGTGCAATGCCTTACATAGATTATCTAATGGAAAGATACTTTTCAACTTCAAAATCCTGGGGTAAATTTACTATTCCTTACATAAATCAGTTAAACAAACAAAGTTGCAGCTTTTTGTGAAAGAGACAGAATAAGACAGCATAATATATCCAAAGATGTGGTCCTGATGCTCTTCTTATGGAATGTTGACACACTTTCTAGTCCTGACTTTAGGCCTTTGCATTACAAGCCAGGAATGGGTGCATTGGAGCACCCATGTGCCACACATGGGACCCCCCCTTTGATGCAAACAAACGCAAAATAGTGCAAAGTGCTACTTTGCTTTAGACACCTTTACAATGCTAAAAACGAATTGCACTGGGAAATAATTCCCAAACCATTACAGGGTTCAGTCCTAGTGGTCAGTAGGACTTTCCTTTTCCCATTGTGAGGTCCTAGAGGAGGTAAACTGATGTCCAAACACTTGACCTTTAGAGAGCAGTTCCAGTCTCCTTTTTTGCAGTTTGTAGACAAGTAGCCGAGGAGTATCTTAGAAGATTCTTTATAAAGTCTTAGTTACAGGTTGGTATCCTTGTACTTTATCCCCACCAGGAGCAGCCTGCCTGCTGTTCAGTCCATCTTCAACTGTCATACCTCCCCTCACATGCACCCAAGCATTTCAATCATCTCCATCACACCAACATTCCATTTAGAACACTCACATTGGCTGAACAACATCGTAATCGGCCCCAAACTATTCACATAAATGTACACATGAAGAAAAATAGTTCAGAACCCAGGAAAGCAAGGTACAGCAAAACATTTAGTGAAGAACTCAACAGTCAAGAAAGCAGAGATGATGAATAAATAGATACACAAGAAATATCACCCATCCTCCACATTATAAAAACATATTAAAATGTAGAAATAATCTTATCTAAAACGTCAAAAGAAACTAGCCAACTGACAAGAAAAAACTCAAACGCACTAAATGAGAAGATGATAGAGTCAAAGACATGTGAAAACACAGCAGGTGTGGGTGTAAAGTACCTGACCATACATCCCAAAACGCACCCCCAGAATTCTATCCCTAGTGTAAGGGGAACAAGGGAAAAATGTATTCACTGGCGAACCCCATCCCAAGATCCCTCATGTAAGGAATAGAAATATCAACTGAGAACATGGGACTGGAACCCATTTGGACACACCTCATGTAAGGCTTAGACAATTGCAGCAATGGGACCTATAAATACATCCCTTGTGTAAGGGTTTTTTAATGTAAACTTTGTAAATGAACTGAACCCCACTTAACCACCCCTCATGTAAGGGTCAGAAAATAGTAGACATGGGACTATAACCCATCTTGACAGCCCTCATTTAAGAGTTTGTAAAAGAACAACGTAAACATGGGTGACCCCACCCACTTAGCCATCCCCTCACGTAGGGGCAATAGCGAAACAAAAGAAATGGGTAATTGACACCCATAAAACTCTCCCCAGTGTGAGGGATCTAAAGTTCTATTTAAATGCGGTTTAAGATGTAGTGTAGAATGCCAATAAAACAACGTAGTATGAACATTGAAAATGGAGCACGTTCGATGTGGAAAAACTACAGACAAAAGAAGTGTAACACAAAGAAACATAGCCTTTTCACATACCAATAAGTTGCACCCCTCTAGACTTTGCAAAACAAACAGAAAGAGCACCAGGAGCAGCCTGCCTGCTGCTCAGCCCATCTTCAACTGTCACATATCCACTCACAGGCACCCAAACATTCCATTCTTCTCCATCACACCAACATTCCACTCAGAACACTCACACTGGCTGAGCAGCTAGGAGCCCATGCAACATAAGTGATGCATAATACCTAAGCAGGATATAACACAGTTTTAGTGCAAACCTGGCCCTAGAGCATTGCAGTGCTTTATAAGAGACCCAGAGTCTGTTTCATATTTGTTGTTTTTACACACAGGGAGATTGAATGATTTGCTCGGAAACAAAGATGTTGATCCAAGGACAGGATTCAAAACTGTTCCACACTACCAAAGTCCACAGCTCTAGTCTTTATGCCACACTGACTCCCTCAACCTGGTCTTCAAAACTAAGGGGTTAGAAGTCATTCAGTTCAGCAGAAGGTAGAATTCAAAATTCAAGATTCTTCTTTCATCCATCAGGGACAACTTTATCAGGTGTGGCATTCCAAGGTTGAGGAGATGGTGAATAAGATGCTAGATTTATTTTATGCCATAGTCTGTAACTGGAGGAATCCTACCACTTAATCACCTAAACCTAACTATTCTATCAATGCTCCTCACCTCCTTTTGCAGAGTTTCCTCTCAACTTTACTATCATATTCCCCATGAGCCCCTGTTTCAATATTTAAAAAACGACTTTCATCAGGCACTCCACTCTTCTCCTCTATGGCCACAAAACTGTTTAGATTACCTAACCTTCCACCTGACAGGGTCCAAATGGGTTCTCTGTTCCATTATGGCTGGAGCCAGACTGTCTAACATCATCTTGGAAATGAATACAAGACGTCATATTTGGCATCTTGAACTCAAAATAGGTAGAGCTAGGCTTTCATTTGTTCGGCAAACTATTCCGGTCTCTCTCCAGGTGGCTAACTACTGCTTACTGATCAATATTTAATACCATGGTGGTTTTCCTTTAGAGACAGGCCGTTATCTTCTGAGCTAGATTTGTTAATTGTTCTAGACAAGGGAGTTTATTGACCTCACAAGGTGAGATGAATGGACAAACTGGTTTGCATTCAGTTTAGGTCCAGACAACATAATGTACAATTTGTGCTATCCTGGCCAAACCTTGATCCAAACCAGTGATGTCTATATTTCAACCAAACAAGGCATAATGCACCTTAACATAGACTACAATCAAAACATGCAATTTTAATCATAGTGTTCTGGCTATTCGTGACATGAAGGAACAAAAAGTTCTCGCTCTGCGAGTATGGAACACGAATGAGAGGGACTAGGGCAACCGGATGGTACCCTCCAGTCTAAAAAAAGAATAAATAAAAAGCAATCCAGCCAAGCAAGTGTACAATAGGAGATTACTCGTGGGTTCAAGTTCACTAGATAAATCCTGTTCATCTGTCCTAGATTAATTGAGGTTAGTTGAGCATATTTAAAAAAATGGCAAGTAAGCACTTACACATCTAGCCTGGTATTGTACCTCACCCTCAGCTTTCCTTATTCACCAAGAATGCTTATAACAGCGAATGAGCTACCAAGTTATAGGAAGCACTTTCTGCATTTTATGTGAAAAGAGGGAATCCAATTTGTGTGATTAAAATTCTCCATGGTATCCCAAGTGCACCTTTACAGATGGAGTATTGGTGGGATATTAAAAGGTCTTGAGGAAGATGTCTGTGAGAGCTTTTACTCGTGCATCTTTGTGGTGAACATGTTTCTGCCTGGTGGCCCCATTTGGGGTCCTTGGCTTGCATGAAATTCTGCCTGCCTAAATTATATGCACTTACTGACCATTCACATGCATTCAGTCAGTATTTGCACAGTAATCATGCCTAAGTGGTGTACATACTCTTGTTATTCAGTTTCATAAAATTGGCTTCTTTTTAGGCAAAGTTAATATATTAGCAGTTAATTCCAGGTAAGAAAAGGTACTGCAAACCAAGCACATCACACTTCCCTGGATTCCCATAGGGTTAAATTTTGCAGTGCCCGGTTGGTAGGGTTCTATGAATGCCAGCCAAGCCCGGGACTAGAAAGTGCAGTCATCTCTCATGGACACTGACAAGAATGTGTTTGTTTTAGGCATTGTTATGATGTTTCTAGGGCATTCTGTGTAAAAAAACATAGTTGGATCAACACAAGCCACAGCACTCTGATTTTCTCTGGATGCCTAGTTTACAGTAATGTGTGAAATTGTTAGGTCTCCATCAGTGCCAGCCAAACCCAGGCCCAGGAACTTAAGCTACCCTCATCCCGGAATGTTTGAAATTCAAAGGAAAACACTTGCTGTGTCCACATAGCATATTGGGGCCTTTCTTGTCCGGAGCAATAGGCCCACCCACAGAAGTGAGTTCCCATTTTCATCTGCAGATGCCTGTGAATGGCAGGGTTTAGGACGTTTTTGTATCCCAGCAGATTCTGCAAATATTCCAAGAAGAAATGTGTGGTATTTTAGTGATTTCAGCCAAAGAGTAACATTTTCATGGCAATCTGAGTAGGAAAGGTAGTGTCATCTATACCAGACACACAACCCAGAACTTTCTATGGGATCTAGTTTTTAAAAATAGGGCCGTAAAGTTACTGTATGTGTCTTCCAACCCCTGCCAAAGCTACCTACATCCCCAAAATGATTGAAATTTGCAGGCAAAATTGATGTTTTCTTTTTGCAATTTTGGGCTTTTGTTATCTAAGGAGAGAATCATACCCTAATAACTGGGAACTGTTTTAATCTGGAGACATGTGTGTAAGCCCTACCCCCCAGAATTCACCTTGGTATCTCATGTTAGTCTATCACCCTTGGTGTAGGAGAGTGGGATCCGCTACTATGGTTACCCCTACTTTTTGCTGGTATTTCACTGTTTTTCGACTTTAGTCTGCCTAGGGGCCTGCTATTCAGGACCCCAGCCTAGCTGCTTCCTCTATTAAATGATTGCATGTACTTTAGGTACACTTCAGATTGGTTACTGGGTAATCCTTGTGAGTCCCTAGTATATGGTACCTTAGGTAACAAGGGCATAGGTACCCCAGAGGCCTACCAGGGGCTGCAGCATGTATTATGCCACCCCTGGGAATCCTTCCAAAACGGCACACAGGTCTGCTACTGCAGCTTGGGTAAGGTGGTGCATGCACCCCTTACTAAGATATAGGCTACCTATATCTACCTTTAATTACTGACACATATAAACCTATAAGTCACTCCTATGGCATGCCTTAACAATCCTGAAGACAGAGTGCTTGGTTTTGTGTGAGAGGGTGCCCCTGCAGGTGTTCCTGCATGAGCTGGGCCCCTCTGCAGCTTTCGGAGCCTATTTTCTGAGGCTGTTCTGTGATGGAACCAGACCATATACTCTTGAGTGCATTATAACCTTGCTGTAAATGCTAACTTTGGAATGGCTGCATGGAAACATGCCGTGTTTGGTGTCAAACACTTTGGAATCTTACTCCCGCCATTTCTGGCGGCAGGAGTAGAATTCCACCTTTCTAGAGCCAGAGACATGTACACACTGGTCTAACCGGTAATAGTTTAAAAGAGCCCTGGCATCACAAAATGGATGCCACAGACACAGGTCTGACCTCTGCTGCTGGATGAAAATCCGGCAGGGGAGGCCTGGACCATAGGTTTCCTGTCACAGGGAGTTGTAACCACCTCCCAGACAAGCTTTAGTGGATTGGGGCTGGGTGGGTGCATTCAGAGAATGCTTTTCAGATAGTGCTGGGGGCACACTTGGTGTCCCTGTGCATACCCCAGTTCAAACCGGTTGCAGGAGCACACAGCCCCTGCTTTGGCGCGAAACCTAACAAAGGGAAAGGGGTGTAACCACCCCTCTCACCAGACCCTCCCATAGGTGGGTCCCCAGGGTATGTCCAACCCCCTAACTTAGAATAAGTATGTGACCCCAGTCCTTAGGACTTCAGATTACACCTTGACAAAACTCTGCAACATATATCCTGGAACTTCGACATTCTACATGACTAGAAGACGGAAGAATCTCCCTTGGGGTCAAGGATTGACTCCCCTGTTCAAACAGGCACCAAGAAGCATCTTGTTGGTCTGCATTTTCGAGGCTCCCGCCTGACCTTGAAGAATTTACGACTCAGGACATGGACTTACAGACTTCACAGAGGCCGACACGAGATCCCAGCAAAGCTGAGACCTGCAGCCCTCACTAGTGATGTGGGACCGGAACTCCTGGAGATGCAAGTGCATCAACTTCCTAAGCTTTCCTGAAGGTGTGCATTGGGCTACTAGTAGTCCAATCCCAGAGCACCATCTGCACTGACGATTGTGGGCCTATACTCCATATGGTGTTCCGTGATCCCGCTTTTAGCATTTCTGCTCGAGGCCCCTTCGCGATCCCTGGTCCATCGACTGGTGGGTCCCCACAAAGGTAATTCTTCTTTCCTTTGGGCTTCTCTAGTTGCTCCCGACATGCCCTGACTCCCTACCAAGATGTGAGCCTCTCAGACCTTGCTAGTCTGCACCAAAGCCAATCTTTGCTTTCTGCGTGGGTTGCTGTTGCCAAGGCTTGTTGGGTCCACTCCGGAAACCGACACCGCAGCAATCGACACTCTTTGTTGGACAGCTTGAAACCAGCTCCTCAATGCCTCCTAGTTCTAGTGGCTGAAGAGTCAAGCTTAACCTTCTTCACCTAAAATCACCCGAACATTGGTGACCTCTTCCCATTGCCTTCCTGGTCACTGGCAAGTGACCCAGACTCTGTACCCTCCGCTTTCAGGTTCTTCACATCTCTGATCCACCCTTGGATCCATCTGGACACTTTCCACTTGGACGCCAGCAGCACTTTGCAGCAGCTCTCCATTGAAATCGAAGACGACACCCGACACAAAAAGATAACTCTGCACCCGGCGTCCCTGGGTGAGTTAACATGAGTACTCTGATGCTCCCATGGGTGTTGACTCTAGAACCTCATAGTTCTAAAGGGGTTTGCTCCAAGTCCTCTTCTAAGTGTCCTTAATCTTTAAAATTCCAACAGCGTCTTTCCCAATAGAAGGTAATGGTGATTCGTGGCTGTGTTTAGACCGACAAGGATCCACCTTGGGTGGTTCCTTGTGGCCCCAGCTGTTCTAAAGACTCTAGGCCTTGTATCTATGTCAGTCGTGGTTCTTATACCACTTTCCTAATATATGGTTTGGTATGCCTCTAGGGCTCAACGTATATTGTGCTAATTTACTGTGTGCTAATTAAGTTTACTGAATGTACTTTTGCCTCTAGCCTCATAAAGAGACTAGAGGGATGTGTTTAGAATAAATACATATATTTGATATATATATACATGGTGTGGTTCTCCTTTCATTTGGTTATTCATGAGATTATAGACTGGTAAAACAAGCTGCTTTACATTCCTTCAAGACTTAGCCTGAATGATGCTCTCCACAGCTATCACTAGGAAAGCTTTCTATATAGGTTGTCTTTAAACCTACCACCGATAAGGGTCGTTTGGACTGGTGCAAGGTGCCCACTAGAATAGTGGACAGCATATGCCAGGCCAACTTCTCACACTTGGGGCCTGCCAACCCAAATATGTACTATGTACATCCCCAATGTGACTGAAATTCAAAGAAAAAATCCGGATATTTCCATGTTGCATTTTAGGGCCTTTTCTAGCCTGGTCGATAGTCCCACCCAGGCAAGTAGCATATATGTTCGATCGGGAGTCTAATAGGATTGCTTGAACCAGTATCTATTTGGATCACAGCAGATTCCAGAAATTTCCCAAAAATAAAACACAGAAATGTAATGATTTCAGGCAAAGATTGATATTTGATGGGTGTTAGACCTGGCTTTTACAGTGGGGTTATCCTCGGTCTTTTTGCTTTTTGGTCGCCTGTTTTGTACCCTGTTTTTGTTGGTTTTATGACTCCGAGCACTTTACCCCTGCTTATCAGTGCTAAAGTGCATATGTTCTCCCAGTAAATTGTGTTTATGGATTGGTGATTCCATGATTGGAATGGTTGATTTACTGGTAAATCAAACTGTACTAGTACTAGTACAGTGCAATGTGTGTGCCCAGGGCCTGTACATGGCCTGTAAATCAAATGATGCCAGTGGGCCTGCAGCAACTGTTGTGCCAACGACATGAGCAGCCTGTAAATGTAACTCAGACCTGCCACTGCAGGCTCTGTGCAAAGTTTGCCACTCGGGCAGCACGCTCGAACATAGAAGAGTTTTCGAATTAGCCCACTATCTAACCAGATGCTGTGCGCGTTAACTTCAAATCTCACTTCAAAGTTTGGTACTGCCATGTTGATCTGGCAAGTGCACCCAATTTCCAGGCCCTAACATTCCCTTTTCTTCCACGTAGGACACCCCTAAGCTACGTCCAAAGTAGTCCCATGGGCATGGTGCAGTGTACGTGAAAGATAGGGCATGTACTGAGGTGTGTGACATGTCCTGACAGTGAAATACAGTGTATTTCATTTATCACTATTGAAAAACTACCTGTCCCATAGGATAGAATGGAAGTTTATTTATAACATCTTATAAAATACCTTCGCATTGGAACAAGATAGAAAGATGGAGTTCAGTATGCCTGAACTCAGAATATAAAAATGCATCTTTTAGTAAAGGTGATTTTTAGATTGCGTGTTTGAAAATACCACTTTTAGAAAGTGGGTATTTTCTTGCTTAGCCATCCTGTGTGCCTCTGCTGATTTGTGGATTGACTGTCCGGTTTGGAGTGACAGGGGCTGGGGATATGCATTGTCTCAGACAGTCCCGAGGTGGGGGAAGGGGGGTGTTGATGTGTGTGTTACTTTTCCTGAATGAGTCAGGGCTGGGCTGAAAAGACCTGGGCTGCATTTAGAGATGGGGGAGGAGATTTCCTTGCACCTGAAAAGGCCTGGGCTGCCTTACACAATGCTGTCCCCTCCACTTGCTAGGAAACTGGACCAGAGAGGACCGAACTGGGTTTGACAGAGCTCAGAGCCTCTCTGATGCCAGAGAACGCATAGAAATGGACTATAAAAATTGGGGCCCAGACGCCAAAACTTTAGATTACTTCTGAGATTCAAGAGGAACCTTTGCCAAGGAGAAGAGCTGGAGAAACTGAGGAGAAGAACTGCCCTTTGATGTGCTGTCTGGGGTCGGCCTGCAGTGGCTTTTTCTACCAAGGAAAGGACATGGACTTTGATGTGTGTCCCCTGCTTGAGGAAGATCTCAAATGGCTTGAAGTAGAGCTTGCCTCCTGTTCTGAAGTTTCAGGGACACAAAGACTTCACCCTAGTCCCCCCTGAACTCCTTTTCTGGGAGTTCTGACCTCCCAAGAGGAGCTTGCCATTATTCTTGGCCTCTGTAGGTTGTTTCTGAGGCTGGGAACTGCAGAAGATTAAAGAGAAAATCGACGCATCGCCTGATTCTGACACATTGCAGCGGAATGAGAAGAATTTCCAATACATCACTCAGCCGAAGAACTGACGCAGCGCCTGCCCACTGCTGATGTGTCTGCTGTGCAACGAGTCCGGTGCACCGATCTTCAACGTCTGAGATCACTGCACTGACACTGACCCAGGCCCTGCTGTGTAAGAACCGACGCATTGAGGGGAGGCGGCTGGATTCGTCGCAGCGCATCTCTGATCCTAACGCATCGCATCATCCTGGATCATCATGCATCGCATCAAGGCGCTAGGGCTTTCGCATCGCTAGGGGCCACAGTAAGAAAACGACACATCAGCTCCCCATGCAGTGAGAAACAGACGCATCAACTCCTCTCCAGTAAGGAACGAAGCATCACCTCCCCTGCATGGTGGTAAGGAACCAACGCATCACCTCCCCCGGTGCAAGCATCCAACGCATAACTTTCCCTGTGTGTAAGGAACTGATGCATCACCTTCCCTGCAACCCTTTTTGCTTGTGTTTTTGACGCATCCAAGGCACTTTGAGTTGTAAGTGTTGCAACGACCTTTTTCTACGAACAGAACTATTTCTACCATTTAAAAGTCATATTTTGATTTGTGGATTTTTGTAGTTTTGGTCTTTTTTGGTTCTGATAAAGATTACTTAATTTTCTAAACTGGTGTGGTGTCTATTAGTAGTGTTTTCACTCTATTGCTGTATGCGTGAGCAAATGCTTTACACACAGACATCCAAGCTACCAAGGGGGTGAGCAGAGGTTATTTTAGAAGTGTACCCCCTTACCCTGACTAGGAAGAAGGGTCCCTTTGACAGCAGTGAAAACCATTACCAACTAGAGACCCCTATTTATTACACTGGGCATTCTAGTTAATGGAAAAAAGTGGGATTCACCAAGCCACATGGTAGCTGGGAAATTTTTGGGAGACTAGTTTTCATAATAAACTGGCTTTTTAGGTGACCCTAACAAAACCTTGATGTTGCCATGGTGTGTATTAGGGCTATTTATTTCACGTATGATAGGCCCACTCACACATGTGGGGTACAACTTTCAATGGGAAAAGTGTGGGAATTGAGAATATTGAAGCTTCTTTTATTATGTATTGAATTTCTGTATATTTTTGTCTTTTATTTCATTTTCCTGAATGTATCTGTTGAATTTTTCTACAATGTTGGCTTTCAAATGTAAGTCAGTGTGCAAGATGTGCACATTTAATCATACTATGTCGGAATCACATCATATTACAGGGCCGCACATTCAAATAACACCTATTCTTATTCTCAAATTATTGAGCACAATTTGAAAATGAATAGCTATCTTCGTGCTTATTTTTTCATTTATTAGTTTTTTCCTCATAAATTGATGCATGGTGGAAATGCAATGAAAGATTTTCATAAGCGGCAGCTCAGTTCATGACTATGGGTAACACAAATGTTTGGACATCTAGCAAACATTGTACACATCTGTGCCTAGAAGAGTCTGACTGATGTATTAGTATATTTCTTTTGTAGATTAGCCATGAGGGAAAAAGGTTACAGAGGCAAACACTCTCATATTCCATGCTTTCTGTATTTTACTGGATTATTCTTTTGATTTCCACTATTAGTTTATTCAGTAAAACCATGAGCGGTTTATACCTATGACCCCTTGCAGAAGTCACAATTTGTGTCTTTTTCAGAAATATATACATCTGGAATCACTCGAGTTCACACCTATTTCCACCTTAAGCTGAAAGTAGGTAGACATCGAAAAAATAGTAAAGATTGGCTTTTCTGTTTCTGTAAACTGAGAAAAGGGAAAAAATAAGTTAAAGCATTTTGAAGGAACAAACCACACGCATTTTTTACACAAATCTTTGTTTTCATGTACAAAATAAGTGACACGTTTTTCCTACTTTGTCAGTTCTCTTTAGGAGAAACCAAACACTCTTGGAGCCTTTATGATCCCCAACGTGTGGAAAAAACGACTTACATGTTATTTGGCAATCTTTTGTGTAAAAAAGTCATAAAAGAGTAAGCAGCTCTTGCCCCACATATCAAAAAAGTAGCACGTGACCAGGGGGGAACTCATTAGAAGTAAAGCAGTTAATCTAATCCCTCCATCGGTGTTATGCAAATAGGATGCATTATGTGCTAATACATAATTTGTATTGCATTTTACAGTATAGTATGTTAAACTAAATAAAACACTCTGATCTCGTGCTTAATTTGAGTCTGAAAGTAAACAAAACAATAATAAATAGCTATATAAACATTGACTAAGGGGATGCTCAGTGAGAAATTGTACACTCAAGAAATAACTTTTCTTGAACATGATACATTGACTGCGAGGCTCTCCACAGAGACTTTTCTTGGAGATTACTCACACAATCTACGGAAAAGGCTTTGCTTTTCCCTACTTGCTCGCTACCAAACCAACAGACCTAATTTCTGAAAAAATGGTATTTGTGAGTACGTTTAATTCATTATAAATAGGGAAGTGTCCATTTACCCAGCCACAGGCCAAACAGTGCAAAGTCTTTGCTATTTACCAGGAAGCTGGAAAATTGTACATAATGTCTGATGTTTAACCAACCATAGACTAAATAGTAGAGATGATGTAACATTAGTCCAGCAGACGGATAAATAGTGTGAAGGAGCTCTGTAGCTAGCCACAGAGAAAAAAGGGACTATAGGCGATAGAAGAGTGGTGGTTGTAGCTTTCTTCCCAGCCTGGGACCATCTTTTTAATAACCACGCCTTAACATATCCTACCAAGTTACATAATTCCTCTATCGAGTATGCCCAGAACCACACGGGTCCTAGTGCATAGTTCAAGTAAAATTGCACCTTATTTACTGTGACCGGTTTTTTGTACAGTCATTTCATACTGCTCTTTACCATGAGCCTTAGTAGCTGTAGATTGATTAGCGATCCACTGTTTGTGACTTAATTAAGATTTGCCAATTGCACTGCTTCAGCCGCCTATTTTGCACAACTCTGCCTTTTAAAACTTCGTTTTTACTGTTGCGCCGTTTTAGATCAGACAAGTAAAATTGCACCTAATTTACTGTGACCCGTTTTTTGTACATAAACAAGAAGAATCCTACTGCTAGTGTGGGGAGAAGAATAGGGGAAGCACTCAGTGTTGTGTAAAATACCCCTCACACACCAACAGGCCCCTTGGTGTCATGCTTCATCATCGGGGTCTTCGCACCCCGCTATAGGGATGCGGCACGCTGCGACCTACGACTACGTGGGAGCGTTGACAGGTGTTGACTATGTGTGGTGTGTGTTGACTGTGAGTGATAGGAGGATTAAATGTGAGTGGGAAACGTGGTGAGAAAGTTTAAAAAGTACCTGGCTAGTGGGAAAAAGAAAAAACTTTATTTCGTACCCCTAGCTGGTGCTATTAAAAAGATGTGCAGAAAAAGACGAGGTTGATTTGTCTTAATTATGGACAAAAACCTCTGGTGTGCGTCGACATGTTTCGGTACGTGTGTACCTTCTTCAGGACGGGGCACAACTCCCAACCCTACTCACGTATTTCTAAATAAAAAGAGGTTATATTTAGTAAAAAGTGAAATCACTCTATTTGAAGTTGGCTACAATGTGCCTACAGCGGTTCTCGGGATCATGTATTTACATGTCTCCTTCTACCACCCCGTGCTGCTCCGCTGTGTATTCACAGCGGAGCAGCACGGGGTGGTAGAAGGAGGCTAATACAGGCGGATTTCATTGTGGATCCACCTACCCACCTTGTTGCCCAGGATTTGCTCATGATGCAGTAGACATCAAAGACTAAGAGACATGTAAATACATGATCCCGAGAACCGCTGTAGGCACATTGTAGCCAACTTCAAATAGAGTGATTTCACTTTTTACTAAATATAACCTCTTTTTATTTAGAAATACGTGAGTAGGGTTGGGAGTTGTGCCCCGTCCTGAAGAAGGTACACACGTACCGAAACATGTCGACGCACACCAGAGGTTTTTGTCCATAATTAAGACAAATCAACCTCGTCTTTTTCTGCACATCTTTTTAATAGCACCAGCTAGGGGTACGAAATAAAGTTTTTTCTTTTTCCCACTAGCCAGGTACTTTTTAAACTTTCTCACCACGTTTCCCACTCACATTTAATCCTCCTATCACTCACAGTCAACACACACCACACATAGTCAACACCTGTCAACGCTCCCACGTAGTCGTAGGTCGCAGCGTGCCGCATCCCTATAGCGGGGTGCGAAGACCCCGATGATGAAGCATGACACCAAGGGGCCTGTTGGTGTGTGAGGGGTATTTTACACAACACTGAGTGCTTCCCCTATTCTTCTCCCCACACTAGCAGTAGGATTCTTCTTGTTTATGTATCAGTGCCCGTGGAGTAGGAATCCTACTTGGTACTCTACCTCCCTTCTTTGTTAAAAATACCGTTTTTTGTACAGTCATTTCTTCCTGCTCTTTAACTTGAGGCTTAGTAGCGGTCCTCGGAGGCCGGTTCTCACTTGGGTGAGTCAAAGTGAGCAGTCTAGGCTTTCCCAGCTCTCATACCTAATTCCCTGTTAGTGCTCTCATTGTGTAAATGCAAGACGGTCTGCGCCCGTCTGCGCCAGTCCGCGCCCCGGGAGAGCCCTGCGCCAACCATGCTGCCCGGCACACGTGCGAACTTCAGGATGGTCGGAGGTCCTTCAGCCGTAAGGAACTTTTGGCGCTTGATAACACCAAGTTCAAGGAGGGGATCAGTGGACTGTCCTTCACAGCTTCCATAGGACCTGTCCCAAGTGCCAATTCTTTTTCCATACTAAGCCGTCAGCCTCTGCTTCTCTAACTGAGAGGGAGAATAGGATTCGAGCTACGCTTATCAACTCCCGCTCTATGGTGAAACATGCTCTGGACATCTATGAGCTCCTCTCTGATGAATATCTAGCAGCCTTATTCATGAAGGCTAAATCGGCTCGCAAAGGGCCGGATTCTGAGAATCCGGCCCTTTGCGAGTGCGATTTTTGCTTTTGGGATTCAGCATCCCAAAAGCAAAAATCGCTAATTGCGATGTCGCAAATGTGCGAGGAAATGACATTTAAGGAATCTCTATTTGAGATTCCTTAAATGCTATTCAACATCCTTTTTCAATTTGCGATTTCGCTATTTCTAGGCGCAATTTACCGCGAGGTCAGACCTCGCGGTAAATTGCGAAAACTCAGAAAAATGCATTTAAATGCATTTTTCTGAGTTGCACGTTACACACACACATGTCCAAAGGACATGTGTGTGTGCAACACCTGTGTTATTTTCCATGCAGGGGTGCTACAGGGTGTCCTTTGGACACCCCTGGCACCCTTGTACTCGCAATCTCATTTGCGATTAGCTAATTGCTAATCGCAAATGAGGAATGACTCCCCATGCATTCCTATGGGCCTTTTGGCCCATAGGAATGCATGGGGAGTTATTCCTTATTTGCGATTAGCAATTAGCTAATCGCAAATAAGGAATCAGTGGGAATCGCAATTAATAATGCGATTCCTACATGATTACCGTTTTGCGAGTCTCAAATAGCGATTCCTAATGATTCGCTATTTGAGCCTCGCAAAACGGCCCGTACATGAATCAGGCTGTAGATGTTTTATTTATAACTGAAACCTGGCTTAACCCCTTCTGTGCTGCGCGAATGTTGCCCCGGTGCTGAACGTTCCATTGGGCCTATGGAACCATGACGGAACGGTTCCGTCATAAGCACAGGCCACCTTACGCTCATGACGGAACTGTTCCGTCATGAGCATGGAAGGGGTTAATGAACACTGCACCCCGTGGTTGAGCTGGCCATTCCTGCGGGCTATAAAATTGTGAGAGCAGATCGAAAAATTGGGAAAGGGGGCAGGCTTGCAGTGGTGTTCAAGGACACTTGGGCTTTCTCTAGCGAGCCATCTGTGGGGCTAGTGGATGGGGAGGCCCTTGACTTCACTATTCTTATGTCCCCCCATTACACGCTGGGTGGCACTTTAGTTTACCGCCCCCCTAGTCCTTCCGGAACATTCCTGAAAGCCCTGGATGATGTAATTGTTCCCCGTGCCCTTGCTTCTCATGCTTCCTCCTCTTGGCCGATTTCAACATCCATTTAGATTGCCCGGGGGCTCCTTATTCTAGAGAACCTAATGGATTTGTTTGATCTGGCACAACTGACTCAGCGGATCAAGTCTCCCTCTCACAAGAGAGGACATACGCTCGATCTAGTATATTCCAACTTTGTCATGTCCGTTACTGACCCCCTTCAGGTCACTTGGTCTGATCATTATCTGATCCAGTTCTCCTGGACTATAGGGGAACCCCCTGGCCCTTTAGTCGCGGCCCAAAGTAAGCAGGTTCGGAAGATTGATATTCCAGCCCTTTTACTCTCATGCCCGCCGGCAGCCTATGGTCTTGAAGGAGCGGTGGAGACTTTTACCACCTGGATCAGCCAAGGGGCTTACTCTGCCTCAAAACTCCGGCCAAATAAACGATTGGGACTATTTCCACCTAAACCCTGGAAAGACTCTAACTTGTCTACCAAATATGCCCAGAAATGTCTTGCGTCTGTGTTTCAGTGGCTTGCACTTGCCCAACTGAAGTGCAGCGAGGACAAGTCGGAGGTCCTCCTGAATGGTCAGTTCCCGCCTGCCTTTAGAGAATCTCTGTGGTCACCTGACTTCCCTCAACCCAACTCTGAGGGCATCCCAGCAAAGAAAATGGGGGTATGGTTTGGAGAAGACCTTCGGTTTGCGGTGCAAATCAAGAAACTCACCGGAGTGTGCTTCGGCACTGTTAAATCACTAAAAAGATTCTTCCTCCTGCTTCCTAGGCCTGCTAAGGAAATGGTCGCCCGGCCTTTAATTCTCTCTCACATTGATTATGCCAATGCCCTTTACATTAGCATTCCGGGCTATCTGGTAAAAAAAATTGCAGACTATTCAGAATGCTGCGGCTAGACTTCTGTTCAACATCCCCCGAAGATCAAGCGTAAGACAGCATCTTTGAGATCTACACTGGCTTTCTGTGGCCCACAGAGTGCAATTCAAAGCCCTCACCCTGGCCCACAGAGCCAAGTTCAAGTTCAAGAATTTATATAGCGCACTACTCACCCAGAGGGTCTCAAGGCGCTTGGGGAGGGGGTTCATTATTTATCGAATAGCCAGGTTTTAAGTTCTTTTCTGAAGGAGATGTGGTTCTGTGTAAGGCGGAGGTGAGTGGGGAGTGAGTTCCAGGTCTTGGCCGCCATGTAGGAGAAGGATCTACCTCCCATGGTGGATCTTTGGATACGCGGAACTGCTGCGAGGCCTTGATTGGAGGATCTCAGTTGGCGGGTGGGTGTGTAGAAGGATAGTCGAGTGTTGAGGCATTCGGGACCTAGTTTGTAGAGGGCCTTGTGTGCGTGGGTGAGGAGACGGAATGTTATTCTCTTGTTGACGGGAAGCCAGTGGAGGTCTTTCAGGTGGCCGGTAATGTGATCTTGGCGAGGGATGTCCAAAATGAGTCTCGCTGATGCGTTTTGGATGCGTTGGAGTTTTTTTTGTAATTTGGCTGTAATTCCGGCGTAGAGGGTGTTTCCGTAGTCTAGTCGACTCATAACCAGTGCGTGGGTGACAGTCTTTCTTGTCTCGGCGGGGATCCAGTGGAAGATTTTTTTGAGCATACGAAGTACGTTGAAGCAGGAGGATGAGACGGCGTTGACTTGATTGGTCATCGAGAGTGAAGAGTCTAGGATGAAGCCAAGGTTACGTGCGTGGTCCGTGGGTATGGGTGCTGAGCCCAGATCCGAAGGCCACCATGAGTTGTCCCAGGCAGAGGGGGTTGATCCTAGGATGAGCACTTCCGTTTCGTCTGAGTTAAGTTTAAGGCGGCTGTCTTTCATCCATACGGCTACTTCTTTCATGCCTTCGTGAAGATTGGTTTTGGCGGTGTTGGGGTCTTTGGTAAGGGAGAGGATCAGCTGGGTGTCGTCTGCGTAGGAGTTGATTTTGAGGTTGTGTTGACGCGCGATGGAAGCGAGTGGACTCATGTAAACGTTGAAGAGGGTGAGACTGAGTGATGATCCTTGTGGTACACCGCAGTTGACTTCGGTGGCCTCTGATTTGAACGGGGGAAGTCGGACTCTCTGAGTTCTCCCAGCTAGGAACAAGATGATCCAGTCCAAGGCTTTTCCTTTTATGCCGATGTTGCTGAGGCGTTGTATGAGTGTGCTGTGACAAACAGTGTTGAAGGCGGCGGAGAGGTCGAGTAGAATGAGGGCCGCTGTTTCTCCGTTGTCCAGTAGTGTTCGGATGTCGTCTGTTGCTGCGATGAGGGCGGTTTCAGTGCTGTGTTTGGCTCGAAAGCCGGACTGTGAGGGGTCGAGGGAGTTGTTGGATTCGAGGAAGGCGGCGAGTTGGCTATTGACGGCTTTCTCAATGACTTTGGCCGGGAATGGGAGGAGGGATATGGGGTGGTAGTTTTTAAGTTCAGAGGGGTCTGCTGTGGGTTTCTTCACGAGGGCGCTGACTTCGGCAAGTTTCCAGCTTTCTGGGAAGGTGGCGGAGATGAAGGAGCAGTTGATGACATCACAGAGATGGGGTGCAATGATGGAGTCTGCTTTGTTGAAGATGTGGTGGGGAAAGGGGTCGGTTGGCGAGCCAGAGTGGATGGAGTTCATTAGGCGGATGGTGTCTTTGGTGGTGATTGGGTATCAGGTGCTGAGGTTGTTAGAGGGCGGTTTAGGTTCTGAGGTGGGTGGAGAGGATTGTTTGTTGGAACTGTTTTCCAAGCTGTTATGTATGTCGGCAATTTTGTTGTAGAAGAAGGAGGATAACGAGTCGCAAAGGTCTTGGGAGGGAGTGATGTCGTTTGAGGCTGCGGTGGGGTTGGTGAATTCTTTGACGATGTTGAATAGTTCCTTGCTGTTATGGGCGTTGTTGTCGAGTCGATTCTTGAGTGCTGATTTCTTGGTGGCTCGGATCAGCTGGTGGTGTTTGCGGGTGGCTGCCTTGAAGGTGGTCATGTTGTCGGTGGTTGGGTTTTTTCTTCATGTTTTCTCGAAAGTGCGGCATAGCTTTTTGGATTTCTTAAGGTCATCATTGAACCAGGGGGCCTTTTTGCATTCCTGCATGATCTTGGACCACTGTACCCTAGGAAGTGCTTTGCTTTCTATGCTCCCAGCAGGTCTCTGCGCTCAGCCACCCAACGCCAGATAGTGATTCTCAGAGTCCGTAGGATGCAGCTTGGACGTCAGTTTCTCTCAGTGAAAACAGCTACAGCATGGAACTCCCTTCCCTTGGATCTACGATATATTCAGGACTCCAGTCTGTTTAAAAAACAACTTAAAACTTTCCTCTTTAACCAGCTGGTTTAAACTCCTTGCTCCTCAGGTCACTGTAACTTTGCTCGCCAGGATACTCACGAGTAATTTTCGCGATATAAAACTACTATAACTTAACATATAGTCTCACGACACTACATCTACTCCTTTGGTAAATAAAAAGTATAAACAACGGTAACATCATAGTGCTCCAATAATTGTGAAGGTGCTCATGCTAATTGACAAGATTGAGGTGTATGAGGTATTTGAGATGCGCTCTGATTGTGCACTGATGGCAGATGCTTGATCTGGGCTATTAGGCTGGGCTACCTCATTCATGATTGCAGGAGTTGATGAGCGTTGAGGTCTTGTGTGATGGACTTTCCAGAACGGTGTGCTGTCACTGTGTGTCCTTTGCACTTCACAACCCTCAGAGTATCAACAGTAAACGGGGTGTCCGATTTCATATTTCGCTTCTTATTGACCAGGACGCCGTCTTCTTAATCAAAGACTGTTTCCTAAGCTCATCAATTTCAATCGGGATATGTTTTCATTTTGCACTTTTGAGAGGTGTCTGTAATACAAACCTTATCAGCATTCATGGATCGGTTGGCTGTGTCCACTGTGGAAGTTTGGTTCCAATAGCTCTCCCTAATAGCAAGGTGTCAGGATGCTCACCAGTTGTGGAGTGAGGAGTTGAACGATAAGCACAGCGGGCTTGACACAGGACCTGGTTTAACTCAATTTCTTTTATAGATGCTCATTGAACTACCCTTTTGATGGTACCTAAGAATACTTTCACAGCACTATTGCCTTGGGGCCCCAGGAGGGTACTCTTTTGATGCTTGACATTGAGTCTGACTAGAAACTCCTTGAATTCTTTGCTATTGAACCAAGGACCATTGTCAGATTTGAGAATGGTGGGGATACACTGGATGATGTTCCTTAACACCATCAATGCTGATGGTTTTCCCCTCCTGTGCTGGCCACAAATTATTCCCATTGTTCATGACAAGCTCAGCTCGTCATGAGTGTACGAGAGGTGTACCTCATGACGAGCTGAGCTCGTCATGAGCATCGAAGGCGTTAAAAACATGATTTGGCACTTGCATTGATGCTGTTTTGTGTCACATGGTTCCTATGAATTACCCTTGACTCTGCATCGGTTTGGCGGCAGTCCACATGTATACCTTTGTGTTTGACTGTTTGAGGCATGGCACTGGAGATAGCCTGGTTAATTTTTTGATTGGCAGGATGTTAATTGATGCACCGCTGTCTATGATAAAGGTTATGGAGTAACCGTTGATCTTTATTGTAATCTTGGGTCATGTCCAAATGAGTTCTGTTGTTTCGTTTGTTGATTTGTCTTTGTCATTTGTACTTCTCTGCAAGCAGCCAAACCTGCATGTGCATGTTGTTCTTCGGTCAATGACATTGTCGCACATCAATCTTCTTCACTGTCACTTGATAATGGTATTCAAAAGCATTTGTAAGATGGACTTGATGACGATCGACTTTGCCTGGTTTCTACTCATCTCAACTGATGTCACGTTTGGCTTTATTGGCCTGGCTAGAATTCTTCTGAAACCTTTTGGCATCCATTCTCTTTTGCATGTCACAGTTGATTTCTCTCTTTCCTCAGCAACGTTTATGAATTTGTTTCTTTCCTGTTACCATTGCATGCTTTTCCTATGGCTAGATATTTAGCTTCATGGGGAAATGAAAACACACATCGGAAACACAACTTTTTCTTCTTTGGAGACATAGACTTGTGTGCATCTACCTTGTACTTGTGCTTTCTTTTCAAGACCAACACTGATTTACTTTTTGCTGTTCCAGCTTCCATATCAGCAGCTTGTTGATCTGCTTTTTCATAGGGCCTTGCAGCCATAGTACCTTCTTCAAACTGAGACTTTTTTCTCAACATGCATCTTCTGAATCATTCTGAAAGACAGACATTGATGACTCTTAGGCATATGGGTTCTTCATTATTAAACTAATTAAACTTGCAGTGTTTGATAAGCACCTCAAGTCTCTCATCAAACTCACCCATCATTTCACCATCTTGCTAACTCTCTTGATTGAAAATGTACCTTTTATAGTTGCTATTCGGCATTGGATTGAACTTGGCTTCCCATGCTTCCTTAATTTGATGGTATGATAATGCATCAGCATGTGATCATTTCTTTATCACTTCTTTCACTCCATCAACAGCAAAGTTCTTTGAGCATTTAATGTTTTTATTATGGTCTTCTTCTTCGAGCTCCTCTATGAAATCATTGAACGTCTTGATTCATGCAGTCTTCTGGCACCAATGTTCTTCTTGTAGGTGTCATATGGCAGTGGTGGTTTCAGGAATGCAGCTGCTGTGAATGGGCTACCTTCTGCAGACATTGAAAAATGGCACTATTCCAATGGCTTTTGTTGCACTGGATGTCACTGGCTACTGTGCATGCACTGGCTCCTTAACTGGGCCTGGGTCCTCACACCTTGTTTGAGGTTGTATGGCACTTGTCTCGCTTGTGCTGTTAAGTTTGTTTGTACTTTTGTACCTGGTTATCGCTGCCTTTAGTATTTGTTTTGTATGGATGATGGCTCTGTGTTATGGCTAAGATCAGTATTTCTTCTTTCAGCCTTATCAACAGATTCTGGTGAGCTTTCTGAATGTGCTCCTCCACAAGGCCTTTACCTCCTTCGACGGTTGTGTCTGGGCAGCTGTACCATTACAAACTCTGAGGGAGAGAAGTCTTGTTCCTTTGGGCTCTTATCCCCTACTTATCACCAGATGAAGCTTCCTCCCCCGACTGGATGCAAATGAATACGCCACACAGAGCTCTGTAGCAGATGTCTCTATCTCACAGCAAAAAATCACACACTGCTAAATTTATTATGTAATAGCCATTAATACCACACCTCAACACCTTCCAGCATGTTACATAAGTCTTCTGTTGAGTCTGCCCATAATCACAAGGGCCCTAGCACCCCTTGGAAGATTTTCTCAAACATTTAGCATTTTGTCCTGCACAAAAGTGTGCTAACCAGCATAAAATATTTTTTTCCTGATTCCCTTGTCAGTGCAAAACTTGGTTTGTGCTAGAAAGTGCCCAAAGTAACGCCAAGCAGCATGAAATGCGGCTTTGCATTAGCTGGTCAAAAGGGGACGTTACATTGGTGGTACATGGGCGTTCCTATGCAACCACCCATGCTTTTTTACACTAAACCCTATCTACTAACATTAGTAGACAAGGTTTAGCACCAAAAATATACAGCACAAAAAAGCAGGTGTTAAAAGGAGAATCTTTTTTTTTCTCCTTTCTTTCCCAACTTTGCATGTGTGCTGCTCTGCACAGCAGACATACAAAGTAGGAAAAGGTTTTTCACTTGTCTACCCATAGCTTTTTTACCCCTTCCTGTGCAAAGCCTATGGTAAACTCAGGCACGAACCCTAGTACTATGGTGCTAAATTTTCTGCTTGGCTCACAGCAGCAGAAATCACCGCCAGCACTAAGGAGAGGAGAGGAGAGAGATATATCTCTGAATATGGCGCGACCTTGTGCTAGCTTTAGACTTATGTCCAAGTGGGGTCGTGCTTGCTTAGCATTTCAAATCTGCAACACAGCAGCAGTCTACAAGCAGCACCTAATAGGGAATCTGGGCCCCAGAGGGAGTGGCATATACAATTTAATATATTGAGTGAGACACTGTAAAGAGACTACTAAGGACTAGAGAAGTTAAAGCAGGAGATAGATAATTAATGCCTCTGGGTAATTCCCAGGAGAAGCTCACTCTACTGCCTGTGAATATGAACCCTTTTTCCTATTATTCACCCAGCGGAGTACGTTTAGGGTATTGATGCTTATTGATCCCAT
This sequence comes from Lissotriton vulgaris, assembly GCF_964263255.1. Lineage (NCBI taxonomy): Eukaryota > Metazoa > Chordata > Amphibia > Caudata > Salamandridae > Lissotriton > Lissotriton vulgaris. The sequence continues at coordinate 284,190,072 of NC_141691.1, forward strand.
GACGTGAGTGGCCTCTTCAGACAAACTAACATTTTAGGAACCTGCACAATGCATCTTGCGAATGGTAGTTTTGATTTTAAAGGGCCGAGGGGTGGACCACTTGGAGGGATAGTATGACCTGAGCCATGAAGGTCCAGGAAAAGAAGAACCAGGCCCAGGGAGACCTAATCGATGAGGATAATAGTTACCAATCCCAGAGGGAACCAGGAACAAATGGATATTGGAGAACAGGGAATGAAAAACAGACCTAGGGGTACCAGAACCAGGGTGATAATGATCAGGAAGACGTGGAACAGGAGATCTGGATCCAGTGGGCAAGGGTCCAAAGGAACAGAAGGACCATACTTAAAAGGAACAGGAGACCCTAGAACATAATGGCAAGGAGTGCTATAAGGGTCTGTGCACACCGTCCAGGACCATGTAGTCGAGGATAACCAGGGCAAATAGTAGCAGACTGAAGAAGACGGACTAAAGGGGATCAGTACCAAGAGACAGATGGAGAGAAGGCCGACAGGCAGGAGGGTCAAGACCACAGACACCAGATCAAGGAGGACCAAGGGTTCAGAAGCAAAAGGACCTGGATGACCAGCACTAGAAAGGAGCAGGGCTGAAGGAACTTGCATTGGATTAGAATGCCCTGGGGTTTACAAAAGACAGGGAAGTCTAGATCCAGTGAGACGAGGATTGGAAGGTCAATTAGTGTCAGGCTCAGGTCAATCTTAAACCAGGGTGACAAGAACTATATGAACCAGGGAGGACCAGTGACAACATGATAAGGAAGACCAGACCCAATAGGACTATAACTAGGTGAACCATCGTAGGTCTGAAAGACAAGAACAAGGTAGAATAGGAAAACCAGGGGAACAGCAGGACTAGTAGAAGAAGGTTGGGGCAAGAGGACCGGGAACTAGGAAGGCTAAGGAAACCTGTGTGTAGAACTCTAAGAAACGATATGGGAGGGTCAGTCAAAGGAGTACAAGAACTAAGGCCAGGACTGCATGGGCCCAGGTGACCTGAATTAGAAGGATTAGGAACAGGCACACAAGGACACTAGATAAACCAGGGGAGCAAGATCAGGAGAACTGATCGACAAGAACTAGGGTGGGGAGGGTGAAAAGGTCCCGTGCAACAGGAGGCCAGGGATCCAAATGACATGGGGCAGGAATACATGGAAATGATAATTAGTCAAACCACGACTCAGGAAATACAGGACTAGGAAGTTCTTAGACTAGAATGAACCATATGTCAAGGAACATCAAAAGCAGGAAAGGCAAGGATGATCTGTGACAGGGAAAGTTATTACACAGCCATTTGGGCAAGGAGTAGGAGGACTAAGGCCAGGAGAATCAGGACAAGATTGAAGGGGACTACGAAGATCAGGTTCTGAAGAGTAATAGCTAGTATGCCCAGGATTCTATGATAAGCAGAACAGAGATGAGGAAAACCGAGAGTGGTAGTACCAAGGGCATCCAGAAGACCAGAGCAAGAGGAGAAAGCAACCTAAAAGGACTATGGCCAGGAGGACCGGAAACAGTGTGAAGAGGGTCATGAAGAACAGGACCTATGGGATCATGCTTTAAATCACTAATTGGGGATTACACAAACCAGGTCCATGGAGAGGAGGATCTAAGTTAAGAATGCCAACCAGCATCTGGGAGACCAAGTGGAATAGGCAGTGGAGGGCAGCAATGCTAGGATCAAAATGACCAGGCACAGGACAACCCGAACAAGGAAAAGCTAGATAAAGAGGACTTGGATTAGGACTAAATAGACAAGGAACAGATCCAAGAGAACAAGGACAACCCAAACCACAAGGGCGAAGACTAAGAGTGGCAGAACATGGGCAACAAGATGGACCTCCGGTACATGTGCTAGGAGTTTTATGGTAAAGAGAACCAGGACAAGGTGTCTGCAACCAAGTGGACCACAAAGTAATAGGGCCAGATGGGCAAAGACTGGGGTAAATAGGAAGGGCCTCTTTGGCCAAAAGGCAAAATGTATGATAACAAGCACAATTAGTCAAGAAGAACCAGGACAACCAGGACCAAGAAGATCACGTCTAAGATAGCAGGTGGGTCAGGTCCACGAGATCCAAACCTTAAGGAACAGCACCTAGAGGGTCAGGGACAATGTGTACTGAATCTCAAGTAGGACGACTATGAAAAACAAGAATAACATCACCTTGGCCCGGAGTGTCAAGTAGCTGAGACCAGGGACACAGGCAGTCAGAGTCAGAAGGAAAGGTTCTAGGAGGACAAGGAAACAAAGGACTAAGGGGACCAAGAAGGTCACATGTATTAGGATATCTCATTTGTAAATGGTTCTTAATCATACTTCTTATACAGCCAACCCCTACAAATATCCCACTTCTTCAGCCCACATATAGAAATGGTAAATATTTGCTAAAAGATCAGAGCATGCAAAGTGAATAAATTGCTAGGACTGTTATACACTGACCCCCGAGTTTAAAAAGCATGGTCTGATTCTGACAGAGTAGTCTGAGAGTGAATCTGAGGACATAGGGACTGCCAGAGGAGGTTGAAGGTGGATGGGTGAAAATGAGTGTGGTCTGTGAAGGATGGCAGAAAGGGTTTGGAAAACTCAGACATAGGGGTGGGCAGAACTAGGATAATTTAACTCTGCTGATTTCCACAGAGTTACAAAAACTCCACGAGATTCCATGGAGGTCCGTCAATGGGAGGAAATAGGCATGTTATGCTGCTCACCATGCGGTTGATTAACCAAACTAATCTGAGACAAAGTCCCACACTTACTAGTTTTTATATTCACAGAAGGCATTTAGTAGTGGTAAAATTAGGATTTTGTCTTAAGCTAGGATTTTGTCTTAAATTAGGATTGTGTGTCTTTGATCAGGACTTTGATTACCTGGACCAGGAGGACCAAGCAGAGGAGGATCAGGGACTTCAGGACCAGGATGATCACAGTCTTGAGGTCTAGGCCACACGGCGAGGAACAGGATGTCAAGAAGATGAGTAACAGAATAGTCAGGCCAAGGAGGACCACATAAGGAAGGACCATGATGAGTTTATGTAGCAGCCTAAGGAAAAGTAGCAGTAGACTAGGGCCAAGAGGATGAGGACCAGATCCAGGAAGACAAGATCCAGACCAATAGGATGAGGGGCTAGAAAAAGCAAGGAAGTCGAGGGGGTCAGCCCCAAGAATACCAGGAGGACAATAGCCAGGAGGACCAGAGCAAGGAGGATTAGAAGGTTCACCACCAACAGGACCAAGAGCAGGCCTATGACTGCCAGCGAGACATTGTCCAAAAGACCAGGGCCCAGAGTACCAAGAAGAACAGAAAGACCAGGACCAGGGCATGGCAGGACCAGGGTAAGTAAGATCAGGAGGACCAGAACAACCAGAGCCAGGAAGACTCAGGGTAATGGACCAAAATGACAAGGATCAGAAGAACCCAAGCACAGAGAATCAGGACCAAGAGGGTACAGTACAGAAGGACCATGAGGATAAGGCACACGGGTAGGAGGACAAGGATGAGCCAAAGCATGTAGACAAGAGCTAAGATGGCAAGGCCTAAGAGGGCCAAGCCACTTGATCCAAGTAGACAGAAGGTACCATAAAACCAGGAACTATGAATCAGATGAGCATGTAGGAAGGATCAGAAAGACCAGGTTAAATGGACGAGGGTCAAGAGGGTCAGGAAAGAAACAGGAACTGACATTCCAAGTGGAGCATAAGAATATGGAAATGGTACACTAAGATCAGGTTGTCATGGATCAGGTGAACCAGGATAATCAGAGCCATGAGGTACAATAGGACCAGACCAGGACAACATTGATCAGCCCCAGTCCACAAGGACCTAATATAGAGTGCCAGGGCTAGCCAGTGGAGGCAGTACCATGTGTTTCACAAACACCGGGGAAAGGAACATCAGGATTGCTCAAACTAGGAAGACAAGAAGTGCCATCACTAGGAGATCCACCAGGACAATAGGACTAGGTGGATAAGGACCCAGCATCCTTGTATGATCAGGAAGAGGATCAGTAGTACCAGGATCAAGAGGCCCAGGAAGGGCTAATATAACAATGAGCCAGGAGAAGAGCCAGGAAGACAAGGAACAGGAATGACTGCAACCTGGTCCCCCAGATTCAGGAACCCAGTACCAGGGTGACCATAACTAGTTATACCAGGGCGAGGATGAGGATTGGGAGAATCAAAACAAATTAAAAAGTAGAACTTGGAGCAGGATTGAGAGGATGACCAACGACTAAAGTCAAAGAAGGACCTAGAAGTGGAGGAAGAAGACCAGGAGCAAAAAGACACCTATGTGAGTTTAGGTCACATGTATTAGGATATCTCTTTTGTAAATGGTTCTTATTCATACTTCTTATACTGCCAACCCCTAAAACCATCCCACTTCTTCAGCCCACATATAGAAACAGTAAATATTTGCTAAAAGATCAGAGCACGCAAAGTAAATAAATTGCTGGGACTGTTATCCACTGACCTCTGAGTTTAAAAAACATGGTCTGATCCTGACAGAGTAGTCTGAAAGTGAATCTGAGGACATAGGGACTGCCAGAGGAGTTTGAAGGTGGATGGGTGAAAATTAGTGTGGTCTGTGAAGAATGGAAGAAAGGGTTTGAGAAACTCAGACGTAGGGGTGGGCAGAACTAACAGAATTTAACTCTGCTGATTTCCACGGAGTTTCAAAACCTCCCTGAGATTCCATGGAGGTCTGTCAATGGGCGGAAATAGGCATGTTGTGCTGCTCACCATGGGGCCGATTCACAGAACTAATCTGAGACCAAATCCCAAACTTACTAGTTTTGGTATTCAGAGAAGGCATTTAGTAGTAGTAAAGTTAGGATTTTGTCTTAAGTTAGGATTTTGTCTTAAATTAGGATTTTGTGTTAAAACCAAAACTTAAGACTAACTTAAGTTTAACTTAAGTTTAATTTAAGACAAAATCCTAATTTAAGACAAAATCCTAATTTAAGGCAAAATCCTAAATGTACTACTACTAAATGTCTTCTGTGAATACCAAATGTAGTTCAGGATTTTGTCTCGGATTAGTTCTGTGAATCGGCCCCCAAGTGATTTAGTGCCAGGAGCATGTTCCGCTCAGAAAAATCAGCAAGAACTGCTTCAAACCACGCACCAGAGGGTGTAGTTACTCAAGTTCATTTTGCTGCCACTCAAGTAGATTTTCCACTCTAGCTGCAGCCTTCTGACCACAAATGGTAGTGACAACCCGTGACCAACCAGGTTGGTAAAAATCTAATTGGACGTCTCCCAACGACCAAAAATCACGCTAGGTATGTCAACGCTACCTTGCACTTGCTGACTTACTATTTTGGCGCACTTGCACGAATAAATTCCACCATGTGGCATTTGATGGGATTTTGCTGGAACTCTACGTCTCAAGAGTAATGCAGAGTTGCCAAAATTACACCAATTCTGCAGATGGAACAGAAAATTCTGCCCACCTCGACTAAGATGGCTGAAGTCAGGAAAAATAGGTATGACTGACAAAGCTGTCAAAGGGATATGGCAATCACTAAAGGGAAGCTCAATATCTTAGGAAGGCTCTGATGAGCAAAAGAGGGGGTGATGGAGGCTCAAGATAAATAGTCTCAGATGACGCAAAGTAAGAGTCTGTGTGACGCCCAGATCTTTGTGCTGACATTTCATGTGTGTGTATTTGAGATCAGCATATTGAAAGGGACAGATTTATTAAGAAATCACACAACTTAAGACAAAAAGACAACTCACTGCAATGTGATGCTTGACAGGGAGAGAACTGAAATATGCCATATCTTTTAAGATTTTATATATTTTTGCTCTCACCAGGCACTGGTTCAGTGTGCGCTGCCTAGCTCCAGCACAGACACCCTTGCTCCACGGTGTCTGCAAGAGTACCTGCATTATGAGTTGGATTGCTTTAGTGCAGAAAGAGGCCTCTTTCTGCCCCAAAAAAATAATTTGAGGCAGTTTCTTCTTTCTAGGTGTGCTGCAGAATTCAGCAACTGTAGAAAGAGTAAGTAACGAGGAGTTATACAGATATTTTGCATTGTTATGCCTCACTCGGGAAGGTGTATCATTTTGATACAATCCCAGGTTTACTCAGATTGGTAAATATGATATTGTGGCAAAATCTCATGGGTGGATGCATGTGAGCACTCATGCTCCACCCATGGCACGCCTTCTCAACACAGGGTAAAACAAGGGAGCTATTTGCGCTGCCTTGAGTTGCTCTGGATTTACTAAGACAAGCAGAACCATGCAAGGTGGTTTTGCGTGTCTTAGTAAATCCCATTTAAGGGCTTGTGCTGCCTTGTATCACTTTGAGTGATGCAAGGGCCATGCAAGCCCTTAGTAATTCTGCCCCTAAGTGCATAGGGCCTTATTTATGAAGGCCTTGCGTCAGTTTTGTGCCGCCGGTGCTTCACTTTTTGTGACGCACCAGCGGTGTAAAAAATGCGCCTCGTTGCGCCATATTTAAAAAGTGACGCATCTAGGTAGATGCGTCACTTTTTAAACCCCTGCGCCACATTATACCTGCGTCAGGTATAATGTATGCAGAAGGGGCGTTCCCCCGCAAAAAGCCTCGTAATAGTGACGCAGTGAAATCTATGTGATTTCACTGCATCACTTTTAGGACGCTGTTGCGTAAAAATCTAGCGCCTGCCTCACAGCAGGCGTAAGACTGACGCAAGCCCTTTCACATGGGGCTTTCCCCATGTGAAAGGACGCATCGCTGGAGTTGCGTCACTTTTGTGACACACTCCAGCAATGCGGCACTTTTGCGCTTACAGATACGTCAGAAATACTGACGTATCTGTAACTCCTTGCGACATGATGCGTCATACATTAAATATGACGCATCAGGAATGTCGTAAGGAGTGCGCAGTGAAAAGTGACGCATCGCTGTTTTCATGCAGTGATACGTCACTTTTCATAAATGAGGCCCATAGTATTTAGAATCCTTGTGTGCTGAAAGTCTTAATGCAAGGCATGATGACGAGTAGATATAGCTTCCCTACACAGTGGAACTGTGTTGACTGCAACTCTGTGGATAGAAGGTAGAGAACAAGAACTGAAGTTGGGGATAATGTAGAAAAGGGTTCCTAAAATACTCTGAGCTACTTTTTACCAAAGAGCTGTTGATAAGTTCTTCCTGAGTAACAACACGTGGCAGATAGTAGAAATAGGAGGTAGGTCTTAGGTTTCTCTTATTAAAGGAGTCAAAGATGTTAAACTGGGTGCCCTTTTGTCTGTGCCTGATGACTACTGAGAAAGGCTGATGACAGCCAATTGCTGACTGAGATTTTATCTTCGTTGTGTCCTTGTTTTGCATTCTTCTGCTTGGAGCTACCATCATTGCTAATGCTGTGGGAGCCATCACATAACGCAAGGGGTATGTCTACACGACAACCATAAAATTATATTTGAAAGAGAAACACCTCAAATCAGATCTGAAACCTTACTAGTGGATCCACATCCCCTGTCTGGAAAATGAGTATTACAAGGAAACTGTGAAATTCAGTCTCTTATTTATTACAATATTTGCCATAAAGTCAATGAATAAAAATCTCTGTGAGTTTCTTTTCTTCTGTGTTTTGGATGCCTATATAGACATATTCTCTGATTGAATGAGAAAAATCATGCATATTCCTATTACATTCAATTCTATTAATGATAGTCCTATTCCTATGCTTGAGGCTTCTCAACAGAATACTTCCACTGCTGACCAGAGAAAGAAAGGGCCATCGAAGGAAGGACTTCATCCCATCTACTTTATTTAGCATAAAACCTGGCTGTAAGGGACAGGAAAATAATATTGAGCCCATCACCCTGGGAGAAAACTCCCAGCGTGTGGGAACATTAGCTTTATTTTTCCTAAACAAACTCCTGATGAATTTTTTACAGTTTGCTAACTGGCCATCATGTCTGACTGTACAGTCCTTCAAGTGTTTTATGCATAGACAGGAACTGCCATGACAACAGTTTCTCTCAGTGTAGAGAGATGTGCAGACGGCCAGAGGACTACTCCAACTTGAAGGGGGGAGGTCACTTGAGATATCAGAGGTATTGTCTTCCACCATCCTGATGGAGTTAACTCCATCCTCAAAACTCTAAATCAGGACCTTATTTTTTCCTACTTCTGACATACGATTGGAATGAAGCCTCTGAATTGAACTGTGTTGGTCACAAGATAAGGGACCCTATGCATCTGTTTCTAAAACTGCAATAAAACATTTCCATTTCTGGTTTTTGCTTTTCTAAACATTGTTTATAGGAATTTTAATTTAATTTGTTTAATTGAATTGAACCAGAATTAATAATTCCAGAATGTTCTAATTTGGTACTTCAACAAGAGGTGTTCTCATAACATGGAGCCCTTTGGTAATCCTTGTTTTGTGAGTATGAGCAAGTATATAGCTGTAGAAGAGTGATGACGCTGGGATTCACATACAGATTTTTCTTACCAATTCTTGGAATCCCTGGCCGACGAACCTCTTTAATCTGCATAGAAGTGTAAAGGAAGTTCCCTAATTTCATACTTTTAACAATTTTCCAAAGACCCAATACATCTCAATCCAAAGAACCACTGACTACGAAATGAAGTTTAAAGATTTATTACAAAGCCAAAAATAACTGAACATACAAGCACTTCAGCAAGAGGTTCAAAAAAGAAACTGGCACTAATACAAACATAATTGTATGTAGAAGTCTCAGTCGACTCAAAATAAAGAGCAACATTAATTCAAGAAGCATTAGACAAGCAATTGCAGTTCCCACTGGAAAACTCGACTTCATCTGCTCCAATGGAAAAGAAAGATTAGTCTTTCCCTACACTAACTCTAAGGTGACATCCCTAATTAACATCTCCCAAGTAAGAGAAAACGTGTCAGCTTTGAAGGCTCCCTTAAAAGCACATTCACTCTTTCAGGTAAGTAGCCTAAGCTACTGAGCTCGTTCTTAGATGCTCCTTATTTTTTTCCCTCCAAGTCCCATGTCTAACTGCATATCCAATTGGACTGCTTTAGACAAGACTCAGTCTGACTCGAACTAACTCTAACCCTAGCTTCAATAGTAACTGACTCTCCACGCTCGGGGCACTTTCCCAAATACAAAACCCCAAAACAGTAGGCACACCCCTGGCACACCTCCTTCAGGGAGGTGCAGCCCCTCGTACCTTTCCAGCACAGATTTGTCTTCTTCCAAAAAACGATACTGTGTCCTTGAGTCCCAGGCACCTTCTCCGCCATCTCTGCATTCCTGCGCACTCCCATCAGTCCTACTCCTACCAGCCTAACTTATAAACAATGGCTCATTCTACCTAAAGAGTTACATGGCCTTGCACCTGCAAAAGAAATGCATGAGAAACAATCTTACACACACTCTGAGTTACAATTCAAAATTCAACTGCTAACAGGAGCCTCTTTTCCCAAGGAACATTTTCAACTCTACATTTCTAGTCATGCTAAGAAAACCACAACTAGGCCTCTGCTGGCGTTTTCATGACTCAGTACTTTACTCTTTTAAATGCATTTCTCATACAACAACATAAGCATTTAATTAATTAATCCTAACATTACATTTCACATTAGCAATCATTATTCTCATTTTAAAGCATCCCGTTTCTTATTAGGCAGCCTACACGTGCAACTTTAATATGGCACGTTCAAACCTAATACACATTTTACACATGAAGCAATTATTTCTAAATTACTTAAAGCATTTCTCGAATCTGACACTACATTAGTTCTTTAAAAAATATATGCGCACAACTACATATTGCACTGATACCCGGCCTAGTACTACAACTTAAAATCACACATTAACATGGTCCTCTAAATATGTGGGTGCTGACTACTTGGGATCATGCTGCACCCCTACAATTTTCAAACAACATGGCGCTCCATCAGTTGTAAACAGCTTTAACTAGTCTTGCTAAGGTTCTAATCATCTTTGTCATTAGTCACATTTACAGGGAATGTAAAAGAGTAGGAACATTTGTAGAGCACAAGACAGTTCCATAAAGGGGATTACAAGTTGTTATGTCTTGGCCCACAGTTTATTGGAGTTGCATTCTGAGCCATGTCTGTAAAAAATAACTTGGATGTCACAAAATCACAGGGTTTGTGACCACCAAAGTACTTATCATTATGTACAAAACCCTTTTAATGACTTGGAGATTTCTTTAGAGTAGAAAATTGACTTTTTAAATTCTTTCTGAATTGCAAATAGAAAAGTTCATGAAAGGACTTTCCTTTCTCCCTTTTTCAATTCGGAAAGGAATTTATTGATAGTTTGTGACTGCAATTACTGTAGCAAGCCATTCATGAGCTGGAGTTGGGGTGATAACTGATTTGCAAAGGGATAGGGATCCCATTCGGAAAGTATGTTGGCAGTCTTTGGGTGGCAGATGGAGACAGTGGCATAACTAAACTCGGGGGGGCCCACTCTGAAAAGTATAGGAGGGCTCCCCTCGGGACTCACTTAGGAGCCCTCAGCCCAGGGTTCGGAGCTGATGAGGCTCCCTTGAGCTCGCCCACCAGCACTGCGACGGCTGCAGGGGGCCTTTGTTATGCCACTGGAGGGAGAAGTTTTATTAAAAAACACTAGAAAAACAGTGCAGATTCAAGCGACCACATAATAATGACCCAAATAATTCAGAATCTCTACTGTTTAGCCAGCATCCACGTAAACAGGTATGTATTTGCATGGCTCATTGCCATACAGCTCAAAATCTCTGATATTTAGTCAACAGCTCTGTAAATATTTAAGGTTTTCTGGTATTTGTTCGGCTGCCAGCTGGACATTCCAGAATCTCTACTATTTAACCAGTGGCCCTGTGCATAATGAGGGCCTCATTTATGAAAAGTGACGCATCACTGCGAGAAAACAGTGATGCATCACTTTTCATTGCGTCATTGTTAGAAATGGGATCCCTGGCTGGCCAGGGCTTGCGCCAAAGTCAGTCAGAGACCACCACTCTAAGTCAGGGCAAGGGAGTGACACGCCAAGATAACCCCTGCTCACCCTCTAGGTAACGTGACGCGAGCAGCAAGGCTAAACTTGGAGGCTATGTAGGTTAAGTGTTTGCGCGCGCACCCAAGGCCCACCACAAAGGAAACTCCACACAAGGTTATATGAAAAATAGCCTTTGTATTATACCAAAACACATTAGATAAAAACACACACTTTACAATGTGCCAACAGGCACGGGAAGGAATAGGCACTTTTAGAACTTAGCACTTAGAACATAGAATCCCTGTAGCACAAATTAGCACCCAACCAGTAACTACTGGTAACAGGTAAGTACCACTTACGCAACCCTAACCACCTTAGGAAAATGTCACGCAGGGAACCAGGACCTCACTAGCAACACCTGTACTAGCAAGAACAACCACCTAAGTATCACAATACATGTAGGGGCATAGGCACATTACACATGATGCATAAAACACATTCAGAGGTGTAGGGAAGGAAAACACATGATGCATAACATACAATCAGCGGTGTAAGAACAAGGCACATGACGCATCAAAACACATTCAGAGGTGCAGGAAAACACAATTGCGCAGAACTCACATAAGCCACCACCTGTGGCAGTCCCTAGGCCAACTGGCCTTGTTGGGGCTAGGATGCCCTGTGTCCCAATGTCAGGGGGGCCTTAACGTAGCAGCTGCCCACTAAGTGCTGGGCAGCTGTAAAGCAATGTGAACACACGTGGGAGCCTCGCAGGCTCTGACCAACTGACTAGTGTCCTTTCGGGAGCCTCGCTGGTCTCTAACTAAATGGAATGGAACTCAAGAGCCTCGGGTTATAAAACAACAAATGCCCCTAAAGCCTCCCGTGGGCTTGAACACAATGCCCCCCTGGAGCCTTTCAGGCTCGAACACAAAATGAGGCCGTCGTTGGAGTCCCTCCTGGACTCAAGAGAACCAATGCCCCCGGCGTTGGAATCCCTCGTGGGGGGACTCGACATACACAATTGAGCCTTGAGCCTCTTGTAGGCTTGAAATAATTATATCGCCTGGAGCCTCTCAGGCTCTAAACCAAATATGCCCAGGGGCCTCTCAGGGCTCGTAATGACCAATGCCCTTGTCACTGGTGTCCCCCACTCTCTGGGAAACTTGAGAACAATCGCCCCCGGCTCCACTCACCGGTGTCGGGCGGGGGCAGGAAACACGGCCGGTGTCCCTCTTCAGGCAGCGCGTGGCTCTCCTTCAACACTGGAGCCCCGCCTGCATTTTCAGCTGCTCAGTGGGGCCACTCTGGGGAGATGCTCCGGCGGGGTGCGTGGCCTCAGTCTACCCCCCCCCAGCCGGCTTTTCACTCACCGGCTTTCTTCGGTGAGGGTTCCTCTCCGCTGCTCTACTTCAGCTGGTGCCGGCCGGGGTACTCCCTCTCGACTCCTCCGGGAGTGCTGGTTCTGCTCCTGTTGCAGGGACGTCCTGGGAGGCGGGGTGGGCTCCCGTCCTCCCTCGGCACCAAGGACGCCTCTGCTCACCTCCTTGCACTGGAGCACGGGGTGAGCTCCTGTTGACTTCCGGTTTCAGGCCCAATTACTTCCGGGTCACCACAGGCAGCGTGGCGGCCCTCCCCCAGCACTCACAGGCAGCGCTTCGGCCTAATGAGGGGTGGGCACCGTCGAGGCAACAATCCCGCGGGGGCAATGCTGGGTGCGCACCGGCTTTAAAGATAAATATGGCGCTCCCAAAGCGCTATGAGTGTAAATAGGGCACTTAGGCGCTAGCACCACATGAAACGCTCCCAAGCGCTATAGGGGATAAAGAAAGTGCTTCCAAGCGCTAGAAGTATAAATAAAGCGCTTCCAAGCGCTGTGGCATCAGGAAGAACCCCAAGAAGCGCTCCCAGTGCTAGGGCAAACAAAGGTCCAGCAAAAAGTCCTTGTAGAGGTGCAGCAAGAGAGGGGGGGGCAAGGCTGGGCCCAAAACCAGCTCACTGGGCCTCCAGGCAGGGAGGCAGTCCAAGTGGCGGTCCTCCTGGCGCCCAGCAGCAGCAGCAGTCCCCCTCAGATAGGATCCTGGAAGAGAACAAATTGTAAGGGAACACAGCCCCTTCTTATACTAGAAAATTGTGATTCTCATATTACCATGACTAGAGAATCTGGATTTCATTAAAGACTCGGAGGCTGACATTATGCAGTATACCTTTAATGCAGACCCCAAGCAGCCGCATACATCACAATAAAAGGTTCTAAATAGAATAAAGGCAACAGATAGTGTTCATGAGGCAACAACAATCAGCCTCTTTTAAATGCATAACAGATAAGATCTATTGAAGAAACTTGAGATGTCCAACTTCGTAAAAACTTCCATAAGAAGAAAATGACAAAAAGATGAAGGAGATGAGAGGAATCAGAGGAAAGAGGTATAACCAAGATGATCTGCCGAAGGGACAGCAACAGTCACGCATTATCTGAAAAGATAAAACAATTAGTCCAATGGAAAAAGCACAAAAGTAATTATAAACAAGATAAAAAGACATAGCATAAAGAGCATTACAATTATTACACAATGCAATTCAAATTGAATGCCACCAGACGTGGGAAGGGAGGGATAATGTCAGCCTCTGAGTCTTTAATGGAATCCAGATTCTCTAGTCATGGTAATATGAGAATCGCAATTTTATTACAAGACCTGAGGCTACATTATGCATGTTGGAAACTATCTAGAACAACATCAGACATGTGTTGAATTGGTTTACAATAATGACGAGCAAAAGTACTGGCATTAGACCAATCTGCAGCTTTCAAGATGTCGTCTAACTTACCTCCAGACCAGAGGGATTTACTGACCATAGCACCTCTAAGGGAGTGAGCTTGAAAGACATTCAAATCAATACCAGCCAAGTTCATAGCAATCTTAATCCATCTAGCAATAGAAGAGGAGCTAATACCCTTGTGGGGTTTTACAAAGGAAATAAGTAACTGATTAACTCCTTGAGGACGGAGATCAGACATTCTGAGATCATACTCATTCATGCATCTAACAACGCAAAGATTGGGAAAGAGATCAAATCGAGGTTAAAATATAGAGTCGGACATTGTCTTTGTCCTTCTATGGATATCAAATTTGACGCCAAACATAGAGTAGGAATGATTGGTAATATCTAAAGCCTTGATGTCGGAAGCTCTTCTGCAAGAGACGAGGCACAAGAGTGTAGCTAGTTTAATGGAGAGATTCTTCCTGTTCAGAAAAGAATTGGCAGGCCAACTATCGAAGAGTTTGAGAATCAAATTAACATCCCAAAGCGTTTCGTATCTGCCTTAGGAGGTCTCCTAAGGCGAATATTATTCATAACTCTACAGATGATGGCGTGTTTACCAATAGTCTTACCATTGACAAGGGTATGACCGGCAGAGATAGCAGATCTAAAACAGTTGATAGATCTGTAACTAAGTCCCCTTTCAAACTGTTCAACAAGGAAGCTGGTTATATCAACAATAGGGGCCTCCAAGGGATACAGGTCCCTTTCCAAGCACCAACGTACCCAGAGTTTCCAGATTCTATTGTATCGGTAATGAGTGCCTGGTGCCCAAGATTCCTTGAGGAGAGGAGAATCGTCCCTGACTCCCTCCAGATCTCTAGAATTTCTGTTTTTCATGGTCAACACAGTTCGCTGTCTCCTCCTTCTTCCTTCGAAGAAAATTTCAAAGATAAAGAGGTAGATAAGATATGTTCTCAGTCGTCAAGACCTATCCCTCAGGGATTTGGCCAGACTCCTAGGTCTTCTCTCGTCCTCTATTCAGGCCATCTTTCCGGGTTCCCTAAATTATTGTGCTCTTCAAAGAAGCAAAGCGAAGGCCCTGAGATCGGGGCTTTGGTACAGAGATCGTATCTCCCTAGACCAAGATTCTCGCTCAGAATTGTCTTGGTAGCTGAACAACCTGGAGGCATGGAATGGCAAGGCTATTTTTAGATCAACTCCAGAATTTGTCTCAGAATCAGATGCCAGCTGTTAAACCCATGTCCTCTAAAATTGGCCCTCTGATTATAACGGCAGGAAGGTTGGCCCCGTCTTTTCCGGCCCTTCCAAAAAGGTTATTGCCGGTGTTAAAAACCTTGCACATATTCTGTTGCGCTTTCTCAATGGCATTGAATGTGGAAACATATTTCCCCAGAGACTTAATTAATTCTTCTCCAAAGAGAAGTCTGTGGTGGTTTTTCGAGGGTTCCTTATCAGCGAGGTCACTGAGATTGAGGTCGATCCTAGTGAGCACAACCCTACGCCTTTCTGCATTAATGCTTGCATTCGCATTTCCCAAAAGTATAATGGCAGAGTAAAGAATGATTCCCCAGCGTGTACATCGCGCAACTAGGAGGAATGGAGAAATATTATTACAAACCTCGAGATTTGTCGCGTACACATTGATCCTTAACAAGGGGGGTTAAGAAAAGATCACAAATACCTTGATAGGATCGCAAAAAAGTTAGTTGAATGTTTAGAAATAAACGGACATACAGAGGATAAATTATAGGGATAAATCTCCATAAATTGGAGACAAGTAAGGGAAAGGGTGTTGGAAGGGAGGGGGTGGGAGATAAAACCACACCAAAGGTACACCCTGTGGAGAAAAAAGTTTAAAACAGCATAATACATTAAAATTGAGAGAGAGAAAAAGATCAACTTATCTGCTCGGGAGCCGCATTTAAAAGAGGCTGATTGTTGTTGCCTCATGAACACTATCTGTTGCCTTTATTCTATTTAGAACCTTTTATTGTGATGTATGCGGCTGCATGGGGTCTGCATTAAAGGTATACTGCATAATGTCAGCCTCTGAGTCTTTAATGAAATCCAGATTCTCTAGTCATGGTAATATGAGAATCGCAATTTTCTAGTATAAGAAGGGGCTGTGTCCTCTTACAATTTGTTCTCTTCCAGGATCCTATCTGAGGGGGACTGCTGCTGCTGCTAGGCGCCAGGAGGACCCCACTTGGACTGCCTCCCTGCCTGGAGGCCCAGTGAGCTGGTTTTGGGCCCAGCCTTGCCCCCCCCCTCTTGCTGCACCTCTGCAAGGACTTTTTGGTGGACCTTTGTTTGCCCTAGCGCTGGGAGCGCTTCTTGGGGGTCTTCCTGATGCCACAGCGCTTGGAAGCGCTTTATTTATACTTCTAGCGCTTGGGAGCACTTTCTTTATCCCCTATAGCGCTTGGGAGCGTTTCTTGTGCTGCTAGCACCCGAGCGCCCTATTTCCACTTATAGCGCTTTGGGAGCACCATATTTATCTTTAAAGCCGGTGCCCACCCGGCATTGCCCCCGCAGGATTGTTGCCTCGAGGGTGCCCACCCCTCATTAGGCCATTGTGATGTATGCGGCTGCTTGGGGTCTGCATTAAAGGTATACTGCATAATGTAGCCTCCGGTCTTGTAATAAAATCCTTTGTCTGGCTTCAGGGTGAGGGGAAAAACCAGTCGCAGCTGGTTTGTGAGCACTGTGATGTGCTCAGCTCTCACTCTATTCACTGGCAGGGCTAGAGACAATAGACGCACCACAGGGGGCGGAGCCAGCATTGTGTGGGGAAAGCCCGGCCCTATTCAGGACCCAGGTGCACCCCTCCCCAGCCATCAGCATGCTAATCTCCACACTCACCACCGGGCTAACCCATCCAGACTCCTGGAGGCAGGCTCACCAGCCAGCTCCAGCCAATCACGTGCCAGCACATCACTGCACACGCACACCCATGTCTAGAAATGGAACTTCCAAACTAGACACATACACGCCACATACATCATTGCGCAGCATTCAATCACACGAGTCCGCACATACCAGACTCGAGCCTGCACACCTCACGCATCAGGAACTTCCAGGGACACAGACATTCCCCCTGCATTGCTATGGTCGGGCAGGCCAACCTTACTCCAAGCACTCAGAGTGCGCACGCACTTTCCACTGGGACACAGTGAAAGTGCGCAGAAACCTAAAATCGCTAACACCAATTCACATTCAAAAAAGCAAAACGTTTAGGGGAGAACCTGCCAGAAGGGCCAAGTCCAACAGTCATCCTTGCGACACCAATGATGCGTCATATTTACATTATGACGCATCATGTCACAATAAGTTACAGATACAGCAGTATTTCTGACATATCTGTAGGCGCAAACATGATGCATTGCTGTAGTGTGTCACAAAAGTGATGCAACTCCAGCAATGGGTCATTAGACATGGTCAAGTCCCATGTTAAATGTGTCTGCATCAGTCTTACGCCTGCCATGAAGCAGGCATAATATATTGACGCATTTGCGTCCTAGAAGTGGCACAGTGAAATCTTATAGATTTCACTGCATCACTTCTATGACCATTTCTTACATTGGAATGCCCCCCTGCACACAATATACCTGGCACAGGTATGATGTGGCGCAGGAGTTTACAAAGTGACGCATCTACCTAGATGCGTCACTTTGTACATATGGCGCAACAAGGATTTTTTTTTTACGGCACTGGTGCGTCAGAAAAAGTGTCGCACAAGCGGCACAAAAGTGATGCAAGGGCCTATGAATAAGAACCTGATATGTTTTTGCTATTTGCATGGCTTCAGGCTGAATAGTGCAGAACTATACTGTTTAGCCAGTGGCCAGGTAAATAGTGAAGTTTCTGTGCTATTTTCAAGGCCGCCGGCCAGATAGTAAATAATTTCCACCAATTAGCCAGTGGCCGGGTGAATGACAAAAAAACTCCCTATTTATCTGGCATCCAGGTAAATAGCTGCTACCAATCAATAGACACTGGCAATTACTTAATGGGTACATGGTACTTTGTCTAAACAAATGTTTGTTTTAAGCATAGCACTAATAACCACAATAGAGTTGTTAGATAATTGTTGCCTACACATTCCTTCTGCCACCAAAGATTTTAATAGGAATTGCCCTCAATTTGGAGTCATTTTAAATGTTTAAATTGCAGCTTTTTTTCAGGCATTGTACAATATTTACCTATGACTCTGTGAGTGCACTCATAAAATCATATAATAACAGTTATTTACAAAACGTAAATTATGCTGTCGGGTGTCTCTGTATGAAAATATACATTGTTAAGATGACACAGAAATGTAAAAAACGAATCCTGAAACATCACAGCTGAGCTAAGTGTAGTTCACCTGGTGCACAGTTGATGGACAACTATACAATATGGATCATCCCTAATGGCGGTGAAATTCTTACGCCCTCCTCATCTGTGACTGCAAATGGATAGATCGATTCCAGTTAGTGGAATACGGACCGAATGGGTATGATGAAAGTGGAATGGGCAGTTTGATGAATCATCTGAAAATCAACAGGGACATTTGATAAACCATCCATGAATATTTGGTCTCTTTCTGCTGTGAGAGAATTGTTTGTGCCTGATTACTGTTATTTGTTATTTCTGTTTTCGCTAATGAATATTAAAAGATTTTCTGTCTCGTATATGTATCTATAGTTGCAGATTTTTATTTATAATATTTTTGGGTTCTATCTACCTTTTGGTGTGAATATACTATAGAATTTCAAAATCAATATGACCCTTTAATGAAGGAGGATTTCTTCTTTTGACTGTTGTGGAGGAGATTCTGTTATTTATATATAGCCCTTTACTGGCTCTGAGACTTCTGCTGCACTCGTTGAGATGGGTCTCTCTCATACCACTTGATTTCTTTCTCGACTGCCTTCTGCTTTTTCACTATCCTTAATAATTGTCTCTGGTTTTCCTAGAGATTGCCACTTCGTATCTAATGTTATCTGGTTTGAAACAACTTTGCTAAATTCAGTATATGCAACTTAAATGTAATCTTTGGTGTGTGCGAGATAGTAGCGATGTGTTTATTATTTCAATCTCTCTTTTTTAGATTAGATCTTTGTCTAGTGATGTTTAGAGATGCACTAGTAATCTCACTCTGTGTAGTCAATAAAATGATACATTCACTAGGTATGCTCCCGAAATACAAGTCATTCAATTTTCCCGTAGTATTTTATTCTTTTTCAGTTATATATACATTGACCATCTAATTTTTGACTTCCAGAAGTTTAGAGGATTTGTTCATTTGACATAGCCAGTGTCACCTTCCCACAGATTTTTGACTTTGGTTATTCTCTTTCTGTGATCAGAAGCTATTCAAATGTCATATGACCCCATGTCCTGATGAAGATCCTAATTAAACTATTGCTTTAGGTTGAAGCATTGGCAAGCTTATACTTTAAGGGCTGTACTTAAATGTTAGGATACTTAATAGTAGAATCATAACTTATGATAAAGAAGTGCTCATGTACCTTGCTTTACACCCAAAATTGATTTTTTATTTGCTCTTTTTTTAGTACACCTTCTTCATCATTAATATTATCATTATGATTGTTATTATTATTATTATTTTTATTATTATTATTATTATTATTATAATTATTATTATTACCTCCAGTAAAGCACAACTATTATCCGAAAAGGCGTTCTGACACTGCAACAGCGAAAGTTCACTGAACTGGATCAGTAGACTGACATGAGTACAACCATGCCTGGAGAGTCTTCCTAAAACTATTCAAACCAGGAATGGCATTCAGAAAAATTGCAGGTAATTAATCCAGCAATGGGGGGCTTGGATAGAGAGTTTTCTGCCCCAGGCCACGATCATTCGAATTTAAGCTTCATGAGAAAATTGGCTTGTGAAGAGCGCAGGCAGCAGACCAGATAATAACGCTGGAATTTGTACTTGTAGATAACCAGTACCGACTTGATGAATGGCTTTGTGCATGAGGCACAAAGATTTTAAAAAATCTTTTAAGGTACAGGAAGACAGTGAAGTCTGTCTAAAGCTGTGGTGGCCAACTCATGATGAAGAGGTCTTAAAGCAAGCCAGGCAGATGATCCTGAATTCTGTGCAGGTGTTTGATCACCTGATCTGGTGCCCATAAGAATAGAGAGTTCTCGTAATCCAATCTGCTCAGGATAGCCGCTACTGGATTGTGGTGTGGTGAAAGTAGAAGGAAGCTCTTCAGTAATGATTCAAGGAAAGAGAAGCAATTAGATGCTAACTTGTTAACTCGAGAATTGGGGGAGATATCACTATCAAATTGGATTCCCAGATACCTAACAGCTGTAAAGGAGGTAGAAGGAAACTCTACTGGAGAAGGTCAAATTTACTAGGGTGTGGTCAAGGTATCGTATCACCAGAACAACAGAGGGCCTCTGTATTATCTTTATTGAACTTCAGGGCATTATTATACAGCTAGTTGGTTAATTTGCACATTAAGTGTTGAAAATTATCATAAGGATCAAGAGCTAATTGATACATAGAGATAATGAGCTGGGTGTCAATATCATAATTTAGGAAGATGACCTCTAGCCGCGTATTAGCTGGGTTAATGAGCTAGGATAAATGTTAAGGCAAGAGGAGCTTAGTAATGAACCCTGAGAAACCCCTTGTCAAAAGTGCCTGAACTCAGAGTGGAATGCTGGGAGTTGCATTGCTTGAACTTCTCAGTTTAGTTGAGCCCTCCATCAGCACTGTCACATATGTTACCTATTGATTGTTTCAGTTAATATCTAAAATGAACTATAAAATTGATTCAATCTTCACTTGAGTTATCTGTGACCTCTATGTTTTTTTAACGTTGTTGGAAGGTTTTTGCTTGTGGCTATAGCACGTTTGGTGAATGATGTCTCTGTAATTTAATGACCACTAGCAAGTCTCTTTATGAATCTCAATTATTCTGACACAACCAATTTGTATAGGTAACTGATTGCTTAATCAGATTTAGAGAAATATAGCGCTGTCAGTTGTTTAATAATCATGTCTCAAACAAAATTTCACAGAACATTTCACAGGACTGTGCCTTCAGTGAAGCCTTCTGGCGGTTCCCATAGCATTGCGATACATGTAGTTCTTGAATCTTGACCTAAGTTTTTTAATCTGTTGTATAGTTCATATAGTACTCATGCAGGACCTGCACGTTTGGATAACATAAACTGTGGGATTGGTGGCAGACTGGTTCGTAACACCCCCACAGAGAAATGTTAGCCTATTTAACATTTCAGCTAGCTCACAGTGCCTCCTCTTATCGGAGAGAGATTAGTTTCTGGCAACCTTAGAACATGACATCCCTGATCCCTCAAGATCGTGGAAACAATGTACTACTTTTCGTTCAGTCACTCATACTCATTTAGTTTATCTCAGAGACACACAGAATAAACAGTCTGGGCGTTTCAATAAGGGTTTATTGAACAGTTGTTATTCTCGTGTAAAATATATGAGCTGCAACAACCATTAGACAGCAGCAGAGATATATGATTACCAGTACAGTGAACATAAAAGGATAGTACATTTCTACCATCTTACAATTAGCATGAATAAATACATCAATATAAAATGCATGATAAAAGTGCGCGTACTCCTACTATGCCTATCTAGATGTACCTAAGTGTACCTAGCATGTCAGTAGGTGTGAAGCCAAGAATCCCACTAGGATTTAGTCAAACCCGATTACCTGAAGTGTGAGAATGTCAGAGCTCTTCTTGGTC
The DNA here is from genome assembly GCF_964263255.1 of Lissotriton vulgaris. Classification (NCBI taxonomy): domain Eukaryota; kingdom Metazoa; phylum Chordata; class Amphibia; order Caudata; family Salamandridae; genus Lissotriton; species Lissotriton vulgaris. Next base: position 284,211,576 of record NC_141691.1, read on the forward strand.
TCGACTTGGACACCCTGCAAGGGATGTTCAGACTACTGTCAGCTGGAGCATTTGCATGCCGGAGCCTCAGCGTCTCTGGTCAGTGTGTCAGCCTGGAAATCTCAGTTCCTTTTAACTAACACTAGCAAGAGGTGCCGTATTTATACAGAAAGTACCTACGGTTCCTTTGTCCCTTGTTTCTTGCATTAGCCATTGTTGGGTATGAGGATGACCTAAGGGATGAACCGTGTATGTAGATATGGGAGGGAAGGCTTTGTAGGAAGGTGGTGTAGCCCCAGCCTGGTTTCTAAGAACCCTCATGAATATCCATGCCTACTGTGACAGTCTAAAGATTAAGTCATAGAATATCATTGTTCAAGGAAACCCTCCTTCTTTGCCCAGGACTAGAGCTAGGTAAAGGTTCAATCCTAAATGGATCATTACTGCATAGTGTAGGATGGGTGATGTAGGTGAAAGGGTATGATTTTACCTAGGCCTATATTAGGGTACCTATATGAAACATAACAAATCATCATTTAGCAGGAGGGCCAGATTTACAAGAAAATGATGCATCTCTGCATTCGATTCAGAGATGCGTCAATTTCCCTATGTCTGTGTGCAAAACCATTGCACCACTACGGATGCATCGTATTTACAATACGGAGCCCCATGGGCACAGGATTGACAGATACGTCAGAAATTCTGATGCATCTGTTGGTGCAAAAGTCACAAATTGCAGCAGAAATATATGAGCTTCTCCCCTCCGCTGGACTATCAATGTTTGATGGGAGATGCAGGCTGCAATGAGACCATGCAGCCCTGAGGCTTTGATGGGACGCTGGAAAGCAGAAGCGGGCAGCACCGTGGGGAATGCAGCTGCCGCCTGGAAGTCTGCATTAGCCCTTTTCGTGGGAGCAAAGAAATTGCAGCCTGGAGAGCATCGGTGTGGGATCCCTAGAACCCCTGCAGTCGAGATGAGGAGCTGAGCCAAAGAGTGATATCGGGCAACAGAGGGCCGGGAGGAAACGCAAGTGAGAGGTTGGGCTGCCGAGTCCCCCAAATATTGAAATCAGCCCTCCTGATTGGGGTGCCGGGATTCTATGGTGGAGGGATGCTTGGAAGCAGAGGAGTGAGGCGTGAGCTCCAAGACCGGACCCAGGCTGGATCGCAGTGAAAGACGGCATTGAGGACGTGTGCCAGGGAGCAAGCTTCGGTGCCGATAGGAGCTGCAGCATAGATGGATGACGGGAGGAAAACACAGTGATTCCCACAGACCGTGGGAATCAAAACGTAAATTATGCTGTCTAGTGTCTCTGTATGAAAATATACATTGGTCAGATGACACAGAAATGTAAAAAACGAATCCTGAAACATCACAGCTGAGTTAAGTGTCGTTCAGCTGGTGCACAGTTGGTGGACAACCATACAATATGGATCATCCCTAATGGCGGTGAAATTCTTACGCCCTCCTCATCTGTGACTGCAAATGGATAGATCGATTCCAGTTAGTGGAATACGGACCCAATGAGTATGATGAAAGTGGAATGGGCAGTTTGATGAATCATCTGAAAATCAACAGGGACATTTGATTAACCATCCTTGAATATTTGGTCTCTTTCTGCTGTGAGAGAATTGTTTTTGCCTGATTACTGTTATTTGTTATTTCTGTTTTCGCTAATGAATATTAAAAGATTTTCTGTCTCGTATATGTATATGTAGTTGCAGAATTTTTATGTATAATATTTATGGGTTCTATCTACCTTTTGATGTGAATATACTATAGAATTTCAAAATCACTGTGACCTTTTAATGAAGGAGGATTTCTTCTTTTGACTGTTGTGGAGGATATTCTGTTATTTATATATAGCCCTTTACTGGCTCTGGGACTTCTGCTGCACTCGTTGAGATGGGTCTCTCTCATACCACTTGATTTCTTTCCCGACTGCCTTCTGCTTTCTCTTTATCCTTAATAATTGTTTCTGATTTTCCTAGAGATTGCCACTTCGTATCTCATGCTATCTGGTTTGAAACAACTTTGCTAAATTCAGTATATGCAACTTAGATGTAATCTTTGGTGTGTGCGAGATAGTAGTGATGTGTTTATTATTTCAATCTCTCTTTTTTAGATTAGGTCTTTGTCTAGTGATGTTTAGAGATGCACTAGTAATCTCACTCTGTGTAGTCAATACAGATTTCGAAAATGATACATTCACTGGGTATGCTCCCGAAATACAAGTCATTCAATTTTCCCTTAGTATTTATTCTTTTTCAGTTATACATACATTGACCATCTAATTTTTGATTTCCAGAAGTTTAGAGGATTTGTTCCTCTGACATAACCAGTGTCACCTTCCCACAGATTTTTGACTTTGGGTATTCTTTTTTTGTGCTCAGAAGCTATTCAAATGTCATATGACCCCATGTCCTGATGAAGATCCTAATTAAACTATTGCTTTAGGTTGAAGCATTGACAAGCTTATACTTTAGGGCTGTACTTAAATGTTAGGATACTTCATAGTAGAATCATAACTTATGATAAAGACGCGCTCATGTACCTTGCTTTACACCCAACATTGATTTTTTATTTGCTCTTTTTTTGGTTCACCTTCTTCATCATTAATATTATCATTATGATTGTTATTAGTATTATTATTATTATTATTATTATTATTATTATTATTATTATTATTATTATTATTATTATTATTATTATTATTATTATCATTATTATTATTATTATTATTATTATTACCTCCAGTGAAGCACAGCTATTATCCGAAAAGGCGTTCTGGCACTGCAACAGCAAAAGTTCACTGAACTGGATCAGTAGACTGACGTGAGTACAACCATGGCTGGAGAGTCTTCCTAAAACTAATCAAACCAGGAATGGCATGCAGAAAAATTGCAGGTAATTGGTCCAGCAATGGGAGGCTTGGATAGAGAGTGTTCTGACCCACTCCACGATCATTCGAATTTAAGCTTCATGAGAAAATTGGCTTGTGAAGAGCGCAGGCAGCAGACCAGATAATAACGCTGGAATTTGTACTGGTAGATAACCAGTACCGACTTGATGAATGGCTTTGTGCATGAGGCACAAAGATTTAATAAAAAAAGAATTTAGGTACAGGAAGACAGTGAAGTTTGTCTAAAGCTGTAGTGGTGATGAAGAAGTCTTAAAGCAAGACAGGCAGATGATCCTGAATTCTGTGCAGGTGTTTGATCACCTGATCTGGTGCCCATAAGAATAGAGAGTTCCCGTAATCCAATCTGCTCAGGATAGTGGCTTGGGCCGCTACTGGATTGTGGTGTGGTGAAAGTAGAAGGAAGATCTTCAGTAATGTTTTCTAGGAAAGAGAAGCAATTAGATTTTAACTTGTTAACTCGAGAATTGGGGGAGATATCACTATCAAATTGGAATCCCAGACTCCTAACAGCCGTAAAGGAGGAAGAAGGAAACTCTACTGGAGAAGGTCAAACTTACCAGGGTGTGGTCAAGGTATCGTATCACCAGAACAACAGAGGGCCTCTGTATTATCTTTATTGAACTTCAGGGCATTATTATACAGCTAGTTGGTTAATTTGCACATTAAGTGTTGAAAATTATCATAAGGATCAAGAGCTAATTGATCCATAGAGATAATGAGCTGGGTGTCAATAGCATAATTTAGGAAGATGACCTCTAGCTGCGTATTAGCTGGGTTAATGAGTTAGGATAAATGTTAAGGCAAGAGGGGCATATTAATGAACCCTGAGAAAACCCTTGTCAAAAGTGCCTGAACTCAGAGTGGAATGCTGGGAGTTGCATTGCTTGAACTTCTCACTTTAGTTGAGCCCTCCATCAGCACTGTCACATATGTTGCCTATTGATTGTTTCTGTTAATATCTAAAATGAACTATAAAATTGATTCAATCTTCACTTGAGTTATCTGTGACCTCTATTTTTTTTTACGTTGTTGGAAGGTCTTTGCTTGTGGCTATAGCACGTTTGGTGAATGATGTCTCTGTAATTTAATGACCACTAGCAAGTCTCTTTATGAATCTCAATTATTCTGACACAGCCAATTTGTATCGGTAACTGATTGCTTAATCAGATTCCTAGAAATATAGCGCTGACAGTTGTTTGATAATCATGTCTCAAACAAAACAGCACAGAACATTTCACAGGACTGTGCCTTCAGTGAAGCCTTCAGGCGGTTCCCATAGCATTGCAACACATGCAGTTCCTAAATCTTGACCTAAATGTTTCAATCTGTTGTATAGTTCATTGAGTACCCATGCAGGACCTGCACGTTTGGATAACATACACTGTGGGATTGGTGGCAGACTGGTTCGTAACACCCCACAAAGAAATGTTAGCCTATTTGCATTTCAGCTAGCTCACAGTGCCTCCTCTTATTGGAGAGAGATTAGTTTCTGGCAACCTTAGAACATGACAACCCTGATCCCTCAAGATCGTGGAAACAATGTACTACTTTTCGTTCAGTCACTCATACTCATTTAGTTTATCTCAGAGACACACAGAATAAACAGTCTGGGCGTTTCAATAAGTGTTTATTGAACAGTTGTTATTCTCGTGTAGAATATATGAGCTGCAACAACCATTAGACAGCAGCAGAGATATATGATTAGCAGTACAGTGAAAAAAGGATAGTATGGGGCAGATGTATCAAGATACCATTTTGCACTTCTCAAATAGCGATTGTTAAGGAATCGCTATTTGAGAAGTGCAAAATGGTATGTATGTAGAATTTCGCTATTTTTTAGCGATTCCTCAGAATTCCTTAATTGCGATTAGCAAATTGCTAATCGCAATTAAGGAATAATTTCCCATTCATTTCTATGGGCCAGGAGGCCCATAGGAATTAATGTAAAATTATACTCAATTTGCGATTAGCAATTAGCTAATCGCAAATTGAGAATAATTTCAAGGGTGCAAGGGTGTCTAAAGGACACCCTGCTGCACCCCTGAATTTGATATGTGTACGCATATGGCGCACATACATGCCCTAAGGACATGTATGAGCGTCATATGGCACCTTTAGAATTTAAAAAAAGTGCTTTTTGAAACGAATTCGCAAGTTACCACCAACTACAAGTTGATGGTAATTTGCGAATTCTTAGTCAAAAATCGCAACACTGAAATGCTTAATACATTTCAAATGAGTTATCGCAATTTGCGATTCCTTAACAGCCTCGCAATATTAAGGAATTGCTAAATTTGCGATTCCTTAATATTGCGAGGCTTTTTGCTTGATACATTCCAAATCCCGTTTTTTTTGTCGCAAACGCTGCTATTTTCCGAATCGCAGCGTTTGCGACAAAAAAAACGGATGATACATCTGCCCATATATTTCTTCCATCTTACAATTAGCATGAATAAATACATCAATATAAAATGCATGATAAAAGTGCGCGTACTCCTACTATGCCTATCTAGATGTACCTAAGTGTACCTAGCATGTGAGTAGGTGTGAAGCCAAGAATACCACTAGGATTTATTCAAACCCGATTACCTGAAGTGTGAGAATGTCAGAGCTCTTCTTGGTCTCGACTTGGACACCCCGCAAGGGATGTTCAGACTACTGTCAGAGAGCATCTGCATGCCGGAGCCTCAGCCTCTCTGGTCAGTGTGTTGGCGTGGAAATCTCAGTTCCCTTTAACTAACATAGCAAGAGGTGCCGTATTTATACAGAAAGTATCTACGGTTCCTTTGTCCCTTGTTTCTTGCATTAGCCATTGTTGGGTATGAGGATGACCTAAGGGATGAACCGTGTATGTAGATATGGGAGGGAAGGTTCTGTAGGAAGGTGGTGTAGCCCCAGCCTGGTTTCTAAGAACCCTTATGAATTTCCATGCCTACTGTGACAGTCTAAAGATTAAGTCATAGAATATCATTGTTCAAGGAAACCCTCCTTCTTTGCCCAGGACTGGAGCTAGGTAAAGGTTCAATCCTAAATGGATCATTACTGCGTTGGGTAGGAGAGGTGATGTAGGTGAAAGGGTATGATTTTACCCAGGCCTATATTAGGGTACCTATATGAAACATAACAAATCATCATTTAGCAGGTAGGGTCAGATTTACAAGAAATTGATGCATCTCTGTATTCGAGCAGAGATGCGTCAATTTCCCTGTGTCTGTGTGCAAAACCATTGCACCACTACGGATGCATCGTATTTACAATACGGATCCCCATGGGCCAAGGATTGACAGATACGTCAGATATTCTGATGCATCTGTTGGTGCAAAAGTCACAAATTGCAGCAGAAATAAATGAGCTTCTCCCCTCCGGTGGACTATCAATGTTTGATGGGAGATCCGGGCTGCAATGAGACCATGCAGCCCTGAGGCTTTGATGGGACGCCGGAAAGCAGAAGCGGGCAGCGCCGAGGGGAATGCAGCTGCCGCCTGGAAGTCTGCATCAGCCCTTTTCGTGGGAGCAACAGAAATTGCAGCCTGGAGAGGACGGGTGGGATCCCTAGAACCCGTGCTGCCGAGGTGAGGACCTGAGCCAAAGAGTGATATCAGGCCACAGAGGGCCGGGAGGAAATGCAAGGGAGAGGTTGGGCTGCCGAGTCCCCCAAATATTGAAATCAGCCCTCCTGATTTGGGTGCTGGGCTTCTATGGTGGAGGGACCCTTGGAAGCAGATGAGTGAGGCGTGAGCGCCGAGACCGGACCCGGGCTGGATCGCAGTGAATGACGGCATTGAGGACGTGTGCCAGGGAGCAAGCTTCGGTGCCGAAAGGAGCTGCAGCATAGACGGATGATGGGAGGACAGCACAGTGATTCCCACAGACCCGACATATTGAGAGTAGACATACCTGCCCATGGCTGGGAACCCAGGTACAAGGGAGTGAATGAGGGCGGAGCTGGATGTGGGACTGACTCTAGCCTTCCAACTAGTGTGGGGGCATATCCTTGTAAGGATCTACTGTGTAGAATTGGACTAATCCCAAACCAGCTGTGTAATGGTGTAAGTGCGGAGCAGGAGAAATAGTGTTGAAAATAACACACCCTTGCATGATGTCGAATCTGAAGGGGCCAAAACTTACACATCAAACAAAGCTTGATAAGTACACGCATTCCAAAATGGAAACTGCAGTGGAAAAGTGTGAGATGCAAGCAGCTAAGGGAGGAAGACGCTCCAACCCTCAAATTTATAATGGCAGCAGTACAGGGAGTGCGCTCTACACTGGAAAGTAAGATCAATACGGTTCCTCAGAAGTAACACTAATGCATGCAGACCTATATAATCTGGTGGACCGAGTAAACACTATGGAAGACTCTGTCTCAACATGCCAGAAATCTACATAAACATTGGAACTGAGTGCTAAAAAACTCCAACCAACAGCAGCAGAATTAGAGGCAAAGCACAAAGACTATGAAGGGCGCTCACACAGAAATTATGTCAGAATTTTTGTGGTTCCGGAGAGAGCGGAGGGCTGAGATTTGGATTTATTTGTGGAAGACCTTACCTAAAATCACTTGCAACACACAGTCTCTCTCGGTACTTCTCAATTGAACATGCCCATCGGGCGCCGGGGGCCCGCTGAAGCCAGGTGCATCCCTGTGCCCCATCATGGCGAGGATCTTCAATTTTAGAGATAGAGACACAATCCTGCAGACAGCCCGCTCAGACCCCCACTAAAGTTCGAGAACTCAACTATAACTTTCTTCCTGGACTTTATGGTGAATGTTCAGAAGATGCGGTGCTCCTACCTGGAGGTTAAGCTGACGCTTCGGGACAAAGACATAAAATATGCACCTTGAGTGGTAGCTATGGGGCTGTCATGGATTTTTGAATCACCAGATGAAGCATGGGAGTGGCTGGAGGGTTGGAAAACAACCAGAATCAAAAGACCCGAACTCCAAAGACATACAAAGGGACAAGAGTTGTGACAGTCTGGCCAGGGACAGAGCAAAGGCCGGAGGTGAAGGAGGGGCAAAACGGTTCCATAAAGTAGCTGCAGGACTCATATGACACCAGTAGAAATACGAATGCTCAAATAGGTCTGCGGTGGCTCCCTCAGATATGTGAAGAACATGTTTGTGGCTATTAATCAACCTGATATTCACTGTTGAGATCCAGTTGTAGGACATTAGATAAAATCGATTAATCTTTACAGTTATATAATTGGTCATCTGGAGTCCAGCACAACGCAGATTTGGTCCAGATAGCTCAAAGGTCGACAGTATTATAATGGCTTAATCACTACAGGTTGAGGGGAGGAATCTTCGATTGGTGGGTGGCCAACTGGATCAAGTTCCCCAATCTTGTATTATGTGGGAAGGGGTACAGAGGCACTCTGCAGTTTTAAGTCCACATTGCAGAGAGGCAGGGCGGTGGGTAGGGATGGGAAGTTACAGGAGGGTGAGTTACCGAGTTCTTAGGTATTTAAAGTTGAACATGAAAGATAAATTCACGGTGCATATCCTGAACAAAAACTAGATGCAAGACAAATGGCCTCCCAGAACATTACACAGTTAGCTGCTGAAACCTCCAACACCCAGTGGCTTCTGGAGGCCCTGAGGAGACATTGCATTCTCCTGTACCCAAAGAAGGGCTCCCCGGGATCATAAAATGCAGGGTAATCTGACAACAGCATCCCCATTGTAACTTTAAAATCCTCTCTGGGAACATAAATGGATTGTGGGACATAATCAAAAGAGGGGTGGTTTTGCAGTACTTGAAGCAGCAGAAACCAGATATTGTATTTTGCAAGAAACCCACATACAAGGAACCTCTTATTGTGCACTAAATAGATGGGACTACAAACTAGTGGCCCATGCAGGTTATACCAGAGGATAGAGGGGAGTTCGCATTCTCCAGCGTAAATCTGTCCCTTTTAAAATTCAAACCGCTAAATATGATACACTTCCATGATTCGTGACCCTGTGTGGTCACTGGGAGTGCAGGACATTGAACATTATGCCCCTCTACCTACCTCCCAGACTGCATTCCTCCGCTCTCGCAGATCTGGGGTTACATATAATTAATCTACCTGAGGGAGAACAAATTATAGGGGGGACTGTAATGCAGCTATTAACAGAGTTTGGGTTAGATGGGAAACTGCCATCACAACGCAACTTTAACAACGCACTACCATTACAACAAAACATTTACAATGCAACATCCATTACAACGCATGCTATTACAACGTATGCCATTACATCCTAGATGCTATTACAACGCATGCCATTACAACGTAAGTATGTATGGGTAAGTATTTTAATTAATTAATATTAATTTAATTTAATTTTAATTAATTACATTATTAATTTTAATTACTTATAAATGTAAAATAATTTGTTTAATATAAATTATTTTAATTTAGTAATTTTAACCCCTACTCTGTCCAACACTTACCCTACTATTACACCCCCCTGGAGTTAGAATAGTAATTTTAACCCCTACACTATCCAACACTTCCCCTATTATTACATCACCTGGAGTTAGAATAGTAATTTTAACCCTACACTATCCAACACTTACCCTACTATTACACCCCCCAGGAGTTAGAATAGGAAATAAAAATATATTAAAAAAAATTAATGATTAAAATTAATTTAAAAAATAAAATAAAAATTATATTAAAATGTAATTAATATTAATAAAATTAAATACTTACCTATACTTACGTTGCAACGGTATGCGTTGTAATAGCATCTGGGATGTAATGGCATGCCTTGTAAAAGCATGCCTTGTAATGGATGTTGCGTTGTAAAAGTTGCGTTGTGATGGTATGCGTTGTGAATGTCTGCGTTGTAACATCATTCATTCGGTTAAATGGACAGCCAAATAAAGGCCAGCTCCTGGGAAGGCCCTAGAAGAATTATTTAGGTTTATGGGCCTAGTAGATGTGTGGAGGGTGCATAATCCCCCATCCCACCAGTATACTTTCCACTCTGGGGTTCATGGAAGTTTGTCCCGTATATACTATATATTTGGAATGGCAGACTAGCTGTCAATGTTCAGGGAGGTGTCCCACCTCCCGAGGGGTATCTCGGATCACTATCCAATTGTTGCACTATATGGGGATGCACCTTCCCCCAAGAGACTGAGGATGACACTTAATCCTTGGTACTTGAAGGCACCGATCATAAGGAGGGGCATGCCTGAGGCGACCACCAACTATTTCAGAGAAATGTGGGAAGCATACTAGGCAGTAATTAAAAGGCAGGGGATCTCTGCCATAGCCGGTCATTAAAAAAGAATAATAGAAGCAATTGGTTGCAATAGAAGAGGAGATTCATAAAATCTGGGTTAATATTGACAGATTCCCCAGACACTAAATGATTACAGATCAAACAGAAAGAATATAAGCATATTGCTGAAGAAGCAGCAAGAAGGCAATACTGAGCCACCCAACACTGAAGACATGAAGTTGGAGATGAGGCAGTTAAGCTGTTAGTGTGGTTAAAGAAACGGGAAAATGCTACAAGATGGGTTTTTGAGATTACATCAGACGAGGGGACTCCGTTTAGAGATAGGCAGAAAATAGCTAAGCCCGTCTCAACATATTTCAGTCACCTATACATGCCATCATTGACGTTCACTTAGACTGGAGCTCCAGAGCTGCTGGCCACTCTCAGTCTGCCCTCCTTAGACGATACAGATAGGGAATGTTTGGAGTCTTATCCGACCAAAAAGAGGTGATACATGCAATTGGGGAACTTTAGGGAGGAAAAGCAATGGGCCCGAGCGGCCTTCCATTTGAATTATATAGACTAACAGCATCCACAATATCCCCATGTTTGGTGAGGATGTATGAAGAAAGCTTAACACGAAGTACCCTTACCTGAAAGTCAGAGATTCGTCAGTATTGTAGTAATATACATAAGTGGGAAACCGCCCGAAAAATGTAATTCATACATGCCCATATCCCTGCTGAACACAAAAGTTAAGATTCTCGCCAAAATCTATGCAACTCGATTTATTGTCTCTCCAGCTGCACAAACTACTCCACCCTGATCAATTGAGCTTTATGACTGGAATAAATACTGCGCTCAACCTGCGGTGCCTTAATGGAGTCCTCTAGAGGGCTGGGAACATTAGGGATGAGGCTGTAATAATGTCACTAGATGCCAAAATGGCATTTGAAATAATTGAATGGCCCTTTCTATTCACGGCCTTGGAGAGATTTGGATTTGGGGAAAAATACTTGTAGATAATGTTTCTCTACTCAGAGCCCCCAGCGCAAGTCACAGTAAATGGGGGAAGATCATCGATCTTCAAATTGCAGAGGGGGACACTACAGGGCTGCCCACTTTCATCCTTAATATTTGTGCTTGTGTTAAAGTTGTTGGCAATATAGATCTGAGGTGATCCTCTCATAAGGGGACTCAAATGTACATAGGATTGAGAGGACAGAATCTCCCTGTACTACTCTATTTAGGTAACCCATACTCCTCCATACATAGAGTACTGCATATATTTACCCTTTTTCAAAATTACTAAGGATATACGATAAACTGGGAGAAATTGCTAAAATATGTCCTTTGCGGTCCTGGCATCAACCTCCACAAGGTCTGAGCAGCATGAAGAGTAACTGAAGGGTTTCAATACTTGGGAATCTATGTCACCACAAACCCAGCAGTCTTTTACAAGCACAACTTAGCTTCACCCTTATGTCGACTACAGGAAGACGTGAAACATCGAAAGCCTCCCTAGACAAAACAATGGCGCTCCCTCGTTTTGTCTATATCCTACAGAACACTCAATAACTTGGCTTATGAAATTATTTTCGAGCAATAGAATCAGAGATACGTACACTCCTCTGGGACAATTGTATCCTTCATATAACACTGGCTAAACTGCCCCAATGCTGGTATGATGGAGGAATCCCCCTCCGAGCAATCCAATATTACTATTGGGCAGCTGTAACAAATCACTGGGTACATTGACCACAAGTAGAACCAGCTTATAGGATGGACAGACAAAATATGGTACCAGGGAACTACCATAGAGTGATCTATGGTGGGAAAAAGAGTGTACCACGACACACACACAAACAGCCACATCACACTATAGCACACACTGTCATCGGCACTGGGGTGGAAGGATTAGATAACTATGGCTACTCCACTCAGGGAGTCGACACACCTGTTAGCAAAACAACCTGAGTTTGACTAATGGGACCTTATCGGCCTCTCTAGGGTTGGGGCCTTATGGGCGTATGAGAAGACTATACCCTTTAGCGACCTTCAAAGGGACTATGAACTCGACGCAGGAGAAAAGTTTCGATACCTCCAGGTATGCAGCCACATTGCAAAGGGAAATTCCAAATGGCACTGAGCTCCCGGTCTCCTCTCCTCTAGAAGATAGGCTCTTACATGACTATTTAAAAGAGAAAGCAACAATCACTAACATATAGGAAGATATTAAACAATGTGCCTGATACCCTGGGGGATATATGGGCCAAATTGGTGACTGACATAGGGGACATGAGTGACGAGGAGTGGCAGGAGGTGATGGCGTCCCCTCGGGAAGTGGCCATACGCTCTCGATTTAGATTAATTCAATTAAAGACCTTACACAGAGCATACTATACGAGAACGACACTAGTTAAAATGGGTACCTCAAGCTCAGCACTGTGCCCAAGGAAGTGTGGTCAGGTGGGAACTTTTAAGCATCAATGGTGGGACTGCCCAATCATTGGGATATACTGGGATAAAATAACATCAAGAATGCAACCACTGTGGGGGAAGGAAGTAAGGGCCTCGCCCGATGGTGCCTCCTAAATGTCTGGGAAAAAAAGGACTTCACAGCAAGAGAAAGAACCTGGGTTGCCCTGGGATGAAAGGGGGTGACCGGGCCTGGGGTTGTGACTGGGAGGCACACATGGATTGGTATATGCTGGTGGAAAGGGTGGTTTATGAAGGAAGAGCCTGCCCATAAAAGTGGTCAAAGACCTGGGGGAAGGGATCAAAATCAGGGAGATGATATGCAGGCCCCTTGATGGACCTTCCCTGCATGGCGAGTAGTGGGGGTATAGAAATACCAGATATGCTACTGATAACTGTGGGGATATTACAGCTGATGTTTGTCTTGCTAAGTGGAAGAATCGAATCTGTGAACATGTATTGCATCAAAAGGTTGTTACCTGTATTTGCTTTGTGATCAATTTTCAATAAAAAAAAAAGAAAATTTAAAGTCACGCATTGCTGGAGATGTATTGCAGGTACGACACAACTTCAGCAATGCATGGAGAAGCCTATACTTATTGTACTGGGTCACTATCAAAGCAGGCGTAAGGTTTTGGCGCAGTGGTGTCCTAGAAGTGGTGCAGTGAAATCTTGTGAATTTCACTGCTTCACTTCCACTAGGCTCTCCTGTATGGGAACGCCAACCCTGCATTCATTATACCTGAGATAGGTATAATGTGGCACAGAGCTTTACAACGTGATGCATAGATGCTTCACGTTGTAAATGGCCTGCAGAGTGACGTATTGTTTATGCCGCCTCTGCTCACAAAAAAGTGACGCAACGGCAGCACAAAAATGACTCAAGAGGCTTGTATATCTGCCCCTTAATCACCGGCGTAGCTAAGGGGGCTTAGGGCGGCTATCCGCCCCAAGCGGCACTACTTCAAGGGCGGCGGCAGCGCAGCACTGGCCCGTTGCGGCCGCCTTTATAATCTATTTGGGGACAACCCAAATAAATTATAAAGGCGGCCGCAATGGGTCAATGCCGCGCGGCGCACGTGACGTGCCGCGTGGCCGTCATTTGCGCGTGACGTCTGAGCAGCCCACTACTTCACAGCCTCCAGATATCAGCACTGCATACCCAAGCCTCCTTCTTTGTTTTTTTCCCGGCCATGGTATTCCTCGTAAAACCCACTCCCACCACTCACACTTCCTGTTTACTATTTTGGTGTCTGAGGGATTGGGCGCCTTACAGTATGTTTCTATTGAGGATTGCTGTTTGGACGCACTTTTGTGTAACTTTTAATCTGTACCAGGACCCTCAGTTCATCTAGATAATGAACTATGAAGCCATATATCTTACAAGACAGAGAAGTGCAGCAGCCCACATTGCTTCCTTCATTTCTGACTTCTACGAGTGGGGGCGCCCTCCACCCAGAGTGATACAGCAGCAAAGTGGTCACATTGTTTTTATCAAATTCATGATTGGGCAAGGCCTTTCAGAGGCCTGCCACTTGGAGGAAAAGAGCAGTGCAGCGGGTGTGGTGTTTTTCTCCTGTAGGTGATTACGGGGCCCGCCTCCCTGATTAAAGAGTTTTGTGGGATCCCATAGGGCATAAGCTCATGTGTAAGCAAGAAAGATATTTTAGAACTCCACGGCATAGGTGAAGATAGTGCTGCAACAGCCCGCCTGTTCTATAAGGTAACATGTCTCTTTGAGAAATATATTGCCGTACCTGAGGTTCCATTATTTTCAATATTTATTGATAAAGGACGCAGCTCTTTATAGGGCCACTGCAGGAGATGCCCTGTCATTTTATAATGATTCGAGGCTGCCCCTTGTGTTGTATTTTATTCATCTATGTAGTCTCAAATTCCATGCTTTGATTAATGAGTTCGAATGGTCCCTACAGTTTTTTAATACAGTATCAATTTCGCTCAGACACTTTTTGTAGTTCTATTTTTGCTTAGTGAGTCTTTTGTGTGCAGTTTATTAATTGATTACTCACTGATTATGATTCGATTCTTGTTGAATGTGAACCCTCTCTCCCCATTTACTTATTGTATTGATAAAGTGAATGTTGAAAAGCTTTAATAAAAATTATTGGGCAAAGAAATGAAAGGGGTATTCAATTGAAAAAAAAAGACCTACAAAGTCAAGGAAAAACAACTCAAGTTAGAGATGGTTCGAAATAAAAGTGGAAATAGAATGGATTATTAAAGGAGTGCGGAGGCAAATCGGACAAGGAATAAATTAAAGATTTAAGGGATACTCTACCAGCCAAACATTTTACTTCAGCTTGTTCAAAATTTTTAAACTGTTGATGTCTCCATGGTGTGACTTGCTTGATGTAAGGTTGACCATTGGATTGATATGTAAAGGATCGTGAGTGGGCCAGCTGGACAATTTGGTGCGGATTCCATTGAATTGAAAAATGGGTGTTAGTATGTGGGTGAAAATGTGGTTGAGTGCCTATGACTGGTTGCATGGTCTTAAATATGTCCTTGACCCTAAATTTTGCAGTGGACTGAGCATGGTAAAATTATCTAGATGGCACTGTCAGTAGTGATAGTATATGGCACATCTCAGTTGTATGTAACATGCTTTGGTTCATACTGGTTTAGTCACCCCTCATAGCCAGCTACATAATGTATCTTTATGAGGGATGGTCTATGTAATGTACTTTATGTGTTGTCTTTTGTTGACAAGTATGGCGTGATGTGAGGTAGGTGGTTATGTGTCTGTCTCTGCACGCACTTTGTTGGCATGCTTTAAAATGTGATGAAAATGCACGGATTGTTGGCACCCCTACCACCACTCCCTGATGACGGTGGGTGAATCAGCTATGGTGCCTGACAACCCCGGATAGAACCCGTTTTCTTGCAGTGTCCTAATGTGCCACAGGCGGGGTGGTGGGTAGTGGGATGGGCACCTGGGATTGCTTCTACTGAGCTCTAATGGGGGACTTGTGCACTGCTTCCACTGCAGGGCTGGTACTGCCCCAACTGCAGAACCCGAGTTAGTCTAGTGATCAGGTGCATTGGGCTCACCTGTAGTATCCTGAAGGTGCTGCCAGGGGAATCGTGGTCAACCCCAGTGTGGTGCACTGGTCTGCAGACATTGCTGCGGTCATGGATGGGGAAGATAGGGGACAGGGGACAAGGGTCCTGCACAAGCTGTGAAGTTATGACTGAGATGTCACAAACATGGTTGGTAGAACTGATGTAAGTTTTGGATTTCCTTCTGCTTTTCCTTCAGTGGCGTAGCTAGGTGGGGGCCGTCCGCCCAGGTGGCACTATTTTGGGGACGGGGCTGTCTAGCCCTGGACAGTGTCATGTATGTGCATGTAACTTGCATGATCGAAGTAAATATTAGCAGTGATACTACGTGTCTCTCGGGTCTCTGTCAGGTGCTCGCCGTCATTTTTCCCCAGCACCCCTCCAAGGAGGGGGGGGGCAATCTGAAGGATAGCCCCGGGCGACACAAGCTCTAGCTATGCCTGTGCCCTTAATACATTTTAAAAGAAAGTTTTCAAGGAGACAATTTGCTTTCATTGAAATGCTTATTAGGCTTCAAATCTCACTGAGGTAATCCCCTGACAGCATGACGTTTTACTGTCATGGAAACTCTTGAGAGGAATTTTACCTTACAAGATGATGTTGGCTCTGAATACTGCAGAACAATTGAAATGAATAAATATCATTGCATTAGTTTCAACAAAAAACAACCCCTCAGTGTAGACCACTGGAAAGAGAAACTGCACATTTCATCAAAATAAACACTAATTACTCTACAACTCAAAGGTGCAGAGAGCGTCTTGCAGGTGGGCGCATTATTAAAAATTGCTTAGTACTTTACTGCTGAAATATGAAAATGGAAAATAATGATATAAGGTCTATTGCTCATCTATCACTGTGTACCACAATGTTTTTGTTCATATGGATGGTGCCATAATGAGGGCATACATGTCGAATACGTTTTGTCAGAGCGCTATCAGTTTGAATATAAATAAATGAAAATGGTGGGCTTCAATAAACATTCATGCAACACATTAACACAGATAACGAGCACGAAAATATTTCCTGCCTTGTCAATATGGATAAAAAACCATAAGTATTAACCAAGTAGGCATATGTGGAAACCTTTCTTTTTTGGGGTGGGTTGCAAGTAAACCTGAGGTGTGCAGATGCAGTCTCTTCATCATTCGTTCACTTGCTTGTTTTATGAGACCTGTGCAAAGGCCCAGGTGTGCAGCATTACAGTAAACAATACTAGTTACTAATAGTTACTAAGCCAGGCCTAACTAGTGGTTACCTTTAACTATAAGTACTCAAATATTGTCACTGAGCTTAGATGATAGCCAAATAAGTAGGTAAGTTGGAAGTCATTGGAAAGAAGCAGAATCTCTCGTTTGTCTGAATTAACAGTTCAGTGATTGATCAACATAAATGTGCCATTAGCAATAGTAAAAGCCAGTGGGACACCACACCACCAGTGCTACGGCACTTGAGTCCAGCTTCTTCACATTTCAATAGGCAGGTTGTCTCCTATCATCCAAGGTAACCAGACATCAGAATACAATGTTTTACCCCCCAAGGACCAAACCCTGTGTAGAATGACTGGGCGTCTCACAGTGACAGGAGGTTGCTGGCATCTTGGAAGGCCACCATAGTTGTCTCTCCTGGGAGAGATTTTTCAGACTCAGAGAAAATACTGCAAAGGTAGCATACGGTCTATAGTGGAAACCTTCAAAGACAGGTCCATCACCTGCCCACAATAAATTGTCACTTTTGGTGTAATGTGCCCCCCAATACTGTGTACCTTCAAACTGGGAGCAAGTACCCCTTTTAGTGCTTGACTCTTAAGGTGGCGAGGCACAGCAAGTCAGGGAAGTTTCATGGCTCAGAAACTCTGAGCTCATGGCAACAAATCAATTTACTTTTTACAAAAAACGAATTACTATAAAATTACTAATATGTACACAACTTTAGTGGATAAATTATAGGGAAGATCATCTACAGGACCTTGTAAACTGCAAAGGCTGTGCGCCAAAGAAATGTAACGGTGCACAGACATAATATCGAGTCCAAAATATTGTTTGGACAAAATATCGAGTATTTAATATAGACTGGACAAAATATCGACAGGACAGAATATAGACAACAAAAATATCGTTTTTAAGGTAAGTGAAGTAATATCGACTGTAAAAAATATAGATAGTTAAAATATCGAAATATATAATATAGATAGTAAAAAATATCGATTTTTTAATAATATATAATATTTTATAGTGTATTTTTATGTTATAATATGTGTGAAAAGTGTGTATTTATGTTATAAATAATGTTATTAAAAGACATTTTTTTATGAATATTGCGTAATGTAATTCTGTAGCGGGTCGTGGGTTTATAGGGGAATAGGGTGGGAAGTAATTTAATTATAATTAATTAAATGTGTAAATGTATTTATTGATAGTAATTAGTAATTAATTGTTACTTTATTTATATTTGTTAATTAATTTAATTAGAATTTTCAAATCATTTATATTAATTGATTAATTGGTAATTATGTAAATTTTACTAATTTAATTTCTGTAGCGGGTTGTGGGTTTATAGGGGAATAGGGTGGGAAGACAATTAATTATAATTACATGAATATGTAAATTTATTTATTGATATTAATTAGTAATTTATTGTTAATTAATTGATTTTAGTTTATTAATTAAATTATAATTGTTAATTTATTTATATTAATTGATTATTTGGTAATTATGTAAATTTTACTAATTTATTTTCTGTAGCTGGTTGTGGGTTTATAGGTGCATAGGGTGCAAAGTAATTTATAAATAATTAATTAAATAATAACATTAATTAAACGTTATTTATTTGGAAATAATTGTGAAATAATTTTTAAGTATAAAAAAATAATTGTTAATGTATAATTATTTTGTATTAATAGGTGATTAATTAAAGTATTTATTGTTAAAAAGTAATTTTAAAATATTATTTATTCTAGTTAGATAACATTTTTATTTAGTTTTTATTAATTATTAATAGATATTCATTGTTAGAATTTTGATTAATATATGAAATATTTACTTTCCCTAATGTTGTATTCTCTGGAGTGGGAATAGTCATTTTTACCCCTACCCTATCCAACGCTTTCCCTACTGTTGCACCCACTGGAGTGAGAATAGTAATTTTAACCCCTACGCTATCCAACATGTTCCCTACTGTTGCACCCACTGGAGTGGGAATAGTAATTTTAACCCATACGCTATCCAACGCTTTCCCTACTGTTGCACCCACTGGAGTGGGAATAGTAATTATAACCCTTACGCTATTCAACACTTTTCCTACTGTTGCACTCTTTGGAGTGTGAATAGTAATTTTAACCCCTACGCTATCCAACGCTTTCCCTACTGTTGCACTCTGTGGAGTGGGAATAATAATTTTAACCCCTACGCTATCCAATGCTTTCTCTACTGTTGCACTCTTTGGAGTGGGAATAGTAATTTTTACCCTTACGCTATCCAACGCTTTCCCTACTGTAGCACTCTTTGGAGTGGGAATAGTAATTTTTACCCTTACGCTATCCAATGCTTTCCCTACTGTTCCACTCACTGGAGTGGGAATAGTAATTTTAACCCCTACGCTAACCACCAATTTCCCTACTGTTGCACTCTTTGGAGTGGGAATAGTAATTTATACCCTTACGCTATCCAACGCTTTCCCTACTGTTGCACTCACTGGAGTGGGAATAGTAATTTTAACCCTTACGCTATCCAACGCTTTCCCTACTGTTGCACTCTTTGGAGTGGGAATAGTAATTTTTACCCCTACGCTATCCAACGCTTTTCCTACTGTTGCACCCACTGGAGTGGGAATAGTAATTTTAACCCCTACACTATCCAACGCTTACCCTATGCTTGCATTCTGTGCAGTGGGAATAGTAATTTTTACACTATTGTTATTGTACGTTAATAATATTGGCTATTATTTAATTATATTTTGTTACTCTATATATATGTTTTAAGAAATATGATTTAAAAAAAATGTATTTTGATTTTCATTAATTATTTAATTATTATAAATTAATTTAAGTATTTTAAATATATTTTAGTAATTAATTATTATTATTAATGTAATTTAACATTGTTTTTATTAAAGTCGATATTTTTTACAACTATATTTTTGTAAATGATATTTTAAACTCGATATTTTTGTACTTACCTGTTAATACATAGAAACTCGATATTTTGACAGTCTATATTTTGTCAACGATATTATTGCAACTCGATATTTTGCCAATCGATATTATTTCAGTGATCCAAATGTAACAGAGGTAAACTAACCCCGTAAAAGCAGACGAGCCTTTCAAGACTGAGGCACACTTAGCAGTGCTTGCACTGTAAGGATCTAGCCCATAAACCAACATACAAGCAAATAAGCCTATAGAAAATCTTGGGAAACACAGTTATAAAACGTCTGGTAGGTATTTTGTCTCGGGGTATTAGCCATACACTCAACACGATGGAAAATGTATATTTTATTATGAATAATCATTTTAGATATCACAATTCTAAACATATTTAGTCTTTCACCTTTCAGAAACCTATATCACGTATCTTTCATAAACTTTCAACAATAACAGGTATACAAAAAAAAGGATAATCTCCATGAAAACCAGAAACAATCATTGAATTAAGTTGGCTAGCCGCTTCCCAGAAACACAAACTCTGTTGTTCCAGTACACTTTCAGGGCAAAACAAAACGTCAGCCACGGTAGAGCTTCAAATAAGGTCACTAATTCAATACCTGGAGCAGGGGTGGCCTTAGACATGTGCAAGCTGTGCACCTGCACAGGGCCACCAAACCCCGGGGCCACCACGCCATGCCTGAGGCACTTATAAATGGTGCACGGGCCCTGGCCGGGGACCCTGAGGGTCTTATAAATGGTGCAAGGTCCCTACCGGGGTCCCTAAGGCTCTTAAGAAATGGTGCGGGGCCCCGTCCGGGGCCTCTACCTACGCTCCCAGCCCAGGGCCTGGAGTATTATTTTCTTGAAACTTGGTGGAGGTTTGGCAGGTGGATTGAACTGCCCCTTGTAGCCCCCAGAAATTTCAAAACACTTTTGGTGGTGCTCATGCCCATTTACTTCCTAGGGATCATCACAACCAAAATGAACATTTTGAAAGCTGCTTAGGCCTGATGGGCACTTTTTTTTAATGTGGCTGCCGGCTAGATGCTTTTCTTTATAGCTCATGTGTCCATTAGCATGTACAGAGCATCACAAGTGGATGCTCTTGCTATCATGGCCATCTGCACACTTTTTGTGGAAGACTGGATAGAAGCCTCACAACCCACAAAGTCCAGATTGGATTCTTGCTCACCCAAAACTCTTCTCTTGGTGCCAGCAGTTAAGCCAGCTTTCTTCTTATCGAAACAACACTGCCTGGTGCCAGTTTTGAAGCGAAGAGAACTTCAGGATTTCCCTCCCCACAGGAATTTCTGGAATTTCCTTCCTCTCTGCCCTTGTGCTGGTCTGTCGTATGGCACAACAGGCTAGTGTGAAGTTATTTCTGTATGAGATGAGGCAGGGTCTTTGAAGTTGTTAATATTGATGCCAATCTATGCATTTATACGTGTATGTACAAAAAGGAAATCGAATCACTATTGTCAAAATCCCCTATATGACCTCTTCATCGACCCCAAGTCAGAATAGGTGATCAGGCAGGCCCTGATCCCTAGGCCTGAGGCTACTGATTGACAGATCACAGACAGGGTGGAACACAACCAGCAGAACAAATGCACAAAGAGTAAACACCCAAATTAGTCCCACAGATAGGCAGCAACACCACAATCCAGGGAGATTGACTTCAATAAAAGGCACATGGTCAGAGGGGCACACGCTCCCAAAACAACATGAAATTAGATGCCACATGACATTAGGAACACTGAACCAACCAGGTCACAAGACATGCTACACAATGATTAAACGCTCCTCATGCTGGACATCAGGGCACATTACCCACTGGCCCTCATTGTGTCCACACAAGGTTGAGATCCACCTGCATTTGTCATCAGGTGGGAGTAATTTATGGCCTCATGGCAAGGCCCACATTCCACTCCAGAAACAGGATCTATGAATTGTTTCATGATGCTTCAAGAAATATATGAAACGACATTCAGAATGGTATTCCTTGAGTCAGTCCTCAGACCCATTTCTGTATGCTGCACTTCTGGTTTTAGTGTTTTATTAAACAACCTGTTCCCGTTTTGCCAAATGCCTTATGTCTTCATTTTTCAGTCTAAATTCATATTCGAGCAACAAAATGAAAGTGGTGCTGTCCACAGCTTTGTCCCCATCCCTCTATTATGGGGCTCTCTGGGAGGAAATACTCAAATGCAAAATGTCAGCTAAACCTAGTCATGTAATCCAGGAAATGGACTGCAGGCACCAAATAGTTAGGAGAGGAAAAAAACAACTTTCCAATTGTGGCATTTTAAGGATTGTGACTTAAAATCCAACATTACCATTAAAGAGGCTTTCAAATTACAATTCCTTAAACACCAGACTTGGCATGTCTACCCGCTTTCAAACAAGGTTACTATTTATTAAATGTAATATGGAAACAGAATGTTATCCTATGGGAGAGTTAGGCCTCACAGTAGTGAAAAATGAATTTGTCCGTTTTTCACTACCAGGTCATGTCAAACTAAAAGTACATGTTCAAACTTGTAAATACAATGCACACTGCCCTGTGGGAAGTGGCGACTGGTTAATGTATAAAGTAGCAAGGCTATCAAACTAAGAGTCCTAAAACTGTAGTTAGGATACATACCAACCCTCATGAAACTGACCTTGCCCCTTTTCTACCATCCTATCAGGTTTCTAAGCCCAGATGGACCACTTCTATCCTACTTTTTGTTGCTATCCTTGAGCATCACTCTGAGTCATATTTTGTTAATTAAATGGTGCTCTCTTTTGGACCAAGTCCTGCTCAAGTATTGCAGACATTTTCAAATGCTATCTGGCCAGTTTTTCAATACGTTTGTGATCTTTACCTTTCCTGTTCCACAGTTCTCTCTGCCTGGAAACAAGGGCATATCATTCCTCTACTGCAGAAAACTACCTCTGATTCTGCCATATTTAGTAATCAGCAATCTATATCTGTTCCTTCTTTTCCAAAATTAACTAAAAGGGAAACTGAAGGTTGTCATCCTACTTGACTGCTGTCAATTGAGTTTTCACACTCTCCATAGTGTTCATACAGTTTTAGTCACTATTCTGAATGATCTGAGTAGAATTTTAGAAAGATGTAGACGTGCGGCCTTCGCCAAACTCTTCCTACTTAACTCTTTTCTGTTTATTAGAGTGTGCTTTGTCACTGCACATATGTCTTCACGTTTTCTGATAGGTCTCAAATTTTGTCAACTTCTCTGTTTAAATCTGTTTCCATGTCCAACCCACACAATGTCCCAAAGGTTTCTGCTCTGAGTCCCACACTGTTTAATATCTACACTACCACACTCGAAGGTCATTTGCAGTTTTGGCCCCTCATCTTTGACTTGTAATGACATCACATAAATGTTAGCCCCTCTTGACTCAGATGAGGAAGTATTTCAAGCCATTTTTGCTTCTTTCCTATCAAATGTGGTACACTGGAAGCA
The DNA here is from genome assembly GCF_964263255.1 of Lissotriton vulgaris. Lineage (NCBI taxonomy): Eukaryota > Metazoa > Chordata > Amphibia > Caudata > Salamandridae > Lissotriton > Lissotriton vulgaris. Next base: position 284,234,874 of record NC_141691.1, read on the forward strand.
GGCCAGCCACTGAAAATAAACACTGATAAAACGGAGATCTTAAATATTGGAAACTCTCTGTATATCTGGATGTTCAAATGACGGCTTGAGGCTTCGCTTCTGCACCCTCCTAGATAATCATGTGAGAAACCTGGGCTTTCTCTTTGACATTTGCCTTTCACTCTCTCCACTGAACAATTAACTCTCTTCAAACTGCTTGTATCACATTTCTCTCATATAAAATGTGACTCAATTTTTATTTTGTTCAGCTCAACAGATAGTCATTGAAGTGATTATCTTGTCCCTCCTGGACTTCTGTAAATTGCTGCATCTTCAACTGCCTGTTGCCTCATTGATCTGCCGCTCTTTCATTCAAAAGGCTTCAGTTCTCATCATCTTCTCATATATGCATCATCCCATCTCTCATGTCACATTTTATCTTTACAATGGCTCCCAAATCCGTTTCATTTCAAATTTAAGGCCCTCTGTTTGCTTCATCCTACCTTCCATTGCACAGGTATTCTCTACCTCCAACAGAATTTTGCCATAACGCTGGGTCTTATGCTCTAAGATATTATTTTCATTGACTTCATGTGAAAGAGTGCTGTACACAGATAGGTGCTCACTCCTTCTCTTTTATGGTGGCCACAATGTGGAATAACATTCCTTTCATCACTACATAGTCGGCAATCTTTTAACCTTTCACAAGCATTGAAAACACATCTTTTCACTTTGCTTTTCAGTCATAGTTCTCCTAGCCTTTTTACACCTTTTAGATGTATCTCTCCTCGCTGTAGCACCAGGACACCTTTATTGTTTAGCACTGTCAGTGACTGGGACACTACCAAGCCACTCCCCTGAGGCTTTCATCTACTTTACTCAGTAACATTAGCCAGAGCAAAATTCGAAAACAATTTATCAATTTCCGACAAGATAAAGATAGATCAAGGAATTAGGCAAGGATTTTTTTAGCCCCATCCCTTTTCAACTTACTAATGAGTGATCTGGTTCCTGCGCTGGATGTGGTAGTAGGTGACGTGCCTAAATTGGGAAATTGTCTTATCATGCTTTACGCTGATGATGTCATCCTTATAAGTCAGACAGCAAAGAGACTACAAAGACTGATTGACATGTTACACCAGCACAGTAGCACCCACGGAATGACTGTGAATTTCGAAAAGACTAAGGGGTAGATTTATGTTAACTGGCGCATCCCGAGGGATGCGCCAGTTAACGTGTGCCACAGTGCGCACAGCTACGCCACCCATGGTGCGCCGCATTTATAATGCGGCGCACCATGGTGCGAAAACGGCACAGATGCGTGACGCATCTGTGCTGGAAATGTGAAGCATTGCTGGAGTTGCGTCGCAAGCACGACGCAGCTCCAGCAAGGCTCAGGGGTGCCCCATCTACACAATGCTGCATCAAGACCTATGCCTGCTTCAAGCAGGCGCAGGGTTTTGACTAAGTATGGGCAAATTTTGCGAATCTCGCGTTCGCGAATTTTGCGGATTTCCGAACTCGCAATCCGCAAAATCCGCGAATTCTCGGGAATTTACAGATTTTTTTTTTTGTGTTCGCAAGGATTTCTGCCAGTTCGCGAGGGTTTCGTACCAGTTCGCAATTGCAAACTTACATTTCGGCTCGCAACGGTCACGATTATGTTGTTTCTATGTCTGGTTCATCGTCACAGGTTCCCAGCACCCTCTGTTTCACCACTGCCACCCTCTGTTACATCAATGCCACCCTCTGGTTCATCATCACTGTAGATTATGGGGGGGAAAAGCAAGCACACCAGCCCTGCTTCAACTGACATGAATTAATTTGGGGTTAGTTTATTAATGTGTCACTGTTTTAAAATTCCAGTCTGGCACCTGCTTCCTTATCTGTAATTTGCTTTCTGTTGCAGTGCATTTTTTTTTCCAGGACCTTTGTGGCCTACTTGTAGCTATTCTATGAGCCTGCTGTGAGGGTGAGAGCAGGGTCATTCAATTGTTGCAACTAGCAACTGAATTCTGGAGGGGCCCCAGTCAGGAAGCACTACAGGGAATTGGTACTAATGATGAGTTTGAACTCTTGCATCTGCCGAGTGCTTTCAGTTTTGCAAAACTCGTTTTACTGCAATTTCGCGGGATTTGCGGGGCGCGAACACTCGCGAGATCGGATTCGGAAGCCGCAAATTCGTGCGAATATGCAATTTGTTTTTTGCGGCGTGTTAGTTTGCAAGGTTTTGTGCGTTTTTGCGAGCCGCTCGTAGCGCAAGGCGCGAAGTTACCCTCGCGGTCGTTCAAGGGCGCGGCCATCTTGTTTGCCTGACGTATTTATCGCAAAGTGTGCGGCTCGCCAGTACAGTTTCGCGAGTGTTCGCAAGGAAAATCTCGCGCGAACTTACCCGTGCGGTCGTGAAAGGGCACGGCCATCTTGTTTCTCATTCATTGCTATGGTTCTGGGCATGGTCTTTGTATCCTCTCTAAATCTCTGCCATCCTTTGCTTGTTTGAAGTTTTTTTTGATCTATTTTACTTATTATCTATCCCTCTATTTTTCTAGCATATATTTTTGTGTTTACTGCTACTTTTGGTTAATTTTAAACTACTTTTTTAAACTCTTTTCTTTTCTTCTCTTCCCTATTCTATTTTCTTTATTCCTTTCCGCCCAGACCATGGTGAAGGGAGCCGGAGTACTTTGTTTAGTGAGTTACATAAGGTAATTTCCAATTCGACGGTCCGCAAATCAAGCAATGCTAAAGTAATAACGTAGTCGACCACATGGGATTGATCAATAATATATCCCGTGGAGTAGTTGTCTATTTGCTATTTTGCAAAAATATTTTGTTACTTCTTTTGAAATGTTTGATTTGGTTGACAAATATCATCCATGTTTTCTGTTTTTCTTTCTTTCATGTTGTACATCAGCTTCCCCCAGGGGCAAGAGGAGGACACAGGAGGAGGAGGAGGGTGCTGTTGACGATGCAGGCCAGGACCGGGCAGGCGAGGGCTCCTTTGCTGGCCCCAATAAGTTTTAATTTTAATATAGAGTACTTATTTTTTCCTAGCGTTCCTCATTCGATTTTTTCTAAATCGTCTTTGATCTTCTTGTAGACAGGATCTAAATTCTTATCCTGCCTCGACTATGACTCCGTGTGGTATTACTAGATTATTCTTATTAGTCTGTCTGTGTAGCTAACTAAGATTGCACATTTGGCATTTCCATTGGACTCCCATTCTAGTCAGCAATAGCTCTATACACTGAGTGCAGTCCTCTGGGATTGTCCATAATGTCTTTTCAAGTATTCTAAATGTTTATGCTTTGACAATTGCCAACAATAAAAAGATGAATGACCACCAAGAAAGAATAAGATACTACTTTACTTTTGGTTTGGATAGGAGGACAATCCATTCTACTACTGTTGCAGGGACAAATCTGCACAAACAGAACTATGGACACTAAATAATGCATTGCTTAGCTTATCAATTATAATAGGTGCTGTTAGACTTTCTACATACCTCAGTGACAACAGACTTTGTAGTTGAACCCCCAATCTCCTTACTGACTAGATAGTGTGGCAGAGTCATTTAGCTCCCAAAGTCACCGATGGCAGAGGCACGGACTTATGCTTGCAAAAATTCCAAAACCTTTAGCTCATCCACTCTAGTCTGGAGGACCAAAAACCACAGAGTCTATTTGAGTTTAAAAGCTTTATTAAAAGTAAACACATTTATTGAAATCAAGTTTGTCATAAAAGTAAACGTTTAACTGGAAATGGAAAAGTGCTTAGTGCTGACGATTAATTGGACACATTTCTTGTGGTCGAGCCGAGCTCTCACCTGGTTTGAACTTGATCCTGCTCGTGTTCTTAGAAGTCAAGCTTCTGTCTGTTAGGAGAAAAAGTGGTGCGTGTTAAAAATAAAAAGCAAGCATTCATCAGTTGTGCCAAAAAGTGCAGCAAGACAACAGCCTTCCCTGGAAAAAGGGACATTTTTACTTTACAGTAGACAGTCACAAATTATTAAATTGTATACTGTTTTTTTCACATTTCTTTCTTCCTCCTAGACCAAATATTATATAGTAGTGAGTGGTGTATTCTAACATTATTAAATGTACTTTGTAGGTGGAACATCTGGAGGCAGGGCCAGCGTCGAGGTGGTGGTGGCATTGGACGAGGACAACTCTGGGGAGGAGGCGGTGGAAGTGCCGGACAAATCTGTGGGGGATGACACGGTGGTGGCGGGCAGAGGTAAGCTATACATTCCTTACTCATTTGAGATTGAAGACTGCAGAGTGTGCTTTCTGCACGGGTGTATTATAAATAAACCAGGTAGTAGCCTCCTCTAAATGTACTTCGACTTAGCTGTGAAGTTTTTTGCGAGAAGAATCCCAATCAGATCTGAGGTGAACTTGATGGAAGGGATGAACGAAAAGCGAAAGAAGGGTGTAAGTAAGTGTGGAAGGACGAGAAATGTAATGATGACTGGCAAAGAAGAATGATATGTGTTTGCTTGGTCCCCGAGGTGGCTGGGAAGGAAAGAATATGGTATGGTGCATGGCTGGGTGAATGATGAAGCAAGGATGGGTGTAAGGAGAACAGCCTGGGTGGGTGAAACAGAAACTGTATGTGTGCATATACTTTGAATGGATGGATGCCTGGATCATTCATGGTACTATCTGACTCTTAGCTAGCATATGTGTATCTAGAGAGAGTAGACGGTCACTGGATGAACTAAGTGTTACTTTGAAGAGCATGTAACACCGCACCCGCACGTCCGTTCCAGTGTAGGAAAGGCAAGGAAAAGAAGTTGTAATTTTGTCCAAATACTACCATGAATAGTAGCAGTAGTTTGTATTGCAACTGCAAGCACAGCATATATCCGGTTATTACGGTGGAAACTCCCTACCTCTCTTAATAACTTTAGTTTAGTAGTACTACGTCATTCATGTGTGGGGGTATCACTGTTCACTCAATATAAGCAAAGCACCTAAAGTCATCCCATATGTCATCAAATACATCCCATGTGAAGTGATAGATAATCAGATTATTTAGCTTCTTTATTTTCCTTTTCTAATACTCATTTGCACTGTAGGGTGAAAGCTAAATTAATTAAGCAGTAGCCCTTTTAACAGAGTATTCTCAGTGCCACCCTTAATAGAAAAGTAAGAGCTTCACCACCTGCATGTACTGGACCGGTACAGTAACGCAAGTCTGTCTCACTCACCATGGTGTGCGTCTGTTTTTCTCGGGTGCAAGTTCACTGCGCTGGCATTATGCTGGCTTGCATAAGATAACGTACCAATTTTCCTAAACAAGAGAGAAGAAGAAGAATAAGACTGGTGTACTGTCATAGTCGACTGCAATGGAAGTCCATAGTGCTTGTAGAATTTGTTCCTTAAACTCCCACTAATGTTAGAGCAAGGATGAAGAAGTCGGAGGTTACATAGATACTGTCCTCAATAGTTATGTACTGTGCTTTCAATTTGCTACTTGTACTGTGACAACTTTCTGCTCAATCATTTTGTGTTAATCTTAAGGAGCATTGGTTACAGACTATGTATTTCTTTCTTCATGTAGTTGCTCCTTCCAAATCCAAGACACCATCAAGGAGGAAGGAGCTGGCTCGAATGGCCCGGCAAAGGAGGCTGGATGCCACTGTCGCTGAATATCGGCGGCTGGTGGCCCTGGAGGAGGAGGAGACGCAGTCTGGTACAACAACAACGTCCACGGGGACAGCTGCATCCTCCTCCGTGCGGGCTGCCAGCCAGCGCAGTGCTCCAGCGGTACGGAGCCGGGCTACCAAAGCCAAACGCCAACGCTGAGCAGCAAAGACAGCAGCTGCCCCCCACAGGATTTGCAAGGCACACCGGTGCCGCTTATCCCTCAGACTGTCCTACCTGGAGCAGGAGGTCCTGAACTATAAGAACTTGGTGGAGGGCCTCCGCTTGGAACTTGCCACCCTCCGCAAGGAGCATGATGCACTGGCTGCTAAAGCCAACAGCACCCTGCCATAGTGTCCCTTGCCCCTTTTTTAGAGACTTTTGGGGGGTGGGAATTGGGAGTTGAGTTTTTTGGGTACTTTTGAAGGACAATCGTTGGGGTTAGGGAGGGTCTTGCGGGAGAATATTTTGTTAGGGCTATAAAAATATACTTTTTGAAACTTTATCTGACCATACCTGTTTTTTCCTGCTTTTGAGTCTGGTGGGTGGGGGTTTAACAGTAAGTTTGTTTTCCTGAATAGTCCTAGGACTTTAGTAGTACTACCGTCAATCTCTCGTCTCTTCTAATATTCCATTATACTACCTCCAACCAAACGCCTATCTTACCAGTAATTTCTGTTTGCAAGTAGGGCTAGGCCCAGGGCTGGCTCCACGGGAAACAGCGAATAAGGTTGGCAATCCTGGGCGGATAAAATTTCCTCATAGCGGTGGTACTATTGGTGTGACACAGTGGCAGTTGCATGCCTATGAAAAAAAAGAAAATGAAATCTGGTTTGTCCTCCTGAGCAATACAACGGTACAATAGAGAATATAGCAGGTGACAGTACACTAGAACAGTGCCACATTGTAGCCTAACAAATGGTAAAGTATAACTACTAATTCGGTTGAAGTTCTTTGACATTAGCCATGGGTCTTTGTCAAGCAGAGTAAGAATATATCCTCGGATTTCTTCACCAGCCTGTTGGTATCACCTTATCCTCCCCAGCAACTGTGTGGATTTATTGCTGTAATTTAGTCACACATCAATCAAAACCACACAGCCCGGGGGTAGAGGGTTAGGGTTTGAAAAATGGATGGGTACGGGGGTTTTTGGGAAAGGTTTTGTGAGACAAGAAAAAATAGCACAGCATGGACAAACAATTGTGAACATAAACAAATCTTTGGGTACAAACCTATCCATCAATCTTTGAAAGTGCATGCACTACTGCATGCATGTCAGTGAAAAGTAAGTAGTACTTTCGACAACTGTGGAAGAAAGAATGCGACAGTACAGGGCGTGTGTGGAAATATTGATAACTATATTCAATATAAGGTCTCTGTTGCCAGATACCTGAGAGCCTTGCTGGTCACTATAAATCCATTCACAACACTCAATGGGGTTGGTCTGGAAGGTATAGTAGATAGAAAAGGAGAAATTGCTCTTTTTCTAGGTGTCCCCTCACTCACCAGGGTTGCCCCTTGGTGACATGCTTCATCATTGGGGCCATTCTAGTCCTCTACGGGCTGGGGCGTGCTGCGACTTGCGAATTACGTAGGAGCACTTACAAATGACTATGTGTGGTGCAGATGTGATAGTGGAGTGGACTAAGTGATGTGTTAAGGGATCAATTTAGAAGCAGAGAGAGATCCAAGAAATGCAGTCACAGTCATAGAAAAACACAATGGATACTGTATCTGTATGTTGTTGTAGTTGTCCTGTGGAATTTGGTAAGTAAGTTGCATGCAGAAAAAAATTCCTCTTATTAGCGGCACTCCTCCATTGCAGCTGACGCTTCGTCCATCGATGCTGGTCACCACCAGAAGACACCCTGTAAAAAAATCACAGCATGGACAAACAATTGAACATAAACAAATCTTTGGGTACAAACCTATCCATCAATCTTTGAAAGTGCATGCACTACTGCATGCATGTCAGTGAAAAGTAAGTAGTACTTTCGACAACTGTGGAAGAAAGAATGCGACAGTACAGGGCGTGTGTGGAATTATTGATAACTATATTCAAGATAAGGTCTCTGTTGCCAGATACCTGAGAGCCTTGCTGGTCACTATAAATCCATTAACAACACTCAATGGGGTTGGTCTGGAAGGTGTAGTAGATAGAAAAGGAGAAATTGCTCTTTTGCTAGGTGTCCCCTCACTCACCAGGGTTGCCCCTTGGTGACATGCTTCATCATTGGGGCCATCCCAGTCCTCTACTGGCTGGGGCGTGCTGCGACTTGCGAATTACGTAGGAGCACTTACAATTGACTATGTGTGGTGCAGATGTGATAGTGAAGTGGACTAAGTGATGTGTTAAGGGATCAATTTAGAAGCAGAGAGAGATCCAAGAAATGCAGTCTAAGTCATAGAAAAACACAATGGATACTGTATCTGTATGTTGTTGTAGTTGTCCTGTTGAATTTGGTAAGTAAGTTGCATGCTGAAACAAATTCCTCTTATTAGCGGCACTCCTCCATTCCATCTGACGCTTCGTCCATCAATGTTGGTGACCAGAAGACACCCTGTCCACTGCCTGCCTGGCGGATGCTGAATTGCGGCTCGCTAATGTGAAGCCTGACTCCATCCTTTTTTCCCCATTGCACAGACTGAAACCCGGCCTGTAATTATTCAACGAAAAACAGGAAGTGATATAATATTACAACACCACTGATAAATAAATATAAGGTATGTAGGCTGTGGAGTGCAAAAAGTCACACTTTGATTTTCCTAGTAGACAGTACAATATTTTTGACAGTGCGTACTCTGTCTGAGTAACCTTTTGAAGGATAATAAAGTATGGGGAAAATAATGTAGCGGATCTTTCCCCTCAAGCTAGGTGTACTGTAAACTATGTTTTAGAACAAAATTAGATCTTCCCAGCAGTGCTCCCACCCAGACCCTTACTAAAGCCAGTCACAAAAATGTAGAAGACCCCCAATCAAATCGCAAAAAACGAGGCCTAGCAGAAAACTGGTGACAAAACGTACTTTGAAAGTAAAAGTAGGCCCAAATACCCCCTTACCCACCGTGGATTGCACTCAAACCACTTGCAAGCAACCAAGCAAAAGTATCCATAGCCAGCATCGCTCCAAGACTCGAAAACCCCCCCACCCAAACACATGCAATAGAAATACTGCTAACCCTAACAAACCCTAAGTTAAGAATAGTGGCAAAGGCTTTCTTTAACTATGCCAAATCCCCCCTTTCCCACCATGGATTTTCTTCAAATGACTTGCAACCAAAATTACACATTCTCACGAGTGCTCTAAGACCCCCGAACTCAGTTGCAAAAATCTAGAACACCCCGAAACACATGCAATCCTGCTGCTAAGGCTAACCCTAACGAACCCTAAGTTACAAAAAGTGCCAAAAGGCTTTTCGGCGTGGATTTTGTCCCAACCACTTCTTCCCGGTATTAGACCTTCCCAGGAATGGCCCAAGACCCGCCAACCCACCCGCCAAAAAGCATAACACCCCCAAACAGGCCAAAAGCAACATCTCCTACTTACAATATTTCTCGGCCTTCGGTCCAAACGCGCTGCGTAGCTAGGCCATAAGTCCGGTTTGCCACCACGGATTTCCTGAAAAGCAAATGCAATCAAGATTAGAGTGTCCCAGCAGTGCTCACAGACCCCGAAACTCACCCACAAACAGACGGACCCCCCCTAAGAGCACCTCAAAGGCAAGCAAGTCATCAAAAACACAAAAAAAATTCCGCCTGGGATTTGGTCCAAACCACTTTTATCCCGTATTAGAGCTTCCCAGCAATGGCCCCAGAGCCGTCAACCCAGGAGAAAACGAGTAGAAGACCCCCAAACAGCCAAAGAGCAAAAGTACAAAAATGAGGACTTAGTCATTTTTTTCCAAATTTCCCAAATCACTCTGCGCGCGCTCTGCAGCTAGGCCCTAACTCCCCTCTGCCACCATGGATTTGCTTCAAACCTCTTGCAAAGTGAAGTATCCATAGCCAGCAGTGCTCCCAGACCCCGAAACCCACCCACAAACACCAGGAAGCCCCCCAAACAGGCCCCCAAAAACGCTACATTGAGCAAAATGTCAGAAATAGCAACAACAAAAAAACGGTGTGGATTTTGTCCCAACCACTTCTACCCGGTATTAGACCTTCCCAGGAATGGCCAAAGACCCGCCAACCCACCCGCCAAAAAGCATAACACCCCCAAACAGGCCAAAAGCAACATCTCCTACTTACAATATTTCTCGGCCTTCGCTCCAAACGCGCTGCGTAGCTAGGCAATAAGTCCGGTTTGCCACCACGGATTTCCTGAAAAGCAAATGCAATCAAGATTAGAGTGTCCCAGCAGTGCTCACAGACCCCGAAACCACCCACAAACAGACGGAACCCCCCCTAAGAGCACCTCAAAGGCAAGCAAGTCATCAAAAACACAAAAAAATTACGCCTGGGATTTGGTCCAAACCACTTTTATCCGGTATTAGAGCTTCCCAGCAATGGCCCCAGAGCCGTCAACCCAGGAGAAAATGAGTAGAAGACCCCCAAACAGCCAAAGAGCAAAAGTACAAAAATGAGGACAGTCATTTTTTTCCAAATTTCCCAAATCACTCCGCGTGCGCTCTGCAGCTAGGCCCCAACTCCCCTCTGCCACCATGGATTTGCTTCAAACCTCTTGCAAAGTAAAGTATCCATAGCCAGCAGTGCTCCCAGACCCCGAAACCCACCCACAAATACCAGGAAGCCCCCCAAACAGGCCCCCAAAAACGCTACATTGAGCAAAATGTCAAAAATAGCACAAAAAAAATCGGCGTGGATTTTGTCCCAACCACTTCTACCCGGTATTAGACCTTCCCAAGAATGGCCCAAGACCCGCCAACCCACCCGCCAAAAAGCATAACACCCCCAAACAGGCCAAAAGCAACATCTCCTACTTACAATATTTCTCGGCCTTCGGTCCAAACGCGCTGCGTAGCTAGGCCATAAGTCCGGTTTGCCACCACGGATTTCCTGAAAAGCAAATGCAATCAAGATTAGAGTGTCCCAGCAGTGCTCACAGACCCCGAAACTCACCCACAAACAGACGGAACCCCCCCTAAGAGCACCTCAAAGGCAAGCAAGTCATCAAAAACACAAAAAAAATTCCGCCTGGGATTTGGTCCAAACCCCTTTTATCCGGTATTAGAGCTTCCCAGCAATGGCCACCAGCCGTCAACCCAGGAGAAAACGAGTAGAAGACCCCCAAACAGCCAAAGAGCAAAAGTACAAAAATGGGGACTTAGTAATTTTTTCCCAAATTTCCCAAATCACTCCGCGCGCGCTCTGCAGCTAGGCCCTAACTCCCCTCTGCCACCATGGATTTGCTTCAAACCTCTTGCAAAGTAAAGTATCCATAGCCAGCAGTGCTCCCAGACCCCGAAACCCACCCACAAACACCAGGAAGCCCCCCAAACAGGCCCCCGAAAATGCTACATTGAGCAAAAAGTCAGAAATAGCAAAAAAAAAATCGGCGTGGATTTTGTCCCAACCACTTCTACCCGGTATTAGACCTTCCCAGGAATGGCCCAAGACCCGCCATCCCACCCGCCAAAAAGCATAACACCCCCAAACAGGCCAAACGCAACATCTCCTACTTACAATATTTCTCGGCCTTCGGTCCAAACGCGCTGCATAGCTAGGCCATAAGTCCGGTTTGCCACCACGGATTTCCTGAAAAGCAAATGCAATCAAGATTAGAGTGTCCCAGCAGTGCTCACAGACCCTGAAACTCGCCCACAAACAGACAGAACCCCCCTAAGAGCACCTCAAAGGCAAGCAAGTCATCAAAAACACACAAAAAATTCCGCCTGGGATTTGGTCCAAACCACTTTTATCCGGTATAATAGCTTCCCAGCAATGGCCCCAGAGCCGTCAACTCACCTGCAAAGAGGTAGGACAACACCCCCACAAGTGCTGAGTCTTTCTTCATTGGGCGTAAACCAGCCCTCTGCTTTGATGGAAATAGGAGTCTGGAGGAGGAGGATAGAGGAGCATGTTCTTCTGAACTTGTGAACCTGAGGAATGCAGACTGCGGCACCTTCAAATCAATTAGCAAACAAGTGAAGACAGTTCTGCTGATGGGCTTGTTTTTGTGATTATCTGATTAAAGTTTGAATTATATTAACTGTGCACAACAAAGAAAGACAGACACACAGGAATAAAAGTGAATAAGGACGAAAAAGAAAGTTATTGATTCGTTGTCTCATTTTCAGGGCTCGGTATCACGGTCCGTGAATAAGAATAACGCTTCATCATCATACTCTGCGAATTCAGGCAGGGTGAGGTCAGTGTCACCTGACAGAGTAGAAATTCCCTCATCTATGTTGCTGTCCACCTCGTCTTCATCCAGCACGCTTTCTCGTACTCTGAAATCTGGTGGTATGAGGTGCTGATTCATCTTGATCATTGTTAACCTCTCCACATTTTTGGGCGAGAGGCGGCTCCGTTTGGAAGTGACAATGCCACCAGCAGCACTGAAAACACGTTCAGAAGACACGCTTGCGAGTGGGGAAGACAAGTAGTTTAAAGCCAGGTTGGTGAGCTGTGGCCACAATTCTTTTTTCCCATGCCAATACGCCAATGGGTCAGTATTAACATAGACCTCTGTTGAGTCATTCAGATAGTCCTTGACCATCGAATCAAGGTTCTCCTCCAAGGTTCCTCCACTTTGCTTAGCTGTTGCTGTGACCTTTTGAGAACCAAACCCAAGCCGAGCTAGCCAATCCTCTTCAGCCTCCAATGTTACTGTTGTGTCTGGTGGTGCAGATGATCCGGTTGCCGGTCTCTTTAACGGCTGAGAGGTCACTTGTGACGCAGCCACAGGTGCAGAAGAGGATTGTTGTGACTGGGGATGGCCTGCTGATGCTGATGTACTGCCTTTTCCTTCAATTTGCTGCCGTTCTCTTTCAAACCTCTTGGCTGAGGAGGCTATCCACTGTTTGTACTTTGTAACATCTTCATCAGCAAAAGGAAAGAATGCTTGGCCTGCCAGCGCCTTTTTGTAGCGGGGATCCAGAATAGTAGCACAAATGTAATGCTGGTTTGAGTGGATCATTTTAAGACGTTCATCACCTTGTAGGTGCTCTAATAATTTCTCAGCCAGAACAAAAGGGTCTTGGTTTTTTTCATCTTTTTCAAACACAGAACACACCTCCATCAGTTGGTGCTCCAGCATGTACAACAATGGGATAGCTTTTCCCAAATTACTGTCCTCCTTGCTGACTGCACGCGTGAAGAACTCAAAAGGACGAAGCATGCGTGTCAGGCTTTTAACTATGTTCCATTGCGCCGCACCCATCCTCAGGTCCTCCTTCTGAGCAATAGTGATCGAGTACCGTATACTGCTCATACAGACGCTCAAGCATGTAGAAGGTTGAGTTCCAACGTGTTACCACCTCCTGGATGAGTGCTTCCGGGCCTTAAAAGAATGGCTGAAATGGTTGCACATTTTTCGGCAGGTCTCCACTACTCTGTACGCTGCACTGTCTTTATCACCCAAGCATTTTTTGACAACCAGGTTTATACAGTGCGCCAAACACGGCACTCTGAAATAGTCACCCAGCTGCATGGCCTTAACTATATTGGAAGCGATGGGAGCCTTACAGGGGGTAAGGACAAATCCTGGGCACTCTGGTAGGCACCTTGGTGCGTATATATATTCAATAAAGATCTGAATCCGATGTTGGACAAAACTATTGTTTGATTTATTTCAACAAGTATTCATCATAATAGTAGTTAGTTAGTCATAGTTCAATATTTCCATCATCATATTCTAGTCATATGATCCAAAATCAAAGTTTCAATGTTCTTGTTGAATTATACATTCAAAATCGTCCCCGATGCATTTCGTGCAAGGATGCACTTCTTCAGGGGGAATCTAAAAGGTAAGAGGAAACAATATGTAGGGCGCTAATACAGGAGTACTAAATACACACCATGCACTAATGGGGAGTGAGTGAAAAAAAGGGAGAGTGATACTAAGGTTAACATAGCAGTGCTATAGGGGTGTGGGGTCATTACCGGTCTGTGAGGAGAAACACGAGCAATAAAAAGTGAAACGTGATTTAGAAGAGTGGGAGTGCACGGAGAGAAGATGAAGAAATCCTGAAGATCCAACCCGACGTGTATGTATGGAAATGAAGAGAAACGGCGGTGCTCGAAAGTGGATAATGGCCTGAGATCGGCAGAAACGTTAAGGAAAGCGTTGTGAAAAGCATTACGGAAAGATGTGCAATCTTACCAAGTATACGAAGAAGAACCGGCATTCTACATTATAGTCCAGGGAACCTCCGTGAAAGTGTTCGTGAACCCGGAAGACGCCGGGCATGCGCGTTAGAGCGTACTAAGAACGCGATGAGCATAGAGAGTGAGGGCAGACTGGGCTGCGGGGACAGTGAAGAAAGCGTGTGAGGCAAAAAGGTGGAAGTATGGCTGAAAGTTCGAAAAAAGAGTAAATAATAAAGAAAGTGAAGATTGAAGATTTAGAGGGTAAAATAATAAATAAAATGGAATGAAAAATAAAAAAGTAGAGAAGTCGTGAAATTTAAACAAGATAAGGGGATATCAGAGAGATAGAGAACAACATGTATCAAACACAGAAAAGGATACGCACAGTAGGATGAAAAAGGACAATGGGAGGATGAGGTATATGACAGCGGAAGAAATAATAACGGGTAACAGTGGATGAGGCAGTGGTCAAAAATGTGAAATCTGAGACATATAAAGAACGAGGTTAACACACATATAGGGAATCAATCAAATTAGCAATGCAAGGTACAGGTGGAATAATCTGGATGTTCAGCCAATCCCTAAAGGTAACAACTGTATTCCAATCTATCATTTAGTCCTTTCGGGTGCATGGCCAGAAGGCGGTGTATTCAGTACAGTTCACGACGTAACAGGTTTTTGTTGTTGTCTGTGTGTGGATATTTCTCCACCACTTCCAAGATGAGGAAGCGAATTTGACTGGGGTTGTGGCCATGTTGGATGAAGTGAGCTGCTACGCAGGATTTAAGATTTTTAGTGCGTATATTACTGCGGTGCTCCGTCAGTCTTACTTTGATTTTTCGTTCAGTTTTACCAACGTATGGAAGGCCACATGGGCATTTCAACATATACACCACGTTAGTGGAGTCACAGGTGGCATTGACTCGAAGTCGTATGGGCGTCCCTTGAGTGGGGTGTGATACACAATTTCCTGGTATGATGCTACTACAGTGACCACAATTATAGCATGGTATGGTACCTTTGTAGGTCATTTGTTCTTTGGTGGAAGATTGTTTTAGCATGGACGCAATATTTTTAGAGCGTTGGTGTGCAAAGATCAGTGGTTGGTCAAATATTTTGTTGAAGTCCGTTTCAAATTGTAGCATTTGCCAGTGCCTGCGAATAGATTGTTTTATTTTTGTAGATTGTGTCGAATATTTGGAGACAAATACAACACGGGTGTCTGATTCTGTGGGCTTTTCTCTGGGTTTTAGTAGTTCCTGTCTAGGTTTATTCAAAACTCTGGTTTTAGCTGATTCTGTGAGATCATCCGGGTAGCCCCTTTGTCTGAATTTTGTGATGATTGTAGTACTGTTATGATCATAGTTCTCTGGTGTGGATGCAATCCTTTTGGCCCGCAAGAGTTGCGAGTATGGCAGATGTTGTTTCAGGCTGGGTTGGTGGAAACTCTTATAATGCAGGTAGTTGTTCCGGTCGGTAGCTTTGGTGTGTATTGAAGTCACAAATTGGTTATTGGATAGTGTGATTTGTACATCAAGGAAAGATATAGATTTAGAATCAAAACTGTAGGTGAATTGGATGCGGTTGTCCACCTGGTTTAGGTCACTGATAGCTTGATGAAGTTGATTCTCATTCCCTATCCAAACAAGGAAAATATCATCGATGTATCGATGGTAAGCATGTATATATGGTTGCCACATTTGATGATTCAATATATGTTTGGTCTCGAATGAGTGCATGAACAGGTTTGCGTACGCAGGAGCCGCACAATTGCCCATGGCGACTCCTGATAATTGTTGGTAGAATTGGCCGGTAGAAGCTTTGAAGTAACTGTGGTGTAATGTATATTGCATAAGTTCCATGATGAAAACTTGTAAGTCCATAGGTTTTTGACTTTGTACCAGGGCGGTTTCTAATGCTTCCAATCCCAAGTTGTGAGGTATTGATGTATATAACGAGTTGACATCAATAGTGCATAGGATCACAGGTTGGTTGGGTGGAATGTTGATGTTTTGAAGCTTAATTAGAAAATCTGTAGTGTCCTGTATGTAGGTGGGCATGTTTGTCACGGATTTCTGCAAATGTTTATCAATGTACTTGCCGGTTGGTTCATGGATAGAGTCACATGTGCTCACTATAGGCCTGAATGGTGGCTTGGTGGCATGCTTATGAATTTTGGGAACAAGATAAATGTATGGTATCTGAGGGTGTTCTTTGACTAGGAATCTTTTGTCTTTTTCAGTGATAGTTCCAGTTGAGACAGCTTTGGTGACGATAGTAATCAGAACCTGTTTGTATTCTTGGGTGGGATCAGTATTCAAGAGCATATACAGATCAGGATTGTTCAAATGTATGTCTAGATTTTGGTTGTAGTAGCAGGTGTCTAAAGCTACTAGTGCTCCTCCTTTGTCTGCTTTACAGATTTTTATGTTACAATTAGAAGAAAGTTGACGTAGTGCTTGAATTTCATTGGTAGGTAAGTTGGAGCGATGTTTTGGAGAAGTTTTAAAGATGGTATGAATGTCCTGTTGCACTGCTATTTCAAACGTGTCCAACACTTTGTGACTTGTAGGTGGGATGAAGGAACTCTTTGGTCTTAGTCCCATTAGGGTGTTGGATTCTTGGGCAGTTTGTGGGGGACAGCGGTCCTTATATATTGTGTTAACTATATTGGAGCCATTGTCCGTGGAAACATAACCAACCTGGCGTTTTTTTGGGGACAGCCAGTCAAGGACCTTTGTGTTGAAGACATCCAAAATGTTTTCTGCTGTGTGACGTTTCTCCAAACCAAACATGGCTAGTGCTGCATGTTTCGGAGCAGCTTTAAAAACAATGTCCGAGTCAACACCTGCGTCTAGCTTTGCTTTAGCCCCTGAAAAAGAGACCCAGTGTGCAGTGATGCACATGTAATCAGCGCCTGCGCCACTGGTCCAAATGTCTGTTGTCAGATGTATAGTGTGAACAGCACTCTTCTGCAAAGCTGCCCCAATCATCTTCAGAACATCTTCATGTAGTGCTGGAACCGCAACTCGGGCAAAATAGAACCGGCTAGGAACCTTCCATTTAGGGCAGAGCGCTGCCACTAATTCTAGAAAACCAACCCCTTCTACAAAAGAAAAAGGGAGAAGGTCCAGAGCTAGCATTTTAGCCAGCTTAGTGTTATACAGACGCGTCAGTGGGTGGTTGCGTTCATATTGCGCTTCTGTAAACAACATCTTTTTAATGTTGCCCTGGACCAAGGATTTACGGGATGATGATGATGATATCTTCGACCCAGTTACGCTCGCTGATGAACTTTTTCGCATTGGTGTCTCACTCTCTCCCACACTCTTAGTGTGGCTCACATGTGGTGTACGGCTGACAGGGGTACTGGGTGTAAGTGAAGTGTTTGACACGTCTTCTTCCTCCTTGTCATCATCAGATGAAACATCAACGTTTTCATTTCGTGCAATTCGGGCTTCCTTGATCGCCTGTAGGTGCGCAAACCATTGGACAGCGTGCTGTCTTCCAAGATGACCTCTCTGGCCTCCGGTACCATAGTTGGTACCAAACTTACCACGACTAACTCGAAGCTTACAAATGCTACAAATGGCTACATTTTCCTTTTTTGGGCAAACACTAAAGAAGTCCCAAACTGCAGACTTGAAATGTCTTTGGGGGCTGGAGGAGGCGGCGATACTGGTGGTGGTGGTCCTGCTGCTAATGCCAGATGAAGTGGAGGATATGGATTGCCGAACTTCAGTACGTTTTGCACTTTCACCACCACTAATTGAGGTCGAGGTGGATGGAGGTCCCTTCTTGCGAGAAAGAAATATGGAAGCGGTAGGTGTTGGTGTTTAGTTAACTCCAAATCTAATGATTGTTGTGTTTCCATTTCCATTGCCTCCTCGTCGACATCATCATCACGCTCAGCAGCTTCTCAGGATAGGGTCAAAATGTCTCTTTGCTGCATGCCCGCTGGGGCTGCAGTGACCTTTATGATGACTGGCTCGTCGTCATCGTGAGAGGCTTCATCAGCAGCAGTATCCCTCACTTCTTGTTGAGCCTCATCACACTCCATAGCTATGAGTTTTTCGACGACTTTCCTTTTACGCTTAGGTACCTTTGTCAGATCATGGTGTGCCTCACTCTCAGACGGCAGTGGTGCTGGTTCCCAATTGGGATCCGTTTCATCAGAAGGAGGTGGGCTTGAAGAAGATGTAGACACCAACCTTGATCTTTTCCTTGCTAGGGATGTGGAAGACAATGAATGATCATCAGGAGGAGTGGCTTCCAATGATACCTCGGGTTGATTGTCGATTTCCTGATGTGCCCCTACTTCGGGAGGAACAACTATTGTGGGCACTTGTGACCCTCCATGCACCTCTGCTTGCGCATCTCCTTGCGCTGCCTCTCCTTCCACATGTACTTGGGCTTGTACTTGCACATGGTGTTGTTGTTGCGGCTGTGGTTGTTCAACACTTGTCAGATGAGTTACAACAACCTGTGTTGATTCAGGGACATTGCTGCTACTTTCTTGCGATGATGGTGATTGGAGAAGTACACTGACTGCCTCTGAAGCTTTGACTTAAGTTGGCGTGGTGGTGGAGGCACTGAACCCAATGGAGCGGGGGTGCTGCTCCCAGCTTGGTCCCCAGCAGATCCTGCTGCTGCTGCAGGCGTACTTTTTTTTTTTTGCTCCCAAAAAACGCGGCGGCCGGCACACCAGCCTCCTTGGTAACTTGCTTCTTCTGCTCCTTACTAGCAACTTTCTTGCTAGAGGAGCTACGGAGACCTTTTTTTGGGGCCATCTTCTTCAGAGCAGGTCAGACAGCAGGCCGCAGTTGCACGAATTGTAGAGTTGTCTAAGGCCAGACATGACGTCGCGTGACGTTATGCTGCACACACACACCGCTGCAGGACTTCTTCCTGGCACTGGTGGTTCTCTTGAGTCTTGTGCACCTAAAAGCAATGGAAGACAGAGGAACATCAGTTCAGTTATACACCCCAAAAAAATTGAAAAAAAACCCAGAAAAATCCGCTCAATCCCATTCCATCCATGCCCTCCATGATGTTTAAGCTCAAGACAACCCACAGAAAGACTAGGCCCATGAAAGACTCAATACCCCTGGTGAAAAGGCCACAAGTACAGCCCCAAAAAACGAAAATCACTGAAAAATCAGCACAATCCTATTCCATCCATGCCCTCCATGATGTTTAAATTCAAGACACCCCACAGAAAGACTAGGCCCATGCAAGACTCACTACCCCTGGGCATAAAGGTTGAAAAGTAGGCAAAATGGTTGCAGGCCTAACAACAATGCCTGCATTCAAAATGGCCACTTGCCTCCCAGCACATGTCCAGGGCCTGTAGCAGCACTCAAAATGGCCCCCAGCCACATGGCCTGTCCCTCCCCATGAACACCCCCAAAAATCGAAAAACACCGAAAAATCAGCACAATCCCATTCCATCCATGCCCTCCATGATGTTTAAGTTCAAGACACCCCAAAGAAAGACTAGGCCCATGCAAGACTCAATACCCCTGGTGAAAAGGCCACAAGTACAGCCCCAAAAAACGAAAATCACTGAAAAATCAGCACAATCCCATTCCATCCATGCCCTTCATGATGTTTAAATTCAAGACACCCCACAGAAAGACTAGGCCCATGCAAGACTCACTACCCCTGGGCATAAAGGTTGAAAAGTAGGCAAAATGGTTGCAGGCCTAACAACAATGCCTGCATTCAAAATGGCCACTTGCCTCCCAGCACATGGCCAGGGCCTGTAGCAGCACTCAAAATGGCCCCCAGCCACATGGCCTGTCCCTCCCCATGAACACCCCCAAAAATCAAAAAACACCGAAAAATCAGCACAATCCCATTCCATCCATGCCCTCCATGATGTTTAAGTTCAAGACACCCCACAGAAAGACTAGGCCCATGCAAGACTCAATACCCCTGGTGAAAAGGCCACAAGTACAGCCCCAAAAAACAAAAATCACTGAAAAATCAGCACAATCCCATTCCATCCATGCCCTCCATGATGTTTAAATTCAAGACACCCCACAGAAAGACTAGGCCCATGCAAGACTCACTACCCCTGGGCATAAAGGTTGAAAAGTAGGCAAAATGGTTGCAGGCCTAACAACAATGCCTGCATTCAAAATGGCCACTTGCCTCCCAGCACATGGCCAGGGCCTGTAGCAGCACTCAAAATGGCCCCTAGCCACATGGCCTGTCCCTCCCCATGAACACCCCCAAAAATCAAAAAACACTGAAAAATCAGCACAATCCCATTCCATCCATGCCCTCCATGATGTTTAAGTTCAAGACACCCCACAGAAAGACTAGGCCCATGCAAGACTCAATACCCCTGGTGAAAAGGCCACAAGATCAGCCCCAAAAAACGAAAATCACTGAAAAATCAGCACAATCCCATTCCATCCATGCCCTCCATGGTGTTTAAATTCAAGACACCCCACAGAAAGACTAGGCCCATGCAAGACTCACTACCCCTGGGCATAAATGTTGAAAAGTAGGCAAAATGGTTGCAGGCCTAACAACAATGCCTGCATTAAAAATGGCCACTTGCCTCCCAGCACATGGCCAGGGCCTGTAGCAGCACTCAAAATGGCCCCCAGCCACATGGCCTGTCCCTCCCCATGAACACCCCCAAAAATCGAAAAACACCGAAAAATCAGCACAATCCCATTCCATCCATGCCCTCCATGATGTTTAAGTTCAAGACACCCCACAGAAAGACTAGGCCCATGCAAGACTCAATACCCCTGGTGAAAAGGCCACAAGTACAGCCCCAAAAAACGAAAATCACTGAAAAATCAGCACAATCCCATTCCATCCATGCCCTCCATGATGTTTAAGTTCAAGACACCCCACAGAAAGACTAGGCCCATGCAAGACTCAATACCCCTGGTGAAAAGGCCACAAGTACAGCCCCAAAAAACAAAAATCACTGAAAAATCAGCACAATCCCATTCCATCCATGCCCTCCATGATGTTTAAATTCAAGACACATTTGTACCGGCCGGAGCTTCACGAGTGCACCGGCTGTACTGCTATCGGCGTGACGTGGGAGGGGTAGGTGCCTAGAGGCCTGCTGCCAGCAACTCATGAGGTGCTCCACACTTGTTGCTGGCCCCACCAGGTCAGCCTGTGGAATCTACACACGGGAATAGCGGTTCCCGGGAGTTCCATAAAGAAAAGGGTCATTCTGCGACACTATTCAGGTCGTATACTCGATCCCTCCTATTATAGAGGGACCGTAAGCAATTATATGAGCACTATAGGTCCTGATGAATTGCCTTAGAGGCAAGAAACATGTCGACCACACTCACAATAAGGGTTGAATGAGGATTGATTACCTTACTCATCACTCCTCAATACCCCTTAATTTCCTTTTTAATAAAGCAGTGAGCCATGCTATTAAAATTTTGTTTAATGGACTCTACTGACTTTTTTTGATCACACTCACGCTCACTATTTCACCTCTGCACCTTTTTAGGCCCCTCACACTCACACACCCATTGGCAAGGATTAAAAAAACTCCGCCAAAGTGCAGCACCCCGTGCTGCCCGACGGGCATTGCACCGCCAGCCTGTCGCAGGAGCAGGAAACCAATAATGACGCTGGACGGTCATCGGATGGGATGACAGTAGTCGTCCAACCGGTAACCTGTGTGAGGTATCCTTAAATTCCGCAAAGGGTTCACATCATGCACTTCCCCTTACATACTTAGTGAGAGCTAGGTTAGTTTGAGCCAATCAGTCGGCTCCCTCTGGGGAACTCTGTACAATTACTTTGCTTACTAAATTCAAGACACCCCACAGAAAGACTCAGTCCACCCACCACTGAGTACCCCTGGGCAAAAGGCCCCAAAACAGCCCAAAAATCGAAAATTCCAAAATTGTAGTTGCAGCAACTGTAATGCCCCAAACAAACTTACTTGTGAAATTTCTAATCCAAAAGTGACCAAAGAAAGTCAAAAAGGCCTCAAATCCAAATATGTAAATGTAAATGTATTTGAACTTATATAGCGCACAGCTATCCACAAAGGGTTTCCCGGCGCGTGCTTAGGGAACCCGTCCTGGTATTCCCCTGTGAGATAACCCCAGCAGGGTATCCACAAGGTGAAAGCCAGTCATCCCGCCGCGAGGGGCCATTGTGGAGATTAAGCAAGCTATTGCCCAGAGTCGCAGAGTGTGAGCCCGTGAGTCGAGAAAGCACCGGAGCGAGAATTGTCGAGTCTGTGAAATGTTTGAGCCCAAGACCCGCCGAGGCGGGGAATTGAACCCTGGTTCTGGGCCGATCTCAGCTTCCGGGTCTGCTGCCTCTAACCCCTGAGCCACACTTCTCCACATATCCAGCAGCCTCCACAAAACGTAATCCTTCCAGCTCCAGATCCAAATGAAAAGTGACCAGGAGATGGACAAAGCACTGGGAGGAGCCTGCTGGACAGGAACATGAAGTTGAAGACTGTGGGGCACTTCCTTCCTCCCACCCCCCCTCCCCAAAATGGACTCCTCGCAAAAATAGTGCAGGAAAATATCAACCTGAGGAGTTATTCAGATAAAAATCATCATTTCCAGAAGGTTTATGCTGCTTGCTGGTGGATTTCTTGTGCAGAATTGCAAATTTTATATTTTCGCGAGTGCGAGATTGTTGCTGCTCGCCGCATCTCCAAGCTCGCAATTGCGAAATCCCGCGATACGTGATCACGCCGTACTCGCGTTGACAAACTCTTGCTGTGCAAGTTGGCAAGCCGCGATTATGTAATCGCGCTTGCCAAATTCTCGCGGGATCCCGCAGCAAGATCCAAAATGGCGCTGCACTCGCAAAATACCGAGAAAAACAACTCGGCAAACGCTGAATGACGGTAAGTGAACGCCGCGCGCCGCAAAAATTGTATCACCCAGAAAAAAAATCAGCTGCGTGCGAATTTAGCGGATTTTGCGGGAAATCCGCAAATTGCGAATTTCCCGAAAATCAGCAAAATCCGCGAGCGGAGCGGATTTTACGCCCATACTTAGTTTTGACGCAGCATTGGCGCAGGAACGCCTCGTTATGGCGCAGGGCTTTTCAACGTGACGCATCTCCTAGATGCGTCACGTTGTAAATAGGGCGCCGCAGTTGCGTCAAATAAAGTGACGCAATTGCGGCGCACGGCCATAATAAATCTACCCCTATTATCATGATCTTTGGGCGGAAAAGGAACAAACCTTGAACATGGCAACTCAACAGAAGCTGTTTGACAAGAGCTCCCAGATACACGTACCTCGAATGCTGGCTAGATGATAAGGGAAGGCACTTAACACACTTAAATTATGTATAACCTAAAGCTGCCTCACTACAATTCGCTTTTCAAACTATCTTCAAATGAACAAAGCAGCCTCCTATAAAGCCTCTGCTGAAGATAGTAAAAGCTAAACTCATCCCCACACTGGGTTAAAGCTCAGAAACTTTCCCTGGGAAACTGGGCACTTTCTTGAACAAATCCAAGAGTTCTGTCTTCACCCTTAAAAGCCTACTCTCAATGCGAGCCACAAAAGGAGGAACACTGAACAACTTAATCTGCCTGGAAGCATCGTCAGAGAACAATCCAGGTTCTCAAAATCCCTTTAAGCTTGCTTTTCTAAAAGACTTGGAAGTCAAAACTGTTGCAGCCTTTGGAATCAAAACCAACCCCACCAGCTTTTCGAAATAGAGCTAAACAAAGCACTCCATAAAGAATATGTTGAACAGGATTGCTGGCCTTCACAGGCAGAAAGCATGCATACCTCATATTGAGGAGTTATGACAAACGAGGAGTGCAAAAATGCATCACTGATATTTTCTCTGTGTACCAATAATTCAAGTTCTGTCTTATCCGGATGGGAAACCTTTCCTCACTAGACCTCCTCCAACCATGGTTGACTCATCCTCCCACCAGTAAGTGTCACCTTTGTGGTCAGCTCCAAAAATCCTTACACCAGTTTCTCTGTATCTACCCAGTACTAACTGATGGGGAACATCCTTTACAACACAACTTTTACCACGCAGTGCCTTTACGATGCAACTATTACAACGCAAACCATTACAACGCATTGCGCTGGGGGACGCTCTAGGATAGGGAATAGATTTAATTTACTATCCAACACCTTCCCTAGTGTCCACGGGGACTGGAGTTGGAATAGTAAATTAAACTATTCACTATCCAGCACCCCAAAGCGCTATGCGTTGTAAAGGTTTGCGTTGTAATACTTGCGTTGTAAAAGCATGCGTGGTAAAAGCATGCATTGTAATGTCATACATCCCTAACTGATGATAGCAGAAAACTTCACCACTTTTTTATCAAACAAGGGACTCAGACATTACAGGCAGTTGTTGTCTTCCTTCTGAATGACCCCCATACCCAAGCAATCTCTGGCTTGGTTACATTCCTGACACAAGTGGAAACAGTGTTAAGAGTCTCAATCTTTCCTTTAACATTTGTTGGGCTGTAAGATATTATGCATGGTATTTGTTTTAATATTATCTCGGTTTCATGAGCCTGCGTGTGCAAGCTCACACACGCAGGCTACACCACGCCGCAAAAATGCGAAACACGAACACAAAAAAAACCACAAAAAAAGTTGTGATGAGGCCAATCGCAATACAAAAAGCAGTGAAAACCAGCAGCATGCCTGCACTTCCCACATGTCTGGCAGGAACATGCACTATAAAAGCAACCAAAAAAACACCAAAAACAATTCAAAGTGTGCAGCAACATGGATGCACCCTGACCGAGCGCAGAGGCCAACACGAACCCCACAAGCCCCACAGACCACCAGCAAGGAACAACTGGGTCGGGGAAGGCCAAGGAAAAAAAGGGAGAGGAAGACGGGGTGCAGGAAAACCAGATGGGAGTCATGGAGGTGACAGAACACTACCATCAACTGACCCACAATCGGACCACCGTGAATGCAGTCGGAGTGTTGATGAGGTCAATGGAGTAGCCAGGAGGGGCTGGCGTCATGTGAAAACCAAACCAAGGACAAACCTGCTACCAACAGGAAGGCGGCAACAGCAACAGGAGGTGGGAGTCCTGCGCCACAGGAAGAGCTGTTGGAAATGGAGGCCAAAGTCATCAGTGTGGAGACGGAGCCAAGAGTTGGGAGACACAGCTGACACAGGACCTGACACAACATCAACAGCGCGAAAAACGACCAGGGACTGGGGCACCGGGGGGAGATTGGCACAATGGCACACATGCACAACGATGCGTAGCACACTGCACACCCACAATGAACGTAGATCATGACCCAGATACCCGTGGCACATAGCAGCACACACACACACACAGCAAGGACAGCACATCCATGGAATGTACGCGTACAACCTCACATTCATCATGTAGTCCAAATGTCCACTGTCCACCATCAAAATCCAGCACCTCCCAAACAGTCACACTGTTCATTGACATACAGACTGCATGAAAAACAAGATCAATGCACCAACATAAATGTCTACACAATGTCCACATGCCTCTCCCCTTCACATTGCAGAGGGACAGACAACACCTCCAGCAGAGCAGACCAGACAACTCATTTATTTATTTTTTGCATTTGTATGGCGCTCAGCTTCCCAACAAGGGTTTCCCGGCGCCTTTGACATTGAGTTGGTCAAAGGAAAATGCTGAGTTAGTTGATTAGCACAGTTGTTTCTGAAACAGCTAGGTTTTTACATATTTCCGGAATTTAGTGTAGCTATCCTCTTTCCGGATATGCAGGGGGAGTGAGTTCCACAAAATTGGACCTCTAACAGTGAAGGATCTCCCGCCAGTTCTTTGAAGTTTAAATCTAGGAACGGTAAAGTTCGAGGCCGTTTGGGAGCGGAGGTTTCTTGTTGGCAAGTAGGGGGAGGCTAAGGCTTGTAGATAGGAGGGAGCCGTTTTATTTTTAATTTTGAACATGTAGCTCAGGGTTTTGAAGCTGATCCGATGTTCAACCCTGAGCCAGTGTAATTCGTTCAGGTGTTTTGAGACTCTTTCAGCCTTTGGAATCCTTCGCAAGAGTCTTGCAGCAGAGTTTTGAATCATTTGGAGTCTCTTGATTACTGCTAAGTTAGAGCTAGTCGATACGCGATGTTACTAGTGCGTTGACTACGTTTTTTTGCGTGTCAGCGGGCAGCATCCAAATGATTTTCTTTAACCATTTTATTATGGTGAAGCATAATCCTGCGACTTTATTTGCCTACTGTTTCATAGACAGAGTATCGTGTATAATGACCCCTAGGTTTCTAACCTGAGTAGCTGGCGGGGGAATGTTACCCAGCTCAGGCGGCCAATGGGAGGGGTTCCAGAGTTCTTTGTTTCGTCCTAGTAGGAGTACCTCAGTTTTGTCCCCATTT